>NC_135808.1:95535972-97019499 GCF_964213995.1 Mustelus asterias
GAACATGTAGTTGGAAGTTTGTCTCAGGGTCAAATATGCCACCAGTGGTGACAGCAGACTGGCCTAATCTCAGACTGCTGCTCAGGATAGGTCTGGAATTGGTAGCTAGGGAATGGAGTTTGGAGCAGGGACCACAAACAATGGCTTCAGATTTTGCAGTATTTAATTGGAGGAAGCCTTTGCTCATCCAGTACTGGATGTTGGATAAGCTAGTCAGATAATTTAGCAAAAGTGGAGGAGTCAAAAAAGAGGTGAAGGTGAGTTAGAATTATAGAATCCCGACAGTGCAGAAAGAGGCCATTTGACCCATTGAGTCTGCACCAACAACATTCCCACTCAGGTCCCATCCCCATAACTCCACGTATTTACCCTGCTTATCTCCCCGACACTAAGGGGCATTGTAGCATGGCCAATCAACCTAACCCTCACATCTTTGGACTGTGGGAAGAAACCGGAGCACCTGGAGGAAACCCTCGCAGACACGGGAAGAATGTGCAAACTCCACAAAAACAGTCACCCAAGGCCAGAATTGAACCTGGGTCCCTGGCACTATGAGGCAGCAGTGCTAACCATTGTGCCACCGTGCCGACCATACGGTTAGAACTGGATGTTGTCAGTACTCGTGAAAACAGGCACTATGGCCGGAATGTTACGCCGGCAGGATTTTCCCATCCCGCTGCAGTGAATGGAGATAGTGGCTGGGGGGCAAATTCTTCAACCTCGTTGCAGCTGGAGTGTGGCATGAATGGCTGGTAAGATCGCACCCAATGACATTGAGGGGGCAAGGATAGACCCTTACGGACACCTGAGACAATGGTGTAGAACAGGAAGAGAAGATATTTAAGTGATACTCTGGCTACAATTAAGTAGATAACATAACCAGATGAGAGTAGTCCTATTCGGCTGGACAACAGTGGAGAGGTGTTGGAGAAGGGTAATGTGGTTGACCATGTAAAATGCTTCAGATAGTTTGAGAAGGACAAGGAGGGATAGTTTACCTTTGTCACAGTCACAGCTGTGACTTCGATAAGAGCTCTTTCAGTACAATGGCAGGGGTTGAAACCTGATCAGAAGAATTCAAAGTCGGATTTTTGGGAAAGATGGGAATAGATTTTGTGAAGTGACAAATTGTTCAAGGATTTTGGAGAAGAAAGGGAGGTTGGAGATGTGTGCCAGGATGGTGGGGTCCAGGGTTGATCATCTATGGAGAGGTGTAATGACAGTAGGTTTAAAGAAGAGAGGGACAACAGCTGAAGTGAGACAACAGTTAACAATATCGATTAATATGGGGACCAAAGGGGAAGTTGAGTTGCCAGCAGTTTAGGGAGTAGGGCTGAGGAAGCAGGAGCTGGGTCTCAAGGGCAATATGAGTTTGAAGAGGACATGAGGGAAGATATGAGAGAAATTAGAGAAAGGTGCAAGTTTGGAGCTTGGGCAGGGGGCAGCATTAGAGGAAGGTCAAGCCAGCAAGCTCATGGAAGAGAGAAAAGCAGAGGAAGAAGATGAACAGAAAGCCTTGAACTTATTGACAAAGAAGTCCAAGAGCCCCTCACACTTGTGTTGGAGATGAGATGGAAGGAATGGGAAAGGAGATGGTCTGCACCAGAGAAAAGAAGCCGGGAGATACCTTTTCATTCTAGAATAATCCTGGAATGGTGAGAAATTTTAATAAGCAAGAGCAGGACCCATTGGTGCTTTCTGTGGTCCAGCCAGATCTAGCAGTGGCTGGCTAAATCAGTTGTTCACCATGTATGTTTAGTCTATGTCCCTTGGACTTGAGGGAGTGGAAATAGGGTCATAGAGTCATAGAGGTTTACAGCATGAAAAACAGGCCCTTTGGCCCAACTTTCCATGCCGCCCCTTTTTTATTTTAACCACTAAGCTAGTCACAATTGCCCGCGTTTGGTCCATCTTACCCATGTAACTGTCTAAACACTTTTTAAAAGACAAAATTGTACCCGCCTCTACTACTACCTCGGGCAGCTTGTTTCAGACACTCACCCTCTGTGTGAAAAAATTGCCCCTCTGGACCCTTTTGTATCTCTCCCCTCTCACCTTAAACCTATGCCCTCTAGTTTTAGACTCCCCTACCTTTGGGAAAAGATATTGACTATCTAGCTGATCTATGCCCTTTATTATTTTATAGACCTCTATAGGATCATCCCTCAGCTTCCTAGGCTCCAGAGAAAAAAGTTCCAGTCTATCCAGCCTCTCCTTATAACTCAAACCATCAAGTCCAGGTAGCATCCTAGTAAATCTTTTTTGTAGTCTTTCTATAATAGGGTGACCAGAACTGTACACAGTATTCCAAATGTGGCCTTACCAATGTCTTGCATAACCTTAACAAGATGTCCCAACTCCTCTATTCAATGTACTGACCAATGAAATCAAGCATGCCGAATGCCTTCTTCACCACTCTGACCACCTGTGACTCCACTTTCAAGGAGCTATGAACCTGTACCCCTCGATCTCTTTGTTCTATAACTCTCCCCAACGCCCTACCATTAACTGAGTAAGTGCTGCCCTGATTCGATCTATCAAAATGCATCACCTCGCATTTATCTAAATTAAACTCCATCT
The DNA here is from genome assembly GCF_964213995.1 of Mustelus asterias. Lineage (NCBI taxonomy): Eukaryota > Metazoa > Chordata > Chondrichthyes > Carcharhiniformes > Triakidae > Mustelus > Mustelus asterias. The sequence continues at coordinate 95,538,553 of NC_135808.1, forward strand.
GCCATTCATCAACCCACTGGCCCAATTGATCAAGATCCCACTGCAATCCTCAATAATCTTCTTCACTGATCACTATGTCACCAGTCTTGGTGTCATCTGCAAACTTACTAACCATGCCTCCTATATTCTCATCCAAATCATTAATATAAGTTATAAATAACAGTGGACCCAACACCAATCCCTGAGGCACACCGCTGGTCACAGGCCTCCTGTTTGAAAAACAATGAGGGGCATATGAGATGGGAATGGCCAAGCTGAGAGAGAGTCATGGTTTTATTGGGAACTAGGGCAGATGAGGGTGCAGTTGAGTAAATTAGTAGCTGGAGAAATGTTGTGGTGAATGGAGAGTCAGAGGCTAGATAGTTGGTGTAGATATGGGTACAGTAATCCCTGGGATTTTGAAGACTATTCTAACAAAGTAGACTAGTTTAGAATAGGATCACAATATGCCTTATATATATCATAAGAAATCACAAGTGCTTCACACAAATATGTATATATATATATATATGTCCTCACACATACAGTCCAAAGATGTGCAGGTTAGGTGGATTGGCTGTGCTAAATTGCCTCTTAGTGTCAGGGGGACCAGCTAAGGTAAATGCCTGTGGTTATGGGGATAGGGCCTGGGTGGGATTGTGGTCGGTGCAGACTCGATGGGCCGAATGGCCTCCTTCTGCACTGTAGGATGCTATGTTATACCATGTGAAGGTATTGTCTGCATAGACACATATATAATCATTGGTAGAGAATTTTGAATAAGTATTGTAGATTTAAAATGTGTTTTCAAATGCCTTGTAAGCTTTGGCCAAGATGCAGCCTGCCCTAAAGCATAATGGGAAACAAGCAGAACTAGTCAGGCCACATTTTTTGGAAACAATAAGGTGCAGAATATATTCTCCATTATCAGCAGGAGACCATGCAGCTGCAAGCTACCAAGGTTTCAAAATGAATGGAGGTATTTAGCGTCTACTGGTAAGGTGTAGCCAGCAGACAGAGGGAATGACTCCCTCTCCTTGAACCTACCAGAGTTGCATCGGTAAGGTTGCTAGGCAATGGGGAGAAGAACTTCTGGGTCTGGTTGACCAATGAATTCCCAATTCTGCTAGAGGGTAGAATGCTATTGGCCAAAGTAAATAATGTGTATTAATATAATTGGATCATCCAGTGTGGATGACCAATTGGACGAGAGAAATAAAACCTTTGAAAAGGTATATCTGTTTTACACATGTACTGTAACGTCAGAGAGAAGTTGGATTCTTCCGGATGTCTCTCTCCCAATGCGTGTTGGTCAATAAAGAACATCTTTAACTGCACACTGTCTTTCGCGAGTCTTTGTATTCGCTGAACCTGAGGGAAGCTCCCAGAAAACCCCCTGACAGTTGGGATTTTGAAAGCACAGTTGTAAGTGAATTGGGAAGATTTTGTCCAGGAGTGGTTACAGGCCATAAGGTTGGGGTGTGGGAGTGATACGTGGAAATGATTCGAGATTTCTTACCTGTGATTGATATGATGGAACTAGCAGGAGCAGGTGAGAAAGTACGGTGATGGATGCCCTCACTGCTTAGCCAGGTTTCTGTCAAGGCCATAAGACCATAAGACATAGGAGCGGAAGTAAGGCCATTCGGCCCATCGAGTCCACTCCACCATTCAATCATGGTTGATTTCAACTCCATTTACCCGCTCTCTCCCCATAGCCCTTAATTCCTCGAGAAATCAAGAATTTATCAATTTCTGTCTTGAAGACGCTCAACGTCTCGGCCTCCACAGCCCTCTGTGGCAATGAATTCCACAGACCCACCACTCTCTGGCTGAAGAAATTTCTCCTCATCTCTGTTCTAAAGTGACTCCCTTTTATTCTAAGGCTGTGCCCCCGCGTCCTAGTCTCCCCTGTTAATGGAAACAACTTCCCTACGTCCATCCTATCTAAGCCGTTCATTATCTTGTAAGTTTCTATCAGATCTCCCCTCAACCTCCTAAACTCCAATGAATATAATCCCACGATCCTCAGACGTTCATCGTATGTCAGGCCTACCATTCCTGGGATCATCCGTGTGAATCTCCGCTGGACCCGCTCCAGTGCCAGTATGTCCTTCCTGAGGTGTGGGGCCCAAAATTGCTCACAGTACTCCAAATGGGGCCTAACCAGTGCTTTATAAAGCCTCAGAAGTACATCCCTGCTTTTGTATTCCAAGCCTCTTGAGATAAATGACAACATTACATTTGCTTTCTTAATTACGGACTCAACCTGCAAGTTTACCTTTAGAGAATCCTGGACTAGGACTCCCAAGTCCCTTTGCACTTTAGCATTATGAATTTTGTCACCGTTTAGAAAATAGTCCATGCCTCTATTCTTTTTTCCAAAGTGTACGACCTCGCACTTGCCCACGTTGAATTTCATCAGCCACTTCTTGGACCACTCTCCTAAACTGTCTAAATCTTTCTGCAGCCTCCCCACCTCCTCAATACTACCTGCCCCTCCACCTATCTTTGTATCATCGGCAAACTTGGCCAGAATGCTCCCAGTCCCGTCATCTAGATCATTAATATATAAAGAGAACAGCTGTGGCCCCAACACTGAACCCTGCGGGACACCACTTGTCACCGGTTGCCATTCTGAGAAAGAACCTTTTATCCCAACTCTCTGCCTTCTGTCTGACAGCCAATCGTCAATCCATGTTAGTACCTTGCCTCGAATACCATGGGCCCTTATTTTACTCAGCAGTCTCCCGTGAGGCACCTTGTCAAAGGCCTTTTGGAAGTCAAGATAGATAACATCCATTGGCTCTCCTTGGTCTAACCTATTTGTTATCTCTTCAAAGAACTCTAATAGGTTTGTCAGGCACGACCTCCCCTTACTAAATCCATGCTGACTTGTCTTAATCCGACCCTGCACTTCCAAGAATTTAGAAATTTCATCCTTAACGATGGATTCTAGAATTTTGCCAACAACTGAGGTTAGGCTAATTGGCCTATAATTTTCCATCTTTTTTCTTGTTCCCTTCTTGAACAGTGGGGTTACAACAGCGATTTTCCAATCCTCTGGGACTGTCCCTGACTCCAGTGACTTTTGAAAGATCTTAATGATATTAATGTATGCACCTACCATAAATGGATGGCACGGCGCATAGTTCACAGCCACTTGCAAGTGCACACATGCACAAAACAAGCGGTGGCCTAGCTGATGTATCGGTTATTTAAGATTGTGAAAGTTGAGGATAGGGCTCCTCCATGGTGAAGCACTCTTGCAGTTACTTATCTCACCAATTGCAGGCTGCTGTTCCTCTCAAGCTGGAAAACCTCTGATTGGCTCTCTGGCTTGGAGAGCCTGCCCACCACCCAAAATTGGACAGTAAACTCTCTCTATTTCAACAACAGGGTGGGGTGAGTTACCCTGTCGAAATCCCACTGACTGTTACTCCTCCCCACAACTGGAAGTGGGTTTGTGTTTGGGTTTAGGAACCGCAAACAGTTCCAACTTCTGTTTCCTTGGAGGGAAAATTTATCCCAGTGTCTTTAACAGCTTTGGAAATGTAGCCCCATTGACTGTAATAGTTTAGCTCTTTAACCTTTTCACTGGAAATTACTAGATATATAAAAGATATGCAAATGGAGCTTTCAAAAATGACAGTGCCTTCTATACAGACAATAAAATATGGGAGAAAGATGCCCATGGGACATGTTCAGAAAATGACACCCAAAATTATGCTTATTTGTGGGCCCATTTTGCTGATTTTTGCTTACACCCAAATTTACTTCCAATCTAACCAACATGCATAAAATTGTGCATAGACAAGCAAGGCAACTGTGGCTTGAGGAACGGCTGAACTCAAATCACATGTAAAGAATGAAAATTAAACATCTAATTAACATTCATGCACTTTCGGCACAACATGTTTCAGAACATACAATCATGGAAGATTTTCATATTAATACGATTTATACTGATGCCACTAAATGTATTCAAATAAAGAGATAATACTGAGCAGCTCTCAATGAGAATAATAGTAAAAATAAATTTCTCTGGTAAATGGCAATAAAACACCAGAAAAAAAAAATCATTTATGACCGCATCTAAAATTCTGGGTTTTGAACCAGCACGTTGAAGGAAATTTTTAGTGATAGTGATAGTAAAGTTTTTTTAGCTTTGGATCAGAGCCATGAGAATAAATGAAGATGTGTTCATGCATAGGGATCGATAGATGGGCATAAAAAATGAGTAAAATGGGTGCAGCATAATTAATTGCATAACACATTTGCATATGAATGTCCTTGAGCTATTATGCCAGATAGTTTACCTTATACCCCAAATGAACTTAGTTCTGGGCACTTGCATTCAGAAAATCCCATCCCATTATTTTGTGATTGTGTGTGGCCTGAAGCTGATGCCTGACATGTTAAACATGGGGCATTTTAAAGAGTGATATATTTTATAGTCCCACTGTTACTGCCATTCTATATTTATATGTATGAATCGCCTTACTCCCAGACAGAAATTGAGGGGTTCCTGACAGCTTCCCAACACACTGGCAACTTCTGTTTTATTAAAATGCTGCTCACACAGAAACCAGTCCATCTTGAAAGGTTCAAACTCCCACCCTAAGTTTCATCCCTATACTGTGCCATTTTCGTACTCTGCACCAACTGGGATAATCACTGAGAGGTAAATCTGAAGCCTGACTTCCAATGCATTTTTAAAAAGAAATACTTCTTTCCTTTATTTAACATGATCTATTTCCTCCCAGAATACAGGAGGGATGAGTTTGGCTATGGAACAGTATGTTAATACCAGGGTTGATCTGTAGTTTCTGGTGTCAATCATCAGTTGAATTGGATAAATCTGTAAGTGAACAAAATGCACCAAAACTACACACTTACCTCCCCTTCCCCACTCACCTTCACTACCGTGTATTTTGATTTTCACCCACCAGCAGTGATAGCAATCTCGTCAGTTCCAGGAGGGCATCAATATTTTACACGTAAATGGGTTTTGGGGGATAAAACTGCGTGGACCTAACGCTTTGGGCAGACTTCGAGCTCCAATTCCTGTCCCAAATTAAAATTGTGGCATTGGCTTCATTGGAGTGGCAATTTGGATGCCAGAAATATGACATGGTGTGGAATTCCCTGTGAAGGAGGCTCAAGTATCAATTAATGTGGAAAACCAAGAGCAAAGGCAAGCTAACATTTTGGATTTTCAAGGTCACTCTTCATGGTGAGCTCATTCACCGATGAGGTTGAGAAATGTGTTTTCTCTGTACCAGTGTGCCTTTCCTACTATAACAGCTCACTATAAAATCTTGCACAAGGATTGCTCCACAGTTATGAGACAGCAAATTTGAAGGACAATAGAAAAGACACACATTTCTGCAGACTATCATATGGTATGAATCATTTTAACTGCTCAATATAACAAGTATTTCATCTGATGATAAGGAAAAGGGAAAGTTGAAGCAGACAAGCTTCTAATATGAAACAGATTTTCACCTACCTAAAAAAAATTCTTATGTGCATGTGTCAGATTGGTAGAATCGTTTTTTTTATGCATTAGCTCAGTGACAAAATAGTTGCAGTTCCACTTCAACAATATGGTTACTAGAAGTGCCAACACACATCTGAGTTATACCCAACATTTTCTTTTACAGTGAATATTTCTACAGCTTTTTAAAATATAAAACCAGTTCTTAGACTCAAGGTCGCGAAGGGGCCCTGGACTGAAAGTGTTCTGGAAGTAATGCTCAATTCAGTTCAGCACTGCATGGATACATTTCAATGATGAATCTCTTACTTGCACTACACACCATCATATCATTATGAGTGATATTAGGGATGAACAGATTCATCCTTTTCAACTCCTGCACATCAAAAACAGGCATGGTGAGTTGAACTCTTGTTCTAAACTGCTACTGGACCAGTAATCCAGAGGATATGAGTTCAAATTCCCTCCCCCATGACAACTTTAGACTCTGATCAGCTAAGAAAATCTGGAAGTGTAATAAAACTACAATCAGTAACATGGTTAATAAAAATGCAGCAAGTTCACATGATGATCTCTCGGTGGCTGCAGATGAGCTGAACACTGATGGAGTGATGATTCCTTTCAGTTGATAAATACTGCTGGGTTATCTGAGGGCGCTTTGACTGCAATCCTGAGTGCAGACTAGGACTCCCTGTACCTGTGGGAATCCAGACAGAGCTCCAAGTCCGAGGGTCCTCTCATGCTGACTGAACTCATCAGTCACAAAGTGTAATGACAAATCATGGCATCCATCACCTCTGATATGTACTTGTGGGTAGCAGATCATGAGATTCAGCAGCAAACCATCACCAGCAGAACCCTGCAAGGATCTGAAGGTGGAGAAATTAAGGGCTGAAATGACCTTGACTGCCACTGGCGATGTGTGGCGATGATGGCATTTGCTACCAAATAAACCTGTTGGACTTTAACCTGGTGTTGTTAAAACTCTTACGATGTGTGCTCACCCAGTCTAGTTGGAAGGAAACCTTCCAAGAGGCTGTAAATATCAGCTAGGACCCAATAGCGCCTGGACATCCTGAGGCACGGGTACTCCATCATGTCCGTCATGTGTGAGTTATAATCATAGAACCATAGAATCCCTATAGTGCAGAAGGAGGCCATTCAGTCTATTGAGTCTGCACCAACTCTCTGAAAGAACATCTTACCCAAGTGCACCACCACCCCTGCTCTGCCTCAGTCCGATCCTTGTAATGCCCACACATTTACCACGGCTAATCCACCTAACCTACCTATCTCTGGATTTCAAGGCACCATTTACCATGGTCAATCCACCTAACCTGCACATCATTGGATGGTGGGAGGAAATGGAAGCTGCTGGAGGAAACCCACGCAGACATGGGGAGAACATGCAAACTCCACACAGTGACCCAAGGCTGGAATTGAACCTGGGTCCCTGGTTCTGTGAGGCAGTAGTGCTGACGACGAGGCCACCTGGGGAGTTGGGAGTTCTGAGCTCATCCCCTCCACTCTGTGGAGTGGTGGGTGGTTGAGAAGGCTGCTGTTGCTCCTGTTGTTTTTGGTGTTAGTGTTGCTTCTCTCCTTGTTCCTCATCAGAGGTTCAGCGTAGAAGTACAGAAGCTGTTTGCACGTTGCTGAAAATGCTGACACCTGAGAAGTGCAGCTCAAAGGCAGTGTACTCCAAGGTAGTAAAAATCATCTCCATAGTGGGAATTAAAGCACAAACTCATAGAAATCATAGAAACCCTACAGGACAGAAAGAGGCCATTCGGCCCATCGAGTCTGCACCGACCACAATCCCACCCAGGCCCTACCCCCATATCCCGACATATTTACCCACTAATCCCTCTAACCTACGCATCTCAGGACACTAAGGGCAATTTTTAGCATGGCCAATCAACCTAACCCGCACATCTTTGGACTGTGGGAGGAAACCGGAGCACCCGGAGGAAACCCACGCAGACACGAGGAGAATGTGCAAACTCCACACAGACAGTGACCCAAGCCAGGAATCAAACCCAGGTCCCTGGAGCTGTGAAGCAGCAGTGCTAACCACTGTGCTACCGTGCTGCCTCTGGACTCAAACAAGTCCAGCAAGCAAAAACCATTCACTTCGCGAAGGAAATAGTTGTCAGGTCTCAGTATTTATCACTTTTCTTGCCCGCCAGTCACTCAGCCTCATCACTCCCTCCTGTCCTCTCACATGGTTCTATCTGGAAAGTTAAAGTCAGAATTCTCAGTTAAAACTGTAGTTAATTACTATTTAACATATTTAAATCTCAGGCAGGCCTGCCTCAGGGGAGGTTTCCTATGTGCTGAAGAACACACTTGGGTTTTGGACAGAAATTGAGGGGTTCCTGACAGCTTCCCAACACACTGACTATTTCTGTTTTATTAAAATGCTGCTCACAAAGAAACCAGCCCACCATGAAAGGTTCAAACTCCCCCCTAAGTTTTAGCACAATATTCAATGCGATGGGGTGGTACCTTCATAATTGAATTATATTCTACTAAGACACTGTGTACACACAAATACGAGTACCGTCCAGCAACAACCACTGGGCTGTGATCGGTACAAGGAGCTCTGGGTGATATTGTCCCCCTCTCAATCCAAAAATGCAAAAGACAACTGCAGTACCTCAGAATTTCTCCAATTCAAATCAGCACTAAACAGAGGAAAGGGTTTGAACCATGGGCCACCCCGGTCTAAAAGGTTAATAGGTACAAGTGGAAGTGGAGTTACCTCTGACATTTGGAATTTATTTAATAGAATCATGTAGCATTGAAGGAGGCTATTCAGCCCAACTGGGGAGGTGATCTGCCCGGGGGGGGGGGGGGGGGGGGGGGGGGGGGGGGGTGGTGGCGGCGATTGACGGTGGAAGGGGGGTACAATTGCATCTGTGAGCTTGCCCAAAAATAGGGCTTAATTCTCTCCTGTTTTCATGCTCTTTCGGCATTTTGAATTTTTTTGGTAATATCACCCCCTTAGTGTAAATGTATGAAGGGATATAGAAACTATTCCGATTGTGAGTTGATCAATTCATTTCCCATTTAATTTCTTAAAGTTACACATTATCAGATCAGACATCCAAAATATATATCTTGGATTGAAAGGATATAAAACTGTCCATTGTGACAGATTGGTTCTTTTTGTGGAATATTTTCTTTATCCACGGAGGTATGCAAATGTATCATTTGCAAAAATGCTTTGAATTTTTGATATCGCTGAAAAGTTCTCAAGTTCTGCACAACCGAGCAATTGCTTTTTATTTTGAATTGAAGTTCTTGCAGTTTGTTCATTAATGCTTTTCTAGATTCTTAACTTTGATCTAGTGTGATATCTAACGTTTTCAGCTTGCAATAGCCAGTCAATCTAGACGCAGTGAAAGATCATGCATCTTAGATTGCAGAATCTCATGCCCTGCTACTAATCAAGCATCAGGAATGTTAGGAGTCAGGAGCAGATCACAACTCCACCTGACATAATACTCATAACATCAATGGGCTGATGTATTCACTAAGATCAATGTAACTATTCATGAGACGCCCCCCTCCCTGCACCCAAGCCTGAAAGAGGAGACTTAACACATTTTCATTGTACACAGCCAGGCTCAAGCCAAAAGACCTGTCTGCACCTAGCATAATAGACAGCAATGGGTTTCAGAGGTGACTAATGTAATGCCAGTTTAGAGACCTTATTGTTTCAGGGGCTCCAGGGTTTAAACTGAAGTTTGCTCAGACATCCAAAAGATACACCTTGGGTGCAAAGGATACAAAGCTGTCATTGTGACAAATTGCTTCTTGAGGAAACTTGGCTCCCTGCTAGAAAAGCAACTTCATTGGTGTTGAAAAGAGAAAGATATCCTGTTTGGCTTGCTGTTGGGGGCACAATATGAATATTAACTTCAATTTAAAACGGGAGATAAGTGGGGTTTCATTACATTGTCAAAAAATGCTGGAAAATCTCAGCAGGTCTGACAGCATCTGTGGGGAGAGAATAGAGCCAACATTTTGAGTCTGGATGACCCTTCGTCAGAGCTGAGAATCAGCAAAGATTTATACTATGAGGGGGGGGGATGGGGGGCGGGGGGTGGGGGGGGGTTGCGGGAGGGTGGAATGGGACAATGGGAATGTAAATGAGGATACAGAAGGCTGGGAAGGTGCTAAAAGTGTCCATTAAGTGATCAGAATGTGTGAATGGCTGAACAGAGGTACAGGTCTGCCTGAGGAATGTGGCGGTTGTCCTGAAAAGGGGAGGGGGGTCTGGAATGGAGAAGTGAAAAAATGGAAGTGAGAGAGAAGGATGATAAAATGGATGAATGAAATGAAAGAAAATGAAATAAAATAAATAGAAATGGGGTGAAGGTGGAGGAGTGAATTCATCCTCTGAAGTTGTTGAACTCAATGTTCAGTCCAGAAGGCTGTAAAGTACCCAATCAGAAGATGAGGTGCTGTTCTTCCAGTTTGCGTTTGGGGTTCGCTAGAACATTGCAAAAGGCCAAGTACGGATATGTGGACAGGACAGCAGGTGGTGCGTTGTAGTGGCAAGTGACAGGAAATCTGGGTCCTGCTTACGGATGGACCGAGACCCAGGACCCAGCAGGGTAGGCAGTGCCAAGGTGCCAGGCTGGCACTGACCAAGGGGCACCCCCCTCATCCTCACCGGGGCGCCTTCAATGCCCTCCGGTTCTACCAGCCAGGACAACACGCCTGTCCCCCGTTTATGGGGAACAGCTGTTTTCCTCGCCAGAGAGAACCTCTCCCGGCAAGGCCACAAAGGCAAGTGAGCCCGGACGATTGAGTGCCAGGCTCACGAAACAGATATAAATAAGCCTTGAAATAAATTTAAATAATACATTCAGCCTCTCACTGGAAATGGGTAAGAGAATGACCACGCTGGAAATCTGGTGCTAGTAAGATCGCGAGAGCGGAGAAATTGGGCATGATCCTGATTTCTCGCATGTGCAATTTTCCCGGCTCGCTGTGCCCATCAATATAAAACTGTCAGGCACGCTGCCGGGGTGTCTGGTGCAGATGTGCATGATGTTTGGGCGGCACGGTAGCACAGTGGTTTGCACTACTGCTTCACAGCTCCAGGGACCTGAGTTCGATTCCCGGCTTGGGTCACTGTCTGTGTGGAGTTTGCACATTCTCCTCGTGTCTGCGTGGGTTTCCTCCGGGTGCTCCGGTTTCCTCCCACAGTCCAAAGATGTGCGGGTTAGGTTGATTGGCCATGCTAAAATTGCCCCTTAGTGTCCTGGGATGCGTAGATTAGAGGGATTAGCGGGTAAAATATGTAGGGATATGGGGGTAGGGCCTGGGTGGGATTGTGGTCGGTGCAGACTCGATGGGCCGATGGCCTCTTTCTGTACTGTAGGCATTCTATGATTTCTATGTTCTACGGATGGTCACACACCAACTGTACATTTATTAAATAGAAGCCCTTCCTGTTCATGAATCTTCCTGGATTCTTCACCGGGACCTTGATGGTGACGAGGGTGCAGTCTATAGTGGTCTATAGTGCCTCCCTGGTGCCGGGATCCGTGATGTCTCTGATCGCGTCCCAGATATCCTGAGGTGGGAGGGAGAGGAGCCAGACATTGTGGTACATATTGGTACCGCTGACATAGGTAGGAAGAGGGAAGGGGTCATGAAAAGAGAATATAGGGAGTTAGGTAGACAGTTGGGAAGGAGGAACGCAAAGGTAGTAATCTCGGGATTGCTGCCTGTGCCACGGGAAAGTGAGAGCAGGAATGGAGTGAGGTGGGAGGATGAATGCGTGGCTGAGGGACTGGAGCGGGGGGCAGGGATTCATGTTCCTGGATCATTGGGACCTCTTTAGGGGAAGGTGTGACCTGTACAAAAAAGACAGGTAGCACTTGAATCCCAGGGGGACCAATATCCTGGCAGGAAGGTTGGCTAAGGCAACTGGGGAGACTTTAAAACTAGAAAGGTTGGGGGGAGAGAATCGTGATGAGGTGACTGAGAGCGAGGAGGTTAGCCCGCAAATAGAGAAGGATTGTAGACAGTGTAAGGGGGAGAATAGACGGGTGATGGAGAAGGGAGCTCTCAGACCAAAGGTTTGAGATGTGTCTATTTTAACGCCAGGAGTGTAGTGAATAAAGTGGATGAGCTTAGAGTGTGGATCGATGCTTGGAAGTGCGATGTGGTGGCCATTATGGAGACTTGGGGACAGGGACAGGACTGGGTACTTCAGGTGCCGGGTTTCAGATGTTTCAGAAAGGACAGAGAGGGAGGCAAAAGAGGGGGGGGGGGAGAGTGGCACTGCTGATCAGGGATAGTGTCACAGCTGTAGAGAAGGTGGAAGTCGTAGAGGGATTGTGTATGGAGTCTCTGGGTGGAAGTTCGGAGCGGGAAGGGGACGATAACATTGCTGGGTGTTTTCTACAGGCCGCCCAATAGTAACAGGGATGTTGAGGAGCAGATAGGGAAACAGATCCTGGAGAGATGTAGTAATAACAGGGTTGTCGTGATGGGAGACTTTAATTTCCCAAACATCGATTGGAATATCCCTAGGGTAAGGGGTTTGGATGGGGAGGAGTTTGTTAGGTGTGTTCAGGAGGGTTTCCTGACACAGCATGTGGCTAAGCCTACAAGAGGAGAGGCTATACTCGATCTGGTACTGGCAAATGAGCCTGGACAGGTGTCGGATTTCTCAGTGGGGGAGCATCTTGGGGATAGTGATCATAACTCTATCTCCTTTACGCTAGCATTGGAAAGAGATAGGATCAGGCAAGCTAGGAAAGTGTTTATCTGGAGTAAGGGGAAATATGAAGCCATCAGGCAGGAGATTAGAGGCATAAATTGGAAGGAGGCATTCTCGAGGAAAAGTACCGAAGTAAGGTGGCAGATTTTCAAGGAATGTTTGTCTGGAGTTCTGCATGACAACGTTCCGATGAGACAGGGAGGTGTTGGTAGGTTACGGGAACCGTGGTGCACGAAAGCTGCGCTGAACCTAGTCAAAAAGAAAAGGAAAGCATACAAAAGGTTCAGAGAGCTAGGCGATGATAGGGGTCTAGAAGAGTATACGGCTTGTAGGAAGGGACTTAAGAAAGAAATTAGGAGAGCCAGAAGGGGTCACGAGAAGGCTTTGGCAGGTAAGATTAAGGAAAACCCTAAGGCGTTCTATAAATATGTGAAGAGTAAAAGGATGAGATGTGAAGGAATAGGACCTATAAAAGGTGAAGGTGAGAAAGTCTGGACAGAACCGGAAGAAATAGCAGAGGTGCTTAATGAATATTTTACCTCGGTATTCACGGTGGAAAAAGACCTGAGTGGTTGTAGTACAGGATTGAGGTGGACTGAAAAGATTGAGTATGTGGACATTAAGAAAGAGGATGTGTTTGAAATTTTGAATAGCATCAAGATAGATAAGTCGCCGGGACCAGATGGGATGTACCCCAGGTTACTGTGGGAGGCGAGGGAAGAGATTGCAGAGTCTCTGGCGATGATCTTTGCGTCATTGATGGAGATGGGAGAGGTACCGGAGGACTGGAGGATTGCGGATGTGGTTCCTATATTCAAGAAAGGGAATAGGGATAGCCCAGGAAATTACCGACCGGTGAGTCTAACCTCAGTGGTTGGTAATTTGATGGAGAAGATCCTGAGGGACAGGAATTATGAACATTTAGAGAAGTTTAGTATGCTCAAAAGTAGTGAGCACGGCTTTGTCAAAGAAAAATCATGCCTTACGAGCCTGGTGGAGTTCTTTGAAAATGTGAGTAAACACATTGACGAAGGAAAAGTGGTAGATGTGGTTTACATGGACTTCAGCAAGGCATTCGATAAGGTCCCCCATGCAAGACTTCTCGAAAAAGTGAGAGGGCATGGGATCCGAGGGGCTGTTGCCTTGTGGATTCAGAACTGGCTTGCCTGCAGAAGGCAGAGAGTGGTTGTAGATGTGTCTTTTTCTGAATGGAGGTCGGTCACCAGTGGAGTGCGCCAGGGATCTGTTCTGGGACCCTTGCTGTTTGTCATTTTCATAAATGAGCTGGATGAGGAAGTGGAGGGATGGGTTGGTAAGTTTGCCAATGACACGAAGGTTGGTGGTGTTGTGGATAGGTTGGAGGGATGTCAGAAGCTGCAGCGTGACATAGATAGGATGCAAGACTGGGCGGAGAAGTGGCAGATGGACTTCAACCCGGATAAATGAGTAGTGGTCCATTTTGGCAGGTCTAATGGGATGAAGGAGTATAATATCAAGGGTAAGGCTCTTAGCAGTGTAGAGGATCAAAAGGACCTTGGGGTCCGGATCCATAGGACTCATAAGTCGGCCTCGCAGGTAGAGGAGGCGGTTAAGAAGACGTATGGTGTGCTGGCCTTCATCAATCCAGGGATTGAGTTTAGGAGTCGGGAGATAATGATGCAGCTTTATAAGACCCTCGTCAGACCCCACTTGGAGTACTATGCTCAGTTCTGGTCGTCTCATTACAGGAGGGATGTGGAAATGGTTGAAAGGGTGCAGAGAAGATTTACAAGGATGTTGCCTGGATTGGTGGGCATGCCTTATGAGGATAGGCTGAGGGAGCTCGGTCTTTTCTCCTTGGAGAGACAAAGGATGAGAGGTGACCTGATAGAGGTGTACAAGATGTTGAGAGGTATAGATCGGGTGGATTCTCGGAGGCTTTTTCCCAGGGCTAAAATGGCTGCTACGAGAGGACACAGGTTTAAGGTGCTGGGGAGTAGGTACAGAGGAGATGTCAGGGGTAAGTTTTTCACTCACAGGGTGGTGGGTGAGTGGAATCGGCTGCCGTCAGTGGTGGAGGAGGCAAACTCGATAGGGTCTTTTAAGAGACTTCTGGATGAGTACATGGGACCTAATAGGATTGAAGGTTATAGGTAAGCCTATATATAAGCCTAGGTAGGTAGGGACATGACCGGCGCAACTTGTGGGTTGAAGGGCCTATTTGTGCTGTATTTTTTCTATGTTCTATAGAGCCCTCTACACATTTGGCATCCCAGCGATGTTTGGGAATCCTGCAGCCTGCGCTTTCTGCTGGGCCTGATCCAGGTCAAATTTAATATACTGGCCAGGCCGGGCATACAGGGCATCCGTGACCTCCTTCACACACTTGTGGACGGATGGTTGGGAAATGCCACAAAGGTCTCCACTGGTGGTCTGGAAGAACCCGGTGGCGTAAAAGTTTAAGGCGGCCATCACTTGCACAGCCACTGGGAGTGGGTGCCCACTCCCCACCCCCCGGTGCTCTGAGGTACCAGGTCCTGCAACAAATGGCACAGGTGTCGCACTGTCTCCTTTCAGAGCCGGAGCCACTGTCCGACAGTTGCTCAAAGGGCACTCGCGTGCGTAACTACTGGGGTCTTCGCTACCTCCTTCTCCTGAACCCTCCCCCGGGGTGAATGGTGGCCATGTCCTGCCTCTGGCAGCCGTCTCCCTCTACTTCTGCGAGTGGTAAGGCCTGGACTTCCTCTGCCCACAATGCATCCTCCTGCTCTTCCTCTTCAGCTCCAGCAGCAACCAAAAGAACAGCAAGATCAATGGGTTGCAATGCAAAAGCCATCTCATCAATCTGAAGCGGGGGGCTGCGGGGTTGGGGAAGAGGAGAGATAGATGGAGAGGTTAAAGAACTCTGCTCATCCCCAGCCCAGCAACACACACTCCCCACAATCCCCCCCCACAGCCTCCCAGAATGGAAACACAACCCCTCCCCCCCCCCACCAAACAAACATACACCTAGAACCCATGCAGTAGTGACCACAGACAATGCAGCTTGACAAGTCCTGACGCTGCAGCACTGCCACTTCAGAGAGTTTCCAGCCCATCCCCCCACCAGCAACAGTGCTTGCTGCTGCCAGCACTAGGATCCGGAGTCATCCCTAAGACCTGAGGTCAGCACTTTGATCCGGGTCCGTGCTGAGAGTCTGGAATCAGACCCCGCTAGCAACAGCCCCCCATCCCCCCAAACACCTGCAGGCCCTCCCGACCCGAAATACAACATGGTCGCCATGAAGTAACCTCCCCGCTCCGTGAGCAGCACAGAGCAGTTTGAAAGCAGAGACTTACCTCCTCGCTCACCCTCACCGCTCCAGTGCCTGAAGCCGACTTTTATACTTGAGGTGTTTTCCTGTTTTCTGTGTGGTAAAAACGGGCGCCATTCCCGCGAGTCGCATCACGCCAGATTTTATGACTTTTTCCCGTTGCAAAACAGGCACAATGAGGTCATAAAATTCCATCCAATATCTTATTTGCCTTGGCGTAACAAAGCAGGGTGGCCCATTGATAACCTTGGACCAAAGGGTCCTGAACTCTGCTTCACTGTTTAATTTCGTTTTGTGCCATCCTAGGAGTCTAAATATCACTATCCTCACAGTGAAATGTTAATTCAATTTTAATTTGTACAGAATTCTTTTCCAGCCAGAAGTCACTTTGCATACAAAAAAGCCCTGTGTTATTCATCAGCACTAACCTATTAAGCGAATAACTTTTGGTTATTTTAGTTTGCTTCATCAGTTGCATGGACAGCTCGCTGATACGACACTGTTATTTATGGATATTATTACAGCACAATATTGTTTCAAATCTGAATGCCATTATTAAACAGTGAATATACCATGAAGATACCTGTTGCTTCAAACAACAAAGTATCAGCTATAGTACATAGTTGATAGGTGTTTAAACTATAAGTAATGCCACAGAAAATGTGGGCACCTATGCCAGCCATTTGTTTCAGGGGATAAATGCACCATCAGGGTGGTGCTGAGTCAAATAGGTTAGGAACATTTCAAAAGAGAGAGAATGAAGAAATCGGAAAAGGACAGAAAATGAACCCAGAAAGGAGAAAGATAATGAAAAAGGGAGGACACGTAGAGATTAGAAGGGAGGACAAGAAGATTTAGATAGTATGAAAGAACAGTGTTCAATAGGGCCATGGTATGAAAGTGGAATGTTTGGTCAATTTCCACAGCATAGATTCTCAAATGTAGAATGGCCAATTGGCCAAGATAGTAGAAGGTTGTCTTATCTCTTACAGCTAAAATCCTCAGAGGCGATTCTCCCAATAAAATTCAAAGTGTTGAATTTGTGTAAAAACTGGAGTAACTGCCGGTGGTATTTTCAGCGGGATTTCAAAATGAACCTCCCACACTCTGCATCACAGAGTGCCCGAGGGTGAATCATGTGAAAATCAGTGGGCGGGGCCTCTTCAAAGAACAAAGAACAATACAGCACAGGAACAGGCCCTTCGGCCCTCCAAGCCCGCGCCGCTCCCTGGTCCAAACTAGACCATTCTTTTGTATCCCTACATTCCCACTCCGTTCATGTGGCTATCTAGATAAGTCTTAAACGTTCCCAGTGTGTCCGCCTCCACCACCTTGCCCGGCAGCACATTCCAGGCCCCCACCACCCTCTGTGTAAAATATGTCCTTCTGATATCTGTGTTAAACCTCCCCCTCTCACCTTGAACCTATGACCCCTCGTGAACGTCACCACCGATCTGGGAAAAAGCTTCCCACCGTTCACCCTATCTATGCCTTTCATAATTTTATACACCTCTATTAGGTCACCCCTCATCCTCCGTCTTTCCAGTGAGATCAACCCCAGTTTACCCAATCTCTTCTCATAACTAAGCTCTTCCATACCAGGCAACATCCTGGTAAACCTCCTCTGCACTCTCTCTAAAGCCTCCACGTCCTTCTGGTAGTGTGGCGACCAGAACTGGGCGCAGTATTCCAAACGCGGCCGAACCAACGTTCTATACAACTGCAACATCAGACCCCAACTTTTATACTCTATGCCCCGTCCTATAAAGGCAAGCATGCCATACGCCTTATTCACTCCCTTCTCCACCTGTGACGTTACCTTCAAGGGTCTGTGGACTTGCACACCCAGGTCCCTCTGAGTTCTACACCCTTTATGGTTCTGCCATTTATTGTATAGCTCCCCGCTACGTTAGTTCTACCAAATTGCATCACTTGGAGAGGCCAACAGCATAGTGCTGAGCGGGCCACTGCGCATGTACAGTAGCCCCACACTGTTGGCCTCCCGATCGCTAGCCAGCACGACTGCTGGCCTGGCCCGTGACCTTGTATCGCTAGCCTTCTGACTCCCCCATGGCCCGATCGTTGTCCCCCTTGGATGAGTCCGGGCCAGCCTCAACGTCCCGTCCCCCCCCCGCCCCGGCCTGCCTTGATCTCTGCAACCCCCCCCCCCCCCCCGCAGCCCTGATCTCACCCCCCCCCCCCCCCCCCCCCCCCCCCCCCCCCCGTCGGCCTGCCGCACTACAAAAATAGTGCAGCGGGTTGGGAGAATCGCACCCCCCTACTGTCTGTCAGGAGAAGTGTGGAGGGGAAGGGGTAGAAATCTAGTGCAAATATAGAATTTAAACAGATTTGATTAAAATGGAAGCTGCTTACTTGTTCACATAAATTATTCAAAGTGCAGAATATTCATTGTGTGAGGAGCAGCTCACTTTTATTAAGTTAAGGCTCACTCATTTATTTACTAAAAAAAATAACTTATCTCCATATTCTCTTTCTCTTCCTCTTTACTTATTCCAATCCTTAAGAACTCCAAATATAAATGGGAAGATTGAGGGCACTTTGCCATCTCAGTTAACAATTAGCTATCAGGGTTTCATGCCTAACAACACACTGTAATCTAGCTGCCTGACAGTTCCTTCTACCAGTGGGACTATTCTCGTACCTGCACAGCTATGGATGCCTCACAGTCATCATGTACTGTTCTCATTCCTTGTTTATTTACGTAGCATTTAATTGGTATGATTTATAACAGTGCTTCCCTGCCAGTTGATAGCATTTCTGAATGAATTTCAGAATTCGTAAACTTCCATGCAGAACTAGTCTTTCACTGACTGCAGCATTTTGGTGATTATCTTGTCAGCTTGTCACTGAGTAATCGGGTCTCTCATGGTTGTGCAGCCTATGGGCTAGAGACTCGGGCTTTGAAATTAATTATCCTGCTCTTCAAGCATTCTACACAAAGTCATGGATATATTCAAAGCTAGAAAAATAAATCAAATGGGAAATGAGAATGAAAGGAGGCAATTCAAAAGGTGAAAGATATATTCCCCAATGGTTCGGTTAGGTAAGTTCACGGCCCACTATGACCTATAGGACAGAAAGGTCCCAGGTTCAGTCTCCAGACTGTGCTGGGTTAGATGACCTTAGCCAGGGCACTAGTAGGAATGCTACAATTCACTTCAGCACCCGTGCCTAGGGAGGAAGAAGTCAGCTAAGGTTCCCTCTCCAGATTCAAAGTTTACATCTGTGTGAGCACTGTGAAAGAACAGGGTTGACTTACCAGAAATCTTTCTGGTGTTTGAACAACTTACAAATATTCGCTGCCCAGGCCGATGAACTGTCCGATCAAGAAACACTTGGGTGAATATAGCTGAGGGGGTATAGATTACAAAGGCAATGGGAAAATCAAACAAGGATTGATTAAAAAATCTGTGAAATGAAGTCAATCAAACCTAGAACGCATGCAAACACTAACCGAGTCCCAGCAAATAATTTTGGGCCACTAATCGAGCCTTTCTATCGCCTGAAAATAATCAAATAATTTTTCTTCCACATTTGAAAGTGTCGGTTTACCGAGCTCCATGGCTGCCACTTCTCTGCCAACTCACCCACTAAGTTAATGGTGCGAGTTGGCAGGCCTTGTGGCCATTTTGGAAGTAACACAGTCAAGCCCAAATCTATCCTCACCTGATGTAGTAAGAAGTCTCACAACACCAGGTTAAAGTCCAACAGGTTTATTTGGAAGCACGAGCTTTCGGAGCGCTGCTCCTTCATCAGGTGAGTGCTCACATGATGAAGGAGCAGCACTCCGAAAGCTCGTGCTACCAAATAAACCTGTTGGACTTTAACCTGGTGTTGTGAGACTTCTTACTGTGCCCACCCCAGTCCAATGCTGGCACCTCCACATCATGGCCACCTGATATTCACATACTTTGCACAGGGATCAATGGATCATATCAGGACTAGGAACCTGGATGATCTTCTCTCTATTTGATCCACAAATGCTCAACTTAATTGTAGCACCCTTCAAGCACACTGGCTAAGATGATCTAACTCAGTGCAGAGCTGATATGACATCTTTCTGGTCAACATGGTTCAATATCAACAATGGGATGCATTTATTTACTGAGTAAGAAGTTCCACAACACCAGGTTAAAGTCCAACAGGTTTATTTGGCAGTTGGACTTTAACCTGGTGTTGTGAGACTTCTTACTGTGCTTACCCCAGTCCAATGCCGGCATCTCCACATCATTTATTTACTGAACCAATGGCACAACCTACAATGCAGATTTCTGAAGATACAGAAACAACAATTTACCTAGAATGCCTCACTCAGGCCACATTAATGTTCAAGGCCATGTTGATCCAATTTTAGACAATGTAAAAAGCAAACTAAAAGAGATTGAAAAAATAAAATTCAAGCCACAAAATAAATTAAAATGGACTAAACTGAAATTTAATTTGATCAGTGCAGCCTTTCTTAAAAATTGAGATTTTAATATATAAAATCTGATAACACACAAAGTTAATTATGTTACTATTTTGTTATGGAGGCACTAAAGTGACAGCTAAGTGTGTAAATGTATCAGCTGAGAAATTATTCTGGCCATGAAATTCCCAGGTTCGATTCTCAGCTCCTGCTAAGTCATTTGATCTCAATAAAGGTTAACCTTTCCTGTACCAATTTTTTTCTGACCATATTGTTCCATCACCTCAGGCTTTAGTTCACTATTGGTATATATTTTGGGCATCACCACATCACACATGGATTAAGAGGAAGATAAACTATTTTTTTCCTTTCACGTCATAAAATATATAATGAATTCTCATTCCAGAACTGAACAAATATCAAAACCCACCTCTCTTCAATGCGAACCCACAGGTCACTAAATTGCCGTTGTCGCTGTTGCTTGGGCAGCTTCTTCTGTCTCTTCTTCTGGCGGCCAAACTCTTCCAGTTGACTAAGGCTGTCTGGCATCAGAAGATGTGGAGAAATTACATCATCATCTAAGTCAGCCACGGGAGAGGAATGGGAAGAAACTGGCAAGGAATCTTCGAATGATGCCTCAACTGAAGTGGAAGATGTTGATGGAAGCGATGAACTGCTTGAGGACGATCCACTTTTGTGTGTCCTTTTCCTTTACAAAATAAGCAAAGGGTCAATCAATTTAATCCAAGCATTGGCCATTATCCCCAATGACTTTATGCTATTTCATTCTGCACGTTTAATACAGTAGGGAGCCAAAACATTCAAGAGTCACTTGAATTCTGATGAAAGGTCATTGATCCAAAACTTTAACTCTTATTTCTCTCTTTGCCTGACCTGTTGACTATTTCTTGCATTTTCTGTAACATAGAATCCCTACAGTGCAGAAGGAGGTCATTCGGCCCATCGAGTCTGCACCGACCACAATCCCACCCAGGCCCTATTCCCGTAACCCCGCATATTTACCCTGCTAATCCCGATACTAGGGTCAATTTAGCATGGCCAATCAACCTAACCCGCACAGCTTTGGACTGTGGAGGAAACTGGAGCACTCGGAGGAAACCCATGCAGACACGGGAAGAATGTGCAAACTCCACACAGACAGTGACCCAAGGCCGGAATTGAACCCGGGTCCCTTGGCCCTGTGAGGCAGCAGTGCTAACCACTGTGCCACACCTGTTTTCTTTTCAACAATCACTACCTACGTAGATGACTTTACATCCTGGGCTCCAACTTGATCCTAACCAGCCCAGTTCAGTTAAAACAAATCACAAAAAGTGACTGACCATATCATTTCCAATAGAAACTTGACGACTGCCAGTTTTACTATGGAGCTGACTCAGGGTACAAATGCACCCCAGAAAGAAGTCGATGTTTCATAAATAAGTTCAAATGGAATAAGTAAAAACAGAAAGCACGAGAAAAACGTAGCAGATCCGGCAGCATTCATGGAGAAAGAAACAGAATTCATGGTGTCTGAAAAGAGACAGAAATGTGATAGGTTTAATGGTGTGCGCGTGTGTACATTGCATATGTGCGTGGAAAAGGGAAGATCTGAGATAGGTTAGAGACTGGGGGAGATCAATGAAAGATATATTGGAACAAAAGACAACGATGGAGGTCATGCTAATAACAAAACATTAGTCCAGAGTAGATGTTCATCGCAGAATAAAAGACATCTCTGTCTGAAAGACAAATGGAGGGCCTGCTTTTACCAAAACCACAGGCGCGATAATCGCAGTAAAGTTGGGCGTCGGGCCTATACCGCGATCTGCACCCAATTCCGAGCAGATCGCGACTTTACCGACACCCGATTCGGGCGCGGGTCCGGCGCGTGCCTGAATCGGGCGGCCCGACGATTTAAGTGCATTTGCATGCATTTAACTCGACTTAATGAACCGCGCGTCCAACTCTACCGCCAAATCCCACTTTACTGTCTTATGGCCCAATCCGCGTCCGCGCTGTTACCGACCTGCAAAATAAAAGTCTGAAGTCGCCGCTGCAGCCTCCGAAGAGCGGGGCCAGAGACTGCAACGGCTCTCTGACCCAGGTCATCCTCTGGTCGGGGGGGAGGGGGTTGGGAGGAGGCGAGGGGGTGTGACGTCTCATCCTCTGGTCGGGGGGGGGGGGGGGGGGGTTCCGCTGCCTGTCTGCGGCCGATCCGTCCTGGCATCATCACTGGTACACTACCAGCCACAGATTACTCTTCCCTGCAGGTGCGAGAGAGTGGGAGAGATGGCTGTGGCTGGTAGTGTACCAGTGATGGTGCCAGGCGGAATCGGCCGCAGACAGGCAGCGGAACCTCCTCGACCAGAGGATGACACGTCACACCCCTCTCCACTCCCTCCCCCAGGGGATGATACGTCACAACCCCTCCCCTCCCCCCAGGGGATGATCGGTCACACCCCCTCTCCTTTCCCTCCCCCAGGGGATGAGACGTCAGCCCCCCCTCCCCCCACCCTCCCCGCCCCCCACCGCAAGGGATGAACGTCAGGGAGCTGCTCTCTCCGCTTTCTGCTTTTTTTTTCGCGCCCAGACACGCTCTGTCAGATTTTTTTTGAACTGTGCATGCACAGTTCGGAGCTCCGATCGGTCCGGCAGCGCTAAGCCCCGCACACAGCGCGGATCGGGCCGGAGCCGGCAAAACGCGTATGGGCGTGCTGCAAAGAGGATTCCAGGCGCGGATCTATTTGACGCCCAGATCCGGCACTTAGACTCAAAATGGTAAAATTCCCCCCGGAGTTTGGATTGCATTATTTGGACACTATTATGATTTTAATTGGTGTGGCAGAAGTTTGGCCCAAGAACAAAGCAAGAGGAACATTGATTGACAATGGTCTCACAAATTGACTGACATGATGAGTGTAAGTTGGATTTAAAGGGGCATTGACTTGGGTCATTAGGGTTGCGTATGCCACTCGAGTAGTACTTTTCCAAGGTAGTTCTGAAATTCCCATTTGGCTATTTTCCCTCACCTCACATTTACGCACTTGCTGCTCAGTATTTTTGCTTCCCACCAGTAAGAGGAAGATGACCAAAAGCAACATGAAAGACCAGAATAAGCAGCTAGGCCTGCTGGATGAAAGCGTGTTAGGCAGGGCTTGCTTGGAGAAAGCTTTACGTAGCCCATAGATTTCAGAGGTGAAGTGTTACTGTCTTAGATGTTACTGAGGAGCAGTGCAGAAGAAAGTTTCATTTCACCAGACAAGCAGCCCCTTATGTATGGAAGCAGGATCTAGCAGGATCTTCTGCCTGCTGGACTGAAGGATGCCAAATCATCATCATCACCATAAACAATTTCACCACAGGCTCCTTCCAGACTGCAGGATGGTCACTATCCACATCTCTCAATGCACAGTACACAGTCAAACAGGTCAGTCAATACCCTCCACACCACAACGAACCAAAACACTATCTTTATGATGGACATCAACAGCCAAAATGAGAGCGCTCTGGAATTTGCAGGAGTGGCCAGCTTCCCTGGTTCTTGGGGCATAAAAAACAGCATTTGTTTAGCTATCAGGGCAGCTGAAGAGATGATCTATCGACTTACATAAACAGGAAAGCCTTCTGCTCCATAAATGTGCTGCTGGTGTGTGATCACCACTGAAGGATAATGCAGGTCTGTACCAACTGTGCTGCCCATTGCCACAATGCCTTCATTCTGCAACACTCATCCAGCCCTCAGTCTCCACCCATTCAGGTGGAAGCCAGACACTGGCTGCCATGGGACAATAAGTAATTCAGGAGAAAGTTTTGTACTCAGAATGATGAGAATATGGAAATTGCTAGCATATAGAATGATTGAGGAAATTATCATAGATGCATTTAAGATGAAATTAGATACAAATGAGGGAGAAATGAGTAGTAGGATGTGATAATAAGGTGCAATGAAGTAAGATGGGTGGAGAATCTTGTGTAGCATAAACATTGCCTTATAATTATTGAGCAGAATGGTCAGTTTCTGGGCATTAAAATTTGATGTAATTCTAGGTAAAGAACAACTCCTCCACAACCATCCACTGCTCAACTGCCCTGAGTAACACTTGGTATGATCAGAGTCATGGGAACATTCGTGTCCCCTCATATACTCTGAGGGGTCCCTAAAATGTGGTCAAGACAGAGTGGACCACATCATTGTTGTTTACAGCAGTCTGCACAACCTGACAGTGCAAAGAGGACTGGAGTCAGAGAAGGCACAGCGACAAAAGGCACCATCCATCAGGAAAAGGTCGGGTGAAGGCAAAGGAGCATCACGGGTAGGAAAATCAGCAGAGTGCATTCGAACAAGCGACCTATTCAATCTCTTTTAAATGATAAGCCAAAAAAAAGCCCCCAGTATTATCAATCCTTGCTACCACCATCCCCATTCCTTTGATTCTGCATTTAAGAACACTGAAAGCATTCAGCTAACTTCTATGTCAATTACTTCCTGATAATGCAGATTAAGAAGCTGTAACATAAGGATGCCATATCCCCTAGCTACAAAATGTAATAAAGGCATTGAATTCAATCCTAAGCATAATATTGCAGCAAATCATTTTGTTACCCAAGAGATTATTCTACAGTGCTTTTCTTAAAAAAAAGGTTTACTTTACTACTCCTTTGAGGTACTGCTCCAGTGGTTTTAGCACAGCTACTGAAGGGTTGATCATCATTTGAGGCCCTTTTGAGAGGAACTCAGTGTCTTCATGGGGCCTCGAGCCTGAGTGGGCTTGGCTCCAAAGCAGTCTGGTCATTATCTTTCTGGTACAATGGTTGTTAATGGTTGAAGGGATGGCGAGAGGGCAGACTTGCTGACAGCTGTGAGAGGGTAACCTATGCCACCCTTATGTGTCACTGCTGCTCCCCCGGTGCTGGGACATGACATTTCTACTCATCTGCAGGATAGCAGACTGCAAAAGACCAGTGTCACCATTGCAGCACCGATTTCTTTACTCCCCCAACCTGTTCAAGCTGGGCGTCTGGCTCTCTAAGGCAGAGATCAAGCCTGTTGGCTTAGAACCTTGGTTACTATTGTGAAGACCCATCTACAGTGTTGCTGGAGCTCGTCACATTTTACAAGTAGATTCCAGAGTATTGATGATGTGGACGTCTGCACACTGTTCAGCGTAGCAGAAAAAGTCCTTGGTAAGTCTTCCAATAACTAATATAACTGCTGTGTGGATTATTTTACTGTGCTCTGCTGCACCTGAGGCCCCCATCGCCACCCTCCACAATAGTGCTGGTTTTGAACTGACACCAAAACTCAACCACGAAAAAAAAGATATCAAACTTCAGATTAAATTTGAAGGCATTGTTTTCAGTTGTGTGGGGTGAGCCCAGACAGAAAAGGGCACAATTCTAATATAGGCACTAAGAAATCAAATAAAGCATCTAGGGAGAAAGTCTTTACAAAGAGCAGGTTCTTCGAAATATGAGCGATATAATAATCACATTTTCTTTAAAGTTAATATGTTAAATTTGAATTTAGCAGTGTAGTGTTAAAAAAGTATAACTGATTAGTTGAGAGAAATCCCACATCTGAAGAAGCATATTAAGAGCAAGAAGAGCAAGAAGATAAGATGTGAAGGAGTAGGACCTATCAAATGTGACGGTGGGAAAGTCTGTATAGAACCGGTAGAAATAGCAGAGGTACTCAATGAATACTTTGCTTCAGTATTCACAGTGGAAAGGGATCTTGGTAGTTGCAGTGCAGGCTTGCAGTGGACTGAGAAGATTGAGCATGTGGACATTAGGGGAGAGGATGTGTTGGAGCTTTTGAAAAGCATCAAGTTAGATAAATCGCCGGGACCGGGTGGGATGTACCCCAGGTTACTGTGGGATTGCTGAGCCTCTGGCGATGATCTTTGTGTCATCAATGGAGACGGGAGAGGTTCTGGAGGATTGGAGGATTGCGGATGTGGTTCCGTTATTCAAGAAAGGGAGGAGAGATAGCCCGGGAAATTATAGACCAGTGAGTCTAACCTCAGTGGTTGTTAAGTTGATGGAGAAGATCCTGAGAGGCAGGATTTATGAACATCTGGAGAGGAATAGTATGATCAGAAATAGCCAGCACGGCTTTGTCCAAGGCAGATCATGCCTTACGAGCCTAATTGAATTTTTTGAAGATGTAACTAGACACATAGACGAGGGAAGAGTGGTAGATGTAGTTCATATGGATTTCAGCAAGGCATTTGATAAGGTGCCCCATGCAAGGCTTATTGAGAAAGTGAAGGGGCATGGGATACAGGGGACATTGCTTTGTGGATTCAGAACTGGCTTGCCCACAGAAGGCAAAGAGTGGTTGTAGATGGGTCTTTTTCAGCATGGAGGTCAGTCACCAGTGGAGTTCCCCAGGGATCTGTTCTGGGACCCTTGCTCTTTGTGATTTTTATAAATGACCTGGATGAGGAAGTGGAAGGATGGGTTGGCAGGTTTGCTGATGGCACAAAGGTTGGTGGTGTTGTGGATACTGTAGAGGGATGTCAGCAGTTGCAATGAGACATAGATGAGATGCAAGACTGGGCGGAGAAGTGGCAGATGGACTTCAACCCAGATAAGTGTGTGATGGTTCATTTTGGCAGGTCGAATAGGATGAAAGAATATAATATTAAGGGTAAGACGCTGGGCAGTGTCGAAGATCAGAAGGATCTTGGAGTCCGGGTTCATAGGACGCTCAAAGCAGCCTCGCAGGTAGAGGCTGTGGTTAAGAAGGCGTATGGAATGCTGGCCTTCATCAACAGAGGAATTGAGTTTAGAAATCAGGAGATAATGCTGCAAGCTGTATAGGACCCTGGTCAGACCCCACCTGGAGTACTGTGCCCAGTTCTGGTCGCCTCATTACAGAAAGGATGTGGAAGCCATAGAAAGGGTGCAGAGGAGATTTACAAGGATGTTGCCTGGATTAGGTGGCATGCCTTATGAGGATAGGTTGAGAGAGCTAGGTCTTTTCTCCTTGGAGAGGCGAAGGATGAGAGTGGATTCTCAGAGGCTTTTACCCAGGGCTGGAATGGTTGCCACAAGAGGTCACAGGTTTAGGGTGCTGGGGAGTAGGTACAGAGGAGATGTTAGGGGTAAGTTTTTCACTCAGAGGGTGGTGGGTGCGTGGAATCGGCTGCCAGTAGTGGTGGTGGAGGCGGATTCGACAAGGTCTTTTAAGAGACTTTTGGATAAGTTCATGGAAGTTAGTAAGATAGAGGGTTATAGGTAAGCCTAGTAGGTAGGGACATGTTCGGCGCAACTTGTGGGCCGAAGGGCCTGTTTGTGCTGTAGCTTTTCTATGTTCTATATTGCTTCTAAAATGTGTGTGAAGTATTTTCTTTCAATATTTAATAAGTTTAACATTTTTGAAAACACATTCTTAAGAAATACTTAATTTATACTTGCTTTATGTGTTTCTCAAAGTCTTCATCCCAAGGAAATAAATTGTAAATCAGCTTAAAAGAATCTGAGAACAAGAAGATTTATGTTGCACTACTTATCTGATTCTGGCTGAAGACCCACAGTTATTTACACAGGCAGGCATGATTACTGAAAATCTTTGGAAGATACTTAAGAACATCCTTGCAGAGCCTACTGGCTTTGGAGATAACAAGCCTGTCTGCTGCCACTGCAAATTAGTAGGCTGGTGACCTTCGCCTTCATGGCAAGATCTGAACTTATTACACTTAGTTTCAATCCAAGCATATTTTCTTTTGTTCAAATGCACTATGTTTCCCTGCGCTAGACCAGAGACCTGTGGAGTGAGTTAAAATATATGAGAATGACAGAATGTGTCTCAAAAAGTTGTCTGGTTCTTGTTACCAAAACGGAGCGACCTTTTGCGGATTATTTCTCAGAATACTTGACAAAGCACAAGTCATTGAATTGAGATTCTGTCCGTGATAACACTCAAATATTGGAGTCCCAACCTAAGGAAATCAAACTCGACTCCCAGCCATGATTAATGTTCACACTTGAGCAGTTCCGCAGGATAGTTTCATTATCCTGTAGCAGAGCATTCAGGACAAGTAGATAAAAATGGTCTTTTCTTTCAATGTATCTCTGGGGCAATCAACCAACCAGTGACGTTCATAGAAAAATTCAGAATGTCTGCAGGCTAGGTAATCTCAGTTTTCCCCTGGATTAAATATTTAAGCAACTCCCCTCTCATTTATGGCTGTATATGTTTTACAGAATACATTTTTGTAGAATCCCTGAACAACAACAAAGTTGGATTTAATGACTTGAGGGCCTAGCTGTAAAATGTAAGTATGCAACAGATCCTTTTGACTTTGTACAGGGACTTCATAGTAAAAAATAATCCAATCTCATCACTCACCTTCATTAACTCTACTCTGGAGTTTCTATTTGCTTACAACCTTGACAGGGAACATGGGAACACCTAGAAGTCACCCATAATGGGCTTAAACCTGATTTAAATACATTTTAATATAGTTAAATATAATTAAACACCCCCCCCACCAGCTATTGACCACCCGCTATATATTCAAATCGCGCCGACCTGTTTACAACAGGTTCTTGCAGGCATGAACCTGTCGGGAGGATCCCCCTGGGGGCATAAAGCTGAGTATAGTCCCCCAGGGTAGAGGGACGTGGCCAAACAGTGCCTTAGCAATGCCCCTTGGCACAGGTTGGCACCATGGCAACCTGGCAGTGCCAGCCTGTGATGGGGCAGACCCCAGTGGGAGCCTCATGGGTGGTGGGGGGGTCCTATAATTTGGCGGGAGTGGACGTGGAAGCTGGGGATGCCGGTGGCAGTCTGGCCTGTGGGGTGGTCATTGTTTGCTCTGGTTGGGGCACCCTTTAAACATGGCGCCCCGATCTTAGTGCAGCCGGGCTTTGCTGGTGCATTGGGGCCCCACTTCCGACATGAAACATGCCTACCTGCTTTTTTGTGGCAGAGTGTGGTAAGATCTGGAAAGAAAACCGGGGTATTGCTCTGGAGAGGAAACCCTGGAGAGAAAACACCATCTTTTTTCTCGCTGCAATCAAAACTGCCATTTTTTGGCAAGATTTTATTTAAATATTCATAATAATGATATCTCACTTAAATCAAATTTACGCTGGGTTCTTGAGTAGGAATGTTTCTTGAGAAAATATTGTCCAACATTTAGATTCAGCTTGTCATTAGTTGTACTAGGAAACAATAGACTTTGGGTTTAACATTTTGTCCAGACACGTTGTCAGCATTGACTCTGATCCCAATTCCCATAAGTACAACTGCAAACCTTAATTGGAACTCTTCATACTACAGTCCTTCACACTACTAACTTCAATCAGAGTGATTTTAGTCTGAATTGGAATGACCCAACCTCAGTGCTCTTGCTTGTTAGTCTTTTCTGCCTTAATGACTTGATTTATCAGGAATTATAGATAATCTGTCAATTGCAGGAAATTTATTTTTGTTCCCTTCAACATACTACAAAGAAAAACCTTGTAGAACATCATGTCAAGGGCCCAATCTTTCTGTGTTGTTTTTAATCTATTCATTCACAGGAGGTGGGCGTCACTAGCAAGGCCAGCATTTATTATACTTCCCTAATTTTCCTTTGCGAAAGAGATGGTGGGCGGGATTACACCCTCGCTCGAGCGAGACTGGAAATTCCCACCTGAGGTCAATGGACATTTCCGTTGTCCTGTTCGATTCCGTGGCTGGCGAGGCAGTAACATTCCAGCGGGTGAGTCTCTTTCTTGAACTGCTGCATTGTGTGGTGAAGGTACTACCACAATTTTGTTGAGTAACATTTTGGCCCAGCAAAATCCCCAAAACCATTTTCACAATTCTTTTCTGCATCCTTTCATCCTTCGTCAAATGTGGTGCCCAGAATTGGGGACACCAGCTGAGGTTGAACCAATATTCTATAAAAGTTCATCATAACTTCCTTGCTTTTGTACTCTCAACCTGTATTTATAAAACCCAGAATCCCATATGTATTTTAACCCCAGTCTCAACTGCCTTGCCACCTTCAATAATTTGTGCACACATATTCCCAGGTATCCCTGCCTCCCTTAGAACCGTTCTCTTTATATTGTCTCTCCTTCTTCATCCTACCAAAATGTATCACATCACACTTGTCTCCATTAAATTTCACCTGCCACTAAAATTTCAATGTCCTCTTGAATCTATCACTACCCTCCTCGCACTTCAATGTTTTTTGTGTCATAATAAATTTTGAAATTGTGTCCTGTGCAGCCAATCAAGAAAGGCAGTGGTGCCAGGACTGACTCCTGAAGAACCTACTGTACACCTTCCTTCAGTTCAAACAACCATTCAACGTGGCTTTGTTGCCTGTCACTCAGCCAATTTTGTAACCATGCTGCCACTGTCCCTTTTATCCCATAGGCTTAAGCTTTGCTGGAAAGCCTATTATGTCCATCGGAGCTTGAAATCACTTTATTTTGATGGACTGATTTAAACTGAGGGCAAGATGTTATTGCCTCAATGCAGTGTTTTTTTTGCAGTGGCACACCGCTTGCAGTGGCAGGATCTTCTGGTCCCGCCACTGTCAATGGGCTTGTTTAAGAAGGGTAGCAAGAATAATCCAGGTAATTACAGGCCAGTGAGTCTTACGTCAGTGGTAGGGAAATTATTGGAGAGGATTCTTCAAGACAGGATTTACTCGCACTTGGAAATAAGTGGACGTATTAGCGAGAGGCAACATGGTTTTGTGAAGGGGAGGTTGAGTCTCACTAACTTGATCGAGTTTTTTTAGGAAGTGATGAAGATGATTGATGAGGGTAGGGCAGTGGATGTTGTCTACATGGACTTCAGTAAGGCCTTTGACAAAGTCCCTCATGGCAGACTAGTGCAGAAGGTGAAGTCGCATGGGATCAGAGGTCAGCTGGCAAGGTGGATACAGAACTGGGTCGGTCATAGAAGACAGAGGGTACAAGACAGAGGGTAGCAGTGGAAGAGAGCAGAAGGGTAGCATCGGCCGGGGCATTGAGTTTAAAAATTTGCAAGTCATGTTGCAGCTTTATAGAACCTTACTTAGGCCGCACTTGGAATATAGCGTTCAATTCTGGTCGCCACACTACCAGAAGGATGTAGAGTCTTTGGAGAGGGTACAGAAAAAAATTACCAGGATGTTGCCTGGTATGGAGGCCATTAGCTATGAGGAGAGGTTGGAGAAACTTGGTTTGTTCTCACTGGAACGACGGAGGTTGAGGGGTGACTTGATAGAAGTCTACAAGATTATGAAGGGCATGGACAGAGTGGATAGTCAGAAGCTTTTTCCCAGGGTGGAAGAGTCAATTACTAGGGGGCATAGGTTTAAGGTGCGAGGGGCAAGGTTTAAAGGAGATGTACAAGGCAAGTTTTTTACACAGAGAGTGGTGGGTGCCTGGAACTCGCTGCCGGGGGAGGTAGTGGAAGCAGATACGATAGTGACTTTTAAGGTGCGCCTTGGCAAATACATGAATAGGATGGGAATAGAGGGATATGGTCCCTGGAAGGGGAGGAGGTTTTAGTCCAGTTGAGCAGCATGGTTGATGCAGGTTTTGAGGGCCAAAGGGCCTGTTCCTGTGCTGTAATTTTCTTTGTTCTTTGATTCCCATTGACTGCTCCCCATGGCCCCAGAAACCCACAGCCAGTGAGCGCTGTCAGCAGGATCAGAACAGTTGTAGAATTCCAGCCAGAGCCTCTGTCCACCACAGACACTGGAATGGACAGAGGCTCCTAGCACCTGAACAATTTTGACTTGTATACAAGGGGCACATTTCAAACATTTTCTGGGAGACTTCGCAAACAATGAGATAAGAAGAATGATCAGACAGGTGGAAAATGTGATTTTTACATGCGCAAGTGTGAGACAATACATTTTGGATGGAAAGAACGGGAGCATATATTTAACAGAAAGTCATAGAAATAAATCCCAGTACTTTGTTAGCAACTTTAAATAGTTTGCTAACCTGTAATGCTGGTTTTAATGATTTATTCATCTGTATCCTGAGATTCTTTTGTTGTCCTGCCCCACTTATTATCTTATTTTTTGACGTGTAAGGTAATGTTTCTATTTTTCTTATCCATGTGCATTGTCTCACATTTGTCTATGTTAAAGGCCAAACTGCAAGTTTTCTAATGCCTTCTTATATTATGGTGCATTCTTCTGCACGATAAGAAAGTATAGCTGGCAGGAGAGACTCGTGATGTTGACACTATTTCCACTGCAGCAGAGGAGATTAAGAGCAGCTTTAATACAAATCTTGTTTTTAAAATTATGAAGTGCTTTGATGGAATGAATAGGGAAAGATTATTTCCTTCGATTGGGGAGTTGGTGATGAGGGTATTAGATTTAAAATTATGAGGGGAGTGAAGATAAATGTTTGGAGAAAACTCTTCATATGTTGTTTAAAGGAAAATTAGATACATTTCTGAAGCAGAGGAAGATGCAAAGCTTTGGAATGGAATGAAGCTGTGGGATTATTGTTGGATTGCTTGAGAAAAAGACCTGGCCAGATAAAGTGGACTGAATGACCTCCATTTGTCCTGTAAGCTTTTGTGGCTCTACTTTAAAAAAATATTTTAAAAAGCAATTAATCTTCTGTTAGGCTCCCCAGTGACTCAGTTGTAGGTTTGTTCCAGATCCATGCTGTGTTAGCTGATGGTATTGTAGGAGTACTGTACTTGGCTTTAATGTCTTTGTTTAGGCTCTCACTTCTGACTGAATGTAGGAATATCAATCATTGGCATCAGGTGAAGACAAGAACAGATTCAGCTGCAATGTCCTTCACCAGGGAATAAAATACAGATATTGACTGCCCAAGTTCAAACACGATGAATGGCTACATGGGTGTGGTACCAGAAACTCCAGTGAAACGGTATTCCAACATGGATAATTCTCACGCAGAGGAAGGAAAGGATAGTGGTAAATACAATGTTGTGAGCATTGTTAATCTTACAACCTTAAAAGGCTAGAGCTCTGGAATGTGGAATGCTTTGTAAAGTTGGGAGCAAACCCCATGATGTGCAATTGTATCAATTGCATCATTAAAATGTTATTTTCTGGGAAGAACTCAAAAAGGAAAGGATAATGGTAAATAAAATATTGTAAGTGTTGTCAATTTTATAACCTTAAAAGGCTGGAGCTCTGGAATGTGGAATGCTTTGTAAAGCTGTGAACAAATCCCCTGATGTGCAATTGCATGTATCTATTGCATCATTAAAAGATTATTTTCTGGGAAGAAATCAAAAAGAAATAAATGACTCGAAAAAGGGCAAAAGCGAGCAATTTGCTGAAAGAAGTGGAAAATAGCAACAGTGCAGAAATACGCTTTTTAAAATGACAGAAGAGAGAATTGCAGAAGAACTAAGCCAAGAAGCAGGCTGAAATTCTCACAAAATATCAACATACTAACCTTCAATTCTTATACATGATGACAGACTGAATAGAGGTTAAACAACTTCCAAAAATGTAATTTAATGCCTCATGTTTTGAGACAATTTACCTGAATTTTAAGGTGTGGGGCGGGGGGGGGGGGGGGGGGGGGGGGGGAGGGGGGGGGGCGGGGGGGGGGGGAGGGGGGGGGGCGGGGGGGGGACACAACCTTAACTCTGCCCACCAATTGAAACTGGACAAATGGAATATAAAATTGGCTTGGCAGTTTGCCATCCCCTCCAACATCTTGCTCCATTCTCACAGTCTTCAATTTTAACCCGTTCCACGAGCCTGCAGTAAGGACACTAGAGGGTCTTTGTTTAAATGCACAGATCAGCCTCCGGTGTTATCATTGGGTTCACACTACTATTTTAGCTGTGATCTGAGCACTGTGGTTCTCATGTCAGCCTAAACGAGCACAAAGTAGAACGGGGGTCAGCGTAAACACCAAAGGGGCGTGACTTTTCCACTCCTTGTGGGGCCAGTCAGTACTGCTTCTCTGAGTTCCACTGGAAAAGTTTACAGCTCCCCAAATCAGGCTTCCTCCCACCCAGGATTCTCCTTGAAACCCCCTCCCTGCGATTAACATGTGTGCTGCAGATGGCTCCTTTAGCTTCTGCTGATGGTTTCCTGCACTCACATCCACCACCCGGCTGCCCATCCCAAGTGAACAGTTGACTAAGTCATGCAGATATGATCAGGGCATTAAATTGTCACAGTCTAGTGCTGCCGACGACAGAGGAAGATTGTCACTTGCCTTAGTCCCTACCCCTGTCCAATTCTCACCCTTGATCAAAGTTAGGTTCGAAGATTAGTTTTCATATCTGCAAATCAAAACCTTTTGGATTTTTATTTCAGCTATTCATAAACTCATTTTGGAAATTATAGGGCTGAATTTTATGTGCCTCCACTGGCTGTGTTTCCTGGCAGGTGGGTGGCTAACCTTCCTGCCTTCCTGCCCACCCCTGATGTGACCTCCAAGTAGATGGGCCCCAAAATCATCAGTCCACCACAATATATAAATAATAGCAGGTTAATTAGGATTGCTGGCAAGCTCATTTGGGAAGACCTCCTTAGAAACGTATACGGAGCATCTTCTAAATAAAGTATTGAAACTGTGATGAAATTGTTTGATGAAGAGAGCTATAAGGTGAGGGCCAAAATGAGATGGTAACATGGTCAGTCACTCACTCACACTGATCTCGTAGTCAGTTTCTGGATGAGATCATCAATATTCAAGTCATGTAGAAGCAGTTAATATTCCCTGAGAGAAGCCAAGTACTTGAGATAATGGTACTGCTATTAAACTATTTTGATGAGCTCATTAGATAAATGCACCACGTGTTATAATAGTGAGCGGCAAGCAGGATCTTAGATGTGATCAGTCGTCAATAATAAATTTAAAAATCTGACCCACAGTTGTTGACTTGTGGTTTGCGCTCGGTGTGCAGACTGAGTGTTCACGTGAGGACGTGATGATGAAGCTACACAAGGAATCAGGTGTTGTCGGAAGTGCGGGAGATCCCCCCAGGAGCGCCAAGTACAAGAATGAAGAAGCAGCTCAACTAGCAAATAAACTACTGTTTGTCACAAGTCCTTGTTGCCAGTGTTTTGGGAAACCAAAACATTTACAGTAGGTGGGATTTTCCAACCTTTGGTGTGTTTTGTGGTCCCAGTGGTCAGTGGGTGTCCCGTTATTCGCACACTCCACTGCCAGAAAACTCACGGTGAGGGGGTCACCATCAACAGGAACGGAAGATCCCAGCAATGGAATGGCTAGAAAATCCGGCACAGTGTACTTATGTGCAGACAGGATTAGGTGAGCTTGTCTATGTTGACCCAGCTGGTCAAATACTTCAAAATCAATATCCAAACTTACATAAGAATAGTTAATAATTATTACCCCGGAGCAAAGCACTGTGGGTCTAATATCATAGTGGGTGGGGAGAGGATGGGAACAGTTTTGCAACAATGAGCTGACTGGGTTTAAATCAAAGATGAACTTTCACTCGAATCTGAATTTGGGATATGGATTCTCTATGGGCTGATAGTCAGCACGCCAGAAAGAAGTCCACGTCCATTGCACATGTGGGGCAGGCTAAACAAGATAGGTGTAGGATTAGTTGGCAGCTCTATCAGTCCACAGAAGATGGATGGAAGCTGGATCCAGGTACGTTCCAGGCTGTTAGGTTGGAGAAGAATCAAGAGTCAAGGGAGGGGGGAAGAAGAGCATGGGGTTTGGAGGACAGGTGATGAGGAAGAAAGCTGTTATGACACCTTAGGGTTTGCCCATGATGCACACAGGACACCCCCCACCCCCCTCCGCATGAGGTGCACTGCCCTTTTTAAATCTAGAACCATTAAAAAATGACTTGTTCATTCCCTCTTACATGCCCGTGCCAGCTGTATTATGGCATGGGCATCATATTATCCTGGTCAATGAGCTTGCCAGCAATCCTAATTAACCTGCTATTATTTATATATTGTGGTGGACTGATGATTTTGGGGCCCATCTACTTGGAGGTCACATCAGGGGTGGGCAGGAAGGCAGGAAGGTTAGCCACCCACCTGCCAGGAAACACAGCCAGTGGAGGCACATAAAATTCAGCCCTATAATTTCCAAAATGAGTTTATGAATAGCTGACATCAGGTGTGATTGTGTTCTGGACTATCACAATTAAATTGCATATTGCTGCTCAAACAAAAAGCTCTTCTAACAATTCAACACACGCTTCACAAAGCAAACCCACACTGACTTTGCAGCACCCAAAACATTTGAGTGTAGTGCGGCCAACAGGTCATGCCAAATTGTGCGCTGTAACTCCACCTGCTACTTTGAATGAGCTACAGTGTAGAAGCTTACCCAGAGGGCTCGGTCTGCAGCACAGTTGGCTGGGAAATCAAAATCTGGTGATCGAGCATTTGTTCAATGATGGAGCTCATCAAAAAAAAGGAAGTTGTTTAATTGCTTGCAATGCCGTCACGGAGATATTTAGGCAACACTACTCTCTTTGATGTTGATTCATTGGAGCTCTTACTGCAAGGAGGTGCAGTCGAGGAGGGTGTTCCTCCTGGGGCTGAACAATAAATGTACAGGTGACAGCTGTGAACTGAGTCCATTTGTCACTGACTGCAAATGAGAAATATATTTGCTAATACTAGGATGGTGGCAATTCTTCACAATTCTTATGGCGTCCATCACCTCAGGTAAAAGCCTAAAACGGCAAGTCCTATCCCTCTACAAAATAATTTTTCAAACATTTGCATATATTCTTTCATTGTGTCCAAGCTTCTTGAGGGTGAAGATGAAAAGCAAGCATCAGAAAACAGACATAGAAACGTCCAGCTTCTCTGCTATTAGTAACTTTCTCAGTGGGGTGTACAACCCTCTCTTTCTAACTCACACACTAAGTGAAAGCTGTGGACCCTGAACAATTGATGCAGCCTTCCACTGATTAAAGTTATTTGATCAAGTGGTTCACTTACAAACAAGTGTTGCCACTTCTCTGTGGCATATGTGCATTGCGAACTATAAAACTGCATGTATGAGGGAGGGGCAGCGCCCAGACAACTGATCCATTCCTGCAGAGTACAAGCATAGTTGGAATGGGGCCTTGTGGCTTGTACAACTTACAACCTGCTAGTCTTTGATGGCATAGAAAGTGACTTTCGAACTCTGGGCAGAGGGAACACCTTATCCTTATGCATAACAATTGCTTTTATCTTAAAGGGAAGGCTGAGCTCTTCCAATGTCACCCAAATGCACTGCCAAAAAATGTAAGCTATACACAGCAGGAAGATCCAAAGTTAGTTGATCACAGTTAGACAGGCAGCAGAGAAGCTGTAATTGAACACATCTCCTTTAGGCTAGGGAGTGAGAAACAAAATCAGCCAAAATTTCTCTTCTGTGAACTCTGTTCAAAAGTGCACATGTGCTGGCTGACATCACGGTGGGGCTTAGCTTTGATTCCCCATCCTCAGAACAAAATGGCCAGATGACAATTAATAAGCTCAGTAAAATTTCCCCTGGGATAAGTACCAGGAGACAATCAACAATGAAAGCATATCCTAGCATGAGTCAGCATCTTCAAGAGAGAACAGGGAGTACTTAGAATTTGGAAGCTGAAGTGAATATATTAAAAAAAGAGGGTACCCAAAATGCTTTGAAAAGTTAAATCCAAATAGGGTCAAACATGGATTCCTTTAAAGAACTTTAATGCAGCTCAGCTGAAGTCAGCTGGGATTCAGTGAGCAGATCCAACACTCATCACTTTTGTCTGACACAACAGGGCTAAGTAATAAAACTACTGGGCTTACATCCACAATAAACACACTGAGGCAGCACGCATCAGGAGTTTTCACATTTTAACAGAAACTCACTTCCAAAGGGTCAGTAAACCAATACCAGGCCGTTACAAATATCCAAAATCCGAGATGCTGGGAGGAGACCAAACACAACAGAACCACAAACAATCCTCTGCCCCAGGCCCCGTTCTTGTAAGCCCACACCTCTGGTGCATTATTGCAGTTCAATTTTCTTATTTGAAAAGACTGCAGATGCTTAAAAAAGGCTTGGATACACAAAGAATATCCTGCGTGCTTCCTTCAGCGTCAAAAGTTTAAAGTTTATTTGTTAGTGTCACAAGTAGGCTTACATTAACACTGCAATGAGGTTACTGTGAAAATCCCCGAGTCACCACACTCCAGTGCCTGTTCGGGTACACTGAGGGAGAATTTAGCATGGCCAATGCACCCAATCAGTACGTCTTTCGGACTGTGGGAGGAAACTGGAGCACCCAGAGGGAACCCATGCAGACATGGGGAGAACGTGCAGACTCCGCACAGTGACCCAAGCCGGGAATCAAACTCGATCCCGGGCGCTGTGAGGCAGCAGTGCTAACCCTGTGCCACTATCAGGAGTTGTCCTTTCTTAGTAGTTATAATCCAATGCTACATAATGGCCACATGAAATCCCAAATTTGCATTGATGGACTCAGATAAGGACAGACTTAAGTCTTTAGCAGAAAATTGGCAGAGGATCAGTTTGTTATATTTACATCAAAAGGAAGGAAAATTAGGCGAGGTGTACAGCAGGCTACAACTATATGCTGTGGCTGAAAATTAAAATCAACCCATTCCCTCGTGACAAACATGAGCTCAGGTTATTACCTTTTAATAGTCATTAAAATCTGCCAAGGGGTTCAGATGGTAAGTGTACTGCTAGGTTAGAACCTAGACACTGGGTTCACTCACAGGTGTGTTGGCGGATCTCAACTGCAATGGAAGCAGGGGTATGAGAATGAGCACTCAGCACCTCTGGGCCAACGTAGGAAAACAAATCTGGTTTTGGATTTTATCCACTTCCTCCTGTTCAAAAGTGGATGTTAGGTGAGAACAGGACTGGACTTAGCCATCATAGCGTTCACAGTATGCTGTTATTCACCCTCCCTATTCATGAAAAATTACTTGGGTAATATTGTGGACAATATCTGTTTGTACTGTATCAATTATCCTGTCAGGAGGAATAGGAAGGAAAAATAATGAATCCATTTTGCAGTTTTGTATCACAATTAATTATTTTCAATATATAATAATGGTTACTGATTTAAACACTATTGGTACACATCAGGAAATAATTTGTATCTCAATGGTCAAGGTAAAGTTGTTTGGACGATTCATGTGAATTGTGTGGTAGCATTTTTTAAAGAGTAAATCTGTGCTACAAAGCAAAACTCATTCATCTTCAAACTACTTAAAAAGGATATCAGCTTACATAGTTAACACGACTTTCCTGCCATGTTCTGTGGGAAGAATACCACCCCCTCAGCTGGTAACTCTGTTGCCCTTATGCAAACATGTTTTTATGCTTGCAATCTTCGTAGTTAATCTCACCAATCACATGCCACTAAAGTCATAAGATCACATTTCTAAAATCAAACGGTGACCAATTGCATTTATGAATCACACTTCACCCAACTCCCAAGACAATTGTTTCTTCATCTCTGACGCCAGCCAGGTTCACTGCTCTTGGCCCACTGTGGCTCCAATCTCTGCAGAAAGGTGCAAGGGGCACAAGAGGCTCAGAGGGAAAAAGGAGCAGGTGGATATAAAAATAATCCAGGGATGCAAGACAAGCAAAGGAAATTATTTTATTTTTGACGATGCACAATGCCACAGAGGATTCTTTAAATGTATATTTACTCTACAAACGTAGCATTTGATGCAAACTGGCTTTGGCTTTGTACCAACTCTAAACTTCTGTCGCACAAATCAGGAGTTATTAACCCAGAACAAAGCCGAGTGAGAGTCCCACCTCCTGGGTGTCTGATTTCACTTTGCTCTGATGCCAAATGAGGCCATTACTCAAGTTTAGGGGGGGGATCCTGACAGGTATTGTGACTAAGATGAAGGTGCAGTGGACCATTGTTATTCACGGAGACTACTTGCACTACATTAGGAAGTACAACCACTTTGAGGAGCGACGTAAGAAAATGTCTGTTCATCTATCACCCGTCTTCGGAGTTAGAGTCATAGGGCCCGATTTTACCATTTTGATTCTAAGTGCTGGGCGAACTTGAAACTGGAAATGTTTCAGATTTTTAGACTCGTTCTCCGGTGCCCCCATATGCACGCTGCCTGAAAAAATATCAGTGATTCCGAATCACGCTGCAGAAGCCTGTGGGTGGGGCTTAATGCGCCTGAAATGCTGCAGCTCCGATCGGAGCCTTGAACTGCACATGTGCAGTAAAAAAATATGGAAAGACGCTCCCCTGCCACATCGCTCCGAGGACGGATAATGCCCCCCCCCGGGCCCCACAGACATTGTCCCACCCCCACAACATTACTGTCCCCCTTATCCCTTCACCCCCCAGCTACCCAGACCGATCTCGCCCCCCCTGCCCCTTTTTCCCCACCGATCGCACGCAGGGTGGCAGCGGACCCCTCCTTCCTCCCCACTGATTGCACGCAAAGTGGCAGCAGACCCCCCTGCCCCCTCCACCAGAGAGCCATCTGACCCACCTCCTCCCCCCCCCCCCCCCCACCAGAGAGCCATCTGACCCACCTCCCCCACCACCAGAGAGCTAATTGACCCGCCTCTCTCTCCCCCAACCAAAGAGCCACCTGACCCGCCTCCCCACACCACCACCACCAATCTGAGTCAGAGAGCTGCCGGAAGCTCTGACCTTACCTCCTCAGAAGCTGGAGCGTCAGAGTTGGACCTTTGCGGACCATGTCTGTTTCGCGCCGAATCTGGACGGACGAATGTGGTGGTAAAGGAGGAAGCGCTGGTAAAGCTGGGTGTCATTAATTCAATGTAAATGCATTCAAATGCATTTAAATTGCCGTCGTGCCCCTTTCGGGTACGGTCCCGATCACCGCCATTTGCAGCCGATGGTAAAGGGGAACAGCTGCGGATCGTGCTACTCGCCTCACACCTGACTTTACTTAGTTTTCACGCCCAAAAACAGGTGCAACTTGGTGGAAAAATCAGGCCCATAGAGTCATAGCGGTTTAGAGCATGGAAACAGTCCCTTCAGCCCAACTTGTCTATGCCGTCCAGTTTTTACCATTAAGCTACTCCCAATTACCCATATTCCTCTATACCAGTCTTACCGATTTAAATGCTTTTTAAAAGACAAAATTGTACCTACCTCTACTACTGCCTCTGGAAACTCGTTCCAAACACTCACCACCCTCAGTGTGAAAAAACTGCCCCTCTGGACCCATTGTACCTCTTCCTTCTCAACTTAAACCTATGCCCTCTAGTTTTAGACTTCCCCACCTCTGTGAAAAGATGTTGACTATCTACCTTATCTATGCCCCTCATTATTTTATAGACCTCTATAAGATCACCCCTAAGCCTCCTACACTCCAGGGAAAAAAGTCCCAGTCTATCCAGACTCTCCTTATAACTCAAACCATCAAGTCCCAGCAGCATCCTAGTAAATCTTTTCTGCACTCTTTCTAGTTTAATAATATCCTTTCTATAATAGGGTGACCAGATCTACACACAGTATTCCAAGTGTGGCCTTACCAATGTCCTGTACAACCTCAACAAGACGTCCCAACTTCAGTATTCGATGTTATGACCAATGAAACCAAGCATGCTGAATGTCTTCTTCACCATCCTGTCCACCTGTGACTCTATTTTCAAGGAGCTATAAACCTGTACCCCTAGATTACTTTGTTCTATAACTCACCCCAACGCCCTACCATTAATTCATTAACTGAGTAAGTCCTGCCCTTGTTCGATCTACCAAAATGCATCACTTCGCATTTAGCTAAATCACACTCCATCTGCCATTCATCAGCCCATTGGCCCAATTGATCAAGATCCTGTTGCAATCCGAGATAATCTTCTTCACTGTCCACGATGCTACCAATTATCTGCAAACTTACTAACCATGCCTCCTAAATTCTCATCCAAATCATTTAATATAAATGACAAATAACAGTGGACCCAGCACCGATCCCTGAGGCACACCACTGGTCACAAGTTTCCAGTTTGAAAAGCAACCCTCTACAATCACACTCTCTCTTCTGTCATCAAGCCAATTTTGTATCCAATTGGCTACCTCATCCTGGATCCCTGTAGAGAATGGGGACAGTGTGACAGTGGGGGAATGTCGGCCTCACAGTAAGACTGTGCATTTCAATGTCATCAAGGTCATGAAAACCGCAGAAGCCATGAAACAGCTTCAGAAATTTTGAATATGATTGTCAAGTAAATCAGCCACAATAAAACCTTTGTGAACAGAAAAAATAAATGAGCCCTGAACGACCTCAACTGGTGCAGCATCAGTCATTTTTAAAAGAAGGCAAATCCAGCAGAAGGTTCTGAATTAAATAGTTTTACATTAATGTGGAAAGTGTGTGAGTGGAAGTGTGCAAACTGATATAAATACTCTGCCAAATAAAGTGCAACAGATTAAATGTTGTTCCCCAACAGGAAATGGGCATAGGGCCTGCTCGCCCAATGTTGCCATTCTCCTGCTCTTATTAAAAGTATACTTACATTTTCAAAAGGTGTTTGAAGGCAAGAGTCACAAGGGTGATAATATTAGCATGGCTAGAGGATTGGTTAACAGAGACCAGAGAGGAGGCATAAATGGGCCACTTTCAAGTTGGCAGGCTGGGACTAGTAGAGTGTCGCAAGGATCAGTGCTGGGGTCTGGACTATTTAAAATCTATATTAAGGACTTGGAGTTAGAGGCAGAGGGTAATGTATCTAAATTTGCTGAGGATACAAAAATAGATGGGAATGCAAGCTGTGAGGAGGACACAAAGAGGCTGAAAAGAGATACAGACAGATGAAGTTGAGTGGCAGATTAATATCATGTGGGGAAGTATGAGGTTATTCATATTTGGTTGTCAGTGTAATATATTGTAATGGCTGACAATTTTGTTATTTGCCCTCTTGGCTGGGGAGGTGTAACTAAAGGTAGTTCAATAATAGCTGCCGACTGTGAGTCCGTATGTTAATCTTTTCTCAGTACAATACAGGACAGAAAACTGGAGAGATGGCTGGGATGGCTGGGATGGCACATCATTTGAGAAATTAAGGATGGAAGAACAGCTTTTGGAAATTCTAAAGTTGATTTTAGTGAAAGGTTGTGCAATTTGATATATTGCTCCATGTATACGCAGTGAATCAGCGAGGTACATGATTGAAAAACTGGCACTGAAGACATATTTTGGGGACAATGGAGGAATTCAACCCCAATAAGGAAGACTGGTGTAATTATAGAGGTTAAACATTTGGCTGAAAATGAATAAAATAGGAGTTGAGACGAGAGTAAATGTTTTCCTCACCATGATGGGGCCAAATGCTTTTGAGATGGTGTCAAACCTGCGTTGTCTGTGAGACACCAGTACCCATTATATGTCAAAATTAATGAAATTCTACTATGACACGACTAAGATTAAATTTTCTTGAGAGTTGCGTTCTATGAAAGCAAGCAGTTGCTAAGTGAGACCATTGCAGATTACATTCTCGATTTAAAAAAAAACTCTTGTTGTTGTCGGTATGGCACAGAATTTAGAAATCAATCTCAGAGGCACGTTTGTAGGAGACCGAAAGAATGATAAAATCCAGGCCCAGGGTTTTGAGCAAAGACAATAAACTGATGGGGACAGTAAACTGTCCTGAGGCCTCAGCCATTGAAATGGCAGAAAGAAGTACTTGCAAATTACAGGGAGTTCTTTTGCTGAGCTAGCAGGAGAGGTCACTGGAGATCACAGGATCCAGACCACAGGAGCCAGGTTCACAGTCTCAGGATCAGAAATTTAGCTGCTATCATTACCATGGCAGCCACCGATTATTTAAATGCCACCATTTCCGGTCAAAATTGCAGGAACTTGGGTCATGCCCAAACAGCATGCAAGAATAGAGGAAATAGTAATGGTACAGGTCATGGTAAAGGTCCAAGTCACAGCCATGCATCCGGTCAAGGTCATGGTAGGTCTAAAGCTAGTTCAGGAGTCTGGCAATCTTCAAATGTGCACATGATAGATATCAAGACAGATATTGAGCAGGAAAATCAAGAGTTCTACTCAGCTAAAAAGCAAGAAAAATGGAAGAAAAAGGGCTAAAGAATAATTCCAGCGCTCACAGTAAAAATGAAAGTCAGAGATTCACATCTTTGAAACAGCTACAGCCGTGAGTACTAAGGATCTCTATGTCACATGCTCTTATCTAAAACTGTAACAGTATTCCATTGCTAGGTGAAGTTAGTGTTGAAGTGGAATACAATGATGCATTCTACTGCTTGCCAATGGTAAAGCAAGAGGGGACAAAGTCTGTTGATGGGAAGGAATTGGCGAAAGAAAATAATGTTAAATGGGCATAATTCACAGTAGAGATCAGTAACAGTACATCTGACATTGAGAAAGTGCTAAGAGACCACAATATGGTCTCTGATGAAGGAAGACCAAATGATAAAATTAGACATCACAAGGCCAAAGATAAAA
This sequence comes from Mustelus asterias, assembly GCF_964213995.1. NCBI lineage: Eukaryota > Metazoa > Chordata > Chondrichthyes > Carcharhiniformes > Triakidae > Mustelus > Mustelus asterias. The sequence goes on from NC_135808.1 coordinate 95,582,888, forward strand.
GACAATGGCTGGGATTTTCCACTCCCATGCCTGTTGGGTGGGTTCAGCGACGGGAGCAGAAAATATTGTGAGAACTTCAAAGTTGCATTTTACATCAGTATAGACATGTGCCGCGATTGCCCCTCCCCATCAGTGACGGGGTTCAAGCCCTGATGTGCAATGTTGGGAAAATGATTTGAATGTATTAACATATAAATGATCAGGGCCCTGTTCCTGAATCAACCTCCTACTCCATCAGAAAATCCATCCATGTTGGTTTGAGTGCAGAATGACATGAATCACAACTGGTCTCCAAGGCTTGTGCCAGGCAAGCAGATCACCGAGGGGAGCTCAGATGAGTACAGTTCTCTAGGGTGGGGGGGTCAGGTTTGGGCCTCCTGACCCCTGGCAATGACCGGATAGTTCTGGGGACAGCATCGGTGGCAGTGCCAGGGGGCTGCGGAGAGGGTTCCTGGGTGAACTCCTTTGCTCTCTCTGCACTGGTGCAGCCTTTGAAAATGGCACCCCGATCCTCAGCTGACTAAGTTGCCGGCAGGCTGGGTGAATCAGATGCTGGCCCACCAGTGATACATCAAACGCCTTGCCCCTTGAAGTTTTTTTTAAAAGTCCTGGACAATCTGGCAGAGAAAGCCGCCATTGCTGTCGATTTTCCTGCCCGACATTGGTATTTGCTGATTTCCAGGAAAATCTCACCCAATGTACAGCGGACATTTTGCAAGGCTAGGTCAGTGCCTTATGCATATCTAGAAACAGTAAGTAAAGAGCTGGCTAGATTAGAAAAAAAATGGTCAAACACGAACAAGAAATCTGTGGGAATAAACGCATGTTGATTGTTTTGGTCAATAGCTATATCAAGTGGATAAATGTTGAGTTTATGTCCAATAACACAAAACTCGTGAAGTTTTGAGAAGTTGATTTGAAATTGATGGTTTGCCAGAGGTGTTGGTGTCAGATAATGGTCTACAGTTTACATCAGATAAGTTTGAAATATTTCTGAATAAGAATGCAGTTAAACACATACTAATACCCTACTAAAACCCAACATCAAATGCAACTGAAGAGAGAAGTGTACAGATTGTGAAGCTCATCTTTATAGAAGTATTTGCTCGGTGACAATCAGTAATCTGACACAGGCTAGATAATTTTCTGTTCTCTTAGAGGGTAATTCCACAGTCTACAACAGGTAGCTCACCTTCCAGGCTCATGTTTAAATATGTTACCAAGACAAAGCTCAGTTTGCTTAAGCCTGACACCAACAAAAAAGTAAGAGAAAAGCAAGACAGTGTGAAGGTCAGTTTTGAATCCCCCAGGCATGAGTTCAATGCTGGTCTGAAGGCCATGGTGAGAAATCACCGAGATGATAAGGAGAAGTATGTGTTTGGAGTTGTTGTAAAGATAGTAGGTGCATTCGCATATCTAGTGAAGATTGGAGAGATTCAGTCAGTGTCATGTAGATTAATTGCTTGAGAGAGGAAATCTGACAAAGGGAGCCCAGAAGAAGCTTCCTATAATCCAAACTCCACCCTGACAAATAGTGAAACTTCTCCAGTCTTGCAGAGTCCACTGGTTGAGCAAAGTTAGTCAGGCTCTTTGATTCAGACAAATCAATCAATGTCACAGTCCCAACTATGAAAGTGGAGTTGGTAGTCAAAGTTACATTTCTCCACTGGACCTAGAGGGGCACTAGTCAGGGAAGTATAAAACAAGGCCATGGAAACCAAGCCCAGGGTAATTGCCATTGATTAAGCTGAAAGCAATCAGAATACTTTTCTTTCTTGTAGATCTTACAATTTGTAGTTTATTTCTTAGCTACTGTCAGTTTTTCGCACTTATTCTGGCTGGATCAAAGTAGCACCACATATAACCCAATGATCTAACATAATGGAAGGAGATAAGTCGCAGTGCCTGGGGTCAGAGTAAGCCAATTTTGATCAACGTTGTGCCAACCATTTTCAACTTATTGAAAAGAAAATAGCTCTGCATATGATGGTGAAACTCATGCTCAATTCTCAAATTCAGCCCCTCTTTGAATGGAAGGTACTATCAGGGGGAGAAATGGCACTAGGCTGCTGCTCCGTATCTCAGAGAGGGTTAATAGATGTTTGGGAACAAGTCCTCTAATCTCTAGGAATTGCATGGTCCGAAAAGCCAGAAGTGACGAAAAACTGAATATGAAAATCTCAGAGGTATGATAAACCACAAGCAGTCCTCTAGTCAGAGGTTCCTATTGTCATGCCAGGATAGACATAAAGATGTTAAAAATTTTAAAGCTATTTTTTAAAAGTGTGGACACCAAAAGCTATTTAAGATGGCTGTAGTATATTACATTACATGGCAGTATTCAGCTCCAGACAGTCCTGAAACTCAAGCAAAAACAGAAATTAAAATACGGACAATCACTGCCACTTTTGAAATTCATACATCTCGTTTTGAAGGATGCACCATCAACACAACTCATCTTTCTGCTTCATAATAGAGACATCAAAACTCAATGTGTGTTAATTGAATCTGAAATGGATCTTATGGTCATTGCCTGGTTAGCACTGCTGCCTCATAGCGCCAGGGACCTGGGTTCGGTTCCAACCTTGGATCACTCTCTGTGTACAGTTTGCATGTTTTCCCCATGTATGGGTGGGTTTCCTCCCATAGTCCAAAGATGTGCAAGTTAGGTGGATTGGCCATGGTAAATGCATAGGGTTATGGGGTTGAGCAGAGGAATGGGCCTGGGGTAAAATGTTCTTTCAAAGAATCGGTGCAGTCTTAATGGGCTGAATGGCCTTCTTCTGTACTATAGGATTCTATGGTTCTAAGACAACCAAGCAGCCAAAGTAATATACAGTTATATCTTGAAAGTAGAAAAGAACTACCCCCCCCCCCCCTCCCCACCAAATTGGTCCAATTTCAAGTTTACCTAAGAGCTGGCCTCCTGGCAACTCAACTGCAAGAATCCAGGATTTTCAGTGAACTGCAAGAATCCTTGCAGTTCACTGAAAATCCTCTGCTTTTACAAGACCTCCACTCCAGCTAAAGCATCAATTCATCTAAGAATCTACAGGCCTGCTATGAAAGAGCCTGAAATAATTCCAGACAGTAATCATATTTTTATTCCCTTTATCTGCATCTAATCTTTGTGTGTGTGTGATAGTGTGTATGTGAGACATGTTTAAATCTCCAGGGCAAGCATGTGGTAATAAATAATCTTTATTTTTAAAGTCACAAAAGCTTGTTACTATAATTATATAAATTGGGGCAAACCACTCCGAAAGTAAGAAATCACACTAACCTCAAACATTAAAATACTTTATTCATGGACAACTGTAAAGCACCCAAATTCTGATGTGAAACTAGGATAATAAAGTACGAGTGGTATTAATATTATTGGTAGCAGTATTTTTCGGGAAATATTTATTGTTATCAGTAACACATCAGAGAATCATATAAAATCTCTGAAATGTTGAATAAAGTTTCAGAGAAGCCAAGCCCCCTCTTAAGCTTATGGCCCTGATTTTACCGGCACGGCCACCCCAAAATCGGGGCGGGCGACGCTCACAGAATGGCACTCCCTGTTGGCCTTGGGCGTAAAAATATGAGCCTCGGGCGGCCGTACTGATAAACTCAGGGCCTATGTGTGAGCCGAGATGTCTGCAGACTAGTCCACCACACTGGCATCACAACCCACTCTTATCCTCCCCTCACTCTGTGTTCACATACACAAACTGTATGGTGGCTAGGGAATTCAGCCCTGGCTTTGACTAATTTTCCTCTCCCCAGCCCTGGGATGTTTTTCAATGACGCATTGAGATCAGTTAGGACAGTACAGACCATGGATCAAAGAGCAAAACTTATTATTTTTAAAATAGAAATGATAATTCAAAGTGTCATTAGTATAGGTGCTGTGGGGAGTGGGGGGATAATTGTTCTTTGAAATATCAGAAATTAAAATAGTCTTGCTGCCAGAAGCACTTAACAGTTACCAGAAATTGGCAAAATAACATTGACACTAGAATCTTTGAACCTTGCAGCATTCACTCACTTATACCACCCACACAATACATAAAGCATTTCCTTACTAATTATACATTTATAAAGCGAACTGTTAGACTTCAAAGTAAATTATATACATATAGCAGTTTCAAAAGACAGTTTTAAATTGTGGTTTGGAACCTCCTTTGCTTAGTTCTGGCACTGCAACTACAATTTCTCAAGCATGACATTTAATACTTAGATATAAATCACTCTGCAGGTCTGAGTTTCCCAAGAGTGTGGGCAAGAATGTTGCTACATAGTAGATTTTCTTTTTGATATTCAGTAGAATTTTCAGTGTAAACAATGCCGATAAAAGTGTATTTTTCACTGATGAAGGGGTGTCCAAGTATATATTCATCCATATGTAACAGGACTACTCCAATAATTATTCTTAAGCGTCTTAAAATACCACAGATTCCTTCATAATAATTTCCTCCGGACCCACACAGAACAACAAGAAGTGGAACTAGTGCACACTACAAACACATTTTAATACTGTCCCTACACTTATGACGATTAGTATGTCTCTGCTCGCTTGTGACAAATCAAAGGAAGTGGTTGAACTTGATCATAAAACTCCCCATTGTAACATCCTAAAGTTATAAACATTTTCTGAGGGAAGAAAATAAAGTGGCCCAATTCAGATTAAAGCGATGATTTATTCTCAGTTTATTAACGGTCTGTTTTGGAGGCATGAATTTGGTGCTATCAGGATGGAAGATTTTGATACTAGAAATGGAAAATCCTTTTTAATGTTGTACAACTAGTATTGGAGTTGAGCCCTCTCAAGTCAGGTATGACGGAATATTGATCCAGAGGAAAGGAAGTGGGTAAGGAGTGGCTAACCAACCCATTGCTGGAAGTGAGTTGGCAAGTCAGGTATTTCCGTGAAGCTGGTAACCTGAGTTAGCCTGTTCAGCAGCTTACCAGAGGTCGGTGAGGTTTCCCTGGCCTTGGGAAACTGATGTGGAGATGCCGGCGTTGGACTGGGGTAAACACAGTAAGAGTTTTAACAACACCAGGTTAAAGTCCAACAGGTTTATTTGGTAGCAAATGCCATTAGCTTTTGGAGTGCTGCTCCTTCGTCAGATGGAGTGGAAATGTGCTCTCAAACAGTGCACAGACACAGAAATCAAGTTACAGAATACTAATTAGAATGCGAATCTCTACAGCCAGCCAGGTCTTAAAGGTAATCCATGCCCTTTAAGACCTGGCTGGCTGTAGAGATTCGCATTCTAATCAGTATTCTGTAACTTGATTTCTGTGTCTGTGCACTGTTTGAGAGCACATTTCCACTCCATCTGACGAAGGAGCAGTGCTCCGAAAGCTTATGGTATTTGCTACCAAATAAACCTGTTAGACTTTAACCTGGCGTTGTGAGACTTCTTACTGTGTTTACCCCAGTCCAACGCTGGCATCTCCACATCAGAGATCTCGACATACAAAGGCCCCCAATGTCAGAGAGCTGGGGCGGAATTTTCCCCCCAAATTTCGAATTGTCAGAATGGGGTGAACTGTGGGACATAAACACACCGCTGAGCCGGCTGCAGAGGGCGTGGGCACTGTTTTGCAAGGGCACACCGATCTCACAGTGCACTGGGAGACCCCCCGTCATGGACACTGGGACCCCCCTCATCGGTGGCATGTCTATATCCCCACCCCGACATGGGCCATCCACATCGGGGCATCAGGGCCGGTTGACATGACCCCTCAGCATTACCACCTGCACAAACCCCCTCGCTAGTCCCCTACCCCCCCATCATAGCCCCACCCAGGCACCACCCCCATGGCACTGCTCCTGGCATGCTGGCGGTGCCCAACCGGTGCCTCCAGGGTGTCTGGTGGACACCACCAGGGTGTCTGGCAGGGTGCATGGCAGGGTGTCTGACAGGGTGTATGGCAGGGTGTTTGGCAGGTTGTCTGGTAGACACTGCCTAATGGGCACAGCCAGGCCATGCCCACGACCACTCGGGGGGCTTCAATGGCTTCTAAACCACCTCAGCGCAACCATTGCAGAAGGTCTGTGCTAGTGGAGACCTGTACTGATTCTCGTCATTATGGTGCCATGCCCAAAGACTGGAAGATTCCGTGCACTGGGCTTCGAATGGACTTTGCATATTCAAATGCTAGTTTAAGTATGCTAATCGGCTTCAAATTGGTTTACGCCATTCAAGAGGGGCCGTGAACATAACAAACCATTTGGCGCCAGGTGCCAATCAGATTATTAGCATCACACGTTAGTATCCCAGCTCGCTGCGGTGATCGCCGGGCGCAATGAGGTGGTAAAATCGAGCACCAGATATCCCTGGGATCGTGCCCTTCTTCGCCTTACCCCCAGGATAGGGAATCAGTCCTCACCTATAGTTACAGCCACCATTTACTCACCTCCCCATCATCCGCCCCAAACACCTGACTTCCCCCACATGGATCGAAGATCAGAAATTGGATTATATCCCTTAACACCTGGGATCGGACTCTCTCAGGTTTGTAGCTTTTTTTTACCTGATTGTGTGGCTTGCTGCCGACTGGAAGCCAAGCCTGCCAATCAGACTGCCCTCCAGACCAAACCTGCCAGGAACAAAGGCATGTCATGAAATTAAGGGCGGGATTTTTCAGCCGGGCTCACCCCAAAACCAGGAAATCCTGCCTGAAGTCAACGGACTTCTGCATGTTCCATCCCCGCCTGCTACAATTCCCGTGGCGGGTTGGACAGGAAAATTCTGCAGCATGGGGGGCATCCTGGACTTCAAAGTTTACCATCCCCTAACACCACCAACCCCCCCCCCCCCCCCCCCCCACCCCCCTCCACCCCTCACTTATTGTAATCCTCCTGTTAATATCCAGACCATAGACTTTTACCAGGTTCCCGGCTGATTTTTGCCCTTTTTCCACCATAGCATCCCTACTGCTGCCTACAAGGCTGACACCAACTAAAGTAAAACAGACTAAAGATCAAACCTGGAGCCTTAATTGTTTAGAAAATTCAACCTCGCACTACGTCGTGACAAACAAACCATCAGGGCATCTTGCTGACGATTACCATAAATGTAAAAGTAAACCATTTAAAAACTATAGTTAAAAACTGGAATGTCTATCTGATCCGCAAGCAACTCAGCTACTCTGAATGGGCAGCAAGGAGTACAGTCAGCAGAATCTCTTCAGAATGCAGTAATTTCAAACCATTCCAATATTTGTTTTAAAATACCACTTGAAGAAAAGCCTTTTGTGTTGGGTTTCTGAAGCTTTCAAATCTTAAAGCCTAAATGATACGCTTATCTGCAGTTCCAAGGCTACAATGCTTTCCTTTGAATGTTTATGATGTCTCTGTGTGATATATAATGACAAACTAAATGTTCTGGTGCCAGAGGTGATCTATCTACCGAGGTACAATGATGTATCACTATGAATCCACTGTTCACATGGTTAAACAAAAATACCTTTTATGATCTAACTGTCTAACTAAAATCATACACTGATAAAAAATATTGTTGCATTTATCGATTGAATCAACAATGTTAAGGAAGCTTAGTTTGCAAACAGTACAGGAAGCTGATCAGAATTTTTATCACTGGTCAACAAATGTATTGAGGATAGAAGGTGAGGAGCAGCTCTACTGAATCATAGAATCATTCATGCAGAAGAGGCCCTTTGGCCCATCGAATCTGCACCAACATGTGCGAAATGCCTGACCTCCCACCTAATCCCATTTACCAGCACTTGGCCCATAACCTGGAGTGTTCCAGGTACTTTTTAAAGGATGTGAATGTTTTTTTTCACATCTCCCCCTAAACCTCCTGCCCCTCATCTTGAACCTCTGTCCCCTCATGACTCAAACTGTTCAGTTAAATTTACTTTAGGCCAGTGAAGATGTGTTGGAACTGAATGAGTGGGGATCTTACAGAGGTGTACAGAATGATAATTTGAATAGAAAAGGTTGATCCAAAGCATTATTTTAAGTTAAGACAATCATGCAAAGAATGATAGAAACGTAGAATGGTCTTTCTGGAGATTAGTGGAGGCAAATACACGAGCATCTTTTAGCAGCCACCTATATATTGTGATGGGTGATCCTAGCATTCTCTGGTAGATTGAGCTAGAAGGATTGAATATCCATATCTGTATAAATGTTGGGCGAAATTCTCCAGCCTCCCAGCCGTATGTTTCCCGCTGGCAGGTGGTGGCATGTTGTTTGCTAGTGGTGGGATTCTCTGGTCCCACTGCTGTCAATGGGAATTCCCTTTGATGTAACCCCATGTCAGCTGGAAACCTGCGGGCGGGGGTGCACTGCCTGCGGAACCAGAGAATCCTGCTGGCGTGAACAGCCAGAGAATTCCAGTCCTTATATTTCTTTTTCTGTTCAAAACGTATTGAAAGAAATCTACTTAATGTGATCCTTTTCCCAGGGATCCTTCTTTCTCAAATGTACACATTTCTGCTCTTTAATTTGCTGTCCCAGCTCCACAAAATATGTGGCTGTGGGATTTTGAGGTAAGATGTTCTGTTTTATTGTCTGGACACACATGAGGAATGCATACCAAGAAATCGCACACCCGCACTCAATTATTTTTCATCCACTAACATAAATGGATTGTGCTGCCGAATTCTGTTTTGGACGCAGATTTATCAAAAATATACACACGGTGATATGTATATGGAAATCAGCCAGCAATCTCAAGCAATCAGTAAGATCAGCAAAGTGATCAGTAAGTTTGCGGACGACACAAAACTGGCAGGACTTGCAGATAGTGAGGAACATTGTCAGAGGCTACAGAAGGATATAGATAGGCTGGAAATTTGGGCAAAGAAATGGCAGATGGAGTTCAATCCTGATAAATGCGAAGTGATGCATTTTGGTGGGAATAATGTAGGGAGGAGCTACACGATAAATGGAAGAACCATAAAGGGTGTAGAGACGCAGAGGGACCTGGGTGTGCAAGTCCACAGATCTTTGAAGGTGACGTCACAGGTGGAGAAGGTGGTGAAGAAGGCATATGGCATGCTTGCCTTTATAGGACGGGGCATAGAGTATAAAAGTTGGGGTCTGATGTTGCAGATGTATAGAACGTTGGTTCAGCCGCATTTGGAATACTGCGTCCAGTTCTGGTCGCCACACTACCAGAAGGACGTGGAGGCTTTGGAGAGAGTACAGAGGAGGTTTACCAGGATGTTGCCTGGTATGGAGGGGCTTGGTTATGAGGAGAGATTGGGGAAACTGGGGTTGTTCTCCTTGGAAAGACGGAGGATGAGGGGAGACTTAATAGAGGTGTATAAAATTATGAAAGGCATAGATAGGGTGAACGGTGGGAAGCTTTTCCCCGGGTCGGTGGTGACGTTCACGAGGGGTCATAGGTTCAAGGTGAAGGGGGGGAGGTTTAACACAGATATCAGAAGGACATATTTTACACAGAGGGTCGTGGGGGCCTGGAATGTGTTGCCGGGCAAGGTGGTGGAGGCGGACACACTGGGAACGTTTAAGACTTATCTAGACAGCTATATGAACGGAGTGGGAATGGAGGGATACAAAAGAGTGGTCTAGTTTGGACCAGGGAGCGGCGCGGGCTAATTGTTCTTTGTTTCTCGTTTCAAGGCTTCATTCAAGTGCCAGTACAGAGCGAGACTGCGGATAGTTGGGAACCTGTCTCGGGGGCAGGGAATTCAGATGGTGTTCGTAAAGCAGAAGTGGAAATGAGTAGGGTTGGGAAGCATTTTCTGTTCAGGGCCAGTGTGATCTCCTGGACTCGTTTCGATCGCCACAGGGGGTCGGAGAGGAATTTCCCAGATTTTTTTTCCCCATATTGGCCCTGGGGTTTTCACTCTGGGTTTTCGCCTCTCCCTGGAGATCACATTGTCTGGAATGGGGGGGTGGGGGTGAGTTAATAGGTTGTGATGAACAAAGCATCGTAGCTGTGAGGGACAGCTCGGTGGATAGGATATTGGTATGTAGATAGGCTGGAAAATTGGGCGGGGATCCTGGATTCAGGGTTCAATCCTGGACCGGGGAGCGGCGCGGGCTTGGAGGGCCGAAGGGCCTGTTCCTGTGCTGTATTGTTCTTTGTTCTTTGTTTGTTGTTCAATGCTCATGTGTGATGAAATGCAGTATGTTGCTATCCAAGATGGTCTTCTTCTCGAAAACCTGCATGACAATGTTTCTCATTGAGAGGCTGGCCAATGAAATAAAAAATGCAAAGTTGCTCTACTTACTTGATATATAAAGCACTACGCTTAGCAGAAAAAAATCAGGGCTTGTCCAATGTAGAGTAAATGACCTTTTAACAAGATGATAACTATTGACTACTGTCAAATAAACTTTCTGGCATTGAAACTTAACTTCTACAAGTGTGAAGTCTCATTTCTTCAGGTTTTAATTATGGTTGAAGATTTAAAAAAATGAAAAATGTAAATAATACTTTGTGTATTTTTCCTTTCGGTCTCTTTTGTTCTCTCCCTTAATTTCATCTTTCTTTCCATCTCCCTAGTTTGCTTTCTGTAACTGATTTGACATTGTGTTCAATATTTAACTGCTCAAACACTGCACTGCTCATTTACAATTATAAAAGTAGAGCCACCAAGGTAATAACTTGCTTGTCCTGTTCACCACACAGGTCCCAGATACACTGTGGAGAGTGTTGCAATGCTTTGATAGCTGCTGACAGTAACCTCCAGTGCAAAAGTCCATAAAAAGTCTCTGAGCAAATGTATTGGCTACTGATCGCAAAATCCGACCACATGATTCCCCTCTCTCAACTTCCAACTCCTGAATACAGAGGCACTTGAGGCATTCCATCCAGTAACTGAACAGAGGTCTTGAACACTAGGTAACATGTGTCCTTTCCTACTGTCAAAAATATGATTGATAGCTACATTTGGCAAAAGAAAAAATAATTGAGGTGATAGGTATTAACAGAAATGAACAGAAACTTACTGCACTGTCAATTATTCAACAGATGTCTGATGTAAGCTCCTTTCAGAATTACTTTGAACTGCTTTCTGATGTACTTATTTTATTTGTATCAAAAGAGCTTATTTAACTAAAGACAAAATGAAATTGAAAACCAAAGGGAATTGCTTTACATTTGAACTATTCCCAGTTTGTATTTGTCCAAGTGCCAACTCCAGGGCAATCAACACTGGATCATTACAGCGTGCTCCAAGGGAACAAAACTATACAAAAATTTCCCTGGTCCCCAATGGATTAGACGTTTGCTAACAAACCTTAACTTTTCTATCAGTCATTTGCTGCTTCTTTTTGTTGAGCAAAATTGAGCCGTCTTAAGATTAGTAAATGTTTATCAGAAGAAAAAGCTGATCTTAAGCAGGATTTTATCTTTAGGAATCTGTAATTTTCTTATCCTCATGAAAACAAAGAAAAGGCTGGCACAAAGCCTAGCTTCCTTTCCGGTATCTGACTTTGTTGGCATATTTAGAAAATACTGTGTCGGGATATATCTCAAGGGTATTATAACCATAAGTCAAAACAGACTACTATAGCTCATTGATAGGGCCACATTTAGAACACGGTGTATTTAAAAGGACATTGATGTATGACTTAAACTCTTGAGTTATAAGGAGGTGTTGGAAGTAAGTTTGCTCTCTTTGAAGAAAGGGGTATAATGACAGATTTTGAAATGCTGAGAGGGGTAGATATTGGAACTGCAAGAAAGTTAAACCAAGTACAGTGTGAGAAGGTGAGAATACAAAAGTAGCATGTTCAAACAAGACTAGGAATTAGAAGTTTTAAAAAAAATGCCTGCAGTGTAGCAGGCAGATGAAATGTACATGCTAGTCAAAAAAAGTTAATGCTATATCAATTAACTCTGAAAAAGGAGCTGGACAAATATTTAGTTAAGAATGAAATTGGTCATGAGGAGAGTATTTTATGCATTACGTTACTTGGAACCGTGCAATTGTCATCATTAGAATGCAGTTGGTTACCACTTGCTAGTCTCAGTCAAGACTACAATCGGCTGACGTCGGTGGTGGTGGAGGCAAACTCGTTGGGGTCTTTTAAGAGACTTCTGGATGAGTACATGGGATTTAATGGGATTGAGGGCTATAGATAGGCCTAGAGGTGGGGATGTGATCGGCGCAACTTGTGGGCCGAAGGGCCTGTTTGTGCTGTGGCTTTCTATGTTCTATGTTCTATGTACAATGGAAGGAGTCATTTGCCTTCAATATCCCTGAATCAAGGAGGGGAACAATTAATCAAAGTTTCAGTGAGAGAATACACTTGTATGAATGTTGAATTTGTACAGGAGAAGATATGACTGTGATGGTCCCACGATTGAACAGTCTGTTGCTATGGAGCCACACAAAAATATGGCCATTTTGGCACAACACTAGCAGAACTGTATTCTCCTTTAAGTTAATCCTCCTGTGAGGGATTGGGTAGGGGGAAAAGTGCTGAAAACATTTTTAAATCATCACTATCATGCTGACCAGAGTAGTTATTGGCAGGCAATTAACTTATTAAGATTTCAGTTCTTCCTTTGACTGTAACGGAGATTCTACGGGAAGGAGAGGGAACATTTCTTAAAATGAAAGACTTAAGAGTATAAGAGTTGGTGATAATGGGACTAGGCTGTAAAACAGTGTGCCGGGGTGCACGGATTTGCTGTGAAGTCCCCCCAAGAATGCCACGAAAAAATATTCAAAATTCATGTAATTAAACTCAAACTAACCTTTGTATTCAGCTTTGTGGTTGGCACCTCCAAGACTCGAAGAATCTTGGGCCTCCCACGCGTGCGCTGGCTGGGAAAGAGCCGCACGTGCGTGGTTTAGACTTTATTATATTGGTCAGGCCCATGCACATGACCAGCTGGACTTGGAGCTGAATACAAATATCCCTTGCGCCCAGACAAAAAAGCAAAAACTCAGAAAAGGCTGCAAAAACCAGGGAGAAGCAAAAAGAGACAGGGAGAAGTTTAAAAAAAAACAGGCGAGAGGACAGAGAGAAGTTAAAAACAAAGTTCTCGGTAAGGGAAGGAGACAGAGAAAATAGGAGGTGTGCCTCAAGAACATTTTATGGTATAGAGATGTGCCATGACATATAAAAGATTGGGAACCACTGCTGTAGACTAATAGGCTCTGTAGTGGAGCCAGGACGGAGCCAAGTCAAGGAGCACCTTGGATCCACAGCCCTTCAGTGCATCATCGCTTAATAACTTCATATGGAGCTGTAAATCATTGCAGTTACCCTCATCCATTCATGGATGATAAATGAGACTGAAAATCAAAGGAATTTTCTATTGGAAGTGCTCTCAAATCTCCATGTCGCTGTCTATTATCTGTCAGTTCCCAAATCAAGTCCAAGGGGGAAAAAAATGGTTGTTTGCTCTCCATTCAAAGCACTTAGAGATATTTAGAAAGAGACTGTTTGGATTCCAATGCAAACTGAGATTTTACCCTGCAGTCATAGTGACAAGAGTATGTTTCCCTTTGATAGAAGTCAGAGCATGATTCAGTTGCTAGCAGGGCACAACCTTCAAATTCAGCCAGACAAAGACAACACAAGAACACAAAGAGCCATTTCAAGAGCTCGACCACTTAAATCAAACAAACCTCAAGAATGAAGGGATGACTATGACAGGTCCCAGCTCCATAGCATTGCCATAGTGATAAGCACACACGGGAATGGCAAAACATCCAAACATAGTTAATTTTTATATCTCTTAAAAGCAGTAGGATGTGTTAAAATATTATACAGCACCTATTCATTCTGACAGTATGAGACTTATACATGAGTGATACCCTCTTGCTGGCTAAGGTAGTTATTAGTTGAACCATAAAAGCCAGTTCCCAATCCCAGTCTCTGCTAAGTTAGCTGTTAACCAGGCTGGTAGTGCAGAAAGTACAATTTGACTCAGTGGCCTCCTATTACTTTTCCAAGTTTATTATTGATTGCTATTCAGTGTGCACGTGCGGCTATTGGAAGAACACAGGACCCAGCTTAGCTATTGGATAGCCGACCAACACTCAAATATAAAGAGCGATCATGGAACAAAATCTGACAGAAGTCAACACCTTTAGGACAGCACAGGGCCACTTCTCTGAAGGTGTTGTATACCCTGGATCCACTTGACTTGACCACATATCACAATGGAGTGCCGCTTCATTGAAATATTTTTGTGGTGCTCTTAGTGTACAATGTGTTGCGCACTGGAAGTCCCACTTGAAACTGGAGATGAGAACATCAGGCATCAGCAGCAAAGTCGAGGCTGTCACAATTCTGCCATTTCTTTGGTTTGATAAAGCAGGTGGGAGATCTAATTTGCCATACTGGATTTGTCAACTAAAGGCCAAATTAAATGGGCAGGAAAAAGAGTGACTTTGTGCTAAGGAGCAGGGCACCAAGGAGCAAAACCTCTCTTCCCCAATGGCCTTCACTAAAGTACCAATTGGCAATTGGCTAACAGGTGCTTAGCATCTTGAAACCATTCAAGTGCCCCAGCTACATCAAGGAGAGACTTCCTCATGTGAAAAGAAGCATGTCAAGTTCACAGTTCAGGGGAACTTGATGCCTTATCTGTGGAGTGGGCAATGTGCAGAGCCCCAGCACTGTTGAGAATCTGGCAGCATTGGAACATGTAGCCACTTATTTAAATAAGCATTGATCAGATAGGCTTCTCTCTCTCTCTTTCTCCCACGCAGGTGAAGATACTGCAGAATTCACAGGAAGGATATGCTCCGGATGGGGAGTGCCCCGGCTCACCATCCGTGCAGCCATGGGGGAGATGACAATCAAATTCTCCAGGCTGGCCCTGCACGATCAAGTGGGAAAGGGGGAGATGGGAATATCTGGAGGAGGAAGAAAGGTAAATTCTGTAGATGAAGGGGATGGAATGCACTCCACCGCAAGTGAAAGCATGCCAATGCCTCAGCTGCAATAGGAAACCTCAACAGTACAGAAGCTTCTCCTATCACAGACAAGTTCTCTTCATCTCCTTCTTCTGTTTCCCACAGGTTCAGTTGTGGAAAGAGGCAGCAGTATCGTCGAGGGTATCTCAAGAATCCAAAACAGCAGAGCCAGCACGTCATTCAAAAAGCCCCCTCCACAGTGCAGATTCATTCACATTGCTGGGTCCTTACGAGCAGTTAGAGAGGGCAGCACTGGGTGAACAGGATGAGGTGATACAGACAGAGGCAGATCCCCTCGGGGAGCTGAACAGACACAAGTATACTCATCTCGAGGCCTCCAGGGATCACTAGAATGGAGAATCCCATTTGACCAGCAGAGAGAAGCGTGGATCCATATCCAGAATGAAGTAAAGCAGGGTCATGGACAGAGAATGGAGGAGTCCGTCCATCTTAAATACACCACAATGGCTCAGGGCTTTGACCACACAAACTCCTTCATTGAGAGAGTGGCCAGCCATAACCAGCAGTACTCAGAGTGGATGCTGGAGCAGTTCACTGACACGCACAAAATGCACACAATGCTCTGTATCATGGACTGGGTCAGTGGCACTGATTGTGCAAAGATGCAGAGGGTAGATGCCAGTTGTGCCCCAGCTACTGGTCACCTCCAGTGAGCCAGAGCACCAAAGGATTGAGGCGATCATTGTGGGGGGTGAGAGTGCCACTCCTCACAGACCCATCAGCATCAATGGCTTCTTAGGCCCCTTAGACTGAGGAACCGTCCATGCAGCAGGGTCATGTGACAGAGGCTGCCCATGCATTGATGCCGGTGAAACAGCTTCTAGAGGTGCCGCCATTGGCATTTCCATGACAAGGATGATTACCAGAAGCTAGTGAGCAGGCCAACTCCACCTCCACCTCATGTGTGGCCACAAGGGGAGCAGCACGTGGAAATAGCTGAGAGCAGAGGCCAACACCTCAGTCAGAAGACTAACTGGTTCACTGGGGTTTAGTTCGCTTGTAAATATGCACTTTCTAAATTCTTATTAACACTGGAAATATTGGCACAGCATGCCTGATGTATGAGCTCCCATTATTTCATGGCAAAACTAGAAATGAGGGATGAAACGGTGAAGGGAAGCAATGGTCTTTAAAGGGGATAAATGAGACCTTTGGACAGATATGCACCATGCATTGATGATACAAGTGGATCTATTCAAGGTTGTATCTTCAATGAAAGTGTCCTGACAGAACAGATCAAAATGTGTTCCAGAGCGTGCTGTCCTGCTGGATGAGAAACACACACTGAAATATGCCTGGGTCAATTGTTCCCTGGCAGTTATGAGGCTTAGACTCCTGAGCAGGGCACCTCTGCCACCTCCCTGCTCTGCAGTTTCCTCCTCCACCTGTGCTAATTCAGCACCTCACCCTCTTCAAGATCCACTTCTTTCTGGGGATCATGTTAAGGAGAATGCAGCAGACCACCACAGTGCATGAGACGCTTTCAGTCGTGTACCTTCGGATGCCACCCGATGAACCTAAGCCCTGGAACAGCATCTTCAGAAGCCTGATTGGCTGCTCGATGCTGGTTCTTGTGAGCTGGTTAGGTGCATTGGCCATGCTAAATTCTCCCTCAGTGTACCCGAACAGATGCTGGAGTGTGGCGACTAGGGGATTTTCACAGTTACTTTATTGCAGTGTTTATGTAAGCCTACTTGTGACTAATAAATACACTTTAAAACTTTAAACAGCTGGACTTGGTTGCTGTGCCTCTGTGCCTTCATCTCAGAGTCACGTATAGCGGTAATTAATCACCTCTTCACGGAGCGGCCATAGAATTTGGATAGTGGCATGAAGAGCTGCAGCACCCTGGCTGTCAGAGGATGAAGACTTCATGGTGGCTGCCAGGATAGCAAGCGCACACATGCAGGAAGCTCTTGTTGCGGTGACAGACCAGTTGAATTAATTAGTGATCTATGAGCTGCAATGGTATGCTGCCACTTGTCAGATGCCACCATCTCTGCTGATGCTGAATGACAAACTTCAAGACCACAGAGACTTTAGCAGCTACTGACAGGGCATGTTCTTAGAGGACTCAGGTTTTCCTCACAGGGGCACACATCCTAGATACTATGATCTGGGTCAGTGTGGTCTCGTGCGGGGCTGATTCTATTCCATTTCCAGCCAGTTTATTATTCAGCCCTATGCAAGGTGCTGAGGGAATGGCCTTCACTGCCCTCCTGCCCCTTGCTCCTCTCCAATGTGCTCCTCATGCCCAGGGTTCTGCATTTCCTCCTGAGGAGGTCGATCTTTGTTACTACTGATCCTTATCCCTGAGCACCTTAACTAAAAATTCTTTAAGAAGTCGCAGCTAAAGATTGCAGCAGCTGCAGACTGGGGATCAGCAGGTAAAGAGGGAAATGCATAGCTCAGTGAACTGTCAGCTCACCTGACAGGATATCTTATGGCTATGTTTACGTCACATTAGAAGAATGTTGCACCAGAACTTTACAGAGGGAAACAAAGAACGGAACAGGGCATGACTCAGAGACTGAGAAGAAAATGTCACAAATCCACTGTGTTTGACCTGCATGTCCTGTTGGATGAAATGGAATGGATGCGGTGTGCCAGAAATCTGCTGAAAATGTCATTCACAGAGGCTTATGGAAATGGCACTGATTTCCAACTCTCTCGCTCCCCAGGACTGCAGAGTGGTGCCAGAGAAAACTCCCCGGCCCGAGTCGAGCAGCCAAGGGTTGGTTTTCTTGGTTTGGCACCCTGGAAACTAGACCACTCCTCTAAAAATAACATTTGTATATTCGCCCCTACACAATGCATCTAGTTAAGTAGGTTTCTAACCCTGGATCTTACAGCAAGGCCTCCCATTTTCTTCACAAATACTAATGAACACAATGCTAAAGCATCTTCACACAGAACAATAACATCTATGCCTCTTGGCTAAACATTTCCATAGCACTTGGTGCACGCTCCTCAGTAACATACTTGGCCTTGTTTCAGGTGAAATGGTGCATTGGCCCATGACAGGCAGCTGCCTAGAGAGGGTACCACCAACCTGAAACACTTGGCATTCTACCAGGAGCAGGTCATGGAGCTCATGGGGAAACATGCTGCATTTTGGATGAGGATGGGGGCATAATTCTAGTGTCAGGTTAGTGTCTGAACAGCAACACAGTTGCCCCATAAAACACCACACAAACAGAAACTCCCATTCCTTTCTCGGTCTCTGAGTCATGCCCTGCTCCATTCTTTGATCCCCCCTGCAAAGTGAGATAATGCTCATTCATTTTTATATTAAATCCTGCTTTGCTACAGATCACTGAAGGAAGCAGGAAGATAATGATGGTGGAGAGGAGCATGAAGAACACAGGCACAAATATCTCCCTGTGAACTATCGTGATAATGATGACGAGGATGATGAAGAATGAGACCAAAAAGAACTGCAGCTCAGCAATGAGTTACTGCAGAGACCTCCCTCTGAACCATTTTGACCCACCACTGCGATACTTTGTTTTCCACTCCCTTGCATCTGATAAGATATTTGCCTCCAGGAAGACTTGGATGACTAAGAAACTGGCACAGAATGATTCACAGCACAAGAGTCAGTCAGAAAACTGTATGAGGATGTATCATTCAAGACAAGTTGCAGAAAAAGCTTCCCAAGTCTTTGGAGTCGGAAGAGCTAGAACTTACGGAGATGCATCTGAACTGAGGGATGTTTGAGGAGCAGCTTGTTTATGTCTAGGGATGGCGGGACTGATGTATGAGGAGAGATTGACTAGGTTAGGATTGTTTTCACTGGATTTCAGACGAATGAGGGGGGAATCTCATAGAGACTTATACAATTCTAACAGGACCAGACAGGGTAAATGGAGGAAGGACATTCTCGATGGTGGGGGAATCCAGAACCAGGGATCACAGTCTGAGGATTAAGGGTAGATCATTTAGGACAGAGGTGAGGAGACATTTTTTCACCTAAAGAGTGGTGAGCCTGTGGAATTCATTACCACAGGAAGTAGTTAATGCCAAAACATTGAATGTACTCAAGAGGCGGCGAGATATAGCACGTGGTGTGAACGGGATGAAAGGTTATGGGGAGAAAGCAGGATTAGGCTATTGAGTTGGATGATCAGCCATGATTGTGATGAATGGTGGAGCAGGCTGGAAGGGCCAAATGGCCTCCTCCTGCTCCTATCTTCTATGTTTCTCTGATGCTGTGCAGGCACTGTGGTTAGTTTGGAAGGATCATCTACTGGCAAATATAGTCAAGGCTGAGTTGGAAAGATTTTTAATCAACAAAGTAGTCAAGGGTTATGGAGGACAGGCAGGAAAATTAAATTATGGCCAAAGTCAGATCAACTGTGATCTTATTGAATGGCAGAGCAGGCTTGATGGGCTGAATGGCCTACTCTTACTCCTCATTCTTATGATACTTTGCTTCTGACCATTTTCTCTACCAAGGAATGGCTTCCACTGCTTAAACACTGAAAGTGGCCTGAAAGCAGCATAGATTGTACAATAAACTTACAATTCAAATGGTTGTCCTGCAGGGGTGTGTTCAACTTCATATCCTACTTGCCTTAAGACATCAATCACAGTGTTGTTCCCAAGGAAATGACCTGCAACAGAAGACACAGATTGGTTTATACTATGCTGCTCGAGTCACCAACACACCTCATCACGCAGGGGCAATTTCTGTTCCCTGATAACGTAAAGATTTTGACAATTTGCATCGATCGGGGATACATTATTAGTAAAACATTATCATTAAGTTTGGCAGCATTTCAGAATGCTACTGCATCAATGCTTTGTCTGTTTATATTGAGTTACAAGTGTTGAAAGCAATAAGAGGCCATTTCCACATTCAAAGTTAAACATGCCAACGCGCAGAACCACTTTATAATATTAATTGCCAAAGATTACTGAAATGTCAGGTCATAGGTAGAGCTAGTAGAAGCTCTTGGCTTACTGGAAACTCATACAATTCATAATCAGTGTGGAAATTCTTCCACCCTCAGTACTGTGTCTGAAGTGTGGCATGGTGGCACAGTGGTTAGCACTGCTGCCTCACAGCACCAGGGACCTGGGTTCAATTTCCAGCTTGGGTCACTGTCTGTGTGGAGTTTGCACAATCTCCCCGTGTCTGTGTGGGTTTCCTCCAGGTGCTCCGGTTTCCTACCACAATCCAAAGATGTGCAGGTTAGGTGGTTTGGCCATGCTAAATTGCCTCTTGGTGTCAGGGAGACTAGCTAGGGTAAATGAATGGGGTTGTAGGGATGGGACCTGGGTGGGATTGTGGTCGGTGCAGACTCGATGGGTGAATGGCCTCCTTCTGCACTGTAAGGATTCTCTGAGGGTGGTGGTCTGAAGCGTTGTTAATTGCAATAACTCTAAATGTGTATAGTATCAAACGGATGGTAAAGCTCTGAAACAAAGTGTACAGTCAAAAAGCCCACTCCGATTTATGCTGGTGTCAGTTTACACCTTTATATTTGTAGGGTCACTTTACAGCGTTGGGTTGAAGCAAAACCATGATGGATCCTTAATCAGATTTAAAATTAAAGGTTCAAAATCAGAACTTCAAAAATTCAGTTATAACGCTTACATTTCTACAATATAAGAATGGGCCTTGAATTTTATTTAACAAAGCATTGTACCTGCCAGCTGCCTCTAGAATTTCCTGGGTCTGCACATTTACATTCCTACGGGTGCAAGTATTTTTGTACTGTTGAAGCAGCTAAACTACTCAGAAACTTTGATGCATCCTTTAAAAACATTTAATTTTTCATCTTTATCAGCAGACTGGGAAGAAACAGGAAGAGAATCTTTCACTTATTGGATATTTTAGGAATGTTTTTATTACAACATTTAGGATTCTGCCCACCCAAGCACCATCAGGCAGTACGACAAGTCTGAAATAAAGATTATAGATGCCTAAAGCTTCCTGGAACAAACCTGCATTTATTTAGCATATTTCACAACTTCAAAATCCCAAAATGCTTAATGACCAACCAAAATCTTGCATTCATATACATCTTTAACATAATAAAATGTCTCAAGATGCTTCACAGGAGTGCCTTAAAGTAAAATTTGAACTGTGGTGCAGTGGTTAGCACTGCTGCCTCACAGCGCCAGGGACCCAGGTTCGATTCCCGGCTTGGGTCACTGTCTATGTGGAGTTTGCATGTTCTCCCCATGTCTGCGTGCATTTCCTCTGGGTGCTCCGGTTTCCTCCCACACTCCAAAGATGTGTGGGTTAGGTTGTTTGGCCATGTTAAATTGCCCCTTAGTGTCAGGGGAACTAGGAGGGTAAATATCTGGGGTTACAGTGATAGGACCTGGGTGGGATTGATGTCAGTGCAGGCTCAATGGGCCGAATGGCCTCCTTCTGTGCTGTAGGGATTCTATGATTGAAGTCACAAAGGGCAAATGTCCAGAAGCTTGGTCAAAAGAGTTAAAGTTTAAGTTCAAAGTTCATTTATTAGTGTCACAAGTAGGTTTATATTAACACTATAATGAAGTTACTGTGAAAATCCCCTAGTTGCCACACTCTGGCACCTGTTCGGGTACACTGAGGGAGAATTTAGCATGGCCAATGCACCTAACCAGTATGTCATTCGGATTGTGGGAGGAAACCGGGGACCTGGAGGAAACCCAAGCAGACACGAGGAGAACATGCAGACTCCGCACAGACAATGACCCAAGCCGGGAATCGAACCCAGGTCCCTGGTGCTGTGAGGCAGCAGTGCTAACCACAGTGCCACAAAGAGATGGGATTTTGGAGTCTGTTAAAAGAGAAAAGTGAGATAGGGAGGCAGAGTGATTTGGGGGGACGAATACCAGAGCTTAGGACCCAGGCATGGCCACTAATGGTAGAGTGATTAAAATTGAGGATGCTCAAGAGCTGAGAATTAGGAAGGCTGAGGGGGCTGGAGAACTTTAGGGAGATAGGTAAAGGCGAGGGATTTGAAAACAAAGATGAAAATCTTAAAACAGAGGAAAAAATTCCAATTGCTCTTGAAGCACACTTTAAATTACAAGAATGGTCTTTCAGCAAGCCAATGAGGACTCGATGAACTAAATGGCCTCCTCCTGCACTATAAAGATTCTGTGATTCTGATCACAAGTTGACATAGTCCATTCTAGATTTAATTATTGAAAATCAACTTCTATCTACCCTATCTAGTGGTTAGCATTGCTGCCTCACAGCTCCAGGGACCCTGGTTTGGTTCCCGGCTTGGGTCACTGTTTGTGTGGAGTCTGTACATTCAGCCCTTGTCTGCGTGGGTTTCCTCCGGGTGTTCCGGTTTCCTCCCAACTCCAAAGGTGTGCAGGTTAGGAGGATTGGCCATGCTAAATTCTCCCTCAGTGTACCCGAAGAGTGGATTTTCACCGCAACTTCATTGCAGTGTTGATGTCAGACTACTTGTGACTAATAAATAAACTTTAACTTTTAATATTATAAAAATATATGCCAGATCCACTCCATAATCTGCATTGTTCATTCTTTGTATCTGTATTTTCTCATACCAGGTAGCAAGAACCTAGTGAACCTGTGTTATACCCTTCAATATCAACCTGGAGATCAATATTGCATACAGTACCCTAACAGCAGTTTCATGTGGGTCATCATTGCTTCTTAAGTTTACTATTTCGATTTCTCTTGAAGCAAAAGCTAGGGTGGGATTCTTCCAGAGCTCCACCAGTCGGTTCAAATAGAATTTGGCGGGAGTCCAAAAACCTGTTACGCTGGCATGAATTTCCCATGGAATCTTCCATTGATGCCTGCCATGGTGGATCTGAAAACCCACTGGAGGCTGGATTGAAACTGATTTGCATCCCATGATTGGGTTGCAGGTGAAGGCCCGACTGGAATCTTCCAACCACATCTTAATCACACCAATGCTAGTGGGAAAACACACTGATGCGAAACACTTTTGGAACACCATGGCATGGAGAAGTTGGGACTCATTCTGGGGCTGCCTTTGGAGTTCAGGATGGAGGCCCTCAGCAACCGTGGACCTTGAAACACCACAGTGGGATGGGGGAGTATCTGCAGTTAGATCTTCCAGATTCCGTGTCAGCAGGAGGTTCATCCGCCAGCCTCAGATTGTTCCTAGAGGTCCCTCTTCTTTTTCAGGAAGTCGATCGCAAACATCCCCACTTCTAACCCCATGATGGAGGGGAAGTCATTGGTGAAACAGCTGAAGATGGCTGGACCTAGCTTACTCCGCTGAGGAACTCCTGCACCGATTGTGATAGATATGTATATAGTATGCTATCTTCCATTGTGCTCGGTATGACTCCAACCAGTGGAGCGTTTTCCTCTTGATTCCCATTGACTCCAGTTTAGCTACGGCTCCTTGATGCCACTTGGTCAAATGCAGCCTTAATGTTGAGGACAGTTAGTTTCATCTCAACTCTGGAGTTCAACTTTTTTGTCCATGTTTGGATCAAGGCCCTAATGAGGTCAAGAGCTCAGTATTGCTGACTGAACCCAAACTGAGAGTCCGTGAGTGGGTTATTGCTGAGTAATAGCACTGTCGATGACCCCTTCCATCACTTTGCTGATGATTGAGAGTAAACTGATGGGGCGGTAATTGGCCGGGTTGGATTTGTCCTGTTTCATGTGCTTAGGCCATACCTGGGCAATTTTCCATATTGCCGAGTCAATGCCAGCTTTGTAGCTGTATTGGAGCAGGCACAGCTAGCCCTGGAGCACAAGTCTTCAATACTATTGCTGGAATGTTGTCAGGGCGCAAAGTCTTAGCATCATCCATGATTCTGTCCTTTCTTGATATCCCATGGAGTGGATCAAATTGGCTGATGTGATACTGGGGTCCTCCAGAGGAGGAAGTTGAGATGGCACTTCTGGCTGACGATTTGTTGCAAAAACCTCAGTCTTGCCTTTACCCCTGATGTGCTCGGATTCTCCATCATTGAGGATGGAGATATTTGTGGAGCCTCCTCCTCCAGTGAGTTGTTGAATTGTCCACCACCATTCACAACTGGATGCGGCAGGACTTCAGGGCATAGATCTGATCCATTGGTTGTGGGATCTTAGTTCTGTCTATCACTCATTGCTTCCATTATGTGGCGTGCAAGTAGTCCTGCTCCTGGTATACACTCCTGCATGATTCATTGAACCAGGTTGATCCCTGGCTTGGTGGTAATGGTAGAGCGAGGGATATGCTGGGCCATGAGGTTACAGATTGTGGTTGAGTACAATTCTGCTGTTTTGGATTGCCCACAGCACCTCAGGGTGCCCACTTTGCATTGCTAGATCTGTTCCATCTCATTTAACATGATGGTATAGCCACACAGCACAATGAAGTGTATCCTCACTGTAAAGACGGGACTTCAGCTCCACAACGTCTGTGTGTTGGTCACTCCCATCAATACTGTCATGGATAGATATATCTGAAATAGATTGGTAAGGGCAAGATCAAGTAGGTTTTTCCTTCGTGTTGGTTCCCTCACCACCTGCTGAAGACCCAGTCTAGCAGTTATGTCCTTTAGTACTTAGCCAGCTAGTTAGTTATGGTGTTATATAGTTATATAGCTATCGAGCCACTCTTTGTGAGGGACATTGAGGTCCCCCACCCAGAGTACATCACGTGCCCTTGCCACCCTCAGCGCTTCCTCCAATTGGTATTCAACATGGAAGAGTAATGATTCATCAGCTGAGGGGGGCGCTGATGAATCAATACTCAATGGGCTGTATGCTTTTGTATTACACCGGGAGCTGCCTTTACTCTCTAGTCTGTGGGGGTTTCCAGTGAAATCCTAATGTGCTTTTCCTGCAGAATGCTGTTGTCTGGTTTGTTTTCTGAGAAGCTGCTTCTGGTGACAGTCTACTTTAATAGAATTGGAAGGTACAAAAAAAGGATGTAAAACATTTGGGTGAAGGAGGTTTCCATTTTCCGAGGGGAAGGTGATGAATCCTCACTCACCATCAAAACTGAGTTCTAGATCATATATTGGGGCTGTTAATGAAGTTAATTAATTGAAAACAATAGAGGAAAATGAAAGCTTTTTGTCCCCTTCAGTAATGAACTCTTATTAGCTCTTTCAATTGGGTTAGGGTGCTGCTTTGACCAAATTTGTTGAACTGTCATCTCAGATAATAGCCAGATCTAAGATCTCTGGGTTTAAAGTATATGTTAAAATGATCAATAGAGTGAGTGGGAAAAAATTGTTTCAGTTCACTGACCCAAACTAACTCAGAGAAAGATGTCCACATCTGGTCAGGCTTGATCTTAATGTGTGTTTAAAGAAACTTTGATTTCGCACCCCCCCCACCCCCCACCCCCGCACCCACCCCTCTCCAGCCAGGCTCTGTCTTTGTTCCCAATTTAGATTAATCCAGGAACAAATCCAAAACCTATTATATTAATTTATTGTGACGGCTGGTGAAAGCTGTGGCTTAGGAAAGGTCAGTACGACTCCCTGCCTGGGTTTGTCTATACATTTCTGATAAATGAGCACAGAACAACAGGCTGGATACTACAACGACTTGCGTCACAACTGGCTCTGCCACGTAGGGATGAATCACTCCGCTGGCTCCGGCTTTTATTGTTCTCCAGCCTGGCAGAACACAGCAGGACAAAGGACACTGAAAAATGCTCACATCAAAGGCCATTGCGCACCCCTCTTTGAAGTTGAGCTGAAACTAAGCTAGGCGATTTGCTGAGATACAACTGAAAACTGAACCATGTTTAAAGCCACACTACTTTATGCACAATTAGTCATAAAAAGACAAACATAAACATAGTCAGGAGGTCCCTGGTTTATCGCATTGCTTGCACAATGGATCAAACACATAATGCACTTACTACTAAAGCTGGGTATAGACCTCAGAGCTTGCCAGTTTCTTTCCCAGCCCCTCCTATCAGTGCTTCTTTATGCCAAGAATGTGCAGGCAAGGTGCTTTACAAAAGTCCTGACAAGATTCTACAACAGCAGAGTATAAAGAATTTCCCCTTTTTAAAAAAAAACAGAAAGGAATACTGATAATAGATCGGAGAATGAATTACTGGAAATGAAAAGACTTAAGTTGAACAGTCATTAAAGCATCCTGGGAATTTGTTTTTGAAGTTTGAGCCATTGCAATCTTGTGGCAGACCATCCAAACTTATTCACAAAACTCATCAGCTGAAAATGGTGATATTGAATAAAATACTTGGTTATGCGTTTATCAGACTTGAATCACTCTTTCAAGACACTTTGGATCTCGTCGTGCTCATTTCACATGCAAGGTGATTGTGTAATTGTGGTATCCATTTTGTACCTGGCGGAAAGAAACATTCAAATTTGTGGACGATGGCTTCTTCACAGCTTCTTCCTCCTACTATCAGACTTCTGAATGGACCTACCTCATATTTATTTGTTTTTTCTCTACACCCTAGCTATGACTGCAACACTACATTCTGCACCCTCTCCTTTCCTTCTCTATGAACACTATGCTTTGTCTGTATAGCGTGCAAGAAACAATACTTTTCACTCTATACTAATACATGTGACAATAATAAATCAAATATCAAATGTGTAGCTTTCTCACTGCCTGGAGATTGTAACACAATTCAGTGGGTCTTAGCTGTTGCTGCTGGATTCACTGCTCCACTCCTGCTCTGCATTTAATGGAGAACAGTGTCCAGAATGATGCAATACGCTCACTTAAAGCACACACACACACACAAACACACAAACTTGCAATAATGTACAAACTTGCTACTGCAACTGAAATAACATGTCATCTGTATCCTGCTGACACTCTTACTGCTACTGAAGAATTATATTACACAGTTCCTTAAAATGAAAAGTAATTGCTTATTTAACATGGCCAATATGCTTTCCCCATCTGCACAATGGAACAATACATAACTCAGCATGACATAGAGTCATACAGACCATGCAACACACCCCAGGTTCAACCTCTGGTCACATGGACTCACTGTCTGCAGACCTGAGAAGGAGAAGATCAGCCAAGGTTCCTATTCCCAATCAGTATGCAGTAAACCCTGATGAAATGTTTGCTTAAGCGGATATCAGGTGCAAACTTTAGCATTCCTTGTGATTGAATAACCTGCCAAACTCACTTTTCAGGCTCAGACATGATGAATAACATCACTCGGTTAAGACAGTGTGGGACCTGTAGAGCTATGCCTTCAGTAGAGAGAGGAGGGAAAAGGGAACAAAACTGGATCTAAAATATGTAACAGTTCAAAACCAGGGCAGCACACACTAAAGTTTAACCATGTGTTTTTTTTAATTCTGAGGGCAATTTTGAAGTCAGTACCTTGGTGATTAACATGCAGGCCATTGAACACAAGACTCAATGGTATCGAGACAATCAGGGGAAGAGTGGCAGGATTTTGCGTTCAGGTCTCATCAATATCTGCAACATTACAGTTGCAGGCATCCTGTGTGATGTCAATATCATTGGAGTCGCAGGTCTGCTTATTCTAAGCTATTGTTTTGATTTCTCAAAAAAGAGCAAATAATAGGTAACACTAATCCAGATTGACCTTACACTGTAAATTGTACATGGCTGCTATTGTAAAGTTGTAAAAGAATGAAGTACTCTCCTCAGCAGCTGTGGAAGTGATGGGGAATCTGAGATTGTGAATATTTTAAAAATGCTTTGAAATGAACACATTTGTGCAGTCCTTTTGAAATACCTTGACTAACCTTTGTTATATCAAGTGCTGGATTACGTTCATCTATTTTCAGCAGCATACTTGATTTGTTTTGCTTTTTGTTCCTCACCGCCAGCCTAGCCAGCTTTGAAAAAGATCTTAACATGAAATTCTTCAGAATAATATTACAGACAAGAAGATGAAGGGTGCAATTCTACTGATCATGTGACAACACTTAAAATCAACACAGCTCAGCTCACAGCATGAGGGACTGAGGAACAAGCACAAAAGTTAAAACAAAAAAAAAGTCCATTCCTTTTACTTTACAAGTTGCTCAGCTTCTCAAATGAAAGGTGCTCTGGTACCAAGCAAGCAGGAACGTGAGTTGGCAGCTCAGGTATATACCCTACTGCCTTATTTGCTTGCTTTTTTTTGGCGTGCACATTTTGCAGATGAAAAGCATCCTGCAGGAAAATCCCAGAGATCCTAGTCGCTGGGTCTGCACCCTTTGGTCCTGGCCTTTACCCCTGGTAACTGTGTGTTCCTCCAGAGCAAAGGTCAGGAAAATCCACACTGGTGACTTTGAGAGGAGCAGAAAATACATTTTAGTTGCATAGATATTGAAAGATAAACTTAAAGGGAAAAAAATGCAGTGAACCAAAGAAATGGAACATCAATGAAGGAATGAACTGTGACATTTTATCGGTATTTAAGGCAAATAAATGTTTAAGTCTAATGTGATGCAAAGTTTATTGAAATGGGATTTAAATTCTGCACTGACTTTGTTAGTAGACTTTTATCCAATCTTTTCCTGAAAGTGTTGGCTCACTGAATTTCTCTTTCCCTTTACTTCTCTCTCCTCCTTTTAGACATTTAAAACTTACACCTTTGACCAAGCTTTTGATTACCTCTTACAATATATAGGTAGCTCAGTCTCAAGTTCATTTGATAACGCTTCTGTGAAATGCCTTGGACAGTTTTATCATATTCAAGATGCTAAATGAAATGCAAGGTATTCTGGTTGTTGCTGCATTATTCCCCAGTCCATGTTTTTCTGTGGCATCTTGCCCACATATTATTCTTCATCTGTAAGCCTGGACCCATGAGTGCCATCAACCTGTTTAGCCACACTGACTGTCAAAGGCAAACCTGATAAGGTCCTCACCAAAGGTCCATGTACAAACAATTCCAGCAGGGGTCACTGGACAATGATCATAACTGGCTTTTCTCATCTGTGGGCCAGCTGAAGCCAACTGTGGTGCATCTTTGGCTAAAATCAGCCAATTCAGCAAATAGCAGAGATTAAACCCCTGACCTCTGTGCTCTGTATAGCTTAGCTTAGCTACTCAAAGACTAAACTGGTTGAACCGCCAGGGAAGATTTTGCAGTAGTTCTGACAAAAATTAATTTATACTTCGCTCTCCAGACAACAATGTAAACAGTGCTGTTCTCTGTTGATATTCTGTTACATGAATTGTGGACTGCTCTGTTTCAGTGTCTACCAGATAGTAACTGTTGTTGACTAAGTACATCTTGCTACAATTATAAGGTTTAAGAGCTTATTATATTTGGGATTGTGTCTTGAAATTTAGGTTAAAATGAGGCCATGTGATCTGCGCTGAAGCTCTACAACAGGTCTGGGTAAAGTTGTTAAAGTAATAAGGAAAGCTTAATGCGTTTTACTGAGAAAACTTACAGACAATGGTGAAAGCAGCGATTTTGCCAGTGGACAGATTGTGAGTCTCCAAGTCCCCGGGAAGTGTTAAGAATGTCAGGTTGTAAAAGGATATACTTTGAAGCACTTATTTGATTCCGGGTCACACAGACATGGGGTTGAAGGAATAGAAAATCTGCAGTTTTGCCTGCATACAAGGCCTATGTGATTCACATTGTCATGGGGAGGGATGCAAAGGAAGCTATTATAAACATCAGACTTTCTTAAAACTTCAACGAATATCACAGACAGTTTAGTTTGTCATAGTCTGGGGGAGAGAGAGATTAGCTAGAGGATGAAAAGGAAAAAACAGAGCGAAGAAACAAGAAGGTGTAAGACTGTGTGCGGAAAAGAGAATCCAATATTTAGCAAGAAAGGGCCACCCAATTTTGATGCTGAAGTGGCTTCAGTTCAAAAAGGAGAGGGCAACATCCAACACATCCAGTCATGACTCTGGGTAATTGTAAGATCAGTGAGAAATAAATTTGATGAATTTCAGACCTGCACAAGTGTTTTGTCAACTCAGAGAGCTGAGAGTGCTCTGTTCACCAAAACCTGGTTAACTTTGGACATTGCAGACAACGCAACTGATTTTGATGGATTTGATTTACTACAACAGGATAAAACTGCTACTGCTACAAATAAATCCCGAGGAGGGGGAATATGTTTGTATGTGAATAGACGCTGGTGCCAAACTTTCAGGTTAAGAAACATATTTGTCTTGCCAACATTGAATGACTTTGTGTGGCTTTCAGACACTTCTATCTGCCCTGTGAATTCAATAAATTACAAATTATGTTAGTATATGTTCCGCTGAATGCAAATGCGAAAGGGCGGCACGGTAGCACAGTGGTTAGCACTGCTGCTTCACAGCTCCAAGGTCCCGGGTTCGATTCCCGGCTCGGGTCACTGTCTGTGTGGAGTTTGCACATTCTCCTCGTGTCTGCGTGGGTTTCCTCCGGGTGCTCCGGTTTCCTCCCACAGTCCAAAGATGTGCGGGTTAGGTTGATTGGCCAGGTTAAAAATTGCCCCTTAGAGTCCTGGGATGCGTAGGTTAGAGGGATTAGTGGGTAAATATGTGGGGATAGGGCCTGGGTGGGACTGTGGTCGGTGCAGACTCGATGGGCCATATGGCCTCCTTCTGCACTGTAGGGTTTCTATGAGGCAGCAGGAGTTGTTTGTGAAAAAGTTCAAAAAATGGCTGCTCCTTTTCCAGATTCTCTGAAAATTACCCTTGGTGATCTAAATCACTGTGACTTGGGTTTGAGGGACATGTTCTGTAACTATGCTAGATGTATGAACAAACCAACTTGTGAAGAGAAGACATTGGATCAATGTATTTGTTTCATTTCTCTTGTGGGCGGCACAGTGATTAGTACTGCTACCTCACAGCGCCAGGGACCCAGGTTCGATCCCTGGCTTGGATCACTGTCTGTGTGGAGTTTGCACGTTCTCCCTGTGTCTGCGTGGGTTTCCTCCCACAGTCTGAAAGACGTGCAGGTTAGGGCATTGACCCGAACAGGTGCTGCAGTGTGGCAACTAGGGGATTTTCACAATAACTTTATTGCAGTGTTAATGTAAACCTCACTTGTGACAAATAAATAAATAAACTTTTACTTTTCATTCAATCAGCGATTGAAGATTCAGATCATAATGGCGTGTATCTCCTCCCTAAATATCGACAAAACCTAAAAACAGTAAAACCTGGTGGGTAAACTGTTAAAGTTTGGGATAATTCAAGATCTGAAAACTTGCTTTGATAACACAAATTGGGATATCTTTTATGGAGGATGAGGACATAAATAAGAACACAGACATCATAAATGATTGTATCATCTTCTGTGAACAGTTTCATGTCCAAAGTAAAACAATTAAGATCTAGTCAAACAAGAAACCTTGGATTACTAATGACTTGAAAGCAACAATGAAGGAAAGACAAATTGTGTTTAATGTTAGGGATTATTTGACAGAATAAAAATCAAGGTATGAATGTAAAATCTAGAAAGTGAAAGCAGAGCATAGAGACAAACTGTGTAACTGTTTTCGGACAAATGATCCCAGAAATGCATGGAAGTGTATCAAATGTCGAAGCACGTTGAAAAAAAGAAATGATCCCTTTTTGTCTGTTGATAATCCGTGTGATGTTGAGAAAGAATTGAACGGATCTTTAGCTGGTTGGAAAATGGTGATTTTAAAGAAGGTGTGTGATTCCACAGCTGGTTTTACCTCGCGAGCTGGAAGGATCTCATGTTACTATCAACAAATGGGAGGTAGAGAAGCAATTCAAGTGAGTGAATTCACAGAAAGCATGCAGCCCAGATCAGAACAATGGAAAGCTCTTGAGGAGAGTGCTCATCAGTTGACAGTTCCTTTCTCTCTGGTCTTTCAGAAATCGTTTGACATGCATACTGTTCCTTCTTGTTGTTTGAAATCAGCCATCATTGTCCTGGTTGCTAAGAAGTCGTGGCCTGCTGAGCTGAATGATCACTGACCAGTTGCTCTGACATCGATAGTCATGAAGTGTTTACAGCGCATTGTGCCACAGTGTCTTTCAGATCCTCTTAGTTTACATATTGATAACTCACACTTTTCCTATCAACCTCATAAACCAGCAGCGATTATGCTATTTTAACCTTGGCCCATTTGATCCACAAACACACAGATAGATTAGGAACTATGCTCGCGCTATGATTTTTGTTTTCTCTTCAGCTTGTAAGACTGAGCAACCATTCAAGCTTATTGAAAAATAGAAAAATCTTGATGTCAGTCCTGCACTTCTACTTTGGATCAGTGATTTATTTTGCAACAGGATCAAATGGATGCTAGTCTTCGGGATTTACTTGAGCCCATGTTATCAAATACGAGAGCTGCTTAGAGTTCTGTACTTCCATTTTTGCTTTTTATCCTCTATACGAATGCTTGTCATTCAGAGTACGATGACATAATGATGCTGAAGATATGCGGGTATCATAAGGATTAACAAATTAAATACGGAAACATAGAATCCCTACTGTGCAGAAGGAGGCCATTCAGCCCTTCGAGTCTGCATCGACTCTCCGAAAGAACATCTTACCCAGGGTCACCTCTGTGTCCTATCCTCATTCGTACATTTACCATGACTAATCCACCTAACCCGCACATCTTTGGACACTAAGAGGCAATTCAGCATGGTCAATTCACCTAGCCCGCACATCTTTAGACACCAAGGGGCAATTCAGCATGGCCAATCCATCTAACCTGCATATCTTTGGACCATGGGAGGAAACCGAAGCACCCGGAGGAAATCCACGCAGACACAGGGAGAACGTGAAAATTCCAGACAGTCACCCAAGGCTGGAATCGAACCCGGGCCCCTGGCGCTATGAGGCAGTAGTGCTAACCACTAGCTAAGAAGAGGAGCACTCTGGAGGAGGATGACCTGACTGGGCCTGGAGGTCTGGAGTGCATCTGCTTCAATGCGAGGAGCGTAACGGGAAAAAAAGACGAACTTAGGGCCTTAATGCTTATGCGGAATTTGGATGTGGTTGCGGTGACGGAAACTTGGTTAAAAGAAGGACAGGACTGGCAGCTGAATATTCCGGGGTATAAGTGTTTTAGGCGAGACAGAGGAGGGGCTAAAAAAGGTGGGGGAGTAGCGATATTAGTTAAGGAGCATATTACCGCGGTGCAGAGGGTAGACAACTTAGAGGGGTCATGTACTGAGTCGCTGTGGGTGGAACTCAGAAACAGGAAGGGTGCAGTCACTATGCTGGGGGTGTACTACAGACCACCCAACAGCCCACGGGAAGTGGAGGAAAGGATATGTCAGGAGATTCTGGATAGGTGCAGAAAAAATAGGGTTGTTGTCGTGGGGGACTTTAATTTCCCTGGCACAGACTGAAAAGTGCTTAGAGCTGGGGGTCCGGACGGGGAGGAATTTGTAAAATGCGTACTGGAAGGTTCTTTGGAACAGTATGTAGATAGTCCGACTAGAGAGGGGGCTATACTGGACCTAGTTCTGGGAAATGAGCCCGGTCAGGTCGTCAAAGTTTCGGTAGGGGAACATGTGGCAAATAGTGACCACAACTCTGTTAACTTTAGGATAGTAATGGACAAGGATGAGTGCTGTCCTACGGGCAGGGTGCTAAATTGGGGGAAGGCTGACTATAGCCGGATTAGGCAGGAATTGGTGGATGTTGATTGGGAGAGGATGTTCGAGGGTAAGTCCGCGTCTGGCATGTGGGAGTCTTTTAAGGAACTATTGATAAGGCTGCAGGATAGGCATGTGCCTGTAAAAAGGAAAGATAGGAAAGGTAGGATTCGAGAGCCGTGGATAACCAGGGAAATTGAGGATCTGATTAAAATGAAAAGGGAGGCGTACGTTAAGTCCAGGCAACTGAAAACAGATGGAGCTCTGGAGGAATACAGAGAGAGTAGGAAAGAACTCAAACGGGGAGTTAGAAGGGCAAAAAGAGGTCACGAGATGTTCTTGGCAGGCAGGATTAAGGAGAATCCTAAGGCATTCTATTCATACGTTAGGAACAAAAGAGTTGTCAGGGAGAAAATCGGACCTCTCAGGGACAAAGGAGGGGAATTATGCTTAGAACCCAAGGGAATAGGGGAGATCCTAAATGAATACTTTGCATCGGTATTCACAAAGGAGAGGGGCGTGTTAACCGGGAGTGTCTCGGAGGGAGGTGTTGACCCGTTAGAGAAAATCTCCATTACAAGAGAGGAAGTGTTAGGTTTTTTAGGGAACATTAAAACTGACAAAGCCCCAGGGCCTGATGGCATCTATCCTCGACTGCTCAGGGAGACGAGAGATGAAATTGCTGGGCCTCTGACGGAAATCTTTGTCGCTTCTTTGGACACGGGTGAGGTCCCTGAGGATTGGAGGATAGCGAATGTGGTCCCGTTGTTTAAGAAGGGTAGCAGGGATAACCCAGGAAATTATAGGCCGGTGAGCTTGACGTCCGTGGTAGGGAAGTTGTTGGAGAGGATTCTTAGAGACAGGATGTATGTGCATTTAGAACGGAACAATCTCATTAGTGACAGACAGCATGGTTTTGTAAGAGGGAGGTCGTGCCTTACAAATTTGGTGGAGTTTTTTGAGGAAGTGACAAAAATGGTTGATGAAGGAAGGGCCGTGGATGTCGTCTATATGGATTTCAGTAAGGCATTTGACAAAGTCCCACATGGCAGGTTGGTTAAGAAGATTAAGGCTCATGGGATACAAGGAGAAGTGGCTAGATGGGTGGAGAACTGGCTTGGCCATAGGAGACAGAGGATAGTGGTCGAAGGGTCTTTTTCCGGCTGGATGTCTGTGACCAGTGGTGTTCCGCAGGGCTCTGTACTGGAACCTCTGTTATTTGTGATATATATAAATGATTTGGAAGAAGGTGTAACTGGTGTTATCAGCAAGTTTGCGGATGACACGAAGATGGCTGGACTTGCGGATAGCGAAGAGCATTGTCGGGCAATACAGCAGGATATAAATAGGCTGGAAAATTGGGCGGAGAGGTGGCAGATGGAGTTTAATCCGGATAAATGCGAAGTGATGCTTTTTGGAAGAAATAATGTAGGGAGGAGTTATACAATAAATGGCAGAGTCATCAGGAGTATAGAAACACAGAGGGACCTAGGTGTGCAAGTCCACAAATCCTTGAAGGTGGCAACACAGGTGGAGAAGGTGGTGAAGAAGGCATATGGTATGCTTGCCTTTATAGGACGGGGTATAGAGTATAAAAGCTGGAGTCTGATGATGCAGCTGTATAGAACGCTGGTTAGGCCACATTTGGAGTACTGTGTCCAGTTCTGGTCGCCGCACTACCAGAAGGACGTGGAGGCGTTAGAGAGAGTGCAGAGAAGGTTTACCAGGATGTTGCCTGGTATGGAGGGTCTTAGCTATGAGGAGAGATTGGGTAGACTGGGGTTGTTCTCCTTGGAAAGACGGAGAATGAGGGGAGATCTAATAGAGGTGGACAAGATTATGAAGGGTATAGATAGGGTGAACAGTGGGAAGCTTTTTCCCAGGTCGGAGGTGACGATCACGAGGGGTCACGGGCTCAAGCTGAGAGGGGCGAAGTATAACTCAGATATCAGAGGGACGTTTTTTACACAGAGGGTGGTGGGGGCCTGGAATGCGCTGCCAAGTAGGGTGGTGGAGGCAGGCACGCTGACATCGTTTAAGACTTACCTGGATAGTCACATGAGCAGCCTGGGAATGGAGGGATACAAACGATTGGTCTAGTTGGACCAAGGAGCGGCACAGGCTTGGAGGGCCGAAGGGCCTGTTTCCTGTGCTGTACAGTTCTTTGTTCACTATGTCACCATGCCACCCTTAGTCGAGACATTTGTTGGAGATGTTTGTAAAATGATGCGGTAACAATTTTCTTAGGATAAAGCCAATTAATGATAATGTTCCAGCGAAGGCTCATGATGTGAACTTTGAAATAGTTACCAACTACAAATATTTAGGTGTCAAAATAGATGATAAGTTGAATTAGAGTGCGCAGATATGGTGGCTAAGGAACATATCTCAGAAAGTTAAAATGCTTTTGTTTTGATCCTACAATCATGAAATTCTTCTATACGGCTGTAGTTGAGAGTGCTGTCCATTTTGGATGTCTCTCCTGCTATTGTTATCTTAGGAAAGCACACACTTTAAAGATACAGAAATTGTTGAACTAGGCAGGAAGGGTATTGGATTCACAGATTTTTCTTGGTGAAATCTGCTGTTGAAGTATTTTGCCAAAAGCAAAAGGTCATCAACAATGAGAATCGACCCCTTCTCAGTTGCCAGAATTTTACTGTCCTGCCCGCCGCAGGAATCGAAGCGGGTAAGGGGCGGACCATGGAAAGATCCATTGACCTTGGGCAGGATTTTATGGTTTCGGGATGGGCGAGGCCGTAAAATCCCGCTCAGTATCTCTGTTGGTTACGTTGAAGAAAAAGGCCACATTCCCTCAGGTACAGGACTAATCACTGCCTGGCCTTTGTCTATAAGAACTTATAACAGAAATTTGGTGTATGGATGAGAACATGCACTTAGGGTTGGACGCACAAAGCAGACATGGACTTCCTTCAGATCACAGCTAAATTGTCATAGATGCAGATGAAACTTTGGACCTTTTTGATCCTGAATGTAACCCGGCCATGCCAGGAGCTGCATTCACCTGAAAATCCACACAGTGTTAGGAATGTGTTAACAGACCTTCCAGTTAAGTCCTAATTTGATGTCAATTATTCAATAGACGTTACTGATATATAAAGGGGCCATAGGTAGCACTATTTGTTGGTGGAGAATTGTGTGTGGAGTTGGATCAAAGAAATAAAGGTATTTTATGAAGAAGCAGAACTCGTGTCTCCTTTACAGCAACTGAGAGGCTCAAACACACAGCAGCCCTGTGTGTCAGTCGACAGATGCAGAGAATTTCACTCATTGATTGAAGGAGCTGCTCATATCCATGACCACCTCTTTGGATTGCGTCCTGTTTCCCTAGTTGTGTGAGCATGATTCTGTGCTGGCTGGCTGGCACTTCAGACTCAATATTGGGGAAACTGATAGTCAAGACCTCAAAGCTTTGAAGTAGCAAATGTTTGATGTGCCTGTGCCAACAAAAATATTGTCATTGTTGTAACCATGGGTGCATTCTACTACTTAAAAAAACTCAGAAAAGCCACTTGAAACCATAAGATCACAAGGAGGGGAAAAAAAAGAACAGGTCGTTCTTCCTAAGCAGCTCATTCCAGAATCACATCTGTGCTTCAGATTTCCCACTTGGAGTTTCTACCAGAAAATAAACTGAGCCAATTGGCCCTCTTTTGTGCTGTCAATGCTGTGATTCTATTTGACTGGTTTTCCTTTTTCTCATCCAAATCTATATAAAGCTATTCACCTTGCGAAGCAGAACTTCTTTTGTTTAACCAACATTTAACATACTGTGAATTGATTTTTTTTTGGCAAATTGTCTTCTCATCCTCTTTTGAAAATCCTCATCCTCTGCTCGGTACTGTTCAGTAAGCATTAGGCCTCCACTGGTACTTCAGTGAAGTGGCCAGTCTTCTTCATTGGTTACTCTCGGCAGTAAGCGTCAGCAAACATTCTGACCATAGGGCTTGGTGACGGTGGTGGGGGCTGGAGTGGCGGGGTTCAGGGTCAGGGGATAGAGGGGAGTGGAGGGTGTGTGTGGTGGGTGCACTCAGCTTTTGGCAGGGGTCACTGGATTCTGACATTGAGAGGAAATTTGAGGGGGAAAAAGTATTGGGTGGTGAGGTTAATTGGACACCATAACAATTGCCTTGTCAGAAATCAGTTAGCACCAACCAGGAACTGAACCTGGGCCCTTTCTGTTTGAATGACTATAGACAGAGAGTCAGCATGCTCAACACCTAACTCCCTCACATAGAGGAGTTCCCAAACCGTGAACAGGCGTGCAACCCCTGGGTGATTTTCCCCTTTGTATATACAGTTCCCATAACTATATATAACTATGTAACTACAGTACTTCTAACAGTGAGCTCAGTTAACTCAACTCAGGTCAGGAATCAAACATGCGACTTTCCAATTCCACATCTCAATACCATACCTATGCATTTTTTATGAAGACCAGGACTATTTTCCTTTGTGCTAGCAGGCATTATTAGCACATAGGAAAATGGTTGTGGTTTTTGGAGGTCAGTCATCTCACTCCCAGGGCATCACTGCAGGCATTTTTTAGAGAGAAGATTTGCTCCCACAACCACAACCATTTCCCTCTGCACTAGGTATGACCCCAACCAGTGGATAGTTTTTTTCCCCAATTCCCCTTGACTTCAATTTTACTATTACCTGGTCATTATCATGTTGATATTCTTGAGAGCTTGCTGTATGTAAATTGGCTTATAATGGTGACTACACTTCAAAATTAGTTGGTGGTGGTGAGTTACAGGACACATCTATTTCAAGTTGGAGTGATGTGAATCATTCAATGGGATTTTCCCATGTGCCAACTTGCCTTGTTATTCTAGGTGGCAGAGTTCCCAGGTTTGGAAGATGCAATCGAAGAAGCGTAGGTTCATAAATGTTGAGTTGTCTATTACCTCAGATGCTAATGGGCACATGTGCCTGCAGAACTGATCCCAAGCATGTTTCAATTGGTAGCACTCTCACTTTTGAGTCAAATGTTTGTGGCTTTAAATTGCACTTGCAGTATTAGGGCATCTAATATTGGTTACAACTTTAGTGCCATACTAATGAGTGCTGTATCGACTTTCATATGCAGTATTAAATCCAAGTTCCATCTGTCCGATCAGGTAAATATTAAAAATCCGATGGCACTAATTGAAGCTCTTGTGTTGTCCTGGCCAGCAGTCAACCTTTGACCAACCCAACCAGATACAGGTTAACTGATCATTCGCCTCATTTGCTATAGTGGGATCTGGCTGCGTGCAAATTGCTTGCTCTATTTGACTGCATAACAACAATGTCTGCCCTTCGAGAGATTGTAGCTCACTGATGAGAAGGGCTTCTAGAAATCGCAAAGATGTGATAAGGCATGTCATAAATACAAGTACTATCTTTTCACGATAGGAGGGCAGAAAAAGGAACAAAAAAAATCACAGTTTGCCAGTTTATGAAAAAGCACAGACTGCTTTTTTATTCTGCATTCTTGACAGCAATTAAGCGATTCTCATATCTCAAACGAGCGATTCCAAATCTTAAACAGATGTTACCACCAACATATAAAAATATTTACAGCCCCAGTGAAAGATTTTACCAAATCAAACAGCAAACCTCTTCTACATGTCATGACAAGATCAGCGCTCTGTCTTCCATGTGTCTGTTAAAGTTACACTGTGCAACAATAAATGTTTAAAAATAAAAACTTTTAAGTAATTTTCATTGTCAGTTTAAGGAATATACCAGATTTAATCTAATATTTGAACAAGTATTTAACCTGTGTAAGCTTTTATGCATCTGACAGTGAAGTTCACCACCATTGCTCATCTTTTCCATACTTCCTAGTGAAGTGCCTCAATTTCAGCTGCCTACGATTATAGAATCCCTACAGTGCAGAAGGAGGCCATTCGGCCTATTGAGTATGCACTGACAATAATCCCACCCAGGCCTATTCCCGTAACTCCATATATTTACCTTGCTAGTCCCCCTGACACTAGAGTGAACTTAGCATGGCCAATCAACCTAACCTGCACATCTTTGGACTGTGGGAGGAAACCGGAATACCTGGAGGAAACTCATGCAGACACAGGGAGAACGTGCAAACTCCACACAGACAGTGACCCTAGCCGGGAATCGAACCCGGGTCCCTGGTGCTGTGAGGCAGCAATGCTAACCACTGTGCCACCGTGCCGCCCCAATCTTTGGATCATTTCAATTTATTAGATCATTTATTTTCTTTGTGTATTTTATCACATTAAAACAAAAAGCAAACTTCCCAGAAGAATTTGAAAATCGATAGGTGGGGTCAGTGGAAGTGCACGTTATATAAAATACATAATAGTCTAGTTTTTTGTTGTGAATTTACTGCAATCCTTGTGTTTCAGTGTTTTATCAAACACTTTGCCCATAGTCATTTCATTAATACCTCGATCTTTCAATGAGGTTTTCACTGATTATTTTATTCAGTCTCAGTTCCTCCTCCTGCATGCTACTGCCTGTTCTTCAGGAAGCTGCCATGACATTTTGTGATCAAGCCAGCCCTATGACTCAAAGTCATGTTTCAGAATGGCTATTCCTTGCAGTCAGGGTTGATAACCGCAGGAGGCTGCTGCTTCTGCAGTCAAACGGGCAGAACAGATATACAGGTTCACAGCACTATAATAGGTGGATCAAAACAGTTTATAGTTATGGTATTTTCAAGACTCTTTTAGGTGCCAGCACAAATCTGGTGATGTCCTATATCAAAGTCCAGCTAAAGTCTTCAGAGACCTTGCAGCTTGCTGCTTCAGGAAGCTGAAGTGATTAATAATGATGATGTAGAAGCAACTACACCCTCATAGGATAAGGAGGTTGCAAAGGAAGGTAAAGGCATGGAACATGAATCCCATAAGCCAGATAATATGGGCCAGTTCTTTTAGTGAATAAATATAACACAGCAAAAAAATCTCCCTTCACAACTACATTTTCTTCCACCTATTACTTTTACAATGGCTCTTATCATTTCTGCCTGTATCCTTAATTGCATAGAAGTCTCAATTTCCTTGAATACTCAAAAGGTTGCAAGCACAAACAGATATGGATTCCAGTGGTTTACTTTCTGGAACAATGCAACTAAAAGGCAGGAACAATCCATTAAAAAACCCGATCTATAACTACTTCTTAACCCTGGCCGCGATTCTCCCATCCGCGCTCGCCACTTTCCTGGCGAGTCTGGCCGGGAGATGCGTGTCTGCGGCCTTGAACGGGGATTTGCACATGCGCGAGGAATGCATGCGCATCTCCCAGAGCTGGTGAGAAGTCGCCTCCAGACCCACACTGGAAACCAGCGGGAAGGCAGATAAGTAATTTAAATCTTTTTAAAATCTATTTTAAATATGTAAATTAGTTAATTACCGGGACCTGAAAGATCCCGATCGAATCTCCCACCCTGCCTGGAGTACTTTGTTCTGGCAGGGAGCAAGCAGGAGACCCCGCCGGAATGAAGGGGAGACAATCAGAACCTCCCAGGGGGTTGGGCGGCGGGAGAGTGGGGCCCCCAGGCATGGGAACCCTGGCAGTGCCAACCTGTGCCTCCTGGCACTGCCCATCGGGGCCTATAGTGGGCGGGGCCTAGGGACAATTGGTGGGGGTGAGGGGTCCCGCTGCCACTCTGCATTGGAATTGGTCTGGGATGGAGGGAGGGCAGTGATTGGGGCGGACTGTGGGGAGGGGGTAATCTGCCAGGGAGTGGTCTGCCGGGGAGGGGCACCTGCCTCCGGGGGGGGGGGGGGGGAGGAGGAGGATGGGGTCTGACCGGGGAGGGGCGGGTCTGCCGAGGTGAGAGGGGATCGCTACTGCTGAGGGGTGGGGCCAGGGCTTGCCCGGAAATCATTGTGGGGCCGCGATCTGTGGTGGGGGGGGGGGGGGGGGGGCGCGAGGCTGGAGGGGCAGCACTGCGGGGGTCCCGGGTTGGCCAGCTCAATCGCTGGCCAGCAAACGGGAGTTTGACAGTTTGGGGCCATTGCACATGCGCAGAGTTCCGGAACTGTCGAACTCCAGTGTGAATAGGTCTCGCCCCCCTGGGTTTTTAATAAGATTCATGACTGGGACCTCTTCAGTGCACAGAGTGCGGAGATTCGGCTGACAAGCTGACCTGTCAGAATTGACATGATCTTGACCAGTTTTGCCGCCAATTCAGCATTTTTGGGAGAATCGTCCCCACTTTGTCTTCAGGAACATTGGAACATAGAACATAGGAGCTGGAGTTGGCAATTTGGTCATTCAAGTCTGCTCTGTTGTTCAATAAGATCATGGCTCGTCTGCTTGTGGTTTCAACTCCAATTTCCTATCTGTTCATAACCCTTGACTTCCTTGTCTTTCTAGGTGCAGAGTGAAAATAAAATTATAGGCGAATCAGGTAAAATCCTTTGTGCCAGGTAAGTGGTACAGACACATCTTTGTTCCCCATAGGAGCAGGTACATCCTGTGATGATGAGACCTTCATGTTTCTTTAAAGCAACTACCTTGTACATTGCAGAGCTCCAACATTGGGATCTGCCTAAGAAAGTGCAAGATTGCCCAACAATGTCCAGTCCGTACAAATCCAATCTGGTCAATTGTTACCTCATCTAATGAGGCTCATTGTTAGCCCAATGATCCAAATATACAGTGGGGCTTAATCTCCGACCCACAACTTACTGCCTCCAGAAGTGAGTGACTCTGGAACCCATTCTTTGGAGCATGAGACTCCCCCAAATCACCAATCCCATGGACTCAAAATTCTGGGTTGATATTCAATCGACCATTAGTGCTCCCACAATTCCTGTTCTCTCTCATTGAAGGTTTCGATTCCCAATTGCCTGTAGTTAGGGGACATCTTAAAGCAAAACTATCAATCTCTGTTAGTTTTAGGGTTCTATCTGCCCTTTTATGTCTCTGGAACATAGATTGCACTGATAGTACCACCACCACGATATCTAAAATGCTGTACATTGGATGCAATAACTTGTTCTGCACTGATTTCAGTGGAATGAATATTGGACATTTTCTACAGTAGGGGATAATCTCCTTTGCCAGGATACTGCCAAGGTGGGACATGATCGAGTAGACACAAGTGGTTGGTCCCCCTGGTTGGAGAATCCAGAACATATGGGCACAGTCTCTAAAAAAGGGGTAGTTCATTTAGGACAGAGATGGAGAGAAACTTCTTGACTCAAAGGCTCGTGAATCTTTGGAATCTGTATCCCAAAGGATGCTTCATCATTGAGTACGTTTAAGTCTGAGATAGACATATTTTTGCAGCTAAAGGGAATCAAAGGATATGGGGGGGTGGGGGGGGCAGACAAATAGGCAAGTGCAATTCAGATAGAACAGCCATCGTCATATTGAATGCTGCAGCAGTCTCAAGGGACTATATCATCTACTCCTGCTCCTGTTTCTTATGCTCCTATGAAGTTGCAGATTATCCTCAAAAGCTCTGAACGTAGTGGATAGCACTTACCTCAGAAACAAGTCACTTCAGAAAGATTTGCTCTCTAAATGCAACGGGTTTGAAACTAAAATGTGAGATCTTTTTTTTAAGGCACTAGCTGCCATTTGGTAAGTTTAAGGACTTGATCTGAATGTTAGTGAATTGGTGAGTGAATGATTGGACGAGTGGCTGAATGGATAAATGGGTGAGTGGGTAGATGATTAAGTGGGCAGTTGGGTAAGTGGGTAAGTGAGCAGGTGGGTAAGTGGATAGGTGGCTAGGTGAGTAACTAGATAAATAGGAAGGTGAGTAGATGGGTAAGTTGGTAAGGGAGTAGGTGGACAGTTGTAAGCAGGGTAAGTGGGTAGATGGGTAAGTGGATTGGTGAGTGGATAGGTTGCTGGGTGGATAGGTTGGTGGGTAGAGGTGGGTACAGTAGCTAAGTAGGTAGGCGGATAGCATGTAGGAACATAGGAATTAGGAGTAGAAGTAGGCAAATTCAGCCCCTCGAGCCCACTCCACCACCCAATCAGATCATGGCTGATCTCTCCCTCCCACCTGTTCCCTACATCCCTTTATCTCTTTTATTATAAGAAATACATCTATTTCTGTAGGATGAGTGTGAGGGTGTGTGGGATGAGTAAGTGGATGAGGTGGTAAAAAGCGAGTTAGTTGATGGGTTGCAGAAGTCAGATTGGCTCGGGTCAGTTTTGCGGAGTAGATGGGTATTCGGGAGGGTAGTTAAATCGTGTGTTCGTCAGGTCTGGTTAGGGTGGCAGCCGGGTGGTTATGGGGATAGTTGGTGGTTCGTTGGGTCTGGCAGGGTAGTTGAGTTGGGATTAATTGTCAGGGATGAGGTTGTTGGAGGGTCAGTGGGTGAATAGTCATGGGGTCAGGGGAGTGATTGTTGGTTGGTTGCGGGGGGGGGGCGGGGGGGGGGGGGGCGGTGGGCGTCAGTCATGTAGTTACTCAGATGTGAGACTGTATTTAAATTTGTTTAACATTTCCTGGGTAATGACTCCAATTCGTACTGTGAAACTGTCTGAAGTCTCTGATTCTCAACACACAGTCAGAGAATTCCTGGAGTGTCACGGAGAGCAGGGGAATTGCCCGCTGGAAGTTGTATCTTCCTGGGCAATTCTCACAGAGCTCCATGTGTTTGGCCCAGTACACTATTTCTTAAAGAAAAAGAAAAATAGAAATAGTGATATGGATTTCCAATTAATCTCCAGATTGCACTTACTGGAAATATCAGTACTCTAAATATAAGAAGATTTCAGTTTAATGGAGATTAATCAACAGCAGTATTGGCAACATATCCATCTGGAATCGCTGGGGTGCATGGTGCAGAGAAAATAAAACTACCAGGTCAATCTTGAAATACAAGCATATAACTGAGTGCATTACTGGATCACTAAGAACTTAATCAGCTCACACTTTCCTGATAACTCTTTAAAGTACTCAGTTATTTAAAGGAGAAAATTTTTAGGTTTAATCCCCTAGTCTGTGCTGAATTAAAGAGAACTTCAGCCTGAAGGGTGGTGGGGTCAATAAATATAGTTGTCAGAAACAAAAACACAAAATGCTGGAAAACTTCAGCAAGTCTGACAGCATCTGTAGAGAGAGAATAGAGCTAACGTTTTGAGTCTGGATGACTCTTCGTCAGTCATCCAGACTCGAAATGTTAGCTCTGTTCTCTCTCCACAGATGCTGTCAGAGCTGCTGAGATTTTCCAGCATTTTCCGGTTTTTGTTTCAGATTCCAGCACCCGCAGTAATTTTCTTTTATATTATAG
Source organism: Mustelus asterias (assembly GCF_964213995.1). Classification (NCBI taxonomy): domain Eukaryota; kingdom Metazoa; phylum Chordata; class Chondrichthyes; order Carcharhiniformes; family Triakidae; genus Mustelus; species Mustelus asterias. The sequence continues at coordinate 95,627,522 of NC_135808.1, forward strand.
TTGTATTATAGTTATATTATAGTATAGTTGTCAGGTTTGTCTATGATTATGTGATTTTCCCCATGATCTGGCAGGTGAAGCAGTGAAAGGATTAGATACCTGAGGGTGTCAGCTCTAGAGCTATGGCCCAGCACAAGCCATTCTCTTTGGAATAGCAGGAGACAACATTGTGAGGGAAGTAATTCCCAACATTCACTTTCAGTTGAACCTGTTCTCTATGTAAACAAAGGGGTCACTTTAACCCAAATTGCCTGGTGGGAAATTGCTGGGATGGTATTAGTCTCCTGTTTTACTTCCACAGGGTGAAGAATGTCCTGTACCAGAGATGTCAAAGAAGAAAATTGAATGAGTGACAAGTACGTTGTCATTACTTGCCCTGGTCAGGTCACTGAACACTTTGTAGCATGAGAGATTTGGCAATCAGTGCAGAATTGCTCCAGTGAAATTGTGGTATCTTCTTCTGTGTCTCCATGTCATCCTCTACCCTACTTCCTTGTCTGGTTCTGCAAGGTTCTTCTATACTGGACATGCTCAGAAAGTCAAACCGTCCTGAGGTATCCAATCAAGGGACCTGGCCGACTTACTATGCGTGCCACTGTTCCGTCATACCTGCTACTACTCCAGCCTGCAATTTTTAGCCTGAAATGGCTTTTAAAAGGCTCTCATATCCATCTCATTGCTTTTCTTTTACACATGGATCTCTCACCTATACTGTACTGAACTATAACTCTCCAAACCAAGAACAGGTTCAATCGATTTTCCATTGGTGTAAAAGTGATGCATTTCCCCACATGTCATTCCTAGACCTCTTATTTTTAAAGACATGTAAAAGTTTATGAACTGGTTTGTCTATTTCTTTGGTTCTTTATTGACTCCTACTGGTAAAAATATGTGTGGAAATCTTCCAAGGCCTGTGATGGTGAGTTGACTCTTAAGGTTCTTACACGGGGAATGTACACTCCTAGAAGAATCGGCAAGATGCTGACATGATCTCAATTCACAGGGTGCTGTAAGCATCAGGCAGTTGAAAAAGAAATCATTTAATTAAAACTTTGTAGAGCAACTGATTATGCCGCAGACAATGCACAAAATAACCAGAATAATAAATAGTAGGGCAGAAGAAATCAAATTTGTACTTCGCAATTCCATTAAACTTAATATGACACTGAATTATTTTTCTAGAGTCTTACCGTGTCCATTAGTTATTCTAATTAGTTTTGAAACATTGCTTTAATTTATATGGTGTTATTTTAGCTCATGTACAAGATTTGTTACAGCTATTTGTAGCATAATCAAATTATTAACACACTGTCCATGGCTGTAAGATGAAAACATTTAACTAAGCACAAAGCTTTGTCACTAAGAAGCATCATCTTTATGCTCAAATCTCCTTCCCTCTCCCCCTCCCACAGTTTTATGTACTTGCATATCTTTATTATGCCATTAAAAAGAAACAAAATACTTTCACCAGAACCTTGAATTTTGGGAATGGACAAGTGGCCTGTAGATAGGAACTGTCATCTAAAACAGTGCAGTTCCTTGTTTTATAGCAATCAGCACAGCAGTGATCAGAGAGCAGATAACACTGCTGCAGAAGTCACTGAGGATCTGAGATAAAAGTTTCCAGTACCTCCTTCTGATGTGCTGTCTGATGACAGTTTATTTTGTTTGTAGTAAGGTAAGATTTATGAGCCCCAGTGAAACATGAGGTGTCACACTAAAATCATTCGACACTTACAAATTTCCGTTTCCTCTAATGTGGTGTATTATGTACAGATGCTGCTTTCTAATTTAGCCAAAACATCTGCTAATTTGTTTTTTCCACTTTAATGTGGTAATTAGTTTCAAGTCCCACTCCAGGACTCACACGTTTTGCATGCAAAGGTGCTCAGTAAACTATTCTATTTTTATTTATAAACAATATTTGAATCATGTCAACTTATACCATTGAATTGCTTACAAATTGTCATATTGGGGTGAAAATTGTGCAGTTTTTTTCTTTTTCCCCTCACTGAACAAAACCTTTTCCTCACTTTTTATTGAAGACAACATCCCTTTAATTCAAAAATCAAAAAAGACTTTTATTTCTCTTGTCACTTTAAGTAGATTATAGGTATCTCATCAAGTTGTTGTAACATTTTTTTAAAAAAGCCATTTGACTTTCTCTTAACGTGCCTCTCAGTTCCTGGTGGAATGGAGGGGTTAACTGCAAACCTGAGCTGTGGTTGGATACGAAGTGTAGCAGCCACAAACTCAAATTCCCATGGAATGACTGAAGAGAGTGGTAGCGATGTTGCTTCACAGCTCCAGGGTCCTGGGTTCGATTCCCGGCTCGGGTCACTGTCTGTGTGGAGTTTGCACATTCTCCTCGTGTCTGCGTGGGTTTCCTCCGGGTGCTCCAGTTTCCTCCCACAATCCAAAGATGTGCGGGTTAGGTTGATTGGCCAGGTTAAAAAAATTGCCCCTTAGAGTCCTGGGATGCGTAGGTTAGAGGGATTAGTGGGTAAAATATGTGGGGGTAGGGCCTGGGTGGGATTGTGGTCGGTGCAGACTCGATGGGCCGAATGGCCTCCTTCTGCACTGTAGGGTTTCTATGATTTCTATGATTTCTATGATATGTTGGGCAGGTTTAGGGGAGTGAGGAGGAGGAATAGTCAAGATGTTTTTACCTCACTCAACGCTGTTCATTTCTAATGTTTGGGTGTTGTGTATTGACAGTACAGTCAATGGCTTTCCATAGGATCATTGGAGATTCACTTGTAATTGAAACAGCAACTTGTACTTACGTAGCATGTTTAATGTATACACTAATTAGTACACTAATTAGTTAAATAAAACACAATAAAGATGGCAGGGCAGGTGATGCATTGCAGCTGTAACACATGGGTACTGGTGGACACCTGTATGATCATCAGCAACCACATCTACAGGAAGTGCCTGCAGCTCCAGTAAGTTCAGCCATAAGACCATAAGACATAGGAGCAGAATTAGGCCACTCGGCTCATCGAGTCTGCTCCACCATTCAATCATGGCTGATATTTTTTCTCATCCCCATTCCCCTGCCTTTTCCCCATAACAGCTGATCCCTTTATTAATCAAGAACTTATGTATCTCTGTCTTAAAGACACTCAATGAGCTGGCCTCCACAGCCTTCAGCGGCAAAGAGTTCCACAGATTCACACTCTCTGGCTGAAGAAATTCCTCCTCATCTCTGTTTTAAAGGATCGTCCCTTTAGCCTGAGGTTCTGCCCTTTGGTTCTAGCTTTTCCTACTAGTGGAAACATCCTCTCCATGTCCATTCTATCCAGGCCTTGCAGTATCCTGTAAGTTTCAATAAGATCCCCCCTCATCTTTCTAAACTCCATTGAATATAGACGTAGAGTCCTCAACTGTTCCTCATACGACAAGCTCTTCATTCCAGAGATCATTCTTGTGAACCTCCTCTGGACCCTTTCCAAGGCCAGCACATCCTTCCTTAGATATGGAGTCCAAAACTGCTCACAATACTCCAAATGGGGTCTGACCAGAACCTTATACAGCCTCAGAAGTCCATCCCTGCTCTTGTATTCTAGCCCTCTCGACATGAATGCCAACATTGCATTTGCCTTCCTAACTACCGACTGAACCTGTTCAAGAGAATCTTGAACAATGACTCCCAAGTCCCTTTGTGCTTCTGATTTCCTAAGCATTTTCCCATTTAGAAAATAGTCTATGCCTCCATTCCTCCTTCCAAAGTGCATAACCTCAGATTTTTCCACATTATATTCCATCTACCACTTCTTTGTCCACTCTCCTAACTTGGCCAAGTCCTTCTGCAGCCCCCCTGCTTCCTCAATACTACCTGTCCCTCTACATATTTTTGTATTATCTGCAAACTTAGCAACAGTGTCTTCAGTTCCTCCAAATTGTTGATGTATATTGTGAAAAGTTGTGGTTCCAGCACTGACCCCTGAGGCACACCACTAGTCACCGGCTGCCATCCTGAGAAAGACCCCTTCATCCCCACTCTGCCATCTGCCAGTCAACCAATCCTCTATCCATGCCAGGATCTTACCCTTAACACCATGGGGCCTTAACTTATTTAACAGTCTCCTATGCGGCCCTGGGTTAATGAGTTTGACTCAGAGTTTTGGACACTGCAATGCATCAGGAAAGGGGAAAGTTGCTTAGATACTTTGTTCCAGGAGGTAGACATACCCCTTAGGTTAGGTATTTCTGACTTGATCCATGATCAGGGGGAAGAGCGTATGACTGTGAGTGAGGCAGCTATGGAACCCAAAAGGTAGCAATGGAGGAGCCTCATCCTTTGCAATTGTCCAACTGGTTCAACCTTCTTGCAGCTTGCATGGCTGAGTTCGGGGCTGCAGGAAGGATTAGCAAATTGCTCATGGCACCCTGATACAGGGAGCCATTCAAGCGGGAGGAGTAAAAGGTAATGTAATTGTAATAGGACATAATATAGGCAGGGGAAAGATACTGTGTTTTGAAGCTGCGACTTGAGTCCCAAGGACTGTGTTGCCTGCCCAGTGCCAGAGTTAAGGATGTCTCTGCAGGGCAGGAGAGGAAAAGGGAATGAAAGGGGAAGGATCCAATTGTCGAGAAAACTAACTAAAAACCAATAATGAAATCTTCCACAAGTATATAAAAAAGAAGAGTGTAGCTAAACTGAGTGTGGGTCTCTTATAGGGTGAGACCGGAGAACTAATAATGAGAACGAAGTAAATGGTAGAAACTTTGAATTAGCAAGTTGAAACAGTAGACATCAAAAAAAGCAGGAGACAAAAGGGAGGGAAGAACTTAAAACAATCATATTCACGGGAGAAAAAGTACTGGGAATATCAATGGTACTGAAGACTGTCATGTCCTGGGCTTGATGGCATGCATCCGAGGGTCTTAAAAGAAGTAGCTGCAGAGACAGTGGATACAATGTTTGTAATCTTTCCTAGATTCTGGAAAGGACCTGGTGGACTGGAAAACCTCAAATGTAACATCTCTGCTCAAGAAAGGAAGGATGGAGAAAGGAGGAAACTATAAGCCAGTTAGTCTAACATCAATTATTGGGAAAATACTACACTCCATTAGAAAGGAGGTATAGCAACACATTAAGGAAATCATAATACAATGAGACTGAGTCATCATAGTCTTGTGAAAAGGAAGTCATGTTTCACAAATTTATTAATATTCTCTGAGGATGTAACAAGCTGTGTAGATAAAGGGGAACCCATAGATGTAGTGTACTTGGATTTTCAAAAGGTATTTCATAAGGTGCCACCTGCAAGGGTACTGGACAAGATCAGAGCTCCCGGTGTTGGGAGGTGTGATATATTAACATCGACAGAGGATCCATTAACTGACGAATAACAGAGAGTTGGAATAAATTGGTTATTTTAAAGTTGGAGTGCTGTAGTGATCAGTGCTGGGACCTCAACTATTTATGAACCATATTACAGACTTGGATTAAAGGACCACCTGTTTTGTAGCCAAATTTGCTGATGATACAAAGTAGCTTTTGGTCAGAAAGCAAGTTGTGAGGAGGATGTAAAGAGTTTGCAAAGGGTTATGGACAGGTTACGTGAATCATAGAATCCTACAATGCAGAAGGAGGCCACTCAGCCCATCTCGTCTGCACTGACCATAATCCCACCCAGGTCCTATCTCCATAACGCCATGCATTTACCCCAGCTAGTCCCTCTGACACGAAGGGGCAATTTAGCATGGCCAATCCACCTAACCCGCAAATCGAACCGGGAATCGAACCCAGGTCCCTGGAGCTGTGAAGCAGCAGTGCTAACCACTGTGCTACCGTGCCGCTAAATACCTTGAAGGGTTTTAGAACTGGATATTATAGAGATAGGGAGGGTGAGGCCATGGAGAGATCTGAAAACAAGGATCAGCATTCTAAAAGCATGGTGTTGCTGAACAAGGAAGCAATGTAGATCAGTGAGGACAGGAATAAATAGGGCATGACGCAAGCAGAGTTTTGGATGACCTCAAATTTGCAGAAATTAGAACATGGGAAGCTGGCCAGGAACATATTGGAATATTTATGTCTCGAGATAACAATGGCAAAAATGAAGGTTTCAGCAGCTGATGAGTTGAGGCAGGTGTGGAGTCAGGCAATGTTATAGAGATGGAAATAATTGGCCTTAGAGATTGTGTGAATCTGTGCTCAGATGCTCACCTTGGAGTCGAATATCATACGAACTAACTGGTTCAGCCTCAGGCACTTGCCGAGCAGAGGAAGTTTGTCTTGTGGCTAGCTGGTAAGAACTTGTGGTGTAGACCAAAGTCACACTGGTTCCTAATATTTAATTGGAGAATTTTTTCCTGTTCTTTTATTTTATTCATTTGTGGGACATGGGCGTCGTTGGCTGGCAAGCATTTATTGCCCATCCCTAGTTGCCCTTGAGCTGAGTGGCTTGCTAGGCCATTTCAGAGGGCAGTTGAGAGTCAACTACATTGCTGTGGCTCTAGAGTCAAATGTAGGCCAGACCAGGTAAGGACGGCAGATTCCTTTCCTTAAAGGACATTAGTGAACCAGATGGGTTTTTCTGACAATCGGCAATGGTTTCATGGTCATCATTATATTCTTAATTCCAGATATTCTTTTTTTTATTGAATTTAAATTCCACCATCTGCCATGGCGGGATTCGAACCTGGGACCACAGAACATTAGTTAAGTTTCTGGATTAATAGTCTAGCAATAATACCACTAGGCCATCGCCTCCCCCTTCTCTTGTGGGACCAATGGAGATTCTCTTTTCTTCGACATCTTTTGTCCCACCGTTGAAGTTAGATCCTCCCATTTGACCTGCTAACCATACTAAACTGGTGCTATTCATAGCTTGTTCATCATACAAAGTAATGTCTTGAGGCATGTATGCTTCCCACGGAACTGGCTAAGATCAATTTTCAACCTTTTTAAATTGCAGAGCATCAGAGTCTTACTGAGACAGCTCGGGTATGTGTGGGGCCTTAATCATCAATAAAGGTAAATAATTACTGCTGAAAGAATAATGGTACTTCTACACAGATGCCTGCAGGAGACTTTTGCACATTTGTAGAAGAAACAGTTCACGTTCCCCCAGGCACTAGGGACAGGTCAACATAAAAGTAATGTGGAGAGATTGTTTTGGTGTTGCACTCCCAGGATTCAAACTGCACAGTTTTCAAAGTGGAAAGAGATTAAGTATTCACCTCTGTGGCCAGCAAGCTTGGGGATGGGAGGACAAGATTTAAGAGAAATGAATTTTTGCTTCAGAGGACAATTTATGAAATAATGTACAATCAGTGAGCTGAGTTGTTCTAGGACATCTTTATCATGTGATAGCAACCATTCAATGCTTCAGCCAAACGCCAATATTTGCACAAGGTCAGAGTAGGTAGAAGTAGGATTGTTGATTTTGTAGGTGCATTACTGTCAAGTTGAATTCAGTGCTGATCTGATATCCATATTTGCATTTTCCAGCAGGGGTCACTGTATGTTGGTCAGAGTAGCAAGCCTGACTGATTTTTACCTCTTTGGGCTATACACTGGGTACGGTGGGTAGTGTACTGGTTACGGTAATCGACTATCCACCCAGAGCTCACGAGCCCAAATAACTCAGCATAGTTCATGATTTGAACCCAGGACCTTTGGGGGTCTTTGTGACCCAGTACCACACTGAGTGAGGTATGTATGCACTGAGTCACCAGGGGAGCTGATTGTTGAGAATTTCAGTTCTCTGGGCCAGTTACTGTCTGAAAAAAATTAAGATATTTAAATCATGCAGCACCATCTGGCAAACGTTTATTTCACAACTTCCTGAATGGGATCCAGTTGTTTGAATAACAGAAACTAGAAAGGACTGAACCAGACTCAAATCTTGTCTAATGCACATAGCACTATCTAAATGTCATCTACAGACAACCAGAAGATTTAGTTCTCAGACACTGAAATCACTGTTTTGAAGAATATCATTTATTCCAAGAGTTAATAATGTAAGCTCGCAGAATGTCCAAAGACGATAAATCTTTGGAGAAAGAGATTAACTATTAACTCACCTTTACTAAATAACAATGTAATGTTGGAAGGAGAACGATATGAGCCACAATTGTTTTCCGCCCAGCCGGTCCTTTCAGCTGGGAAACAGCATAGGGTGTGTGGAAGCTCCACATGACCAGGCCTTGACTTTCAGGCTGCATTTACACAGCACCGGCATGAGACAAACCATTATTGCGCTGCTACTACAGTTACAGGTTAAATAATAGCTGCAGAGGGCACATTATCTAGATATGGTTACGCAGCAGTTACGTTAGTAGACTAACATCTCGGGTTTTAAGAGCCAGGCTTGTTGACATCTGATGGATATTATTCCATGCACGTTTTGTGAATCGGCCAAAGATGATAGCCGCTTTCCCAATGCACATATCAAGTTCTGCACCGAGAGACCGAGAATGAAATATAACACTCTCCAGAGGCGAGATTGGAGGTGAGGGAGAAGGGAGGGGTTAATTGAGCTCGAGGATGTGGGGTGGGTACTCCACTGCCTTCCCACCTCTGCCCCAATTAAGTCTGCGGTAGGAAGGCCCATGTACAGCCTTCCCTCCCTGAGGCCCTATCAAGGTCTCATCCTGCCCCTTCTGGATTCAACTAGTAGTGGGTTGGGCAATCATGCAGCTCGTGGGCTCTCAGGGGGTCCCTTGTTGTCAGGCACCCAGTATTTGATTGAGGAACCCAGCATCGGAAAGTGGGGTCTCCCTGAGAGTGACTTCCTTACCTTGCCTTCCGACCCCCCCTGTCGCTTAGCGAGCAACTCTTGCCTGTGACCCCCATCTTGTCCTCATTCACCTCCAGCCTGGGTCCCCCTCACTGATCCTGGGTCTCTGGTGGGTACATTGCCGACACAGGTGGGGTTGTCCGCTACAGGATCTGCCGGCTTCGGATTTGCAAGCAGCAGAAATCCTTGATCTTCAGAAAGGCCGCTGGTGATGCAAGTGCCTGTGGCAGCCTTCTTCTTCAGTGGAGACAGTGGCGGGCTCTCGCTGACTCTTCAGCCGGTGGGTGAGACCCCTGATGCCTGAATTAAGTTCTATCAGATAGTTACCATAGATCCAAGGTGGCAGAATTTGGCAATCACTTCCAATGGGAAGTTATAGACTGTGATCAAGAGTGGAGATGTGACATTCTGTCCCATTGCCTGTTGTCTTGATGTTTATAACAAGGGAGAAAAAGTTGCAGGCATGAGAGGGATAATCCATGAGGCTTTGCAGCTGAGTACAGTTGAGTAGTTATAAGAAACCAACCGATTCACCAATACCCTTTTGAGAACTTCAGTCCCACATCAACATGGTTTGACTCTTTAGTGCTCTCTGAAGTGGCTGAGCAAGCCACACAGTTGTACCAAAAATGCTCCTGGTGGTTTAAGAAGGTGGCCCACCAAAAGTTCTCAGAGCAACCATGAGAGGGCAATAAATAAAAGCAAATTACTGCGGCTGCTGGAATCTGAAACAAAAACAAATAAATGCTGGAAAGTATCAGCAGGTCTGACAGCATCTGTGGAGAGAGAATAGAGCCAACATTTTGAATCTGGATGACCCTACATCAGAGCAATAAATGCTGACCTTGCCAGGATCAAACACCCACACACTGAGAACAAATATGTTAATAAAATGCTGGTCATTCCCCAGTTCCCCGTCCTATGATGCTTATTATCATGCTCTTGGTTCCTTCAATACTATTCAGTGAGAAAATTCAATTGCGTAACAAACAAATAGTAACATCTTGGCTGGAATGTTGCGGCAGTTCACGTTGACGGGATTTTCCCATCCTGCTGCAGTGAACGGAGATTTGGCAGGACGCCAAATTCTCAGACCTCACTACAGCAGGAACATGGAGTGAATGACCAATAAGATTGCACCCCATGACTCAGTAAGAATATTGGGGGCAATTTTCCCAAGATAATTCTAAGTTTTTCCAGCTGTTTTTTCAGCGAGCTGTGTCTCGGTTCTTTATGGCACTCTGGGCAATGCAGGGGCCGTCAGGCGATTCACGCCAATTGGGGGGGAGAAGAGCCTAAGCATGCCAGAGAGGCCGACAGTAGAGTGCTCACCATCGTGCTTGCACCCGATCTTCCAGTATACTGGGAGATCATTTTACATTCCCTCCCCCCACGGACATGGCCTTCCCCCACATAGGAATGGCTGTCCGCTTGGACATCGCCGGTCTCCTGATCACCCCCCAATTCCAGATTGCCGGCCTCATGATCGCTGGCCCCAACCCCCGATCACCAGCCACACCACTTGCCCCCACCCTCACTACAGAGTCACCCCATCTCTTCCCTCCTATCTCCCCCCACCCGCTGGTCTGGCCCCATGCCCCTCAGGCCCTATCCCCTCAAGCCCCGCCCCCTTGGCATTGCTCCGTGCACGATGGGCACTGCCAGGGTGCCAGGCTGGCACTGTCAGGATCATGGATTGGCAGTACCAGACTGGCACTGCCCAATGGGCACTGTTCCCCCCCCCCCCCCCCGCCCCTTGTCTCTGATCTCCCGAGGACTCTCAATGGTCTCCAGTCCCACTGGCAAGACAATCACATCTGATCCCTGTTGCTGGGGACCAGCTGTGATTCCCGCTGGTGTGGACCTCCACTGATGAGGTTGACGAGCCAATAGTGCCCGGAGCTCGCGAAACACACTTAAATTAGCCTATGAATATTAAAAAATCAGCCTTGCACCTTTCCCTGTCATGAAGTTGATTAGGTAAAAAAAAAATGGCCCGGGACAATCACGACCTGCCAGACGCTGGGCGTGATTCCAATTTTTGGCCTCTCTCTGAAATTTCCCGCCCCACTGCACCCTTCATGTGCACTCATTGTGATTTGAGGTTAGCTGGCATGGCTAAAGAAATGGCATAGTAGCATCAATGTGCTCAATGGTTTTCTCAGGCATAAATGGCCTTGAAATAAATACTGAACTTTGCTTTCCATACATAAGTAATATTTCTGCAATGCATTCAATGTGGTAGAAGTTCCCCCAAGAAGCTTCATGGAGGAGAAAGGTCACCAAGCAGCAATACAAGTTGGGAAATGTACCCAAAAATATGGCTGAAAAATAAGGTCTTGAGGAAGCTTTGGAAGTCGAGAGAAGAGTATCAAGTTAAACAGGTTGAAAACACATACTTTCCACCTGGTTCATGAAACTGATGTGATTTCTAGTAACTGTTCATTCCGATAGAACACTGTTCCATCCCAAATTCCAATGCTCCCGCTTGACCAGCTCTTGACGATGCTTTCCTCGAACCTGAAGAATTTCGGGGTTCTTCTGTTGGCACTGACCATATTGGAGAAGCAGAACACCGTGCAAAATCTCCCCACCCAAGATTCTGATTTCACCTGCATTATTCTTGTCCTTCAGGGAAGGCAATGGCCCAGTGGTATTATCGCTAGACTATTAATCCAGAAACTCAGCTAATGTTCTGGGACCCGGGTTCGAATCCCGTCACGACAGATGGTGGAATTTGAGTTCAATTTTTAAAAATCTGGAATTAAGAATCTACCGATGACCATGAAACCATTGTCAATTATCGGAAAAACCCATCTGGTTCACCAATGTTCTTTAGTGAAGGAAATCTGCCATCCTTACCTGGTCTGGCCTACATGTGACTCCAGAGCCACAGCAATGTGATTGACTCTCAAACTCTCGCGGGCAACTAGGGATGGGCAATAAATGCTGGCCAGCTAGCGACGCCTGTGTCCCACGAGTGAATAAAAAAAACTCAATAAAGCAGTGGAATTGAAGGAGAAAAATAGAACACGCCTGTTACTCTCAAATACATTTTGAGAGGGTTATTTGTTACACTCACAGCCATAATGTCTTAAAGGTTTCAACACAAAATTATCTAACAGCATGTACCTGTAACCTACCCGAAACTGGAACTTATTGCTACTCCCGTGCTGCAAGATTTTAAACAAATTCTAACTAGAAAAGTCCATCAGGCATACAGTAAACACTTGTTGTATAAAAATCACGCAAGTTCTAAAGAGGGTGAATATTGTACTTTGGCTGAAAATCCTTTTTTAAAGCAGACCCACTTTAGCATTCAATTAGCAGCGTTTGTCCAGGTTCACAGGCAAAGGACTTCAAGAAACAAAATCCTTTTATCGAGGCCAATTAGCTTGAAACCAGAGCATTTTGTATGTGAATAAATTTTTCTTAAACTAAAAACACTATTTCATTAAAGCAGGGAGGCTGTGACGAGAGTCGGGCAAAGGCTGAAAGATGAAAGGCACTCTTGGAATATGTTTAAGTCATGTCGAATGCTCAATGAGCTGAGAGTCTGAAGCATCAATTGTGGCATTAAGTCCGCTCCTTGATCAAACAGAAGAAGCATGCAGTGCCACACCCTCCCTATATATTCCTGGCATTCTCTGTTCACCAGGCTCTTCAGCTTCCTTTCACCACTAAATAGTGGAAAAATTACATTGATTTACACTTCACAGGGTAGGCAACAAGAGAGGGAGCCAAAGATGAAACACATTCCAAAACCACACTGCTTTGAAATTGGTTGTGTGTCGACATTCTACTTTCCTTCCAAGAAACCTTCCTTTGAAAAATGTCTCTCTGCTGCTTATATCTTATATCTGCCCTTAAGAGACAAGACTCTTGCAGCATTTTGGAAAGCGCACTAAGGGGGCTCATCAAACGCTTCCCTAAAACAAGTAAAAACAAAGCAGTGCCTATACCCCAGACAGATTAAACTTTTACTGGAGTTAGAGGCTGCTTTTAATTTCAGCCAGCTTATGAAAGTGCCTGCCTGTTGGATTTTTAGGCATCCCCTGTCATTCCTCTGCACCTGTTGCTGCAATTCTTCCAAATTTAAATACATAAATATTAATTTGTTCCATTGGCTAAAACATTAATTCCTGGGCTGGAATTTTTTGAACATGGCAGGGTTCCCGATGTTGGAAGCAGGGAGTGACCTGACATCGCTGTGCGGTGGGAGCCAGGGCTGCATTTTCCTGGTAGCGGCCAATTAAAGTACGTGGCTGCTGCCGGAGCCCATCCTCCAGGAGCTGCCTGCCCAATCGGAGGGCTCAGGAGCACAACACAGGGAGGAAGGGGACACAGCGATGGATGTGCACCCTCACTGCTGGATAACTGGGCTCTGGATGGGGGTGCCTGGGCCCAGGCAGGCAGGCCCCCAGCTAGGGGGTGCGGTCGCTGAGGGAAATCAATACTGAATACGTGGGAGTGGCTATTGCTGACGTGTGGACCCAAAATGGAGACCCCCCCTCTATGGCTTGCCAGGAAACCGCCAGGATTTACCGAAATATCTTCCTATTTGGTGGAGGGTCCTCGCTCCCACTGCTGGTAAAATGCCAGTACAGCCACTAATTGACTAAAGTGGCTCAATTAGGCTCTGGGCAGGTGGACTGTCTGCCACCCTTCCCACTACTGGCAAAAGGGCATGGTAGCAGGAAGGTATTGGGCATATCGCCCGGCATCTTCCCCCACCATTTTGCCAGCCTTCCCATGTCTCAGCCTATTTCCAAAGGCCCCATAAAATTTATACCCATTACTAGCAATATAATTTAGTGATCCTTTTACAAAGTTAAATCCCTCACTGTTTTTTTACTGAGGAAGTATTCCCTGCTGGATTGTTTCTAATCCAATATCTGGCCATAAAACATAAGAGCATAAGAAATATGAGCAGGAGTAGGCCATTCAGCCTATCGAGCCTGCCCGCCCCGTTCAATAAGATCAGTGTTAAGAAATACTTACCTTTATTTCATTGGTCGGGAATTCCGGTTCCCGGTGAACTTCAGGGCTCCTGCACATGTGAATGCCGGGCAATAGCTGCACATGTGCAGGTACTGCGTTCTTTTGATGGAGGAGTGACCCTGCAGGCCTGCACAGAGAGAGGAAATGGCACCAACAGACAAGTCAGGTGACCTGGAAAGGAACGCCATTGTAAGAATGGAGACAATTTTGCACCCATGTTCGCTGCGAGTGTCAACAGTTTTGCAGGCGCAAAATCGCGGGAAATTTGGGAAAAGACACTCTCGCCATTTTCCCCACCACTCGCCAGTGCTATAATGAGGTACGCGCTCTCATTTAAATGGATTTCATTAAATTTAATATGATTAACGGGCCTTCCCATCACATAATCCCCCCCTCACTGAATATTTAAACCGTACCGACCTAATCTCAACAGCTATTTAAAAACGGGGTTCAGGATCCCGCCACGGCGCCAAGCTAAGTATAGCCCCCAGATGGAGAGGAACATGCCCCGGCACTGCCAACATAGCATGTCCCTCGCCATCCGGGGACTATACCATTACGTGTGATGGGGAAGGGAAAGGGCTGTGCCTTTGAAGGGGGGACTTGACAGTGAGAGGGAGAGTGCTCACAATACTGTCACAGAGGTGGTGGGGGGGAGGGGTTGCAAAACAGAGCCTGCACATAATACCTTCATAGTGGGGATGGGACATGAGCCAAGTGGACATGAGAAAAGCCTTGGAGATCTGATAACACAGGGGAAGGTTGGTGAGGGCTGTGGGCTGTTGGAGCAAAGGTTCCCCTTTGGAGAAGTGGTGTTCTGTTTGGCAGGGCCAAAGATCTGTAATTATGCATGGAAGGTGAAACTTGAGTGTATTCAGAGATCCAAAGGAAAAGGATCTTGGCCATATTCTCAACATTTATCAAGGTCATTGATAAAGACATCTACTAGTTCATCTGGATTCTAGGTCAATTTGTTAAACTTGGCTCTTTCTAATATCTTGTTATCCCTAAACTAAAATAATTATCAAAGATGTTTCGGACATCTTTGAATTTGTTGACTTTCTTCAGGTGAGGATTCGAGTACAAGAGCAAGGATGTCTTGCTGCAATTATACAAGGCTCTAGTGAGACCACATCTGGAATATTGTGTGCCATTTCGGTCTCCTTATTTGAGGAAGGTTGTTCTTGCTATGGAGGGAGTGCAGAGAAGGTTTACCAGACTGATTCCTTGGACAAGGAGGCGTACATACAAGGAGAGATTGAATCAGTTAGGATTATGTTAGCTGGAGCTGGAGAATGAGGGGGGGGGATCTCATAGAAACTTATAAAATTCTAACAGGACTAGACAGGGCAGATGCAGGAAGGAGATGCTAGAAGGATCCTACCAATGGCAGGGGTGTCCAGAACGAGGGGGTCACAGTCTGAGGATTCAGGGTAGACCATTCAAGACTAAGATGAGGAGAAATTTCTTTAATCAGAGAGGGGTGAGCCTGTGGAATTCTCTACTACAGAAAACATTGCATGTTTTCAAGAAGAAGTTAGATAGAGCTCTTGGGTCTAAAGGGATCAAAATAGGGGAAAAGGAGGAATAGGCTACTGAGTTGGATGATCAGTCATGATCATAAAGAATGGTGGAGCAGGTTTGAAGGGCTGTATGGTGTACTCTGCACCTACTTTTTTGTTTCTATGTTTGATGCTTCATTAATACCTTGTCTTGCTATCACATTTTCCACAATCGCTTCAATGGAGTGCATTAATGTATTTATTTATTCCGATTTATTACTCAGACTTATTGTCCAATCTGGAAGCAATTCTGAATTTAAAAATCTCTTCCTCTGTTGTGTCCAATTCTGTGTTTGATTTAGTCCTTCCCTGAGGCCAAATTGGTCAAGCAAGGTTAATTTGGAATCCATAGCTGCTTTAAACTTCTGGGAGGTTTGCCTTGATTTTTTAAACTTCTGTTGTGGTAATAGTGTTTTCCCCGTGCTCATCAGGCTTTGACTGATGTCCGGTGTGGCTGCTGACTCTTTTTTGGAAATTGTTCCAGAACTTTGAAGAATTTTTAAACTAATCACTGGAAGTTAAGTTCTGCACCCTGCTTTCCTTCATCTGCAGAATCATTTTTCAACAGCCAATTGCTGCCTCGTGGTTGCCATGTGTAACCATGGTGACATGGTGCTGTCCTCAGGTCTAGGTTAGTGGGACATATCAAAACCTGTGCTCACTGTTCCTCGATCACCGCTAGGTTCTTTGATTCTGCTACTGGACTAGAATTTTTCATGGATCACCAATTGGTACAGCCTCAGAAATCTGAACACTTGATATTTTTCTCGTCTTCACACCTTATGTGGAGCTCTTTCGGTGACTTTCAACTGTCTCACTCCAGTTTTCAGTTTTGGATCCTTCTTTCAGGTCAGACTTGGCAACTTTTTAAAGATGTTTTTTGAAGATTTCGGGGTCCTTCACAACTGTCACCATGCTGTAAGATTCACCTCTGAGACCATATTGTATGTTGGTTACGATTGGCTCAGAAACAATTGCAGAGATGTCTGAATAATAACTGGTTTATTGGATGAACACAACTGTATACTGATAGACAAGATGATAGATGTTCCTCAGTCTAAACCATGAGCATTCTTCCTCTCATCTCTTGGTCATGTGCCTCTTACATCGTCATCATGTGGGCGGCACTGTTTCTCCAATCCCCATATTGACCCTTTTAACCCTGAACACCCTAATACTAGTCTGTTTCTTTTTGTCTGGAGTATGCTCCTACACTGAGTGATCTTATGCTTTGCTACGTTTTGTTCGCTTCCTAAGGCCCCACCTGACACTGAACTGGGTTGCATGGATTTGTCAAGTTTTGACCGTTGCTCCTAACTTTGCTATTCAACCACATCTCTCATCTGTGATCCTGCATAATAACCTGCACCCTCTTCTGATTCCCTCTTTGTTGCTCTTAGTCCTTGCTTTCACTCCCACTGCTCCTCACTCCTTTGCAATGACACCTTGCCAACTACATCTTTATTCGAAAAAACTGTGGGTGAAATTTTACTGCCCTGCCCACCACAGGAATTGTAGCGGTGGGACACGGACCATGCAAAAGTCCATTTACCTCGGGCGGGAAGTTCCGGCCTTTGGATGAGCGCGGCTGGAAAATCCAGCCCAATATTGAATGATGCCTGATCTTTAGAGATTTCAATCCCAATTTCATATTCCCGTTCTCCTCAGATTTCATTGCCCACATGTACTCCTTAAACCTTCCCTTCCTTTAAACTCTCCAACCCATATTCAATGCTACATGCTTGACCTTCCGACCTCACAAGGCTTATCTATTCCCACAATTTCATTCAAAGTCAAGACCACCTCCAGCCACTTCCTTATGTCCCTCGTCACCCATATGACCCCTGAGACTATCCAAACCCACTTCCTTCAATGTTGCCTCCAGGAAGAATACCAAGTTACTTCCAATTGCACTTTCAAACTCCCAGCTGCTTAGGCTGTAGACTGCAATGGATATGAAACCTCTGCAGCAATGATCGGCCCCGTCCTCACCTCTACCTGTGTTGCCCTTACCTCCATTAACAGCTCTACACCAGATTTGTCCAATGTAATGCCTGAGGGCTGGATGTGGCCAACAAATGCAGCCCCTGGAACCACTTCTCAAAATTCCTGTCAAGGAGTTCTCTGGAAGATTCTACTGTTCCACCAATCACAGGCCACTTCTCTCCAGTGTTTGCTGCTGACAGGCTCACTAGTGAAACTATCAGCAGCAAATGAGGGAGGAAAGCAGTCTCTGATTGGAAGAGAAGTAAACATTGGCAGTGGTGATTGTGCTCGGGGACTGGTGAGCAACGGTGAGGCTGGAACCCGGAGAGCCAGCCAATGGTGAGGCTGGAATACAAGGAGCCAGGCAACGGTGAGGCTGGAACCCGGGGAGCCAGGCAACGGTGAGGCTGGAACCCGGGGAGCGAGGCAGTAGTGAGGCTGGAGTACGGGGAGCCAGGCATTGGTGAGGCTGGAATATGGGGAGCCAGGCAACGGTGAGGCTGGAACCCGGGCAGCCAGGCAACGGTGAGGCTGGAACCCGGGGAGCGAGGCATTAGTGAGGCTGGAGTACGGGGAGCCAGGCAATGGTGAGGCTGGAATATGGGGAGCCAGGCAACGGTGAGGTTGGAACTGGAGTAGACAGGTACATTGGATATGGGGCACACGCAGTTTTGGCTGCCTGGGGAAGGTCAGGTCACACATTGCCCAGGGAGGGCGAGGGCATATTGATTTCAAGGAGGGAAAGAGTGCATTGTTCGCAGGGAAGAAGAGAGTGCATTGAGCCTGGGGAGGGCAATGTTTCAGGGGCCTGGTAAAGATGGACGTTTGAAGGGCCCAGGGAAGAGATGGTGCCCTGGTTTGTATGTGGGAGTGAGAGACTGACTGAGTGTGTTTGCATGTGTGTGTGTGTGTTTGTGTGTGTGTGTGTTTGTGTGTGTGCGTTTGTGTGTGGTGGGGGGGGGGGGGGGGGTGGAATAGTGAGCATGAGTGACTGAAAGTTGAATGAGTATGACTGACAGTGTGTTTGTGGGAGTGAATAAGTGAGACTGTGTGTGAGTGAGTGAGTGACTGAATGTGTGTTTGGGAGTGAGAGTCTGAGTGGATGTGTGAGAGTTAGTGTATGTGTGGGAATGAGTGTGTGTGACTGACTGTGTGTGTGAGAGTGAGTGGCTGAGTGAGGAGAGATGAGTGCGAGACTGAGTGAATATTTTGGTGTGTGTGTGAGTCTGTCTTCCACCCAGTCTCAGGTTTCTCACTCACTCTCACCACCACCCACACACACTTCCACTCACCCACCCACATACACTGACCCCCTCACACTCTGGCCATTTTTATTACTTGTTTTTAAACATAACAATTTATTGCTATGACATTGTTGCATTTCTGCACAGCAATGTTTCTTTCCTTAAAACCTCAACATTTTTTTGAAATTCAGTTTAATATGCCAAACTATTATTTTTCTGAAATTTGCTAATCTGTCCCTTGAGTGAGAAAAATTTACAAATGTGACCCCCAGGCAAAAAGATTGGACAAGCCTATTTTACACTCTTCAGTCCGAACTGTTCCCCTGGTCCATGGGGCGGCACAGTGGTTAGCACTGCTGCCTCACAGCGCCAGGGACCCAGGTTCAATTCCAGCCTTGGGTGTTTGTCTGTGTGGAGTTTCAACATTCTCCCCATGTCTTTGTGGGTTTCCTCTGGGTGCTCTGGTTTCCTCCCACAGTCCAAAGATGTGCAGGTTAGGTGGATTGGCCATGGTAAATTGACCCTTGGTGTCCAAAGATGTGTAAATTAGGGGATTAGCGGGGTAAATACGTGGGTTTACGGGAAGGGTCAATGCAGGCTCAATGGGCCGAATGGCCTCCTTCTGCACTGAAGGGATTCTATGTCATCCACAAGCATAAGAGATGAAGACTTGAACCAAGTAACTGATTGAGTGCAAATGTACAGATGTGAAGAATGGCCACAAACAGCTACATGCACCTGTGCAGAAATGAACAGTTCCTCACCTTGCCAATGTCTTCAGGAGAGCAGAGAGCAAGGGAGTAAAAACCAACCAACAACCTCAATCCTCGGGATCGTCATCATGCCGAATAAAAAGTCCTCCTCTTTTAGGCTGCCTGAACTTATAGGATATATAAAGCCATTTTTAAGTTGCATATTCTGTAATACCCATTGCAAGGGAGGAACAAATGATCTTCGAAAATTTATTTCATGTTGCTAATACAAAGATCAAAGTCTGAACTTTATATCAGTACCAAGAAATCTGTTTAAAAAGTTTCCATTTGAGGTATGTACTAATTCATGAACATCAGAAGTTTGGCAATGACTGCAGTGTGTGTGTGGCCAGTGTCTTCAGATATCTCGAGTTACGTCAAGACTCCACATTTACTGCCCTATTTCATTGCTTTGTATCTGTTGGAATCTCCAAGAGACTGAAGAGTGTGTAGTGCAGCGGAAATTAAGTTTAATTCTCAGCTTTGCTAGCCAAATATTGGAAAATCTAATACATCCCTTCGTGCAATGAGGGGCAGGAACTTGAAAAATGGACAGAGTAAGAAGTCTGGTAAATAATTTTGTACTGTTCTCTGAGACAGTAGAGATATTGCAGCACAATAAACTGAAAGATATCCAAACAAGTTGATGGGACATTTCCTTCAGAAATGAAGTCTATGAAGGCAAACACCCGAGAGTTTTTCATGAGGTATATCATTAGGATTGCAAGCAGATACTTAAGATCTAAGGCTTCCTGAGTACAAATATTTCTCATTAAATCAGCAAATCCAGCAAATGGGAAGGACTTCATTGCTGAATGGACATTGGACCAAGGTTAATAATTCTCAGTGCTCTGGATGAACACCCTTCAAACGTAGCTAATACACTCATTGGAGACAGCCAACGTCCATTATATCAAGCTTCCCCTGTCTCTACTTGCACCATATATCCACTTGATGCCCTGTAGAAGTACAACTTCAAGATGCCGGGCTCTGTGAATTCCACTGCAATTCCACAGAGGACAAGGTGTCATCTTGTGAAAGACACCATGGCTCAAATTTTTTATGGAGTAGCTTACCTTCAGAAACATTGATTAATGTTTTCTGTTGGAAGAGTTAGAACTGATACTGAGCTCAGGCAGACAGACTCTGTATATAGTGCCCACAAAATCTCCATGTCTGGCACAAAGCTAACATGAACTAGCTTCCAAACCTGTTTAGCAAATTGAGCAAAGTGCTGTAATTGCTGCAATACACTAGCTTCTGGTGTTGTAGCTCTCTCCCGTAACTTATCCCACAATTGGACCCATTCTGCATGAATAAATGGGTCCGAGCCAGAGAATGGTTCCACATCTGATGTGACTTTTACTGTCGTTTTCCCAGAAAATACGATGGAGAAAATCAGGGTCTAAAACATAAGTGACTTAATCTTTAAGGTACAAGCATCAAGGGCATTGTCAAAATAGTACCATCCATTAAAATCAGAAATAACATTGATATCATTATGGAATATTTGTTGTGTTACTAACAGCAACAATCCACACAGAATTTACATTGTTCCAAATGCCTGAGGTCAAATTATTTTGCAATGCACTGAAACCATTTTTCCATTACCAACTTAGAATCTGAAAAACAAGTCCAGCGTGAAATAACAGATGTGTGGCAATTAGTAAATGTCCCATTTTTGAGTAAACTTGCTATCTCTTTCAGGATACACATCTTCTGAATTGCATTATGAAATGACATTTATATTCCATTATATTGCTGACATCCTTGGAAGACATATGGATGAAAAAATGTACTTTGTATTCGGCAATGCATTCACAGGGGCTGATCCAGAATTACACTGGATCAGAAAAGCTGCTGGAGAGCTGTAACAAATTGAAGTGGAAAATCTCATAAATTCTATCGATTTAACTGAAGTAAATCTGCGGCTGGAGCTGCCAATTCTGGTTGGATGGATTCCTGGAAGTTTCATGAGATGGCCTCCCATCCCCAACCACACTGTCTCCCCACCTCCTGCTGTTGGCTAGCAAACCTGTCTACCATACTGCACATTATTTTGCCATGTTAATTGGAAACTGAACAGACTTTGTTGTTGCCTAAATGGATGGTTCTTGATTGTCAATGAAACAGGCCTTTTTCTTCCATCTTCGATTTTTTTTTCCAAAGAAAATTAATGATAGCAGGTGGGCAGATTTTGGCTCAGAATTTAGAAAAATCCAATAACTTAGAACACGTCATTGATGTAAAATGCCTGACTTGGGAAATTGCAATGACAAAGGAGGTTACCTATGTTGTATACTCTATCTCGTAAGGCTTGCGGTTGTGGGAATAAAAAGAACTGGCGTTGGTGGGAAGGCTGTGTATGGAACAATCCGGTTTACAAAGCCAGGAGTGGTGGGGAACTGTGCCCACTTAACCTGCTCTCACAGTTGACAAAACATGACCAGAAGAAGGGAGGCTTTAACATTGGATGGGAACTGCCAGAGTGCAATGGTAACAGGCATCAGATGAGCTGCCAGGTCTCTTTATCAACAGCAGCCTCTTTAAGAATAGCTATGACTGTAACACTGCACCCACTCCTTCCCTTCTCCCCTGTGTACTCTATGAACGGGATGTTTTGTCTGCATGGCATGCAAGAAACAATACTTTTCACTGTATCCCAGTACATGTAACAATAATAAATCAAATCAAATCAAATCAAATTTGATGACTCCAATGTTATTTATCAGGAAAGTCATTGAACTGCATGAGCTGTTTAGCTGGTAGCTGCTGCCAAGTTAATGAACATCACGGAGTATAAAATACAATTGGGGTTAAAGAATTTCTGTACAGTGTTCAGTTCAGCAACGGGATCTTGATCAATTGGGCCAGTGGGCTGATGAATGGCAGATGGAGTTTAATTTAGACAAATGCGAGGTGATGCATTTTGGTAGATTGAACCAGGGCAGGACTTACTCAGTTAATGGTAGAGCGTTGGGGAGAGTTACAGAACAAAAAGATCTAGGGGTACATGTTCATAGCTCCTTGAAAGTGGAGTCGCAGGTGGACAGAGTGGTGAAGAAGGCATTCGGCATGCTTGGTTTCATTGGTCAGAACATTGAATACAGGAGTTGGGACGTCTTGTTGAAGTTGTACAAGACATTGGTAAGGCCACACTTGGAATACTGTGTGCAATTCTGGTCACCCTATTATAGAAAGGATATTATTAAACTAGAAAGAGTGCAGAAAAGATTTACTAGGATGCTCCCAGGACTTGATGGATTGAGTTATAAGTAGAGGCTGGATAGACTGGGACTTTTTTCTCTGGAGCGTAGGAGGCTGAGGGATGATCTTATAGAGGTCTATAAAATAATGAGGGGTACAGATCAGCTAGATAGTCAATATCTTTTCCCAAAGGTAGGGGAGTCTAAAACTAGAGGGCATAGGTTTAAGGTGAGAGGGGAGAGATACAAAAGTGTCCAGAGGGGCAATTTTTTCACACAGAGGGTGGTGAGTGTCTGGAACAAGCTGCCGGAGGTAGTAGTAGAGGCGAGTACAATTTTGTCTTTTAAAAAGCATTTAGATAGTTACATGGGTACGATGGGTATAGAGGGATATGGGCCAAATGCGGGCAATTGGGATTAGTTTAGGGATTTAAAAAAAAAAGGGTGGCATGGACAAATTGGGCCGAAGGGCCTGTTTCCATGCTGTAAACCTCTATGACTCTATGATTAATTTCTAAACAAATATCAGACTTCCCAGATTTGGCTTTAGTTAAAGATTTAAGCACCTATCCTGTTCTTTGATGATTCTGCTTTTTGCCAAAGCACAAAGGTTGGGATAGTCAGAACCTTCCCAGCGAATGGCACCAACAGAACTGCTGCAGGCACCCACACCAAACATGGAAATGAGTTACAGAGAAGGAAGTCTCCTCAGAAAGGAAATAACTGGCCATACGCTATCATAGTCAGAGGCACCAAGAAGGGAACAGAGGAATCTTCTGCTTCCATGAAATTTCTGAAGTCTGAAGGGCAACAAGGATATGGGGAATAATCTTTACGCCCCACTACGTTAATCGACCAGCGCAGGAAATATGAACGGGAGGCTAAAAATACAAATCGCGCTCAGCGTCAGGCTGGTTGCAATCCCCCCAGGCCATTTATGTCGGCGTAATCAGCCTCGTGCCCGGGAAGGTAATAGTCCAGATTCACTTCGCTCTCCAGCCTCGCCAGAGGAAGTCCTCACTGGCGACAATCACAGGTTTGCCCCACCAACGGGGACCAGATGTGATGGCCTCACCGGTGGGACCAGAGGTCATTGAAGCCCCCTGATGGTCAAGGGCAAGGCCGGACAGTGCCCCTTGGGCAGTGCCAGCCTGGCACGCTAGCACCACCAGCTGGTCACTGAGCAGTGGCAAGGGACAGGGCTTGGTGGGAGCTGTGCCAGACATGGAAGGGGGAGGTTGGTAGGAGGGGAGGGAAGAGGGAACTCTGTTTCGGGGCCAGTGATCAGGGGTCAGGGCCGCTGTTTAGGGATTGGCGATCAGGGAGGGATGGAGGAGGTGAGAGGCCGGAGGCCAGAGATGTCTGCACTGGTGCCAAGAGCACCCTGCTGCCTGCTTTTTTGGTGGGATTAGGCTCCACCAGCTACCCCCCCCACCCTATACTGGCGTGAAACTCCCGACTGCCAAAAGAATTGACAGAGTATGGGAGAATTGCACAGGGTAGCGCACTGAAAAAAACCAGAGTGAAACACTCCAGTTTTGTGGTTTGGGAGGAAATTTCTACCCACGGGAACAAAGTCAGCAATCAAAATCGCAGATTCAAAGATTTCTGCACTAACAGAGGACTCTGAAATATCAATCCACTGAGCAAGGTCATACTGCCACGTTGAACACAAAGCTCATGACATAACTTCTATAACTTCTACAACGATAAGGCGAAATGTGATCAAAAATAATATTCAGGCCCAGACCCTAGGCGTATATAATGTATGAACTACCAGCAAGTGAACTGAACTTCCATAGCAAAAACATTTCCCATCCCACCTGCCCGATGGACAGGACCATGCAAAGGTCCGTTGACCTCAGGCAGGATTTTCCGGTCTTGGGGCGAGCGCAGCCAGAAAATCCCACCAGGGGTATATTAAATGCAGTGGGCTGGCTACCTGCCCAGCCTTGCCTTGATTATAATTATACCAGCGGTAGAAGTGGTGTCAGGCAGCTTGCCAGCCAGTGGGCCAATTGAGCCCTTAATGCCCACTTAGTGGCATCATCCTGCTACACCAGTCACACATGCCAAGCGGCCAGCCTGATAGATTTTGCTGATGGGCTGTTTTGGGTAGTGGGCTGTCCCTCGTTAACTGGTCCACTGAACCCATCATTAAAACGCCCAAGGTGTAATCCCTTCAAACTGGTAAGTTAGTTTCCTCAACTAATAATAATGTAAATTAATGCAAGACAGCTTAAAAAAATGTCTGGTTTTCAGGCATTGTTGGTTTTCAGATTGCTGGGTTTGAGACACTACCTGCAATTAAATTAATGGATTTTGACATTTAAAGATGCATTCACTGACCTTGACCGCTCATGTGAGGGCATTGAACTTCCTACGGCACTACATCCAGGTCCTCAGGGTTTGACTCCTGCCATTAGCCTCCATGCTTCACTGTTTCCCATTGCTTTCGTACTGTATGTCTGGAAGTCTTCCTGCCTCCCTCCCCACAGATACAGGACATCACTCTTCCTCTCTCCCTCCCCTGTCAGGACAAGCTGTACAACATCCAAAAACATTGGAGCCCATTCCCGCCCATGTTTTGCCATTTTTCAGCATTTTCCAGGACAGATTCACTTCCTGTACGACACCCATCTCTCGGTGCAGTACACTTCCCCTTCTAGAGATACGAGCTTGCTTTAAGCAGTGCAGACCTTAAATGGTGATAGATAGCCAAACAGAATGTTGGCCTCCCACTGATATGCACAATGAATGAACAGTGCAGTTAGTGAAGGCTGCATCAGAAATCATTCAAATGAGTGGGTAACATGAAATTGGCATGCTACCTGTAATTAATGGTTGCAGAACAATTGCAAATCGCTATCCTAGGCCTGTTTTGGCAGAGGTACGGGGTTGGGTGGGGAGTTTGGCTGTCTAACTTAGCCCCCAGGAGAGAGACAGTTGCTTGGCACACAGGCACCAGATTTCCTGTCATGTGGTTTTGAATTTTTAAATACTGCAAGTTCCAGTGTAAAATCCCATGGAGTTTGTCGACAAGTGTAAGTGTAACACAAGTGCAATGAACAGCTAGTGTTCACTGCTGATGAGCTGTTCATTGCTGACTGTAAAGTCGAGATGTGGAGATGCCGGCGTTGGACTGGGGTAAACACAGTAAGAAGTTTAACAACACCAGGTTAAAGTCCAACAGGTTTATTTGGTAGCAAAAGCCACACAAGCTTTCGAGGCTCTAAGCCCCTTCTTCAGGTGAGTGGGAATTCTGTTCACAAACATATATGTTTATAAGTTCTGTTTGTGAACAGAATTCCCACTCACCTGAAGAAGGGGTTTAGAGCCTCGAAAGCTTGTGTGGCTTTTGCTACCAAATAAACCTGTTGGACTTTAACCTGGTGTTGTTAAACTTCTTACTGTGTAAAGTCGAGGCCATTGTTTTTAATAATAAACAAGGTTTCAATTGTTATATTGCTGATATTAATACTAGTTCTGGTTTCCCATCTTGTCTGGAGTCAGTGACGTTGTGCAGAAATGCTTCTGTTGACCCGAAAAGGTTAAGTGATTCTATTTGTCTCTTGTTGAATTGATGGTAAAGGAACCCATTAGCAACAAGAATATTGTATGACTAACATTTACAATGAGAACTGTCTGAGTCTCCAAATTTAATTATTGCATCAAAAGGCACAACCTGCTCACAACCTATACAAGCTTTCAACATTGAACACCACTTGGACCCAATAATTTCTTTCTGAAATTTTAGGACTTCTTTTTGAACTGTAATTCTTTGATATTTTGGCCAGGTATACATTACAAACATTTTCTTCACATTTTCAACATGGGCTGGTTTACAAAGGGCTTCAAATGTAAGTATTACATAAACTTACATCCTCCACTCTCACTTTCCAGTTGTGTCTCAACCCTTACTTATTTTGTATTTGCATATGGTTTGTGGGAGTTATTGGCAAGGCCAGTCTTTATTGCCCATTCCCAATTGCCCTCGAGAAGGTGGGGGGTGGGCTGCCTCTTGAACTGCCAGTGTGCTGTAAGGAAAGAGGTTCTAGGATTTTGTTCCAGCGACAATGAAAGAACAGGTTGGACCATGTCGGGATGCTGTGTGACTTAGAGGTGTACTTGCTGATGGTGATATTCCCATGCATCTACTACCTTTATCCTTCTAGGTGGCCACGGTCACAGGTTTGGAAGGTGCTTTCAAATGTGTCTTGTTGACTAACTGCAATGCATCTTGTAAATGGTACGCATTGCTGTCACTAAAGACCAGTGGTCAGGGGAGTAAATGTTTAAGGTGCTGGATGGGATGCCTTGTAGATGATGGACAGGTTTTGGGGAGTCAAGAGGTGAATTACTTGCTGCAGAATTCCCAGCCTCTAACCTGGTCTTGTAGGCATAGTATTTCTATGGCTAGTTCAGTTAAGTTTCCAATCAATGGCAACCACAAAGATGTTGCTGATGGAGGATTCAATAAACATGCATTTGTATAGCGCCTTCAATGTAATGTAACTTCCCAAGACACTCCATAGGAGTCCTATAAAGCAAAGTATGACACCAGCCCACATTAGGAGATATTAGTCAGATGACCCAAAGTTTAGTCAAGGAAGAGATTTTATGCAATGACTTAATGGAAGTAGGTGAGACAAAAAGGCGGAAATATGCAAAGAGGGTATTCCAGAGCTTGAGAAGCAACTGGAGGCACAACCTGCAATGGTGTAGCAGTTAAACTTGGTGCGGCCAGAATTTGAGGACTGCGGATATCTTGGGAGGGTTGTGGGAATGGAGATTACAGAGATAGAGAGGGGCGAGGCCATGGTGGGGCTATTCAAGTCATTGCTATACATTTAATGCAATTCCCCTCGGCTTTCCCATATCTTATTCAATTGTGTTTCTTTTCAAATATTTATTCACTATCCTTTTTAAATCGATTATTGATTTTGCCTCCACCACTAAGTTCTAAGAACATTCTGCACGAAATAAAAGCTCTTCTAATCTTGTCTTGCATTCAATTTTAAGTTTACACCCTTCAGGTTACTGACTCAATGGCCAGTGGGAATCAACTTGACCTTATCAAAACTCTCCTAATCTCTATACGACTTGTCTCGCCATCCCCACCCTGCCAAATAACCTGGTGATATCCATTATCTAGGTTTGGGTTCATGCATGAAAAATGATCAGTTGGTTAGGAAATAGGGGAGTGCCAATTCCCACAGAACTAAATCCCAATACTTAGAACTTCCGAGCTGCTACCAGTTAATTCAGAATGGGTTTGGAAAAGCCATTCCTTACTTGCAAGCTTGAACTGCTGCCAGCAAGATACCTTTAAACTGGCCCAACACAAGATGCAATTCCCACACTTCTCATCACCATCATTTGAAAATGTCTTTAAAAATAGATTGGTACATCAAGATAAGTATTAACATCTCAGGGAATGTGCTCCCTACATTTAAGAGAAGGCTTATTTTGAAATCCATCATCCACTAGCAAAATAACTCCTATTTGTTATACTTTCAAGATGAATATCTTGAAGCCACCAAGGACAATAAATAACCGGCAGTGGAGTCAAATCCACTTTCACACAAATCTGATAGCGGCAAATTGCAGGCAAATGCCGGATTTCTATTTCCGTTGTGTTCCTGTAAACATGGTTTAAATTGCGATTTGCAGCTGTTTATTGTTCTGTGGGTCTGTCGCACTACACAAGTCACACAGATTGGACAACACAAAAAGAAGTCTGTAAATTTCATCATTATAATTTACCTCCTGATGTTCTTTTGAATGATTTTGAATCCCTTCTTTGAGGTTCAACAGGCCAAACATCAATCCAACGGGTGGTCAGGTGTTTTGCTTTCAAACTTCTCCCAATGTTCAACCATATTACTGGGCAAGGAGCTGTTTGAAAGTACCGTGATGCACCACACACTATAATATCCTCCCCAGCCTCGATCCAGGACAAATTGCTGCTTGAGAACTATGAATAAACCAATCTTCAATAAAACAGAAACATTCCACAGCCAGGAAAGATTTCCACAAAGTCACTCTTCATGAACCAGATACATCCGTATTTCAGATACCTGTAGTAAAGTCTAAAGTTCTGAATATGCATTCGCTTCAATACAGGACCAATGGTACATAAATAGTCCAATTATTCTGGCTATACTTATGTATTATTAGAAGTAACACCACCTGGCTGTCCCAACCTATTTTGTGTAACAGAATTAAACTGTCCAGATTTCTCCCCAGGAAGCAAAAGAGGAAAGAACATTTTGTCAGTGACAGTGATGGTATCACCATCTGCCACATGTGTTAATATATATGCCGCCAGGCAGAATTACAGTTTTCTGCTAAGGTACAGCAATCAACAACCCTTTCGCACTATTCCACCAATTCAAACAGAACAAAAAAGAGAAAGGTTCGCTGCAGAAAATTGTTACATTTGTACAACAGAAACAAAGCAGTGTGGAAATTCCAGAAGCGTCATTGTATTGCTGGAAGCAAAACAGAGCAGTACTTTGGTCCCTTACTTTGCTTTTCTCTTGGATTTTTCGAGGGACAGGACTGTTAACCTATTGAAGCTGGAACCTGAAGCAACACAACAAACATACTTAACCGGTATCACTGATGGAATTTCAGAACGGTTTTGAGGAGGGATATGTGGGAGAATGCCAAGCCTAGTTAGGCCAAAGATAAAAAATAAATGTCATTAATCCTCTTTTGATCAAATCCCTTGGGATGAACTGGAGTTTGATAATTTCATGGTACAAACTCTGAACAAGGAGCAGGAGTAGGCCATTCAGCCCCTCACACGTGTTCCACCAATTAATAAGATCATAAGTTGAACTGATAGTAACCTCAAACCTGCAACCTGCCTACCCGCAATAACCTGTCACCTCCCACATTTACTTACCAAGAATCTATACACCTTGCCTTAAAAATATTCAAAGACTCTGTTTTCACTACCTTTTCAGAGAGTTCCAAAGACTCACGACCCTCTGAGAGAAAAAATTTCACCTTACCTCCATTTTAAATAGGCACCTCTTATTTTTAAACAGTGACTCCTAGTTCTAGATTTTCCCTCAAGAGGAAACATCCTCTCCACATCCACCCTGTCAATACGCCTCAGGATTTTATGCTTCCATCAAGTCAGCTCTTACTCTTTTAAACTCCAGTAGGATTCACAAAGAGCTCAGAACCGAATTTCTCTGCAGAGTGAGAATGTAAAGATTGTAAGTTTAAACCTGTAAAGACTCGCATTCCAACCATTATCTTGTAAATTGAGTTTGTGTCTGTATATGCCCTGTTTGTGAACACAAGTCCTCACTCACCTGATGAAGGAGCAGTGCTCCGAAAGCTTGTGCTGTGAAATAAACCTGTTGGACTTTAACCTGGTGTTGTGAGACTTCTTACTTTGTGGGCATATGCATGGTAGATGCAGTATAATTTGGATAAATGTGAGGTTATCCACTTTGGTAGCAATAATAGGAAGACAGATTATTACTTGAATAGGTGTCAATTGAGAGAAGTGGATGCTCAGCAAGACCTCGGTGTCCTCATGCAACCATTGCTGAAAGTAAGCGCACAGATACAGCAGGCAGTAAAGAAGGAAAATGGTATGTTGGCCTTCATAGCAAGAGGATTTGTGTATAGGGATAGGGATGTTTTGCTGCAATTTTATAGGGCATTGGTAAGGTCACACCTGGAGTATTGTGTGCAGTTTTGGTGTCCTTATCTGAAGAAGGATGTCCTTGCTACAGAGGAGTACAGCGAAGTTTTACCAGGCAAAATCCTGGGATGGCAGGTCTGTCATATGAGGAGAGGCTAAGTCAGTTATGATTATATTCACTGGAGGTTGGAAGAGTGAGAGGGGATCTCATAGAAACGTATAACATTCTAACAGGGTCAGCCAGGGTAGATTCAGAAAGAATGTTCCCAATGGTGGGGGAGTCCAGAATTAGGGGTCATAGTTTGAGGATAAAGGGTAAACCTTTTAGAACTGAGGTGAGGAGAAATTTCTTCACCGAGAGAATGGTGAATGTGTGGAATTCACTACCACAGAAAGCAGTTGAGACTAAAACAGTGTGATTTCAAGAAGAAATTAGATATAGGTCTAAGGGCTAAAGGGATCAAGGGATATGGGAGGAAGGGGGGATCAGATATTGAATTTGATGATCAGCCATGATCAAAATGAATGGCGGAGCAGGCTCAAAGGGCCGAATGGCCTACTCCTGCTTCTAGTTTCTATAAGATCTTAAATTGCTTAGTTTCACAACAACTCAGCATACATTTTATTTCTGGCATATCAAGTGCAAGCATTGATTACATTATTTCCACCTTAATCAAGGTACAAAGCTTTTGTTAGGGCTGGACTTCATGGCGGAGGTGGGTGGGTGCCGGTGGGGGGGGTGGGGGGGGGGGGGTTTCGCTTGCCTGTCTGTTGTAAGAATTGGCCATGATGTGGAATTGGCCAGCAGCCAACGCACTTTAACAGCCATAATGCCCTGCCAACGGACTAAACAGGCTGAGAGCAGGACATGCACTCCCTCAGTTGGAGGAAGTCCTGTCCTCGAGAGCTGCTGGCCAATCTGCCAGCCCCAGCATTGCCAAAACTCAGCATTGGGTGCTGCTGCAAGGAGGCCCACGGATGAAGAGGACACGGATACCGGGAAGGAGTAACTCCAAGGTATTGAATGGCGAGGGGATCAGGGAGCCCACGGTGAGGGGCTGCAGGTTTGGAGGGGAGAAACAAAGGCGGAGAGAGTATCATCATTTGCATCAAAGTGCACAGGGCATCCTCCGCGAAGGATGCACGCCTTCCCACCTTTGAAGCCATTCCCTTGAATAAATGGCCTGCCCACTCCTGCTCACCTGCCCAAGCAAAGCAGTTTATGGCATAGGGAGTGTGTTATAGCAGTCGATTGGCTTGGCAACAAGCTCAATTGACTGTTAATTGCTTATTTTAAAATGGCAGGTGGGCTGCCAATTTCTGCATCCATTCACCTACTGTGTTCAGGGGGACATTTTGGGTGTCGGCAGGACTTGCCACTCCTCATATTTTACTTGCACACCAGTGGAGAGGCTGTAAATGTAGCCCTTATTAACCTTATAAGCCTGACAATCCACTTAGAGATTAACATTCAGGCAAAAACCCATGGAAGCAGTGAGGAAACTTAAACTAAGCTGTTAAACAAGGGATTATTGCTTGTAGGTCTCCCTGGGTTAGAATTTATACTCTTGTGGAAAGGTGTGCAATAATACAGAACAGGGCTATCAGAGTAAAGCTGAAACCACTTTTGCAAGCACTTTCACAAAATGTGCAAGAATATTATTTTAATGGACAACCTTATGCAATTCCATTTCAAACAGGCCAGGTGTCAATGGGATTTTATATTATAATATATATTATGAAAGGACAAATTAATAAAGCTGTTAAAAACATACATGATCCATGATTTTATAAAATACAAAAGCAAACAAGATATTAAATCTTTGTAAAACACTAGTTAAACCTCAATTAGCATATTATGTGGTGCACACTGGACTCTAGGTAGGATGTCAAGGCCTTGGGAGAATTTGTAGAAGAGATTGAACAGATTGGCGGGAGAGGTCAACAGTTTCAGAAACTTGGAGAAACAAGGTAAGTAACGTATGAGAACAACGGAGGGTTAGGAAAGGGTGCATGGTAAGAAAGAGAATGGAGATTAGGAAAGAAGTGAAAAAACACAATTAGGAAGTAAACAAGGAAATTACGTTACCAAAGAGGAAGAAACAAAATAGTAAAATATTTCACAGGCTCATCAATAAATAAAGGAAAGATATGTTGGGAATAGGACTATTGATGGATCGTCCAAAAAAGAGAGATGGCAGAAATATTCAATAATTATTTTGCCTCGGTATTTACCAGGCAGATAAGACATGGCATTGAATGATCAGATGAGCAATGAAAAAAGTGCATTTATACTAAAAAAACAAGTTAATTAAACAAACTCAAAGAGGATAAAATCCCTGGTCAGAGTGGATTGCATCCATGAATTTTAAAAGAATCTGTGGAAGAAACAGAGATATATTACTACACATATTTAAGAATTTGTTAGAGAAATATGTAGTGCCAGAGGACTGGTGGATAACTTATGTAATTTCCTATATTTAAGAAGGGGGACAGAACATGTCCAGGGAATTATAGACCAGTCAGCTTAACATCAGCGGGCAGAAAAACAATGAAATCCTTACTAAAGGAGAGAATAGGAAAATATCGAGGTCTGAATTTTCACAATGGCCAGGGGAGACATTCAGAGGTGACCGGGTCTTAACGGAAGGGCTACCCAGTCAAAAGGGGTAAGTGACTCTAAGGATGATGGAGGGATCCTTTCCTGTTCCTGCCCAAGATCAAACTTACTGTCAACTCCTGTCCTTTGGTTTGTTATATTAAAATAAGTACATGGAAAGAGGTTTAAGTTTACGGTCAGATAACATTTAGCATCCCATGGGGTCATCAGTAAGAAGAAGCTGAAGTTGCTCCAAAATCGAAGTCCAAAACTTCACATTCTCGGATATCCACCACGAGCCGGTAATCAAGAGGGCAGCAGCCCAACGTGATGGCCAGGATTCATGTGGGTGAATGGAGATCAAAGTGGACCTTTTTGCTAGTAATTAAAACATGCATGCAATGGGAAGAGAGGGTGTTGGGGGATGTTTCAGAAGGTTGAAAGGGAAGGAGAAGGGAAGATATGTTAGATGTTGTCATAACATCAGAGGTGATGGAAATTGAGGATGATTTGTTGAATGCAGAGGCTGGTGGAGTGGACAAGGGGAATCTGACTGTGGTTCACATGAATCACATTTTACCCAATCCTCAATTAAAACTTTGGGGCCTGGACCACGGTGTGCACTGACAACAGATGGGGAGGTGTGGTTGTTGAAACCTCCCAGCAAGATTTCAGAAGGG
The DNA here is from genome assembly GCF_964213995.1 of Mustelus asterias. NCBI lineage: Eukaryota > Metazoa > Chordata > Chondrichthyes > Carcharhiniformes > Triakidae > Mustelus > Mustelus asterias. The sequence goes on from NC_135808.1 coordinate 95,660,980, forward strand.
CAATTCCAGCAACCCAGGCGGCAAAAGGGTGTGGACCATCGATTGCCAGTGCTGTCGCTGTTTTCCATGTCCCTGTCCAGCCTGCTCTGGGTGGCTCTGGCTGGCTCCCAGTCCCTCCGGTGCCACCCTGTCACTAAGACAGGATGGCCATGAGCATCCGGCTCCAGCCCAGCTCCGACTCCCAGCCCAGCATGGCCGAGTGGAATGACAAGAGCCACGACGATTTCTTTGTTGAAAGCAAGAAGAAGAAGAAAGACAAAACAGGGCTGGCCAAAGCTGTGATGTTGACTGAGGTCCCCACCTGCATCCCTGGCTCCGGACGCATCCCTGAGCCGCCACTGCCATCTCCTTCACACCAGTGGCGGTGGCTCCTGCCGAAGATGCACTGGTATCGATCCCTGGAATGGCAAGAAGGAGAAAGAGCAAGTGGCGAAGAGCGAGTGTCAGAATTCCCAACAGGAGCGGGTCAGGGAGAATGAAGAATGGAAAGGAGTTTGACTTGAGCAGAAGAAAGTTGACCTGGAGCAGCTCACTGAACAGGCAGTCAGGGCTGGGCTGAAGCCGGACACTCACGGCCATCCCGACTCGATTGCTCAGGGGGATAGGGTAGCGCAGGAGGGCGCGGGAGCCGGCCAGAGCTACCCGGAAGGTGATTACAGTGGCTTGAGAATCCATGCCTTGCAAATCAGTGATGAAACGATGAGATGAATTAAAGAAGATCAAGACAAAGATGGTGGAGAATGTCTTGTATGGAGAAGGAGACAAGACAGTCGGGCCTTGGAACAAGATTACTGCACAACCTGTTATTGTGGTTACAGAAACCCCAGAATCAAAGCAATCCAGCGTTTATCATCCACCTGCAGCCAGATTGGGTAATGTGAGAACAGCACAATCACGAGGAATATCAGAGAATTACAATGATGCAGTTTCCATTCTTACACGTTTCTGCAAAGCATATAGAAACCAGAAAAGAGAAAGAAATAGAAAAGACTTTGAGATGGTGAAATACAGAGCCAGAGAGGATGGCTCTAAAAGTCAGTCCATTCAGTTAGAACTTGGCAACCAGTTTGCTCTTGGGCAACAGTAAATGTTGGTGCTCTGCATTCCATCCCAGGTAACTAATCCACATGGAACCCATCTGTCTTCACCCTACAATGCCAGAAAGATTTTTAATTGATCTGGTGAAAGCTTCTACAGACAAATGAGGCATCTGCAAGACATCATGTGAATTTTGAGCTTAAAGCAGAATAATTGCTGTCATCTAGTATGGACTGGAACTGTTAAAGGGTTTGAATGAAGTGTCAGTCACTCTTGGGAGCGGTGGTTTTGGCTAAAGATTAAAAATGCAGCCATTAAGTGGTCCATTTGTTTATCGTCCTGCTTCCTATTTGAATGTTGAGCCTCTCAAAGGTGATTAACTCCCAGAACAGCCTTTGGCCACTTCTATCAACCAACGCTGGTTAATGAAGGAATGGGGGGGGAGCAGGATCCCAGTCAGAGTGGGCAGAGGCCAACTGACCCTCTGCATCCCACCAGGTAAGACCAGATTTTAAATTTCACATCAACTTTATTCTGAGTTGACATCTAAACACTGGGCCGTGCCCTAACACTGTATGGGTACAAAATGCTTGGACCCAATCATTCCAAATAATATGTCTTTGCATACCAGGACTCTCTTCTATAAAAATCCTTTTAAGTTCACACTACTTTTGCTTCAGGAAAGAATATTTAAATAGTTATATTTAAAGTGGGAAACAACGGATTTGAGTTGAGGGATTTCACATTTTTAACATAATATAAAATGGTTTTTAACTGTTTTCAAAAACCTTTGCACCTGATATTGTAGCCTGGCTTGAATTTACACAATAAGAAGTCTCACAACACCAGGTTAAAGTCCAACAGGTTTATTTGGTAGCAAATACCATAAGCTTTCGGAGTGCTGCTCCTTCGTCAGATGGAGTGGAAATGTGCTATCAAACAGTGCACAGAGACACAAAATCAAGTTACAGAATGCTGATTAGAATGCGAATCCCTAAGCCAGCCAGGTCTTAAAGGTACAGACAATGTGGGTGGAGGGAGCATTAAACACAGGTTAAAGAGATGTGTATTGTCTCCAGACAGAACAGCTAGTGAGAAATCTCACCCCAGTCCAACGCCGGCATCTCCACATCTTGAATTTACACACCATGTGAGAGTCCACCAACACAAGTTACTTTTTGGGAAGCTTTTCAAACTATTTAGAAATATTTACATCGTCACATTTAGCAACATTAATTGGAAGTGTAAAATACTGATCAGAGTAGACAACTTCCATTGATTTTTGAGGAGTGAACAATGGCTAAAGTAAGAACAATATCTATTTGGTATTTGAAGTGCAAATATTCTGGGCAGGGATCATTGGGGGAGGTGTGTGACATCATGGTGGGGGGAGGGGCAGAAACGAAGGTGAGCACGGGGCCTCACAAAGTGTAAGTCCGCCACTGCTGGTGGTGACAGGAGGGCTGCAAGATTCTCTCATAGAATCAGAGAGTCCCTACAGTGCAGAAGGAGGCCATTGGGCCCATCGTGTCCGCACCAACCACAATCCCACCCAGGTCCTATTGCCGTAACCCCACACATTTACCCTGTTAATCAAGGATCAATTTAGCATGGCCAATCAACCTAACCCGCACATCTTTGGACTGTGGAAGGAAACCGGAGCACCTGGAGGAAACCCACGCAGACATGGGGAGAATGTGCAAACTCCACACAGACAGTGACCCAAGGCCGGAATTGAACCCAGCTCCCTGTCGCTGTGAGGCAACAGTGCTGACCACTGTGCCACCGTGCTGCCCCAAAACGGGTAATGTGCTTTCTCTAGCAGCTGGCCTGATACTTGGGAGTGCAGTCCGGGGGTTATCGACCACCAGATCACACGGAGCCCCAAGAACATTATGGACGTCTCGTGAAAAAATGTTACGAGTTTTTCCCATAAACTAAAATCATTCATAAAACAAAGTTCAGTAAAACACGTCGCTGCTGGAGACGCTGCCTTTTGGGTGCTGCCTAACGCAGATGTACACAAATGATTGCATGTCACTATCCAGAGAATAGCAGAGGAGTACATCCAGTGGCCTGGCCCATGTTCATCCCTGATCTAATGGATCTTCCGATCCTGCCACCAGTGGGAATCCTGACTTCTTCACCCACCCCTGAACTTGGAACTCAGAGTGGAAGATTCTGCCCTTTATTTCTGTTTGTCGAAGCTTGTTGTGAGCAAGTTGGCTGTTGCAGTTCCGGGATAGGTTGGGATTGTTGTCCGTTCAGGCTCAATGGGCTGAATGGCCTCCTTCTGTACTGTTGGGATTCTAGGATTTCCTACATTACAACATTGACAACAGTGTAAGTTGCTTTGGGAAAATCCGGACAGTATAAATAAGCGTAATCTATTTTCCCTTTCTAATTTTGGTTAATATGGCAGATTCCACCATGTCATGGTGTTACTTTTAGAACATGTGTAATACCAACTATGTAAGGCACTTCTTGAAATTAAGCGAAGCAGGAATATTCCAAATGGAGTTACTTGCATAAGTAAACAATATTGATGAGATAGTTAACAGTGCTGCAGAGTCCCAGGGAGAATGAGCCATTTAATCAAAACAAACCAGTCTGACAAGTCCCTTTGAATTAGTCTTACAGATCTTGAAATGAATGCAATCTTGTTCCAGCAAAAACAGAGAGCAATCCTTGCAAGAATTACATAAAGCACAAGCTTATGGAAGTTCATTCATCCTTCAGCTCCTTAGCCAGACACAGTTTAAATGCTCAAAATCCAACTTTTCTTAAAAGCAAATTACTGCGGATGCTAGAATCTGAAACCAAAAGAGAAAATGCTGGAAAATCTCAGCAGGTCTGGCAGCATCTGTAAGGAGAGAAAAGAGCTGACGTTTCGAGTCCAGATGACCCTTTGGGCCATTTGGACTCGAAACGTCAGCTTTTTTCTGGACTCTGCTAGTCCTCCTGACACAAAGGGGCAATTTTGCATGGCCAATCAACCAAACCCGCACATCATTGGCGTGCGGGAGGAAACCGGAACCCTCGTAGGAGACCCACACAGAAAAGGGGAGAATGTGCAAACTCCATACAGACAATGACCTGAGGCCAGAATTGAACCCGGGTCCCTGGCACTGTGAGGCAGCAGTGCTGACCACTGTGCCACCATGCTGCCCTACAGCAAGATAGGAACTTAGCTTATCTGAAAAGCCAGAATTTCAGACCAACACAACAGTCGCCCAGTCATTTATTTGAGCTGTCAGTCTCAAGTGAAGCTTAAATTCACAGCTTCTGAATCAGAGGCAAGGGTGGTACCAACTGAGTTAGTGCTGATCGTTATTTTTTACTGCTCAATAATGAGAATGTGGCCTCCATATTCAACATGTTCAAATTGCTATTTAAAACCCAATAGTCGCTGGACTAGTAATCCAGAGACCCAGGGGAATGCTCTGGGGGCCTGGGTTTGTATCCCGCTACGGCAAATGGTGAAATTTGAATTCAATAAAAAATATCTGGAATTATAAAGTGGTGACTATGAAACCATTGTCGAGTGTTATAAAACTCACCTGGTTCACTGATGTCTTTTGGGGAAGAAAATCAACCGTCCTTACCCAGCCTGGCCTACATGTGACTCCAAAACCACAGCAATGCGGTTGACTCTCAACTGCCCCCAGAAGGGCAATTAGGGATGGGCAATAAATGCTGGCCAGCCAGCGACACCCATGTGCGATGGGTGAAAAAAAGGACGAACCATAGGAAAAAAAATCAGTTTTTCCCACGGTTGTCTTTTAGGCTATCTGTGACCAGCGGCAAAATCGGTCCTCACAAATGATGATCCTCAATAATACTAACAAAATAATGATAGCTCCCGCTCCTTAACCTAGAGAGCAAACTATGCACAAACGTACACATCAAGTAATTTCTTCTTTGACAGCTCATCCTCCGAGGATAATTAATACATGTGAAAAAAAAAGGCTCATAATGGGATTTCTTTAAGGGTTATATTAAACTCTCCTTCAGTGATAAATAGTCCGGTTATCCCCAGTAACTTAACAACTGGATTCAGGTTACACAATAAAGTGCAAGTGTATTCAGTTTCATTCTACATACTACAAGTTCAGTACTTTAGACTATCTGTAATCTTAGTGCGCAAGAAAGATTGCATAAATTGCACATATCCATTATTTGACATCATACTTAGGGTGATTATCAGTTTTAAACGTTTCCTTATTGTAGCATATTTAAGTCTGATTTTGTGATGAGGGGATCGGATTTATTTTTTTTCTTTTGAATTTCTGATTACCCAGTAGTTGCTACTGGTTGATAAATAAGGGGAAGCCCCCACCCCCCCCCCCCCCCCCCGACATGCACCTAAACTAAGTTCCAAATAACTCTTTGCTTGGCGATTTTTTCTGCTAACTTAAATGAGGTGGAAATCCAGCAATTCTGGATTCAAATTGCTTCCACTTGGACCTCTTCATAGTGAACAATCTGTCTTCATCAGTTTTGTCAATTGCCTTCATAATTTTGAAAACTTAAATGAGATAATCTTGAAATCTCCTCTCTTCCAACAAGGACAAGCCAAACATCCTTATCTTTCATCAGACATTAAATTCCAGTTACCTGGAAACATCCTCAGTGCCTGTGCCTGATCAAGGGCGATATTGTTCCTTTTCATAAGTCAGCAACAACTCATATGGTACTCCAGCTGAGAGTTGATCAAAGAATTATACAGCAACTATACATTTGATTCAAACTTCATGCTTCTTCTAATTCAACTCAGTGCGTGATGGATAATGGTCAATATACTCGGGAACGCTAGTTGAAAGAGAATGGAACTTCGAATTATTTGGCTTGATTCGAAGATAGGTTATTTTTCAGTTGTGCAATGTTAAACTGTTGGCTGAATATACCCAATACACGTACGTCAGACTCCTATTTATGAACTACAGCTCAGCCTTCAACACCATTATTCCTATAAAACTCATCTCCAAACTCCGAGGCCTGGAGCTCGGCTCCTCCCTCTGCGACTGGATCCTATACTTCCTACCCCACAGTCCACAATCAGTAAGGATAGGCAACAACACCTCCTCCTCAACATCCTCAACACCGGTGCCCCACAAGGCTGTGTTCTCAAGTCCTTCTTATAATCCTGATACAACTATGATTATGTGGCCAAATTCCCCTCCAACTCGATTTTCAAGTTTGCTGATGAGACCACTGTAGTGGGTCGGATCTCAAACAATGATGAGACGGAATGCTGGAAAGAGATAGAGAATCTGATGAACTGGTGCGATGACAATAATCTCTCCTGCAATGTCAACAACACGAAGGAGGTAGTCATTGACTTCAGGAAGCATAGTGGAGGACATACCCCTATCTACATCAACAGGTAGAAAGTGGAACTGCTTGAGCGCTTCAGGTTTCCAGATGCCCAGATCACCAACAACTTGTCCTGGTCCCTCTACGCCGACGCTATAGTTCAAGAAAGCCCACCAACGCCTCTACTTTCTCAGGAGGCTAAGGAAATTTGGCATGTCCGCTCCGACTCTCACCAACCTTTACAGATGCACCATAGAAAACATTCTTTCTAGTTGTATCACAACTTGGTACGGCTCCTGCTCTATCTAAGACCACAAGAAACTACAAAGGGTCGTGAACGAAGCCCAGTCCATCACGCAACCGAGCCTCCCATCCATTGACTCTGTCTACACTTCCCGCTGCCTCGGAAAAGCAGCCAGCATAATCATGGAACCACGCACCCCAGACATATTCTCTTGCACCTTCTTCCGTCGGGAAAAAGATACAAAAATCTGAGGGCATGTTCCAACTGACTCAAGAACAGCTTCTTCCTTGCTACCATCAGACTTTTGAATGGACCTACCTCGTATGACGTTGATCTTTCTCTACACCCAAGCTATGACTGTAACACTACATTCTTCACCTCTCCTTCCCTCCTCTATGTATGCTGTGCTTTGTTTGTATAGCACAAGAAATAATACTTTTCACTGTATGCTAATACACGTGACAATAATAAATTAAATCAAATAAATCAAATCCAATGAAAAACCAAGGTAGTTTTCATGTCAGTAGAATTACAGAGGATCAAATAAAAGTCAACATAGAATCATAGGATCCCTAAAGTGTAAAAGAGGCTGCTCGGCCCATCGAGCCTGCACCAACAACAATCTCACCCAGGCCCTATCCCTGTAACCCCCAGTATTTATCCTGTTAGTCCCCTGACACTAAAGGGAAAATTTAGCATTGCAAATCAACCTAACCTGAACATCTTTGGAATGTGGGAGGAAACCGGAGCACCCGGAGAAAACCCACGCAGACACAGGGAGAACATGCAAACTCCACACAGACAGAGACCTGATGCCAGACCTCTGTCCTTGGCACTGTGAACATGGTAAGAAGTCTCACAACACCAGGTTAAAGTCCAACAGGTTTATATGGTAGCAAATACCATAAGCAGTGCTCCGAAAGCTTATGGTATTTGCTACCAAATAAACCTGTTGGACTTTAACCTGGTGTTGTGAGACTTCTTACCGTGTTCACCCCAGTCCAACGCCGGCATCTCCACATCTTGGCACTGTGAGGCAGCAGTGCTAACCATGGTTGATAAAACTAAATAGATAGAGTAACACAGTGCTAGAACTATTTATTTAACCTTTTTTTTTCCTGTCACTGGACCCGGATTTGCATTTAACTGTCTTTATCCAAAATATCTTTAGCTTTGTCGATACCATTTCACGTTCCATACCGCTCATTCTCTTCACAGCTGAAATTGCAATGTCATTATCTGGATAATTGTGCTGCACTGGTGCCAACTGCAATTTTCCTAAGTACTTGAAAAGTTACATCATGAATCAACAAACTCTGGATACCATTAATAAGGCTGCACTGGGAACAACTCTGCAATTAAAATATGAAGTAGAACACATGTTTCTGCAAAGAAAAATGAAAAAGAAATATATACTTTTAAAATTTTAAGTCAAAAACAAATGAACCAAATCATTAACAGTAGGGTTTTCACAGATGGCCTCAATTCCTCTGAATTAGAGGAGGGAAAATCTGACAGGTTGCACACTCTTACTCTCTACCTGGCAACCGTTGCTGAAAGCGCACATGTGTGAACATCATGCGAAGACAGGAGCAGGCTCAGTTCTGATACCCTCAAACAACTGCTATCACCAACCAGGGCAGTAGTCTAAGCAATAAAATTTTCAAAGTTAATGTTCAGAAGCAGCAACACAAGCGAAGACAATGAAGTAGAAAACAGGGAAGGGGCCTGAAATAAAATCATAGATGCAAAGTGTGAAGATGATCTTTTATAGATATAGTAAGACAGATTAATATAGAAGGGTTTGGAAACATGATCCAGCGTGCAGAGTGATGGCTGAAGGCTTTGTCACTTTTGGTCAATTTTGAGTAAGAAAGAGAGTCGCAGTAGACTGGAAGGAAAACAGGTACATGCAAAAGTGTAGGACTAGGGAAGGGTTCAGAGGCAATGTGCAGTGAAGCCACAGAAAGATCTGAAGATAAAACAAGGATGTTGAAATTGATTCACTGGATGAAAGGAACAAGATGATGGCTGGGCCGGTGCGTGTGCCATCCAGTTCAGAATAGTTGGTATTTATGTGGGTTGGAGCTGGAGAGGTCAGAGAGGAAGTATTGGGAAGAAGACAAGTTTCCAGGAACAAAAGCATGGCTGCAGGTTTTGGCAGCAACAGAGGAAGGAAGTAGACATTGGACAGTAAATGGTGGTAAATCTGGAACGTCAATTCAAATTAAACAGAGACACGGGTCAAAACTGCCAAAATACAAATATTGGACTGAAAATAGTAAGTTCTTCACAACATAAACAATGATCAGTACATGGAACAGACTTGGATATAGGGAGCAAAAACAAAAAAAAATCTGGAATAATTTAAAGGAATGGTTGAGTGCTGTTCTCCCTTTTAGGATATATTAGCTATGATGGCAAAATGGCTTTGCTCATGCAAATCCGTCTTGTGATCTCTTTCCAAGTAGAACAAAGTAGTCAAACATTCTGAGCTGGACCAATATGGCTCTGATTGCTTCTGGGATCGGAACTCTATAACAGTTTAGGCCAGAAACAATCCATGAGTGTTTTGACCTACATTTCTTAACATTGTTCTCTCTTTCTGGGTAGAATTCAAGGAACGCCAAATCACCTTCCAGCACCTTTCTTGAAAGGTCCATCTCAATTGTGAGCCCAAGTGGCAAGTGTCTGTAGGCTCAGGGAAGTATAGACAAGCCTAATCCAGACAAGCCTAATCTCTCCCTGTAACTCCCTCCCTGCAACTCTCTCCCCGTAACTCCCTCCCTGTAACTCCCTCCCTGCAACTCCCTCCCTGCAACTCTCCCCCAGTAACTCCCTCCCTGCAACTCTCTCCCCGTAACTCCCTCCCTGCAACTCTCTCCCAGTAACTCTCTCCCTGCAACTCCCTCCCTGCAACTCCCTCCCTGCAACTCTCTCCCAGTAACTCCCTCCCTGCAACTCTCTTCCCGTAACTCCCTCCCTGCAACTCTCTCCCTGTAACTCCCTCCCTGAAACTCTCTCCCCGTAACTCCCTTGTGCACTTTCCAACAATTGTCGTTGAATGGCTATCTGGAGGGGGAGGCATGGCCAAAAACCTCCAACCTCATCCTCAGCTGAGATTCTCCAGTGCTGCTGCAGTGAATGGAGTGTTGGCTGAGCGCCAAATTTGTCCATTCACGCTGGCAGTGAGGCGGGTACGAGTGAGATCAGAGAATCCCGCCCATTTATTCCCTTTCCCTAATCTAGGGTGGTAACTCTCCCCGACGGATAACACATTCAGATCAGCTAACTCAACACAGATCACACACTGAATATAGGTCTCTGTCGTCTGAGAGCTGTCTTCTCACAGACAAAAACAGACAGAAAATCCTGTTGTCTTTTTATCACGCCTCTTTGTTTCAGCATTTGCTAATCAGTGGTGGCGGTGTTTGCTTGAATCAGAATGCAATAAAAGAAGACAAACTCTCCAGTGAACATATTGTGCTAATACAAGTTTGTTTGAAGTTCTGAGCTTCCTAAGAGTGCACTGAGTAACTGACCTCCAAGTATGTTTCATATTATTTTGTAAAAAAGAATATCCTGCATTTTGTAGCCACAAATTTCCGAAGTATGTCATTTATATATTTTGGGTCACAGTTCAGTAATTGTTGGTTTTATCTCAGTAACCTCTGCTAGTTTCAAACCCATTTGTAATCACCATAAATTAGAAACATAAAGTAAACTTGAAGAGACTGGCTGAACTTATTTGTATGATAATTAAATCATATCTTCATACAGCACCGTAATAAATTAGTTGTGCCTTGAGCCAAAACATAGAGAACTGTCACAAATTCCAGGACTTGCACCACAAACCACACATTTATAATTCCAAGAAATTGCCTCACATGCGTCACGCACAAGGTCAAATGTGACAAGATTACCTCATTGCAAGAATCCATCATAAACAAGGTTTGGGACTAACTGGGATATATCCTGTGTAAATATCTTTTATAACTAAAAGAAGTACAGGCAGAAACAAATGGTAGAGAAATGAGATGTAGAATAGATAAGAATCAAGTTTTGTAACATTTGTATTTAAACTGTTGAGTGTCCAATCAGGACAACGGGTCAGGGGAAGCAAATGAACCCAACAGGGTTCCAACAATGCACAGACCCGGTCACATTTCTCTACAATAACATAGACATTGCATTTCAAAAGTATTTCATTCTGTGTGAAGCAATTTGAAAGGTTTTGTAAAAAAGTTTCATATAAAGATGGGTATCACTTGTATTTAACGATATTGACAATCTCTCATGGCATTGTGCACGGAAGGGGGGGTACCTGGGAACGTGGGAGGGAGGAGGGATAAATGTTGACTTGTACATGTGTAAAATCAACAACCTGTTTTACGTTTCTCCCAATTTTTACTTCTATTACAGTAAAGATCTACTCCAGGAGATCAAGACTTAATGAGGTCTTCAGATTTGTTGTGAGTTTAATCCTCACACATGCATTTTTCTTTTGGGAAATAATGGGAAATTGCTTGAAAGATTAGCAGGTCGATTATTGACCTGTTGAACGACATCATGAACACTGTGGCCAACATGTCATGGAGTGGGGCTTGAACCCAAAGCTTCTGGCTCAGGAAAAGGGGCTTCTAGCTACTTACTGAGCCACAATATCCCCAATGCTGGTTTTTAGGTATACAGGGGATTGGACTAGAATATAGGGGTGATATAATGGGAGTGAAATTGGTCTTGAGTGGTAATGCAGAACGGAGAGATGTTGATTTTGTACCTTCCTCAATCGTCTTTTCCCTTGACTTCAGTGGGAAGGACAACAGGTAGCATGTTAAATGGACTGCTGATTCACTGTTACCCATCTTGTGGAACCATCCAGAAACAATTTCCTTTCATTATATTCTAATTCTATATTATTTAAAATTAAGTAGCAAAGCATGAGGCAATTCGGGAAGTTGAAAGGTATAGTTGGTTGGAGAATGGATAAGTTTATTTATTAGTGTCACAAATAGGCTTACATTAACACTGCAATGAAGTTATTGTGAAAATCCCCGAGTCGCCACGCTCCGGCGCCTGTTCAGGAACACTGAGGGAGAATTTAGCATGGCCAATGCACCTAAAGAGCATGTCTTTCGGACTGTGGGAGGAAATTGGAGCACCCAGAAGAAACCCACGCAGACACAGAGAGAACGTGCAGACTCCCCATAGACAGTGACCCAAGCTGGGAATCGAACCCGGGTCCCTGGCGCTGTGAGGCAGCAGTGCTAACCACTGTGCCACCGTGCAGTCTGCAGCACATGCTGAAGACCTGGAAGATGCAAAATGGAGATATACAAATGCATGTGGGCATGTAGTTACATACATTCCCATTGTAAATACAGAGAAATTTAGAATCCAAACATTTGTCAGAAAAGTATGACAAAATCAGGTAGCAATGTCAAAATGATGTGCATTCAGTCACAAGAATGAGAGTATATTATATCGCTTTAATTCTGAGGTGAATTGTCTCACATCTTATTTTACTCTGGAGAAGATTGGTTAATTCAGTACAGGCAAAACCAAACCTGCTTATTTGAGTTCAAATATTGGCAGTGCTTTTCACAGTAGATTCAATTGATTCACGATAGAGATTGTCAGGGTTTGTTGGTGTAGCACAGAATTAAAATAAAAGGCTCCATTTGCTCTATCTGTAACTGAATGGTTGAAAATTTGGACCTTATTTTTCGTCCAGCAATTTACTGTCATAATCTTTTCCACCCGGTCTCCTCCAAAAGTGCACTGAATGCCAAATTGGACTCTGTTGACCTTCATGTGGATAGGGCACACATCTGGAGCAAGCATTAGGTGAGTTGAATATGAAAATCACGGTTTGAAAGGTGGTTTAAGGACCCCAATGCAAATTCACTCCCCAAAGCAAGTAGTTCCAGGATTTCAGCAGTTTGAATAGTGTTTCCTAAAGGAATCACTGGCGGTCACCAACAAAAAGGGAATTACTCCTCCCAATACCAAAGAGGTCCTGCAGCCTGCTTGCTGCTATACTATACTGGCATATCGCAAGGAGACCCAGCTGGTTTTGAGCAATTTGTCCACAATTTGCCTTGTCATTGTTTGAGATCTGACCCACTACGGTGGTGCCATCAGCAAATTTGAAGATGGAGTTGGAGCAAAATTTGGCCATGCAGTCATAAGTGTACAAGGAGTATAGTAAGGGGCTGAGGACAAAGCCTTGTGGGACACCGGTGTTGTTGATATTCGTGGAGGAGGTGTCATTATTACCTATCCTTACTGGTGTGGTCTGTGGGTTAGGAAGTCTCAGATCCAGTCACAGAGGGAGGAACCGAGCCATAGGCCACAGAGTTTAGAGATGAGTTTTGTTGGGATCATGCTGCTGAAGGCTGAGCTGTAGCCAATAATTAGGAATTTGACAGAAGTGTCCTTGTTGTCCAGGTGTTCCAAGGTTGAGTGTAGAGCCAGGGAGCTGCGGACCTGTTGCATCCGAACCTCCCGCATTTTCAAATTTCAGTTGTCGAGATCAGGACTGGGAAAGGGGTGGCAATTCCACTGATCCTCAGCATCTGCTTTCGGCTACGTAGGGGTGGGAGAGGTGGAGCTGAAATCAACCTCATTATTTCAGCTTACTACAATTAGGTGTCAAATAGTGTAAAATCGCTATTGCTTCATGCAGCAAACACCAAAGTTGTGAATACTTGCACCAGCTTTGCACCCCAGCAAACCAATGCTTACATCAGACAGTGAGGGAATTTACCACTCCTGTCAACTAATGTTTTAGCAGACCCTGACCTCACTCAACCAAGAAATCCGTGCACCACAGCAGGAATTACTGGATCAATATCAGGAATGGAAACCTTTGCTGATTTTCTTCTCTCTCGTGAAGCCAAACGGTCATATTGCTGGTCCAGCTGAGATCAACAAATTCTCAGACCAGGGGTCGAATCTAGGAACCTCCTGATCTGTATGGCTCTGATATTCATACACAATACATTTACCAACAGGCCTTTAGGCGACTGCTTTGCAAAAACATTTATACATTCTGAACTGGGATGTTTATAACTGACATGTTGGCTCTTAGTTTAACTGTAATTCTGATGCAACAGATCCATGCTCAGCGTGACATAAAAATCTACTTTGGCAGAATAAATAAGTCTTTGTTGATAGTAAGTACTCGCCCTGGACAGGATTTGTCATGAGTTATAAATGAAGTTGATACATCTCACAAACACAGCATTCCTATCACAATGAATTGTATCCACTGGGTTGGATTTTCATGGAGCTGGAGAGATTCCCTGGAGGGGTGAAAATGGCAGCTCGGACCCCAATTCCAGGCTTCCTGAACCAATTCCCAGGGTTTCTGATTTTCAAGGGTGCCTAATTAAGAATGCAGGCTGTTTGGGTAGTGAGCCCACACCCTGTCTGGCTCCATTGCGGGGACAGGCATGTCCTAGTCCTCCGCAATTTTCATGGAGTCAGGACAAGTTTTCAAAGAGTCACGGTTCACGGCACCTCAGTTGCCATGCACCATAGTCTGCAGGAGGGAACCTTTCGAAAGTTGCATTCAAAAGATCATCCTCATGCTGCTCCATGCCAAGGTATGATGCACCACTCACCTTTTATGGTATTTCATGTCCCTCATTCCAAGATGTGCCTCCCCACCCCTATGGGCCCTCAAGCCCCTGTGTCAGCCTATGGCACTTTCATGCTCATTTACCTAAGCACTGCACAGAACCAATGAACCCTTTGTGACAATTGGATGTAGAAAATGCTTTTAAAAAGTTATTCATTAATAACTACATTTTCGTAAAGAAAACACTTTTTACTACAACCCAATTAAAATGCGTCAATTAACCAGGCCATTTAAAGTATCAATAGTTGAAACTGCAAGCACATGAAATATCTCCATCTTGTGTAAATAAACATTGTGCAATTGATAGAAGAAGCCCGAAAGCCAGAGCAATCAATCTAGCAGTTTATTTCCCCCCTGGTGCTCAGATGTTTCAGTTCTCTAACAGATGTCTGGCCTCTCAGCAAAGCCTCATTACAGAATGAAACAGAAAATGCTGGAAAATCTCAGCAGGTCTGACAGCTTCTATGGAGAGAGAATAGAGCCAACGTTTTGAGTCTGGATGACCCTTTGTCATTCTGTACTTTTGTTTGACATCTCAGACATTGATTAGAGAACTGAAACACTCAAGCCCCAGGGAAACAAATGCTTGATTGACTGTTCTGGCTCTCTGATCTCTTCTGTCAACTACACCATGTTTATTTACACAAGATAGAGACATTTCAAGTGCTTGCAGTTTCAGCTGCTGATACTTTAAAGGATCTGGTTAAACGACACTTTTATCAGCCTGTAGTAAAAAGGAGTTTTTTTTTTAATTGGAAAAATATAAATGAATGCTGTATCTTTTTAAGTTTTATTTGCACATCATGTTGTCACTTTAGGATTCGTTGCTTCTGCATAGTATATGAATGGCTATGGAAGTGCCATAGCTTGGCATGGGAGGCATGAGGGGCCAGAGCAGAGCAGATTAGTGGGGGGAGCATGTCTCAGCATGGGGAATGTTGCTGTGAGGGATTATTAAGGCTGAGGGATGGAGGGTTTTACTTTTTTCATTATAACTGGGGCAAAGTCCCACCACACAGAAGCGGAACTTTTAAACTGCCTGCCTCGGCACAAGGCAGACCCTATGGCTGTCTCTGAACTATTTCCCTGGTCAACTGGTCAGAATATAGTCTGCACTCACCCCCTCAACAAGAAAACGTTGTCTGGCACAGCGGTTAGCACTGCTGCTAACCAGGGACCTGGGTTCAATTCCTGGCTTGGGTCACTGTCTATGTGGAGTTTGCACATTCTCTGCTTGTCTTCGTGGGTTTCCTCCGGGTGCTCCGGTTTCCTCCCACATTCTGAAAGACGTGCTGGTTAGGTGCATTGACCCGAACAGGCGCCAGTGTGTGGCGACTAGGGGAATTTCACAGTAACATTATTGCAGTGTTAATGTAAACCTTACTTGTGACTAATAAATAAATAAACTTTATAAACATTTCCTGGTATCTCTCCCAATGCTGGTCGGCTGAGCTGGGATTTTCCTTAACTCTTGCTACCTGCCTCAATGATGAAAATCCACCCCCAAGCTTTTAAGCTCCATGGACTGCAGTGGTTCAAGAAGGCAGCTCATCACTACCTTCTCAAGAGCAACTGGGGATGGGCAATAAATGCTGGACTTGCAACAAATATCTATATCGTGTAAATCATTAAAAGATTTGCAATTATGTAATATATCTGCATGCAATCAAGTGAGCCACAGCGGGTTAGTGTATGAATAATACCACTGAAGAAAGCTTTCAGTTGAACCTGGAGTTATTCCAAAACAGCATCTGTTAGACAAGTGTTTTTAGTCATGAGTGAATCTATGTAATTTATTTTAACTTATTTTGTATCCTTGAGATCCTCGAGGATTCTCACATGCGGTGTGTCCAAGAAGATGGTTGTTGGCATAAACATGTATTCAACCCATTGCAATTCCACGACTCCGATTACAACCATAGGGCTGCTTGTATTCACAATTGGGATCTCGAAAGGGTTATGAAATACAGAACACTCCCAAAATAGCACAATCATTCATTAGACACTCAGTGCCCCTTCCCTCTGCTCTATATTAGCAAACCTGTTTCTCAAAGCAATCTTGAATCAGATTCACACCTTTCAAGGGTTTTTAAAATCCTTGAACTGCTTTTGATCAGAAATTGCATGTAGGGAGAAGCGAAAGATCACCCACAGTCGCAAAATCTATTCCCAAAGCAATGGCATTTGCTGTAATTATCTTTTAATTTACTTCATGAAAACCTACAATTAAATGTTTACCCAATGCCACCTGATAAAGAATGTCAAATGAATTCCTGAATACTACTGTCGAAATGCCACACTGAATTTCCTCTAAAAAAATGGTGCTGTGCCTACTTTACACGGACTTTACATGGGCAGCACGGTGGCACAGTGGTTAGCACTGCTGCCTCTCAGTGCCAGGGTCCCAGGCCTGGCCTCGGGTCTCTGGCCTCGGGTCACTGTCTGTGTGGAGTTTGCACTTTCTCCTCATGTCTGCGTGGGTTTCCTCTGGGTGCTCTGATTTCCTCCCACAGTCCAAAGATGTGCTGGTTAGGTTGATTGGCCATGCTAAATTGACCCTAGTGGCAGGGGGATTAACAGGGTAAATGCGTGAGATTGCATGAGTAGGGTGGGATTGTGGTCAGTGCAGACTCGATGGGCCAAATGGCCTCCTTCTGCACTGTAGGGATTCTACAGGACAATTATGCCAAAGAGGTCCAGAACATTCCAGACATTGTCTTCCTGCCATCAGACAGCAGGGATGTCATTCTAAATCTTGCATCATTTATGTTTTCTGCAAAGGATTCTAAATGTTTCAACAAAATTAAAATTGATTATCACAGCCAGGTTATTAGAAAATAACTGTCAGAAGCTGGCTTAAGCCTCTGCACAGAGTTCATTTACGAGCAATGATTTGGAAGGGGTAGGGAACTGGAATCTCTATTTTGTCTAATGGACTTCGTTTTCGTATGGTTATAAGAAAGGTATTCACAATTGACTGTAGATTCAACAACTGCAAAAGTTCTGTTGTGGTAAAGATTTTAAGATAGGCTTTAAGATAAATAGTATAAATTTATTTTTGGAGTCAACCATCTTAAACAGGCATTCTTTAATTGCAATGCATGAAAGCCCTTTTGTGTTCTGGTATCAGATGGGAAATGTACATGGAGAGAAGCCCTTGTCTACTCTAATGATATTTCAGCTTCTCACACTGCGACCGATAGTTAAAGCAACAAACCCAGGGTCATTGGTACAAAGAATGGACTGATCATTTTGTCAAATTACTGAAACTGGCAAAGTTAATGTTTATATACTAAGGCCAAACTAACAAATGTGCCCTTTCCCTTCCCACAAAAGACAGGGATATGTGTGTGTGTGGGTGAGGGAGCGGGGGTGGGGGGGGGGGTGGGAATCATCAAGTAAGTCAGCACTGAGTCTCCTGACTAGAGCATGTTCTTTCACCCCTTGACCTTGAAGCTGAACTAGTTGGGCACCGCTATGCAGCCGACCCAACTGATTTGCTGAACAAAAAAAAAGTTCTGGAAATCAGTTACAATCTTAAAATAAATCACTTCTTATTTTTTTTCTGCAAGGAAAGCAAGTGCAGGTAATCACAACCCTCTCCCCTTAAACATTGCTGACATCACAAACTTGTCGTGAGGATGCTGAAAAGCACACTCATTCCTCTGCTCTTCAAAACAGCCCATGCAAGCAGAAATAATATTATCCTTTGCATCGGCTTAGGGCTTCTGTCCGATTGTGCTGGCTTATTTGACACAATTCACTTGAATGCAACACAAGAAGTGCAAAGGATTGTGGCGATTTAAGCACTAATTACTTCAACGCAAATCAAATTCTGTCATTTTTTTTTGTGCTAGGTTTACAAATGTCATTCTACGAGCGCACAAAACTGGGCAAGTCCCCAGGGTGAGTTAAGCTAGATCTTCTGGATGCAAGGGTACTAAATGACTGGAACTCACTGCCTGAAATGGTTTCCATCTATGCCAGTGCAATGCGCTCTCTACCTGACTAATGCAAATTGCTCTGCTCGGCCCATTAGGATAATTAGTGCCAGCAAGCTCATCTGACACAGAAGTGGGAAGGGTGAGTGTATACATTAGGTCATTTTTTGTCATAAGTGGGTTGATTCCTGGTTTCTTCACAATAGATCTCCAGCAAAATATTATTTCTCTTTTTCCTTGGAATTCTGCAAGACATTCCAGGACACGCTGATGAAGGAGTTCAATGATAGATTTGCAGCAATGGCAGCTCCTTGGCATACTTGAAGCAAAACATAAAAGTACAAACCAGATAAGTTATCAGTGTGGTTATGTCTCAGACAATCAGTTTTCAACAACAATCAGCTTCATCTCTCAAAGCTTGCAAGTGCCACACAAGCTGTCTTGTGCGGATTACATACAATCTGTCACATTATTTGTAACAGATAAATCTCTCTGATATATGGTCTGGGGCTTTGAGTAAAAGAATTAGTTGTCGTGAGTAAAATCTCTAAAACATTTGTTTTTTTTTCCCCCATGTATCTTTTTCTTGTCAATATCGTTCTGCCTTTTCTGCTCTCCTGAAGATACCGTGATCCTTGCTAAGTATCATTCAGCGGCCACTGCATAATGTCATGTCCATTTTTAAGCCTTGACAGCAAGGGTCAGTACACTGTTCAAATACAGGGAGCAAATATGGTCAAGTGTGATCTTGTCATGTGAGATCCTGACATATTCACCTTCAGGAAGGGTCACTTTCCAGTGATTAATAACCGAGCCTCACACGCTAGACATCTGGGGTGTTTGACCTAGCAAGGAAATAACTCATTACAAAGACGTAACTTGAGAAAATGTATAAGAAACTGATTTTGGAGTTGTACCTTGAAATCATTCTGGCAGGAGCAGATTAACTGTCCTGTGAGTTCTGTTGAATGTTAAGATGTAATCGCCATTTGGATGTAGCTGAACAATGCTCCATGCATGCAGCCTCACCCTTTCTCCCCTGGTTACAGGGCCATATGGAGGTGCGTATATAACTCGTATTTGACAGCAACTTATTGCACTAAGTACCATCCTCACGTTGTATGTCTATTATAAATGCAGCCCTTTTTCACTTTACAATAACAGACATCTTGGCTGGAATCTTGGGATCGTTCCCTCCAGCGGGATTTTCCCATCCCGCTGCAGTGATCGAAGATTTGCTGGGTGCCAAATTCTCCGACCTCGCTGCAGCGGGATCGTGGCGTGAATGGCCAGTAAGATCGCGCCCCTTGTTTGTAAATGGTTACCAATCAGTTAAAACATTTTTAGTAAAATTTCTGATATTTTAAGGGAAACATTTCAAAGAACAAAGAAAAGTACCCCACAGGAACAGGCCCTTCGGCTCTCCAAGCCCGTGCTGATCATGATACTCTAACTTAAGTAACAAAATACTTCTGCCCTTACTCAGTCTGTATTTCTCTATTCCCTTCCTATTCATGTACCTATCTAGATGCCTCTTAAATGTTGCTAATGTGCCTGCTTCCACCACCTCCTCTGGCAGCACGTTCCAGGCACCCACCATTCTCTGCGCGAAAAACTTCCCCCGCATATCTCTCTTAAACTTTCCCCCTCTCACCTTCAACCTGTGCCCCCTTGTAATTGACACTTCCACCCTGGGAAAAAGCCTCTGACTATCCACCCTGTCTATGCCTCTCATAATTTTGTAGACCTCTATCAAGTCTCCCGTCAGCCTCCGTCTTTCCAGTGAAAACAATCCTAGTTTATTCAACCTCTCCTCATAGCCAACACCCTCGAGACCAGGCAACATCCTGGTGAACCTTCTTTGCACTCTCTCCAAAGCTTCCACGTCCTTTTGGTAGCGTGGCGACCAGAACTGCACGTAATACTCCAATTTACTTCTGGTGTAATTGACTGACTGAAGTGAACTACTAGGATGCCTGAATCAATAATCCCCTTTGTCCATTAAAAACAAAGGATCACAGCCCAATGTTTAAGCTTACTTTGATGATTCCTTAAGGTCAATTTGTTTGTAATGTTTGAGAAACATAATAGAATGCAAAATATTTTCCTTTGAATGGAAAAATCTCACAAGGTGCAATGAATATACAGTGATTATCCTGTAAAGACTCTGCCCATCTGCTGCTGAAACTCTTATTCATGCCTTTGTCACATCTAGACTTAACTATTCCAATGCATTCTTGGCTGGTATCCCACATTCTACCTTTCATAAACCTGTGGTCATCCAAAACTTTGCTGCCCATGTCAGAACTTACATCATTCATCAGTCACCCATCTTTGTTCAATACTATTCCTACCCATTAAGCAAAGCCTCCATTTTGAAATTTTCATTTTTTGTTTCTAGATCTCTCTACAGCCTCATTCCCCGATCTCTGTAATCTCCTCCAGTCCTGCAAATCTCCAAGATACGTGCACTCCTCTAACCCTGGGCTCTTGAGTATTCTCCATGGTGACCGTGCCTTCAGTCATCTGGGCCCTCAGCTCTGGAATTCCCTCCCTAAACCTCATTGCTTTTCCATCTCAACGGCCTCCTTATAAACTACCGTTTTGATCACGTTCTTGGTCACCTGCCCTCATGTGGCTCAGTATCAGATTCTCTTCTGTAACACTCCTGTAAAGTATCTTGGGAAATTTTATTACATTAGAGGCACTATATAAATGCAAACCATTGTTGTTTAAAAGGAAAGCTGTGAAACTTGAATAAAGTGAAGATGACAATCTTTTTTGCAGGCATGGCGTATGTGATGATCTCATCATATCACTGATTGCAGAGTTGGATTAAATATGTTGTAGAAACACAAATGGGAAAAGCAATGTTGAAGAAGGCAAGGACATGATAAAGAATTGTTGGCAACAGAGGCTTGATGGCACATTATTGTATAAAATAAAAAGCATGTTTTACACCTCCATCGAGATCAGGAACTGACTTCAAAAACAATCAATAAAAGTGAAACTGGGTGCCTTCTGATTTATCTTCTGCAATGCCCAACCCACACTGATGAAATAAGAAATGGACATGCAGTGTTCATGTGCCACATGTCTCTGCTCAATGTTTCTATCCCTCTACTCCAACATATGTATCATAATCATTGCTTAGCAGAAACATTTTTACAACATATATAGATGGGTGGCATGGTGGCACAGTAGTTAGCACTGCTGCCTCACAGCACCAGGGACCCCGGTTCAATTCCAGCCTCGGGTAACTTGTCTGTGTGGAGTTTGTGCATCCTCCCCATGTCTGCATGGTTTTCCTCTGGGTGCTCCGGTTTCCTCCCAAAGATGTGCAGGTTAGGTGGATTGGCCATACTAAATTGCCCCTTTGTATCCCAAGATGTGTAGGTTAGGGGAATTAATGGGGTAAATAGGGTTGTTGGGTTACAGGGATAGGGCCCGGGTAAGATGCTCTGTTAGAGAGGTGATGCAGACCCGATGGGTTGAATGATCTCCTTCTGCACTGTGGAGATACAATTGTAGATACTCAGGGATCTCTCTCTCTCTGCTCTTTGGTATAAAAAAGCTTAAAATTCCTTATTCCAGTGGGTGGTTGTCGCTTTGTAAACATTGTGAGTCATTCAGAGTCATTACTTTCTCTAGGTTTCCTTCACTGTCACTGAGTCAAAAATCCTGGAACTCCCTCTCTACCAGCGCTGTGGGAATACCTGCAGCAGTAAGAGAAGGCAGCTCACCACCACCTTCTCAAAGGCAATTAGCGGGGGGTGGGCAATATATGCTAACCAGCAATGTCACATCTCAGGAATGAATTTAAAAAACTGCAGAAAAGAAGATAAAAGTACACTCATTGAAACCCCCAAGTGTAAAAGGAAAGAAGTGGCAAAATAAATGTTTTTGTGAAACCAACAGGAATATAAAACATCCCCCTTTACCTCATTCTGCAGGCCTCACCGCACCCCATGGGATACAACACTTTAACAATTTTATGATTGTTCAGTGACAAAGCTTCAAGACTCGAAAGGGCGGCTGACATATCCCTCAGGTTGTAGGTGTTATTATATTTTGCTTTCAGTTTTGTTTTCTGTAATCCTAATTTAGTGGAAACAGCAAGGCTGAGCATTTATGCAACAAACAAAAGCAAAATAACAATCAAAAATTCATCAAAACTCATTTTCTCTGTTAACATCTACAATTTTTATACACAAAATTGTAATTACTCATTCACTAGATGCAGTATTTATAACATCAAGACTACTTGGTAACAGCTGTTATACCTAACCCAATAAACACAGGCGGATCATAGTAATTAAGCCATTTAGGTGTTGAAATATTTACCTTTTAAGTATTGAGGAAGATAAATATGCATTCAAAGTGTTGCTAACAGAAAGCACCAAAATTAAAGCCACTTTCTAGCACTGGAAACACTGAATACTTTTTAGTAAGATTAAAAGGACTCACCAATAAACTACTTGCACCTATATGTATGTCACTGTCTATGGCAGTGGTAAGTGAAGGATTTGTTTAGCATTGAATCACGGCTGCAAAGGAGTGTACATGATGAGGATAAAGACGAGATTGCACCCGTAGAGCTAACAGAGCAGTCATCTGCACCCTCCACCAGTCCAGAGACACACTCCTAGGTGGGCACGAGAACCAGTTCACCACTGGGGGTTGTTACTATGTTACTGTTGGGCTAGGGTGTTGTTACTGTGGGGGTTGTACAATGTTGTTGGGTTAGGGGGTTTACCTGTTATAAGAGTTATCATGGCACATTCCAGTGGGGTCCCGCCTCCGGTGGCGAGGTATAAGACCCCCTGCTCCGGCAGGACCCCTTCAGTCTGAACTGGTGTATTCGTGTTAGTAGTTCCATTGTTACTCTATTAAAGCCTTCAATACCGAAGCCTTGGTTCCATGTGCTTATTGTCGCGCATCAATTTAATAGAGTAAACAGAAAACTCACAGCTGTACAACAAGAAAAGAAAAAAAAAAACAGAGAGTATGGAACAGATTCTAAAACCGGATCGTCTGACACTGGACCCACGTGCGGTCGGTGCAGCTAACACATTCGACCATTGGTGGAAGTGCTTTGAGGACTACCTGGCAGCCTCGGTAGCTATCACTACAGACAGTGATAAACTCCAGGTCCTCCACGCAAGGGTAAGCGACACGATTTACCTAGCCATTCGTGCAGCTCCCACTTACCTGGGTGCCGTCGAGCTCCTAAAAAAAAGATACACTATGCCACCCAACGAGATACATGCTCGTTACCTCCTCGCTACACGACGTCGGCAGTCGGGCGAAACCATGGAGGACTATGCCAATGAGCTCCTGCAGCTTGCCAGGGGTTGCGATTGTAAGGACGTATCAGCCGAACAGTATATGTACGACCTCGCTCGAGACGCGTTCGTAGCAGGGGTAGGGTCCTCGTACATCAGGCTTAAATTGCTGGAAAAGGGGAAACTCAGCTTGACCCAAGCAATGGAGATGGCCGTGATGTTGGAGGCGGCGTCGAAGAGCTTGGCACTGTATCCCGAGGACCACGTGCAGTCAACGTGGTTGGAGCAAGCTCAGCTCCCTCCTCGCCCCGCAAACCCGCGCTCCCAGATCGATTCGACGACGGCGGCAGCTCCAGGTGGCCAGCGATGCTATTTTTGTGGTGGGGCCAAGCATCCACGGCAACAGTGTCCGGCAAGAACGGCAATCTGCAGCCAGTGCGGTAAAAAAGGCCACTACGGCAAAGTCTGCAGGTCCAAACCTAAAAACGGCAGTGCAGCTTGTAACCCTCCAGAACGGAGACAATCTCCTTCGGCGTCGCAGTACCCACGAGGTCCGACCACGTGCGATCCCAGGACGGCGCCATCGTGGATGACAGAGGAGGAGGAAGACCACCAGGAGTCGCTGCGCTTGGCGCCCTCGCCCACGTGCGATTCATGGGGGCGGCCATCATGGTCCACGACGACTAGGAGCGACCAGCAGGGGTCCTCGGCATCCACATCGGCAGCATGCAGTGACGCCCAGGGGCCAACGGTGGCGTCGATCTCCCTGGATCAGACCAGGCACTACAGACTTGAACATTCTATGATGGATATAAAGGTTAGTGGTAGAACTGTGAATTGTCTGTTTGACAGTGGAAGCACCGAAAGTTTCATACACCCTGAAACTGCTAAAAGGTGTGGACTCCGGGTTCTCCCTGCCAAGCAGACAATTTCCATGGCATCACGGTCCCGGTCTGTACCGATCCAAGGACGATGTATGGTAACTCTTGAGGTACAGGGCACAATTTACGAGCAATACAGGCTCCTTGTGTTACCTCACCTTTGCGTGCCAATTCTCCTCGGACTAAACTTTATGGTCCACATGAAGAGTGTGATCCTACAGTACGGTGGGCCACTCCCTTCACTGGCAGTAGGGAATCAGCCGCAGCCTCCAAATTGCCCAAAGCGCCCCGCATGCAATCTATCCACCCTGAAAATCACTACACCGTCCCTTTTTAAAAATCTGGTACCTGGCTGCAAGCCCATCGCTACTAAAAGTAGGCGTTACAGCGCTGAGGACCGGATCTTTATTAGATCTGAGGTTCAGCGGCTCCTCAAGGAAGAGATCATACAGGCCAGTGCTAGTCCGTGGAGAGCGCAGGTCGTGGTAGTCAAAAGCGGGAACAAACCTCGGATGGTCATCGACTATAGTCAGACCATTAATCGTTATACGCAGCTGGATGCGTATCCTCTCCCGCGCATTTCTGATATGGTCAATCAGATTGCGCAGTACCGAGTGTTTTCTACCATAGACCTTAAGTCCGCCTACCATCAACTCCCCATCCGCCCAGAGGACCGACAATATACGGCTTTTGAGGCGGATGGTCGTTTATACCAATTCCTCAGGGTTCCATTTGGTGTCACCAATGGGGTCTCGGTCTTCCAGCGTGCTATGGACCGAATGGTGGACCAGAACGGGTTGCGGGCTACCTTCCCGTACCTGGATAACGTCACCATCTGCGGCCATGACCAGCAGGACCACGACACGAATCTCCAACACTTTCTGCGCACTGCATCTCGCCTGAATCTGACCTATAATAGGGAGAAGTGCGTATTCCGTACGCGTAGGTTAGCCATCCTCGGATACGTGGTGGAAAACGGGGTCATTGGCCCTGATCCAGACCGTATGCGCCCACTCACTGAACTTCCCTTGCCCGCTAGCACGAAAGCACTGAGGAGATGCCTCGGGTTCTTTTCGTATTATGCACAGTGGGTCCCCAACTACGCGGCCAAAGCTCGTCCGCTCATTAAGTCCACGACCTTCCCACTTACGCCGGAGGCCCAATTGGCCTTCAAGGTTTTGAAGAGCGACATCTCGAAAGCCACGATGCACGCGGTGGATGAATCCATTCCTTTCCAGGTGGAGAGTGATGCATCTGACTTCGCCCTAGCCGCCACACTAAACCAGGCAGGCAGGCCCGTCGCGTTCTTTTCCCTTACCCTTCAAGGCCCAGAAATTCGGCACTCAGCGGTGGAGAAGGAGGCTCAGGCCATTGTGGAGGCAGTCAGACACTGGCGCCATTACCTGGCAGGGAAGCGGTTCACCCTGATCACGGATCAACGATCCGTGGCGTTTATGTTCAGTAACACGCAGAGGGGCAAGATCAAGAACGATAAGATCTTGCGGTGGAGAATTGAGCTCTCCACCTATAATTACGATATTATGTATCGTCCAGGGAAGCTCAATGAGCCCTCGGATGCCCTCTCGCGCGGAACATGCGCCATCATGCAGGAGGACCGCTTGAAGGCTCTCCACAATGATCTGTGTCATCCTGGAGTCACCAGACTCTACCACTTCGTCAAAGCCCGCAACCTGCCTTACTCGGTGGAGGATGTCAGGTCAGTGACTAGAAGCTGTCGGATTTGCGCAGAATGCAAACCACACTTTTATCGACCAGACCGGGCACAATTGGTCAAGGCCACTCGCCCTTTTGAGAGGCTGAGTGTGGATTTTAAGGGCCCCCTTCCCTCAACGGACCGGAATGTCTATTTCCTCAACATAATAGACGAGTATTCCCGGTTTCCGTTTGTTGTCCCCTGTGCGGACACGTCGACTGCCACCGTCATCAAGGTTTTCAGTGAACTTTTTACCCTGTTCAGGTACCCCTGCTACATTCATAGCGACAGGGGCTCGTCGTTCATGAGCAACGACTTGAGGCAATTCCTGCTCTCATTCGGGATTGCCTCTAGTAGAACCACGAGCTACAACCCTAGGGGTAACGGACAGGTGGAAAGGGAGAATGCTACAGTCTGGAAGGCTGTCCTACTGGCACTGAAATCCAGGGGCCTTCCAGTCTCCCGTTGGCAGGAGGTCCTTCCAAATGCGCTCCATTCTATCCGCTCCCTCCTGTGTACGGCAACCAATGCTACTCCCCACGAGAGGATGTTCTCATTCCCTCGGAAGTCGTCCTCAGGAACCTCATTGCCAGCCTGGTTGACGTACCCAGGACCCGTCCTTCTGCGGCGACATGTGAGGGCTCGCAAGTCCGACCCCTTGGTCGAACCGGTCCAACTCCTCCACGCCAACCCTCAGTATGCCTATGTGGCATATCCTGACGGGCGAGAGGACACTGTCTCCATTAGAGACCTGGCGCCCGCAGGGGACGTAGCAACTCCTGTCGCTCCTATTCCCCCAGTCACGAATCCACTACTCCTCATTACTTCCCCAGACGTGGCGCGGTCAGCACCGGGACCAGTGCATAACACTTTTACTCCCATGTACAGCTTGCCTGAGACTCGGAGATCGGCGCCACCATCATCACCACCACCGCTACCACCAAACGTTCCAGGATCCCCTGCACCATCGCCTCACCAGGGCCGGCCGGCCCGGGAGTCCTTGAGGGGACAGCCAGACGTTGCTTTGGAAAGAGCGCCACCACAAGCACCTGCTCCGGTTTCGCAACCGGTGTTGAGGAGATCGCAGCGTCGGTGCGGTCCTCCAGACCGTCTGGACTTGTGAATCCTGTGATTTGTCTGTTTATATGACCTGTTTTTCGTGCACCCCGCCACCTTTTGTTCTTAAAGGAGGGGTGAATGTGGTGAACCATCGTTGGTTCACCACTGGGGGTTGTTACTATGTTACTGTTGGGCTAGGGTGTTGTTACTGTGGGGGTTGTACAATGTTGTTGGGTTAGGGGGTTTACCTGTTATAAGAGTTATCATGGCACATTCCAGTGGGGTCCCGCCTCCGGTGGCGAGGTATAAGACCCCCTGCTCCGGCAGGACCCCTTCAGTCTGAACTGGTGTATTCGTGTTAGTAGTTCCATTGTTACTCTATTAAAGCCTTCAATACCGAAGCCTTGGTTCCATGTGCTTATTGTCGCGCATCAGTCTCACAATCTGGTGCTCACCACACAGCAAGTTTCCCTCAGCAGGAGGAAGCAGGGTTAGCCAAGATCACTGGCACATACACATCTACTAGGGAAGTGGTACCTCCAAAGCCCTAGTCAGATAATGAGCCTCTGGGACTATTCTGAGACGAGGTGCTTGAGGTACACCAAGAGATGGGGGAAACATCAGAGAGAGATAACGGAGGCCCTCGATAGAGTGGCACGTGAGGTGGAGGAGTCTGTCTGCCTGCTGTCTGATGAAGTTGTACTGATGTATGGGAGAAGGAGATGAAATTGAGAACATATAAATGTGCTCCTCAGAAAAGGCCAAAGCTTCAAATAAGTCTTCTTCCTTAACTCAGTAGAAAAGTTTGCAGCCAATTGTAAAAGTGATCAGCATAGGCTAGGCAGGTTTGAGCTCAATCTATTGATTGATCGTATTACAATTGGACTCGGTGTCCCTGGCCCACGAGAGGAGGGAGGGCTATCAGCCAGGTTTTCTTGCTTTTGAAATGTACATGCCTGAGGGATGTCAGCCGAGGACCGACTTAGGGCACCCTCTCATGACACAATTTGCCCACCAACGCTCACCCTCGAACAACTACCAACACTCTGGAACTGTACCTCAAACAATATAACAGCCTCAGGGGCGAGGGAAGGAATAACAGGAAAATTAGATGGTAAAAAAAAGAATTATGGTGGTAGTAGGAAGAGAGATCCTGAAGCTGAATCAGATTTTTCTGTTACACCATGCCTTTTGAAAAAATACTTTATTTCTCTTTTGTGTCACTTTTTCTGTGTCTCACCAGATTGTGTGCTCACACCTAAAAAAAGGCACATTTTAAATGTAATTTGTACCATTAACTGGTAGTGGACAGATGTTAGAGGTAGGTTCTTTACTCAGAGAGTAGTAAGGGCGTGGAATGTCCTGCCTGCAGCAGTAGTGGACTCGTCAACATTAAGAGCATTCAAATGGTTATTGGATAAACATATGGATGATATTGGAATAGTGTAGATTAGAGGGGCTTTAGATTGGTTCCACTGGTCGGTGCAACATCGAGGGCCGAAGGGCCTGTACTGCGCTGTAATGTTCTATGTTCTAACTACATAGCTTGCAGTCCCTATCTTTGCTTCTGTCTACCAAATCGCTGCTGTTCCTTTTGCTCAAAGGTCAGGTCATGTGGTGTGAATGCCTTACGAATGAATTCCAAAAGATGATCTTTTCTGGCACATTGACACTTAGGAAGAAATATTGTGTTGGGCAGCAAATGCCTAAAAGTGCCAAATAGACATCTATAAATGGGAACGCCTTGCTGAAGATAGGGAAATGCGGCCAGAAACCATCCTGGTGGATATCTCCAATTGTGAGAACCATAGCATAGCTGGTGCTGAATGCAAATACCAGCTGAGGAGGTCTTGCCTGAACATCAAGACCAATCCCGCCCCCCCTCCCCCACATCCCCAACCTGATTGAGGATACATTGTTCAATTTGTGGATGCTCATTCCGAGCACAAAGAGGTCTCAACTGCCACCAATGGACTCAAAAGAAACAATTCTGGCCGCCTTCTTCGATATCGAAGAACAAATAATGACAATTTTTCTCAGTCTCCTTTTACTAATCAGTGGCCTTTGCTTTCATTCCCTCTCTCTCTCTCCTCTTCTGTTTTACTTCCCTTTGACCTCCCTGATCAGATACTCTCTTTGCTTTGTGCGGTGTACAGGATGTGGGTGTCGCTGGCTAGGTCAGCAGCGATTGTCCGTCCCTAATTTCCCTCAAGAAGGTGATGCCACTCGCGACCATTTAGCTCCAGACTAGAATATCCATTTGCCAAATCCAAAACCAGGTCAGCTCACAACAGGTGGGAACTATTGTTTGCTTTGCTGATTTGAACATCTACTGAACGCTTTTGTCACTAAATCACAGGACATGTAGAAAATTATATTGCAGTTACTGTTTTTAAATAGCGTGAGGCTTATATTTTATAAAAATACCAGACAAACCAATAAATGCCAGACAATTCCATCCAAACAGTTTGTAACTCTAGTTGAAGTACATCAAACGCATTTTCTTGTAAAGCCTATTCCACCGTCATCTTACTAATTTTGCTGCATTTAAATTCCTGCCCCAGAGTTGAAGGCACAATTCACCAGTCACCTACAATTTTTCAGTAATATCCTGATCCAGATATTGACTTAGTATAGCAAGAAAAACAAAATGGTTTCATGCCTCATCACCATCATTAAGTATCACTATCGAACAGCATGTTTCCTATTTTCCCTAGGACACTATATTCCATACAGAAAGAACCAGGTGTCTTACACAAATGTCTTCCAATTTTCTAGAATTTCTATTTTTTTTTAAACTTGCACAAAACTTGCCTTTTCAAAAAGATATTTGAGATGTGGAGAGAATGTCAACTGAACTTTCAACACCATCAGAAAATCTCTTGCCCCTCTTAAATCTTTGCAGTTTCAATTCAAAGCCTCTCATTTTATTAAGTAACATGTGCCTTCTGGGTATTAATCTTCTCCATCTCTTTCAATGTTAACATTTATCAAACCCCGACTGCAAGCTGGACTTGTGCCCCAGTGAAATAGTAATTGATGTATTTTCAGGAATCAATAGATTTAGTTCAAAATAACCATTTGGGTTCAGTCAGAGAATCAATGCCTGGCCCTATTTTTCTGAAGCATAATGTTAGGAAACATACGTTCCCTGTTACAAGATTTTATGAAAATATAATTCAAATCGTTATTTGAAAACATGTCTAGCAAAGTTTCCTGTCTGACAGCAGTTTGTGAAAAAATATGGAAATACTAACCTTAGCCCCAGTGCCAGTCGGTAAAACATTCTTTAACTCAAGTGACAGCCTTGAAAAAACCCTAATAAATATTTGTGTTGGTTCACATCTGGAGTCCCTCCCATACAGTTATGTTTTTTGGCAATATTTCCGACTTGCAAAATGTTTTAATTTATGAAGTATTGATTGCAATGTTGCATTTCAATGAAATACGGGGAATTCAAATACGATTATTCCATTGGTATGGTGCAATCACACAGATTAGAAAATATGCAAGAAGTGCATACGCTACCGAAGTACACCAGCAAATCCACCAGACCCACTTTCGAGGACAAAGTGGTTAAAATTCCCCTCATTGCCTCTGGAAGTGTTTAGGCTCATTTCTTCAACAGGAGGTCGGAACAGTGGCACAGTGGTTAGCACTGTTGCCTCACAGCACCAGGGACCTGGGTTCGAATCCTGGCTTGGGTCACTGTGTGTGTGGAGTTTGCACGTTCTGTGTCTGCGTGGGTTTCCTCCGGGTGCTCCGGTTTCCTCCCACAATCTGAAAGACGTGCTGGTTAGGTGCATCGACCTGAAAAGGCGCCAGAATGTGGCGACTCAGGGGTTTTCACAGTAACTTCATTGCAATGTTAATGTAAGCCTTACTTATGACTATAAATAAATAAACTTTTAGTTTACTGTAGAAGGAGGCCATTCAGTCCATCAAATCGGCACCAACTATCTGAAAGAGCATCTTACCCAGGCCCACCCCCACCGCCTCCTGCCCTATACCCATAAACCCACACATTTACCATGGCTAATCTACCTAACCTACACACCTTTGGACACCAAGCGGCAATTTATTTGATTTGATTTGATTTATTGTTGTCACATGTATTAGTATACAGTGAAAAGTATTGTTTCTTGCTTCTATTGTTTCTTATCATGGCCAAACCATCTTACCTGCAAATCCTTGGACTGTGGGAGGAAACCGGAGCACCCGGCAGAAACCCACGCAGACATGGGGAGAATGTGCAAACCCCACACAGCCACCTAAGCCCAGAATCAAACCCAGGTCCCTGGCACTCTGAGGCACCAGTGCCATCATGTCATAAAGTTACATGATTGATGTATATGGACCTTCTCCTGGCGAAGTGAGAATCTGCATAAGCAGAAACACAAGTTCTAATTCACAATTTGCTGAAATCAATGTCGTTGCCACTAGAGCTGTGGAGTTTCTAACATAAATGATGCAGATTGTGCAGCATTGGTCAATGGAAACTATAGTAGATCCTTAGCAAGCAGCATTGCTTCATTCTATCAATGTAGTACCAGGCAAGAGGGAGTGCTTTTTGCTTTGCGCTCATTCTTAACATTGTATATTAAACAATGTACTCAAAACTCTTATTGCCGAGACATTTCCATTCTACCCACCCCGTAGATACACCTTTCGTAAAAAAAAGTGTTACTGGTGCTCGTTATTTTTCTTCCTACCTCTTACATTCTTTTACTAAAGTCACTTAATTAATATTAATGGGTCTCAAGCTCTATTTCCTCCCCATGTCACTGGACAGGAAAATCCTTGTCTGCTGAATGACTTGCAAAGGGAAGCATTTCATCAGTCATAAGCATTTCTTTCTGTAATTTGGAACCAAATTTCCCACAAGGTTTCAGAAGGTAGAAGCTAAACGCACAGCAAACTGACAGTGCAAATATACTGGTATACAGCAAATCACCTCCAAACCAATTAGGTTTATCTTGGGGTCTGTAGAAATGTTACTGTTCAGTGAAATCTATCTGCCTTAATCATTGAGAAGGGTCAGGAAGAGACGCATTAGCATAACAGCTTGGAACATCCTCAACTGTTACCAATTGCCAACAGTGGTATCGAAAATAGCAGCAAACTGCAGACCACCGCTGGGAATTAATTATTACAACATTCCCAGAGAAGGAAGCTTAGGCCTTTCAAGTGCAAATTCTCCATGGAAAGTTGATTGGCAAACGTGTTATGTAAATTATATTGAAATACACCATTATGTCACTGGCATGTGGCATAATCACACTAAGTATGTTGTGGCACGCTCTGCAAGGAAAACAATATTTTTCACAAAGGTGTTGCACTTTAAACAACTTTGCACTCTATTAGAGGTCAAGGATTGACATCTTTGAATTAAAACCAAAGCATTCTTAGTTTCAGTACCAGATAGCTGAATCAAAATATGCTTCTTGTTTTTTTTCTTTCGTATTAAATGAATCAACCTCAAGAAAGTAGCTCAATTTGACTGAGCATCAGAATTAATAAATAGATTTTGGAGCATTTCTGTGTAGCATTTAAGAGCTCTTCCATTAAAACTATCTGCCACCTGCTTCAGTTACATGATCAATGACCAATAGAAGCATGATCAAGATTTTTAAAAATTTGTCTTCATAGCAAATTAACCTTCGAAAGCCCAAGATTCTGACTCTTTAAAAGTGATCGGATTGAAAAGATGACCGATACATCACAGTCTGCTACCAGGTTTAACACTGCTTGTAGGAGTGAGAGAGCTTTGGTTTCTACGCCACAGATTCCTGATCGTACATCTTTAAGGGCTGCGTGAGCAAAATGACAAAGTGGATGAGGCAAGGCCCCTGAGGGACAATGGATCACTCTACATACCTGCTCCAAATGCAAAGAAAAAGCTTTTATCTGGGTTTGCCTCCAGAAGAGCTGTCACCCTTTTGCCCATTCTTTCATTCCTCTTGTAGATTAACTCCTGGCGGAAATAGTTGTCTATCTCCTGAGCTGTCACCTGCTCATGCGGTGGGAGGGTGGTGTTGATAAAGTTAGGCAGCTGTGAGGAGAACAAGCCAAGTGATTATTATTCTAAGAATGGCTCCTAGATATGTATGACACAGGATTACAGAATCTCATGCTAAACTGTCGAGATAAGATAGATTTATTTAAATGGAGTCGAGGTGTAATAATCAGTCAGCTGTTAAATCATACTGATAGACCAGGCACACTTGATTGATTGAATTGTGGACTCATTTTTATTTTGTACACGCTATCTAAAACAAACAGGATGTTATTTGATTATCAATATACAGACTGGGAAGCTTCCCCAATAGTTCAACAAGTTTATTCATCAAGTAAAACATTTTTGATTCGACTCCTTGCCTTGCGGATCTTGGCATTGCATTTGGCCCCAATCTGGCAGTGCATGTCTGTGTGGTCACTGGATAAAGACAGGATTGGCCCTGATTGTGATTCTCCTGACAGTCAAATAGTTGTAACTCTCAAATCTCTCTCTCTGAAATAATGCTCACATTGGCAGAGTGGCCAGTGCCTAATACACTGAACCCCAGTAAGCAGTCAGTGCCCTCAGGGGTGAAAGGAAACAGGAGAAAACTGGAGACAAAATAATATTTAATAAACCAAAGCATTACCTGCTAGATGTAATCAGTAAAGTGAATAAAAAATTTCCATTTTGTTGGCCTGCTGACTCTTACTGAATTAAATTGGGAACAAAGTTTCTGAGATTCTCACAGGGGAACGTTCCGGTGATTCAGTCCATCTGCTGCTCCTGTTCACATCTTGTGCTTCTCATTTGAAATTGGTTGCTATATTTTTTAAGTTTATTTTTTTTATTGGTGTCACAAGAAAGCTTACATTAACACTGCAATGAAGTTCCTGTGAAAATCCCCCAGTCGCCACACTCCGGCGCCTGTTCAGGTACACTGAGGGAGAATTAAGCATGGCCAATGCAGCTAACCAGCACGTCTTTTGGACTGTGGGAGGAAACCGGAGCACCTGGAGGAAACCCAAGCAGACACGGGAAGAGCGTGCAGACTCCACACAGACAGTGACCCAATCCGGGAATCAAACCCGGGTCCCTGGCGCTGTGAGCCGGCAGTGCTAACAACTGTGCCACCCTGCCGCCTCATCACACTACAACAATAATAATACTTGAAAAGTACTTTATTAGCTGCAAAGCACTTTGCGATATTCTGAGATCATAGAAAGTGCAACATAAATGCATGTATTTCGTCCTTTATTGCTGAGTAAAAATCAATGGCAAACTCCCGACAAAATATTGGCTTTCTCTGGGCAATAATCTTTTCTTTGCACAATAGTGAAAATCATGTGATATTGAATTGGCCACTAGTTTCCATTTTTAATTTCCAGCAACTTGGTAAAAATCAAGAAAGCGTATTTGCCACTTTGCTAAGACCTATTTTTACATTATTACACAAAGTCAAAACTACACCTCATCTGTCTTAAGAGACAGCCATTTATTGTCAGGAACATTCTTTCATGTTACATCCAAAATTTTACTTAAAAGGGGTCTTGCTGCTCCCATAATAATTGCAGTGTTGTTAGTCTTTCTCGTTGCTTCCTGGAGGCTATTTTGAGTACTGTGGACTGGAAACCAACTTTTTGTGAAATGCAAACTTTGTGAAAGGGACAAGGTATTGGAATTGTTGGCAGGCTTAAAAGTGGATAAATCTCCAGGTCCAGATGAATTGTGTCCCAGGATGCTGTGGGAGGCATAGGAAGAGATTGCGGAGCTCTGATCTTTAATTTTCAATTCCTCTCTGTCCACAGGGAGGTGCCAGGCAACTAGAGGACAGCTAATGTGGTTCTGCTATTTAAGAAGGGTTGTAGAGATAAGCCAGGGAACTACTGACCAGTGAGTCTCACTATCGGGTGAAAATTCTGAAGGAGAGCATCTTTCTCCCCTTAGAGAGGCAAAGCTAGATCAGGGATAGTCAGCCTGGCTTCATCAAAGGGAGGCCATGCCGAACAAATTTGATTGAATTCTTTGAGGAAGTGACCAGGTGTGTAGTGCAATTGATGTGGTTTATGTGGATTTTAGCAAAGCCTTTGACAAGGTCCCACAGAAAAGACTTATAAAGAAGATAAATGTAAATGGAATACAGGGAAAATTGATAAAGTGGATTCAAAATTGGTTCAGTTGTAGGAGGCAGAGGGTGATGACCGAAGGCTGCTTTAATGACTGGGAGTCAGTGTACCACAGAAATCTGTGTTGGATCCCCTATTTTTCGTCATTTGAATAAACAACATAGATGACTATGTGGGGGGAAGGATTAGAAAGTTTGAGGATGACACCAAGATTGCCTGGATGGTTGAAGTGAGGCTGAGTGTCTTGGGCTACAAGAAGATAAAGATGGAATGGTCAGACGGGCAGAGAAGAAGAAAATGGAATTTAACCCTGAAAAGTGTGAAGTGATACACTTTGGAAGGAGTAATTTGATAAGGAAGGACTCAATGAATGGCATGAAGCTAGGAAGTTCTATGGAACAAAGGCACCTTGGCATGTTTGTCCACAGATCTCTGAAGACAGATGGGCATCATAGTTGGGCGGTGAAAAAGGCATATGGGTCACTTGCCTTTATCAATCGAAGCATAGATTACAAAAGCAGGAAAGTCATGTTGGTGTTGTACAGAACTTTAGTGAGGCCATTGCTAGAGTTCTGTGTGCAGTTCTGGTTACCACATTATAGGAAGGATGTGATTGCACTGGAGGGGGTGCAAGGATATTTACCAGAATGCTGTCTGGGATGGAGCATTTAAGTTATAGAGAGATGTCGATAGGCTTGGGTTGTTTTTGTTAGAGCAGAGAAGACTGAGGGGCGACCTGATCGAGGTGTACAAGATTATGAGAGGGAAGGACAGAGTGGATAAGAAGCCTTCATTGAAGGGTCAGTTATGAGCTGACAAAAGTTCAAGGTGAGGGGCAGGAGGTTTGGGGGGATATGAGGAATAGCTTTTTTACCCAGAGGGTGATGTCAGTCTGGGATGCGCTGTTTGGGAGGGTGGTAGAGTCAGGTTGCTTCACATCCTTTAAAAAGTACCTGGATGAGCACTTGGCACAACATAACTTTGAAGGCTATGGGCCAAGTGCTGGTGAATGGGATTGGGTGGGAGGTCAGGTGTTTCTCGCAAGTCCGTGCAGATTCAATGGGCCAAAGGGCCCCTTTTGCACTGTATGATTCTATGAACTATTGTTGGACCTGCTTGCTACATTTTTGTGATTCATGCACTAGAACATCTCGATCCCTTTGTACTTCACTCACCTTCAATTAAATAATAATTCATTCATAGAATATGAGTGTCACTGGGAAGATCTGCATTTACAACCAACCTAACTGTTCCCGAGAAAGGGCACTGAACTGCTTTCTTGAACTGCTGCAGTTCACCTGTTATGTGTACTTCCATGTGCTCCTATATGTTTCAGACACTTGAACAACCTACAACAGGCACTACAAAGCTCTGGAGAAGTGCTGCTAATGGTGCCTTCACAAGATCCCTCAAATCCAATGGAAAGAAAGATAGTGCAATAGCATTCAATCCCAAGACAACATGCCGAGCACTGAGGTGCGAATCACTCCTGGCACCCTTTTCTTCATGATTTATAGCAGATGAAGTTATCACTCACTCTGCTGTGCATAGAATGTGGGAGATTCATTTTGAAAATCCCGCTGAAAAAAACAGCAGGATTTACTGCAGTTTCTATGCAAATTCGGCACGAAGAATTTTTGGGGGGAGAATCCCATTCATGATATCTTTACATGGGCATTAATAGCCCACTTGAGGGTCTCATTTTGCATCAAAGTTGGAAGGCCTCCACGAGACTCCAACTCAATGCCAGTGAGGGAGGTGCATTCAATTCAATTAAAATATAAGCTAGACCAGGTAAGGATGTCAGATTCCCTTCCCTAAAGGACATTATTGCCCAACTAAAAGGGTATTGAAAATCTTTTTAGAAAAGGCAAAACTGATCATTTCTGAGCAGCCTCCAACATTGTCGTCAGAGGTGCTGGTCTATCTACTCAATGCCTGGAAAAAAAATCAATGACTACAACTCACTTTGTACCTTCCTCCCATTTTTCGTCAAAAATGGGAGTTCATAGGACCAAAAGTTTCATTGTTACAATAGATGCAAGCCTGATTCAAGAATCAATGATGGGTGTCAATAAATTTGGTGTCCATGATGCCCACTAAACCTTCCTCTGTGCTGGTCGGCAGTTTATGAAGTGAGAAGCAGGCCACCAGCAACTGAATAACCTGAACATCCAGTGCAACAGAGCACCGACACTTTGTTCTCAAATATTTGTTGATATTATTTCTACCATGAGCCAACAAGTCACAATTAAGTTTGAGCTTTATATATACAACATTCTTATCCTTGTCACTGTTATGTCTACACCAGCTCAGAAAAGTATAGCAGAGTAAAAGTTATCTGCAGCATCAAGAAAAGTCAGTTTCTCCTTCCTCTCTATAGTGCTTTGGGCATTAAACATTAACTTTCTGATTTTCTACCATTTCTTACGTTTTGCTTTGACAATTTGTGACATGCAGCACCTTCCATAACAAGGCATCTTTCTTGTTGATTTATGTTATAATGAACCACCTTCACCAAAAGAGGTTGGGTAATGATCGCAGTAAACCTTGCCACTCAATTATCAAGTTGTTTCCTCAAGCTATTCTCATCAATTTTCCAGGAAAGTGCTCTAAAACATTTAAGAGCCCAGCACCCTTTTCGTCATGATTTATAGCAGATGAAGTTATTATCATCCCATCAGACTACAAGGTCAGCCGCAAAGGAATTATAGACACGAAGCTAACCCTTCACATCAATCGCATATCAAAAGTACTTATCATGTTTCTTCACAATAATGTAATTAACTCATTTCATAATCTTTATCCACATTCCTGATCTTATCTCTTCACAAAGTTGGATTTGAAAATCTCCTGCTTATAATTTTGCATAAGGCAGAAGGATTTACATGCACTTATAGAAATATTTATCTCTACACTTTTCCAATTCTTTTAACACTTCCACACTTTTCCAATTCTTTTAATTCTGTTGGTAGGTTTTACACTTAAATTTCAGGGGAAGGGGAATTCCATGAGTACTTGTTTCTAATTAGCTCTGCAGTATTTTGAGGGCTTTGTCTTTGCCTAATTTAATGCCTCCATTCACTATCACATATCCCACATCCAAAGCTATAGAAGACAGTGGCGTAGTGGTATCTTCATTAGACTAGGAAGCTAGAGACCCAGGGTAATACTCTGAGGACCTTTGAATTCAATAAAAATCTGGAATTAAAAGTCTAATATTGGCCGTGAAACTGTTGTCAATTGTTGTAAAAACCCATCTAGTTCACTAATATCCATTAAGGAAAGAAATGTGACTCCAGATCCACAGCAATGAGGTTGACTTTGAAATGCCCCCAGCATTGGGCAATAAATGGTGGCTCAGCCAGTGATGCCCACATCCCATAAATGAACAAAAAAAATGTTAAGGTAATTTTAGTCTTCTGCTTCTCCATAACTATTAGTAATTGACTGCCTCAGAGAAGAAGCCCCTTCTATAATGACTGGAATCTCAGTTCAGGTTCTTGTTTGTTTTGGAAACAAACCCATTCTTTTCAAGCTGTTTTCCCCACCAAACAATTCTTTGTGCTTCCAGCAATTTAGCTCTAAACTCACCACTCGAAGCTGTGGGAAAGGCTAGATAACAAACCAATCATTTTTCTTTCGGATGCCAAGCCCCTCATGGAGAAACTGGATTTCTGACATTAGTGACGCAAACAGGAACATTACAATGTGAGACTACAAACCCATTTTGCTGCTTGCTCATCTTATTCTGAAGATAAGCACTGTGTTGAATTGTCTCTCTTTCCCTTTCTGCGCTGATTTATAGGTTTAGGTTTACCCCTGGCTGGACAGTTGAGCTCCACACATGCTTCTGTCCATGTCACTTCTCAATTAATTGTAAGAGGAATGAAGCAATGCCCTTGTAAAGATTTCCCTGCAATCTACTTCCTCCACCAGCATTGCTTAGTCGATTCGCAAAATGCAGTTCTGTTTTCAGTGCCACTAGTAATGGATCCAGGATTTGATCGGGCATGGAGTACACATAACAAAGGGACAGAATTCAATTACACATATCCTCAGTTAATTAGTATCATGTCCAATTTTGTGACAGGAGTTTAAGTATCCCAAGAAGTGCTCAAGGGTTGTCTTTTGGTTGAAAATTAAACTACAATAATGTAATTGTTCCATGCATACAGTTCTCCCCGCATCAACATAATTTCAGTTCACCTGTCTGTTCATATTAATTAGGCATCTGGGATTGCTGTTTACATATTTGAAAAAAACACTCATATTTTCAAGATCAGTTAGAACATTATGAGGCCATTTCTGAAGTGTATTTCTTGTTTGCTTTCTGTTTCCATTCAGATAATTAACAGGCTTGAAGCAAATGATTGTGGCACTGCCATTTTATTTTTACCGTTGTACATAATGGGTTTCCTAATGAGGGTCTCCTTTTACTTGCATATAGAAGAAGAACAGAAAATCAAATTGTAATGTTTGGGAATTCAGAGGGCAATAATGGAGGTGTTTGAGCTCCCTCCATGATACATGCACGGAGCATGTGTGTTCTTCCTGAGTGCAGCATCAGAGAATCAGTTTTATCGTTCCAAATTTCTTTGCTGATGAAATTGTGTGGCAATACAACATTACTAATTGCTCAAATACAGCAAAAATGCCTCGGATGCTGGAAATCTGAAATAAAAACAGAAAATGCTTGAAAATCTCAGAGTTGAAGAAGAATCATCTGGACTCAAAACATTAACTCTGTTTTTCTCTCTCCACAGAAGCTGCCAGACCTGCTGGGTTTTTCCAGCATCTTCTCTGTCTTTTTCACTTATTGCTTCTTGGGTATGATTTCACAGGCTCTTGGGATCAATCCGGAGACCGTCCCTAACTTCATAGCTCAAGTCCACTCTGGTGTGCACTGCCAATCAAAGGAACATAGTTCCATTTCCCTTAAACACACAAGCCATCTGAATTCCAACTGAAGATGGCTTAATTTTCCAGAATAAAGCATAATTGGTGGAATTTAGATTTCATGAGCAGTTTTGAAGGCTTCTAGTAGACCTGCCAGTTGCTCCTTTTGGTAGTGTGGCCCCTTTAAGGCGGCAATCCCGGAGGGCCACCAGATCAGTGTCCAGGTAGGAAGCCGAGCCAATCAGGCAAGGGCACAAATCCAGGGTGGCGAAAGGTCCTTAGTTGAGCCAAGGAAAAGTGGACAATAGTTGCACAGTTAGTTCTGTCAGACCTTTATTTGGAAATAACTATTTATCATTGGCAGTAAACCCTTTCCAGGGTGGCACGGTGGCACAGTGATTAGCACTTCTGCCTCACAGTGCCAAGGACTCGAGTTCGATTCCCGGTTTGGGTCACTGTCTGTGTGGAGTCTGCACGTTCTCCCCATGTCTGCATGGGTTTCCTCCGATTTCCTCCCACGGTCCGAAAGATGTGCTGGTTAGGTGCACTGAACATGCTAAATTCTCCCCCAGTGTACCCGAACAGGCACAAGATTGTGGCAACTCGGGGATTTTCACAGTAACTTCATTGCAGTGTTAATGTAAGCCTACTTGTGACACCAATAAATAAACTTTAAACTTTAAAACTAAATTTTTATACTTTGAGCCACATCGAGTTGTCCCCAATTTATTACACTCCTCTCCCATGTAATTATGCACTGGACCATGAGTCTAGAAGTTTAAACTTCTCCAGGGATAACTTCTGATCACCACCCTCACGGCCCCCCAACACCTCCCCCCCCCCCCCCCCCCCCCCCCCCCCCCCCGCCCCACTCCCAACCATTCCCTGTGGTGGTCGTCCGTTTAAGGACAACACAAGCAGAAGAGGGTCGCCTAGCTTGAGGGACCAACTGGGACTAAGAGTGGGTAATCACCCCAGGGGTGGAGTCATCTCTGAAGCGGAAGACAGTCTGAAGGCATGTAGAAGACATGTAGGGACTGGCTAGCGGTGGGTTGCTCCAGGGAAGCCTGGGGATGGGTCCAGGCACTGTACAAGACTTTCCTTGTTAATAAATACCTTTTGTGTTCCAGATGAAATCTGTAGCGTGCATTATTACCACTCCCTTTTCCCATATATGTGAAACATGCTAATTTAATGCTCGGTTTCATAGAAGCCATAGTCTGGCTACGAGAGGGGACATTTCCTGCAAATTCACTATGCTGCTGCATTATTTCAAAACCGTACATATTTCTGCCCATTCAGGCCTCCCCCCCCCCCCCAAAAAGCTCCCAGCTTCCCAGCTGCAAGCTTCAAAGGCCCCCCAAGCTGCCTCTGAACTCACTCTCTGAGGGCAGTTAAATGTATGGATGGCAATAGAGACAGTGATTCATACTCACAGTCATTCTAGCTAGAAGTCATGTGGTGTTCCAGCATTACAGCCAACTGGGTCAGCTTGGGATAAGTTCAGGTTTACTCAACCTCATGAAATCACTACTTTATGATATATAAAAAATAATAAATAAAATGTACTTTTCGGTTTTCTTTTGAAACATCAGAAAGACCTTTCCTCACACTGAACACCATGTGAGAACAGTATCATTCATTTCTCCTCAATAAGCCAAAAGCACCAATCCAGCCCTCTGAACAGTCATTTCTTTGGCAGAACACAAGGTAACAAATCAGACAACCGGGCTATTTAAAATGTTGCTTTATGTACAGAAAATGACAAATCATTGACAATAAATGTGTCCATAGTATTTTGACATCTTAATTTAAAAGGTCCCATTACGTTTCCACCACATTTTAGAACCAGTTCATTCTGTAGGAACTCAGTTTCACTGTAACTGAACCCACAAGCAACCGTAACCTAGCGTTAAAGTAGCCTTTTTGCAGCTCTAGACAATTAAATGGGCTATAAATGTTTAAGTAGCTAACTGTTAAAACACAAGCTCCTTTAATGTTACACTACCTCATGGGGAAAACCAATTAGCAAAACCATCATTGGGCTTTTAAAATAATTAATTGAAAGAATAAAAACACACCCCCCACCAACATACAGGTCCTAGCGGTATAACATTTACCAACATGGACCATTTTTTGGATCTTGCGACAAGGTTGATGGATAAATTTCAAGAACAAAACTTGCTGTAAAATCTCTCACTCATTATGGACATCTACCCAAAAAAGCAAAAATCATCCACAACACCATCGTCCTGATGGATAATGTTTGGAGTCTGCAAGGAGGGGAATATTCACCCAGCAAATGATCGGAATTCAATAAGTGCAGTCATTTCAAGGCAATAGCAAAGGTTAACAGAGAAACATAGAAAATAGAAGCAGGAGTAGACCATTCGGACTTT
This sequence comes from Mustelus asterias, assembly GCF_964213995.1. Classification (NCBI taxonomy): domain Eukaryota; kingdom Metazoa; phylum Chordata; class Chondrichthyes; order Carcharhiniformes; family Triakidae; genus Mustelus; species Mustelus asterias. Next base: position 95,703,525 of record NC_135808.1, read on the forward strand.
CGATCCTGCTCTACTATTCATTATGATCATGGCTGATCATCAAAATCAATATCCTGATCCCATCTTCCCCCCATATCCCTTGATCCCTATAGCCCCAAAAACTATATCTAATTTCTTCCTGAAATCACTACTTTCTGTAGTAGTGAATTCCACAGATTCACCACCATCTCGGTGAAGAAATTTCTCCTCACCTCAATTCTAAAGATTTACCCCTTATCCACAAACTATGACCCCTAGTACTGGACTACCACACCATTGGGAACATTCTTTCTGAATCTACCCTATATAATGATAACAGAATTAGACAAGTTTCTCTGAGAGCCCTTCTCACTCTACATAAGTACATAAGAAATAGGAGCAGGAGTAGGCCATCTAGCCCCTCGAGCCTGCCCCGCCATTCAATAAGATCATGGCTGATCTGATAGTGGTTTAGTTCCACTTTCCTGCCTGCTCCCCATAACCCTTAATTCCCTTATTGATCAGAAATCACGGCACGGTACGGCGGCACGGTAGCACAGTGGGCGGCACGGTAGCACAGTGGGCGGCACGGTAGCACAGTGGTTAGCACTGCTGCTTCACAGCTCCAGGGTCCTGGGTTCGATGCTCGGGTCGCTGTCTGTGTGGAGTTTGCACGTTCTCCTTGTGTCTGCGTGGGTTTCCTCCGGGTGCTCCGGTTTCCTCCCACAGTCCAAAGATGTGCGGGTTAGGTTAATTGGCCAGGTTAAAAAAAAAAAATTGCCCCTTAGAGTCCTGGGATGCATAGGTTAGAGGGATTAGTGGGTAAAATATGTGGGGGTAGGGCCTGGATGGGATTGTGGTCGGTGCAGACTCGATGGGCCGAATGGCCTCCTTCTGCACTGTAGGGTTTCTATGATTCTATGAAATCTATCTACCTGTGTCTTAAACATATTTAACGAGATAGCCTCCACTGCTTCAATGGGCAGAGAATTCCAGAGATTCACTACCCTCTGAGAGAAGAAGTTCCTCCTCAACTCTGTTCTAAACTGACTCCCCCTTATTTTGAGGCTGTGTCCTCTAGTTCTTGTTTCCTTTCTAAGTGGAAAGAATCTCTCTGCCTCTACCCTGTCTAGCCCCTTCATTGTCTTATATGTCTCTATAAGATCTCCCCTCAGCCTTCTAAACTCCAACGAGTACAGGCCCAATCTATTCAATCTCTCCTCATAAGCTAACCGCCTCATCTCCGGTATCAACCTGGTGAACCTTCTCTGCACTCCCTCCAAGGCCAATATATCCTTTCGCAAACAAGGGGACCAAAATTGCACACAGTACTCTAGTTGCGGCCTCACTAGTACCTTGTACAATTGCAGCAAGACCTCCCTGCTTTTATACTCCATCCCCTTCACGATAAAGGCCAACATTCCATTTGCCTTCTTGATCACCTGCTGCACCTGCAAACTGAGTTTCTGCGATTCATGCACAAGGACCCCCAGGTCCCTCTGCACAGTAGCATGTTGTAATTTTCACCATTTAAATAATAGTCCATTTTACTATTATTCCTTCCAAAGTGGATAACCTCACACTTGTCAACATTATACTCCATCTGCCAGATCCTCGCCCACTCACTTAGCCTATCCAAATCTCTCTGCAGACTTTCCGCATCCTCCACGCAATTTGCTTTCCCACTCATCTTTGTGTCATCCGCAAACTTTGTTACCCTACACTCGGTCCCCTCCTTCAGGTCGTCTATGTATATGGTAAACAGTTGAGGCCCCAGCACCGATCCCTGCGGCATGCCACTAGTCACCAACTGCCAACCAGAAAAGCACCCATTTATTCCAACTCTCTGCTTCCTGTTAGATAGCCAATCCTCTATCCGCGCTAACACTTTACCCCCAACTCCGTGTACCCTAATCTTCTGCAGCAACCTTTTATGAGGCACCTTATCGAACGCCTTCTGGAAATCCAAAAACACCACATCCACCAGTTCCCCTCTGTCAACCGCACTTGTTACATCTTCATAAAAATCCAGTAAATTCGTCAAACACGACTTTCCCTTCCTGAATCCATGCTGCGTCTGCTTGATCGAACCATTTTTTTCCAGGTGTCCTGCTATTTCTTTTTTAATGATGGATTCCAGCAATTTCCCAACTACGGACGTTAAGCGAACCGGCCTGTAGTTACCCGCCTTTTGTCTACCTCCTTTTTTAAACAGTGGCGTCACATTAGCTGCTTTCCAATCAGCCGGCATTTCCCCAGAGTCCAGCGAATTTTGATAAATTACAACCAACGCATCTGCTATTACTTCTGCCATTTCTTTCAGTACCCTGGGATGCATTCCACCTGGGCCAGGGATTTGTCTACCTTTAGTCCCATTAACCTACCAAGCACTACCTCTTTAGTAATAGTAATCATTTTAAGGACCTCACCCCCTACAGTCCCACGACCGTCAATTTTCGGTAAGCTATTTGTGTCCTCTACCGTGAAGACCGACACAAAAAACTTGTTTAAGGCCTCGGCCATTTCCTCATTTCCCATTATTAAATCCCCCTTCTCATCTTCTAAGGGTCCAACTTACTTTAGCTACTCTTTTCCTTTTTATATATTTGTAAAAACTTTTACTATCAGTTTTTATATTTTGTGCTAGTTTAGTTTCATAATCTATCTTTCCTTTCTTTATCGCTTTCTTAGTAGCTCTTTGGTGTTTTTTAAAGCTTTCCCAATCTTCTAATTCCCCACTATTTTGGCCACTCTGTACGCATCGGTTTTTAATTTAATACTCTCCTTTATTTCCTCAGTTATCCACGGCTGGTTATCCCTTTACTTACATTCCTTCTTGATCACAGGAATATATTTTTGCTGAGTACTGAGAAAAACCTCCTTAAAAATCAGCCACTGTTGCTCAGCTGTCCTACCAACTAGTCTGCGCTCCCAGACTACATTAGCTAATTCTGCCCTCATCCTATTGTACTCCCTTCTGTTGAAGCAGAGGACACTGGTTTGGGACCCTACTTTCTCACCCTCCATTTGTATTAGAAATTCAACCATATTGTGATCACTCATTCCAAGAGGATCCCTCTTTTGAACTCCAATGAATATAACCCTAACTGACTTAGTCTCTCCTCACATGACAGACCTGCCATCCCAGGAATCAGCCTGGTAAACCTTCGCTGCACTCGTCTAAAACAAGGACATCCTTCCTCAGATAAGGACCACCAAAACTGCACACAATACTTCAGGTGTAGCCTCACCAATGCCCTGTACAATTGCAGTAAAACATCCCTATTCATATACTCAAATCCTCTCGCTATGAAGGCCAACATACCATTTGCCTTCTTTACTGCCTGCTGTACCTGTGTGCTTACTTTTAATGATTAATGCACGAGGACACCAAGGTCTCGCAGAGTATCTACCCCTCTCAATTTACACCCATTCAAGTAATAATCTGCCTTCCTATTTTTGTTACTGAAGTGAATAACCTCACATTTATCCACATTATACTGCATCTGCCATGCATATGCCCACTCACTCAGCCTCTCTAAATCATGCTGAAGCTTCTCTGCATCCTCTTCAAAGCTCACCCTCCCATCTAACTTTGTATCATCTGCAAGTTTGGAGATAATACATTTAGTTCCCTCTTCCAAATCATTAATGTATAATGTGAATAGTTGGGGTCCTAGCTCAGATCCCTGTGGAACTCCATTAGTCATTGCCTGCCAATCAGGAAAATACCCATTTATGCCAACTCTTTGCTTCCTATCTGTCAACCAGCTTTTGATCCATCTCAAGACATTACCCACAATCCCATGTGCTTTAACTTTACATAGTAGTCAATGTGAGACCTTGTCGAAAGCCTTCTGAAAGTCTAAATATACCATATCCACTGGTTCTCTTTGGTCAACACAAGTAGCTGTATCTTCAAAGAATTCCAATAGATTCATCAGGCGTGATTTCCCCTTTGTAAATTTATTTAATTTATTCCAACAAATTAGTTCCAGTCCCATATAATGAGCCATCAACTTTGGTGTGACCATTGTCACATTGCCCCAATGTTGTTTATTGTTGTATCGCAAATTCTCACACTATCACAGCTGGAATTTGTATTGTACTTGTAGCTAATTCAACTATCTAAACATTTATGTAGATAGGGATGAAGCAATGGATGCCACATCAGAAAGATAACCTTAGGTTGGATCTTTTTTTTAATTCATTCATAGAAGGTGGGCATTGTTGGCAACACCAGAATTTATTGCCCATCCCTAATTGCCCTTGAGAAGGTGGTGGTGAGGTGGTTACTTGAATTGCTGCAGTCCATGCAGTACAGGTACATGCACAGTGCTGTTAAGTATGAAGTTCCAGGATTTTGATCCAGTGACAGTCTCATCCAGGTCAATGGTGGCTTCCAGGATGTTGATGATGGGGGAATTCAGTGATGGTAATGCTGCTTAATGTCAAGAGGACATGGTTAGACATCCTCTTGTTATAGATGGTCATTGACTGGCATTTAGTGGCACGATTGTTACTTGCCACTTAGCAGTCCCAGTCTGAATGTTGTCCAAGTCTTGATGGATATAGGCTCAGAATGCTTCATTTTCTGAGCAGATGAGAATTCAACTGAATACTGTGCAATCATCAACGAACATTCCCACTTCTAACAAGAGTATGGTGAAACAGCTGAAGGTGGTTGGACCTTCTATATAGCCCTGGGAAATTACTGCAGTTATGTCCTGGGGGTGAGACGACTGCGCCAGTGCTAAGTGTGCTAAGTATGATGCCTATGGTTTCTTTCTGATACCACTGACATCAATTTTATTAGCATCCATTGATGCAACATTTGGTCAAACGCTTCACTGATGTTAAGTGCAGTCAATCTTGCCTTAATTCTGGAATTCAGCTGTTTTGTCCATGATTGAACCAAGGCTCTAATGAAGTCTGGAAACCAGTGCTTTCTGTGGAACTCAACTGGACATCCTTGAGCAGGTTATTGGTGTGAAAGCAGCAATTGAGAGCACTGGTGATGATACCTCCATCATTTTGTTGATGATTGAGAGTCGACTGATTGGCTGGTAGCTGAGTAGTCTCAGCAGCGCCAGACCACAGTAATGGCCAGTGTCGGGACTACAAGAGAGCCCAGAGAAGAAAATTCTGGATACTATACCTCAAAAAAGGTACCAATCATTCCTTCTTTCCTGCCTTTTACCCCGAGTTGGGAAAGTATTAATCGTAATATTCTTTCTCTCTTCCAGTCCTAGCTGAGGATAACAGATGAATAATGCAAGGTGAGCACTATTAAGGAAAAGCATTCACCTCTGCTAGATGTCATGGCAATCATTAAAAAAAAATCACAAGTACTGGCACCAGATTTCTTAGCAAGATGTGCCTTCCTCCTCTGTCAGTTGGGTCCTTGTCAAGAAATTCAACTAACCACAGGTCTCAACTGGAGGAAAGCTGTTGGCCTCTTTTAAGGGAGGAAAGCTGTTGGAAGCAGGAGGAACCTGTCAACCCGGTAAACTGAGATAGCTTGCTGTCTTCACTGCCTGTGATCCTTTCGAAATTCCTGGAATCTGGCAGGTCAACTGTTTCTGCAACAGGAGGGGTGAACTAAAGGGTTCGGCTTAATGAGCCAGATAACATGGAGAACTAGGTCACAAGAGTGAATACACTCACTGTACAAAACTGACCAATCAACACTCCCTCCAATGATCTGCACTACTAATCTCCTTGGTTAAACAAATCCCAATTCCCCAGCCTCTTAACCATCTATATTCCTATTAATTATATTCATAGAATCCCTACAATGCAGAAGGAGGCCACACGGCCCATCGAGTCTGCACCAACCACAATCCCACCCAGGCCCCATTCCCGTAACCCCACATATTTACCCTGCTGACCCCCGGACACTAGGGTCAATTTAGCATGGCCAATCAACCTAACCTGCACATCTTTGGACTGTGGGAGGAAACCGGAGCACCCGGAGGAAACCCACGCAGACACGAGGAAAATGTGTAAACTCCACACAGACAGTGACCCGAGGCCGGATTGAACTTGGCGCCATGAGGCAGCAGTGCTAACCACTGTGCCACCCCATGGTTGGAATGAAAAAAATATTTGTAAGAGAAAGACAGTTGAACATTAGACCTTGCTATCTAAACACTGGGCTGTGCCCTAACACAGTGTGGATACAAAGTGCTTGGACCCAATCATTCCAAATAATATGTCTTTGCACAACTGGAACTCTCTTCTATAAAAATCTGCTTCTGAAAATTCAGGTTCATACTACTTCTGCCTTAGGAAAGAATATTTAAATAATTATAATTAAATGGGAACAATGGAATTTGAGTTCCAAGATTTCACATTTTTAACACAATATAAAATGGATTTTAACTGTTTTCAAAAACCTGACATTGGAGCCTGGTTTGAATTTACACACATGAGCAAGTGTCGACCAACACAAGTTACCTTTTGGGAAGCTTTTCAAACTACTTCCAAATATTTACATCGTCACATTTAGCAACGATGATTAGAAGTGTAAAATACTGATCAGAGCAGACAACTGTCACAGTAACTTTATTGCAGTGTTAACGAAATAAACTTCCATTAATTCTTGAGGGGTGAACATTGGCTAAAGTAAGAACAATAACTATTTGGTATTTCAAATGCAAATGCCTTGGGGATGGGGTGTGACATCATCGGGTGCGGAGTGTGATCTCCTCCATTTGGGGGGGGGGAGGGGAAATGGGGGTAAGGGTCCAATGTTCTGGGGGTGCCACACTGACTAGGGGCAGCTCGGGGTGGGGGGGATGAGGTGAAGGGATGACAACCCTGATAAAATCTGGAGAGAAACCTGGCGTGTTTCACATCAGAGGGGAGGGGGTAAGATTTTTGGGAAGATTTCACCCACAGTTTCCAGTTAATATGGCCAAGATTATCCAATCTCCTTTTCAGTGGAACTGAGGAAGACCTGGGTAGGGGATGAAATGCATCCACGACCATTTGGACTTCCTGCAGGCATTGCCCAGTGCTGCACCATATAGATGGGCCTATCGCATGGAGAAAACACGTCAGCCAATGCATTGTCAGTCATTTCTGTCATAGCAGCTCTGGAGATTAGAGCATCAGTTCATCCCTGGTGTTCTGTGTTAGAGGGATTAGGGGAAGGATTTTAATTTAAATATTCAAAAGCCTCTGTAATCAATCACAATTGAAAATATTGCATCAGCTGCAAAGCAGGAACATTGCTGAAAACACGACTTATTAAGTTGAAAGACTTGTGAAAAGACCAACCCAACTGATCTGTTCACAAAACAGGTTCTGGACCACTAACACTTCCCACTAATGACTTTGGAGATAATTCGCAAACTGAATGGAAGGGAGGAATGTCAGTGGAGTACAATTTGCTTCCGTATATATTTTTTAAAATGCAAAATCTTACAACTTGCTAAAGCAACTGGCAGGAGATCTTGCTTCAGAAATCGATAGAATTCAGACTGGGTTAACGGGGAACAGTAGCTGAATTGCAAGCTCTGGGGAAGACATTCCGGTTGCACCACACAGACCAAATACTAACAACCTCCTATTCGCAATAGTGAAGCATCTCAGCCACACTTTCTCCAGATTGCCTTCCCTTAAATGAGAAAATATTTGCAGCAGGTTTTGCAAATAGGATCGGTGCAGTCTACAGAACTGTACATCTGAGCATCCAGCAGAAACAATCATTCTATAATTATAGGCTACAAAAGACCATTAACCAACTTTTCATGAAGGAAAAGAATTAACGTTATCTTTTTTTTGTAAAAATAATAATGACGTAAACAAACTTTTTCCACAGTCTTCAAAGGACCTGAGGCATGCTTCTAAATTGCAACTGACAGCAAGCATTAAAGCCAGAGTGCAGTGCCAGAGCATACAGTAATCTAATCAGAAACCACGCTGGCTTGGCCAAGCTCCACTAACTCATGTAACGTTTGTTAGGCTGTTGTCCAATTTCTCCGAAACCATGTAAATATTATTCAAAAACAACAAATTTCTGAGGGCCCATTCAGTGCCAACTTCACATTAGTTTCATTAACGTGTGCACATTTTAGGGGCACAAGGAGCCATGTCGAAAACAGCCTATGGTTTACATGAGTTTGCTTCATTAAGCTAGCCGGCCATGAGCCAAAAGATTATGATTCAATTCAAAGTAGGCACAGAAGAAAATGCAAACTGATTTGACAGCCTTCTATATTTAGTCATTCTTGCAATTAGCTGCTAAAAAACTTTTAAAATAACCCGGAACCTTTTTTTTTCCATCTCAATTGACCCTTTCTCTGCAATCGTTTTGACAAGATTGAAAATGTCAACAAAATAACAGCTACGGTTCCTTACTTGGGATGTGTCGTGATTGAAGATGACAGCATTCAAGTCACCACAGTTGTAGTGTTTGATGAGGTCCTCTGTTGTGTAAGGGACCTGCAAACTGCCTGCTCGGAGGCTCTCATGTTGCAGTAGTGTTTGGTTTAAAGCAAAGAGGACCTGTAATGACACAAGAGTGAAAGATTTGTGAAAAACGCAGAGTTGGAAATAGGTGGAATTTACAACAGTGTGGGCTTAGGGTATGCGACATTTTAAAGGCAGACACATCCAGACGAAGTTTAATCATAAAGCAGTGTTTCTATTTCACACAAGCAAACATTGTGTATAATGTGAAATGTTGTGCAAGAAATGAACCAAGCAGAGATCCCATATGAATTCCAAATAGCTTGATTCCGGAACCATCATCCCTTACATATGATTTTCTCCTTTCTCCACCTAAAGGTGCTGAGCACTGACCATAGCTTCTTATACAACCCAAGTAACAATCAGTAGAGTGAGCCTACTGATGTTTGGAGGGGAAGGGTTACTAGACATTAGATGGCCATTACATTTCAGTGGTCCTCTGACACATGGTAAGGGCCACAGCAACGTCCTACATCAATCACGATGCCAGTGACCGAGAACGATTAAAAAAATCTTTATAAAATTTCTTTAGTGCTTTCTGGAGCTCTTTGATGATTCTAATAATTTTCATTGTACCACTCACGTGGAATTTCAAATTCAATTTTCCAAGTCATTTCACCATCTTTTCAGCTCAACATGTTGCCAGACTTCCAGAGAAACGGCCCTCAGGTTTTTTTTAAGGTCAGTTTTGTATTGCCATCATCTTCACTTAATCCACAAGACTCTTAACCCTCGACTCTGATCACTGTTAGTCACTCCATACACCCTACTCTCTTTTTCACTTCCTATTATATCTCTTGGATGCAGTTTTTACAAACTGTTAAATAGGCTTGACAAATGCTATTTGCATGAAGGAGAAGCATCTTTAACAGCAGAAAAGGGATCAAAGATAAATCAGAATATCTTAACACTTCAAAGAACTGTTTTGTAATATCACATGAGACTGTCGTTATTGTGAATTTTCCCTTTCATTCTGTGGAGCAGATTGCAGACAAAATAAAAGTAACCCAACATACACAGTTCAAAAAGTGTACTGTTGTAGACATTTCTAAGCGAAAAAACCTTCTCTAATGACAGGGTAGGCTCATGCAGGTTTGTAAGAAACCCCCTGGGTGCAATCTTAGCGTCCCTTCACGCACACTTCCGTTGCAGCGAAGACAGAGAATTTGGTGCCCAGCCAAATCTCCGTTCGCTGCAGCGGGATGGGAAAATTCCACTGGCGTGAATGGTCGGAAAAATCCGGCCCCTAATTGGAGATGAAAGTTATGTTTTACTAGGCAGCATTGATCTCTGTGCTCCTAAATACTTTGGAGGCCAACACAACCGACAGCAGGCCCCGAAAGCACTGCAGCAGTATCATCAGTGGTGTCTTCACAAGCACATCCAACTCTGGTGGTCAGAAAGGTGGTTCCTCTCCCAAGCCAACATGTCCAGCATTGAGATTCCAATCAAAATCAACTCTACTTGACAGGATATGTCACTCATATAGCTGACACCAGACTCCCAAAGCAACTAGTCTACTCAGAACTCGGTCATGACAAGAGACTCCTAGGGGTACAGTGGAAATGCTTCAGTGATTTCTCCGCAGCAGCTCTGAGGAGATGCAACATACCCACTGACTCATGGATCCCCTGGCTTGTGACCGATCAAAATGGGGATGGTACATTCGGGAAGGCACCGAACACATTGAGAGGCTTTGTCAGGAAAATGCAGCAGAGCAAAGTTACAATTTATTTATTAGTGTCACAAGTAGGCTAACATTAACACTGCAATGAAGTTGCTGTGAAAAGTCATGGTGTCAGAGAGAGGAAACTCATCTCTCTGACCCTTCAAGCACTACCTGCCTGCAAGTGGCAGAGTCTGCAGGTCACACATTGGACTTATTAACCACTTCAGAACAATCTTGTTCAAACCAGAGTAGAAGCAAGTCACCCTCGATGCCGAGAGACTGCCCAAGAGGAACTAGCTGGGTTTTGACACGTTGGACAGCTGTTGTTAAAATTGGGCCAAGTATGCATGACTTTGCAGTAACTTATAAGGGGTGTGCCTTTTGTCCGTAAGGGCATCACAGCACCTCGGGCAGACCAGTCATTTAATGTCAGAATAGGTAATGTGAAGTGCACTTGCCATTCTAGGTGTCAATCAAAAAAGGTAACTAATTCCATCCCCACAATTAGAGAAAAGCAATCTCAGCCACGATCATGCCACTGTTGTGGTACCCTGGAGATTCTTTCTTCTTGGGAGCTGAACAGGGCTGTTATACTCTGCATTTGTGAAGTCAACTCTGATAATATGGTTTAGTCTGCAAGCTTTTGAGAACACCCTTTAACTTCAAAGCTTAATCACATATTTAACATCTCAAATTATACAATGAGGACGCACACCCAGTAGAAAGGTATCAGATATTTGCCACTCACTGGCGGTGACAAAAATGTAATTCTGTCTTGGTTCACCTTTGCAAAGATTTATTTAATTCAGTTACTCATCTCAAGGTGTTTAAAAATGTCAAAACTTTCTCCAAATTTAACTTGATATAAGTATATCATTATTTGTCTGAAAAGCTTGCAAAGGGACCAAGCTACTTTCAAACAGAAGGGAAATTTATTCAGATATGGTAGATAACTATTGAAGTGCAGGAAATCTCTGGTGATATCAAGCTGGAAAGCAGTTCCAAATTAAGAGACAATCTGGAGCTTCCAAAAGACAAATGAAAATCAAACATTTCTCCTGCAATCCGTAAGTGTGAATCACAAAAGGTCCCTTTTTGCAACTTTGACAGAGCGATCAGCTGTACTTGCAAGACAATTGCAGAGACCAAATTACAAAGGGCCTCCTCCATGTCCAGGTCACTAGGGTAAGGGACCAACCTGTGGATCAGGCAAGCAACTTAAAACCTTCCGTAGAGAAGGAACCAACAGGAAACACAGGGACAGCGACAAGGGAGAGCATCCATTCCTACAATCTCCAACCGTCATCACCAGGTGAGCGCCAGTGCCCGGTTGTTCAGTATAAATTCCCACTGGCCCTACAAATTCTGCAGGGGCACTGACAAAAGCACGATTCCAGTGTATCTGTTGGGAATCATAATTCATGCAACAACCACAGCCCCTGGAGTGGCAAGAAGTTTAAAAGAAAACCCTGACCCAAAAATTTGGCTGAGGTTCCCCTGGTCTCCTGCCATAACTTTGGCCAGAGTAACTCAAATCTCCCTCACCCTGTCCCAGGGAAATGATATAAACAATCATATTTATCCTTCTGCTCCGTTTCTTTGGGAATTCCACAAAGCTTGAATTTGAGATGTGTAGAATACCATTACTGAGCCGCCCCCCACCGCCGCCCCCCCCCCCACCCCCCATCCCAGCCACCCCACAACCACCCCAAAGGAATTTCAAGAACTGTGAATATAGAAGTTATCTATAAAAAATAGCTTAGCATTTACGTTACGTCTTTTGATCATTTTCCCTTTGAGGAGCTAAATATTAGAACTTCTAATTCATAAATGTATTATGTTACTGTTTTCTTTTTTTGAGTGAAGTTGCTTAAATTTAGACCTGGGCGAGAATTCTCTGGTGTTGCATCGCTGCCAGCGAGAATGGAGAATTTGGCACTCAGCCAAATCTGCATCAACAGCAGCGGGACCGGAGAATCCCAGCTGTGGGTGAGGTCCGAGAATTCCGACCATAATCTAATGTGGCACTCCAGTATTTCCCAGGAGCAAGCTGGATCCCATTGAGCTATTGGTTAATTCCATTAGGTAACGTAATTAACAAAAAGATTATTCTTCTCATTCGTAGCAGCACATTGCTGCAAACTTATCCAGTTATCATGGATATTAAAAATATTCCCAGAAAGTACAGAGAGCAGGGTTCACTTGCCAACATGATGTAAATAAAGGAAATTTTAAAAATCCCCAAGGTTAAAAAAACTAAAATGTAACAGTGGCATTTCACTTTATTTTTTTGTCTTACCTCCAACTACTTCCCTCTCCTCTATTAAAGGTACCTTTCTGTTTCCACAGGCCCTGGCAGCCTTCCAGTACCATACCTAACTCCTTACTCTTCACATCCATCTAATTACAAGGACTAACCAGTGCAGAAGCAACAAATTCAGCCCAAACAGTCCATGCTGGCCTTTACGCTCCATCCGAGCCTTCTCACATTCATCTTCATCTAACTCGATCAGTGTAACCCTCTATTCCCTTCTCCCTCATTTTGTTATGATCCCTGTAACTTCCTTTAAAAAGAAATCTGAAAAGCCAGTTATTTACTGAAAGAATGAAACCCGCAAGAGTCCACGGTTTAAAACAGAAGACGTTTTACAGTGCACGAGACAAAGTAAAGACTAAATAATGGCCGGAATTCTCCGTTCCCGTCCGTCCCGCCACCGCTGCCAGCCAGCGAGAATGGAGAATGTGGCGCTCAGCCAAAACGCCATTCACTGCAGCGGGGCCGGAGAATCCCCGCCAGGGGGCGAGGTCGGGGAATTCCGTACTCTAAAACACAAAATCAACAAAATTGAACCTGAATTAACAGGCAAATTGCAGTCGATAATGATAAATGGCACATTAAATGGCAGATACAGCTAAGACAGATCTTATGAATTGGCTCTGCAGCCCACTCAGCACACATGTCATCAATCTCAGGACACAAAGTCCTTCAAAGCTCTGTTATCCTCAGAAAGAATTTCAGCTCCTTTTCTGGGATTTAACTTGATCCTCAGCCGATAGCGGTGCACAGCCAACCAAGCTTTGGCTGCAGATTCCATCACAGTATGTTTATTTAGCCTCCCCATAAAGATATCTTTGCTATTTGCCCCAACTCCCGATATTCTCTGTGAGTACTGTGCTCCACGTAAAGATCCAAAGTCCCTATTTGATTTCTTGGGGATTATTTTATATTGATAGCTTTCATTTTTCTCTCCTCCACATACAAGCTTTCTTTAAGTTAATTTATTAGTGTCACAAGTAGGCTTACATTAACGCTGCAATTAAATTAGTGTGAAAATCCCCTCGTCGCCACACTCCGGCGCCTGTTCGGGTACACTGAGGAAGAATTTAGCATGGCTAATGCACCTAACCAGCACGTCTTTCGGACTGTGGGAGGAAAGCGGAGCGCCCGGAGGAAACCCACGCAGACACAGGGAGAATCTGCAACTCCGCACAGACAGTGACCCAAGCCGGGAATTGAACCCGCGTCCCTGGTGCTGTGAAGCAACAGTGCTAACATGTAGGAGTATTCCCTCAGTGCCTACCCCATTGAAAATCTTCATTATTTGAAATATAATTCTGTTCTGTCAACTCTCAGCCTTCTCATTTCAAGAGAAAAAATATCCAGCCTGTTCATCCTTTTCTGATGAGTGTAACCTCACTGTTCTGCTTTCAATCCTTGTAAGACAAAAATGTTGCATCCCCTCTCGTGCCTCGATATGCTTTTTATAATCTGCTGACCAGAAGTGGACTGAAAATGTGGCTTGAATAAAGTTTGATATAATTTTATTTTTCAATCCTATCCCTCTACAAATAAACACCAATGTGTTGCTTGCTTTTTTAATATCACCTTATTAATCTGCATTGCTACTTTTAGTGATTTGTGTATTTGCACTCCCAGATATCTTTGCTCCTCTAATCTATTTAGATCCTGATGTTCCAAGTAACACATAACCTCCTTATTTTCTTTACCAAAATGTGAGACCTCATACTTTTCTAGTTTGAAATTCATTAACTGTGGCTGGGATGTTGTGTCTAAAAATCCCGCGAGAGTCAAAAGACGGTAATCTCGCCGGCGAGATCTCATTTTCAGGTTTTCCCGACCACCCCACAAGTTACGTTATAAGGTTCATGCCCAGAAAGGTCAGGAGCCTTATTTTAATGAATTAGGATATCATTAAAGGGCTTCACTGCGTATCATTGCACCCACATTGGGATCTCCCCGCTAACTGACATGACATCACGTCAGCAGGTTTTACAAGTTTTTAAAGACAGGGAACCAGGCGAAGGGAACCCGCCAGGGGTGCACAGCTAGTTAAAGCCTCTGGAGGAAGAATGCCATGGCGGGGCAGCACCCTGGCACTGCCCCTGGCACCCTGGCACACAGAGGTCAGTGCCTGGTGCTGTGCCAGGGGAAAGTGTCAGGATGGTGCCAATGGGGGAACCTCATTCCCATGCCTGTAGGGAGTGGGGCAGTTTGCCCATGTGCATGCACGTGTGTCTCCGTGTGCTTGGTGAGGGGGTGGGGGTTCTTCCTCTTCTTTTTCAATCAGAGATTGGGGCATGGCATTTCCTGGCCCTGCCCCGCCAGTGTAACGACGTGAGCCACACCTCCCAATATTTTTTAATCCAAGTGCAGGACAACATGGTGAGAGAGGCTGGCAAGCAGTACGTTGCTTTGCTCAACTGAGGCAGCACTCGGGTGAAGAAAGGGAAAATTCCATGCTGTGCGTCCAATATGCAAACATATCAATGCGCCTCAGTGTGAGCTACCACACCCCCTCTCATTTACTCACAACACACACATGCACATACACACTTTGGCCCAAAGAGCCCATGAATGAAGAAACTGGAAATACAATGCACCTCTGATATTCAACAGTTGAAGAAATTGCAGCCAAACCTCATCCAATGCTTACCTAGGGGACGAGGGGTAAAGCATTTTGTCTGTACGCACAAGTAGCAGACATTGGATTGTGACCAGAAAAATGAACCTGGGCAGGATTTCCCCTCTCTAGACTATGGGTTTTCCGGCTTTTTGGCCCACGACTGTCGCTCCGGCTTACGCAGCACGAGGTGAAGTCAAAACTCGGACCTTATCATTCAATTGGCTCAGGACAATGTGTGGCAACATCATATCACAATTTACTTTATTCTATCCATCTTATCATGGATGGCAGCTTTATGGTGATCGCTAGACCAAGTGGGATTCATTACCCAAAGAGCTACTTGGTCAAATATTGCTGCCATGTGTTTACTGGGAAATTCAGTCAGCAGGGAAGCGGAAAGAAAGCAAAATATGTCCCCACCCACGTGGGGAAAAATTCTATTTTACAAGCTGTGTCACTCCATGACTGTCTCGGGAACCCCGGACAGAAGGATTTACTTAATGCAAAGAAACTGTTGGCATTTATCATCTCCTTTAAATAGTTGACTCCTTCTTTTAAACTATTCAGTACATCTGAATTTGTTTAAAGTATGTAGGTTCCACTGACCTGTGCCTTTAATTATAAGAGAAAATGCAATTCCATTTCTGATGTAGCTTTCACCTGAACGTGGAATCTAGAACCAACTATTCCTTGTTCTAATTACCAAGCCTCAGCTCACAATACGTTGGCAGTTTACTGTGTTATACATTAGCAAAAGGTACTTGGATTCGCAGGAAAAAGGTGCTTTATTCAAAGTAATCTTCAAATCTTACAGCACAAATGGCGGGAATTCAGCTCATCATCTGCATGTGTGTGTGTTGGCTCTTTGAAAGAGCTATTGAATTAGTCCCACTCCCGTCCTCTTTCCCAATAGTATATGCCCAATTCCTACAAACAAAAAAACATGCGAATTAGGAGCAGGAGTAGGTCATTTGGCCCCTTAAGACAGCTCCACTATTCAATCAGATCATGGCTGGTATGATGGTGGCCAAAACTCAAAGGTTGAATTGTTGGGATGGCAAGCAAAGAGTTAGCAGGTAACAGTTTCCATTGGTTCCTATATCCCCTCTGCCACACTATGCTCAAAAGAGCATTGATTGGCATAAGGCGGGGCTTCCGTCCCTCACTCGGGAGGCTGTCCTATTGGGGAGCTGCCAACCAATCAGTTTGGTCAGTTCTCCAGGAACAGCACTGCGGTGGCTGGAAGAGGCACTTGCAGGGTGCTGCCTGAGACTGATGCCAAAAACCTCAGACCACGTCCGCGGTTGGGATTCGCCAGTGACGCTACAGTGAATGGAGTTCCGGCTGAGCGCCACATTCTCCGCTCTCGTTGGCGCCGGGGCAGGAATGGATGTAATCAGAGAATCCTGCCCTAAGTCCTGGAAACCGGAGAAAAAGGTGTGTCAGGGCTCTGGCTGATGTGGCGGGGAGGTAAGTCCAGAGTTCACCAGGTCTTAATAGGAGTGCGCCCCTAGACAGAAGGAGGCTTCTGATAGAGGCACCTTCCCATCATCCCTTCCTGCCTGAGATCTAACTCTGAGATTTACAGGTTCCTCCCTCCGCCTGAGCTGTCATCTCGTAGCCAGACTAAAAATGAGGCTGGGTGGGAAGCTGCTATTAAGTGGCCACTTAAGGACTTTAATTCAGGCAAGGACGGGCTTCCCGCCCCAGCATAAAAGCGCTCTGAAGTCAGTTCGGGTGGGAAATTGGAGGGAATCCCCTCCATACAATTTCACATTTCCTCCCCTCAACCACAGAGCCCAGAATCCACTGGGAGAGGTAGGGGTGCGTGCAGTGCAGTGGGGATGCAAAATTCTGGCCCACTTTCTTTCCAACCCCTATACCCTTGGAGTTGATTGTCAATCAAGAATCTATCTAACTCAGCCTTAAAAATATTCAATGGAGGTGTGCCCCCCCCCCCCCCCCCCCCCACCACCCCCACCCCCGCTGCTCTCTCAGGAAGAGAGCGCTACAGACTCATGAAATTCCCAGGAAAAAAAATTCTCCCCTTAAGCCTTAAACTTTGTTCTCTAGTTCTAGTCTTTCAACAAAGCAAAACATCCTTTCAGCATCCACCCTGCCAACTCCCCTCAGGATCTTACATTTCAATAAGAATTTCATTCTTCTAAACTCCAATGTATACGGTTCCAACCTGTCCAATCTTTCCTCAGAGGATAACTCCCTCGTTCCAGGAATCAGTCAACTGAACCTTCTCTGAACTGCTTTTAATGCAATTATGTCCTTCCTTAAATGAGGAGGCCAAAACTGTACACAGCACTCAAGATGTGGTCTTGCAATGCCCTGTACAACAACAACAAAATATCCTTACTTTTTATTCCGTTCCCCTTGCAATAAACAACAACCTTCTATTTGGATTCCTAATCACTCACTATACCTGCATGATTTTTTTTGTGATTCCAACTACCAGGACACCCAGATCTCTCTGTACCTCACAGAGTTCTGCAATCTCTTCCCAATTAAGTAATATGCTGTTTTTAAAATCTTCCTGCCAAAATGGACAAAGGGTTGTGAATGTAGCCCAGTCCATCACGCAATCCAGCCTCACATCCATTGACTCCATCTACACTTCCTGCTGCCTTGGAAAAGCAGCCAGCATAATCAAGGACCCCACATACCCAGACAACTCTCTTCCAACTTCTGCTGTCAGGAAAAAGATACAAAAGTCTGAGATCATGTACCAAATGACTCGAGAACAGCTCCTTCCTTCTGTCAGGAAAATGATACAAAGGTCTGAGATCATGTACCAAATGACTCGAGAACAGCTCCTTCCTTCTGTCAGGAAAACGATACAAAGGTCTGAGATCATGTACCAACTGACTCGAGAACAGCTTCTTCCTTGCTGCCATCAGACTTTTGAATGGAACTACCATATATTAAACTGATCTTTCTCTACACTCTAGCTATGACTGTAACACTATATTCTGCACCCTCTCCTTTACTTCTCCCCTATGTACTCTATGAACGGTACGTTTTGACTGTATAGTGTGCAAGAAACAATACTTTTCACTGTATCCCAATACATGTGACAATAATAAATCAAATCAAAGTTAACTGGTCTGTAGTTTCCTGTTTTTTGCCTCACTGCTATCTTGAATAGAAGAGTTCCATTTGCTATTTTCCATTCTGGTGGGCCTTTCCAGAATCTAGGAAATTTTGGAAAATTAACAACAATGCATCAACTATCTCAACAACTACTACTTTTAAGACTCCAGGAAAAAGTCCATCAGGACATGTCAGCTTTAGTTCTAATAATTTTCTCAATACTCTTTCCCTGATGATGGTGATTGTTTTCAGTTTCTCCCTCCCTTTCACCTCTTGATGTAGTTATTTCTGGGATGTTATTTGTTTCATTGACAGTGAACAAAGATACAAAATATCTGTTAATTCATCACCATTTCCTTATTTTCCATTATAAATTCCCCATATTCACTCTGTAGAGGACCAACATTAATTTTACTCTTTTCCTCATTAGATACCTGTAGGAACTCTTACCATCTGTCTTTATATTTCTAGCCAGCTTTCTCTCTTTTTCTAATTTATTTTGATTTTTTTTAGCATTTCTTTGCTGTTTTTTTATTTTCTGTCCAATCTTCGAATTTAACATTAATCTTTGCAGAATTGTATGCTTTTTCTTTCAATTTGATACTATCTTTAACTTCCTGAGTTCGCCACAAATGGAACGCCCTTCCCCTAGAGTCTTTCTTTCTCGCTGGAATGTGGAGTATTATGAAGATCGCCCTAAATGTCTGCCACGGCATCTCTACTGACTTGTCCCTTAATAGAATTTCCCAGCTCTGTCTTTATACCCTCATGATTACCCTTATTTAAATTCAAAATGCTTGTCTTTGACTCACCCTTCTCTCCCTTGAACGGAATGAAAAATTCAACCATATTATAATTACTGCTATGTAGGGTTGGATTTACTATGAGGTCGATAATTAATCCTGTCTTGTTGTACTGTCTGATTACCTTTAGCACATGCTACTCTGAGAAACTGTCCCAAAAACATTATGAGCTCATCTACATTAACTACTTTTGCCCCTCTGATTTGCCCAATCCACATGTAAATCAAAATCACCCATGCTAATCATCATACCTCTCTCACAAGACCCCATTATTTCTTCCTTATAGTCCATCCTACAGTCTGGTTACTGTAGGAGGGGCAATAAACTACATCCATGGGTAATTTCCAACCTTTACTATTTCATATCTCAATGCAAACTGATTCTACATCTTGATCAGTAGCACTAAAGTCATCTCTCTACTATTGTACTAACGTCATCCTTTTCCTAGTTTCCTGTCCTTCCAAAACGTTGTGGACCCTGGAATATTCAAGTCCCAGCCTTTGTCATCTTGCAGCCTTGCCTCTGTAATGGCTATCTGATCACACATACTTATTTTTATTTGAGCTGTCAATTCAACTGTTTTATTACGAATGCTATGTGCATTCAGATATTGAACAATAGCCTCTGCCTTGTTACCATTTGGGCAATTCTGGCCATATCTGGTGCCCTAGTTTTACATTTATATTGCTCTGTCATGCTCTGATCATCCATGCTCTGATCATCCATGCTCTGATCATCATTTCTCTCTTTGCTACCTTGCTCTTTTGCCTTATCTTCTCTCTTTAATTTATCAGACCTTTCCAGACTTGGACTGGAATTTTCCAGCCATTCTTGCTGTTGGGATTCCCTGGTCCGACTGCGGTGAAAGGAGATTTGGCCGAGCGTCAAATTCTCCGACTTCATTTGCAGCAGCAATGGTGCGTGAACAGGCAGTAAATTCCAGCCTTGATCTCTTGCTCCCACTATTTAGTTTAAAGCCTATTCTTCCGCCCTGGTTATAGGACTCTCCAGAACAGTGGTCCCAGCACGGTTCCAGTGAAGACTATTCCAACATTACGGCTCTCACTTTCCCCAGTACTGGCGTCAGAATCCCATGAATTGAAACCCATTTCTCCCACACCAACATGCAACTTCCTAATGGTGGTTCATGTAATAGTCCAGAGAACCTTTGAGGTTCTGTTTTTCAATTTACCCCTGAGTTGCTCATACTCCCCAAGTAGAACCTCTTTCCTAGTTCTACCTATGTTGTTGGTACCTGTGAGGACTGGATCCTCCCCCTCTCACTGCAAGTTTCTCTTCATCCCGAGCTGATGTCCTGAACCCTGGCACCAGACAGGCATCACAGTCTTCTGGACTCTCGCCATCAGCTACAAAGAACTGTGTCTGTCCCTCTGACTATACTGTCCTCTATTACCATTGCATACAGAGGCGGCACGGTAGCACAGTGGTTAGCACTGCTGCTTCACAGCTCCAGGGACCTGGGTTCGATTCCCGGCTTGGGTCACTGTCTGTGTGGAGTTTGCACATTCTCCTCATGTCTGCGCACTCCGGTTTCCTCCCACAGTCCAAAGATGTGTGGGCTAGGTTGATTGGCCATGCTAAAAATTGCCCCTTAGTGTCCTGAGATGCATAGGTTAGAGGGATTAGCAGGTAAATGTGTAGGGATATGGGGGTAGAGTCTGAGTGGGATTGTGGTCGGTGCAGACTCGATGGGCCAGATGGCCTCTTTCTGCACTGTAAGGTTTCTATGATTCTATACATTCATATTTATTTCCACTGCTTGAATGGCCTCCTATACAATTCTTTCAACATTACTACAGTATTGAATCTGCTTCAACAATCCTTACAGGTAGTGTCGGTGTTATTATTATAGGTAGAGCATAGTGAGATGGAGTAGAATGTTATTTTATAATAGTTTTTGCTGCATACTTGTAGTTTAGGCCAAAATTGACATGTGTATTGCATAATCATCAACAATTTTTAAGACCAATTTGTTTCCCAAGCCATAAACAAACTCTCATGGGATTTACAATAGGATTCCATAAACTCTTTCAATGGCAAACATAGGAACGCAGGAAATCGGTGCAGGATTAGGCCATTCAGTCAGTCGAGCCTGCTCCATCATTCAAACAGCTCTTGGCTGATCATCTACTTCTTCTGCCATTTTTTCCAATATCCTCATATCCCTAGATGTCAATAGAATCCAGAAATTCCTGTCCTGAACGTGCTCAGTGACTGAGCTTCCACAGCCCTCAGCCACACTCCCCACAGCTTTCTGGGTGAATGCATTGTATAGTGTGGCACCTATCTACATAGATTAGAAAATGTCAGCTTTCATTCTTGTTTATTCTGTATTATCTGATCTCAGTCAGACAGTACAACAGCAGCCACATAGATACACATTCCATTTGTTTGACATGAGATATACACTTTCTCTCTTTCTCTGGGGCTGTGGTTTCTGCCGTCACTCTGGCAGGGCGGGCCTTGATAGATGCCATCTTTATTGGGCTCCCCAAACAGCATTAGAAATAAACTCCCCCCTCCCACCCCAACATAGGACCTACCCCACCCAACACAAGGGGAACGCTCCCCCCCAAAAGGGCTCCTGAGAGTGCCCATCCCTGGCATTGCCAGGTTGGCAGTGCCAGTATGCCAGGGAACAATGCTAGGACACTGACCAGGAATGTCCTTCACCTCCCGGGGCTTATACTTACCTTTACACCCCAGCAGGTTCCTCTGAACTGCTTCAAGCTTCTAAAAGCCTACTGTAAACCTCACCAACGTGACAATAAATATTCAGTGGGGGGTGGGGAACACCGCTTTATTTATATTTAAATTGATTAAAATTTACTGAAACAAAGCTCCCTCCCCATCACGTCACTGGTGAGGGGGGATGGAAAATCAGAAAACAGGATCTCGTGATGAGATTTTCATTTTTCGATTGTCGCGAGGTTTGGGCCTGTGTTGCCATTAACGCTGATGGCTAACAAAGGCTCACGATCACCCGAATAGCTTGCAGATTCCCAGCTCCTAATGCCAATTTTAATTCCTCCAGATTTCACTAATAGGCTAAACTAACCACTTGATCTTCGCCAAATGGACCTGCTTGGCTGAGGTGTGTGATTATTGAGTACATCAAGAGTTAGGATGAGTTGATCCCAACCTCCAATACCCCAATGGTGTTGTCTTGGAGGTAAAACAACCTCACTTATTTCATCCCAAGACAAATCAATGAGGCACTACACACATTCTTCTCTGTGCCGCAAATTTCAATATTATTATCAATATTATACTTAAATAGTCACTGGCCCCAATTTTACCGTTCCGCCCACCAGGGGAATTGGGGCGGGTGAGAGGCGGAGCATGGGGAGGGCCGTTGACCTTGGACTGGATTTTACGGTTTCAGGAGGAGCGAGGCCAAAATATCCTGGCCAATGTCTTCATCCAAAATCAAATTTGCTGGTCAGTCTTCTTTAAAAAATGTGCACCAATGGTCAGACCTTACTTTCTATTTGTATGCTAACATTATTGCAGAGGTTTTTCAGTTTAAAATATGGCCATAGGTGGAGCAAATTATTCGAAGTATTGCATTGGAACATTTCTACAGCTTTTGATTCTGAATTTTCACTGGGAAAGCACAGTCTGCAATGATGTCAGCTTGGATTTGCTTATGAGCTAAAATATTTCCAGCAATATAATGTGGTTGCACCAAATTTATACTTCCTCACAATCGAGTAACAATGGCAGTAGATTTATGAGCAATCTAGGAGGATATATAACTAGACCAGGAATGTTATTCACTGTGCTAAAAACACAATCCCAAGAAATAGCTTTCTCTGTGAAGCATCTCGATGGTCAACCCGCATAGTACTCTGGTCAGATGCACTTGGAATATTATGTCCAGTTTTGTTCACTCAGGAATGAGAGTCATTCAAGCACTGACGCAATTCAGAAAACGGCTACCTGGATGAACCCCAGATATTGCTAGAGAATTATGCAATTGTACTGGTGCATCCATAGTGCGGAGACCTTATGAATGGCTTACAACGCCATTAATTATGGCACTCTATATTTTCCTGGGATGTCTGGGCCACTTTGCTGATACCTTTGCCAAAGAAATCTTAGAAGGAAAATACCATGGCTCTGGCCCCATTAAGATCAATGGCAATTGAGCTTTTCCTGCACTTAATCAGTTTTCCCACTGCTGCCACTTACGACTGAGAAACAATGCACTGGTGACCTTACAGCAGTGTGATTTATTGACTTTAAATGTGGTCACTGATTGCGTTTAAATGACGTGCTAACATGTTTCTGATCAGGACTTGTTGAAAGACAGGTTCTTAAAGTCATTGCATCATAATGCCAATAAAAATGTACCATTAACAATTGTTTTAAGTGTTTTTTAAACTACATTTCGTTTTAAACTTTGATTGTTGTTTAAGAGTATAATTCCTTTGAAACATTGACAGAAACCCTCACACAAATAAACTGGGTTGCAGGGAACAGAAAGAAGTTGTTACAAAAGATTATTGGTCCATAATGTCAAGAAACTGAATAATTCTTTAGCGTTGGCCCCAATTCTTCCGTCTTATGTAGATTATTATTCTACACTTGGAAGAAATACCAGCTTTATAAATTTGTTAACGTGATAAAATTTGCTTTGGTTCTTCCCAACATTAGAAAAGGTCTGGTATTAATTGGAATTCCAATCTTGCTTTAGCCCAAGGTTCTTTTTCCTCAATCATTAATTGCGAAGATGAAAATGCTCTGGGATATTCCTGTCACTAGTTCCAGCAACTAATCCCTGCCCCCCTCGAAGCTGATACTCATTATCTGGGATAATAATGAAGAATAGGCCTTTGGGTGAGGTACTGAAGGGCCACTAACTCGTAATAAGTCAGCCCCTTCAAGCCATAAAGGATTATACAGCCTGGAGTGCGCCAAAAGGTTAATAAAAGAGTCTGAAACTCTTCTTAAGATGCACAATGTGTAAAGTCTTGAATTGATATCTCACTGTTTTACCACGTAATCTTCAGCAATGTGTCAGACATAAAAGAAGATTGGCAATAATGGCTATGAGCGATGAGCAAACAAGCATATATCTTCCATGATGCAAAAGAAACCCAATAGTTTTGACATTAAACAGGCAACCAAAATGCAACAACCTTCCTGGTATATTCCCGCTGCAACATTGGCAGGAATATACAGAATGGCCGGAAAACAGACTACAACATGGATGCACCAGGTACCAGCTTAGTGTCCACCATTGCCCCCAACATTAGAAGTTTGCCCATGTCAGAGGAGGTGACGCTAGGGTGGTGTCTGAGACTTCCTCCTTATGCTAGTGGTCCTTGCTCTCACAAGAACCTTGCAAAAATATGGACATTCATACACCATAAAGTAAAGTAAAGTTTATTTAATAGTCACAAGTAAGGCTTACATTAACACTGCAATGAAGTTACTGTGAAATTCCCCAAGTTAGAAGTGCACCAGCCTTCAAACTGATGGAATCAAAGACTGCCATGAAGCCTGGAAGTGGATTAGAATGCGAATCCCTACAATCAGCCAGGTCTTAAAGGTACAGACAACGTGGGTGGAGGGAGCATTAAACACATGAGGACAGCCTAAACCGGGATGTTGGATTTATGTCACATTATCAGTAACCCCCACAGCTTGCCCCCTGGACTTGCAGAATCTCACTAGCTGTTCTGTCTGGAGACAATACACATCTCTTTAACCTGTGTTTAATGCTCCCTCCACCCACATTGTCTGTACCTTTAAGACCTGGCTGGCTGTAGGGATTCGCATTCAAATCAATATTCTGTAACTTGATTTTTTGTGTCTCTGTGCACTGTTTGAGAGCACATTTCCACTCCATCTGACGAAGGAGCAGCACTCCGAAAGCTTATGGTATTTGCTACCACATAAACCTGTTGGACTTTAACCTGGTGTTGTGAGACTTCTTACAGCATTTATTGCCCATCCCTAGTTGCCCTTGTTCAGAGGGCAATTGAGAGGGAACCACATTGCTGTGACTCTGGAGTCACATGTCGGCTAGACGAGGTAAGGACGGCAGATTTCCTTCCTTAAAGGACATTAGTGAACCAGGTGGGTTTTTCTGACAATTGACAATGGTTTCATGGTCATCAGTAGATTCTTAATTCCAGATTTTTAAAAATTGAATTCAAATTGCACCATCTGCCGTGGCGGGATTCGAACCCGGGTCCCTAGAACGTTAGCTGAGTTTCTGGATTAATAGTCTAGCCATAACTCCTTGTGGTATTTTAGGACCAGGGTATATGAAGTCAAATACTATTTTTCTAATATCTGCAAAAGAGCAGAGAAAGCAGTCATCAGTGGAACATACAGGAAGGCAGGGTAAGCCTGCTTTGAAGATACAACTTTCCACATTAAAGTGCACAGGGTGTGATAGAGCACAGAAATGTCATGTACAGGAAGGAAGTGCACTTCAACAGCCCAAGGGGACAAGGAGAACATGATGGAGAAAGTTAACTCAATGTCTGATGCCCACCACAGCTGGAAGTGTATTCAGAAAAAGCCAGATCTAAAGGGAAGTGCCAATGTAAGACCAGCAAATATAAGTGAAGTAGCAGAAGTGAAAGCAGCATAAGTACACATCATAACAAGTACCAGATGGCTAGCACATTACACTCTGTCGCTTTGCAAATATTAACTAGAAGCTTGGAAAGGAAGTGCTTCTAGGCACCACAAAGATTAAATTAATTCATCTTTTCAAGTATTCCAGGCTGTATGGAGGAAGGCAACAAAAACTGTCTCTGTAATCTCCACTACTCTAAGAACTACCACAGAAACAGGTTGAATAATCTCTCAAAACTAATTAAGGCAAGTCAAGACAGTGTTGCCAATTCAGATCCCAATAATTGATAGAGCCTTCACTCCTCTCCGTATCCATCACCCTCTCTGTCTTTCAGCACCAAGGTGTTAAATGAACTCTCTAACACAAAGGAAACCTCCTGAAAACATTCAACCACTACTTTTACTCAAAAGCTCACTGGCCACAGCTCACATTGCCTGCCAAAGGGTTTCTGCTCCTCTCCGTTTTAAGTTTACAAAGCATCTCCACTTCTCACGCTGATGGGGTGTAGATGGTCATATGGAGGAAAGTTTTTCATTCTGTCCTCTCAAATATTCACATCTTTCCTTCCATAGTTCAAGCCTATCACTAACCAGCACCAGAAAAATGCAACCAGGCGGAGTATCATCACTGATAACAATAAGCCTCCCTGAAAATGAGGTAGGTCGGCAGAGAGACAGGGGGGCCTATGGGAAATGGCAAGCTTGGAGGCAAGGTAGCAACCGAGGCTTCGTAAAAGATGGAAAATATTCACTCTGATATCAGCTCTTCACGCTTTCTTAAAAATTTGCAAAGGCTTAAACTCAGCCACATAACAGAAACAAGACACTGAATGCTAGAAATCTGAAATAAAACAAAATGAATTCTGAAATATTCAGCAGGTCTGGCAGCATCTTTGAAGAGAGAAACAGAGTTAATATTTGAGTTGAATATGACTTCTTCAGAACTGGGCTCACCTCTCCTTCAGGCAGGATGTCACTATAAGCAGAGGAAAGCAAACTCTTGTGCATTTTATGTCATGGGGCAATGTTGTAAGACTGGTTGCTCCAATGAACACCCAGTAATTCTAGAGCAGAATCTACAGTCACAACCAGAGCTTCAGCTGCTGCCATTTAACACCAATTCTAATGTGGGATCTCACTCACTCCAACACCAGCCAAATTCACAAGCTGAAGAGTTAGAAATTTAGATGGTACAATTGCCATGAACTGCCTCTATTTCCTGTCAAAGTGCTGTGCCTGTGGGAGGGTTGGTCATATCCATATGATATGCAGGAGTAGAGAAAACAGCAATACTCTAGGTTGCAATCCTACTCAGGCACCCTCCGTCAACTCTTTTCCTAGTATATTGACAAATGTTTCAGTGATGAGTCCTGCTCTTGCTTTGAATGGGAAGACCATGTGAATTTTGTTTTAAATTTCCATCTTTCCCAGTTTCATAGGGTCCATATCAGACTCTTCCCATTTCCTTCCTTGACTTCTTTTTCTCCATTATCTGGTGATAGGCTATCAAGTAGTATTCAGTTTAAACTCACTGACTCCCACAGCTATGTACACTTCCTCGCACTCTACACCCTCCATTCCACTCTCTCAGTTCCTTCATCTCCATCATATCTGTTTGGATGATGCCACCCTCCGCACCAGTGTTTCTGAGATGTTGGCTGGGATTTTGTTAACAATACGTCATTCACAACATCATAACCAGAACTGAGCATCATTTGATAGTTCTCTCTTTTGCCTTTTCCCACACGCTTATAATTAAAGTCCTGTGCCAGTGGTGCAAAAAGACAGGCATGCAAAGCACAACACTTTGGCGGTGGGAGACACTTTTCATTGGTGGAACCTGGCATCAAATGAAAATGCTGCATCTGCCGCCTATTAAAGAGCAAATAGGGAGACTTTGCATCACAGCCATAACTACCCTGCCCAACCCAATGCCACTAATATGATTAAGGGCATAAAGGTGGCATGAGTGTTCTAAAAATTAAACTTCACTTGTAAATGTTTTACATTATATTTGTTTCACTTTATTTACGCGTGTATCATAATTATTTGTTGAGACTATTGTCGGAATTTTACCACCACGCCCGCCCCAAATACAGGGCAAGTGTGGCTCACAGAACAGAAATCTTTGTTGGCCTCAGGCAGGACTTTATGAGCCTCGCCCGAGCAAGGTTGTAAAAAACCGGCCTATATGTGGTTGACGGTGAACTGCCCTCGGGCAACTCGGGGTGGGCAATAAATGCTGGCCAGCCAGTGACGCCCATGCCCCACGAACGAATAAAAAAGGTTATCTAACAGGTGAAAGCTGATGTGTTTGGGACTGTAAATTACCACCTTGACACCCTGTGACAATGAAAATGTTGGTATCAAATACAAATCTCTTCCATTTCGACAGGCGCACTCTTATATTGCAAATGTTTAAATACAAGTTTCCCAAAACCTGCCAATGCTTTGGGATCTGCCAAGAACAGTGATACTGAACTGCAGTAAACTCTAAATCATTTCCCAGTGATTACATCCCTCTGCTATAACTGCTTATAACTAGCCTTTTTATTTGAAAGCTGAGTGTTGCATCACTGCTATAAACAATGGCCTCTACCCTCATCTTACATGAGCTTTATAGGCTAAGTGACCTCATGACCCTTTTTCTTTAGCTATTTTCCATTTAATGTCTCCCAGTGGCATCTGGGGCTACCACAGAACTGAAGTCAAAAGTAAACACACTTTAAGTGTAATACCCAAATAGATGTTGCCTTCGTAGGCATTATTTTTGTTCTCCTTTTTGCTTCACATAATTACTGCTTTTATTTTGAGGAAATCAATAACATTCCCAAGGGCATACAAATTGGATTTTTCTTTCAATTTAAAAAGCAGCCACAATTCTAATGGGTGGAAGTTACAAAAGTTCATTTTTACTGACTTCAGTGTTTCTCATTATTTTCTAGGCACACTAACCATGCGAAAAAGAAGTTTGTTTTTTAATTGGTAAGCTTTGTGAAATGTTATCCCTCGAAGCAATTCATTTTCAAAATCAATAAAATCTAAGTGTTTTCAAAAATGAAGAAGGGAATAGGAAACTGCTTCAATGTCTGTCACCTGAACAAATGCGGCCAACATTGTTCATAGCACAAACACACATCAGTGATCCGCTTTCCAGATTTCCATCTAATGAATGATACAGGACCCAATAAATCATTCATGTTAACTTTAGTGGAGAGTTCTTACGGAGTTGTCCCAATCTCCTACCATAACTTAGGCTGCACCCTGTCAAAACACCATTTTGTTTTTGCTGCTTGCGCCATTCCTTCAGGAATTCCATTGATGTTCTCGGGGACATTGGGGAGAATGGATATGGAAATTCCAGACGAGTATCACCGAAGTTCTCTCCCTGGGTAAAACACTAATGTTGCATTAAGCCGACCAATAAGTTCTGAAGATTGTTTTCCAATTTGTTCCGAGTTAGTAGAAGATCATAGGTGGGGCAGAAGTGGTCCCAAGGGCTTTTGGGTTAGGGAAGGAAAAGGCAAATTAGTGATGATGATTTCCTCTTGGTTCTATGTGCAATAACGATATAAAGAATTGCAGGAGGATTTCCTTACCATTACTTTTAACATTTTAGGAAAAAATGTTTTGCAGTTACATGTCATCTTTTACAATCTCAGGACATCCCAGAGTACTGACACGTTAAGTATTTTTGAACTGTAGTCACAGCTATAATGTAGGTTATACCATAGTCAATTTGCACACAGCAAGGTTCCACAAACAGGATTCTGATAATAGGTACGATTTTCTGGCCCTCCCTGCCGGTGGGGTCTTTTGGTCACACTGAAGGTGATCCCCCATGGTGGGTTATTTGGTCATGATGTGGAGATGCCAGCATTGGACTGGGGTAAGCACAGTAAGAAGTCTCACAACACCAGGTTAAAGTCCAACAGGTTTATTTGGTAGCACAAGCCACAAGCTTTCGGAGCGCTGCTCCTTCATCAGGTGAGTGGGAGTCGTGTTCGCAAACAGGGCGTATAAAGGCACAAACTCAATTTACAAAATAATGGTTGGAATGCGAGTCTTTACAGGTAATCAAGTCTTAAAGGTACAGACAATGTGAGTGGAGAGAGGGCTAAGCGCAGATTAAAGAGATGTGTATTGTCTCCAGCCAGGAGTTAGTGAGATTTTGCAAGTCCAGGCAAGTCGGAGGGGTTACAGATAGTGTGACATGAACCCAAGATCCTGGTTGAGGCTGTCCTCATGTGTGCGGAACTTGGCTATCAGTTTCTGCTCAGCGACTCTGCGTTGTCGTGTGTCATGAAGGCCGCCTTGGAGAACGCTTACCTGAAGATCAGAGGCTGAATGCCCGTGACTGCTGAAGTGTTCCCCAACAGGAAGACAACACTCCTGCCTGGTGATTGGGGAGCGGTGTTCATTCATCCGTTGTCGTAGCGTCTACATCGTCTCCCCAATGTACCATGCCTCAGGACATCCTTTCCTGCAGCGTATCACGTAGACAACGTTGGCCGAGTTGCAAGAGTATGTACTGCGTACCTGGTGGGTGGTGTTCTCACGTGAGATGATGGCATCCATGTCGATGATCCGGCACGTCTTGCAGAGGTTGCTGTGGCAGGGTTGTGTGGTAAAATTCAGGCCGTAACCTCTGACAATGCAATACTGCAACAGCACCGCACTGAAAAGCCAACCTAGAATGTGTGCTCCGGTCTCTGGAATGGGATTTGAATCCACAATGCTGTGACTCACCAGTGAGAATGTTACCAACTCAGTAACCTCAGAGGCCGGCACTAAAATATTTAAAATTTCATAGGAATGGTGTATCAGGTAGGCCTCAGGCTAACTCCTTAAAAATAGAACTGGACAGTTCAGGAATGAAGTCAGGAAGCACTTCTGAATTGACAATGCTGTGAGGAGTCGTCAAAATCTGGATTGTCCCATCCAAAAGCTGAGAGAGCTGCATCAATAGAAAATTACAAACCAGTGACTGATAGGTTTTTGTTAGATAGAATATTAAGTGATGTGGAACAAAGAAGAGTAGATGTAGTTAAGATACACATCAGCTATTATCTAATTCAGTAACGGAGCAGGCTCAAGGGGTTTAAGTGTCCCCTCGAGCTAGTGTCCTGCTCCTGATCCTACATTCACATGCAACCAAACAACTTTTACTTTTCAATATATTTTCAGATCAATAATAATTTGAAAAACTAAGGGTGGGATTTTCTGATCCTTCCTGCCAGTGGAATCTTCCGGTCCTGCCGAAGGTAACCAGCCCGTGTCGAGTTCTCTGGCGACAGGATGGACGAGCCACACAAAATGCCATCGACATCGGCGGGACCGGAAGCTACCTCCACCCAGCGGAACACACACCTGTTTCCTAGTACACTGTCTATCGATTGTAACAGCTGACCTAATTCTTGCAACGGACTCCCTGGTTACAAGGTTGAAAGGCGAGTAATGGGGCCTTTCAGGATTGAGGCAACTCTTATCTCAATGAACCTGCTGTCCCCAGGTTCTGGTAGGTTTTTTTCTAACCAGGTCTAGGACTAGAGCCCCTATATTGCTGGTACTGGGGGCTTGTTACTACTCTCATAAGGGACAACAACATTATCACTCTTTGCAGCTATTTAGTGCTGTGCATATGCTTTGATTGTTATGAGAAAACACCAATTATTTGCAATTAAGTAGCAGAGGCCAGTAAAATTGATACAAGGAGGCTGTCCTTAAAGCCCACTATTGAAGCATTGCTAACTCCTACTCTGGGAGCCATCAATATTTCTCATCCTGGTGCTGTGAAGCTGCAGACATTGCCTGGACTCCCATATTCTCCATAGCGTATTACCTGGTGAACAAACTTCTGACATTGTGGGCCCGATTTTACCATCAAATTGCACCTGTTTTCGGGCGCGAAAACCTGGTAAAGTTGGGCATGAGACAAATAGTGCGATCTGCGCCCGCCTCCGCACTGGTTCCCCCTTTATCAAGGGCTGAAAATGGCTGCCGTCAGGACCATGCCCGAAATGGACTTAATGGGCTGCATGCCTAAGCTTACCGGCACTTCCCTCTTTACCACCGCGTTCGCCCGTCCAGATTCGGCGCGAAACAGACATGGTCCAATTCGGGCGCTCCAACTTCTGAGGAGGTAAGTTCCAAGCTTCCGGCGGCTCTCTGCTTCAGATTGGCGGGTGGGGAGGGAGGTGGGTCAGATGGTTCCGCTCAGATCGGTGTGGGGTGAGGTGGGCAGAGGAGGGGCAAGGGTTGGGCAGAGGGGTCCGCTGCCACTCTGCCTCTGCTCAGTGAGGGGGAAGGAGGGGTCCGCTACCACTCTGCGTGTGATCAGTGGGGGGGGAAGGGGGGGCAGGGGGCCGCGATCAGTCTGGATAGTGGGGGGATAAGGGGGTCATGAATGTTGTGGGGATGGGGCAATGTCTGTGGGGGCCAGGGGGGGGGGAGGCATTATCCGGCCCGGGTGCGATGTGGCAGGGGAGTGTTTTTCTATCGATCGGAGCTGCAGGATTTTGGGCGCGTTAAGCCCTGCCCACAGGCTTCTGCAGCGCAATTCAGAATCGCTGCTATTTTATCAGTCAGAGTGCATATGGAGGCGCCTGAGAACGGGTCTAAAAGTCGGATCTGAAAAACTCCCAGTTTCAAGTCCGCCCAGCACTAAGAATGAAAATGGTAAAATAGGGCCCTGTGTTGATAATGCATATTGTAGATTTTGTCCAGCTTGCCCATTGTGTCCATTTGAGAAAGATGTTCCCTAGTCACTGACCATTTGAAAAATAAGCACCTGATTCTTGGTTCCCACGTTTCATAGCTGAGAGCTGTTGGGTAGATTTAACAAAAACCATGAACAAATTTAAAAACCAGATATTATATAAATGTCAGAATTTATGGAACTGTAACAAGTAATGAGGTAAAATGACCGAAGAGATCCTACGATTTATAGTTTCCAACAATCCATTCAATGCGGATGAAATCAAAATGATCACATCACAGTTCCTAATACCATTTATTTTCCTCTATTATTTCTCTCTCTAGACCAAGGTCATTTTGTAAATCCCATAACCTTTGGGTAACACTCAGTAAATCTTAGAATAATACAACAATTTCAATTATTTTGATTCCTAAGTACAACTTGGAGGGATTCCAGCTGTCAGCATTCTGAAGTTTGAAGAGTTCTGCAATTCACAAGATTATTCAAAAGTGCACAATGGTAATAATTCTGGGTGCAAACTCTCTGGGAATTTTGTGGGTTGAGTCCCGTGGGTGCTCTCGGGTTTACAATGGCATTTAATACATTTGGCAATCTTTATACCCCATCGAAGTCAGGCAGGTCCAAGAACACAAGTGCCTATCTTCTATATATCAGAAGAAACTACACAGTATTCCTCACTGTGAGTCTAAGGGTAACACAGTATTCCTCACTATGAGTCCGAGGGTATAAGTGTGACATCTGAAGAGTGGTTAAGTAGCATGAAAAATATTTGAGAAATGTTCTTTTTCCTCAAGTTTCTGCGGATATTTATTTCCACATCACTGAGCATAAAATCTGCCATGAACCAGCACAACTGAGCAGTGTTTTAAAACATAATTGTTAAAATAATTTTGCTTGAAAAGATATTCCTTTCAATATTTTAAAGTGGGTACGAGTTGCCATTTGATGAATACTGCTGAAAAGGGATATATCACGAAAAATAGGCATTTTAATCAGTATTACTTCTAATTTCTTTAATATACAGAAGCATTTGCTAAATTTTTTGGGGGACACTGTAGTTAGTTTCTTGATAATTAAAAAAGAAATGTTCAATGGCTTTTAAAATGTACCTATGAGCATCCTTGCAACCGAAGCAACTAAGCTCAATTTCGTAGCCTCTTCCGAAGGCTTGCAAAAAATTGCAGTAAATGGAAAGTAAAAGTAATACACCCAAGGGGGATAGTCAGTTTTGTGGATGGGACCTGCTTCTTGTGCAATGTTTTAAAACTCGTACAAAAGATCATGGAAATTCGATTTGCACTAAACGCAATTTGCGCTTAAAATTCAGTGCTCTTTTGTTCTGGTTACGATGATTATCGGGGAATTGTGCCAAAAGAAAGCATTATGACTGAGTGAATGCCACAGGTCAAGACTCTTAATGTATTCCTGGGAAACTGCCCATGGCATTGTCCATGGTCACTAAGTTAGTTGGCAGAAAAAAAACCTAACAAGTAAAGGATTTCATTTTCTCAGTATCGCACTGTAAACCATGAAAAAATGTTCAGTGCTCAATGAATTATTATAGCTGGGACTGGTTCATGCTCTTCGCCCAGTGAAGTATATTTATGAGACACTTTGATGCTGAACTCAGACCCTTGCAGACAAAGCCAGTCAAGTTTAGGTTGTGATAAACATCAAAAAAACGTTTCGGGTCTCAGACTACCCACAGCAATGGCTCACGAAATCTACCAGTGCATTGTAAATGCAAGACCCCGAATTTAAAGTATTTGAGTTTCAAATACCTTCACATCCTCCTCATCTTCACTCTTCATAATATGGCTATAATGTCCTCTCTGAATCAAGTTCCTTGTACACTCAACCTCTTCTTTTGCCCAACTGCTATCAGACATGCCTTCATCGATTGAGGATTTACACTCTAGAATTGCCTCTCTAAAACTCTCTGCCTTCCACCTCATTCTATTCCTTGAAACCCACTTCTTTCACCAAGCTTTTGGCTGTCTTTCCTTGTATCTTTATTCATTACACCTGTGTGAAGAACTTTGTGAGGTGCTGTACATTAATAGGCATTTTACATTTCTGCTATTTTCTATAAAGTATTATTTCTATGACACTTTCTCTTTTTGCCAAATCACTCCACAACAACTCAGGGTATTGTTTAAATTTTATCTTTCCAGTCTGCCCAAGACTGCAAGAAACTACAAAAGGTCATGAATGTACCCCAATCCATCATGCAAACCAGCCTCCCATCCATTGACTCTGTCTACACTTCCCGCTGCCTCAGCAAAACAGCCAGCATAATTAATGACCCCACGCACCCCGCCGGGAAAAAGATACAAAAGTCTGAGGTCACGTACCAACCGACTCAAGAACAGCTTCTTCCCCGCTGCCATCAGACTTTTGAATGGACTTACCTTGCATTAAGTTGATGTTTCTCTACACCCCAGCTATGACTGTAACACTACATTCTGCACTCTCTCGTTTCCTTCTCTGTGAATGGTATGCTTTGTCTGCATAGCACGCAAGAAACAATACTTTTCACTGGAGGTTAACACATGTGACAATAATAAATCAAATCAAATCAAATCAAAAATCAAACAATGAAGGTAATTAGTTGTACAGACACAAGCTCCGATTGTATGGTTCCAAGAAAAAAAGGTGGGAAAACTACTTGTCATGCTAATTCCCATGAGTTGCAGCTCGTAATCCACTCCCAGCAATTATGTTTTTTAGCACGTAGGCTTACATGAAGTTACTGTGAAAATCCCCTCGTCGCCACACTCCGGCACCTGTTCGGGTAAACTGAGGGAGAATTTAGCATGGCCAATGCACCTAACCAGCACGTCTTTCGGATTGTGGGAGGAAACCAGAGCACCTGGAGGAAACCCACGCAGACATAGGGAGAACGTGCAAACTCCACACAGACAGAGATCCGAGCCAGGAATCGAACCCGGGTCCTTGGTGCTGTGAGGCAGCAATGCTAACCACTGTGCCACCATTTATAAAAGATGTTAGGAACACCACTCAGGGAATTGGTGATCGTAAGTCCTGTATTTAACCCACATGGACAATGTATCATAGGGTGGGTTTATCCAACTAAAACCTGAGTTTGAAGTTTCAGATG
Source organism: Mustelus asterias (assembly GCF_964213995.1). Taxonomy (NCBI): domain Eukaryota; kingdom Metazoa; phylum Chordata; class Chondrichthyes; order Carcharhiniformes; family Triakidae; genus Mustelus; species Mustelus asterias. The sequence continues at coordinate 95,738,917 of NC_135808.1, forward strand.
GATAAACCCACTGAGCCATATAAAGCAGGAAGGTCCTATTTCATTGTGCGGGATGAACTGATTTCACAGCCAGGGTTGGTAGCAGCATCACTATAATTTACCTTAGCACCTATTGGTTAGTGAGGACCACATCAACCAGAGTTCCTACTTCTGATCTTTATCCAGTAATGCTTAATGTAAGTACGAATGCAACACTGTTGAATTATAATAAGATTAAACTCAGCTTAATAGACTGTTGACATTTTAGCCTCGGGATATAAACCAGACATCCGACCCAAGCCTATCACATTCCTGCCGGGCAGGTTAAGTTAAAATCAAGGGCTCTGTGACAAGGCTGACATATAAATAAAGGTCACTTCCAGTAAGGTATCAGGGGGGTCTTGCTGCAGTATCACTCAGACCACTGGCTTCAGGAGAATAAGGGAAAATATTTTTAAAAGCTCCCTTTGTGATCTCACAATGGTAGCAAGTAGATTCATGTCTGCGGTCCCCTACACACTGAGTTCCAAATCCTGCTGAGATTTCAGCAGAAAAATAGCAAAGCGCCAATCTTTAAAAATAAGGAGAGAAAATAACTTAAATCAACCCACATCTCTCCCTCTAGAGACTCTTCTTACAAGTACATTGGCAAATGTTTGAGAGCAGATAGCATGTGTATTGGACTTATTTATGAATGAAGGGTGTTATGGACTTAAAAATGAGGGGAAAAAATGGTTAAGAGATGAACTTCTTACAAAAGAAACACACCAGAATAAACTGTTCCATTGTAACTGGTTGACATTTCCATGCCCATCTTCATTCTCTCTATTCAGCTTTGTTTACAGTCACTCCTTTCTTTGTAGAAATCAGGAATGCCTGACAAGATTGGCAGATGGTGGGGGGAGGGCACCTTTAAACGTATGCAGATCTAACTTTGCATTGCTACGTATCAACCCACCAATCAAGCGACTAATGAACCCAAAAGATTTTAAAGGTTTTTTTTCAAGCTCTGAAGGCCTGGGTCAAATGAGAAGTGCTCAAGAGACCAGTGGAGCCCTGCTGCATCTGAGAGGAGATGAGCATTCATCTGATCACCTCACTGACACAATCACGTCATTGTATCCAACAGGGTCCTTTGCCTTTCAGAACCCATGGAAAGAACTTTAACCTCTCCACAGCTCAATTTTCACTTTGCAATGTGATGCGTTTTATTCGTTTGTTTTGAATAGCCTTTTATCTGGGGAGCCAGTGTTATGATCCATTGGGATACCAATGTGCCATGCACAGTGAACTCAGGATTTCAATCTGAGCCATCACAGTAAGCTGCAGCATTTCATCGCAAGGAGAAGGGGAAGGAGAATGTTGCCGGCATCAACTGACCCCTTTGGCGGGTTGGATGAATCAATTACTATTGATTTGACTGATCAATGAAGCTGATTGCTTGATGGCTTATCCTACCCGGCTCACAGTGATAAATCGGAAAAACATATGAAAGAATGGGAAAATTGAAGAAAATTAGCTACATGAATAAGTTGAACATTCACCCAGAGTGAATGATCCCACAACACATACTATTTGATTTAATTTGATTTACTATTGTCACATGTATTGGGTATACAGTGAAAAGTATTGCTTTTTGCGTACTGTACAGACAAAGCATACTGTTCATACAATATGTTGGGGACAAGGAAAGGAGAGGGTGCAGAATGTAGTGTTACAATCATAGCTAGGGTGTAAATAGAGCATTGTTAGAGTTTATAAGAGTTAGAAAACAGCTTTAAAAGCACAGAATGTGATTAAAAGACAGAATTAGAGGGAATGCTGGGGACAGCTCACAAGAAACTTGTACAATTTTATTTTACACATCTCCTTTCAGCTCACTGCAATCACAGTCAGGTCGCTAACCCTGGTTGGGCTTTTCCCAGAGGTTTCCTGCTATCACGTCCTGTCTCTAGCCACCACAACACCCAGCCAAACAGCCTTATTTCCCATCTCCATTTTTTTTTACAACTAATAAAAAGTAAAGTCCTCTATTAAAAGTTCAAAAGGCATACCATTTTTTAAATGCCCCAGTGATTTTTCTCCTGCATTCCTTGCAGCAGTGTCTAAGAAATCTTTCATTGCTGGAGATACCAAGATAATTCTAAAAGGTTGTTAACCCTAAGTCATGGTGACTAGCACATTAATGTGCATTAAATTTGTTCAGAAACATGGCAACAAAGGAGTTTTGTTTTTGCATGTCAAATGTGGCCCTCTTATTACTGTATGTGTTTCTTAAAATTTTCTCCCTTCTTTTCTGGGAGACAGTGGGAAGCATTTTACGACCTCACTCATCCCGAAACCGTACGATCCCGCCCGAGGTCAACGGACCTTTCCATGGTTTGGGCCTCGCACACTCCGATTCCCATGGTGGGCGGAATGTATAATTCTGGCCAGTGACTCATACAGAAGTTTACATCCAAAGGCACTGGCATTTCTCTGGTACCTCAACAAAGTAGCGATTCTTTGTTTATGATCTTCGGCAGCGAGTACCAGCAAGCTGATCCCATTATTGAAGTGATGGGGAGGGTCATAAGGAGTGGCGTTAGTGGGGGGGATCTACATCCCACCTGAACCCTGATGCCTTGTTTGCTGGATTACCATGTGTGGATAGTGTTTACAAGTGGGGACTGTGGGTGTTTTATTTTCCTTTGCCTAGTCCACTCGAATCCATCTAGTGTGTAACTTGCATGATTAGATCAGACAGCCATTTTACACACTGCCTGATTTTACTTTCCATTGAACTACAAGGGTAACTGTTGTAATTCCCAATATTGTACCCCACATGAGATCATTGGACACAGATCAAACCTAGGATTTTCCTGGGCCGTACAGCATGGTGCTAAAGTATTTGTTGTATTTGCTTTGGACAAGTTTTATAGATTATGGGAAGATCCAATCTCTGCTAGTGGTGAATGTATGTTTATTGTCCTTAGCACTCTACATCCAGATACATCTAATTTCACGCGCAAGGGGGACAGCCAGTTTGGGAGTGGGGGCCTGGGGACAAATCCAAATATAACTGATGGGAGAAGTAATCACATTTTCTGGGAACCTGAGAAGACTTTGTAATTAAATCAGAAGGACAAATATCAGCATTTTAGAATTGCCAATTCTGAATTGGTACAATACTATTACACCCTTCAGAATGGTTCCCAGCTACCACCAACAGTAATACTTATCTTACAACCTGTAATATGAATAATTATTATGCAAGTCCTCTATTTTAAAAACATATATTGAAAAGCCAGTGAAATTATAAGAAAATGCATGACTTTGTGTTCAGAATTGCAAGACTTTATTATTCTTAATGACTTAATTCACTAATTGCCCTTCATTGAGAGCAATTAGGAATTCCTTGTTTATAAGCTCTATCTGACATTAAAATGGCAGCATTCTAAAATTCAAAGTGCCACCACCTTTCCCATGCAGTGCAGACTTAGTCATTTCTAAATTACTCTTATTTTGCTTGTAAGGGAATACCTTTTAACACAAACAAATTTCCACATCACTGCCCCATTGCTTTCATAGTTACAAAGTTTTCATTAACAAGGGACAATCAGTGTGCCTGAAATGCGAGACCTTTGTGGCAGTGTGAGCCTGTTTACTTACTCCATGCATCTTTATGTCCAGTTCCAAACAGTTGTCTTACAATCGGGCCCCACTTACCGTAAGAAAGCCACCAAGGTCCTTGACCGCGTCGCTGCTTTACATTGCGAAGCCCGCCAGGCATAAAAGCAAGACAAAAGATGAAAAGCACCACTTTTTATTTGCAGCATTTGAATTTACGGGAGAGGACCTCATTAATCAGTGTCAACTCTGCCTTCCTTTCTTGTTTATATAGGTGGAACTCGTTTAAAGACTCTGTGCATTTGAGAGGGAGAGAACAAAATGGCAGTGCGGAGTGCACAGAGAAACAACCTTCAAAAAAAGGGACTGTTCAGGGGGGAAAAGAAAATAAACCGGGCTGGTGCACAATATCTTACAATTACCTCGTCGCATACATAACAAAACATGCTCTGCCAACACACTTATCTTCACACATACCCCTTTAAAAGAAGGATCAGAGACGATGCAGCAAAATCAGTTTCTTCGCATGATATAATGCTGTGGAGCTGGTGCACAGTTGTAATGTCACTGAACTAGTAATCCTGTGGCCCAGGCTAATGCGCTGGCCACACGGGTTCCAAGTCCCACCATCCTAACTGGTGGAATTTAAATTAGATTAATTAATTAATCTGGAACTGAAAGCCAGTCCCAGCAATTGTGACCATGGAACTAATGTTGACTGTCCTGAAAAAGCAATCTCGTTCACTCGTACCCTTCAGGAAGACATCTGCGATCATTACCTGGTCTGGCCAAATGCAACTCCAGACCCACAGCAATGCGGTTGAATCTTACATGCTCCCCGAAATGGCCGAGCAAGCCACTCAGTTGTGCCAAACTACGACAAAGTCAAAAAGGAATAGAAACGTGCCATATGACCCAGCATCGACCTAGGCACTGGAAACGACAATGGCAAACCGAGCCCTGTTGACCCTGCAAAGCCCTCCTCACTAACAGTTGGGGGCATGTGCTAAAATTGGGAGAGGTGTCCCACATACTAGTCAAACAACAGCCTGACATTGTTATACTCACCAAATCGTACTTTACAATGTCCCGGACACCACCATCAACATCCCTGGGTATCTCCTGTCCCACCGGCAGGGCAGACCCACTAAAGATGGCAGCACAGTGGATTTTGTTGGGAAGGAGTTGCACTGGGAGTCGTCAACATTGACTCCAGACCTCATATAGTCTCATGGCATCAGGTCAAACTGTTCAGGGAAACCTCCTGCTGAATACTGCATTATCCCCTGATCTCCCACAACTAATGGGGATCATTTACTCTTCAATGTTGAACACCAATTGGAAAAAACACTGAGGGTGGCAACAACATAGAACGTACTCCGGATGGGTCATTTCAATATACAACACAAAGAGTGGCTTGGTAGTACCAGTATTATTCAAGATGGTCGAGTCCTAAAGGACATAGCTATGAGACTGGGTCTGCATTGGCCTGGGTCAATTGACCTGAGTTGACCTGGGTCAACTCAGTCCCAGGATATCAACGCAGGAGTTCCTCAGGTGAGGGAACCAACAAGGGGGAGAAACCTACTTAACCGCACCTTACCAAACCACCTGTCTCATCTGTCCATGACGGTACTGGTAGGCACGAACACCTTGTGGAGACATTCAAGATGTCCTCCATTGTCTTGTATGGCACTACAACTGTGATAAATGGGATAGATTTAGAACAGATCTAGCAACTCAAAACTGGGCATCTATGAGGCACTGTGGGCCACCAGCAGCAGCAGAATCGTATTCAACTATAATCTGCACATGTCGCTCCATCAACTCGGGGATCAATCCTAATTCAATGAAGAGTGCAGGAGGGCATACCAGGAGCAGCACCCAAAAGTATCTAAAAATTCAGTGTCAACCTGGTGAAACTGCCACACAGGACTACTTTGCCTGCCAAACAATGGAAGCAGCATCTGACTGACAGAGCTAAGTGATCCCACGACCGACAGAACGGATCAAATCTCTTCAGTCCTGCCACGTCAAGTTATTACGGGCGGTTCACAATTAAACAACTAGAAGAGGCGGCTCCACAAATATCCCCATCCTCAATGATTGGGAGCCCAGCACATTCGTGCAAAAGACAAGGTTGAAGCATTCACAACAATCTACAGCCAGAAATGCCAAGTGGATTACCTATTTTGGTTCTCTCCTGAAATCCCCAGCAACACAGATGGCTGAAATCTGCCAATTCAACTCACTTCATGAATTAGCAAGAAATGGCTAAAAGCACTGGATGCTACAAAGGTTATGGGCCCTGACAACATTCCAGTAACAGTAATGAGGACTTGTATTCCAGTACAACCACCACACAAGCATCTACCTAACAATGTAGAAAATTGCCCAGCTATGTCCTGTACACAAGAAACAGGACAAATTCAGCCTGGACAACTACTGCATCGATCATCAGTAAAGTAATGGAAATGGTCATCAACAGTGCTATCAAGCGGCATTTACTCAGCAATAACCTGTTCACTGACACTCAGTTTGGGTTCTGCCAGGCTCACTCGGTTCCTGACCTCATTACAACCTTAGTTCAAACATGGACAAAAGAACTGAACTCCAGGGGTGAGGTGAGAGTGACTGCTCTTGGAATCAAGGCAGCATCTGACTGACTGTGGTATCAAGGAGCCCTGGCAAAACTGGAGTCAATGGAAATCAGGAGGAAAACTTCAACTGATTGAAGTCATACCTAACATAAAGGAGAATGGTGTGCTTGATGAAGTTGAATCAACTCAGTCCCAGGATATCAATGCAGGAGTTCCTCAGGGTAGTGCCCTAAGCCAAACAATCATCAGTTGCTTCATCAATGACCTTTCCCTTCATCACGAGGTCATAAGGCAGTACCTCAGCTCCTTCTCGAGAGCAATGAGGGGTGGGCAACAAATGCTGGCCTTGCCAGTGATGCCTGAACTGTCAATCAAAACAATGTTTCCTCTGGGGAGTAGCTGTTGTGGTATTCTAGTAGCTGTCTGGGCTCTCAAACCAAGTGTACATAATGAGGCTTGTTTGAGAGTCCAGAAAGCTATTATAATATGAGAACACCTACATCCCTGATCTCTGCAGTCAATTTCACAATGTTTGTTGACACAAGTTAAACGAGTTCAGGGGTTTGTGGTTTCTGAAACTTCAAAGGGCCTGGATGATTGACATTTTATGAGCTTAATATCCAGACTTTTATTTTTAAGCATAGGACAAACTTATCAACAGAGTACATTTTTTGAAAGATTTTTCTTACACGTACTATGCACTACGGTGTTCATTGGTTCTAGAAGGTTTAGACTGGGTCAATGGCCATGAAAGTGCCAGAGCTTGGCTGGGAACATGAGGGGCTTGAGGGTGTGGTTGAAGGGCAGAGTTTGGCATGGGGCATGACAGACCTGAGGGGTTGGACAGAAGGGCAGACCTTGGCATGGGGACATGAGGGGACACAGGGGGTGGGTGGAAGGTGAGAGCTTGGCATCGGGAACATGAGGGGGACAAAAGGATGGATGGAATGGCAGAGTTTGGCATCAGGGGCATGAAAAGAACCTTTAGAAGTCATATTTTAAAACAGTCGTCTCATGCAGACTATGGTCCATGACTCCCCTAAGGGGCCATGAAACATGCCACTTTAAAACCCTGGTCCAACTTTGTTGAGGAGAAGGACATGCCTCTCCCAATAATGAAGCAGGCAAGGTTGGGCATTCCAGATGCAGGCTTTTGACAGGAATCAGCCCACAACCTTTAAAGGTACTTCCAAAAATCTCACAACCCAGAAATGGGGTCGGGAATTCACCATTGGAACGCATCCGCCATTTTTTAAATGCTCCCGAGTCAGCCCAACTTGTTGAAATTCCAGGCCAAGGTTTCAGTAAGTATGGCACTGCTGAATTGTTCTTCTAATACAAGTTAATTTTTTACTTAAGCCACTGCAGGGAGGTCGTTGAGTGGGTAGAAATGTTCATTATTGCAAAAGTGCCACGACGCACTGCAGACATGGTACGGAGCACGAGAAGCTTGGTCGATACCTACAGTTTCCCCATATGACAGGTCACAAAACTAATCCAAGTCTTGTACTTAATATGAGGGAGAATCACCATTGAACCATCTTGCTCACTTGCCAATTTTGGGTTCGACTGATATTGCAAAGGCCTGCAAGCAGATTAGTCGTCCAGCTTTTTGGCAAGAGACAGCACGTGTTGCTGGGAAATAAAAAGAGTAATGAGAGAAAATGACTTGAAATGTATCTAAAGCGATACTTTCTCCTGGGAACTTTACACAGAATCCAAAAATGAAATTACGTAATAGGCAGATGTCCAATATTAGCTTCCAGCAAGGTGCTCTAGCCAGTAAGAAATCAGAAAATATAACACATATAACATGGACGGATGGTAGATGTTTTAAATGCATTTTCTTTTTTTATCCAAAACAAGTTGCCTACATTTTATAAACCCACTGTACAGTTTAGTTAGACAGTATTTTCCTCAGAACCGTGCCTTATGGAAGCCTGACTGAGGCTTCTCTGCTCCATATCAATTCTGCATGCGGGTTTAGCAGGTTCTAAGTTTATCCGCTCAATGTTAGCCTGCCTGAATTAATTTTAAAGAGGGGCCAGAATACGGAGCTGACATAACTGTAATCGTGTCTAGAAGTTCACTTCTCCTTTAAAACTCAGCTTTAAGCACCTGCTCAACACAGAAACTTTCACAAAAGATGCTTTAACAAAAGCTTTCAAAGCTTCCGTACTTAATACCATTGAATTGTGCATGCATTCTTCAGTTTGTTCAGCTGGGTTCTGTACAATGATAACAACATCAACTTACAACTTTGTTAGACAAGTTGTTTTCTAAAATAAAAAGGCAGAAGACTATAGACCCACAGACCTTGAAATATCACCATACTGTTGTACGACGGGGGATTTGTTTGAAATGACCCATTTCAAGATTCAATTTAGCTTTGAGTTTGTTTTGTTTTGTCAAATCTCTATTCTATCAAAGCTTTTCCTAGGTATTTTCATGTTTGCACCAGCAGATGAAGCACTGTAAAGAATCGCTAGCACAAATTATTTGTAGTTTTGTATCAGACGTTTCTGTTGCTGGTGCGAATTTTCAATCACTCATCGACCAAAGTCCACTTGTCATAATCAGTGCGTCAGTCTGCTACATTGAATTGACATCATACGTTTAATGTCATTTGTTGTTCTTTCATATTTTTGGGACACCCCCTGTAGTTCAATATCTGGGGAGAATGAAAATAAAACAATTGTTCCCCCCACTCCCACCTCTTTACTAATCATTCAACTTGAAGGTATTGCCCATTGTAACACTAAGCCATGAAGATCAGAAGGCTCCAGGCTTCAGTAATACTTCGTGGTGAGTTAGTTAAGCCAGAAATGTGATGCTATACTTGGTCACAATACCCCAGGGCTGAGGCATAGAACAGTCACTCACTGCTTTATAGAACATGTAGATATCAGATGAGAACAGGACTGGACTGATTCAGGTACGCATTTCAACATTTCAGAATGCAGCTTTAATGTACCAAACTATTTTCCAATTATTCAATTTCCAATCAAAGCCATAACATGTGCAAAGCATAACTGTGATTCAATTGCTAAAAGGTCAATGCAGTAAACAGGATTGAGGTAAAATTGGGACCACATCTTTAGATGTTCCATTTATATGGATTTGTCCTCTATCCAGGAAATATCTTGGACAGGTTACTCTCAATGCGAGTGCATTTATATCACAGGCCCTGCTGGACACACAAGTATCCAAGAGAAGCTGTGGAGGGAGTTCTTGGTCCAATCACCACGTCACTCATGCATAGAAATTGGCTGTGTAAACACCAGCTAGCTCTCGATTCACTACATGTACCAATGTACATAAAGCGATTATAGTAGGTGTCCAAAGATCATACAATGTTACCTGACAGCTTGAAAATGGTACAGGGAGGATTTTTATGATTTTTACATAGAATGTGTTGCCCATACCTAATTGCCCTCCATGGGAAGGTGGTGGTGAGCTGTTATATGAAACCACTTAGTCCACATAGTGATCTCCTGATCGTGCCCACATTGGCTGGGGGTGTGTGGGGGGGGGTTGCTGGTGAAGAGTGGTCAATGGAGTGCTGGCCACCCTTTCCTCAAATGCCACTGGGAAACCAACGTTGCTAAGAAGGGAGTTCCAGGATTTTAACCCAGCGACAGTGACAATACAGCAATATCGTCGGGATGCTGCGTGGCTTGAGAGGGGAACTTGTAGCTTTCTTGGATCTGTTGCCCTTGTGCATGTGTGTAAGAAGCAATCCAGAGAAGTGGAATTATCCCATGAGAAAAGGTTGGACAGGTTGAATCAGTATCCATTGAAGAACAAGAGGGGATCTTATTGAAACATGTGAGATCCTGAGGGGACTAAACAGGGCGAATGTTAAAAGGATGTTTCCCTTTTTGGGAGAGACAAGAATTAGGGGACACAGTTTACAAATAAGGGGTCTCCCATTTAAGTCGGAGATGAGAAGAATTTTTTTCTCTCAAGAGGTCCGTGAGTCTTTGGAACTCCCTTCCCCAGGGAGCAGTGGAGGCTGGATCATTGACTATTTTTAAGAGGCAGATAGCTTCTTTGGACTAACAAGGGAGTCAAAGGTGATTAGAAGTAGGCAGAATGTGGAGTTGAAACCACAATCAGATCGGCCATGATCTTATTGAATGGTGGAGCAGGCTGTATGAGCCAAATGGCCTATTCCTGCTCCTAATTCATACGTTCATATGTTCTACAATGGAATGGTGTTGAATAAGGAATACAAATGGCTGGCCAAGACGTAACTCACTTCTTCCTGAACATTTTTCTATAGGCCGCCCAATAGTAACAGAGATGTTGAGGAGCAGATGGGGAAACAGATCCTGGAGAGATGTAGGAATAACAGAGTTGTCGTGATGGGAGATTTTAATTTCCCAAACATAGATTGGAATATCCCTAGGGCTAGGGGTTTGGATGGAGAGGAGTTTGTTAGGTGTGTCCAGGAGAGTTTCCTGACACAGTATGTGGATAAGCCTACTAGAGGAGAGGCTGTACTTGATCTGGTGCTGGCTAATGAACCTGGACAGGTGGAGGATCTCTCGGTGGGTGAGCATCTTGGGGATAGCGATCATAATTCTATCTCCTTCACGATAGCATTGGAAAGAGATAGGATCAGGCAGGCTAGGAAAGTGTTTCTCTGGAGTAAAGGGAAATACAGTGTCATCAGGGAGGAAATTAGACGGGTAAATTGGAAGGAGGCATTCTTGGGGAAAAGTACCGAAGGAAAGTGGAGGATTTTCAAGGAATGTTTGTCTGGAGCTCTGCATGACAACGTTCCGATGAGACAGGGGGGTGTTGGTAGGGTACGGGAACCGTGGTGCACGAAGGTTGTGATGAACCTGGTGAATAAGAAAAGAGAGGCGTACAGAAGGTTCAGAGAGCTAGGAGGTGTTAAGGATTTAGAGGAGTATACGGGATGTAGGAAGGAGCTTAAGAAGGAAATTAGGAGAGCGAGAAGGGGTCATGAGAAGGCCTTGGCGGGTAAGATTAAGGAGAATCCCAAGGCTTTCTACAAATATGTCAAGAGTAAAAGGATGAGATGTGAAGGCATAGGACCCTTAAAAGGTGAAGGGGGAAAAGTTTGTGCGGAACCGTTAGAAATGGCGGAGCTGCTTAATGAATACTTTACCTCGGTATTCACGGTGGAAAGGGATCTGGGTGGTTGTACTGCTGGTTTGCGGTGGACAGAAAGGATCGAGCATGTGGACATAAAGAAAGAGGATGTGTTGGAACTATTGAATGGCATCAAGGTTGGTAAGTTGCCGGGACCGGATGGGATGTACCCCAGGTTACTGTGGGAGGCGAGGGAGGAGATTGCGGAGCCTTTGGCGATGATCTTTGCATCGTCGATGGAGATGGGAGAGGTTCCGGAGGATTGGAGGATTGCAGATGTGGTCCCTATATTCAAGAAAGGGAACAGGGACAGCCCGGGAAATTACCGACCGGTGAGTCTAACCTCAGTGGTTGGTAAGTTGATGGAGAGGATCCTGAGAGACAGGATTTATGATCATCTAGAGAAGTTTAGTATGATCAAAAGTAGTCAGCACGGCTTTGTCAAGGGCAGGTCGTGCCTTACGAGCCTGGTTGAGTTCTTTGAAAATGTGACCAAACACATTGACGAAGGAAGAGCGGTGGATGTGGCCTATATGGACTTCAGCAAGGCGTTCGATAAGGTCCCCCATGCAAGACTTCTTGAGAAAGTGAGAGGGCATGGGATCCAAGGGGCTGTTGCCTTGTGGATCCAGAACTGGCTTGCCTGCAGAAGGCAGAGAGTGGCTGTGGAGGGGTCTTTCTCTGCATGGAGGTCAGTGACCAGTGGAGTGCCCCAGGGATCTGTTCTGGGACCCTTGCTGTTTGTCATTTTCATAAATGACCTGGATGAGGAAGTGGAGGGATGGGTTGGTAAGTTTGCTGACGACACCAAGGTAGGTGGTGTTGTGGATAGTTTGGAGGGATGTCAGAAGTTGCAGCGAGACATAGATAGAATGCAAGACTGGGCGGAGAAGTGGCAGATGGACTTCAACCCGGATAAGTGTGTAGTGATCCATTTTGGCAGATCCAATGGGATGAAGCAGCAGTATAATATGAAGGGTACCATTCTTAGCAGTGTAGAGGATCAGAAGGACCTTGGGGTCCGGGTCCATAGGACTCTTAAATCGGCCTCGCAGGTGGAGGATGCGGTCAAGAAGGCGTACGGCGTACTAGCCTTCATTAATCGAGGGATTGAATTTAGGAGTCGGGAGATAATGCTGCAGCTTTATAGGACCCTGGTTAGACCCCACTTGGAGTACTGCGCGCAGTTCTGGTCACCTCATTACAGGAAAGATGTTGAAGCCATTGAAAGGGTGCAGAGGAGATTTACAAGGATGTTGCCTGGATTGGGGGGCATGCCTTATGAGGATAGGTTGAGGGAGCTTGGTCTCTTCTCCCTGGAGAGACGAAGGATGAGAGGTGACTTGATAGAGGTTTACAAGATGTTGAGAGGTCTGGATAGGGTAGACTCTCAGAGGCTATTTCCAAGGGCTGAAATGGTTGCTACGAGAGGACACAGGTTTAAGGTGCTGGGGGGTAGGTACAGAGGAGATGTCAGGGGTAAGTTTTTCACTCAGAGGGTGGTGGGTGAGTGGAATCGGCTGACGTCGGTGGTGGTGGAGGCAAACTCGTTGGGGTCTTTTAAGAGACTTCTGGATGAGTACATGGGATTTAATGGGATTGAGGGCTATAGATAGGCCTAGAGGTGGGGATGTGATCGGCGCAACTTGTGGGCCGAAGGGCCTGTTTGTGCTGTGGCTTTCTATGTTCTATGTTCTATGTTCTATTTACATTCACAACAGAGTTAATTAAAATATCTCCTGTGAGTCTAGTTGTATTTTAAATAATTAAACATCATAAAGTAAATGGAGTGGATTTTATTTTTGAAGTTAGCCTCCGTGGGCTAAGGAAATGATGCTGTCATTTAAAACTCCAGGATTCACACCACAATTACCATCATTAGAGGTCATCTGGGAATACTACTGTTTACAAAAAAACAGAAAAACAACTGAGAAATATTATACAGAGCGCGTGGCCATTTAGAAAAGACACACTGGATTTTAGCTCTGGTGGTCAGGATCTGGGCACATTTCCAGATCTCAACCCCATATCGCGTGAGTGCCTGCCGCCCAACACGATTCTTTTACGAGCTGGTCAATTAGTGGCCAAGAAGCACACTCACCATCTGATTATGGATGGTGGGCAGCTCCCGAGGCTGGTGGGCCAGTAGGGTGCCCTCCAGCCCTGAAAGATTGGCAGCCCTGGAGGTGGGAACTGCCAACAGCCATAGAAACAAAGAGTGCTCCACCTTGAACTCTGAAGACATTTTGACAAGGTAAAATTGAAACTGGTCACAGCTCCACTATTGTGGAGGGAGAAACTGTGGCCGCAGCTGTGGGCATCTCACGATCACAGATACAGGGGGCAGGGGGTGGGGTGGTGGTGCAGCAGGAATGTGGAGGTTTTTTTAAGCCACTCCCTTATCTACTGCTGGGAAACTGCCACCATCCCTGGCCTGTGTTCCAGAAAATTCCAGTTGGCAATGGCAGAGTGGCCTCAATCAGTCCTTAATGATTCCAAATTGGCCACCAATATTTGCTGGCATGGACCAAAATGGACCCAAAGCAGGAACAAGCTGGCAAACCAGTATATTGACATATGGTGGGAAGTTGTAGTCACCAGTTCCGCCTCCACTCCTGCCTCTGCAACCATTTAAAAACTTGGCCCTTTATATGTGATACCATCTTTTCTTTTGTTCTCATCCACAGAATGATTGGCAGCCCTGGTCCTGACCTCTCTGCTTTATCAGTAACAAAATCAGAATATGAGTTACAGAACCATAGAATCGTGCAGTACAGGACTCAGCTCACTTTGTTGGCTTTGAAAGAGCTATCCACTTGAGTCACGCTCTGATATCCTTTCTCCAGAGGCCTGCAGTTCATTATTCCCTTTTTAAGTAATTTTCCCATTCTTTTTGGAATATTGCAATTCATCTTCCAACACCCTTTCAAGCAGCACATTCCAGATCATAACTCGCTGCAGAAAAGAAGCATGCTTGCCAACTCCATCTGCATGTATAAAAATGTAACTCAGGCCATAGGATAGTGGGACACCAGTTCAGACGTTCTTTTTGCAGGTATACTTTCAACTTCCAGCATAGTCTGGCACGAAGGCTCTAAGTGGAGACACAGGAAGGGTATTGTTCCTCACACTCAGCTGAAGGATACAGCAGAATGCTCCACCTTATGGATTCATTTCACTTTTCTCCTCAACTGCAATTAAATGACTTTTCTTGACTGAGTCACAGAAGGAGAACTGGATGTATTTTGATTTATATGTAAAGTAAAAATATTTCACTGTACAGTCAGTATAACTGCACAGGCCGGCACGGTGGCACAGTGGTTAGCACTGCTGCCTCACAGCGCCAGGGACCCGGGTTTGATTCCCAGCTTGGGTCACCGTCTGCGCGGAGTTTGCACATTCTCCCCATGCCTGCGTGGGTGCTCCGGTTTCCTCCCACAGTCCAAAAGTAAGCAGGTTAGTTGGATTGGCCATGCTAAATTGCCCCTTAGTGTCAGGGGGACTAGCTAGGGTAAATGCATGGGGTTATGGGGATGGGGCCTGGGTGGGATTGTGGTCGGTGCAGGCTCGATGGGCCGAATGGCCTCCTTCTGCACTGTAGGATTATATGAAATATCAGTACTTTATTGAAATAATGTTTATTTAACAGCTAGAAAGAAAAGAAATATCAGCAATTTATCATGACTTTCAGACAACAGATTACTTTTGAAGTGCAGGCAAACACAGCCAAGCTGTGCACACAATGCCCCAACAACTAATTAATATACGGCCAAATAATCTAAATTTGATAGTGTTGGTTAATGGGAGAATCTCAGGTCAATTCCCTGGTTCGTTATCAGAATTGCATTCACCTTTCATCATTTTGCCTTCGCCTGAAAATGCAGACAAGTCTCACGTGACCCTTCCATCCAGAAGTCAGTACCTCTGACAGTACAACATTCCAATACAAACGGCATTGAATTGTCAGCTGAGACTGTGACTGGGATTTTCCAGTCCAGTCCACGGCGGGAATCGTCATTGGCAGGACAGAAAATTTCAGGCATCAGCCAAAGATCCGTTGACTTTGGACAGGAATTTCCAGCTAATCCCGGCCATACAAGTGTTCAAGTCTGTGGCAAGGTTTAAACATCTGACCTGGAGGTGAGAGTGCTTCCACCTGAGCTTCACCAGCACAAGTTGGGGAGTAATGTACGCCAGTGCTGTTTAAAATCAAGAAAGTGTCCAGTGCTCGTAGCATGAATGATCAGTTACTCAATATAGTGGTGGAGGTGAAAGAGAGATGAGAAACCTGCAGCAAAACAAGGGGAGCAAAGGGAGAGCCTAATTAAATAATCAAGTAATTACTTTCTACAGGAGCGCCTCAGAGGATTCAATGGCTAAATGAACTCTAGGGCAGGATTTTCCTCCCCTGACGGTGTGTTTCATGGTGGTGGGAGGCTGTGCGCCACTCACTGGCAGCAGGGCTGCCATTGTCAATGGGGTTTCCTGTTGAACATGTCCCTCACTGTCAAGGAATCCCGTGATAGGGTTACGCTCTCGACAGGACCATAAGATCCCATCGGTGTAAATGCCAGCAAGATTTCAGCGATAGATTCTGTTTGTGATCCAGACTGACCAAGCCAATACAGGGTTTAATTCCCTGGTATGTTTGATTCAGGGCCAGCACTGCTACAAACAGCCACAATTACCTAAGGCTAGGGCAACAACATCAGCCAGGACCCTGTGTATGAACATTAGGTGAATACAGGATTGGACTCTAAAGATGTCACCTCCATAAAATAGGCACTATCTGGACTTACACAAGAAGAATGCTGATTTCAACAGAAGATAGTAGGAGGAAGTCACCTATGGAACCATACCCCTGCCTGCATCACTGCCCTTCAGAGAGGGGGAAGAAAATTGTGAAGGGAAACCATAAAAGTGAAACCCACTGTAATGATACAAAACAATCAATCAGTAAGAACTATTGACAGATCAACCCGAGAAAAAAACCATTGATGATTGAAATCAATTAAAACATCAATTGAATAGTTCTAACTGGAATATTAAATTAATCATTACTGACAGAAAGATAAAGACTGGATAGTTCACAGCTGAGTGCCCCATTTAAACCTTATCTAAAAGACTGATTGTTAAAAGATGACATAAGAGGAATACTTGGAAAGTGCACTGTGCTGCAGTGTTTGTCTTCAGTTCCACACTATGGATGCATTCCAGGTTGGAGCTGGCTCAAGATTACATGTAACCTAAGCTGATATTGACACAGACTTCAAGCCCCTGGAATGAACAACAGGCTACTGGCAAGGATACACAGGGCTTGAGAAACTAAATATTCCAACCGCACACCTTTACCATTTATTGTTTCTAGAAAATACTTCCTCCCGAATGTGATCTGCTGTACTTGAAATATAAAAATATCTCAATATATCAAGCACGCAAAGCGAATGATTATTTTATTTCACTTCGATAAAAAGCTGCTTATATTGTAATGCAGTCCACATCAGTGGCTCAATTAAATAGGAGAAAATTTGATTAAAGTGAGAGAGCTACAGGAACACGAATTAGGAGCAGAAGTAGGCAAATTCAGCCCTTCAAGCCTGCTCCGCTATGGACTAAATTAAATATTTGGAGCATGCAGTATATGTAAGAATCAGCACAAAAATTCGAGAAGAATTTTCTCAAGATTCCTGAGTGAACTTTTAATTGTCAGGCAATATTCGGTGTAGGGATCCAAGCAGAGAGCTGATGTTTGGGTATGCCTTGGGGAACAATTGAAATACATTCCTTCATATTGTATTCAGGATGAACACAGTGGGGGGTGACCTTGAGCCCACACTTGGCGTCCATGCGAATGACGACAGGGGCTCAAGACTGCAAATCACAGATCTCGTTGGCAAAATGGCAATTTCAAATCTTCCCCACCCCTTGCCAGCAACATCATCAGGTTCATGCCAATTACAGGCGTGAACCTGCTTTATATGCATTTTAATATCAATAAACTGCCCCTTCACCAGATATTGATCCCCCGCCATGTGAACTCATGCCGAGGAGATAGTCTTCAACAGGTTCACCTAGACGTGAACCTGTCATGGGATTCTCTCCGGGGTCGTAAAGTGTAGCTCCTGGGGGAGAGGGACAAGGCCAGGCAGTTTAGTCCCCCGCCACCTCCACATGACAGCATGAAACACGTCCCCTTGATTTTTTTTGGCAGAGTATCGCAAGATCTGGAGAGAAAACTGCCGTGTTTTTCCCTGGAGAGAAACAAGCCGGCTTCCTCGACAGAAACAACACTGCCATTTTTGGGTAAGATTTTGCCAGAGAGTCAAGTAACTGGAGCAAAATAATTCACCTGTTGGTTTCTTAAACACAGTAAGAGTTTTAAGAACACCAGGTTAAAGTCCAACAGGTTTATTTGGTAGCAAATACCATTAGCTTTTGGAGCACTGCTCCTTCATCAGATGGAGTGGAAATGTGCTCTCAAACACATGAGAGCACATTTGAGAGCACATTTCCACTCCATCTGACGAAGGAGCAGCACTCCGAAAGCTAATGGTATTTGCTACCAAATAAACCTGTTGGACTTTAACCTGGTGTTCTTAAAACTCTTACTGTGTTCACCCCAGTCCAACACCGGCATCTCCACATCATGGTTTCTTAAATAGGCAGCAATGAGCTAAGTGCTTTAGAAACACCTGGTCCATCACACAGAAGTTTGAAAATGTAAATGAAGTTACTGAAGTAAAAAAAAAATTGAAAAACTAAACTTTGGTCAAATTGAATTTGGAAAAGTACATCTGTCTGATGTTGTACTTACATTTTGGAATTCTTACTTTCGCTGGATGTATTCCTGGGGATTTGAGATGTATCATCTGACTATGTGATAATTGTCATCAAAAACAAACAATGGTGGCACCAGATGCCCACAATGCCCTGCACCACTGAAACTTTTTTTTAATTCATTGTCCATCCCTAGTTGCCCTCAGAGGGCAGTTGAGAGTCAACCACATTGCTGTGGCTCTGGAGTCACATGTAGACCAGACCAGATAAGGATGGCAGTTTTCCTTGCCTAAAGGACATTACTAAACCACGTGTGTTTTTCTGATAATCGACAATGGGTTCATGGTTATCAGTAGATTCTTAATCCAGATATTTCTTATTAAATTCAAATTCCACCAACTGCCATGGCAGGATTCGAATGCAGGTCCCCAGAATATTAGCTGAGTTTCTGGATGAATACTCCAGCGATAATACCACTAGGCCATCGCCTCCCCATGAAGCTGCTCTATTGTGCGATCGGAATGATCCCAGGTGCACAGGGGATTTGTTATGGGAGCAGCGACACTGAGTCAGAAAGGAGATAAGTAAGCACAAAGCATGCAATTCGAGTTACAGCAGCTGCAGTCACCAGGTTCATTTGCACTTTATCCTCCAGGGTTGCTTGCAAGAGTGCTGAGGAGGTAGTCTTCAATTCTGGGGCACTCCGAGACAATGCAGGAGAGTTGGAACCTTATTCACCTCAGGAAACAGTTATGTGGCAGCTGCAGCCTCAGTCCACAGAAAGTGCTCCATTTACATTGTGTATAATTTCCAGAGAATGGCATCCATAGAAACATAGGATCCGTACAGTGCAGAAGGAGGCTATTCGGCCCATCAAATTTGCACCGACTCTCCAAAGAACATCTTACCCAGGCTCTCCCCCAGCTCCATCCCCACAATTCCACGCTAATGCCCCTAACCTACACATCTTCGGACACTAAAGGGCAATTTAGCATGGCCAATCCACCTAACCTGCACATCGTTGGACTGTGGGAGGAAACCGTGCCGTCAATTTGAGGGGTGGCGCCTAAACACACTGGGTAAACCTCCCTCCTCAATCAACAGCAGCATCTCTGTTCCCCCCCCCCCCCCACCCCCACCCCCACCCCCCGCCACCATCAATGCCAGCATCTCTTCTCCCGCCCTCCTCCCCGAACTTGCCAGCATGGTTTGCAATTTCCGAATTTTGCCGGATCTTGAGTCCCCGCTGCCGATCCCGTGGATGGAGAGGGCGGGCTCAAGATCGCCCCGTGACTTTAAAAACATGCATAGGCCGGGGAGAGCCAGTGCCAACCTGTGCCAGGGGCAGGCCCTAGGTGGACCCTCACGTGCGGGAATTCATCTGTTGGTGGTGAGGAATAAGTGTGGATACTGAGGGCAATGGGGATGCTGGGGATGATTGGGGGTGGGGGGGGGGGGGAGAGGGAGGGAGGGGAAGGGATAGCAGTGATCGGGAGGTGGGGGGGTATGATCAGAGTGGCAGGCGGTGAGGCCCCAGTCGGGAGTTAATTATTATTTGTGATCCTGGAGGGGGTGAGGATTTACTCTTATTTGTGATTGAGGTGCCCCAATCTCTGTGATGCCGGTTCCTCGCGCTAAGAGAACCCATCCCACTCTTTTTTATTTTATTTCCAAGTGTCAAATCTGGAAAGAAAACAGACCAGTGGAGCTGGAGAGTTTCACAGTGGTTTTCTCGCCAGAACTGACACTTCAACAAATTCTCATAAGATTCTCCCCATTTTTTTTAATGAAGGTCTCCAGACTCCAAGCCTCCATATACCATGGCTAACAGACACCCTCCATATACCATGGCTAACAGACACCCTCCATATACCATGGCTAACAGACACCCTCCATATACCATAGGTAACAGACACCCTTCATATTCTGTGTTATGATCAGGCAAAGATGTCTGCTCTAGTGCACTCAACTATACCCGCATAACTTCCTCAAAGCTATGACAATCCATTACTTGCACACAGAACCAATGTTTACAGGAAAGACTTTGCTGTTCAGTTTAAAGTCCCGCACAATTTCTAATTCATGGTGCACGATCACAGATCATTAAACGTTGATGAAGAAAGTCACAGAATAATAGAATCACTACAATGCAGAAGGAGGCCATTCAACCCATCGAGTCTGCACTGAACACAATCCCACCCAGGACCTATGCCCATAACCTTACTTATTTACCGTACTAAACACCTGACAATAAGGGGCAATTTAGCATGGCCAATCAACCTAGCTCACACATCTTTGGAGTGTGGGAGGAAGCCGGAGCATTTGGAGGAAACCCACGCAGACACGGGAAGAATGTGCAAACTCCACACAGCCAATGACCCGAGCCGGGAATCGAACCCGAGTCCCTGGCTCTGTGAGGCAGCAGTGCTAACCACGTACCGCCCCCTTCAGCCATTCAGCCATTTTTGCCTACTAATTATCCAAAGTTGTTTGGTGCCATAATAACCTGAATGGAGTAACATAAATAACAAGGCAAAATGGGAATTCAGCGCAAAAAATATCAAATTTTCACAGTGAGGAGTAAAGTATAACCATAAATATCTGAGAGCTACCCATATCGGGATCCAAATGTCTGCTAAATGTCTGCAGGACTTTCACTTCCGGTGGTCTAACTGGAAGTTCATTACAAATGTCACTGAATTTTGTGTGAATACCTGACACCATACCTAACCATAATCCTCTTATTCTACTCTTGGCCTAAGTAAGAATGTGATGATTTGAATCTGTTTTTGCTGCCTAATGTACTCCAATGACATCATCTCTCAGCCATCGCCTTTCAGAACTGAAAAGTCCAACTGTTAATACTTTTACTCCTGTAACCAGGAGTCCCTTGTCACTCTCTTTAAGCTATAAGCCTTCCTTTCGGCTTCTTGATCAATAAGACAGTTTTCACTTATTTTCCACCATCTATTGAACCTAGCTTTTCTGTGCTTAAACATTCAACAGAGAAAAATACTCATGGCCTTCATCCCACCCACACAGGCACCATTAAGGTTCAGAACATGCTCAGTATTTTTTAAATCGGAACATAAACTCCCCGCTTTTAGCTACAGGACCCCAGAGTTTTAATCTGATACTTATCTTACCGAGCTTTTTATACAAAGCCTCCTTTTTGTTTCTCACTAAAGTGATAGCTGTGCCCCATTTTTAATTTTACTTTGCAAATACTGACATGGACCTTTTCTGGCTTGTGGCTTCTAGTTCTTTGAACTGCCAATCCGTTTACTTGTGGAAATTGCAGACAGTGTAGGTAATAGGTTCATTATCAGCAGAGTAACACAGGGTATGTAATTTGAATTTGATTCCTCTTTAATGGTAACAGCTCTACATACAGTCCAGTCACGAGTGAAGTCCTGTAGGGATGCACAGTGGGACAGTTGCTGCTCACCATCTTGACCAACATCTGAATGAAGGTCTCAGAAAACAATTCTTAAGTTAGCTGACAACATTTAAATGTGTGCAGGAGTTCGGACTTTAGATGAAATAAGCAGACTGTCGACTGAAGCAGTGGGCTCAGGAATTGCATCTGTCCATTAGTGTGGATAGGAACATAGGAACAGAGAAGGCTGTTGAGCCTGCTCTGCCATGGCTGATTGGACACTTCAATGTCTTTTGCACCCACTATGCCTGGAACCCTTTACGTTATTGTTAGTCAGAAATCTGTCCATTTCTGCTTTAAACATACTCAATGACTGAGCTCCCACAGCCCTACGGGGTAGAGAAGTCCAAATATTCACAATCCTCTGTGTAAAGAAATTTTTCCTCATCTCGGTCCGAAGTGGTATCCCCCTTATTTTGAAATTGCGCCCCCTGTAGCTAGCAAACCAAGGGAAATATCTCACCTGCATCTACCCTGTCTATTCCTTTAAGTATTTTCTAGGTTTCATGAGATCACCTCTCTTTCTTCGAAACTCTAGAAAATACAAGCCCAGTTTACCCAATCTCTCTTCTTAAGACAGTCCCGCCATCCCTGGGACAAGTCTGGTGAATCTTTCTGAGGTAAGGAGACCAAAACGGCTACTCCAGGTGCAGTTTAACCAAGCTACTGTACAACTGAAGAAAGACCTCATGACTCCTGTACTCAAATCCTCTTGCGATAAAGGCTAACATTCCATTAGCCTTCCTAACAGTTTGTTGCACCTTTTTTTTCCACATTATATTCCATCCTTCATGTTCTTGCCCACTCACTAAGTCTGTCCAAATCCTCCCACATGCACTTTATACCTTCCTCACAACGCACATTCCCACCCAGCCTACAGCGATGAACTTGGAAATCATTGATGTATATTGGGAATGGCTGTGGCCCAAGTACCGATCCTTGCAGTAACCCACTAGCCACGCCATGCAGCATGACGCTTTTGGGGCTGGTTAACTCCTAGATTTAAAGTTGCAGAGTTAGAAGACTTTAGGGTCTTAGTTTACAAAACAGAGAAAATCTATGGTGAAAGAGAAGACGGTGTTTAACTAAGACTGTGAAATGCAAATTAGAAATATGTTTCTTAAACACATAAGAAATAGATCACATGGCCCATCGAGCCTGCTCCGCCATTCAGTATGATCATGGCTGGTCTTGGGCTGCAACCACATTTTCCTGCCTGCTCCCCACATCCCTTAATTTCCTGAGAGACCAAAAATCTGTCTATCCCAGCCTTAAATATGTTCAATGACCCGAACATCAACAAACCCTCTAGCGTAGAGAATTCCAAACTCGCAACCCTTTGAGTGAAGTACTTGCTTTATACAAGATCTTGGGTGCAGGCACATCTAGAATACTGTGCCAAGTTTTAGTCTTCTCACATGGCAGTGATTATTGAGGCCCTGAAGAATGTCCAAAGGAGCATCACCAGAAAGATATCTGGAACTACAGGAGTTCACAGTGACATACGGGTTATTTTCTGGAGCAATTCAAAACTAATCTCACCACCCTGTGCTCTCTACAGATGATACTTCCTTCTCTTCAAATAATTATACAATTTCCCTTTCAGATGCCTCCATCATTCCCTGTGACAATCATTCCATGCTCTCAATAAGTTTTTGTGTAAAGAGGTTTCTTCTGACCTCTCGCCTCATTTTCTTAACGCTAATTTTAAATTAATGGCACTGTGGTTAGCACTGCTGCCTCACAGCGCCAGGGACCCAGGCTCGATTCCCGTCTTGGGTCACTGTCTGTGTGGAGTCTGCACGCTCTCCCCGTGTCTGCGTGGCTTTCCTCCAGGTGCTTCGGTTTCCTCCCACAGTCCGAAAGACGTGCTGGTTAGGTGCATTGGCCATGATAAATGTAACTGAACAGGCGCTGGAGTGTGGCGACTAGGGGATTTTCACAGTAACTTCACTGCAGTGTTAATGTAAGCCTACTTGTGACACAAATAAATAAACTTTAAACTTGTCACTGACTCCCAAACAGAGAAGATAACCTGTCTCTATTTCTGAAATGCTATTAAATCTTTTCTTAACCTTCTCTGTTCCAAAAGAAGTAATCAACTACAGTTTACAACTACAGTTTCCTGTCCTGGTGAATCCACAATGTAAGCTTTCTCTGGCTTTAATGTACTTTCTATGAAAAAGCACCAGAAGTTCACACAATAATTAAACAGTAGCTTAACCAATACTTTAAGTGAATTAATAATTACTTTATCATTTTTAATACCTCGATTAATAAAACATATTGGATTGGCAGAGGGAAATTAAACTTTCCTTACAGGAATAACACAGAAATTGCATTCTTTAAAATGATGAAGGAAACCTATTCAGGTTGAGTTGATAGGATTATTTCAGCTAGTTTTGGAGGGGAAGAACTGGAAAGGCAGCAGTACAGAATTCAAAAATATTGGTCAGGATTTTAGGCTCCCACACTCGTGCCGGGGGTGGGGCAGGACGGGACGAGATGGGACGGGATGGGATGACCTCTAGGTTCCTGCCTGCTCTGACCAGACAGTGATTTTATGCTGGGACGGGCAAGGCCTGGGACAGGAAGCCTGGGACAGGAAGCCTGGCCTTGCCCCAGTTGAGGCCCTTGGGGTCATTTCCCACGCAGTCTCAATTTTTAGGCTGGCAGGATTGAACTTGCATGGGGGAACGGATGAAAATCAACAGAGTTACGTCTCGGGCAAGAATAAGCGTCTTTCTGAGGCCTCCAGACCCCCCTCCCCTTACCACAGGCCTCTACGAATTGAGGACAGCATGGTGGCACAGTGGTTAGCACTGCTGCCTCACAGCGCCAGGGACCGGGGTTCAATTCTGGCCTTGGGTCACTGTCTGTGGGGAGTTTGCACATTCTCCCTGTGTCTGTGTGGGTTTCCTCCGGGTGCTCTGGTTTCCTCCCACAGTCCAAAGATGTGCGGGTTAGGTTGATTGGCCATGCTAATTTGACCCTAATGACAGGTGGATTAGCAGGATAAATTAGGATTACCATAATGGGGCCTGGATGGGATTGTGGTCAGTACAGACTCGATGGGCCAAATGGCCTCCTTCTGTACTGCAGGGATTCTATGATTCTAAGACCCCGATTGCTCCCTTTGCCGCCCTACCCCACCCTCCAATCTTTCCTGCCCTCCCCTCTCTGGGAACCCTTGAACATACCTGGGCTTCTCGTGCCTGGACTTAGTCCCAGGTGTCCTCCTGCATTTCTGGAGAGCTGCTGGCCAAGGCGGAACTTCGTCTCAAGTGAGGTGCAGTGCCACTCGAGCGTTTTTAATGGCAGTGGGACATTAGGCATCAGTGGAGATATGTTCCCGGCTAACTCTTCAGATGGTGGGAAGTGAGACCCTGTCTTCCAAAAAATTCAGCTCATTGAATTAGATTAGATACCAAGAAGCATCTCTTTTTGCAGAGCATCATCAGCTTTAGAATAGATTGTCTGAATGCGCAATAAATATGGATTTGTTACATGGCCTTTTGAATGGTGCTGGAAAAGCTGTTGAGATTGAAAGACATTGTGGGCAGAATTCTCTGGCTGCACTGGTCTAAAAGCTGGAAACTCCCGCTCGACCGCCAATGGAGTTTCATATTCTCCGCAACCCGCCCATTAAAATTCCAGTGGCGGGCAGAATGGGAGAATACCAGCCTGTGAGTTGTGGGAGAAATTAGCTGGAATTGAATGCATCAGTGGATGCAATCTCCTGAAACTTTGCTCCTTTGCCTACAGAGGTCATTAGGAATTCCCCAGCAGTTATTTCACAAATTGACTCGTACTTTCACTGTGTTTTGGTCATAAAATCACCTCATCAGAGAGGGAAGGAAAACAAAAGATACAACAAGTTAATTAGGAAAAAAGCCAAGAGATTCCTCCTTGATGGCACATATTGGCTGCACCATATCTGGATGGCACCGGCAACATGAACATATTGAGTCTTTTCCTGGCTTATTGTATGCTAATACTAATTCTTCTTTACCAGAATGCAAAATTATCCCCATGGCACACAATGGCAAAGAAATGGTTCAGTCATTATTTTGTATCGTGCTCAATTCCCTGATTTTCAACCTATTTTCATCTCTCCTCATGAAGCACTGACTGCAGCCACCATTGTCCTGTTTTCTCACCAAGTGTCCATACACACAATACAAGGCGTCAAAATTGACCCTAATCCTAGCAATCAGTCAGCAGAAATTGAAACCAATCCTTTTCACTCTATAACTTAAGAGTGCTGAGGCCAATTTTAGCAGTCCTAACCTTAGTACCTTGGCTGAGGTTAGCTAACAGCACATACCAGGAACTGAACCTAGAATTTCTAGCCTTATAAATCTCCATCGCATTGAAACAATACTTTTAATCCCTGAGGTACTAGGTGAACTTGTTAAATGCATGGTGTTACAAAAATAGAACCAAAGGCATGGAGTGAAGCTTAGATTATTTGTTCATTTGTAGCAACTCTCCAAAATGGAGAAGTGAAAACATTGTTTGAATTTTCGTCTTGCTGAGTGGCCCCTCAGTTTCTACCTCAAAGGGTTAAGGTTCAACCCCCGCCCCGGTCCTTGATGTTTCCATATATCATTAAAGTTCGGTTCTAGGCTTTGGTTCATTAAGCACACTTAAATGTTAAAGTAAAAGCTCTAGACGGTATATAGTGGCAACTTCCGCCACTTACACAACCACTGGCATGCAAGTGGAAGGCCATTAATCAAAATGCTATTGCCAGAACTCACCAAAATTAATGCAAGCCACTTAACTGAGACTATTCACTGCTTCCAAGTCATTGCATAAAAGAACCTCACATGGGAGTAAATTCTATTGACCAGTAACATAATGCAACCTGCACTAGATCATGATTACTAGCTAATAATATTAATCAATGTATTTCTAAGCACACTCATGCTTATATGCTTCTTTTCTCCCATTGCACATTTAAAACCCTTGTG
Organism: Mustelus asterias; assembly: GCF_964213995.1. Taxonomy (NCBI): domain Eukaryota; kingdom Metazoa; phylum Chordata; class Chondrichthyes; order Carcharhiniformes; family Triakidae; genus Mustelus; species Mustelus asterias. The sequence goes on from NC_135808.1 coordinate 95,765,421, forward strand.
TCCACATTTTAGAGCACACTCCTGTCCATTTTGCAGATATTAGTTTTGATCTTGCCAAGTAGCTTCAAGCCTCAAGTGTAATGGATTATAAACACTAATGGGGTACAGACCACAGCAGACTGGGTGGCCCCCCACACATATACAAGTATGAGTGCTGTCATATGAAGGGCTAAAATTGTAACCTAGAAATCTCCAGACAGCATCACACCCTGCATGAAGTCAGGAAGATTTTAATGAGATGAATGAAAAATAAAATCAAGATGAAGAACTCTTGAGAAATTTTGTGAAATGTGTTATTGATTGTCCGCAGTTTTATCACAAAAAAGGGTTTAAAAAGTACCTTATCTGGAAGTCTGTGAGTAAATAAATTCAAACAATGACACTTAGAACTTTAATTGTAGCGTTTGCAGCATGTGCATTCTGCACCCACTCCTTTTATTGATCCTCCAAAAGAATTCAAGGGAATGATACCTGGAGGCAGATTTGCTTTATCCTTCCAGTGCCTGGTCTCTGCTTAGCAGAAACCAGAAGCTCAGCGAAAGCTTTCCTCAGGCATTTCGCTGGTTGAGATTGTAGCCATCAACAAACAGTCTCTTTGTAATACAGAACTTGAATATTGCTTAAAAGAGAGACATGTTCATGAAGTTTTTCACCTTGAATTCATCAGGATAAATACAAGAATGCCAAATTTCAAATGATTACAACAATTTACACAACAGGATGAAAGGGTGCTGATTGGTTGTCAAGTTGACTCTGATTGGTTGAAATTTTGGCACGGAAAAAGCATTCAGGAACTATAGGCTCCCCAAGATTGTGGATAATTCAAAACAGGGACAAGGCTGAAACCTAGTCACTGTGTTTATAGAGAGCTGGTCTCTGCGTCTGAGTGTATGTTGAACCTAGCAAATGAGCCATCTTATGAACTTGACTGATTATCTTAAATTGAGTAACTTTAATTGATTGTCTTAAATTGGTTGTGAATATAACAATTAGCAAATTCTGCCCAATCATGGAATCACATCCAACAATAGACATTTTGTTTTGGGTTTTGCAAGTGTGGGCTGATTGAATATGATCTGTATTATGAATGTCAACTGTTATCTGTGATTCGGTGATTGGGCAGCACTTACTGAACAATTCTCTGTGTACTAATACTTACACTGGCAACCAAGTTAAGATAATAAATCCAGTTCATAATGTGGCTCATTTCTGCTTACCAGAAGCAACATATGGTCATTTACAGTGGCCCATTTTCTCCAAACAAAAGGAATACATTCAAGCCTTGTGCCTTATATGAATTACCCAGGAGCTTGGCCAATCAGAGTCAATTTGCCAACCAATCACTTTTTTCCTGCAGTATAAATTGTTGTTTGAAATCTGGCATTCTTGCATTTGTCCTGGTGACTCCAAGATGAAAAGCAATGACAACATGTCTCTCTTTTCAACAATATAAGAAGTCAGTTAGTGAATAAAACTGCAATGGAGAGTTGGACTCCAGAGGTCAAGACTCAATCTTTATGTTGAAATAAGCTTGACAGTCTTCACATTTATGAAGTTCTGCCCAAAACACCTCACAAATGACTATGGCTCACTGGACACTGGATAGGATAGTTTACAGGCAAGGCTGCTCAGGACTCACAGTGAAAGAGGGTAGTCACAGGCTGAGGGAAATTAAAGACCTCAAAACTCTTGTTGCAATCAATAGCCCTATTCAAAATAAATGCAATGTAATATAAACCTTAATTGAATTTATTTAGACATTGAGTGCACATAATGTTCTCTCCAGTGAATTCAAAGTTCAATCTCGCAATTGTCTACTTAACTTTTTCTTTGCCTTTCCTGGTTCCAGGGCTTTTAAGATCTTGATTATTTTACTTTGAATGAAATACAGTGGAACCTACATCATATCAGTGCGTGTAAAAACATTCAGATTTTTTAAAAGTACCTTCTGCATAATGACAATTTAAAAAAAATAAAAACTAATTTTTGTTTTAACATACCTGTATTTGCAAAGCTGCAAAGTACTTCAGTGCAGCAAATATATCTTATATGGCACTGCACTCAAATTTAGAATGCACTTTATAGTTAAACATACCTGTGCACATAATGGATTAAAAACAGCAGGAAGAATACACAACCTTAGCCCATGTTAGGTGGAGTCATGAGAATGTACTCATTCACATCAATAAAAGAATATTGTGCAAACATGAGCTCCTTCTTACTATATAATAATATCAGCAAAGTGTCAAAATTGAAAGTTTCACCGAGCTACACTGGGAAGGATGGTTGACAGTGGGGTGGCATAGTGAGCTTTTATTTCCAGAACCTTAGTTCAAATTACAAATCCAACCCAGATGGATCAGATGAAAGTCTGTGGATTGCAAGGAAGAGGTAGAGACAAGTACTAAAATTTGGTGGTCACATCAGAGGCAATTCTGGGATCCAGAGCATGAATGAAATGGAGATACAACTTAGGTCAAAGAAACAACCCAGAATACAGACTCCTCCATTAAATGGAGGCCCTAGATGGCAGAATCAATGTCAGGGGACATCAATTCCAGACACAAATTCTGGATGCAGCTTACATGGATTTTGAGCTGGATATTGGCTCAATTGCGACTTTTAGGGTGGAATTTTCCTGTCCCACCCACCACAGGAATCATAGCAGGTGGGACAGGATCATGCAAAGGTCTGTTGACCACGAGTGGGATTTTCCATTCTTGGGGCGAGTGTGGCCAGAAAATCCCGCCCTCTCTATTTCATATTAATACCATAGCAACTGGCAAAATAGGAGCAGGAGGAGACCCCGATAGCCTGACTCAATAGCCTGATCCTGCCTCACCCTCCATATCCTTTTGATCCCCTTGTAAAAAGGGGATATCAATTGCAAAAGAAAATGCCAAGCAAGAGGAATTTACACAAGTTGAGTGAAAAATCAGGCAATTTATTACATTATTTTTGGACATAGTGGAGATGTCAGTACTTCAGAGAAAAATAATCCTTTTGCACAAAAAGCCATAGGGATAGAAGTACATCTTGAGAAGTTACATAGAATGGACGATAGCAAATCAGCAATTATTAAGCTGTCTGTCTGCTTCTATTCTACTGATGTCACTGGAAAAGAAAATCAGGCAAAGTGTAAAACAGGTTGTGGATTTCCTATTGCCTGTAAAACTTGAGCGCAAACTTTCAAATCTATAGACTAATTAAATGAGAAGCAACTTATACCTGACAAATTTAATAAAGTCTTCAAGGAAATAAAATAATGTATTGATAAAGGAAATGCAGGAAATACTGTGTACATAGGTTTCCAAAAAGCATAGATAATCGGTGGTATAGGAAGCTTGCTAATAGGCCCTGATGATTGGAGAGATAGTGCCTTTGTCAGAGGGGTCCCTTCTCACACCATAAAGCCTTGGGATGTGATGTCCCCCTCCCCAATGGGGAGGTGGCCTCCATGCAGCAGACAGTCATCCCATGTGGTACTCTGCCACTCTATCTTCAGCAAAATGTCATTGGGCCAGAAAAATGGCCCTCAATTGGGACTTTAATTGGCTAAATCGCTGTGTGTCTCCAGCCATTGGTGAAATGACCATTCGTGCCATTAGTAAAATGGACCAGTGGCAATACTGGGTTGGATATCCTTCCCAACATGGCTGCTTGGCATCTTATCGCCTACACCTCTCCAAGCCCACTACCCAGGAACTAATCTCACCCGACATTGAGTCAAATAGTTCGGATGGGGCAGTTTTTGTACAGTGTGTGCAGGAGGGTTTCCTGACTCAATATGTGGATAGGCCGACAAGAGGTGGGGCTACTTTAGATTTGGAACTGGGTAATGAACCAGGCCAAGTGTTAGATTTGTTTGTGGGAGAGCACTTTGAAGATAGTGACCACAATTCGGTGTCTTTCACTATTGCAATGGAGAGGGATAGGGCCATACGGCAGGGCAAGGTTTATAATTGGGGGAGAGGTAATTATGATGCAATTAGGTGGGAATTAGGGAGCATAAGATGGGAACAGAAACTGTCAGGGAAAGGCACAAATGAAAAGTGGAGCTTGTTCAAGGAACAAATACTGCGTGTCCTTGATAGGTATGTCCCTGTCAGGCAGGGAGGGAATGGACGAGTGAGGGAACCATGGTTCACAAAAGAGCTTGAATGTCTTGTCAAGAGGAAAAGGGAAGCATATGTAAGGATGAGAAAACAAGGTTCAATTGGGTCGCTTGAGGGTTACAAGGTAGCAAGGAATGAGCTAAAAAAAAGGGCTTAGGAGAGCTAGGAGGATGCATGAGAAGTCCTTGGCGGGTCGGATCAAGGAAAACCCCAAGGCTTTTTACTCTTATGTGAGAAGTAAAAGAATGACCAGGGTGAGGTTAGGGCCGGTCAAGGACAGTAGTGGGAACTTGTGCATGGAGTCAGAAGAGATAGGAGAGGCGATGAATGAATACTTTTCTTCAGTGTTCACCAAGGAGAGGGGCCATGTTTTTGAGGATGAGAGTGTGATACAAGCTGATAGGCTGGAGGAGGTAGATGTTCTGAGGGAAGATGTATTAGCAATTTTGAAAAATCTGAGGGTCGATAAGTCCCCTGGGCCAGATGGGATATATCCTAGGATTCTTTGGGAGGCAAGGGATGAGATTGCAGAGCCTTTGGCTTTGATATTAGGGTCCTCACTGTCCACGGGGATAGTGCCAGAGGACTGGAAAGTGGCGAATGTTGTTCCTCTGTTCAAGAAAGGAAAGTATAGGCCAGTTAGTCTTACTTCGGTGGTCGGTAAGTTAATGGAAAAGGTCCTGAGGGATAGGATTTATGATCATTTGGAAAGAAGCAGCTTAATCCAGGATAGTCAACATGGATTTGTGAAGGGTAGGTCTTGCCTCACAAATTTGATTGAATTCTTTGAGGAGGTAACTAGGTGTGTAGATGAAGGTAGAACAGTTGATGTCGTATACATGGATTTTAGTAAGGCATTTGATAAGGTTCCCCATGGTCGGCTCATGAAGAAAGTAAGGAGGTGTGGGATAGAGGGAGATTTGGCTGATTGGATAAGTAACTGGCTATCTCAGAGAAGACAGAGTGGTGGTAGATGGAAAATTTTCAGACTGGAGACCAGTTACCAGCAGTGTACCATAGAGATCAGTGCTGGGTCCTCTGCTATTTGTGATTTTTATCAATGACTTGGAGGAGGGGGCTGAAGGGTGGGTCAGTAAATTTGCTGATGACACCAAGATTGGTGGAGTAGTGGATGAGCTGAACAGCTGTTGTAGGCTGCAAAGAGACATTGATAGGATGCAGAGCTGGGCCGAAAAATAGCAGATGGAGTTTAATCCTGATAAGTGCGAGGTGATTCATTTCGGTCGGACAAATTTGAATGCGGATTACAGGGTCAACGGCAGGGTTCTGAGGAATGTGGAGGAACAGAGAGATCTTGGGGTTCATATCCACAGATCTCTGAAGGTTGCCACTCAAGTGGATAGAGCTGTGAAGAAGGCCTATAGTGTGTTAGCGTTTATTAACAGGGGGTTTGAGTTTAAGAGCCATGGGGTTATGCTGCAACTGTACAGGACCTTGGTGAGACCACATTTGGAATATTGTGTGCAGTTCTGGTCACCTCACTATAAGGAGGATGTGGAAGCATTGGAAAGAGTGCAAAGGAGATTTACCAGGATGCTGCCTGGTTTGGAGGGTAGGTCTTATGAGGAAAGGTTGAGGGAGCTAGGGCTTTTATCTTTAGAGCGGAGGAGGATAAGAGCCGACTTAATAGAGGTTTATAAGATGATGAGGGGGATAGATAGAGTGGACGTTCAGAGACTATTTCCTCGGGTGGATGTAGCTATTACTAGGGGGCATAACTATAAGGTTCATGGTGGGAGATACAGGAAGGATGTCCGAGGAAGGTTCTTTACTCAGAGAGTGGTTCGGGTGTGGAATGGACTGCCTGCTTTGATAGTGGAGTCGGACACTTTAGGAACTTTCAAGCGGTTATTGGATAGGCACATGGAGCACACCAGAATGATAGGGATTGGGATAGCTTGATCTTGTTTCGGACAAAGCTTGTCACAACATCGTGGGCCGAAGGACCTGTACTGTGCTGTACTGTTCTATGTTCTATGTTCTATTGAGTGCAAAAGTAAAAAGGTATTGTTAAATCTATGCAAATGAAATGGAGATCAGCAACTAGTGGTGTTCCACAGGGATCAGGGCTGGTGCCTTTGTTGTTTGCAACACATCTAAATGGTCCGAAGGAAAACGTGGGCGGTCTGATTAGTAAGGTTGCGGATGACACAAAAATTGGCGGAGTTTCAGATAGTGACGAGGCTTGTCAAAGGATACAGCATGATACAGATAAGAATGCAGACTCGGGCAGAGAAATGGGACAGAGATTGAGTTTAATTCTGACAAATGTGAGGTGATGCATTTGGAAGATCAAATTCAGGTGCGAATTATACAGTAAATGGCAAAACGTTTAGGAGCACTGACATACAGGGGGGTCTGGACGTACAGTTCCATGGATCCCTGAAAGTGGCAACACAGATGGATAAGGTGGTCAAGGCATTCTTGCCTTCATTGGCCGGGACATCAAGTGTAAAAGTTGGCAAGTTATGTTACAGCTGCATAAAGCTTTAGTTAGGCCGCATTTGGAGTACTGCGTGCAATTCTGGTTGCCATGCTACCAGAAGGATGTGGATGCTTTGCAGAGGATGCAAAGCAGGTTTACCAGGATGTTGCCTGGTCTGGAGGTTTTTAGGTATGAGAAGAGGTTGGATAAACTCAGATTGTTTTAATTGGAAAAACAGAGGTCGAAAGGTGACCTGATAGAGGTCTACAAAATGATGAGAGATATAGTCAAAGGCTTTTTCCCAGAATGAAAAGGTCAACTACAGGAGGGCGCAGGTTCAAGGTGAGAGAGAGAAAGTTTAAGGGAGAAGAACAGGGAAATTTTTCACACAGAGGGTGGTGGGCGCCTGGAACACACTGCCAGTAGAGGTGGTGGAAGCAGGCACACTAGCAATGTTCAAGGCGTATCTTGATAGACACATGAACGGAGGTAAACAGGAGGATAGAAGGATAGAAAACGCATATCGGCGCAGGTTTGGTGGGCCAAATGTGCTGTCGTTTTCTATGTTCTCTTCTTTGTTCTTTAAATGATAAATGAACTATTGCATCCAAATGTTGGTACTCAACTTCCATGACGAGGTCACACAAGAAGCGGATACCAGGGTGAAAAGCTTTAGTTATGAAAAGACATTAGAAAAGCTACAGCTCTTTTCACTAGATGCAAGAATTTTAAAAATATATCCAATGTTTAAAATTTTTAAGAATAAGTAAAGAAAAACTACTTGCACTCGTAACTTAATACAGAGAGAATGTAATTGCACTAGCGAGGGTACAGAGAAAGTTTACAAGGATATTACCTAGGATTGGAAAATTGCAGCAATGAGGGAAAATTGGATAGGCTGGGGTTATTCTCCTTGGAATAGAAGAGGCTGAAGGGAGATATGTTTGATATGTAAGGGGCCTGGACAGAATGATGAGGAAGGGCCTATTTGCTTTAGCAAGAGGTCCATGACTAAGGGGTGTAGATTTAAAGTGATTTGATAGAAAGATTAGAGGGGAGATGGTGCAAAATGCTTTCACTCAGAGGGTTATAGGGGCTCTGGATCTGACTGCCTGGAAGGTAATAGAGGCAGTAATCCTCAACTCATTTAAAAGGTGTCTGGATGTGCACCTGAAATGCTGTAAACTGAAGGGTTATGAACCAAATGCTGGACAGTGGTATTAGGCCAGCTGACTCATTTTTCATTCAGCACAGGCACGGGCCAAGTGGCCTCTTTCTGTGCCGTAAACTTTCTATGATTCCATTGTCAGGGAGTTAGTAACCAGATAGCATAAAGTTAAGATAGAAACATAGAAACTAGAAGCAGGAGTAGGCTATTCGGCCCTTCGAGCCTGCTCTGCCATTCATTTTGATCATGGCTGATCATTGAATTCAATATCCTGATCCCCCTTTTCCCCCATATCCCGTGTTCCCTTTAGCCCCAAGAGCTATTGATGCACCATCAATCGAGCAAAGACTAGTTTGTATGCAAGAACAAACAGGCTTTTATTAGCAAAAGACTTGGAGCACACCCATGCTGATGAACTGGTCCAGACTGAGGCAGGGGGGTGGGGAGCAGTCGCCTTTATACCTGGACCAGGAGGGGGAGGAGTCTCAGGTAGGGCTGGCAGGGATGTGTCCAGGCATGTCACATATACAGGTAATAAGCTAACAGTGGTTTACCACAGCTATGGCTAATTTCTTCTTGAAATCAATAGATAATCGTCAATAGAACAATAGGAGGGATTTACTGTGTGTAAATTGTTCAAACATGGATGCAGGGCCTATGAACAGTTTTTGAACAAGAACTGAAAATAAAACAGGCATGGGAAAAGTAGTTGTACAGGATCAACAGGCCAAAGCATCTTCTTTTGTGCTGTAAAATACAACGTTTTTTGTAGAGAAATTTACCATTAATCATGTTATTTGGGTTTAAGTATTTCTACACTTGACACATTTACCAGTATAGACACTGGTGTAATGCTGTAAGTGTGAAACTCGTGAAATGAACATAGTGTAAAATTACATTCTTGGGATTGGATATGTGGCAACGTTCACTGGTTTCATGCAAGCATTAACCACTGTTGAGTTTGAAATTGAAATCAAATAGACACTGGCAACTCTGGCAGCTCCTTGCATCTCCCACCACAGAACACCAAGCCATGATTTCCCAGAAACTTCATCTCCTCTGGATATTTTAGTCTCCATTCTCATAGGGCAGAGCTTATTGCCCTCCACCATGGTGAGTTTGGCGGTGGGGGTGGTCATTTATTAAGAGAGGAAGGTGGCAGGTTGGGGCTCTGCCACCTTCCTGCCTCCACCTGGGTCAGGTCTGTAGCAGGAATAGCCTTCCCGCCGAGCCACCAACCGGGGCCCTTGAGTGTGAAATTTAATCTGGCATGGCTGATAATAACCCAGTGGTGGGCAGGGGGCTTGTCATGCAGGGAGCACAACAAGCAAATCCAGGCCGCGGGTAAGTGTTGTTTTGGCGGTAGCCACCATCTCCGTGGTGGTGCTGCCATTCAATAAAGCTGGTGTGATTGGGACTTCCAACCCCAGGGTTCTTCATCCCAGGAAAGGCCCACAGTTGTCCAGTTAAGTGTTTGAATGGCAGTTTATTCAGCCGGCCTTTCCTAAGGGAGGTGACGCGGGGCTCACGCCAACTCTCCAGCTGGCGGGCAAGGCCCCCATTGCCTCAATGTATTTGGCCCATAGTTTCCAAAGGATGCAGAGTGTGCTTCTACCGCCTTACTTAATGTTACAACAAGAAAGTGCTGGAAACACTCATCAGAGCAGTCAACACCTGTGGAGAGAATGGGCAAGCTGACAATTCCAGGTATTGACCACTTGTCTGAGCTGAAACGCTAACTTGTCCATTCTCTTCCAAGATGCTGATTGATCTGCCAAGTGGTTTCAGCATTTTTTTTCCTCTTTGTTTTAATATACTGGTCTATGTGAACAAAATTATTATTGATAGCATCCACCTAAAATTCCAAAAAGAAAAAAACGTTATCACAGTGCGTTGGCTGTTGAACGCAACATCAATTACCTAATAGCAACAGAAAGGTGGTTAACTTGTTGGCAAGAAAGCATACTTTAGCAATCCTACCTATTTAAAAAGCAGTCCTTCTTAACCTGATGCAGATGTTATTGGTTGATAAGTATAAGCTCCTTGGATCAAGAAAAAGAGAGCAATGCATGACATGTGGTTTGAAAATGAAAGCCACAGACCAGATGATGGTTCTCAGGACTGAGTCACATGTACGCCGTCTGCATCATTAACAGGCAATAAAATTGTAAACTGACTGAAACAACTGCTCAATTAGCACCAGTTAGAGGTATTTAACACCATAATCCCTCTTAAACAACACTGACAAAAAAATTCCAGCAGCAGTAAGGAAGCTTACTGACACTCAGAAGTGAAATCGCAGTTTTATTGCTGCCCTGTCCTTGGGGTAACTCTAAATTGTAGCAGGGTTGTGTTTACTTCCTTTATGCCAGACTTTGCCATTAGAGGCAACCACACATAAAAAACTTGACATCTGATGAGAGAAATCGGGCATTTTCAGTGAAATGCTACTTTGTGTGCCTGTGTCATTTGGGCAGGTCATTTCTGTTAGGTCTACATACTGTATTTGTGATCGCGACCATATAACAGAATGGAAAATGATATTCCCCGCCAATTTCTACTCGCTTTTAGGATCAGAGCCAGAACCTCACAGCGTCAGGAACCCGGGATCGATTCCCAGCTCGGGTCACTGTCTGTGTGGACTTTGCACATTCTCCCCGTGTCTGCGTGGGTTTCCTCCAGGTGCTCCGGTTTCCTCCCACGGTTCGAAGATGTGCGGGTTAGGTGGATTTGCCATGCTAAATTGTCCCTTAGTATTAGGGGGACTAGCTAGGGTAAATGCAAGGGGATATGGGGATAGGGCCTGGGTGGGATTGTGGTCGGTCCAGACTCGATGAGCCGAATGGCCTCCTTCTGCACTGTCGGATTCTATGATTCAACTATGGAAATCATTTCTTTCTCCCATTTCTTTGAGAGTTATGTAGGTCAGAAAATTAGTCTCGGTTTTATCAACTTGGTGCCTTACTGCCCAAGTCCGAGCAGGATATTGATGTTCTAGTTGCACAAAATTCACCATCTTACTCAGAGAAGCCACAGGGATATCTGGTGTGACAAGTTCGGAGTGGTGTATAATCCAGAATGATGATCGTCCTGTGTGATTTATAAAGGTTTGGGTAAAAACACTTCCTTTCCTCATCTTGATGGATTCAGCAATTTCAAGCTCACATTAGCAGGATTCCTGATTTCTGTTGTTGAAACTAATGTAACAGCAGTGAACCTTTTCCAATCACATGTTCACTAAAAATGCATTATTGTGCTGTTTCTTCACAAAGGCTGGAATTTTATCACCCCGCCCGCCACAGAAATCGGAGCGAGCGAGGGGCGGACCACAGAAAGGCCCGTTGACCTCGGGCAGGATTTTCCGGTTTTGGGATGAGCGAGGCTGTGAAACCCCGTCTAATGTACCGAAGTGATTTTACATGCCAGTGAATCCTACGTTTGTGCATTTAAGCGCACAACTGAATGATGATCGCAGACAGTGACATATGTTCACATTTATAATATCACACTACCATATCCAGTTGATCTCCCCTCATAAGGATCATATGGGTGACAGACAGCAATAGACTTTTAGCACTGATGCAGGAAATTAAAGATGGCGCAGTGATAACAGAGAAAAGTAAATCATAGAATCCCTACATGCATTCGGGGCAATTCACCCCATCGAGTCTGCACAAACTCTCCGACTGAGTATCTTACCTTGGCCCACCCAGCCCTATCCCCATAACCCCACATATTTATCTCCCCCTTATCTACACATCTTTGGACACTAAGGGGCAATTTAGCATGGCCAATCCACCTAACCTGCAGATCTTTGAACTGTGGGAGGAAACCGGTGCACCCGGAGGAAACCGACGCAGACATGGGGAGAATGTGCAAACTCCACACAGTCACCCAAGGCCGGAATCGAACTCGGGTCCCTGGCGCTGTGAGGCAGCAGTGCTAACCATTGTATGAAAGTGCCAGAAATAGTTATGTTACTCCACTTTGAACCCAGCTTAAACTTCAGAGTGGCTAGAGTGGCCCAGCTACTGCACACTTAGCATCAGCTTGGGACAAATTAGCACCATTAAACGCTCTTCAACAACATTGTGACAAAAACCTAACCTTCACAGTAACTATGGTGGTATGACCCAATAGTAATCTGTCAGCTGTAGTTTGTGCGGATTTGTGGACACCCAGTGGAAATGCCACCTGATATCGCTGGTGATAAAAGCAGCATTGAAACATGGATCAGTGCGGTCCAAGCTCTAAAGCAGAGTAGTCCCAGAGGCACTCGTGTTCCAGGCTCAGGTGAGCAATTATGTAAACTGGGAGTCCCAGTTCCAATGGACCGTGTTGGAAAATTATCACAAGCCCTGCTGAAACCTGTGTCAATGATGAGTGGCAGCAGAACTGGACTCAGCTGTACATGCCGGATTCAGGGATTTAGCAAAATGATGTTATTCTTGAGACCTTTACCCACTGTGCCTTTCCTACTCACCCAGGTTTTTTGCTTAATCCCATACAGCTAATGACAAAACATTAGTAAACAAACCTATTTTTAGGATTAAAAGTACATTAGGCTGAAATTTATGCCCACCTCAAGCTGAGTTTGGAGACAGAGAGGGAATTTAACCAGGAGGGGACAGAAGGGTAGGTTGCCATGGCTGCCCTGCTTAAGTTCATGATGGGAAGGCTTGTGGGAAATATTTCTGCCCTGATGCCAATTGAGACTCCTTTATGGGCAATTAATGCCCACTTATGGGCTCATCCTCTTGCCATGGGCAATGGGTAACCCCCACGACTTGCCTGGGCTTGCAAAATCTCACTAACTGTCCTGGCTGGAGACAAAATACATCTCTTTAACCTGTGCTTAACTCTCTCTCCACTCACATTGTCTGTACCTTTAAGACTTGATTACCTGTAAAGACTCGCATTCCAACCACTATTTTGTAAATTGAGTTTGTGTCTTTATATGCCCTGTTTGTGAACAGAACTCCCACTTACCTGATAAAGGAGCAGCGCTCCGAACGCTAATGGCTTGTGCTACCAAATAAACCTATTGGACTTTAACCTGGTGTTGTGACACTTCTTACTGTGTTTACCCCAGTCCAACGCCGGCATCTCCACATCATGGCTACCGTTAAATTTCAACAGGGGGAGCCACATGTAGAGGGCGTCATTATCAAAAATGTGCACGCTCAAACACCCCAAGGTTTCTTTGCTCTTACACCCTTTTAACATTGTAGATGAAGAAAAAATATCTGATAATAACGTCTCAGGGCAATTCATGCTAGCTCACAGCTAACATAAGTTCCAACAAGGGCCGTCATAAAGATCCAAACCTCCATCAGTGATCCCAAAGGGACCATCATACTTCTAAATAAACTGGTTTGCTCCATTTGGAGCAGCGGATTACAAAGTCAAGGTGGCCACTAAGCAAATCAGTGGGTTTAACTGAGTGACTTGGCTTGTACTGGCCATGTAGACTGATTCCAGCGAGTTTCAATGGTTCTAGCATCCAGTTAGTAAAGTAAAAATGCATCTTATAAGTAAATGAACAAGAAACCAGCTTTTGCTCAGCTTGGTTCTGTGTGTTACTCACAGGTAGTATCACATAATGGATTCAATTCCTTTTGTGTTATTTTCAGCACAACTTGCTGCATTTTAGTTTAACATTCAGCTATTTAAAATATTCTGGCATTAAACAATGTTAAATATATTACAGCATTAATACACAGTTTTAAAGTCCAGGCAAAGTTTAAATGCAGACAGTTAGCCAGTACAGCACAAATTGTATAAAGAGGAAATGAAACCCCCATTCACTTCCCTCAAATATTGATGTTTACTCTTTTATTTATTTCTTTAAAATATTTGTTTCTGCTCTATAAATAATATGAACTAATGAAGTTCTTGGTTAAATAAAGTTCAATCATTTCAATACTTAATTCTTGATGAAGTTTATGGTTCGAATGCAGCAATTCCAAGACGTTATTCCTGTTCAAGAATATTTTGAAAACTATTTTCTATCAAGGTGGACAATACATTTGGACAACCTCACGATGTCATCAGCAAGATGCATCCCAAAATCCCTGCCAGAGCGCTGGATATTCTGAGAGAAGGAGTTACTGATGGTAGAACAATGTAGGTGATCATTGTCCAAGAGTTTCAAGTCCAATGGGTAGCTGTAGGAAACGCGCCAGGACTTATTTCCCAACTCTGACAGAATGCACTTTATAAATACAGCTCAAAGTGGACATTATGCTACAAAGTAATTTATGTTAAGATTGAAGTTGACAGCGTAGAAAGAGACCAATTGGCCCAACATATCTGGAGTGGCTCATTGCCAGTCATCAAAAACAAATTGCACTATCTTGCCCTCCTTCCAAAACCCTGTGTTGTCTTCTGCTTCAAACATTTATCTAGTTTTCCTGTAAACATTAAAATAATCTCTGCTTGTGCCAAAATATTCCATGATCCAACAACCTTCTGAGGGCAGAAGTTCTCCTAAATTCCCTCAGGACTCTAATAATTACAAATTGATGATGCTTAGTCACTGACTGCACCCACCAACACCCCCTCCCCTCCCCACCCCTTCACCACTCCCCACTCCACCCCCAACAAAAGGCAGTAACCTGGACTATTCTCTGAGGAGATTGGGAGCAGTTAGCCAGGGAACTGTGCCTTTAAGAAATTCATACCAACAGCCCATGAGTAACCCAAACGTTTCCAAATACTTGTGAATTTAATTGCAGACCATGGGTTCCAGGAGTGCATCTCTGGCTGACATTTGACTAACTGAGTAAGTTGGTGTCTCCGCCGTCCTATCCATGAGGGTCCATGGACTTTACGTTTGCCTGAAACTGCCTTTGTTCAGTGGTGATGCTCCTGTGGTTGAATGTCCTGCTGACTCCCCCTGACTCAAACACAAAGAATAACTACTTAAAGGAGTTGAGAATAGGTAAGAAAAGAAATTACGCAAAGCCAATTTTAATTAATGCAAAGTTCAGCTTTCTATTAAAAAAAGCCCTAAACCCTAAATATATAGTCATAGCGATCTTGTAGCATAATATGATCATCTCCATTCCTGCTTTATTCAGATGCTGAGAGCTAATAGCACATGGGTGGCCAGATAAAACTAAAACAATTTTCAATACAACCGGTGAGGGAATGCGTCCTTTTGAGATGAATACATTTTTAGACGAACGACATTACAGGTGGAGGGGAAAAAAGCATTTGGAGCCAAGATAGAACCATTAACATAATAGTAAATGCCCACGTAAGAGATTTTCCAGATGACAGCCAGTTACATCTGGAGAGAGGTGAGACTGGCTTACATGACACAAATGGGAGTGTTAAAGTTTAATATTCTCCACTAAAGTTAAATAAAAGAAATAAATCAAACCTCATTTCACTGGTGTTGCAACATGCTGTGCAAAGGAGAGCACGTTGTGGGCATGTGCTAAAGATATTACATTGGAAGGGAAGTGCTGATGCCTGCAATGTTAGGTGGGAGTGACATTGAGTGGAGGTTGGGTGCGGTCCCACAAAAAGTCACACAAGCTAAACGGCAGCATAGACTGAAAGCAGATTATGTGGCTGGTTATTTGGACTGGGAATCTTTGCTCACTTCACATCAAACTCATGGGGCAAAATCTTACTAAAAAATGGCAGTTGTTCCCAGCGAGAAAACTGGCATGCTTCTCTCCAGAGATACTGGTTGGATTTTTCTCCAGATTCAACCACATTCTGCCAAAAGGTAAGTGGGTGGGGCTTAAACTCATCATCTAAACCCAGCTGCTCAGAGATTGAGGCGCCATCTTTAAATGGCTCCCCGATCGGAACTCCAATAAACCTCCCCTCACCCCACCACTAAGGCCTGAGGGGCTCCCCTCCCCACCCCTGATTGGAGCCAGCGTTCACTCTGACTCCCCCCTCCACCTACCACTGCCCCGTGATCATTGGCCCCTTCTCCCTCGCTCCACCCATATGATCATCAATCCTTTCCCCACCCCCCCCATAGCTGGAGCTGGCACCCATGTCTCCACCCCTCTCCTCGTGACAGCCATCGCTGGCATCTGGCATCCCCTGCTCATATGACCGTTCCCGACCCACAAGCACAGCAGCATTAACGCCCCCCCCCCCCCCCATGAGGCTCCCACTGAGGCCGCCCCTTGGCACAGGTTGACACTGCCAGGCTTTTCATGCCTTATATGTGAATCATTGTAAGCATGTCTGTCATTTGACTTCAACACAAATGTATTTCAGAATTGAGAACCCTCTTACCCCTGCATAATCCCAAGGCTCTGAAGTCAACTCGTGCAACCGTTGTCCCGTTTGCAGCCTGCTGGTTCAAAGCAGAGCAGGATTTGAGGCTCTTCATCTCTGAACAATGTGTTTTATCACAAAGGCACCATAAGATAGCACTTAGAACCATTAAATACACACATAATGGAAAATACCACTGGATCAACATCACCCCTTCAACTGTATCCAGTAATATTATTTTCCTCATCTCTCCTGCTCCTGAAAAGGTGGATCAGAAGAGTGAGAGGGAAAGCTCCCGTTTCCCCATGGCTTGGGGTATTGAATTTATTGTCCAGTGTGACACCGAGTCGTACAGTAAAGGAAGTTCCCAGATTGCTCCTTGCTGAATAAACAGGTTTCGGGCAGGGTAGCACCCGGTAGTGCTACAATTTTCCACAGTGTTCCTGGGCTCATAAGAGGAGAAAAGAAAATCTGTCTGGCACCCCACTCGGGAGCTCTTTCCAGTGGAAATTTCATAAAGTAGATGTGATTGCCATCATGGTGAATTAGGCCAGTTTCATTCATTGAACTCACACATAAAGAATGAAGATAGTGTTCAGGAACCAGAGAGTGAAAAGCACTTATGAAAGTGCACCTCAGTCTAACTCAACAGTAATGATTGAGGCCCAGGTTTTGCTGCCAAAATAAAGGTGAGCTTAATATGTAAATCATCCAAATGTCAATGACATACCCTGTGAATGAAGGATTGTCATAACTTGCTGGATCACTTGTACAAATCCACCATTAACATCGTGAAAACAGCAACTCACCCTCAACCTTGCCGTGAGATGAATAAAGTTTCTGAGTTGCACGTTTACTGTCAATTAAACTTATAGGGTGGAATCTTATGAGAATTTGACAAAGGGTGGAATTTTACCGGCACATACACCCAAGGTTCGTACGATCCCGCTCGAGGCCAAAGGAGAATGCCGTTCTCCGAGCCCCACCGATTGTTGGAAATTAAGGCTGCTGCATAATAGTATATGCTTCATGAAGAGGTTATCTCGCTGCCATGCCACTATATCTCTCCAGCCCCAGAAAGTGAACAATTTAATCTGTGGAATTGCATTCCTACAGTTGCTAAATTGCTAGAGATACCAAAAAATTAAAATTTACATTATGTTCTTAATTTTCCTATCTGCCTCTTCATTTTTTTAAACTTAATCTCTCCATCTCTATATTTCTCTCTGTGTCCTTGATTTGACTTCCAATTCACCCTATTTCTTTCACAGTGCTTTGGCGGAATTTTTCGGTCCCACCCTGCCTGGGACTTTTGTTGGGGCGGCACGGTAGCACAGTGGCTAGCACTGCTGCTTCACAGCTCCAGGGTCCTGGGTTCGATTCCCGGCTCGGGTCACTGTCTGTGTGGAGTTTGCGCATTCTCTTCGTGTCTGCGTGGGTTTCCTCCGGGTGCTCCGGTTTCCTCCCACAGTCCAAAGATGTGCGGGTTAGGTTGATTGGCCAGGTTAAAAAAAATTGCCCCTTAGAGTCCTGGGATGCGTAGGTTAGAGGGATTATGTGGGGGTAGTGCCTGGGTGGGATTGTGGTCGGTGCAGACTCGATGGGCCGAATGGCCTCCTTCTGCACTGTAGGGTTTCTATTCTATTCTATTCCCGTTGTTTGCCAAGGTCCCAGATGTCCCATTGACCTCACCAGGCCATTATCAGCTCACACTTCCGGCAAGTAACAGGGCAAAACATTTCCCAGCTGAAGGATAATGGGAAAAGTCTAAGGCACATCGCAAAGTACTCCACTCCAGAAAAATCTTGACCATTATATTCTTGAGGTAGAAAAACTGTGAACAATGTAGAAGGAATACTTGATGTTTGGTTTGAAGAGATAAATAGAAAGTACTGTCGCTAATTTTAACAGACAAACACAAACAAGGTTTTAGGGAAGTCCACTATTTAGTGGAAGGCTGATTCCACTTAAAATCAGCATGTCAACATCAGCATTAAAATGGTGGATAACAGGCATAAAAGAAACTAGCATTAACCTGCTAACGTAACTAAATGCAACTTCCAAACCATAGTTTGATACGTAATTTAAAGAAACTGTTAAGAAGTTAAATGTTATTTTGCTGACTCCATTTTTTTGAAGTTCAGAGGGGTGGTGGTGGTGGAATGTGCCTGTGTGTGAATTTGTGCATAAGAGAGAAAGCTAGGCCAGCCCAAGTAATTGACCTTCATCTGCAGACCTGTTATGACCTGAATTTGTGGCGTTAGTGGCCATACCAATTTCTTCCTGAAAGTTTCCTCTGGAACATAGGCCTCTCTGTAAAATTGCTTTCCACTTTTCAATGAATGTCATTTTCAGATCCCTAGAAAACCATTTGCAGCCCATTTCTGCATAGTCATTATTAGGAATACTTGCTTTTGGTAGTATTTTCATTTCCTAATTGGATAAATAAAGAGATATTTTGCCAAATGCAATAAAAAATGAACACCTTTTACTGGCTGGTCCAACTTACAGATGCTTCTTTGTAGGTATGCCAGGTGACTTGCCTTTAATAAAGAATGTGGTCAACTCTTTTAATGACACCAGTAACAGTATTGAGCATTAATAGTTAGAAAATAAGATCTTATTAAAAATGTATAAATTCTGTGAAAACCTGAAGGAACACATTCATTGGCTATAAGACTATCTAAACATTGGCACTGAGTTTTCTTTAGCCACATTTATGATTAAGTTTAACTCACACACATTTTGTCGCCTTTAGAACACATGAACTTTGCTGGATACGGATTGTTTGTACATTTTTTTTTCAAGTTTTATAATTCCCACCTGCATAAAGCAAATAATGACAAATATCTAGATTAACAGCAGTTTATAAATTAAGTAATAGGCAAAACACCAACATATGCCAATGTCTTAATTCCTGAAGGTGATCACTTGCCCTGATCTTAGTGGGAAGGCTGAAGCCATTGGGCGGGATTTTCCGGCCACACTCATCCCAAAACCGGAAAATCCCGCCCGAGCTGAAGGGACCTTTGCATGGTCGATTCCCACCTGCTACGATTCCCGTGGCAGGTGGGATGGGAAAATACCCCCCATTGTCTTTGGTCCCTGTCATAAACTCAGTTTCCTTGTCGCTGAATCCATTCTTCTCCATGGCAACAGTCGAACCTTACTATCATACTTAATCCCAAGATGATCTTTTTTACCACATCCACATCATCACTCAAACCATTTGTTTCCAACTCGATAACATGGCCTAGTCTCAGCTCATCTGCTGCTGAAGCCCTCACCCATGCCTTAGTTCCCTCTAGACTTGATGATTCCAATGCTCTTCTGGCTGGCTTCCAACATTGTACCCTCTGCAAGCTCAAGGCCACTCAAAACTCGGATGCCCATGTCCTACATTGTTTTGTTCACCTATCTCCCATGTGTTTCCTGGCCTACATTGACTCCCAGTAAAGTAATGCCATGATGTTAAAATTCACATCCTTGCTTTCAAATTCCTCGATGGATTCATTTGCTGTGTGATCTTCTCCACCATTACAGCCTTCTAAATTCTCTGTTCTCCTCCAATTCTGGCCTCTTGGGCATTCCCATCAGCAACCTTGCCTCCAGCTGCCTAGGCCCTACATTCTGGAATCTGCCCCCTAAATCTTTCTGCCTTCCTATCTCTCTTTTCTCCTTTACGAAGCTGCTTAAAACCTACTTCTTTGGCCAAGCTTTTGGTCACCTGGCTAAATGCCTCCGCATATGGTCCAGTGTCAAATTTTGCTTGATAGCACAGGTAACATGCCTTGGGACCTCTTAGGACATTAAAGGTGCTACATCAATGCAAACTGCTGTGATTGTTTCATCTTCCAACAGGAGTAGTTGAACTGCAATGCCTCGAAACCCAAACTACCAGCTCCCTGAGCTCAAAAATAGAATGACCCATTGGTTGTGGAGCCAACATTACTTTCTGACTGGGCACCAGACCTTTAATAGATAGACATACTTTAATATTTTTAATGATAAGATCAGCCTGAACATTGATCATTCTGTTCTCTTCAAGTATAGGAAATGACCTACCGAGTGCATTTGTTTTACATTTTCAGCTTTTTACGTGTTTTAGTAAATTTATGTTCTTTCCATTTTAGTTTCTCCCACATTACATGGGTCACCCCAATGTCGGTTCATATAAAGCATCATATGTTGGATTTGGCAGGTGGTTTCTCAGCCAGATGCCCTTCCTCCTGTCAATTCTCCCTATTTATCCAGGCTGGTGACCAGCACTAATACACACGGGCGGGCCTGCCCTAGTGGTTGGCTTCTTACAAAGCCAATAAAATATGGGCTGGGATTTTCCAGTCCTGCCCATGGCGGCTCAGAGGCAGCAGAGCCATTCCAGCTCCCTGCCTCAGAAAGTGTACGTTGTGAACAAATATCCATGAAAGCGTCGGACAGATTTGCATTCTGGCTCCGTAATAGTCTGCTTCTCCGATTGTGCTCGAGATGTGCCACTGCACCACCATGGTAATGAGCCACCCTGATCACAACATCTGCGCTGCATTTGCTAACCTCAGCTGGGTTGGCACTAGACATGCAACAATTGGCCTCAACGATCCTGCTCCAGGAAAGGAAACAAACAGAATGACCAGAGATCCCTGCTGAAAAGTGCACATCTGACGAGAACAAAAAGGCTTAACTGTGAGGCACCCCATGGTCAAATAGTCAATCAATATTGATACCAAGCAAGGGCTGCCCCTAACATGCCAATGTGTGTACTGAGTGAGCAGAGTAAGCATAGGGAGTGCAGAATATGTGACTCACATTTGTCATCCATCTACGCTTCCGCTGTCTGGGGAAAGCAGCAGCATAATCAAGGACCCCACGCACCCCGACTGTACTCTCTTCTATTCTCTTCCATTGGGAAAAAGATACAAAAGTCTGATAACATGTACCAACTGACTCAAGAACAGCTTCTTCCCTGCTCGCATCAGACTTTTGAATGGTCCTATCATATATTAAGATGATCTTTCTCTTCACCCTACCTGCAACTGCTACATTCTGCACGCTATCCTTTTCCTTTTCCCCTCTGTACTTCATGAATGGTATGCTTTGACTGTATAGTTTGCAAGAAACAATACTTTTCACTATATCCCAGTACATATGACAAGAAATCAAATCCAATCAAATCAAATCTTTTTGTGACATTATTCATTTTGGTCAATCAAGGCCGGTGATGTTTGGGTGCCAGGGAGATGGCTGAATTATGAGTAGCTTAGAGTTATGGGTCATGCTCCATCCAGCAATTGGGTGGAAGCAATCCACACTCATGCCGCACAGGAAGGTAACAGCCAGCAAGCAGTCAACATTTATCCCATCAACTTACAGTAAATTCAAAACCCAGGCCCAGAAGTGAAAGGCAATTGCGTCAACTAGGACCGTCACATTTATTGTAGTGAGATGTGTCTAGCAGGCAGCAGCAGGACAGCTTACTCCTGTTCGCTTGTCTCGGCACTTTTCCTATGATCTATGTTGTTATTGAAATCATCCAAACAGTTGATGACAGCTCATTATCATGTTTAAGCAAACAATGAGAACGGTCAGTGCCTGACATGCATTATTATCTGTAAAAATGTCAGACTAACTAAAATAACTGAAGGATCTTCACTTGCCTCTTTTATTCCGAATACAAGGCTGTTCTGAACACTTTGAATGGACAACATCTCTCACTGTTTTCCATTCCAAATGCTTGGTTAATAATTATTTCCTGCACTTACAAGCAACGGGTCTTTAAAACGACAAATAGCACACGGCAGTAACATTCCCATTCTTTTTTCTTACATTTAGAAAACAGAAATTAGAACAGGAATGTGAAACTCAGAAACATTGAAGCTTCACACAAATGTGCTGCCCACCAAATACTCATTCCTGCTTTATGGGCCCTGAAAATTAGTTCAAGCACTCCAAAAAATCCTAGAGTACTCATATAGTCCTTACAAAATTGGTGGCACGGTGGCACAGTGATTCGCACTGCTGCCTCACAGCACCAGGGACCTGGGTTCAATTCCCAGCTTGGGTCACTGTCTGTGTGGAGTTTGCACATTCTGCCTGTTTGCGTCCTCACAAATCCTGGAGTAAGAATATATTCCTCACAAACCCTTCATTATGCATATATTCCTCACAAATCCTAGAGTACTCATATATTCTTCACAAACCCTGGAGTAAGAATATATTCCTCACAAACCCTGGAGTAAGAATATATTCCTCACAAATTGTACATATTGTACAAATTAACATATTGTTCCCAAAATCCTAGACCATCAATAAATCGTGACTGCCAGTACAAAATAAGGAGAATACAGAATGCCTTCTGAAAGCATATTGTGAACATGAATATAAACTCTTGAAAACACAATAGTAAATTAAGGTTTTCAAGAACTCACTCATTAAAATTTTTCTTTGTGCAAATTCCATTGTGCTTGCTCTTCTGGTTCCAATGCCTTTGTAAATATAGTTTCACTGTAGTGTGACTGTAGGTTTAGTCCTACAGTCACACTCCTCAAAATGCCTCCGTTCAGTTTATAGGATTTTTCTGTGGTGCTGTTTATAAACGTGTCCATAATTTACAGCATACTCTGTGGCTTCCCATTCACCTCAGGATTTTCCTTTGCTTCTCTACAACACCAGTACATATAAAGGTTCTAAAGTGTATCTGAAAACTGGTTCACCCCAGTTGTGGATTTGTATTTGCGGTGATTTCCTGAACTCCAGCAACTACAAGGGATATAATGATCTAAGAAAACCTTTCATTGTAACTCGTGCATTGCATGCATCCACTTGTTGGTCAGCTTAATTTTTTACACCAGGTTCTGAATTCTTCGCTTTCTTGTTGATGTTTATATTGCTGTATGAGGTGAGATTTTTGTGTCTCTTTTTCTCTTTGTTAGTATTTTTACTTATGCTGTAGCTGTTGCAAAGTAATACAAAATTCTAAAAGTAAGAAGTTTTAAGAGAAGCTTACACCCTAACAGAACCTAACATGCAGGTTCATTTGAGCCCCTCATGAGCATATTTAGTAGAAAAGACCCATAAAGCAAGGGGAAAGACAAAGTAACGCAGCATTTTTTGCAGTCTCTGTTAAAAAAGCATTGAAAAGTACATCTTAATTCCAATTTATGTCAACAGGATTCTGACAAAAGGCAAAAATAGCTGGGGTACACCCATGGAGACTTAATTAAACTCCACAGGTTTATTGACATTGTGGCATTAACCACATTGTTGTACGCAAGGCCTCAGCAGTAATTGCAACCACCGACATTCAGTGATCTGACACAGCTTCTCCCATTGGAAATAGGAAATGTAATTAATAAACTCCTTGCTGTCACATTCACTCCACACCAACACAAGCCGCCTTTCAATGCTGTAATCCTTGGTTGTTTGAACGAGATATTTATTGTGATTTCAGAAAGCCAAGCGCAGTACTGGCAGCAAGAGGATGGGGCAGGAGGGGGAAGGGGTAGGGGGGAGGGTGAGGGGGAAAGAACCGTAATTGGAAAATGAATGAATATTGGCTCAAGAACCAGTGAGAGCAAATTGGAATTGTGGTGTTTGCAAGAAACTGGAAATGTCCAAAGGAGGAGAATAAGAAATAGAAGCAGCTGTTAATGCATTTTCTATTTCTTTTCTTTTTAAGAATGTTCTAGAACCTGATTAACACGACAAGGTATTGGTATCAAAGAGCTAAAATAACAACCGTGTATGAAATCATGAAACCTCTTTTAAAACCTTTGCAGGTGCACAGGAGGTATTAGAGTGAGAGGAGGATCTCATGCTTTCTCTGCCTGTGCTGTAAGTTGTGATTGTGTTCGTCCCATCCAGAGGTGGTGTGAACACAAATAAATTCTTTCGAATAGTAATGAGCCTCATAATAGTAATAAGCAAGCGTAACAGCTCATTGCGCATGCTCTTTTTGCTCTTTTCTTTGGGCCGGTTTTAACTGGATGCAAACAAAGCTCCTTATTGAGAAACATGATTTGATTTTTCTTTTGGCTAAAATGAAAGAGCAAAGCTCCACCTTTCTCTTTCAATCTTTTTTATTGTTTTTCAATTTCATCAAAGTGCTGTAGTTATAGTTTTCTGATCTAGCCTTTCTTCTTTCATTTCTTGACTATGCTTCCTTACCCATTCTACATTGAGAAAGAACCATCAAGACTCCTTGCAGCCTCACTTCTTTGATCACCTTCTCTCTTCCTCCAGTATCCCATTTTCCCTACAACCTACTTCACTTTTCACACCAAATTCTGACATTGCCTGAAAAATATGTCTCACTACAGGACAACTGCCTCAAACTCTTCTCAAACTGAATGAGGTTGGGCAATTTGGGTCATGGGACCCAACACCTCAACAAATATAAAGAAGTTCTGACCAGGGCCAACAATGGGGAATTAACTGACAATAAAGAGTTCCGTAGGAAAAGAGTGAAGTTTGAAACCAGGACTTGTGTGGCCATGAAAATCCTGGAGGTACTTAATAACAAATGTAAACATGAATCAAGCTATACTAGGATTGCTTTTTGTTATGGGCAGATTTATGTGTCAGCAATCCTGATGGAGAAGGAAGTTATGGCCACCACCCAAACGGATAGAGCAAGCAACATTGCGACAGTAAGGATTTTCTTCATGCTCAGCAAGGTATCGCATTTATTTGTTTCTCTTTCTTCAAGCAACCACACACTTAGGAAGCAAGGCAACCCAATACTGCCACTTGTGGGCTACCTCGGAGATTTCCGATTCATGCTGACCATCATCTCTGAGTCTCTCTCTCTTCCCCTTTTCCCTCAAGGTCTATCTAAAGATCGGTAGCTTGGAGAAATCACTTACAGTGCTCAATATGCCTAGAGAAACACCAAGGCTCTCCTTCTGGGCAAGGAACTGACTGTGACAACACATACACATGCAGTGAAGTTCAAACTCCATGCATGCAGGAGTATCATTATTTCTGGGTTCCCCATGACTTTCAGAACACTCCACTCCATCCCGCACCCCCACCCACTGCTCTCAATAGGCACAGTAAGTAAAAACTCAGCCCTTTTTGTGGATAGGTGTATGGGCTTTTCTTTAAAAAAAACTCCTTCATAACCCCCCAAATAGCAGTTAGACATAGGGGCCCAGATTTGTCACTGAGGCAGGTAGACCCAGGAGGCCTTAGAATATGGCAGGCTGGGATTCCTGCCCCTATTGCAGTTTCTGGCATCTTTTGCTGCCACTGGGTAAGTAAGGATGCAGGTTAGCCCCTACATGCAGCACTCTCTCCCTTGCCAGCTCCACTGCAGGGCTGAGCAGTTCAAACCCTCCTCGCATGCCTCACCCGCCACAATCTTTGTGGAATCTGGCCCCATCCATAACTATACACTGCTCATGGCACCTCAGAGGAGCTGTGAAGCACAGGCAAACCCCAGTGTCAAGTGGAGAATCAAAAAGAAAGTCTCCTGCTCACTGCTGCCTCACAGCGTCAAGGACCCAGGTTCGATTCCCGGTTTGGGCCACTATCTATGTGGAGTTTGCATGTTCTCCGTGTGTCTGCGTGGGTTTCTTCCAGGTGCTCCGGTTTCTTCCCACATTCCAAAGATGTGCAGGTTAGGTGGATTGGCCAGGCTAAATTGCCCCTTAGGGGACATAAGAGGGACTAGCTAGGGTAAATGAATGGGGTTTTAGGGATAGGGCCTGGGTGGGATTGTGATCGGTGCAGACTTGATGGGCCGAATGGCCTCCTTCTTTCTGCACTGCAGGATTCTATGATTCTGCACCTGGAATTCTTTAATTGACAGGTTTCAAATTACAAAATATATTCTGTTCTTTCAGTTTCAACAGTTCGATGCCATATTCTAAATTGAGGTGTGTGTTTTGTGCAGTGATTGATTAAAGAGCTGAGTCCTGCAAAGGTAACCATGATATTGATCAACACTGTATAGGTGTCGAGATGCATTAGCGTATTTTTCCCATTGGGAAATATGTTATTCTGAATTCTGAATTTCCACTGCCAGGATTTCCACTGTTGGCAGATATTTCCAACAGATCCCATTTTCTCCATTCAGGGAAAGTGACTCAACAGGAACATCTGGACTCAGTGCCCTTCCCTCCATCATAAGGTCAGTAGTGGGGATGTCCATTAATGACTGCACAATGTCCAGCACCATTGATAACCCCTTCGTGACCTGCCTGCCTCCTCCACAAAAATTCAACCCCAGAACCCCATTAACACCAAATCACCATAAATATGTATAACAGTGGTAGATGGGAGCAGGAAGCCAAGCAGTGGCCATCATTTTTAACACCGTTACTTGTCTTTCTACTGCGAATGTTCATGGTAATGAAACAAAACAAAATCAGATGTAGCAGCCTGGGCCTCTGAATTTGAGACCCACTGAAAATCTATCTTCGAGTTCACTTTTTATGGCATATTCAACATTTACAATCTGAAATCAGAGCCAAATTCTCCAATCACTGATCTACAGTTTGCTGCTTTGAATGGTCTGTGATATTCAATGCACAAGGCTCAACAATGCACTACAGCTTGGCACACTGAGCGTTAGCTAAGGTATAATCTCCAGGTAGAGGAGGGGAGAAAAACTGAAGCTTAAAAAATTGCTCATTCATGTTAAATGATGAGATGGCTCACTTTGGAATCAGCATCGTAGTATCCCAACAGTGCAGAAAGAGGCCATTGGCACTGACAACAATCCCACCCAGGCCCTATTCCTGAAACCCTATGTATTGATCCTGCCAATCTCCCTGACACTAACGGGCAATTTAGCATGGCCAATCCACCTAACCTGCTCATCTTTGGACTGTGGGAGGAAACCGGAGCCCCCGGAGGAAACCCACACAGATACGGGGAGAATGTGCAAACTCCACACAGTCACTGAAGGTCGGATTTGAACCCGAGTCCCTGGAGCTGTGAGACAGCAATGCTAACCACTGCACCACCATGCCACCCCTTGATAGTGCCTTGCGCTTCAGAACTTCTCCAGCTGAGCTTTGCCTTTTAAAAAATCTAGCAGGGCCAAGATCAGGGTCAGAAAGGTTCAAAAGCGATCACTGTTACTAATTTTACAATTTAATTAAAAACACAAAGGTACAGATCAGATTTAAAAACAAATCCAAATATAACCTGATACCTAGATACATAGTGAACATGTCTGACATGAAGATACTTTGATGGACTCATAATTCTTCAATGAGAAAGATATCTTGAAATTGGAACAATTTCACTGAGTTATAACGTACTCCGATCTCAGTAATCAATTTGTACACTGCAGGAAAAATAAAGGCAATTCAAATTTCAAATCAGTCCTTATGATGTTAGGTATTCTTGTGGAAACTGAAACTAATTTTTTTTTAGATTTAGGAGATTGTGTAAAATGGTGAGACATATTGATCTGTGATCCATATGAAACCAGCCCACACTTCCTAACCCTGAACAGCACATGCTGTATTCTCTCATATTGTTGAGTCTCTATCGACACAAGGCAAACATCGTGAGGCCTCAGAATTTAGGCTGGAATTAAATTACAAACACACCCCAGGATTAAGATTAAAGAACAATGGAATGGTAGAGTATAACGTTCTTCAAAATGTCAACCTACAGCTTCTGATAAGTCATGCAATGCATGTAAACGTTGATGTAAATTCTTATTCGTACAGAAGCTGTCAACACTCTTGTACCTTGAGAAAAAAATACAAAGAGTGAGCCTTCCAATCTTTGGCCTTGCAGGGCTTGATTTGGCTTTAGTGGGAAAATATTTTGCAGCTTACATATAGAATAAGAGGCATTGAGGTCATAGTATTAGGTAAAGACAAAGACACATGTGTATGACCTGTGAACATCTGGAATTTATCCATCTGTTGTTTTGTGTGAGTGCATATGGGTTTTTCTTTTTCCCATGTTCCCATCTGTGAAAAATTGCCATGCTGTATGAAGTGAGAAGGCTGCTACAGATGAGCATTCATTTGAGGGAATTCCAATAGTCCAATTGGTAAATATGCTGCAGGTGTGCGACTGAACCATACAGGCTGAGGTCCCTGTTTTGACTGGTCTGTATGCAAGCTGAATGATCTTAGCTGGAATAGCTATGGGCACTACAATTTACTTTGGCGATATATAGGGCTTGATTTTCAATTTGGTGTCAGGAACCTGGTACCCAGATCATTTCTGGGTCCCCACACCACATCTGTGTTGCTCATGTGGCACACTATCTTGAAATATAAATGATCCAACTTGGCTGGAGGCAAGCTCAGTACCCAATTAGTTGTGCTGAGCGTTAACAGGATGCAGGAGCTGCCTGCAGAGTGCAAGAAGCGAAGGCAAGTGGCAGCCATGATAGGGCCTGCCATTGCCTTGCTAAAGAGAGCAGGCAGTATCTCAGAGGCCAGCAGCATCAAAGCTCATGAAAGTGGCCAACAGTCAATGAGAGGTAATGGGAAGGATTTCCCAGCCGTGCTTGCCCCCAAGACCGGAAAATCCCACCCAAGGTCAACGGTCCTTTGCATTGTCCGCTACGATTCCCGTGGCGGGCGGGGCAGGAACATTCTGTCCAGTGTGCAAAATCTGGCACATTGAGATATCTTACCTTATTTAAGAAAATCCCCCACATTAAGCCCAACAGCTGTGGACTAAAGTACACCACGTTGTTTGGATTCCAAATTGAAAATGGGAGTTCCAACATCCCCAGCTTGGTTACAAACCCCTCAAAGAGCTAAACAGGCTGTTAATTGAATGTGAGCAAGTTCCTGATTCCGCTGTCTGCCCTCAGTTTGTGCAGGAGGCATTAGGATATAGAGGCACCCTTTGGGAACACAATTTTCAAATAGGTCCCACGGCCGTTTCTGACCCCATCAGCAAGTCTACAACATCTTAGTGATAAGAGAATCATAGAAATTACAGCAAATAAGGAGGCTCTTCAGTTCACTCTGCCTGGATGCTCCCCACCCTCATCCCACTCCCATGCCCTTTATCTTATTGTATTCTCTCTTTTCAAATACTTATCCAACCATTCATACCAAAATAATTTCCAGTTTACCTCTTTATTCGACTAGTGGAAGTGCTACATTTTTGTCCCCTTTGTTATCAATTCACTACTCGATAGAAATAATCTGCTGGTCACAGGAATTATCCCCTCGGAAAATACAACACACAAAACGCCTTGTACATATTATGTTACGTATAGCGCTCTCCTTAGGTTTTCACTGAAAACCAACAGTGGACACTGTAGAATCAATGAGTAAACGTGACCCAATAACATAATGGATAAAATATGCTGCGTAGCCTGACAATATCCTTTCTTATACTTTTGTCTCTACACCTGAGCATGATGATTCATGCTACGGGAGAGATCCATAGGTGCTGAATGTCCTTCAGTACTTCAGCAGAGTGACAATTCCAGAGTACATTGGAACAGGTAGTGAAGACATGAATGAGGGTTTCAGCAGCAGATGAGATAAGACAGGGGCTAAGTCAGGCGATGTTATAGAGGTGCAAATAGGCAATGTTGGTGATGGTAAGAATAGGAGGTCAGAAACTCACCTGAGGTTGCGAACAGACTGGCTTAAACTCAAGCAGTTGTCGGGGAGTCAGAGGGAACGGGTAGCTGGCAAATGGAGTTTGGAACCGTGACTTCAATCTTTCCAAATTTAATTAGAAGAAATTTCTTCTCATTGGATGAACAGTTTGATAACTCAGTAACAATGGAGGAGTCATGAGAGGTGATGGTGAGGTAGAGCTGGGTGTTGTCCTCATCCATGTGAAAACTAACAATGTACCTTTGGATAATGTTGCCAAAGGGCAGCACATAGATGAGAAATAGAACTCACCCATGGTTAGAACCTTGAGGGACACCAGAGGTAATGGTGCTAACCAAAAACAACGGCTGGGTCTTTCTCTTCCTTATCTCAAAGTAACTCAGGCCTGTTAATGCATCCTGACAGCCATCAATGACAACAGTATAAAGAAGGAATCTAATGTGCCACTGTCGGATCTGCCTTACTCAGTACCAAGCTATCTGCTCTGTTTACTCACTAAATCAGCAATAACCAAATGGATAAAATACTGTGCTTTGGCCTGGCAATATCTTTTGTTATACTTTACACCTGGGCATGATGACTCAGCATCCCATGCTACAAGCATGGCTGTATTTAGCCAAACACAACCAGACCTCTGACAGAATATGTGAACCACCTTGGTATTTGATAATTACACTACTGTACAAGAAACATAAAAGGTCCAAGAGTCAAAGGATGTATTTAGTGTGTCCTTTGTTCAAAAGGCAGTGTATCTTTCTTCAAAACAGAAACCATGGGATAGTCACACTTGGTTGTGGAATTGGAGGGAGCTGATCTATTAAGATGGTAGCTGTGGGATTCGCTGTATTTTTCAAAATGGTTGAATTTGTGACTTACAGCTTTGAGAACAATTAAGACCATTATTAATCTGAAAATGATGGCTGACTCCAATGCTGTCAGCACTTCCTATTCCCTCATCGTGGCCTCCCCCAGGTTTGGCCATGATACCTGGTATAGCTTTTCTGAGGGATCAGGGTCTTCTTTCTTGAGAGAATATTCCTTCAAATTTAGAAGCTCATGTCTTGCACAGAAAGTCAATCAGTGACTGTTCTCCATTGACATCCCAAACAGTTAAAGGGTTGAGTGCTTTACAGGGGTCAGTAAGCTCTGTGCTTTGGGACAGTGCGATTCTGGCCATTTGATTGCTGGCCTGTCTAACAGATTGTTTCAAACTGTTCTGTAATAATTTTTATTATCTCCCTGGGACAGGTTTATTCTTCTAGACTTCTGAAATGAACTGCTAAGCATTTTCCTGTTGTGAGTAGAATGTGTGTCCATAATTATCAAATGACTCATCCATACTTTGAGAGTATAATGTACTAGCTAAATTCAGGAAAACTTACTAAGCCATATGCGAGGATGATCCATTTATAAACGCACAGTCTGTACATTACACTCCAAGGGCTTTTACACTGAGCACATATGTATGCAATTTAACCGGTTCATGTTGCTCAATAGCCCAGTAAGTGGAAATGAGCCATATAACTTGGATGGTCCCTGGTCCAATCCACAGCCTGCATCAAGTTTTCTGATTATAATGACGATATCAATAGATGTTGACCTCAAGGGAGGGGGAGGATGGGAGTGATTTATGGTTCTTGTTCCTAACTCCAACTGTAAAAGTTTGTTTATAGGATGTGGGCGTCACTGGCTGGCCAGCATTTATTGCCCATCCCTAATTGTCCTACTCGGCCATTTCAGAGGGGCAGTTAAGAGTCAACCACATTGCTGTGTCACTGAAGTCACATGTAGGCCAGACCAGGTAAGGATGGCAGATTTCCTTCCCTGAAGGACACAAGTGGACCAGAGGGTTACAAGTTAGCAAGGAATGAGTTGAAAAAGGGGCTTAGGAGAGCTGGGGGGGGGGGGGGGCGCATGAGAAGTCCTTGGCGGGTCGGATCAAGGAAAACCCCAAGGCTTTTTACTCTTATGTGAGGAATAAAAGAATGACCAGGGTGAGGTTAGGGCCGGTCAAGGACAGTAGTGGGAACTTGTGTATGGAGTCAGTAGAGATAGGCGAGGTGATGAATGAATACTTTTCTTCAGTGTTCACCAAGGAGAGGGGCCATGTTTTTGAGCAAGAGAAGGTGTTACAGGCTAATAGGATGGAGGAAATAGATGTTCGGAGGGAGGATGTACTGGCAGTTTTGAATAAACTGAAGGTCGATAAGTCCCCTGGGCCTGATGAAATATATCCTAGGATTCTTTGGGAGGCAAGGGATGAGATTGCACAGCTTTGGCTTTGATCTTTGGGTCCTCACTGTCCACGGGGGTGGTGCCAGAGGACTGGAGAGTGGCGAATGTTGTTCCTCTGTTTAAGAAAGGGAATAGAAATGACCCCGGTTAGTCTTACTTCGGTGGTTGGTAAATTGATGGAAAAGGTCCTTAGGGATGGGATTTGCGACCATTTAGAAAGATGCGGATTAATCCGGGATAGTCAGCACGGATTCGTGAAGGGCAAGTCGTGCCTCACAAATTTGATTGAATTTTTTGAGGAGGTAACTAAGTGTGTTGATGAAGGTAGGGCAGTTGATGTCATATACATGGATTTTAGTAAGGCGTTTGATAAGGTCCCCCATGGTCGGCTTATGATGAAAGTAAGGAGGTGTGGGATAGAGGGAAAGTTGGCCGATTGGATAGGTAACTGGCTATCTGATCGAAGACAGAGGGTGGTGGTGGATGGAAAATTTTCGGACTGGAGGCAGGTTGCTAGCGGAGTGCCACAGGGATCAGTGCTTGGTCCTCTGCTCTTTGTGATTTTTATTAATGACTTAGAGGAGGGGGCTGAAGGGTGGATCAGTAAATTTGCTGATGACACCAAGATTGGTGGAGTAGTGGATGAGGTGGAGGCTGTTGTAGGCTGCAAAGAGACATAGATAGGATGCAAAGCTGGGCTGAAAAATGGCAAATGGAGTTTAACCCTGATAAATGTGAGGTGATTCATTTTGGTAGGACTAATTTAAATGTGGATTACAGGGTCAAAGGTAGGGTTCTGAAGACTGTGGAGGAACAGAGAGATCTTGGGGTTCATATCCACAGATCTCTAAAGGTTGCCACTCAAGTGGATAGAGCTGTGAAGAAGGCCTATAATGTGTTAGCTTTTATTAACAGGGGATTGGAGTTTAAGAGCCGTGGGGTTATGCTGCAACTGTACAGGACCTTGGTGAGACCACATTTGGAATATTGTGTGCAGTTCTGGTCACCTCACTATAAGAAGGATGTGGAAGCGCTGGAAAGAGTGCAGAGGAGATTTACCAGGATGCTGCCTGGTTTGGAGGGTAGGTCTTATGAGGAAAGGTTGAGGGAGCTAGGGCTGTTCTCTCTGGAGCGGAGGAGGTTGAGGGGAGACTTAATAGAGGTTTATAAAATGATGAAGGGGATAGATAGAGTGAACGTTCAAAGACTATTTCCTCGGGTGGATGGAGCTATTACAAGGGGGCATAACTATAGGGTTCATGGTGGGAGATATAGGAAGGATATCAGAGGTAGGTTCTTTACGCAGAGAGTGGTTGGGGTGTGGAATGGACTGCCTGCAGTGATAGTGGAGTCAGACACTTTAGGAACATTTAAGCGGTTATTGGATAGGCACATGGAGCACACCTGGATGATAGGGAGTGGGATAGCTTGATCTTGGTTTCAGATAAAGCTCGGCACAACATCGTGGGCCGAAGGGCCTGTTCTGTGCTGTACTGTTCTATGTTCTAGATTGGTTTTTCTGACAATCAACAATGATTTAATGGTCATCATCACTAGATTCTTAATTCCAGATATTTTTTATTGAATTCAAATTCCACCATCTGCCATGGCAGGATTCGAACCTGGATCCCCAGAACATTAGCTGAGTTTCTGGATTAATAGTCTAGCAATAATACCACTAGGCTATCGCCTCCCCTATTGAATGAAGATCTATTTGAGCTCAATGGTGAAGCCTTTAAGCTAAATAACTTGCTCATTTGGGAGTTGTGGAATCACACCTGGCCGCACTCTGTGTTAGCAATCTCTTCAGAAGAGAAAAGGGGAAAAGCTGGAAGGAAAATAAATTAAAAATCTGTAGAGATAACTTGGTAACATCTGCAGGGCAAATGTCAGCAGTTCATTCCTGGCATTTGCTCATTTTATTCTACGCCTGCTTTTGAGCACTTGCACTGAACTCATGGTATAGGTCCAACTTATTCAGTAATTCTGGTGGCAACATATCAACCTCCAGTCCAGTGTGTTGCCTGTTTCTAATAAAGAGGTGCACCCTGATACTGCATTAACAGGCTATGTAAGTTTACAATGTTAGGACACAGATAAAGCACATTGGGGGCCCATCTTAAAACATACACAAGCATCAGTCTAAGAGAAACACGCCAACAGTATCTGAACCCACAATACAACAATGGATGTCAAATTTGCACAGATAACAATGCATTGGTAATATGCAATGAGGGAGAAAAGCTGTAAGAGGAACACTACTTCCAAAAGATCAACTGGGAGAAGTTATAACTGCATCCTTTAATGGGCTCATACATTAGATAATACCTTATTCATGTGGCATCACTTGTACACATTAATATCTTTGACCACACAAGTCGGTTCTCTGATGCTCTATAAATGTGTGGGGATTGGCCAGTTCTGTAAATCTTTCAGTAAGGATTCCAAATTAATTCCAGATTAAAAAATATGACTGAGGTCTTAAATCCATTTATGACTGGAATGAACATTAACATCAAAATCAAAGTGCCAAATGGTCCCTGGAAAAAGAAAACACATGAAGATCAAAGAAACATACATAATAATTTATGAATGAATGACAGCAGAATACAAACGATGCGACTTTTATCTACTTTAACATGCACAGGCCACAAATTTATAATATTATGACAAACACTTAGAAACCATACATTTATGGCCTTCAAAGTATGCTTCAATAAGATGAGTTGAACTATTTCCTGTGCAGTCCTGTCTTATATTCATTTTGCAGTTAGCTGGTCTATTTCAGAGATTTACTTTGCTGGAAGTTTCAATTTTACATGGATTTAGTTAATCATTTCGAACAGAGTTGAGCAACAGTGAGATGCTTTTTTTTGTAAAACGAAAAATCCCAAATCTTGGTCTAATTAAGGTTGTTCAGCTTTGGATGCATCCTTCTCCTTCAGAAAATGATATACACAGAGGGAAAGTGTACAGGTTTAGATTCACTCTCTCTCTCTATATATATATAGTGCAACTTGCTAAACTAACTATGTCAGCAGTTGTGTTAACATACAAAGGCAGAAAATAGGCCTGTAATTTCCCGTGTAATCGCGCCTATTTACACACACAATTGTAAATCAAATACGTGGTCTAAACGATCCTGGAAATTTGCCCTAAATGAGTGACTCATGGAAGGTCCAAATCTCATATTACCTATTCAATCTGTCCAAATGGCCACTGCAATAATTGCCAAGATCAGAGCCTGATCAGCAAGTTTCCTGCAATTGCACTCAGAGGTTCTCATCAAATTATAGTCAGGCTTTCAAGCCATTAGGTGTTTAATTATGATTTTTTGAATGCAATAAAGAAGTCTTACCCTCATTGAGACTTGGGGCAGGATTTTCCGGCTGGGCTCGTCCCAAGGCTAGAAATTCCCACCGGAGGTCAATGGACCATTGCATGGTGTGCCACTACCCGCTACAATTCGCATGGCAGGCAGGACGGCAAAATTCCACCCCTGTTCCATAGTTTTTTTTTCTCTGAATGGAGTTTTTTGGCATCATAACAAGTTACATTAAAATTGAAATGCTATGCTGCTTGTAGGTTTGTCAATGTGTCTCATGTGCATGATAATGGCTAAATGAGTTTACAGCTTACTTTTCATAATTTGCTCTGATTTATATGTTCATTAACATTCTAATTAGCATAACTTGACATCAGAAGAATGGGCGCACTCTGAGTGTACCTAGGGATTCACTCGTGCTCCTATAAGCAGGACACACTGAAACTAGGGTTTTGAGGTTAGGGTGTTAGAATGTAACCAGTGACAACTTTGTATTGGATGTACTGTGATCAATGGGAACAAGGTGTAAGGGTCAGCTGACCCAGTAAACCATGGAACCAATTACAGAGTGATGTAATAGCCAACTGACTCACTATAAATAAGGAACTATGTAGAATTGTGGGTAGCTTGGAGTGGCCCAGGGTGAGGCCCCAAGTTTGGAGTAATGATGTTTCTTTATTGAACCCTTTCTTTGATTTATAAGTTGGAATAGGTTTTGTTGTATTTTCAGTTTGAAGAGTTCCTTCTGAAGAAACAAGGGGTACATGTATGTAAAGTGCATCACTCTAAATAATATAGCTTGAACCTATGAAGGAAATTCCAGACCATGGCATTTAATAATATATTCCTGCAGATATTTCATCAAAAGCTTTCTTTGTAAACATTTGTGAAAAAACGTCTAGAATGAAGACCGGAACTTGGGTAACAGGATATCATCACAGTATGAGAGCAGCTTCATTATTAATGTAAAACAATCTGAAGCTCATGAAGCTTTTTTCAAATATTGGAAGATTAATGCAACACATATAGTTCTGACTTTTCAATGCACCAATAACTGAGTTCATGAAGTCGGCATGTAATTCAGTCAGCTGGGCCAGTAAACAATAAGATCAATTCCTTGACTGTGTAGAATTAATTAATCTCATGATTTACACACTTTTTAATGAGTTGGGGATGTTGTCACTTGCAAGGCCAATGTTTATTGCCTGTCCCTAAATGGCAATTGGAGATCCAAAGATTGACCTTAGCACCCTTGGGGACTGCAGAGAAAAATCCATTCCTAATTCTCTTCCAATAATCTTGCTAGACAATGCACATCATGTGAGGACAAGATTAAGCTTGGCTGTGATACTTCATTGCCAGCAAACAGGCACTGTCTAGGCACATGGATGAAAGTCTTAGGCAAGGTACAAGAAGGTGGATACAAATGGATGGAAAAAACATCGGTAGAAAATCCACAAAGTGGTGGGCATCAACTAAATTCACTTGTTCTCCTATAAATAGGAACAGACTGAAACAATGGTTTTGGGGTTAGGAGCTGTATGTTTGTAATGTGTATCTCTCCAAATAAATGCTCATAAAATCTTGCCTCAAGTTACATCCTTCCCCACCTGGCTTTCTGGAATAGAACACAAAGAACTCACTATTTCACAATACACATGAGCAAGCATTTTAAGATGCGAATTTGATATTCAGCTTCATGTGTGTTCCGAGAATATTATAATTTAAGTTTGTAATCAAAGAACTTCAACATTTTCTCTTTGATCTTGCTGATGAATATTATAACCAATGCAAGTTTGCAAGAATTTATCATCTTTCTTTGTTAAATGTAGGCCTCTTGGCTGTGACTAAATTCACATTAAATATTCAAATTAGATCAATTTCAGATGTCCCTCCGGCTGCAAAGCCCCCATGACAACAATGCAGTCAACAAGATGAGGAGCGCTCAGTCCTGGCTGTTAAAGGTTCTCAATCTAAGTTGATCAAAAGGAAGCCACAAACAAGCAATTACACCGACATTGCACGGTGGCACAGTGGTTAGCATTGCCTCGCAGCGCCAGGGACCCGGGTTCGATACCAGCTTGGGTCACTGTCTGTGCGGAGTTTGCACGTTCTCCCCCGTGTCTGCGTGGGTTCCCTCCAGGCGCTCCTGTTTCTTCCCACAGTCTGAAAGAAAAATTGGTTAGGTGCCATGCTAAATTCTCCTTCCGTGTACCCGAATAGACTTCAGAGTGTGGTGATGAGGGGGTTTTCACAGTAACTTCACTGCAATATTGATGTAAGCCTACTTGTGACACTAATAAATACATTTTAAAAACCTGGAGTTTCGTAGAAATTAAAAATTATAAAACTAGATGATGCTAGATTTTGTGCACATTAAGATGAAGGATGTCAATTTAAGGAATAGAACATTTTATAGTTACTGCTTATTTCTACTATAAGCCCAAGTCATTTATAAAGTCAGCTCCCTTTAAAAAACCGTACTTAACAGCAGGGTAACATTTTCTCTGTCGGCTTCTGAACCTCACCCTCGGGCTCTATTGTGGGTCAGATGCCCGCACTGCGTGGGAAGTAGTTTCCCAGTGTGATTTTCCAAAGCGGTCAATTAGTAACCAGAGGGCAGGCTTGTCGTCCAATTAAGGATGGCAGCTAAGGGGCCAATCAGATGTCTTCCAGCTTGAAAACAGGAGCAGGATGCAATGGAAGGTAAGTGAGAGAGACAGCGCTTCAAAATGGAGGCACACTCTCTCTAAACTTTCTGAACTTTAAATTTAAGAGTGGCTTTTGCAGACCACCACAGTGGGATTGGGGGAGTCCTTCCACAGAGCGACCTAAGGTGGCTGCTGCACCTCAGTCCCAAATGTTAGCCAGATGGCCCCCTCCAGGCAGCTACGCTTGTCCCCACTGCCTTTGGTAATCTGGAAAATCCCAGTCTGCCTTCTTTAGTTCGGCTGAAGTAATCACAATGAGATTGCTCAGCTACCTGCCATGTGCAGGTGGGTAAACCTGTTGCCCCGCTCCCACCCCCCCCCCCCCCCCCCACCCCCAACCGCCTCTGTCTGGAGGCAGAATGGACCCTTTTTAGTGCCCACCCACCCACCTCTGCTCCCTACCTCAGCATGGGTTCAAGATCAAGCCCACGGTAATGCAGAAACTTTTCACATCAGCATTTCTCCAACAAGTCTTCCAGATGACAGCTAAACAAAGCATCAAGTTAAAGGCAATCTTTGTGGAGGAGGCGAATGGAATGGTTGAAGCCCAAACTGATTTCACCAAGGGCGCTGACAGTAGAATGAGTGACTTATATGTTATTGAAATCAAAGTAAGAAGTTTAACAACACCAGGTTAAAGTCCAACAGGTTTATTTGGTAGCAAAAGCCACACAAGCTTTCGGAGCTGCAAGCCCCTTCTTCAGGTGAGTGAAGAAACTGACCTGAAGAAGGGGCTTGCAGCTCCGAAAGCTTGTGTGGCTTTTGCTACCAAATAAACCTGTTGGACTTTAACCTGGTGTTGT
Source organism: Mustelus asterias (assembly GCF_964213995.1). Classification (NCBI taxonomy): domain Eukaryota; kingdom Metazoa; phylum Chordata; class Chondrichthyes; order Carcharhiniformes; family Triakidae; genus Mustelus; species Mustelus asterias. Next base: position 95,804,033 of record NC_135808.1, read on the forward strand.
TAAACTTCTTACTGTGTTTACCCCAGTCCAACGCCGGCATCTCCGAATCATTGAAATCAAAGCCAGGTCTCAAAATGTATAATGGCAATGCTCTGTATTACTCTGCCACTTTGTCGCTTGCATAATGGTTATTAAAAGTTAAATGCAACACTACAATCTATATGGTATAGATACCAATCTCACTATATAAAATGAAATGCACAATAACATAAATCTAAATGTTCAATTTTCTTCAGATCTACTGGACTCTTGCCATTATTGTGGTAAACCTGCTGGTACAAGCTATAAACTGGAACTTCATGATCAGGGTTTTCTTTGGCAGTAATGCAAATGTGGTGCAGCTCCTGTAATTGCAAAAAAGGGCAAACAAATGCCCATCGATGAAGAGCACAGGAGACAGTGCCACAGGTAACAATCTCCCTACTTCTGTGCTGCAGCAAAGGGTTAGTACTTTAAATGTTTCACATAGAAATAAGTTGCTGCAACTCAGAGGTTTCAGCATCGATAAATTAAATGATTCTGGATGCTGAGCCAGGAAAGCAAATATACTCAATGAGAAGACTCTGCATGACTACTTGGCTCAATGCAGAAACAAAGACCTGCAAGCCCCGTGTCAAGTACCGAGTGAGCAGATAAATATTGAGCCTTTAGTGACCAAGAATATTTGCTTAAAACAAAGTTCCGTCTACATTTTCATTTCATTGTTTCGCCCCAGTCATGCTGCATGCAATAATACAGCCTCTATATAATGAATACAAAAGATCCTTGATGCAAGGAACATCTGTGTTTGAGCAGATACTACATGGGCTTATTAAACAAACAGCTGACACAGCCTGGAGGACCAGGAACCTCATAATGCACACCATGTGTTTTGGTGCATCTCAGGAAACTTCATACAGGAAGATCAATCAAAGGTCTATCTGTCCTTCAAGAGGTTTGTGTTGTATGAGTCATAGACTGACATCTTGCTATAATGCAAAGGTTAATATATTAGAAAAAAGGGGAGCAAAAACGGTTCTAGAAATCTCATTATTTATATTAATTCAACATTTACTCTATCCAATACAATTCAGAAAAGAGATTACATTTTCATTTAGTTTTTTTTAATGGGAATGAGCAATGAAAATAGTTTCATTGGCAAACTTCTTTCGTCACTCGGTATGTGTAACTTGAACTGTGGTGCAACCAAACAGTAACAGTTCAAAGTATGGGAAGGAAGCCACAGACAGCAATGTCCCTCCCTAATGAGTGTAGTTGAGTGATTGCTGGTGTTGTCACTATTGTATTTAATTAATATTTTGCTATGCAACTTATCACAGAATTTTGACTTGTGGAAAGGAAGGTAGATATTTTAATGTAATTGAACAACAGAGCACAATCAATAAAATGAAGAGTCCAGCGTAGTTTATGTGCACTCATTCAATGCTGAAAGTGTGTTCCGTGACTTCCTCGTTCTGGTGCCCAGAAGTCATCCATGGTGTCCATCTCAAAACAGGAGTTAGGCCCCATTGCTTGTGCAAATCAGAAACCAAATACTTGTTTCAGCTTTCTTTGCCAAATTGGATTATAACTGACTGTAGCAAGAATATGTTGCAGTTCATTTGTTTGGTGCACATTAGCCAAACCAAAGGTTCTTAAAGACAGCAGTGGAGAATGCCAAGTAAACAATAACAACATGTTTTTATTGCACCTTTAACACACTGAAACATCCTTTGGCACTTCATGAGAGCAATATAAAACTAATTATGACACCAAGCCACATATGGAGATATTGGCTGGAATTTTAACGCCTTGCCGCCCAAATCTCGTAAGATCCCACCCGAGGCTAACGGAGAATGCCATTCTGCGAGCCTCGCCCGTCCCGATTCTGGGGCGGGCATGCCAGTCAAATTCCAGCACTTAGGTCATATGACTGAAAGCTTGGTCAAAGAGGTATCTTTTAATGAGTGTCTTAAAGGAGGAAATCCAAGCGGAAGGGTGTATGGAGGGCATGCCAGATCTTGGGGCTAGGCAACTAAAGGCATGGCCACTAATGGTGGAGAAATTAAAATCAGTGATGAACAAAATACCCTATTGGATGAAGGCAGACATCTTGGATGGCTGTGGGGCTGGAGGAGATTTCAGAGATAGGGAAGAGTGAAAACACAGAGGGATTTGAAAACAAGAGTAAGAATTTTAAAAATCATGATGATGCTTGACTGGGGTCAATATAACTTTTTTTGGGTTCTTTGAGGTTTTTCTTGAGAAATACCTTATGGTTTTCAGGGATTCCTTAAGACTAAACCTTAGAAACCAAACTTTTCCCGATGCAGGAATTTGTAAACTTGCCCTATGTCTCCATTAAAGGACAGGGTTGGCACTGCGGCACAGTGGTTAGCACTGCTGCTTCACAGCTCCAGGGACCCGGGTTCAATTCTGACCTTAGGTGACTATGTGGAGTTTGCATGTTCTCCCCGTGTCTGCGTATGTTTCTTCCAGATGCTCCGGTTTCCACCCACAGTCTAAATATGTGCAGGTTAGGTGGATTGGCCATGCTAAATTGTGCCTTAGTGTCCCCAGTGTAGGTTGGATGGATTAGCCATGACAAATATGTGAGATGACAGGGATAGGACAGAGGAGAGGACCTAGGTAAGATACTCTGTCAGAGAGTCAGTGCAGACTCGATGAGCTGAATGGTCCCTTCTGCACTGTAGGGATTGTATTTGTATGTATGAAAAAAACAAGAGACTCAGTGTTAGACAGGCAGCCAAGAATCCAACGACAATTAGGCTGTTTTCCTTCCTTCACACCCATCCCCGCCCAGTCATCCTCCTCCAGTGTCTGGTATTAAAACAAACTTGAGGCTTCAAAGGGCAGGCTCTGTTGGATCAAGTGGCCTCCCAACTTTTTTGACACATCAAAACTACTTTCAAAAAATCACACACACAACCTCAGCCAAGAAAAAAAACTTGTATACAGACAGACACTTCTGTAGCAGAAACATTGCAAGAAAAATGTAAGGGAACAGAAATAATTGGTTTTCCCCCCACGATAGTTTACCCCTGCCCCAGATCTCTTCCTATAAACTTTGCTCACCTAATAATTTACTGGATAAAAGAGGAACAAAGCCATTGAAAAGGATTATTTGTTTTCTTTTTGTTTGGTTATTTTTATTCAGCGATAGTTTATAAATTTGAAAGCCAGGCCCAATAGAATGGTTTTAGAAGGGAAAATAAAGATTTTTTCCATAGGTGTAAGTGTAAAAGTGAGCAATGTTATTTGTTGTCCACACCCTCTCTCTCACACACACACACTGGGGAGCATCCTTCTCCAACCAATTCCCTCTCTCTCTCTCGAGGCTGGTATCCCTCACCAGATTCCCATAATTTACAAACTTTATTCTACTCTTAGAATGCTCAAGTACAAAATCAGGAGTGCCAGTGGACCTGATGCCCCCATATTTATATACAAGTGAGGCTCCCTGATTGGGCAGGCATAAATGATCTCAATCAGGGAACTCATACTCCAAGAGCCCAAACTCATGGGCCTCATTGAAGATTTACATCTTCCTCACTCTATTCAATCACACACCCCCAGAGACATGGCAAGAGCCATTCCATCTACATTGGATCTGCCACCAGCTTGGTCTCCCTCTCTCCTGTTTTTCCCTTGCTGCCACTCCAGCTCCGCCAATTACAGGTTCCCTCTCTCCCACCCTTACTGCTCCTTCAATCATATATTCCGTCATTGGAAGAACAGCAAAAGTGGAAGAGAGGTTATCTGTGATTTGAGGAACTGGAGCAGCCAGCACAGGACAGACAGAATCATACTCTCTTCTCCTCCAAAGGTATCTCTGCATGATTTTCTACTCTCATCACCAGCACCTGCAATTATTCATCTCTGGACCATGTAGGAGCCATAATGTAAGGTAATATTGGACAATGGATGACCTTTCTTGAGTTTTTCTTCCCCATCTTTGCCTTTATTGCAGGCTACTTGTGTTGCCTTAAGCATGAATTTGCCCATCACCCCTGTGTTTTGTGAACCCCGGAGCTACATATTTGTCAGCGAGCACAGGAGCGATAGGGATATGGGAGTTATTGTGAGTTAAGATGCAGGCAAGCTATTAAGAAGGCAAATGAAATGCAGGGCTTTATCACAAGAGGATTTGAGTATAGGAGTGAAGATGTCTTACTGCAATTAAATAGAGCCTTGGTGAGACCACACCAAGAGTATTGTATGCAGTCCTCGTTGCCTTATCTTAGGAAAGATGTACTTGCCATAGAGGGAGTGCAACAAAGGTTTGCCAAACTAATTCCTGGGATGGAGGGATTGTCCTATGGGGAAAGGTTAGATGTATTGGATCTTTATTATCTGGAGTTTAGAAAAATGAGAAGTAATCTCATTCAGATATACAAAATTCTTAGAGGGCTTGACAGGGTGGATGTAGGAACAATATTTCTCTTGGTTTGGGGGCATCTAGAAGCAGGGGACAGCTTCAGAATAGGGAGATGATGGCCTCGTGGTATTATCACTGGACTATTAATACAGAAACTCAGCTAACGTTCTGGGGACCCGGGTTCGAATCGCGACATGGCAGATGATGGAATTTGAATTCAATAAAAAAAAATCTGGAATTAAGAATCTACTGATGACCATGAAACCATTGTCGGTTGTCGAAAAAACCCATCTGGTTCACTGATATCCTTTAGAGAAGAAAATCTGCCATCCTTACCTGGTCTGGCTTACATGTGACTCCAGAGCCACAACAATGTGGTTTAGTCTCAACTGCCTACTGAATAAGGGCAACTAGAGATGGGCAATAAATGCCGGCCAGCCAGCGATGCCCATGTCCCATGAATGAGTAAAAAAAATAAGGAGTAAGATATTTAGGACTGAGATGAGGAATTTCTTCACTCAGTGGTTGGTGAATCTTTGGAATCTCTGCCCCAGAGAGCTGTGGAGGGTCAGTCACTGAATAGGCTCAACACTTAGATTTGTAGATTTCTACATATTAAAAACATCATGGATACAGGGGTAATGTGGGAAAATGGATGGAGCAGAAGATCAACTGTGATCTCAATGACTGGCAGAGAAGGCTTGTAGGCTGAATTTCTGTTATTTCTTATGTTCTTATGAGTCGATAGGTAGGAGTTTGGAGTGAGGGCCAGAAACAATGGTTTTAGTCTTCCCAATATTTAATTGGAGGGAATTTCTGCTTACCCAGTATGGGATGTCGATACGGAGTCTGATAATTTAGCAATGGTAGAGGAATCGAGAGAGGTTGTGGTGGTGAGGTAGAGATGGTACATGTGAAACCTAACACTGTGCCTTCAACTGATGTTGCCGAAAACTTTTTATATTTAACTGAAAGTGGAGCCAGGAGGAGCTGATGTGTTCCTGTTCAAAATCTAAGTCAAAAAGAATTAGCGAGGAGGCAAGAATTTTTTTTGCACAAAGGATAGTTCAAATCACTAAAGCCAAAATGAACAAAAAAAGGGAATTTGATTGTTGCTTGATAAAGCTGAATATTAAGAGATATGGAAAGCCAGCAGGGGTGTAAGTCATTTAGAGAATAATACTAGGACAGACTTGATGGGCTGAATGTCCATTTCTGCGGTATAGATCTGTGGTAAGGGGGAAGGAGAAAGAGATCAGAGAGAGGCATACACAGACATTTAGGGATAGAGAAGGAGAGCAATCCTTGAGGGCCACATACTGGGGCTGGACCCTATGGAGAGGCAGCGTGGGAGACCAAGCCAATTGGGAGCAAGGACACGCATTCAGGGATCAAAAGGTACCTCAGATAGAGCCAGCGAGGAGAAGAGAGTAGACATTTGTAGCAGTTCTGTCAGACCCTTGATTATACATATAGAAATATTGTAGTTATAACTTTTAGTTGCCTCTGATGTTACTACAGGCAGACAGATAAATGAGATAATTTCTCATTCCCTGTGGAAAATATATGTGCTTGAACCCAGGCAAAGATATAATGAAGCTCTGATAATCGTTAAATCACCTACTGAAAGTAAATATCGAGGGTCGCAACTGGAGAGCAGATATCTGGGTTTCCAGAGCCAATGGAAGTCAGCACCAATGGTGCAGTTCAGGAGTAGCGAGAGGATAGGGCAAAATATGGAATAAGGAAAATATCTGCGTGACACACCCTGCAATTTAAAACAAGGCAGCTGCAAGTAGCACAAAAAAGATCTACACTTGACATCATAATGTAAGCTCAGTTTATGGAAACATGGAGCTTTTGTTCACACAAATATTTGCCAAAAATTGTACAAATAAATGAAAATAAATTGCCCTTTTTGTACCAGAGCAGCACAAATATCATTCACTTATTGAAGTCTCCAGGCAAAGCCAAGATCAATTTGCCAAGACATAAATACTGAAGCAATGTAGACCTCTCTGAAAGTCCTAAGAATGTAAAGCAAGACAATTAATAATAATGAATGAGTGGTGGGACACATTTGTAAATAATAAGTCTCAGGATTTGTTTAGTCGTTTGGCTGCACTTCATGTGCAGAAGAATTGATTCTGGCTTGTATGATTACTGGCCCATAAGACACTCCAAAGAAACAAAACCAGAGATCAAGAAAAGTTCAGTAATTGTTATTTCCTGCATACGCTATAACAGTTTACCATTCATGTAAACACCAATACACTAATGTGCAACTGATTAGTTATCTCTGCTTGCAATCACGGAGAAGATATCACAGTGGACATCTTAAACCAATCAACGGACAGAAGCCTAGCAGTCTGGTGAGACGTAATTAACCCTGAGCCTGCAGAACAAATTACAACTGCAAGTAGTTTGTCTAACCAAAGGCTTGCTGATGTTCGAAGGAGAGAGCTGGAGAGGAATATTCTCCACTCATCCACATAACAACACCCATCTGCAGCTCTTTGAGATGAGAAACAGCAGTAGAAAAAAAGGCAAGTATTTCTCTTTCCCCTTTCCTCTAAAATGAGGTGCAGTGCCACAGAAGCTGACTGTCCCCTAGCACTTCATCCAAATGTACATCATTCACATGTAAGCTGAGACAATAAGCGTTGACAGGCTATTCAGCTGCTGTAGGCATCACAGCTGAATCTGTCTTTGTTCGGCTGTGTATTTTCCAGCAGGGGTCACTGGACATTGAATTAATACAGAAAACCAAGAAAACTTATTCCACTGACAATTCTTCCTTTGCCCCAACATTTCCTTTGTTTTTATTGTGAAAAAGAGAGTGATAGCTTACACGCATCACCTGTGAATCAGGTGTCCAGATCACCAACAACCTGTCCTAGTCCCTCCATGCTGACACGATAGTTAAGAAAGCCCACCAATGCCTCTACTTTCTCAGAAGACTAAGGAAATTTGGCACGTCACCAACTTTTACAGATGCACCACAGAAAGCATTCTTTCCGATTGTATCACAGCTTGGTATGGCTCTTGCTTTGCCCAAGACCGCAAGAAACTACAAAAGGTTGTGAATGTAGCCCAATCCATCACGCAAACCAGCCTCCCATCCATTGACTCTGTCAACACTTCCCGCTGCCTCGGTAAAGCAGCCAGCATAATTAAGGACCCCCACACACCCCGGACATTCTCTCTTCCACCTTCTTCCGTCGGGAAAAAGATACAAAAGTCTGAGGTCACATACCAACCGACTCAAAAACAGCTTCTTCCCTGCTGCCATCAGACTTTTGAATGGACTCACCTTGCATTAAGTTGATCTTTCTCTACCCCCTAGCTATGATTGTAACACTACATTCTGCACTCTCTCAATTCCTTCTCTATGAACGGTATGCTCTGTCTGTATAACGTGCAAGAAACAATACTTTTCACTGTATGTTAATACATGTGACAATAATAAACCAAATCAAATCACATCAAAATTTGCAATTTGCACAAAGCGAGAGTGGGTAGTTAGAGTCAGCAGAGGTTATACAGATTGCCCACTGCACTGACTCAGCACTCACCTATCCATTTCAATAGGTGGAAAATACTATACCAATGGACCATTACATAAGACAAAAGCTAAACTAACACTATTTAATCATGTTAAACAAAAGTAGAAACGCACAGCAAGAAACCAGAGTACAATAGGTGACATGACCTAACCTGTCTCAAATCAATAACAAAGAATGGTGATTACTTAGAAACTTATTCCAATCACTTCTGAAGATAAGGACAGGCTCACCCATTGAATATGTCCCACTCAGCAAGTTTCAACTAGGAAAAATGACCCCTCAACCCTCCATGAACACCAACAGCAATGTAGGGCAAGATTCTCTGGCCTCTCAGCCACGTGTTTCCTGCTGACGGGAGATGGCGCATTGTTTGCTAGCGGCGGGATTCTCTGGTCCCACTGCTGTCAATGGGAATTCCCATTGCCGGCGGGAAACCCATGGGCAAGACGGGAGCAGAGAATCCTGCCGGCGTGAACGGCCAGAGAATTCCGGCCATAATCTTCTGAGAGAAGATAAAAAAACAAAAAGAAATCACAAAATACACAAGATGAATTTGGAGGAAAAAGGAAAAATGGGGTTATGATGGGAAATTCCATCATCACCCCCAAAGCTAATTCCAGGAGCTAAATCTTCAATGTGGGGTCAGGCTCTATCTGGAGAACTGCAGTCAGTTTTAGGAGCCCAGCGTCAGGAGAGATATATTCGTCTTGGAGGGGTTGTTGTGCAGATTCTCAGGAAAGAAGCCAGTGCTTGAAGGGTTAAGTTCTCAGTAACATTTGGCTTGCATTCCTTTGAGTTTAACAGATTGACGTGTAATCAATTGAGGTGTTTAAAATAATTAAGGAATTCAACAATTTCCTTCGGTGAAACTCAGAGCCAGACCATGATCTAAAATTTAGAGCTGGGGTTTTCCAGGAGTGAAATCAGGAAGCACATTTCACATAAAGGGTAGTGGAAATCCAGAATTATCTCCTGAAACATGAATGGAAGATCAACTGGAATGCCACAACTGAGCTCTTAGTTTAGGTTAAGGGCATCAAGGGATATGAAGCAAAGTAAATGTCATGGAGATACAGTGTAATCATGACCTAATTGAACATGCTTGAGGGGCTGAATGGTCTACTTTTTTTTATTCTTACGTGGGATATGGGCATCGCTGGCTGGGCCAGCATTTTTTGCCGATCCTTAAATGCCCTTGAAATGAGTGGTTTGCTGAGCCATTTCAGAGGGCAGTTAAGTGTCAACCACATTGCTGTTGATCTGGAGTCGGGATGTGGAGATGCCGGCGTTGGACTGGGGTAAACACAGTAAGAGTTTTAACAAGACCAGGTTAAAGTCCAACAGGTTTATTTGGTAGCAAATGCCATTAGCTTTCGGAGCGCTGCTCCCTAATGGCATTTGCTACCAAATAAACCTGTTGGACTTTAACCTGGTCTTGTTAAAACTCTTACCGGATCTGGAGTCAGGCCAGGTCAGGTAAGGATGGCAGATTTCCTTCATTAAGGACATTAATGGCCAGATGGGATTTTAGTACAAGCCTTGATAGTTTTGTGGTCCTTCTTAAACTTTTAGTTCCAGATATTTATCAAATTCAAATTGCTCCATCTGCCATATTTGCGATTTGAACCTGCATTCCCCATGCATTACCTTGAGTCTCTGGATTATGAGTGACAATACCACTGTGCCACCGCATCCCCTCAATATTCTTACGTGGCCAACTATAAAATGCCGTATGAAACATCATCCAGACAAAATACACCATAGTCTCTCAAAAGAATTAAATAATATTAGTTGAAATAACTTATCTTTTACAAATGCATAATGTTCAATTGCCAGGGGCGCAATTATTTTTTACTTTTCACTTACAAGTGCTTTGAGATGTATTTGTCGGTCTATTTAATTTAAGATTGTCATATTATCTCCACAATGTGCTAAAGTTAATAGAATTGAAAAAAAAATCCATATTAAGCTTATTAGCAAAATTGAAACCGATGGGGTAAAAAGGACAGTAGCAACATGGATGTGAAGCTGTTTAAGAGATAGAAGATATTGATTTGGGTGGCATGGTGGCGCAGTGGTTAGCATTGCTGCCTCACAGCTCCAGGGACCCGGGTTCAATTCCGGCTTTGGGTCATTGCCTGTGTGGAGTTTGCACCTTCTCCCTGTGTCTGCGTGGGTTTCCTCTAGGTGCTCCGGTTTCCTCCCACAGTCGAAAGATGTGCGCGTTAGGTGGATTGGCCAGGCTAAATTGCCCCTTAGTGTCAGGGAGACTAGCTAGGGGAAATGCATGGGGTTATGGGGATATGGTTTGGGTGGGATTGTGGTCAGTGCAGGCTTAATGGGCCAAATGGCCTCCTTCTGCACTGTAGGATTCTATGTATCCACGCTTTCCTACATTGAGTTCTATCACACGTTGGTAGAAAGCATGAGGACAGACAATAAAGGCCATGATACCATTTTAAAAGGAGGTACAAGAGGAGAGAGACTTGAGATGTTTGTGTTCCAATCTTTGAAGGAGCAAGACAGTTTACCAAAGCAGTTAGAATGAAAACAAAACACTTGCATTTATAAAGCACTTTATACGCATGACTCCAAGCCAATAAAGTATTGTTTGAAGTATAGTTATGTTGCAATGTAAGAAACACAGCAGCCAATTCGCACACAGTAATGTGATAATTCATTTTCAATGTTGATTGAGGGATAACTATATACCAGGGCACCAGGGATAGCTCTGCTGTTCCAGGGAACATTTTATTTCTGCTATACAGGGTTTTGATTTAACGTCTCATCCAAGAGACAACATCTCTGAGGATGCAGGATAGCCTCAGAGGATGAAGCACTTTAATTATAACCATCTATGATTAATAGCTAACTGCACAACACCACCAGACTAAGCAGTTTCTCAGTTAGTTTCCCAAAGCAGCCTTCCACTGTGACTATTTAAAGTAACTGCACTAACACTGATATGCTGTTACTGTTGATGGTCGTCATGATGTGGAGATGCCGGCGTTGGACTGGGTAAACACAGTAAGAAATCTCACAACACCAGGTTAAAGTCCAACAAATTTATTTGGTAGCAAAAGCCACTAGCTTTCGGAGCGCTCACTGCTCCTTCGTCAGGTGAATGGGAGTTCTGTTCACAAACAGGGCATATAAAAACACAAACTCAATTTACAAAATAATGGTTGGAATGCGAGTCTTTACAGGTAATCAAGTCTTAAAGGTACAGACAATGTGAGTGGAGAGAGGGTTAAGCACAGGTTAAAGAGATGTTTTAAGAGATCTCTTTAACCTGTGCTTAACGCTCTCTCCACTCACATTGTCTGTACCTTTAGGACTTGATTACCTGTAAAGGCTCGCATTCCAACCATTATTTTGTAAATTGAGTTTGTGTCTTTATATGCCCTGTTTGTGAACAGAACTCCCACTTACCTGACGAAGGAGCAGCGAGTGCTCCGAAAGCTAGTGGCTTTTGCTACCAAATAAATCTGTTGGACTTTAACCTGGTGTTGTGAGACTTCTTACTGTTAATGTTTGCAGGCACTCCTTAAAGTACTGAAGATACCAAAGTTACTAATATGGGTGACAATGAAAAGGAACAATGAAAAGGGCGGCACGGTGGCACAGTAGTTAGCACTGCTGCCTCACAATGCCAGGGACTCGGGTTCAATTCCAGTCTCGGGTCACTACCTGTGTGAAGTTTGCACATTCTCCTTGTGTCTGCGTGGGTTTCCTCTGGGTGCTCCGGTTTCTTCCCACACTCCAAAGATGTGCGGATCAAGTTGATTGGCCATACTAAATTGCCCCCTAGTGTCAGGGCATGAGCAGGGTAAATATGTGGGATTACGGGGATAGGACCTGGGTTGGATTGTTGTTGGTGCAGGCTCGATGGGCCGATTCTAAGTGCTACATATATAGATCCTGGTTCTCTGCCACCGTTTCTCTCTGGATTGTTTCACTTCCTCAAGTCTCTCATACCTCTTCTTTCTGAACTGCTGCTCTTGAGTGCGACTTTGATGTTGTCATCATTAGGACTTATAAATATAGTGCATTCCATATTTTCTTTTTTCCACCGATTCAAAAAGCCACTTAAAAAGTGGGTATAATTAAGCATTTTCAATGAATATTCAGACCAGGCAAGACTCTAACCCTGTGGCACAATGTAAGATGTCAAAGTTGGTGACGGTACCTGGTGCCAACAATAAAAACACTAACAACAAAACAAATTTTGCCAAAACCTCCTTACCCAAACAGAACTTATATTTAAATGCTTCACACCTGAAGGCTTGAATCAGATACTGAAGGTGATGCTCATGAAACTCTGAACGTTTCAGCTAACAGTTGGCTTGCGCAGTACGAGTAATAGGGACACGTCTTCGTCAGCAGACCTTCCAACAGTCAAGTCACAAATCACAGGCTAACTTTTAAATTGGAAAATATTCAGCTCATCAGCACTGTTATTCACACAGTAGGGGTACATTCACAGTTTAGATATTCAATCAAAATCGAGAATATATGGGAACCTCCAGCCTAAGAAGCTGTAGCACGAGATGGACTTGACTGCACGTATGAAAAATGGCTTGAGGTTGCAACACCCTGTGTGCATCTGTTTATTATTCAATGTAGACTTTCATGTTATAATGATGAATTGTTTCATTCTCCATATAACATTGTCCCCAGATGGCTCGTCTGAGTTTGAACTGCTTTTTGCAGCATCTGCTTTTGATAGCCAGAGCTCTAAATCCTTCAAATGACCAGGTTCTTCAGACTGTGGTTCCACAGGACTCCCTTGTTAAAGACAGTGGTTTCTTTAAAAAAAACAATAATTACTTTGACCATTTGTCTGCAAATAAAATATCGTGACATAACTTTCATGATCAGGACAACAGCATGCTAGAGGGTGCTGAGATTGTGCTGAAATTCTTCCAACCCATTGTTGTCTTGAACATACTGTCGCAAAATATTGCACATTCTATCATCTCAAAAGTGACCTGGAATTCACCACATTTTTTTAATGGAAACATTTAATTTATTTTTGTTCTTTCCAAATTTTACTCATTGGAGTTTAGAAGGGGAAGAGGGGATCTCATAGAAACTTACAGAATTCTAACAGGGTGAGACAGGGCAGATTCAGAAAGAATGTTCCCAATGGTGGGGGAGTCCAGAACTAGGGGTCATAGTTTGAGGATGAGGGGTAAACCTTTTAGAACTGAGGTGAGGAGAAATTTCTTCACCCAGAGGGTGGTGAATGTGTGGAATTCACTACCGCTGAATGTAGTTGAGGCCAAAACGTTGTCTGATTTCAAGAAGAGATCAGATATAACTCTTGGGACTAAAGGGATCAAGGGATATGGGAGGAAAAGGGGATCAAGATATTGAATTTGATGATCAGCCATGATCAAAATGCATGGCAAGCAGGCTCAAAGGGCTGAATGGCCTACTCCTGCTTCCAGTCTCTATCTAAATTGGTGCCAATCAAAAATATAGTTAACACAATCTGCAGAATCTATATTGATATATATTTCCCCATCAAATATACTTTTTAAATACTATGACTGGAAGGAAATTATTGTCATTCATATAAAAATATTCTGCTAATTAAAAAGTTATTCATTGGCCATATTCAAGAGCTACTGTTTTCAACAGCAGATTCTGGACCAGATTTTAAGACAGACACATTGAGCCATCTGTAAGAAATTACAGTTGTCTGTAGCCATGTGGTGGACCAAAATCACTGAAACATAACTGAACTGAAAGATATACCACAGCCCAATAAGGCAGGAATTTTAAGTGTAGTGTATTCAAACCAAATGCTGCCGCTCAGTCCCAGCTATGTGGCAAAACCTAAACCAGGAACAAATTGACAGCTAGTGCACCTCTCCCTTCTGATTCTGAATGCATTCCAATAACAGTGCTCTTCAAAAAGGTTGCAAAAGAATCAGATGCACATTGGAAATTCACTACAGATGAACATTTCCATTTTTCAAGTTGCACACCATTCATCAATCGATGTATAATGCATTGAAAGAGCAACTTATTGTTGAGTGGATTAATGCTACAGACATTCATAACATTGCAACTCTCTGTTCTCCCTGTCCTATATTGAAAGTGACATTTTTGCTAATACTGAGTTTGTAGCACTCCAACCTCATTTTTCACCCTGGCTCCGTTCTCTCTGAAAGGCACCGAGCAATGCTGAGATCATGCAATGCAAACAAGTGAAATACTCGTGTGTGATCCTTGGCGGTAGGTGTCAACATGCTATTCAACTGTGCAAGCATAGCAATGGCAGTAGGTGTCAACATGCTATTCAACTGTGCAAGCATAGCAATGGCAGTAGGTGTCAACATGCTATTCAACTTGGGCAAGCATAGCAAACAAACCTCGTACTGTCCTTACTTTCTATCGGTGCATCCTCCAGTACAGCACAGTCCATTGAACAGCAATCGGGAGCTCAAACACTGGATGACTTTTCCTCTCCCTAAACCGGAAAGTGCTGAGCCCAATGGCAGCATCGTTATCACTGATTTGGTTGAAATGGGTTTACTCAAGAGTGTATCAATAATACTTGTGACTCTTCTGGCCTGTTTGCCTCAGTTCCATGATGGACAATGTGCTACTTCACTAGGATATTAGGGGAACCCAATCTTTGATTTGACCTGTGCAGGTATCAGCAAGCTGGATCAAGAAATAATTTCTCAATTGCCTTAGGTACAACATAAGAAGCAAGGCAGTACACCCACAACATATTTAACAAGCAACCCCTAACCCCATTAAAAAAAAAACCCTGCACTTAGATATCATTTTATTTCAGGAGCACTGTATGAGAAGAGAAATGTGGATTTACACAAGGCAATTCATTAGCTGCCTTGAGATAATGACAAAAATAATTGAAGTTTCATTTTAACCTTATTTGATTGTGATAAATATTTTCATTTAAGCTTTCATATTTTCATGGAATATCTGACTAGAGTAGACAGTCCTGCAATGTGAACAACCTTCCAGACGTATCTCGGCATAATTCATAGAATTCTGCTTCATTATCTGGCTTGGAAACTCAAAGGCAGTTCCGCAAACTATGCAACCTGCACATGTTAAATCAATTTTGACAGTTACTTCACTGCAGTGTTAATGTAAGCCTACTGTTGACACTAATAAATAAACTTGAAAAAAGTAATAAATCAGAAAAAAAAAACAGAGGATGCTTCAGTGAATAATGAATGCTTTTCTTCTCCTCAATTTCGTCTTGTTCCTACAACTTCAGAAGTCAATGGTGTGTGGTTTCAGGGTGAGGGTCATCCTTACGTGTGAATAGTGATTGGGCATCTTGGCAGTGGGTGGTAACAAAAACTAAGCCCGATCATGTCCTCCCCTTGTGTCCGCGTGATTATTCCTAATAGGAACAGGAACATGAAGCTTGGCCAATATTCCACTCCCTCACCCAGAGTGATTCTTACCACCTCCCAACTAACATCAGCTGCAACATCTTTTTAATGGTAGCATTTCAAAAGGGAGGCCTGCTGATGTCCCTTAAATATTTTTGGTGGGAATCTCCTGGCAGCTACTCCAGCTCCATCACCACAACTTCACTGAAGGTGAGTCGTCAACCTCATTCAAAATGGGAACAGCTCAGAGGAAATTCCAGACGGATAAAACTAAAGATACCTTACTGGTATTTTGTTATTGCCCTCTTCTGCTGAAGACACTAACTTATTCTGGGTATGTTTTCCTGAAATGGAAACCAGGACATTCCAAGCCTGTATAACTTAAATCTCTTTACCACTGAGCCACTGGGGAGAGTCAGCGTTTATTTATTGATTTAAAAGTGTTATCGGATAGGGAAATTTAAACATTTGCACTCCGGCCAAATGAGTCAGTTTTTCAAAGGGTTAAATTAATAATAATGCCAACTGGAAGAACTCATTGAGGAATGACTAGCAACTTAATATTCCATCTACTTGTGAGCAAATTGGTAATTTCTTCAAATGCTAGAATTATTTACACAGTATGGAGTCAGTTTGAAACAGAATAATCAACAAAGCCTGAACATCTGAAAATGAATTTGTCTAATACACGTTATTAAACCAATTATTCTTAGAAATCCTTGAAGGTGTAAAGCCCAGGCACCTATATATATGTATTAAAAAATCAAACCACTCTGAAATGTAATTATCACATCAGAAAAATGAAATCTCATCTTTGCTTCACCAGTGCTCTCTCTGTTCTGCCTTTCACAAAGAGAGCATTCAAACATCAGGGTCTTTTAATGAGTTAAATTTGGACTCAGACCAATTGTGGGCCAGTGTCAGGGTTCCCTTTTGGCTTTAACTCATTTGAGTCACTTCTAATTTGTATCAAAGTTAATTTCTGATAGTTACAGTGCAAGGATTCAAACCTACAAGGAGCCATCTAACTGGAGCTGAGTTTCACAGACTGCCCGCAACCATTAACTTGCTCAGCATTACCATCTCTTAACTGAACTAGGAATTGTGTATTTAACAACAACCTTAAATGTCTGCTTTCTAAAATCAGTATGATGCTTCAAATTTTATTAGAACCTGGGAAAGAAGATTGATACAATCTAATTTTGGCAGAGATGGAAAGTATCTTCCCGTACAACTTCTACCTCTGTCATCACAGTCCATAGAATCCCTACAGTGCAGAAAGAGGCCATCCGGTCCATCGAGCCTGCACCGACTCTCCAGTAGAGCATCCCAACCAGGCATGGTGGGACTGGGGGCTTGGATACATGGGGAGGGCGGGGAAAGGGGTGGGGTGGACTTGGAAAGTAGAAAGTGTAACAGAATCTAATTCTGCTCATAGTTCATCGAATCATAGAATCCCTACAGTGCAGAAGGAGGCCATTCAGCCCATCGTGTCTGCACCAACCACAATCCCACCCAGGTCCTATCCCCACAAGCCCATGCATTTACCCGAGCTAGTCCCCCTGACACTATGGGACAATTTAGCATGGCCAATCCACCTAACCCGCACATCTTTGGATTGTGGGAGGAAGGAATGTTTCCACTTTCCAGCAGGAGACACTGGGATAGTTAGCAACGATACAAATTCTAGCTATTTAAATTTCTCTCTGTAACATGACTGAGGCCAGTGATAGCAACCAGCTGACTGAGTGCAGAGCAGGAATGAATAAGTAACTGTTCTGTACAACAAATGGTTAGACAGAAGTAAGGATAATGTGCAATAATATCATTTTTAGGGGCTGTAAAGAAAGAGTTAAAATAAAGGACTTTGTTTATATTCTCTTTCTTGTGACCAAAGGACATCCCATAGGGTTTTACAGTTAATGAAGTATTTTGTGGTCACTCCATGTAACATAAAAAACATGGCAGCCAATTTGAGCACAGCAAGATCACACAACAGCAAGGTGATAACATCCAGATAATCCGCTCTTTTGCAATGTGGATTGAGGAATAATTATTGACAAGAACACCAGAGGTAACTCCCCTG
Organism: Mustelus asterias; assembly: GCF_964213995.1. NCBI lineage: Eukaryota > Metazoa > Chordata > Chondrichthyes > Carcharhiniformes > Triakidae > Mustelus > Mustelus asterias. Next base: position 95,821,448 of record NC_135808.1, read on the forward strand.
TTCTTCTTCAAAAATGGTACTAAGTGTTCTTTCAGGTCCATCTGAGAGGGTAGAAAGATCTCCATTTAACACTGCATCTGAAAGATGCAATTCTCCAAAAAATAAACTAAGCGCCCAATGGGCGGGAATACAGGAGTTTTTCTGGGCAAGCTGAGTGGAATGAATCTCTGGGACTCTGTGCATCACAGAGTCCATAACGCAATTTACGCTGGTGAGTGGGGGAGGGGAGCCTGAACCCACCCGAGAGGCTGGCAACAGTGTGCTGAGTGGGCCACTGTGAATACACCGATCTGTTAGTGGGAAGACCGGCACATGCGCACTGGCCCTCCCCCATTGCCAGCCTCCTGATTGCCAACCTTCGTGACCCCCTCACCTCCCTGATTGCCAACCTCCGTGACACCCCCCCCCCCAATCCCCTCCCTACAATCTCGGCCTACGTGATCCCTCCGCCCCTCAGCGCTGGCCTCTGTGACCCCTCCCCCCCATGGCCAGCCAACTCCCCCCCCCCCCCCCCCCCCCCCCGCCATTCCCATATCCAGCCTGCCCATGGGCAGCCCCGATCGCTACCTCCCTCCCAATCCCATTGAGCCCTAATGCAGAGCACCCAGTGGGTCTCACACCCCATCATTATCGATTGGCTCCGCCCCAGTAGGCCCCACCCCTTGGCATTTCCTGGTGCCCGGTGAACAGTGCCAAGGTGCCTGGTGGGCATTGCCAGGCTGGCACTGCCCAAGGGCCATCCTGAACCTCTGGAGAGTCCTCAATGGACTCTGTCCCCACCAGCCGGGTGATCACATCTGGTCCCCGTTTATGGGGACCATACATGATCCCCGTTGGTGGGAACCTCTCCCAGTGGAGTGGGAGGCATTTGCAAACCCGGACGATACCGTTCCGGGCTCGCTAATGATATGGAAATGAAAATTTCCATATTGTAATCAGCCTCGAGCTGATATCTGACACAAGGCTGATTATGTTTAAGAAAAGGGCCTGGGAAAGTCGTGATTGGCTGGACACTGGTCGTTAATCTCACTATAGACCCCCTTCTGATATTTCCTGGCCTGCTGCACTACTCGAGCAGCGCAGCGGGCTGGGCAAATCGTGCCCGACGATTCCCAACAACGCAGCACTCCCTCGGTTCTGCAGGGGTATGTCAGCTTTGATGCTTGTGCTCAAGTCTGGTCTGCAATTTGAACCCACAACCTGCTGACTCACAGAGGTAAGAGTGTTAATAACTGAACCAGATTGACACAAAGTCAATCGCTGAAGTCCAGAAAATTAAATATGGTATGTTTAAAAGCATTTTTCTTTTCATATAAACGCAACTACTCAGATCCAATAAGTAATTGGGAAAGTGGGTTTGTTATCTCTTGGGAGTTGCATTGATATAAACGATAATTTCAACGCATGTTGGGATTTTGAAAATAAATTAAGTAATAAATGAGCATTAGATTTCTCCAATGTCTGTGAAACATCTTGTTGTAAATAAATGCTAGGAATTGTACAATGGCATTACTGCAAGATTAACATCCACTGGAAAGTTAAGAATAATGGGAAGGCTATTTGATTTATAACCAAATACAGTGAGGTGACTGATGCACCTTGGCTGATATTTAATATCGATTAACTCAATACAGGGCAGGGATTAAAATAAGTAACTTGCCATTCTTTCTGTTTCAGTATCATACACAAATTATAAGGCATAAGTGAACCAAATTTGTTCACTAAATTGGTTCAGAAATATTATGTTCTTATGAACATTTACGGCATTCAATTCAAAATAATTTACGGAGAGGTGGAACATATCAGCAATCCATTTAGAAACTGTAAATTGCTACTGTTAATACTTACATAGTTTTCAGTGCTGAATATAAAGCTCAGATAATCAACTCAACATTTTCCTGTTCTTGGCACATCGGTAGCACATTAGTGCCAAGAATAGATACCAGACATTTCCCTCAATTTTACAGAATTCCATAGCTGCCCTAAATTGAGAACTTATGGTTGCGTTTTCTATCATTATCCATATTTCACAGCCATAACCCACACCCACCAGTATCCTGTATGCAATCACTGTAGACTTTAACCCTTTCTTTGTAGTATAATCAGAAGGTATACATTCAACACAGAAGCAGTGGCAGTCACTGACCTAACGCTGCAGGTTAGCTAACACCGCTGACCAAATGTGAGTCGGAATCCACCAATCTGCATTCCTATTACAGAGCTGCACACAAAGAAAATATAGGTCGAAGCATTCACATTGATGTTGTGAGCGTATCTTCAATATGTACTCTTTTTGCATGCAGGTCCCTGCAGGAGTGCAGGATCAATTAATTTATCTTACGGTGTATTCACTTATGAGTAGAACAAGCTTGGACAAGATCCAAGTTCTTGTCCTGAATCCTTGTTGTTTTTTTTTAAATTGTTGTGTTCATTGTAGTCACATTTGCACCATTAAGAACCTGGATAGTTTGCACGGGCAAAGGGTGTGCCCACAATCTGCTGACTCACAGAGGTAAGAGTGTTAATAACTGAACCAGATTGACACAAAGTCAATCGCTGAAGTCCAGAAAATTAAATATGGTATGTTTATTCCTCCCTCTCTGTTTCAATTTCAATGTATTTTTATTCTCTTCTGTTATTTTCATTTGGTTGATTTTTTTCTTTCTCCACAACCCTCTGCTCCCATGGCTGTGATTCATGGTGTTGGAGAGTTCACAACAATGACTGTGTCGGTCCTCAGATAATCATGTTTAAGATCAAATGCCTTTAAGTATAGAATTTTGGAAACCATTCAGTCTGTTGTACCTGTTCTGGCTCTTTCAGTCATGCTCAGTCTCACCTTCCTGCTTTTCGTCCTTAAATCTGTAAGTTCCTCATCCTCAAGAACCTGTCCAATTCCCTTTCAAATTATTGATGGAATTAGCTTCCACCACACTTGCAGCTAGGTTCTGACACCTTTGAGTGAAAAATGTTCTCCTAACTTTTCCAACCCATCCTCATAACTAAAGTCCACATTCCCAGAAACATCCTGGTTAAAACATCCCTGCACCTTTTCTGAGGCTTTTAGATATTTCCTGAAAAGGGGCTCCCAGAATTGTCTACAATACTCAACCTGAGGCCTAACCAGTGACTCATGAAGCTCAAGCATTGTCACTTTCCTCTTATGTTGCATTCCTCTATTCATAAACCCAAGTAACACATTTTTTTTTCACTTGGCAGCTTGCTTTGCCACCTTTAAGGATTTATGCACGTGGATCTCAAGGTTCATCTGCTCATCCATAATTTTCAGAACTGTGCCATTTTTAGAATATTGTCTTTCCATATCCATCCTCTCAAGGGGCTGGTTAGCTCAGTTGGCTGGATGACTAACACGTAATTCAATTTCCATTCCAGCTGAGGTAGATTTGGGATCTGCCTCCTCACCTGCCCATGCTATTTAACCAATTGTTTCTAATAGAGAGAGATTCCTTTGGTCCCTCATGAACAATGGCTAATTATCTATTAGCACTCCTAAAGTGTATTACTGTCCACTTCCCATATTGAACTCCATCTACCATGCATCTAACTCATTCCTAGCTCAATATGATCAACTACTTTGTCAAGTTTTATATCATCTGCAAACTTTATGATACTGCTCTCTAAAGGTGAGTCTAGATCATTTGTAAAAATTACAGAGCGATGAACCAAACTTTATACTTGTGAAACACCACAGCAAACCACTTCCCAGTTGGAAAAATATTCTTCCACCCTTTGTTTCCTGTCACTGAGCCAATTTTGTATCCAACCACTTTCTCGAGTGCCTTACAAAAGTGCAGATAAACATCTGCTCCACTAACTTGATCAACCTTCTCCATAGCCTTGTCAGAGAATTTGAACACGATTTACCTTTAACAAATCCATTCTAGTGTTCCTTGATTAATTCAAATTAAAGTTCAATTTGTCACTGAAATAGCTTCCAATAACTTCTCCACCATTAATGTTAGGCTGACTGTTCTGTAATTTCCTGGTTTATCCCCGTCTCCTTCTTTGGGGCAGTGGTATAGCACCAGCAACCCTCCAGTCCTCTGGCACTACTCCTGTATTCAATGAAGATCAAAAAGTTTAATTTTTAAATCTGCAACCTATCTTGGCAAATACTTTTTATTTTCATGTGTATCTAAGGACACTAAATTTATGTTTAATTTTGCAGAGAGACAGTTAATTTTTCAACACCATGAGAGATACAAAACTGGACAATGGACATCACGGTTTTCTTAATATGGTCCGCTTGCTTGCTGCTGCTGTAGACTGTACAAATGGACCTACTGTATATTAAGTTGACCTTGCTCTACACCCTAACTATGACTGTAACACTATATTCTGCACCCTCTTCTTTCCTTCTCCCCTAGATACTCTATGAACAGTATGCTTTGTCTGTATAGCGCAAGAAGCAATACTTTTCACTGTATACCAATACATGTGACAATAATAAATCAAGTCAAAGACTGAGGGAGGTAAGGAGTTCCAGCTTGGAGGTTCTAACAAGGAACAAATTAGGGTTGGCATCAGTGCAGAATTTTAATTACAGTACAATGACAAATAGGGTGAGATCTTCCGGCTGTTCATGCCGACGTGATCTTCCGATCCCGCTGGCAATGCACCCTCACCGCAGGTTTCCCGGCAGTGTGGGGTGGATTCAATGGGAAATCCCAGCAAACTGATGGGCTGCCCCCTGACACTGAGAAGCATCCCACGGGGAGACCAGAGAATCTTGTCCATGATGGTTTTGACCCTGTAGTCAGCAGTGAATGAACAGCACCAACCATTCATCCCAGTTGTCCACAGATGTTCTATGGGGTTTTGCACTGGCACATTCAATAACTTGAAAGAAGCAAAAAGTGCAGTGCTCTCTATAGAGTATTCGGGGCCTATGTGAGCAGGGAAAGCAACTACGTATCTCTGTAACCAATCAGATTGGAGAATCGTTGATGAGCAACATCAAATCTGAAGCAGGAAGTGTCAGTTCGAGAAAGTTGAACTTAATAATCAATCAGGTTCTCTACTGAGCCCGCAGCAGAGGGAAAGGTGGATCTGTATTTGCTGCTGCCAGGCTGTGATGAAGGCTGTCAACAGGAAAATACAAATAAAGGTGAATAAAGTTCGAGACAGGTGGGGTGCCTTCCCAGAGGTTGACAATCACCTGTCAGTTAAATCACTCACAGAAAAAAAAGAGTGCTTTGAACAGGAGTCTGTCAATTGCCATGGCTGCATTTCTTCATTGCAACTGATCAGAGCTTTGGCAGCTTGTCAATTTCATTGAAGATGTTCCTCCCACTGTCCGATTGCCTGAGTGAGCCTGGCAGACAAGGACCCGGGTTCAATTCTGGCTTCGGGTCATTGTCTGTGTGGATTTTGCACATTCTCCCCATGTCTGCATGGGTTTCCTCCGGGTGGGTGCTCCAATTTCTTCCACAGTTCAAAGATGTGCGGGTTAAGTTGATTGGCCATGCTAAATTAACCTAGTGTCAGGGGGATTAGCAGGGTAAATATGTGCTGTTACCGGAATAAGGCCTGGGTGGGATTATCGTCGGTGCAAACTCGATGGACTGAATGGCCTCCTTCTGCACTGCAGGGGTTCTATGATTCTATGAAAATCCTCTCGTCACCACACTCTGGTGCCTGTTGGGTACATTGAGGGAGAATTTAGCATGATCAATGCACCTACCCAGCACATCCTTCAGACTGTGGGAGGAAACTGGAGCATCTGGAGGAAACCCACGCAGACATGGGGAGAATATGCAGACTCCGCCCAGACAGTGACCCAAGCCAGGAATCAAACCCGGGTCCCTGGCACTATGAGGCAGCAGTGCTAACCATTGTGCCACCGTGTTAGGCATGCGTGGCATGAAGAGGATCTTTTGAATTCACCTTTTAAAAGATCCTCTCAAGCAGACAAGGGTTCAAAACTCCTCTGAGGAGTTGTGTGAACCACAATTCTATTCCAATCTGCCTGATTCCATGAAAATTGCAGAAAGGTAGGGCATGCCTATCTCACAATGAAGCCAGCCTGTTCGGGAATGACAGATGTGGGCTTTTGACCTTCAGAACCAGCCTGCACTCTTTAATGTGGCTCCTGAATATCAGACAGGCTGGGAATGGGATTAGGAATCCTGGAATCAGGACCTGTCCTTCATTTTTAAAGGGCTCCCGAGTCAACCTGACTCAGTGAAAATGCAGCCTAGGTTATAGCACGTGCTGTTGGGATGAAGGGATCCGAGGTCAAAAAGGATACTATTTGCCTTTTTAATTGGCTCAATTATTTACCTACCAGACCAAGGGTGTTCCTCACTGGTGTCAATGCCCACCCTTGGGCGGGACTGTGTTGGGGATTCCGGGCCAACGTTAATGTCAGGGACTTTAACTCACACACACACAGACACACAGAAATCTGTCTCTGCTTGACTGGAAAAATTCTATCCGTGCAGTTTGGTTCTGACCTGAGATTTTCATTTCCAAAGACACTAATCCTATGGATTGAGCTAATGACTTGCTCGGATAGGGTTAGCTTCCTCTATATATTGCAGTACCTAAGGCAATGGCACTTCATATTTCTGTACTGGTCAGATCAAAGTGTTTAATGGATAATATTAGTTCTCCTGCAACACAAACATCTGCAGTTGTAAAATATTTTAACAATAATTGCTACTCAATATGTTGCAGCTGGAGGAACTATCAATGCACAGCCAGAAGGAACAGGGCTTGATATACGACTGTGCACTAGAACAGAATTAAAGGTGGACTTGAGTAGGATGGAAGTGCCTCACTGTTCAACGATTGGTGAATTTGTGACTATAATTCCTCACACAAGATGTCAAAAGAAAGCAAAATTCTCCTTATTAACTTTCTTTTATTTCTTCGCATTTTTTCCCTCCAGTTTTCTCCCTGTCCCAAAGGCATGGACTTGTGTTCGGGTACTATTCTATAAGCACAGAGGTCGCATGAGGGTGACCAATCCAATCATTCTTTATGTGTGGGTCAAAGAAATGAGAGTCACCATGCCAGATCAGGATCTTGCATGGAGAATAATGATGAGGCGTTCACTGTTATTATAGAGTGAATCAGACAGCCACTTTCAATATTCTTATTTGTGAATTTAACACTGCAAGTTCAGAAGATGCTGTCATAGTTACTGCAGTCTGCATAGGGTGCACTGCAGCAGTCCTAATTGATCCACTCAATTGAAATCAAGATAATAATAATGTGGCCTTAGGGTACTTGCCTTCTCAAGACTCCATAAAAATGATTGCTGCATTCAGGAGGAAGTGAATTTTTAATGGTCTGATGATTGTTAATTACTGCAAAACAGCCTCTCTAGACCTGAAAATGTAACTTTATAGATGTGAAGGTTTCATTCCATCAGAAATTAATTGTTGGAGATTTTTAAAAATTTCAATAAGTATTTTTAAAATTTTATCCCTTTTATCTCTCTCCTTATTCAATACATTTTCCCCCCCTCTCTTTACACTATTTTTAGTGCATGATTCTTATCCAATTTATACCACCAGTTTTATACTTTCTGATTTAGACTCTGCAGGCCAGATTTTCCTGTTCAAGGCAAGAATCAGGAGGCTGGACCAATTCTGGCTCGCATTCCCACCTCTGTTGCAAGCATGCCAAGAGGTGGGATTTCATGAATCTTAGTGACCCTGGAGACAGGTATGCTGCCCAATTAGTGGCCAGGGCTGGTGAGGGGGGGAGGAATGGAGGTGGGACACGAGGGAATAGGTCGCGTTATGTTGTGAATCAGTAGCCATGGCTGTGGCTGCCAGCTGTGCCTTACACAAATGAAAAGACCTTCATTTTCCAAGTGGTCACAGCAAATGGAGAGCTGGGGCCAAGGATAGTGCAGGGAAAGGTTAGTTATTAAGATGTCATGGCTTCCCAGCGGTATTTTGCTCATTTTTTTTCCACCAAGTAAAACTATTTCAGTGCTGCTGCCCCTGTTCCCACCAGGTTGGAGCTGGTCAGCTTCACAGAGCTCCGAATGACGGCCCGCCACCGTGAAAATATCAGGAGTTCAGAAAGTGAGCTCTTAATGAGCTCCCTAATCACCCCAACATGCCCACTGAATGAGGCAGGTGATTTCATTTTCCTGCCTGGCCCTACTCCCACTCTTTCACACCAGCCTCAGATAAGTCACCAGAGTTGGGTACAGAGGTGGCAGACTGGCCTGCGAATCACTGGTGCCATTTGCTTTGCCATCCTACCTCCATTCCATCTCAATTTGCGATCGGAAAATCTGGCCCTGCATGTCTCGGTGGAGATTCTTCAATTCACTGGGGACGCGAGGGCCTGGTGGTATTATTGCTAGACTATTAATCCAGAAACTCAGGTAATGTTCTGTGGACCAGGGTTCGAATCCCGCCATGACAGATGGTGGAATTTGAATTGAATAAACATGTCTGGAATTAAGAATCTACTGCTAACCATGAAACCATTGTCGATTGTCGAAAAAACCCATCTGGTTCACCAATGTCCTTTAGGGAAGGAAATCTGCCATCCTTACCCGGTTTGGCCTACATGTGACTCCAAAGCCACAGGAATGTAGTTGACTCTCAACTGCCCTCCAAGGGCAACTAGGGATGGGCAATAGATGCTGGCAAGCCAGCGCCGCCCATGTCCCACAAATGAATAGAAAAGAAAAAGAGGCTCATTATTTTTTGCCTAGGTTATAGGCACCACAGATGATCTATAAAGAGTGAGTTACTGGATCATGCACCAGATTTGATGAAATTTCCACTCAAAAGCAGAACAGCAGTCAGCGGATGAACAATGAGTGCTAATTCTTCCCAACAGAGTTCAACATCTGAGCCAAAAGGTTGAGAAAGGTGCAAGCAGAAACTTTAGACCAGTCAAATGTCGACCATCTGATTCAGGGCTATAGAATTAGGTAAAGGAAAGCCACAAAAAACTGAAAAGCATAGGGGAGGTACTGAACTAATAAATTCCAGGCTTTGCAATATTTCACCAATATCTACAAGATTGAGAGAAACAGAAGTCAGGACTATATATGGACCTTGAAGAAGACGCTGGGGGAAATAGTCACTCATTAGGAATTTCATGGAGGCACCCCTGCTAATTGACATGATGATGGTAGATAGGCTCTTGAAACTCAAGGGCCAATGAGAGGCCTTGCAGCCTGAGAGAAGCAGCAGACTTTAATGGAAGGCTCAGAAGAGAGATAGGGTGTTCAAAATGAAGGCACCCTCTCTCCAACTTTTTCAAATCCTTAAAATTGATTTAGCAGCCAGACCACCACAATGGTGTTGAGGGGCAGGCCTCTGGCTGCCCATTCAGCCAGGCAGGCAGGAAAAGCCTCTAGACCTGTGTCAAGTGTGTCCCTCCACTCGAGTTCGTTTATTTTAATTGGCCTCAATTGGTCTAAATGATAATTTGTATGGATTTGGAACCACAAAAATCTTGCCTGATTTTTGCCTTTCCAAACCTACCAATACCAGCAGCTTTAGCAGTGAGACATTCGAACTTAACTGGTTTGTCGCTAATTTGCTTTGATCAATCTAGTCATGATATTTAGATTCGGTGATCAAGTCCTGGTTTTCCAGCACAGTGACTATGGCAAGGGCAGAAAAATGTGAGAAAATATTTCAATTTGTATCTGCGATCTATAATTCCATGTTATGATTCCCAATACACCTAGCAGCACGACACTAAGAATTGCTATTAGCACCTGCATTTGCACAGTCACACAGGCAGAATAAAAACCTACTCTATTTCTCTAAAATTACTGTAAAATTGTGGGAAAACACATTAACACATTTTATATATATATTACTCTCACATATTAAGTTTACTGAAGGAAACCCTGTGGAGGTGCTACAGTATAAATTTGTGACCATGAACAGTCTTTGCCCCTTATTAAAACAGTCTACTATTTGATTTCAGACTCATTAAAGTAATGAGGTTCCAAGGAAAAACTTGTTTTTATTAATCAATATCCAGACACCAGAAATCAGAGGCTACTGCTTTTTATTTGCAAATCTGCAATCCCTTCTGCTTATTTTTCATTTCGATTCTTCTTTTAGAATTCTCAGATCCCTTAAAGCTTGCGATTTTTCTAAATATTTTGTTTGTTATGGAATTGTTGATATAACTTACAAACTCAAAAGGAACACAGAAAATCCAGCCAGGGTTCCCGATCCATAACCTTTCTGATCAGATTAGAATGAGATTGTGCTCCCCCCAACCCCCACACCCTCCCAAAGTGGTTTGCAAAATCTTAGATCAGAAGAAATAGGAGCAGGAGTAGGTCATTCTGCCCATTGAGCCTGCTCTGCCATTCAATAAGGCCATGGCTGATCTGATTTTGGCCTTGACTACATTTCCTGCCTGTTCCCCATAATCCTGGACCCCTTGTGAACCAAACGTCTGTGTAACTCGGCCCTGACTATATTCAATGATGTGGAGATGCCGGTGTTGGACTGGGGTAAGCACAGTAAGAAATCTCACAACACCAGGTTAAAATCCAACAGGTTTATTTGATAGCACAAGCTTTCAGAGTGTTGCTCCTTCTTCAGGTGAAGAAGGAGTGACATTCCGAAAGCTTGTGCTACCAAATAAACCTGTTGGACTTTAACCCGGTGTTGTGAGACTTCTTACTCTATTCAATGACCTAACCTCCACTGCTCTTTGTGGAAGAGAATTCCAAAGTGCCAAGGACTGAATGTATTCGCTCCCTTACTGATCGTAATCAATATGGGGGTGATTCTCCAGTCTGGCTCGTGCAGTTCCCATTATGGCTGGAGACTCTCGTGAGAGGCGTCACTTGCGCCGAGGAAAACTCATTTTGAGATTCTCTCTGCCCTGGTCAGTGACGTAATCTGTTTCACGCCCTGTGAGGATGTGAACCAGATTTGCAGGATCTGTTTGAAGCCGGATTCACCCGTCCTCTGGCGCAATGTGAAGCCATCGGGAATCACTACTCGTCTGTTGGTTGCAAGATCATGGACAATGGAGGCAAAATTAAACCTCAATAAAGTCAAGTCTTAGCAAACCTCTGTTTGAAACCCAAGATCCCATATGCTTAACTAACTACTCTCAATATGTCCGGCCACCTTCAAAGATGTATAAACATGAACCTGAAGTCCCTCTGTCCCTTTACAGACTTTTAGTTTTAGAATAAATTTATAGATAGTTATTTAACTTGAGCACCAATTGTGCATATCCTGAGAAAATGGAAAGTAATTACATTCAAAATATGTATGTGTTTCAGATTTACATTGAGACAAATTTGATGGAACATTTCCATCACAACACTGGCAGCATAAAAGCTGGAAAGTAGGCCAGAACTGTGATGTATCAGGCAAAGGACTTTACCTACTGCCACTTAAAAGCCCACAAATCTTACATAAACTTATTCGGGCTCATGTGGACTCAAAGTAAACTGAGCAGAAATACTTGCACATCTTAATCAGCCTTTTTTATATGCTCTGTAAGATAAGAGATTTATTACTCCATGTTAATGTTCAGCAGACATCAGAAGTGCACTCTCTTCAATATATTTTAATCCTCAAGCCCAGAATTATTCTTCTTGGGACAGCTGGCTCAGCAAGCAAATGCATTGTGCAGTTCAGCACTGACTCGCAATCAAGGAAGATTTTGGGGGCAGTTCCTGGTCTGTATTGGATAAACTAATCTGTACTGGGCCAGCACTCAAATCCCGACTATGATACTCAACTTCTGCATGTTAGGAAAGAGAAAATTTAACTGAAATTTCTACCTGATTACTATTTAATTTCCTTTACTTGAAAATGAGCATCAGGTGATGGCAGGATTAAGTTCAGCTGGGATCCCAATCCCTTCCCCATCAAATAATGGGCAACTGATCGAGATTTGCCATGGAAAATGGGAACTTGTTCAAGGTAAGTGGGTGACAGCTCGTGCCCGAGCGCCTGTCACTGGCTTCTGCAACAGGCAGAAACTGGGTCATCTGGTTTCCCACCGACCTTTGTGGTTTTTCACAGCAAGTTGCTGATTTATACTGAACAACATGTAATGTTGCACAATGAAGTTACACCAATTGGAATCAAGCCTGAAAATTGTTCATAATTTCTTCCAATTCAAAAGAAACCCATTCACAACCTCTCAGCTTGGACTGGTGCTGAACCCAGGTCCAAGTAATGAAATCATTATTTTTAATGCAATGCTCCACTTAAACTCCCTTACATAAGATGATATACGTATGCATTAGGTCTTTAAAAAATGCTTTCAGGATTACACATTGGCAAAAGGAATCTTCTAGCAATCACTTTTCACAATAACTTCATTATAGTGTGAATGTAAGCCTACTTGTGACGAGTAAATAAATAAACTTAAACTTAAACATTAGCAGAGGCTAAGAAGGGCTGCTTAATGTTGCTCTGGGAAAATTTGGAGGGGGAGATGGCGAAGAGTAAATGAAGATTGCAACTTCTTGTCTTTAACCAAGAGATGATTAAAATTTGATTTTAATATGCTTAGATTGAATGTATTATGTGGGTACAGTAGTGTAATGGCTATATTACTGGAGTAGTATTCAGGTGCCTGGATGAATAATTTATTAAAAGTGGCAATTTGATACTTCCAATTTAATTTTTTAAAATCTAGAAATAAAAGCTTGAATTGATAAAAGTGACCTTGAAGCTGTCAAACTGTTGTAAGACCCCAATTGGTTCACTAATGTCTTTTAGTGAAGGAAATCGTTACCTGATCTGGCTGATATGTGACTCCCTTCCTACAGCAATAAAGTTGACTCTTAACTGACAGGTGAAATGACCTAACAATGTCCATTTATGTCAAACTCAAACAGCAGTTCAAGAAGGTCCACGACCACTTTCCAGGATAACCAACAGTTTGCAGTAAGTGCTGGCCTTCATATCGACACTGATATCAACCCAAAATTCAATTTAAGATACGTCATCATGCATTTTAAACAAAAGCTACATTAAATACCATCAAAACTTTGTAGGGCAGGGTAAATCATTCCAAGGACTGCTTTGTCCTGTTTTAAATTTCAGTTTGTCAGTATGGCAGCAAGAAATTTCGCAACTTATTTCCTTGGCGTAAATTGTCTTGTCTGTACATTCAACTAGAAGTCAAGGTTAATGGTGTTAGTTAATAGTTTCTCAAAAGAAATGACCTACATTCATGCACTGTGGCCCTGAGCCCTCAGCATCAGAACAAAGGTGCACCAAGATTAGTCAGAACATAAAAGAAAAGCTGATCATTGACGTTTGGATAAATGAATAAATTCTTGATTCTTAGTTCGCAGTAAATGGCAGGGTCTAATTTTCTTAATCGACCTGTGGAGAGCAACTGAATTCACAAATGCTCTGGTTTTCCTTCAACAAATTACCCCACTGAACACGAGCTGTAAACACCCACAGCATGCATTTTCATTCTTGATATTCAGGTCAGAATTTTAAGGATGGCGGGGTTTCCCTTCCTGTCATCTGAAGAATGGGTGGGGAATACAACCCCGCCAATGCTGCCCGCCACGCAATAATTTCAGGCTCCAAAGAATGTTAATCTACTCAAAACGGGACTTCCGCCCTCAACTCAGGATCATTACCTGCCTTAGAGTTGCCGGTCAATCTGATTTTGGCTGACGGCACGGTGGCACAGTGGTTAGCACTGCTACCTCACAGCGCCAGGGGCCCAGGTTCAATTCCAGCCTCGGGTCACTGTCTGTGTGGAGTTTGCATGTTCTCCCCATGTCTGCGTGGGTTTCCTCCGGGTGCTCTGGTTTCCTCTCACAATCAAAAGATGTGGAAATCAGGTTGATTGGTCATGCACAATTGCCCCTTAGTGTCAGGGAGTTTAGCAGGGCATATTTGTGGGGTTACAGGGATAGGGCCTGGGTGGGATTGTGGTCAGTGCAGGCTCAATGGGCCGAATGGCCTCCTTCTGCAGTATAGGGACTATATTATTAATATTTGATGAGCTCTCTACTCCATGCAACGCTAGAGGCTGCAGTGACCAGGATTGGGTCTTCATGCAGTTCCCAGAGCCTCAGTCTCTGGATTCCAGGAAGAGATAAGCTTTGGGGATCTCAGGTCAGGGAGGATCAGGGTGGTCCTGGACAGAGGGAGGGATGGCGGGGGGGGGGGGGGAAGTGACGAGGTCAGGTGTGGAGGAGTGAGGGGAGTGGTGGGAGGAAGAGGTCCTGCGATTACTTGACCTGAAGAGGGTGTGCCCGAGGTTAAAAGGGGGCTGCTGATGGAGCCCACCTGATTCCAATTTAATCTTGGGCTTTCCCCCAGCCCAGATTTCCTTCTGCCAGCCTTAAAATTGAGGTTAGGCAGATAGCAGCCCTTAAGTGGTCAATAATTGGCCAGCTAAAGGTCTCAATTGGAGCAAGGGCAGGTCAGCTGGCCTGAGGCCTTGCCCGCCCCAGCGTAAACTCACTGAGAGGTCAGGATGGACCGCAAGCCAGCGGGAAGTCCATCTGAGGAATTTCATGATCACTCCCCCACTACAAATACAGTGGCATGTGGGGGGGGGGTTAAATTCTGCTCCCAAAATTTCCAAAAATAAAACCCTAATTTGTAGATTACTATACAAAGCATCAAATAAATGCTCAAGGTGGATACATCATCAAGCATTACTCTGGAATATTGTCAATAAAAATAACAATTAACAGCTGCAATCCCAAAAGATGAAAGTGAATTTAAAACCATCCTTTCTTCACTTAGCTCAAGGCTTTTTTTAGGAATGAGTTATCTTGAAGTCCCATCTTTCTCTATCATCATAAACAAATGAAAAGCACCCAAGAATTTCTAAATTTTGGACTGCGTTCTCCCTTGGCCAGACTGATTGCATACTTTTATACAGTCAACATCATTCTTCCAGGTATCGTCTCTAGTGTAATGAGATAATTGCTAACTGTTTGTCCTATCCACTGATTTATGTCACCAATGCAAAGCAATGTTACATTTTATGCAATTTTACTACAGGCTATTTTAAATTTGGCAACGCACAAAAAAGGCGATTAAAATTTACAATAATGTTTATAACTAAAATAAAATACATTTATATAGTGCCTTATAAAATCAGTCAGAAACACCCCAAAGCGCTTCACATAAAACAGAGAAAGATTGCAGTTACAATTATGAAGGCGTTCGGCGACTGTGTACATACTAAAATCCCACAAATAGCATGGAAATCAACGACAAATTAATCTGTCCTTGATGGTGTTGGTTGGAGGGGGAATGTTACCCAAAGGCTAAACTAAATGTAACATTTATTATGAAGTTTCACACACTAGAATCAAGGTTGATACTGTTCATATTTTCTTCAATTAGGAAGAAGACTTCCAGCAGCCTTTATCCCATCGGTTTGGGCTAGTTCTGTACTCAGAGTCAAGTTGCTATTTTTCATTCACCTAAACTCCTTTCATAACATGTTTTATCAATGCATCAGGACTTGGTAAATACCTGTTCTCTCAAACTGGGACTCTGAGATCCGCTAGAAAAGCACCAGAAAGACTTTGGTTTCACTCTCGGCTAAAGGAAGATGCCTCCCGGCAATGCAACACTCCCACCAGTACTGTACTGGAGTGTCAGCCTAGGTTTTGCGATCAATTTGTAACGGAGCTTGAACCCATACCTTTCTGAGTAGGAACTGAGGAAACTACAATGGGGACAAATTGACAAATTTACACATTTAACATTAAAGGAAGTCATCTCAAGAGAAATGTACTTGTTTTTCATATTGATTGTCTTGTCTCAACTATATATATATATATAAATTATTAAAAGGTTTGTTGGCCACATTACAATTATCTTGTCCAAACATATATGTATCTATTAAATTATTAAAAGGTTTGTTGTCCACATTACCTTTATGGCTGAAAAGTACTGAAAAGTCTGTGTTTCTAATGGAAACTCCAGGACATTCTCACATTTCAATTGTCAATTCCGGTATTAAATATGTCAACGTTTACCTGCATCGGTAAATGGTCTTGCTACCATTGTGGCTTGCAATGTTTTCTGGAAGCCAAACTGAGGAATCCTTTTTAAGTGTAGACTTTTGAAGGAATAGGAATGACAACAGGTCCGACCTGTCCTATCTCTAGGCTCCTCAGCCTCCCATTACCTCATCTCAAAATCTCCTATTCTATTACTCCTCATCCCATAACTGTTTCAAAAATATAACTAGGGTTCACAACATTTTAAAACTCACAGCAGAAACATTAAGCTGGCTGGTGAGCATTTAACCTACAACCTCAAAGTCAATTTACTATATCGTCAATTCACAGTCAGGCCACAAACATGAAAGACCAAAAATCTCATGAATTTCAAGAGAGTATCTAATCAGATATCAGTATTAACAGAAACTGGGGTCATTTTTTAACCCAACTTACCTGTTAGACAGATGAATGATGGGATTTGGTCTGTCTGTTTTATGTTGTGCCTCATTTTATTCTCCATTGATTTTGAACTTGTGACCAACCCAAACCTGGCCAGCTGGTTAGGTCAGACTTACCCCCTTTATTTTGGAATAACTGAAGCAGTCACTTATTGTATCTGAATCACATGCTTGTTTGGTTTTTCTATTCTTACAGCATTAGATGCACGTGCAACAATAAAGGACATACATTTAAATATTGCATCTTGCATGTCCTCAGAGCTTTCCAAAGCACTTTACAGCCAGAGTATGTCTTTTGCGAATTGCAATGAATATCATAATTTGGGGAAAATGCTGCAGCCAATTTGCGCACTGCACGATCCCATAAACAGCAATGAACAAATAGTTGTTTTAGATTTTGTTAGAGTTTAAAGTTTATTTATTAGTGTCACAAGTAGGCTTATACTGCAAAGAAGTTAGAACAAAAACAAAGAACAAAGAACAATACAGCACAGGAACAGGCCCTTCGGCCCTCCAAGCCCGCACCACTCCCTGGTCCAAACTAGACCATTCTTTTGTATCCCTCCATTCCCACTCCGTTCATGTGGCTATCTAGATAAGTCTTAAATGTTCCCAGTGTTCCTGCCTCCACCACCTTGCCTGGCAGCGCAATCCAGGCCCCCACCAACCTCTGTGTAAAATATGTCCTTCTGATATCCATGTTAAACCTCCCCCCCCCCCCCCACCTTGAACCTATGACCCCTCGTGAACGTCACCACCGACCTGGGAAAAAGCTTCCCACTGTTCACCCTATCTATGCCTTTCATAATTTTATACACCTCTATTAGGTCTCCCCTCATCCTCTGTCTTTCCAGGAAGAACAACCCCAGTTTACCCAATCTCTCCTCATAACTAAGCCCCTCCATACCAGGCAACATCCTGGTAAACCTCCTCTGCACTCTCTCTAAAGCCTCCACGTCCTTCTGGTCGTGTGGCGACCAGAACTGGACGCAGTATTCCAAATGTGGCCGAACCAATGTTCTATACATCTGCAACATCAGACCCCAACTTTTATACTCTATGCCCCATCCTATAAAGGCAAGCATGCCATATGCCTTCTTCACCACCTTCTCCACCTGTGACATCACCATTACTGTGAAAATCCCCTAGCCGCCACATTCCGGCGCCTGTTTGAGTACACTGAGGGAGAATTTAGTATGGCCGAGGCACCTAACCAGCAATATTTCGGACAGTGGAAGGAAACCAGAGCACCCAGAGGAAACCCACACAGACACAAGGAAAACATGCAGACTCCGCACAGGCAGTGATCCAAGCCGGGAATCGAATCAGGACACTGGGAAAACTTGCATGCGCTTCTTCAAACAGTATCAGTGGATATATCCACCTGAATTTGACACCTCATTCAAAGGATGGCATATCTGACCTCTGACAGCAGAGCACTCCCTCAATACTGCGCAGAAGAGAAAGTTGGATTTTAAGCTCAAACCTCTGGAGTTTGTCTTGAACGCAAGCCTTCTGACTCAGAGGCAACAGTGCAAACATTGAGTAAAGACTGGAGACTATGGAAGGAGCCAAGCATTGTCTATTCATACGGCGGTATTTTCTGTTTTTTTTCCCCAAAATGTTGGCTCAGGTGAGCAAAGGAGTGTGTAGCACACCGGCTGCACTGCTTCCTAACATATTTTTGAACATTTTTAAAAATCCTGCGGGAGGCGTGACTCACGCTGCCGGGTGATGCTGGAACAAGCCAGAATCGGAAATCCCAAGGCCATCACGATCTCTGATATAAAAAAAGGAACACCCCTCCCCACACAATGGAGCTTCCCAGAGAGCCTGCCCTGGCACTGGCTCTTGACAGCATGGCAGTGCCAGCCTGGCAGTGCCAGGGTCCTGCATGGGCAAGTCCCTCTCTCCCCAGGGACAATACTTAGCTGTACTCTCCCAGCGGGTTCTCTTCACGTTTGTGAAAAGTAATTGTAAGCCCCGCTAACGTGACATCAGGGGCCGAAAAAATCAGAAAATGAGATCTCAGCATTAAGATTCCCGTTTCAGCAATCTCGCGAGATTTTCCACCAGTGTCGCCATTTTCACCTACGGCGCACTCTGACAGAAAATCCTGACCTTGATAAATGATATACTTCCGCCTCTTCCAACCAAAAGTCTCAAGCACAGTTCAGTACTAAGTGTGGGTAGCTGTCCCCAAACACTCTTATCTAGACCACCACTGCATGATCAGTTACACCTCAGGAATGACTAAGATTCTTCCAGGTGAAGCTGAGGGACTGCTGAATTGTATAGGCCATTGAGAACCTGTTGCTGATTTCTAATTCTCTCGTCTCTTCGAGTAACCCATCTAGCTTATATTGGAAGATCTCCATGGAAACAACTACTCTCCAACCACTCCCCAAGTGGTTATTATTCTCATGTGAAGCTAGAGAAACTGTTAGCAATCATTTCAACTTTGAAGGTTCAAAACCTAGCCCGACCTTGTTCAAATCTCCGATACACAAACATCATAGAATGTCACTGTATACAAACATGACATTTGGCCTTCAAATTTCTACTGGTGTTATTCTCTACATTAGTCACTAGACTTATCTCACTGCACTCTACTTTCCCCTTACCCCTTGAAAATCTTGTGGGCGATTCTCCCAGCCTGCTGTGCTGCTTTCGCTTTAGCATCGCAGCAGGCTGGGAGACTCAAGCGGAGGACATTTAGCGGGCTTCCCGCTGGGCGCCACGGCCTCCGCGAGTCTCCAGGCACCAGATTTCCAGTGTCGTCAGCTCCGCACCAGAAATTAGCGCAGGGCTGCATAAATTATTTAAATGCGCATTTTAATACAATTTGAAGATCATTAGTGGGCCTGGGACTGAAGTCCTTGTGCCTGCTAGAGTCTCCCCGCCCACCCACCGCCCCACCCCAGCGAGGGGTATTTCACTCCAGCGGGGTTTACAATAGCTCCCCACTCGCAGGGAGCTGGCAGCTCGGCCCCGCTGGAGTGAAGAGGGCCATCGAGGACCCCCAGAGGGTCCGGGTAAGGGAATGTGCCCCCGGACATTGTCAGCTTGGCAGTGCCAGCCTGGTCCCTGGCACTGCGCAAGGGGTAAGTGGCAATGCCCAGGGGTCTCCTTGGCACTGCCAACCAGGCATTGGGCTGTGCCGGGGGGGTAATAGGGGGAGATCGGGGGTGGGGGATCCCACTGTCACTCTGCAGTTGGGTTCAGTGACAGAGGGAAAGAGGGTAATGATCGAGACTGCCGGTAGGGCAGATCGAGGTGGGCCGGGGGCGGGGTCGCAGCTGCCACTCTGCAATTGGGCTTGGTGACAGAGAGAAGGAGGCCTGCAATTGGGGCTGGCCGGGGGGGGGGAGGGGGGGGGCGGGGGGGGGGGGGGGGGCGAGGATCGGTCCGCCAGGGGTTATCTAAAATTTGGCCAATCAAAATCACTTATCAGGGGAAACGAATCTTAACATCCAATCTTGAAGATTTCTAACAAATCACCGATTTGGGGGAGTGGGGCACAATCGGGGGTGGCGATCAGGGTGGGGGCTCATTCAGGGGGCGATTGGGGGACGTGGGGGTGTGATGTCCATGGGGGTGGGTGACAGATTTCGAGTGCATTGGGAGATCGGGGTGCATGCGTGATAGTGCCTTCTAGCAGTCTGCAGCCAGCTTCCCAACATGAATAGATTCCGTTCACTCCGCTAACCGGGGAGAGAATCACCTTTGGGATCATTTTTTTGTCTAAGTGCCATAAGGTAGCGTCTAGAAGTTTGCCCAAAAATGGGTGTGATTCTCTCCCGTTTTCACACTGGTTCAGCACTTAGAAATTTTTTTGGAAAAAACCCACCCTTGGCTCCGGCGAGTAAACCACTAATTTTCAAAACCTCTTGACCCCTCATTTCTAGGAATACTGGGTGATTCTTCCTCTTCCCCAGCCCAAGGGTCCTCAGGCAACCTGCAGGTGTTGATCAGGCTGAAGTCATCTAACTAAACACAAATATTGGGGTCTTCTTGTTAGTCTGAATTAATTTTACACCAGGGAATGATTTTATTCACTGGGACAACAGTACAGCTTCATTTGTCAATTTTTAATTTGTTGATTCTATAAGAAAATTTTCATGATTTTCAGAAGTTCCATTTTAACCAGCTGGATTATTGAATGTGCAGTTATTGATAACTACTCTGTTAATGGCTCACAGGTCTACAGCACAGGAGAGTCTGAAGTCTAAAGTATTGAAACATAGGGAATGTACAAAATTGGTTAGTCGCACAATTGCTCCTTAATTGTATTAACAATTTGCGTTGCACTAACTACATAAATATGTACTTTGAAAGGCAACTCTTCAGACATTGGAATGCTAAGCACTCTTCGAAAAGCACAGGAACTAAGTAACTTTGACAAAAATGGTAACTTATTTACAGTAAAGATGAGATATCTCTAACGCGGACACACACACACACGGAATACATGCAGTATTCCCTTCATAATTAATACAAATAAAATCCATCAATTCTGGAAATCTACACTAAATACAGAAAATGTTAGAAATACACATGAATAAAAAGTTAACATTGTAGTTGTAATCCTTCAATAGAAGTCCCGCCAAGATTAACCTATCCTCTCTTAGGTATTAAGGGTGGGATCTTGTGGAGCTGACAGGGTCTCTGTGCCTGCTGGATCCCATCTTGCCTCTTTTGGAAGGCCTGTCACATCTTGTGCCACTCAAACTCTTGGCACACCAGGATGGTCCTTTCCTGGGAACAAAGGCCCCTGAGGGGGCAGAAGCCTTGCTTGTCGAGAGCTGCTGCAGACCATTCAGTGGCATCTCCACATCATTCAGAGGTTGACAGCTTTTCTGTGCTCAGCAGCACATTGGGGAGGTGGTGGCTGTTGCCGGTATTACATCCATACGAGGCTTCCATTGAGAGGGAACCAGGTACTGGTGAGTGATGTCAGGAAGGGTGTGCATTGTGAAGGCCTGGAGGGGAAATTGGTTTGGTTTGATTTGATTTGATTTGATTTATTATTGTCACATGTATTGGCATACAGTGAAAAATAGTGTTTCTTGCACGCTATATAGACAAAGCATAGAGAAGGAAATGAGAGAGTGCAGAATGTAGTGTTACAGTCATAGCTAGGGTGTGGAGAAAGATCAACTTAATGCAAGGTAAGTCCATTCAAAAGTCTGACAGCAGCAGGGAAGAAGCTGTTCTTGAGTTGGTTGGTACGTGACCTCAGACTTTTGTATCTTTTTCCCGACGGAAGAAGTTGGAAGAGAGAATGTCCGGGGTGTGTGGGGTCCTTGATTATGCTGACTGCTTTTCTGACGCAGTGGCAAGTGTAGACAGTGTCAATGGGTGGGAGGCTGGTTTGAATGATGGACTAGGCATTGTTCACGACACTTTGTAGCTTCTTGCGGCCTTTGACTGAGCAGGAGCCATACCAAGCTGTGATACAACCAGAAAGAAGGCTTTCTATGGTGCATCTGTAAAAGTTGGTGAGAGTCGTGACGGACATGCGAAATTTCCTCAGTCTTCTGAGAAAGTAGAGCGTTGGTGAGCTTTCTTTACTATAGTGTCAGCAAGGGGTGACCAGGGCAGGTTGTTGGTGATCTGGACACCTAAAAATCTGAAGCTCTCGATCATTTCTACTTTGTCCCCATTGATGTAGACAGGGGCATGTCCTCCACTTCGCTTGACTATCTCCTTCGTTTTGTTGACATTGAGGTAGAGATTATTGTCGTTGCACCAATTCACCAGATTCTCTATCTCTCTCCTTTACTCCGTCTTGTTTGAGATCCGACCCACTATAGTGGTGTCATCAACAAACTTGAAAATCGAGTTGGAGGGGAATTGGGCCACACAGTCATAGATTGGCAGCAAGAGATGGGGAGTTGGCATTCAACAGCCTACCCATCCCACTTTCTGATGCTGGTCCCTCAAATAGGCACTCAGTACCTTTGAACGAGGGGCCATCCCTCCCCCACTGAGAGCCCACAAGCGACTAAGCCAGTGTTTGGTTGTCATGCTCCTCACATCATTGCTCCCCAACCATCACTAGGTTATTAACACCGGTGGCAGGATGAAGTCCTTAATTGCCTACTTAAGGCCAGGGGGGCCTTCCCACCAGGGACCTAATTGGGTTGAAGGCGGGAATGTGGCAGGGTCCTCACCCACTATCCTCCTGCCCAATTAAATGCCCACCCGCCACCAAACGCACCAGAGGAGGGCAGAAAATTCCAGAATTGGTTGCCAGCTGACCAAAGGAAAATGGAGATATTGGTCACAACTTCCCATGGATGTGGGCTTAAGAAAGGGAAGCAACTGATTGTGAGTTAACATGTTGAAGAACTGACCTGCTAGTAGACAAGAAGGTATCAAGTGATTCGATGATGAGCATTTCTGTAGACACTCTGATTATATCTATGTATAATCAGGATCAATATCTCAGTAAACATATTCATTGATTGTCTATTTACGCACATTTATCCCATTATAATAGTTCTTTATGCTAAATGTAGCACACAGGCAATCTCCCGATGCTGCTTGGAAAGGTTTTTCAAGTATCTGGTATTGAATGGGTGCTCGATTCCTGAAGATAAATTGATCCTGGATGTTCTAAAAAGGCGTTGTTTAAATAAGCATATTCATTTTAGCAAATTATAATAAATTTAGCTACGTGATGGTGAAAAATTCTTCTCTTTGATTTGATCATTGTTGAAATAAAAGAGAATTCAGCTCATCAAATGGAATTGACTAAAGTGGATGTGTGCACAGAAAAAAACATAAGTACATGTTTATGTGCTCAGTGCACACAGCCTGGCAAGCTGAGATTGTGGATGAGTAAATTACCCAGAGAATCATGCACTTGCTCTGCAGCTCACTGTTTGCCCAACTATTCATTTTAATGGATGAAAAACTGGATGGGGTGTGGAGCAGACACAATTACCTCTGCCCCAATATTCCAACATGCACTTACAATATATGATGCTGTGAACTGAAGAGCACGATGACTAAAAATGACCCTGGCAATGCTTTAAATATTAAGACAGCGAGATAGGCCAATAAAACAAACAGACAGAAAATCATGGGGAGGATGCCGAGGATCTCCCAGTGGATCCAACAGGTGAGATTCTGAACTGGGAGAGAACATCTGGATAGCTGGGCACAGTGGTTAGCACTGCTGCTTCATAGCGCCAGGGACCCAGGTTCGATTCCCAGCTTGGGTGACTGTGTGGAATTTGTACATTCTCCCCATGTCTGCGTGGGTTTACTCCGGATGCTCCGATTTCCTCCCACACTCCAAAAATGTGCAGATTAGGTTGATTGCCATGCTAAATGGCTGCTTAGTGTCAGGAGGATGAGCAGGGTAAATATGTGGGGTTACGGGGATAGGGCCTGGGTGGGATTGTTGTCGATGCAGGTTCAATGGTCTGAATGGCCTCCTTTTGCACTGTAGATTCTATGATTCAAACTATGTCAAATTCTGATTTTGTGCAAAATCTGCTAAGCCTACATGATCCCTTTGTTTAGATTTATTAGTTTCGATAAATAAATCTTCAGAATATAATATTCAAGAATAACAGGAAAGCGGACAAGAATAAACAGAAAGAGGACAACTAAAGAGCTGTTTTAACGCTCCAGGGGAAAAGAGTCTTACTCCACTTCATTCCAGGGTCAGTTCAGGAGCACTTAACTCCACATTTACACCTGAAAAGCTGAGCGCTTTGCTTCAATGTTATTGTTGAGGTGGAAATGCGCCAGATTAAGCAAAGATTCTCACCCAGTTTGGCGACAATGTGAACTCTTCCTCCTCGAAGGACTGCTATAATAATTCTGACCATGTGTTAATAAATAACCATGAAAAAAAATGCTCAAACTCCGCACATTTAAAAATAGTAGAATGTTTACTCCGTTTGAAGCAAGATACTATGGAAGTTCTAAGATAAGAGATTTTGTCTTTTGTTTCCCTGGTCTTTTTTGGCTTATCACAATTATGCCAAGTGTCAACTTTTGCAGATTTATTTAGTCCTGTTGCTGGTCTGACCAGTGGTAAAGCATGGTCACTTTGCCAAGAAATATTTGTTTGGAACACACTGTCACCAATTTAAACTATTTGTAACTTTGTACATTGTGCTGCAACCCAACCTAAACTTAAAAACTGAATGAGCTCAAACGGAAATCTTTCACAACCTGTTGAAGTGTTCCTCTTTCTACTCACTGATTCATATTGGATAGGGATCTAATGACAACTTTATCACCAGCTCCCTGTATTAGATCTGTCACACTGTAACCTGGTGTTGTTAAAACTCTTACACTGTAATAGCCAGTTAACAAGAAAAATTGACACCTTTATATGTGCATGAGTTGGTATGAAAACCGTTTATCAAATTAAATTATGGTCCATTTGGCAATGCTGCGATCAATAGGTCCTCTATGTCTGATGTGTAACCCTGTCGTTTGCCAAACGCCTTCCATACTCACTTTCAAAAAAGACGTATCTGGCCAGCCTATGGCCTCTGGTCTTTCATCACCAAGTCGTCTGCCTCAGCTGTTAAAATAAGACAGCCTTCAGACTGCTGTGACTTCAGTACACAGTGAACTGAGAAGCAATGTGCCTTCTGTTACAAGCTAGATTACCTGCTGTTTGATGTTACAGTTTCCTGGCACCATTCTGACAAGACATTCACAAAACCAGAATGGTACCAGCAGCCAACTGATAGCAAATACATTTCTGCACTCTCCTCACTGTTTCCCAGTGAATATCTAATAGGGAGAGCAATGAATGCACAGACAGCACTGTATACTAATCTGGACATTAACATATTAACCTATCAGGAATTCATCAATAAGACTTCCCTGAAAGGGTTTCATTTCTTTGGAAGCATTTGCATTGAATCGCTCTTAAAGTCAAGTGTCTTTGAATTACAAAAGAACAAAGAACTGCCAAACTCATTAAAAGAGCTAAAAATTAAACAAATGAAAGTTGAAATGTACAGAACTGCAAATGTCTGAATTGCTCCCTTAGAATAAGGACTTGAAACTAAAATACATCAAGCTAAACATAGCAGCAATAAAATCGTAAATAAAATTGTGCCTTCAAAAAAGTTTAAAAACTAAAAATGCAAAAATATTACTTGACAAAATTGGAACAGAAAAGGATTACATAATGTATATTCTCAGAAGTATTCCTCTTTCAGAAGGATGAACTTGATCTCTGAATAAATGTTCAGGAAGTCAAAAAATAATCTTGAGGAGCAAAATATTGCCAAACTTTCTGCAGCTTACAAGTGGTCCCCTATCACAGCTGGAGTCACTTTCCTCAGTCTTCCACGTGATTGGATTTCCACAAAAGCATACCCATTTGTCATTTTTTTGAAACAAAAAGTAAGATACTTCTGCAGAATTTAGAAAGTTTAACGTGGAAACAGTTTGAATTTTGCGTATGGTGGGTTCTAGCGCCAGACAATGCTGTTTGCATGCAATTCGCACTGCAGCTTCTGAACTTGTGTTCCTGAACTTCACGTGTTGCCAGTGTGTATTGGTGCACTGGGGCAATTCATATTCTGGCTGGGCAGGACCCTATTTACATTGCTGGCTCCTCTTTGACTAGAACTTAAAACTGTCCTGTTTAGGAGAGCTGAATACACAACTGAGAAGACGAGCCTTCCAAAAATTAGAAATTTAAAAGGTTAGACCTGGCTCTGTTCTCAAAATTTTTAAAATTAAGGTCAGGGCACATTCATGAAGTGTCTGGGATAGTGGAGTCCAATAAATCCCCCGAGTACTTTGCAAACCAGATACGAGACTGCAATTGATTTACACTCCATATGATGTCACACTGAAGCAGAGAGAGACTACCACCTTCAGGGAGGATTTCTATGGAGTTAAACTGACCCTCGGATTTCCACAGCAAGATTAATGTTGGTGCAAAAGTGGAAATTTATCCTAATTTGGATAAATGAAGGAAGAATTATATCGTAACTAAGTGGAGTCAGGCAAACATAAATAAACATGGTGCTTGCCAAACAGAGGAATAAAAGTTAGAACGCAGCAGAAGAATCTCATATCCTGGATGTGAAGATGACAGCCTAGCCCTGTTGCATCAGACTTGCATGGAAAAACCTAGGCTGACTTTCCAGTGCGGGAGCGAGGCACTGTCGGAGAAGTGTCTCAAGAGTTTTTTTTTAAATATTTTACTTAATTCTTAAAGTTACAAAGCCAATGCTCAGAGTGGAGCGGGCAGACACAAATCCATTCTTTGCTTGCTCCAAAAACCAAATTCAAATTTCAGTTGAATCCAATTCATGGTCTCTGCAAGAGACACAAACAAGATCCAAGCTGACAACATAGGGCATTCCACCCCATCTTGGATTTGATCTGCCACCTGATCTTAGTTAAAAGGTCACTCAGATGAGAAGTTGAACTACCGCTTTGTCAGCCTTCATAATGGGTGTGAAATACCTGTGGCATTATTTGAAGGAGAAGCAGGAGTTACCATGGTGTTCTGACCAATAGTTATCTCTCAATCAATATCTCAAAACCAGACCACCTGGTCATTATCACATTGCTGTTTGTGGAAACTTGCTGTGGGCAAATTAGTCACCTTCTTTCCTACATGACAAAAGTAACCAAACTTCAAAAGTATTTCAAGTGACTGTGAATCACGTTGGGGCATCTGGTGGTTTTGAAAAGCACTATATGCAAGTCTTTCTTTTTTCAAGGCTAGAGATGAGACCCTATTCCAACAGTAGCAGTGGGTTAATCAGAAATTTTCAATGAGTGAATAGTTGCTCTTACTCTCCCCGATTCCCATTCACCCAATGCTCCTGTACTGGCTGACCCACATCAGCTCCCAGTTAAGAACAATTTTACAATTCTCATCCTTGGGGAGGTGATGGCCTAGTGATATTATCGCCAGACTATTAATCCAGCAACTCAGCTAATGTTCTGGGGGGCTGGGTTCAAATCCCGCCACTGCAGCTGGTGGAATTTGAATTCAATAAAAAATATCTGGAATTAAGAATCTACTGATGACCATGAAGCCATTGTTGATTGTTGGAAAAACCCATCTGATTCACTAATGTTCTTTAGGGAAAGAAATCTGCCGTCCTTACCAGGTCTGGCCTACATGTGACTCCAGAGTCACAGCAATGTGGTTGACTCTCAGCACTGCCCTTTGAAATCATAGAATCATAGAAACACTACAGTGGAGAAAGAGGCCATTTGGCCCATCGAGTCTGCACAGACCACAATCCCACCCAGGCCCTACCCCCATACCCCTACATATTTACCCGTTAATCCCTCTAACCTACGCATCTCAGGACACTAAAGGGCAATTTTAGCATGGCCAATCAACCTAATCCGCACATCTTTGGACTGTGGGAGGAAACCGGAGCACCCGGAGGAAACCCACGCAGACACAAGGAGAATGTGCAAACTCCACACAGACAGTGACCCAAGCCGGGAATCGAACCCAGGTCCCTGGAGCTGTGAAGCAGCAGTGCTAACCACTGTGCTACCATGCCGCCTAGCAATGGCCCAGCAAGACACTCAACTCAAGGGCAACTCGGGATAGGCAATAAATGCCAGTGACGCTCATGTCCCATG
This sequence comes from Mustelus asterias, assembly GCF_964213995.1. Taxonomy (NCBI): domain Eukaryota; kingdom Metazoa; phylum Chordata; class Chondrichthyes; order Carcharhiniformes; family Triakidae; genus Mustelus; species Mustelus asterias. Next base: position 95,849,465 of record NC_135808.1, read on the forward strand.
AACGAATTTTAAAAATCCCTTCGTGGCCTTGCCCCTCAATCTCTTCCAGATCTATAACTCTATCTGTGCTCACCTAATTCTGGCCTCTTGAAGGTGGCACAGTGGTTAGCACTGCTGCCTCACAGTTCCAGAGACCCGAGTTCGATTCCCGGTCTGGGTCACCGTCTGTGCGGAGTTTGCACGTTCTCCCTGTATTTGCATGGGTTTCCCCAGGGTGCTCTGGTTCCCTCCCACAGCCCGAAAGACTTGCAGGTTAGGTGCATTGGCCATGCTAAATTCTCCCTCTGTGTAACCGAACAACTGCCAGAGTGTGGCAACTAGGGGATCTTCACAGTAACTTTATTGTAGTGATAACGTAAGTCTACATAAATAAACTTTAAAACTTTAAAAATTGAACATGCCTGATTTTAAACATTCCACCATTGGTGGTTGTGCTTTCAGCTATCGAGTCTTATTCTAGAATTCCCTTCCTAAACCTCTCCACCTCTTTTCCTTTCCTCCTTTAAGCTGTTCCTTAAACCCTTGAACAGAATTTTGATCATCTTTCCTAATATCTCCTTTTGTGGCTCAATGTCATGTATTTGGCATATACTCATGTATTCGGCAATATCATATATTCTTCCCGGCTGCTGTCAGACTTTTGATGGACCTAGCTTGCATTAAGTTGATCTTTCTCTACACCCTAGCTATAACTGTAACACTACATTCTGCACTCTCTCGTTTCCTTCTCTATGAACGGTATGCTTTGTCTGTAGAGCGCGCAAGAAACAATACTTTTCACTATATGTTATTACATGTGACAATAATAAATCAAATCAAAGTTCCAGTGAAGCACTTTGGAAGATTTTACATGATAAGTGGTAAGTAAATATGAAAAGACTGTTGTTGTTTAATATCGGTGACTGTAGTCGGAGGAGTAAATTGTGTGTTACAACACTTCAGGGTGACCAGAGGAATAGTTGATGTAATTAGTGCATTAAGATGCTGAAAGATTGATTCAATAGTGGCGCACTCAGGAAGTGAGGAGCCTTGAAAATCAGGTGGGCAGGCCTCAGCACTGGATAACAGGACAGCACTCTGTACAGGCTCCGGTCTCACTGGATAACAGGACAGCACTCTGTACAGGCTCCGGTCTCACTGGATAACAGGACAGCACTCTGTACAGGCTCCTGTCTCTCTGGATAGCAGGACAGCACTCTGTACAGGCTCCGGTCTCACTGTTTTAAAAAAAATATGCGAATTGATGCAAAGTGGAACCATTGGATTCCCAAGTCACTTTACCACACAGCTCATGATTGAGCCTCTGCATAAATTGGGCAGCCCGCAGGCTGTGTTTTTAAGAGCTCTATCATTTTCAGCTAAGTTACCATATTAGTGGGATTTGCATTCTGACAGCTGTTTCTGACTAGAACTTGGTGCCTTTGAGCAAGTGACTTTTTCCTTACTGTTTCCTGTTGTTTTTCCTTCAATTTAACACGTCTTTGACAGCAACATTCCTGCTACCACCAATTCCTGGAGCCATAAGCAGTGCTTACCATAGGGCTACCAGTGGCTGTGTTGGCTCTGATTTTGCTAAATTTCTTTGGATCCCATGGACTCTTACCTTCACTATCAGTCTCCCATGTAGGACCTTGTCAAAAGCCTTGCTTAAGTCCAAGAAGACTACATCAAATGCACTGCCCTCATCTACACACCGTCACAGATGCACCTAAAAGTGTCTGCTCCTAGTCCATTCTGGCCAAATCATATCTGATCTTATTAGAATCAGCCTTCCCTCCATTTAGAACTTTGATTTCTGGTCCATCCTTGTCCTTTTCCATAACAATCTTGAATCTAATGGAATTATGATTGCTGTCTGCAAAATGCTCTCTCATTGATACTTCAACTACTTGCCCAGCTTTGTTACCTAAAACTAAGTTGAGGACCGCCCCCACTCTTATAGCACCTTCTATGTACTGTTCTCCTGGAAGCATTTTAAGAATTCTACTCTCTCTAAACCTTTCACACTATGATTACTCCAGTTAATGTTGGGAAGTTGAAATCCCCACTATCACTACCCAATTACTTTTACACTTCTCTGAAATTTGCCTACATATCTGTTCTTCCATTTCCCCTGGTCTGTTAAGGGGTCTATAGAACACTCCCAGCAATGTGATTGCTCCTTTTTGGTTTTTAAGTTCTACCCATGTGAATTCATTAGAAGAGCCTTCTAAGATGTTGTCCCCCCTTACTGCTCAGTAAGTCATCTCACAACACCAGGTTAAAGTCCAACAGGTTTATTTGGTAGCACGAGCTTTCGGAGCATTGCCTCTTCATCAGGTGAATGATGAAGGGGCAACTTCATCACTTTAACCTGGTGTTGTAAGATGACTTACCGTGCTTACCCCAGTCCAACGCCGGCAACACCACATCATGGCCTGCTTGCTGCTGTAATGGGTTCCTTGATCAAAATTGCAACACCCCATCCTTTACATAGTATCCCTACAGCACCAAAGGAGGCCATTCGGCCCATCAAGTCTGCACAAACCACAATCCCATCCAGGCTCTACCCCCATAACCCTATGCATTTACTCTAGCTAGTCCCCCTGACACTAAGGGGCAATTTAGCATGGCCAATCTTTGGACTGTGGTAGGAAATTGGAGCACCCGGAGGAAACCTATGCAGACCTGGGGAGAACATGCAAACTCCGCACAGACAGTGTTGGCTGCAGATTCATAGATATCTTCAAGGGGCAGTGCATTTGTAACTGAACTTGTAGATGAGACGGATGCATAATGGTGACACCTGACATTTCTGACTGTCCTTTCAGTCATCTTCATTAAGTCATGTGTCATAAAATCACTGAATGGAAGAGCAGAACCAGTGTATTTTCTTTTAGGAGAAAGCCTATGACCGGGCATCTCTGGTGAGAACTGGACTCTGCTAACAGCACTGCTTTCATCTGGGCATTAGGAGCAGATTGTACATGTCACACCTGAAGACTACATCTTGCTGCATCAATTATGCAGTAAGAAAGAACAAAGTAGGGTTAATATATTAATACATAATTTGTTGTGTATTATGATATTGACTCTAGGAAGCATGGAGGGTTAAAAACTAACAAGAAAGAGCCTTATGTGCAAGGTGTGCTCACAACAGGCTGTTTCTTCACTCAGGCAGTTTCCCACCGGACGACACGCATATATTAATACATGGTGCTTGGTGCAGCTCCCAAGATTCAATATAAATACACCTTCCAGGCTCAATGGCAATCTTAGGCCAGATGAAAATGGAGTGTGCACATCTCTGAGGACATTTGCTGGGCAACACTATACAGTAGCTGCTGGTGTGAAATTCGAAGCAGTTTCTGGACTATATAAATTAGATGTAAAACACATCAGGTACTGAAAAGAAAGAAAAAATGAGCACATTTAGGCATAGTGCTCATTTTAACTATAGGACCTGATAAAGTAATTTGTATAGAAAAGTAAAGAAAGGATGAGAGCAAAATGCAATAATAACAAAAAAAAGTAGATTCACAGTTATAAGTGCCTTGCACAACCTCAGGACATCCCAAAATACTTTACAGGCAATTAAGTACTTTTGAAATGTAGTCACTGTTGTAGTATTGCTTGAGGAATAAATGTCGATCAGGACACAGAGAGAAGTCATGTGCTTTTCTTTTAGAATAATGCAGTGGGATGTTCTGTTTCTCCTCAAGAAGTCAGACTCCTCCGAGTCAGAAGGATGTCAGTTCAAGTCCCATTCCAGGACGTAAGCACAAAAATCAAGGCTGACATTCCACTGTGCAGTTATGAAGGCATGCTGAACTTCTGAAGGTGTGGTCTTTCAGGTAAGATGTTAAACTGAGGACCATCTGGCCTTTAAGGTGGACTTAAATGATCCATATTCAAATATACTATTCAAAGATATACTATTCAAAGAGCAGGTGAACAATCCCCGATATCCCGGCCAATATTTAACCAACATCACAGAAACTGAGGGCGGGATTTTCCGGTTGTGCCTGCCCCAAGACTGGAAAATCCACCCGAGGTCAATGGACCTTTGCATAGTCCGCCCCGGCCCACTACAATTCCTTTGGCAGGTCGGACAGGAAAATCCCACTTTGATTGTCTGGTCACTATCACATTGCTGTTTATGGGATGTGCAAATTGACTGCCATGTTTCCTAAGTTACAACAGTGTCTACACTTCAAAAATATTTCATCAACTGCGGTAAACTTTGAGTCTTTCTTTCTTTTCAGATATGTTATCAGTTTAACATCTCACCTGAAAGACACATGCTTTGAAGGATCAATCTAAATCATCTGCTCAAGACTCTGGAGGATGACTTGAACCTGCAGCCTTCTAATTCAGAGGTGAGAGAGCCACCAATGAACGGCGGCTGACACTAAGGTGTGTCTGATGGTCCGAGATTCCACAAATCTTGCTGATTTTAATGGAAAGGCCGATTCAAAATGACCATCATAGTATGCTGGCTGGCAACATCCAGGTTGAGTGGCTGCTTAGTTGGTGGTTGGGAAGACCTGCGTGGTCAGTTCGCAACTGAGAGGGGAGAGAGGGATGGAGGCATCAGTCTGCAACAGGAGAGAGGACTCTCATCGATTACGCACCATAAAGAGATTGATTCGGATGTGAGAGGGTTGGACAGATTGATGGGGATGGGAGGGGAAAGGCACATAGATTGTGGTGTGAGGTGTGATGTACAATCACTGGGAGTGCTTAGCTTGCAGGATGGGGGTAGAATTCGGAGAGCAAGCCTATTGTTGCTGCCCCACAGGTAGTGCAGTGCAGTACAGCACAGGCCCTTACCTGATGGATCCAATCTTTCCTCCCGTCAGTTGTTGGGTTCCCTGTGTCCTGATGATCCAGCTCCCAGGGGTTAATTGTAAAGCACAGCCAAACCTTCAGAAATACTGCCTGATTATCATATTTAAATTAGGCACCCACCCTAAACACACACACAACCTTTAACATCAAGTTGGAGTCAGATTTCCCATTTGAAAAACTTTTAAACCTTACCCCTCTCCAGTCCATCCTGGGGGTTAAGATTCTCTCTTAAGAGTTGAGGACAAATATGGAATGATCCAAACAACTTTGTAGGAGAAAATTAGAATCAGGTAAGTGTACACGGACCCAAGTTCAGAGAACCAATACTGACATCTGACTTTAATTCAATCAACATCAGCATGAGTTGTAGGGCAACAGTAACTTTTCCTATTACATTGGATACACAATACAGAAACAGGCCATCTGGCCCAGCTAGTCTCTGCTGGGGTTTATGCTCCACTCGAATGCCCTGCCATCTTTCTCACCTGAATCCACCATCGTAACCATCTATTCTCTTCTCCCTCAAATGCAACTATACTATTTGCTTCAGCCACTACCAATGACAGAAAGTGTCACATTCTTACCACTCTTTAAGTGAAGAGGTTTCTTCTGAATTCCCGACTAGATTTCTTGGTGACTGTCTTACATTGATGGCCACTCGTTACATTCTCCCCACAAAAGGAAACATTCTCTCTTTATCCATCAAAACCTTTTATAAGTTTAAGAAATTTATTAGGTTACCCCTCAGCCATCTTTATTCAAGAGTAAAAAGACCCAAACCTGTTAGTCCTTTCTTGACATGTCTCCCCGTTCATTCCTAGTATTATCCTTGTAAATCTGTGCCCTCTCCACTGCCTCTACATCCTTTTTATAATTTGGTGATCTAAATTTGGTCTAAACAAACAATATAGGTTTAGCATAAGATAAAAGCAAAATACTGTGGTTGCTAGAATCTGAAACGAAAACAGAAAATGCTGGAAAATCTCAGCAGGTCTGACAGCATCTATGGGGAGAGAATAGAGCCAATGATTCGAGTCTGGATGACCCTTTTTCCAGCATTTTTTGTTTAGGTTCAGCATAACTTCCCTCCTTTTCAGTTCTATCTCTCTAGAAATAAAGCCAAGTGCTTGGTTTGCATTTTTATGCACCTGTGGTGCAACTTTCAGTGATTGGTGTATTTGTACTCCAAGATCTTTTTGTTCCTCTGTCCAACCTACACTAGCACTTTCCAAGTGATCTCCTGATTTTTTCTACCTCACATGTAACTGTGTTGAACTTCATCTGCCAATTATTTGCTTATTCTATGGGTGGAATGTAAATTTACTCATGCCCTTCTGTAAATCGTTGTAGTCATCTTCAGTATTGACTACACACCACCAACCACCCACAGTCTGCCTCCCATTTGATCTTGTTCATAAATCGAGAAATTGTACTTTCGATTCCAAAGTCTAAGCCATCTGTGTTTCTGAAAATTAAACACAACTAATTTTGCATTAAGCAAAGTAAAAAATTATACATTGAACACCCTCCATGAAACAATAAAAAGTTAATTTTTGTTTTCGTGTGCTGGATGGAAACTAGTCCTTGAATGTTTAACAAAGCGAAGTATTGCCCACTAGGTGTTAACAGCTCTGCGAGAACATTGCTGTCAATTATTTACATGACTTTCAGTTCTGAAAAAGCATTTGTACTATAAATATTTTGTTTAAAGTAGCAAAGCCGAAGTCAATATAAGATTTGGCACTCGCACTGTGCCATTCATGATAGTGTGAAAGAAAACAGTTTAAACAAAATCCATTTTAATGGCAATTTTTAAAAATGTGGCCATCCAAAGAAGAAGTGGTTTTAATCCTCTGATGTCTAAACTGTGGGACAGCCAAAAAATGACAGACACGCCCAACTGATCCAAGCAAAAGGTCAAGAGTTCCTGGTTCTTCCATACTTACACATTTCTATCCTGTAAATACTGCACATATGTAATACTGTACATATGCCAACACAGCATAACATGTACAACAATTAATGTTTTTCAGAGGGAGCTTATTTAAATATTTAGAACAAGCAAATGTTTTCCCTTAAAGACTATGGGAGTCAGGGAAACACCATGGAAGTGAACAAATAGTCGCTGGGACCCAGTTTTAAGATTCCCGATCCCTAATTTTCATCAGTGAGGTTTAAGGGTGTGGGCTGGGGTGAGTCACGAATCTGCAACCTGCACTCCGAACCTGGCCAGCTCCCAGTCCACCACAATTTTCATAGAGCTTCGGACAAAATCCTGGAAAATGGGATTAAGGTGCCTGATGGTTGGAGCTGACACAGTGGGCCGAAGGGCTTCTTGCTGTACTGTAACACTCTGGGACATGAACCAGCTTTTAAAGGACTTGTGATTCATGGACCTTCAGAAGTGTCATGAACCATAGTCTGAATGAGGGATCCTTTTGAAAGGTGAGTTCAAAAGGCCTTGCACATGCCCCCGTGCAAAACAAACATACAAATTAGGATCATGGGTAAGCCATGCCCCGCTACCACCTCTACCACCCGCCATGGCCCCTCATTCCCTCAATGCCTATCTAATGCTATATTTTGGGGAGGCAGTGGCATAGTGGTTGTGTCATTAGATTAGTAACCCAGATATCCAGAGTAATGCTTTGAGAACCTGGGTTCAAATCCCACCACGGCAGATGGTGAAATTTGAATTCAATTAAAAGCCTAAAGATGAAGCCATTGTTGATTGTTTTAAACCCATCTTGTTCACTCATGTCTTTTAAAGAAGAAAACCTGCCATTGCTTTAGCCCACATGTGACACCAGATCTCCAGCAATGTGGTTGACTCTTAAATGCTCTCTGAACTGCCCTAGCAAGCCACTCATTTCAAGGGAATTAGGGATGGGCCTATAAATGTTGACCCAGCCAGCGATGCCCATATCCCATGAGTGAAAGATATACTCTGCAGAACCAATGAACCCTAGGCTAACAATAGATCGTGTGCAAAGCTTTAAAAATGTCATTGATTCATAACTTTTTCTTAAAAGAAACTCCTACCTTGCACTGTCAGTAAACGTGAACTTATCCAAAGCTCTGATCTTAACAGGCACCAATTCGCCAGTTCACCCATTACCAGTGTGCTTGCTAACCTATATTGGCTCCCATTCTGGCAACACATGTATTTTAAAATTCCCCACATGTTCAAATTCCTTCCATTGTCTCATCTTTCCCTGTTTCTGTCATCTCTTCCATCCTCTCAACCCGAAAGGTATCTGCATCCCTTTAATTCTGGCATCCGCAATTTTAATGGCTCCACCATTAGCAGGCAGCTTCAGCTGCCTAAGCCCTGAGCTCTGGAGTTCCCTCCCTTAACCTCTCCCTCTTATTAATTTTCCTTTTTGACGCTTCTTAAATATGCGACTGGGAAGAAACTTTTGATCGCCTGCCCTAATTTTTCCTCGGGTGGCTCAGTATCAAATTGTCTTTGATAATGCTTCTGTGAAGGGATGTTTTACATTAGGTGGATTGGCCATGCTAAATTGCCCCTTCACGTCAGGGGGACGAGCTAGGGTAAATGCATGGGAGTTATGGAGATAGGGCCTGGGTGGGATTGTGGTTGGTGCAGACTCAATGGGCCGAATGGCCTCCTTCTGCACGGTAGGATTCTATGATTAAGGGTATGATATAAAAATAAGTTGTTGTTGATTGCTATTGGCAGAAATGGCAGCCATGCTGGAGAGAGCCATCTTTTGTTTCATTCCTATAAATATCCCTTTCTCATTCCTGTTACCCACAGCATCCAATCGCATAAAGAAATCGCACTAATAGGAAGCAAGAACTGGAAATCCGCAGTGACACTCAACTGAATTATATCCACATCTTGGCAAACATTCAATATCTTAGATGGTTCGTATAGATTGTCCAAGTGGTCATTCTCCATGTACGAGTGTACAAGTGGTTGGCAGCGAGCTATTCAGCTTTGGGAGAGCATCATAGATGCTCACCACACATCTGCCTGCCTGAAATCAGCCCCACATTAAAATCCCCTCCTTCACATCTGAAATGATTTTGCCACTGAATGACATTTATTTCATCATTAACTCATTTTATGAGACTTTGACATGGTTGTTGTGACTGGATCCATTCTGCAGCCCTTAACAGAAAGCACATCAATATTCCTTGTACTGCAGCAGGCCCCAGCATCAGAATCAGACTCCTTTGTTTTCAGGTTTTGCTTCCTGGCTCCTGAATTTTTCAATTCCAATAAATAAAAACCTTCAGGTGAAAACTAAGGGGCGAATTTTCCAAATTGTAGAAAAGTGTATCCTTGTTCATTTGTCTCCTTTACTAGCTACTCCCATAGTGATATTCAGGGTAACTTGGATAATACAGCCTTTTAGAATAGTATATATTATCCCATGTTAACATCCAGAGTATTATTCTGTTTCTGTGATTAACCACATCTGTCTCCTTTAGGACACAAGATCTAATTAGTGTAAATCCTGAGGTCAATTAATGGTTAATTACTGTCAGTGATGAGCATTTGCAGATTGACAGCTGCTTGTAACTTTCTGTCTCCAGGTCAAAAGAAAGACCTCCTTTTCCTTTTTATACTTGTGACAAAGTGTGATGCCTGAAGTGTGACTGATACAAAACAGACACGAGACTTTTACACAGATAGCTCCGGGGGGAAGATTTAGTTTGCAACCAGAGACAACATTGTACACTTGTTTATGTAAAAAATGATCCACAAAGCACACAGAGGAAATCTTCACCCATAAACAAGCTTTAAAATACTTTGATCTACTGTTGCTTGACTTAAAAACAACAAAAACATCGTACATTGTATTAAACAGTTCTAACATAACAATCGCCTCTGTGACATCCTTTCGAATGGTCTCATGAACAGGAGACAAATGAAAGCTCTGAGGATGCCAACAGCAGGCAGTTTGAGCAGGAAATTGGGAAGAAGTTAGGGAAGTTTGGATTATGAGAAGTTTCCTGATGGGAGGCACAGGAGGTGAATTCCATAGGGTGCAGCCCTGAGGACTGAAGATCGTTCCACCAATAATGGAATGAAGGTGATCAGAGTATTCATTCATCATGACAAGTCTCCACTCCACTTGTATCCAAAATAGCACCCAATGCATGGAATCAAATCTTGACCTCGTTTTAGGGGAATCAAATCTTGAAAGCACCATCATTTGTGGATGTTACTTTTCAGGTGGAACTGATTTTGAATTTTAAAATCCAAGTATTTATCAGGAAAACCACAAATACAAGTAAAATCTGAATACAGAAAAAAATTACAAAACACACGGCTTTCAATCAGTTCCAATCAGTGATAAATTTGGAGATAGTGCAGCTCTCTCAACTGATCTTACACTCAATAGTTACATCTTTCTCTAAGAAAATCCAAAATGTTCACATAAAAATAAAATGCTTCTTAAGCAACAGAAACGAGGAAGGTTCAAAGTTTGATCGCGAACCTACAGCTTTTGATATCAATGCAGTAACGGGCTCAAGTAGTTAGCGACAAGCTTCACACTAGTTCCAATGCAACCTGATCTGGTTCTCCTTTTCTTCCACAAGTCTCAGATAGAGGAATTTCCATTTGGAAACTCATTGATTGACACCAGAGCCAGGTTCCCAGAAAGAAATGAACCATTGACATGAAAGTATATGAAAAGCTCACAGTCAACAAAAAATCGATGAAGAAAAGGGCGGTACAGTGGCACTGCTACCTCACAGCGCCTGGTATCTGGATTCAATCCTGGCCTTGGATGAATGACTGTGTGGAGTTTGCACATTCTCCCCGTGTCTGCGTGGATTTTCTCCGGGTGCTGCAGTTCCCTCCCACAGTCCAAAGATGTGCAGGTTGGGTGGATTGGCCATGCTAAATTGGTGGGCCTGGGTAAGATGCTCTTTCGGAGAGTTGGTGCAGATTCAAAGACCGAATGGGCTCCTTCTGCACTGTAGGGATTCTATAAATTCTATGAAAAGTTATTTAAGAATTGACCAAAGGATATGGATATTTGCCACTACCTCACAACTTTGGACATGCATTTCAAATGTGTAGGGTTGTGAATGGATGTTCTCTGCTTGCTTGAATATCAGCAAGTGAAGGGCACCATATCCATGCCCCTGCCCAGACAGAAAGATGGATGAAGATCCAGTGTACTGAAACTCTGCCTGATTTAAATTTTTAAATCAGCATCAGAAAATCCTGGCTCCAATCTAGGCCCAGTGTGTTTATTGCCATTAAGCCAAAAGTCCTTAGTACTTTGTGACAATCAGAGCTCCAGCTCCTAATTGCTATCCCCTGCCAGAAAATGTTGGATCAGAAACAAACTCAACTGTTGTGCCTCCATGATCTAAAGGTCTGGAGCCACTGAGCTGAGGGGTACAAGTGAACATCCATCAGCATGGAACAGCACAGCAGACATCATTCCTTTAATAAATTTCACTAAATCGGTCTCCACGGCGCAATAGGAATACATAGAAACTGACTAAATTATACACATCAGGAAGGTCCTAGGTGATAAGTCAACTTCTTTGAGCTCACTACACTGACTAATAATGATTGTAAATCATCGAATCCCTATAGTGCAGAAGGAGGCCATTCAGCCATTGACCCTGCACCAACAACGATTCCACCCAGGCCTTATTCCCATAACCCAACATATTTGCCCTGCTAGTCCCCCTGATACAAAGGGGTAATTTAGCATGGCCAATCAACCTAACCCACACATCTTTAGAGTGTGGGAGGAAACCAGAGCACCCGGAGGAAACCTATGTAAACACGGGGAGAACATGCAAACTCCACATAGACAGTCACCCAAGGTCGGAATTGAAGCCTGGTGCTTTGAGGTATAAGCGCTAACCACTGTGACACCGTGCTGCCCATGTGCACCCTATTCTGTTTATAGAGGGAAATAATAAAGCTAATTTTAGACATTGTGCACATGACAGACTGGACAATGCAGCACAGGATTACACTAAAAGGGAGTATTTTAAAGGCAAGAAAATCAACTAAAACTCAATTTGATATCACTCCTATCATAGTGTCAAGACCAATGGATATTTTATTGCCGCTGATATTGTTCCCATGAATGTTATTCAATGAAAATTGGTTTGTATTTAAATTATTCACATGTGACATAAAAGGAATGTGCAAACCATGAACAGGTGAGTGAAAGAATTTTCCCAACTGGTTGGTACTGCAGCTGTTAAAAAGCACCTTTGGCAACAGCACCGTTCCATTGTACATAGAATGACAAAACGTGCAGTTCTATAGGAGGGGTCTCAGCACAAACTGCAATCAGGCACCAATCTCTTTGCCCTCAGTAAGCTGTTCACTTTTATTTATTTTTACAGAAATGGTCTTGAAGCTAATTGCACTATTGGTCATAGAATCATAGAATCTGACAGTGCAGAAGGAGGCCATTCGGCCCATCAAGTCTGCATTGACAACAATCCCACCCAGGCCCTATCCCCATAGCCCCATGCATTTACCCTAGCTAGTCCCCCTGACACTAAGGGACAATTTAGCATGGCCAATCCACCTAACTCGCACATCTTTGGAGTGTGGGAGGAAACCAGGGCACCCGGAGGAAACCTACACAGACACAGAATGTGCAAACTCCACACAGTCACCCAAGCCGGGATTCGAACCCGGGTCCCTGACGCCGGGAGGTAGCAATGCTAACCACTGTGCTACCGGTCATTCAATCTCTTCACTTCTTTTCTTCCCTCTCTCTTTAAGGTGTTGGGTAAGAAATTGAGTTTATTAGCACCCATTTTTTGGGTGTGACAAGCTACTTTAAAGCTCCAAGATGGCATCTGCGACGCATGGACAAACTTGTGGGGTTGAATTTCATATTGCAGTGTGCACACACTGAACAATATCAATTAGCATGCAACACTGAATGATGGCAGTGCTGTCCTTTTAGAGCTCAATGCACCAGCTATCACCCTCCCTTCACCTTGCAGAGCTGAACACACACTGAGCAGCTGAAAGGGCACCCCACCAGTGCTACTTAAAGAGGTCAACTACTCACAGGTTAGCTGCTGCTTGAATTATCCTGGCTCTTGCGACCATTGTACCAAGTGTTTGGTTCTTTCTATGGTTGCTTCATATTGCAAACATCGACAAAGAGTGATGTTCCAGGTAGTAAAAATTCTTTGCTGACTTTAAGATTTGTGCACAAATCAGTTGATCCTACACATGGGTGCACTAATAGGCATTCCCATTGGAATCCAGCATGGCATGCAGAATGAACAATGGCCACGCAGGGCAGAGAGTTTCCTCTTCCTCAGCGGAGTCAGGACATCTTTCCTCCCTTCTGCCTCCTCTGCAAGACAACCGGCACAGCATCTGACAATTGTGCCAGACTTCATTCTTTCTCAGGTCAGATCCTCTTCAAGCACAACTCCAGCCACCTGCTCCAGCCACAGTGTACCTCCCCTTTAAGCAGTGCAAGCTGGCTTTAAGCGGTGCTAACTGCTGCTAATATTGGCCCCGGGTTGATGAATCCAGTTGATGTGCAGTACGATAGCATGGTTAGGACGTAGAGATAATGGAAATGAGCAAGAGTATGAAGTTGGCACATTTCCCACATTGCAATCAACAGGTACAGGTTAACCACACATCACCATCTCCAGGCCCATTTTCAGGGGCTATCGAATGTAAGCCCTTATTGCTTATTGTTAGGATCGTTCCAGACCACTCGCTGGCTGTTTGTCCAAATAGCTGTTTCATATTTGAACACAAGTCTAATGACAAATAGGGTGGTAGAGGCAAACTGCCAAATAGGGTGGTGGAGGCAGACACGCTGACATCATTTAAGGCTTACCTGAATAGTCACATGAGCAGCCTGGGAATGGAGGGATACAAACGATTGGTCAAGTTGGACCAAGGAGCGGCACAGGCTTGGAGGGCCGAAGGGCCTGTTTCCTGTGCTGTACTGTTCTTTGTTCTTTGACAGACTCATTCAACAGCCAATTGTGCACTAGCAATCAATGGTTGGAACTGTGCTGGATTTTTCTTCCTCACCCATCCCAGAATGCTGAAGAATAAACTGCAGCATTCCTACTGTAATTCAGTCCAGACCAGGGATCGTGCCTGGAATCTTCCAGATATTTATGTTTCTGCACCTTATACGCTATATTTGCTACATGTTCGATTCCAGTCTTGGATGACTGTCTGCGTGGAGTCTGCACATTCTCCCCACATCTGCATGGGTTTCCTCCGGGTACTCCATTTTCCTTCCACAGTCCAAAGATGTGCAGGTTAGGTGGATTGGCCATGCTAAATTGTCCCTGAACGTCCCAAGATGTGTATGTTAGATGGATTAGCCATGGTAAATGTGTGGGGTTACGAAGATAGGGCAGGGGTAGGCTTGGGTAAGATGCTTTATCAGAGAGTCAGTGCAGATTCGATGGGCTAAATGGCCTCCTTCTGCACTGCAAGGATTCAATATTTACTCATCGAGACATCAAAGTGTTAATTCACTTTCCCCCTATTGAAAAAGGATTAGCCATCTTCTCAATATCTCGATTAGTAACACACAGCACAGCTACGGACTGGTGAGCTGACCTCTGTGCAAATGTCTAAAACACACATGTGCGAAGGTCCATTAACCCTCCCTTAGCAATAGTGCAAGCAGCAGTGCAACTGCAGCCCAACAACTACAATGCTGCGCAAATACTGTCACTCCAGTAGGATCAGGTGCAGTGTGAAAATAAAAGCAGCTCAATGAGTTATCAGCATTACTGCTGCTTCCTATTGTACATGCTCTACACTTACAGTAAAGTGATATCATTGTTCAGTGATTTAGTGACAGGTAAGTGTGTTATACTACTCACTGAGTGACAAGCTTTATAGTTCTCATATTTAGAACTTAAATGAGAATTCCACATGGTTGAGAAAAAGATAAGCAAAGGATGTAGCACAAAGAATGTGACAGCAAACACCATTTTAAAAGGTTTAACCTCCATTCATTACAAATCACTAACACATGTTTCACAAGGTTCCTGGACCTTTACAAACTGGTTCTGGCTCTGCGCTGAGCAACTTTGCTGCACTCTTCTCAATTACAGTGATTTAGTAACTTTATTGCAATGAACATACATTTATAAAGGTATTGCACCTTGCTTATCAAACAAGTGTTTTTTATAATGGAGCAATTCTGCTCTGTTAAACAATTAAGTGCTGGTTTATAACCGACGCTTCAAATGAAGTGTTACAAACTGAGCAAATCGGGAGGGAAGAAAACTCCAAAAGATCGGAAAGCACATTTAATAAAAACACGGATGTGTCTTTCTATTAAAATCATGCTGCCAGGTCACTGAACCCTAAAGAATTAGTGATTGTAACAATGTGCTCTTGCATTGTAATTTTTGGGAGTCTTTCTTCCGGTAATAGACTATATCCTGCTTCCAGCCTGTAGAATGTAGCTAAGCTCAGGCAATTGGATGTGGGTTTCTAATATCTAATAAATGTCAAAAGAGTGCACATAAAAAGCATTTTTTTAATCAGGCGAGCAAAAGCCAGAGCATCTGGAAGCCCTTTCAATAGAGAGACCCATACCTTCTTATTTTTAAAAAAAAGCATCTGAAGGGTAGAGTCATTATTAAAAACTACTTTAAAATCATCAGTTGGTACAATAAGATTGTCAAAATAAATTTCCTGTCGAATTCTGAAAGGAAGGAGATTATTGTTGATAGAGCTTCCTTAAATGACATTATGGGCAGAATTTTCCCATCCTGCCTGCCACGGGAATCGTAACGAACGGGACACCGACCGTGCAAAGGTCTTGGGGCGTGCGCGGCCAGAAAATCCTGCCCTATATATCCACTAAGGTGTAAAGTAACTTGTTGTCCAATAATGCATTTGCCAGCATCATATTGTTAGAATCACAGATGCTGTCAGACCTGCTGAGATTTTCCAGCATTTTCTGTTTTTGTTTCACATTCCAGCATCCACAGTACTTTAACGTTCGGCAAGATGATTTAAGGGTTTAAATGAAATTCTTCCAACTGTGAATGGAGTGGACTTAAAATCGCTCTTCATTTTATTCCAAGAAACAAATCATGCCCAAGGGTAGCCAATGATAATTTCTCTAAAGTACCATACAGTCATTCGCTATAGTGAGGACTTCAGGGACGGGAGCAATGTTAAGATTCCTAATACCTTACACCAAAAAGAACACCTTGTGCAAAGACAAAAGCATTAACACCGCTCTTGGCAATAAGATATGATCACCTCAAACTGGGAGCTGGAGGTGCTGAGCTGCACAATTGCATATTTAGAATTGGTAAAAGGTAGAAATTGAAAGGAATCATAATTGAGGTTATAGAATTTATATTCTGTGCAGTCAGTCACAGGAGAGGTCAAGGAACTGAAGAATTACCAGCATTTCAACACAGCATTAGTTCACAGAAAATATCCATTTTAGACTTTAAACCGTTGACTAAACTATTTTTCAGCTCCAAATAACCATAAAAAGTTACTGAAACTGATAACAACCTGTTTCACTCATATTGCATAGAAATCTTGACCAAAGCATAACGCCTTAATACAATTCCAAACAAAAACCTGTCTTTCCCCAACTAATTGCATTATATATTAAAAATGAATTAGTTCGTGGCAAAGTTAAAGTAAAACTGCTGGAAAAATCATGCCTTGAATCTAGTTAAGCCTGGTACAAATAGCAGAACACCACTGAAATCTTAGTTATTTTACTGGAATCTTTTTAAGGCTAATTATTCAGTTCTTTCCTTCCGACTCATCCTGCCATCTGCAACTTAGTTCTCTCCTGTCAGACTGTCTACATTTTCTGTAGTTTGCCTCCACTTCTCCCTTCAGCCTAAACCCCTGCCTTACTCTCGTTTTGTTATCGTTCCTCTCCAAAGAGCTACTGACAAATGCATTCCAGTTCTGAACTTCCAAAAAGCCAATTCATTGGCATTGGTAAGTTGATTGTGCTACATTAGTATTGAATTCTAGACTTAAGTACAAAGCTGGCTGTCCTGTATGCATCTACATTTTGCCAAAATTAATTAACAGGGAAAACATACCCTGAAGTTTCCATCTGAAAACACAAGTGTTCCTCAATTACTCACTTTTTAAAAGTTTGCAAAGTAAATATGTTTAGTTAATTAATTGCATTCTTCGTATAAAGAGCAGCATGGCACAGAACTTGAACTCATTTTGCACAAAGTAGATTCTTGCTCAGTGGTTGCTGTAGATTCTGTTTAAACAGAATTGCAGAATGAAGGATGGGTTGTGGCACAGACATAAGAATTTTCTATTTTTAACTGTAGTTTATAATAATCTTGATCCAACCATAAAATTTACTGGCAAACCAGTCGTATGTTTACGAGTATTCAGCTGGATCAGTCAGTTATTACCAACACAAATGCCCGTCTCTGCACCCAAGCTAGGCCCCAGTCCTAAATAGCCTTGCGTTGGCAGGTTTCAATTGAATGCAGCAATTAGTTGGTTTGCATGATTCAAAAAGCCTATTTAATAGCTTCATTGTTTTCCACATTTTTTATAGTCTATATTTTCTCCCCTCTCCGGGCACCAACTCAAGTGGCAGTACAATTACATTAGCGTGAGCCATTCTTCATGTGTAAATCAAGGCAGTGAAGGTTGAACCAGAAAGAAGGAGGCACACCCTATTTCCACCTGACAGTCACACATTCATGCCCAGCCAAAGCCACTTAATGGGAATTAAGAATATACATATTAGGCTGATTTTCCCCTCCCTCTCTGTAAACCAGGCATACCCAGGTCAACTGTAGCACCTCCTCCTGCTACCCTAGCTAGGAGCAGCAAATTCAGCATTGACCATGCATCAATGCTGGGACCTACTTGTCCAAAGTATTCCATTCCAAACTGGGTAGCAAGTGTTTTGATCCAAGTTATTGGGAGAGCTATCAGAACTACTGGCAGATGCCAATTAAGATAAGCCAGGTTGGTCAACTTCAGGCAGTATATTAACAGAAATAACAAAACTAAAAACTCAGCAGGTCAGGCATCATTTGTGGAGAGAGAAAAACAGAGTTAACATTTCGAGTCCAATATGACGCTTCCCCGGAACAGAAGTGATATTGAAATGTGATAGTCCTCCAGCTTGTGAATGTGCAGCATCTCACTTTTCCATGTGGCACTTTACAGCCTTCTGGGCTCTGCATCAAGTTCAAAAACTTCAGACCATGAACTTTGTCCTCCATTTTGAATTTATTTTTCCCCCTCAAGTGCTAGTCTGTATCTTGTTCTCATGGTGTTGCTTTCAGACTGAGCTGATATTTATTCTGCTATTAACACCTACTCTGGACCAATGCTTTGTTTCTTTACTACAACCATCACTGCTCCATTCAGCTCTGACGAAGGGTCATCCAGACTCGAAACATTGGCTCTATTCTCTCTCCACAGATGCTGACAGACCTGCTGAGATTTTCCATCATTTTCTGTTTCAGATTCCAGCATCCAGAATATTTTGCCTATTCATAGAATCATAGAAACCCTACAGTGCAGAAGGAGGCCATTCGGCCCATCGAGTCTGCACCGACCACAATCCCACCCAGGCCCTACCCCCACATATTTACCCGCTAATCCCACTAACCTACGCATCTCAGGATACTAAGGGGCAATTTTTAACCTGGCCAATCAACCTAACCCGCACATCTTTGGACGGTGGGAGGAAACCGGAGTACCCGGAGGAAACCCACGCAGACACGAGGAGAATGTGCAAACTCCACACAGACAGTGACCCGAGCCGGGAATCGAACCCGGGACCCTGGAGCTGTGAAGCAGCAGTGCTAACCACTGTGCTACCATGCCGCCCCACATTTCTGGTTCAACCTTCCACTCCCTTTGCCTTTTGTTCCATGACACCGTTGGTATTTAATCTCCCCTGCCCACTGACCTTCCCTTTTGTTCCACCTGAATACTCACCCCCATCCCGTCACCATTTTCAAAAGCATAAAACCCATCACACTGATACCTCGCT
Source organism: Mustelus asterias (assembly GCF_964213995.1). NCBI lineage: Eukaryota > Metazoa > Chordata > Chondrichthyes > Carcharhiniformes > Triakidae > Mustelus > Mustelus asterias. Next base: position 95,868,301 of record NC_135808.1, read on the forward strand.
TGCGTTACAAAGCAGAGTCATATTGGACTCAAAATGTTAACTCTCTTACTCTCTTCACAAGTGCTGCCAGAGCTGCTGAGTTTTTCCAGGATGTTTTGCTTTTATTTCAGATCTGCAGTATCTGCAGCATTTTATTTTTATTTCAGTGTATTAGTGGTATTGATTTTCAGCCATGTGTAATTATGTTAAAATGTTAGGAACCTTGTTTATTGCACCATGAGAATTTTGAGGTGTGGTGAAGCATTTATTTTTAAATTATAGGTACCAGCTCAGCATCACTTAAACCTATATTTATTAGACATAGAATCAAACTGAATAGGTAGCTGTTGTACGTCTACAAGTTTCAAATGCGTGCTGCTCGGGAAAATATCCGACATGGGGCAGAACTTAAGTGTCTTCTTGTGCAGGCAGAAACTAGCCTTGTCTTTGATTGAACGAGAAACTAATTTGGTGATTGTACATAAAACTGGAAGCCTCATCTGAAATATTCAAAAGTACAGCAAAGATCAAGTCATGTAAAGTGTGTTGTAAGTGTACTGAAATAGAACTTGAGTAAAACCAGTCATTTAAAAATGTCACGTTGACAACCGCATAGAGTTCATTATTTCAAAAATGTTAGACAGGGGATCATGACCAATATGACAAGTGATATCCACTGGGAAGGTCAAACAAATTTCTTGTGAGTGAGAACCATGAGTGAGTTATGCTGAACCTTCAGGGCTTCATCAGGACTCATCATTGGCAGAAATAATTTCTCCAACAGAACTTTGTGTTTTGATGACACTACCAAGGAAGACCACAACTTGTGGTGTCGTTATTCAATATGCTGGATATTAATCAATCATTCTTCAGTAAGTTCTATGTGTAAACAGGAAGCGGACACATTGCTATATAGGGAGGCTGACAGAATTCACTGCGAGGCTGCCCACCTCTGCGCATTTCAAACCTTTTGTAAAGAAAAGCAAAATACTGTGAATTCTGGAAATCTGAAATAAGAAAACAATGCTGCAAAAACTCAGCAGGTCAGGCAGCATCTGTTGAGAGAAAGAGAATTAACAACATCATAAATATGTACAATATTTAAGAAAATGATGACATACGCAATAATGAACAATAACATTTTTAGTGCATCTTGCTGTCTAATATCTGTGACTAACAAGTGCAACCTCATGTGCTAAATTAATCTTGAGAAATACTGGCTGCAAGTTTTATTACAGACATCCCACGTTCTTGGTGCTGATTCCTTAATATTTTCTCTTCACATTTTTTGGGTTGAGCCCAGTTTAATTAATATATGTGGCATTTATTAATTAACTTGGGAATCTGATTTGTAACTTTAGCAGAGGTGGGCACCACAGCAGTGAATTCTATCGGTCTCAGCATTGCGCCTGCTTCCTGCTTACACATAGATCTGATGAAAGGTCTTCAATCTGAAATATTTATTACTATATTATAAAGTATAGGGATTGGTGAGCAGAATTTTCATAGTTGTAGGTAATGCAAAATAATGGATTGTCAGTCTTGGTATCTCGCCCTCATTATAAAATTTGCATTTTAGACCTGATGCAGGATATAACGGCAATAACACCGCGAGGACCAGCAATTCTTTGACCTCGAATGGCATTTGCAATAATGGCAGGACTGGGCTTGTACGAGTGCTGTACTCAGAGCAGTGAATTGCTCAAGGGGGGCACCTTTCTCTACCCCATTTCTTTGCTTTCGCCAGTTAGAAATGAAATCTTGAGCGTAACCAGAACTGTAACCCACAGACACCTGCAGTGTGAAATCAGGAAAATTGGAAGTTAAAGTGGTTCAGTGATATCAGACTTTGGTCCTAGCTACATCTTTTGGTAGTATAAGTGAATGATAATGATTAATTGCTTCCATGTGAAACAGGGCAGCAAAGTCAATTAATGTCCTAACTAGTAATACTCCAACACACCACTAAAAACTGACTAACTGGCCATTGACCTCATTGATGTTTGTGTGATCTTGCTGTGTATAAAATGGCTGCCATGCTTATCTATATGAAAGTCGCCATCGCCCCCAAGGACCATAGGCTGCTCACCCCTTTTTTAAGAGAGAGCTGACTGGTATTGATTTAACCTGAGAGTCACCACACCTCAAGGGCAAGGTTGAGAAGGCGGGGCATTCATGGATAACCTCAGCCGTTACGGGAATTGAACCCACACAGTTGGCATTGCTCTGCACCACAAACCAACCATCCAGCCAGTCTGAAATGTTTCTGAGAGATGTGATAAGGTACTTACATAACTGCAATGTCTTTCAGCTTGGCTCACTGCCCCTGTTGTTTATAATGATTAAAAGCAGGTGATCAGCTAATCAGTTCTTTTCAATAATAAAACCTGAATAATGGCATACAGGCTGTTACGAGTTTGCTGTAACTTTGAAAGCACAAACTTTTTTGGCTGCGTTTTCTACCTGCTGCTTTGTATCCTGTTTGAGACCAGATCTTCTTCTATGTGCTTTCTAATAAATAGTTGGCTAAACGCCCTTTTCCATACAATGAACATAAACGTGACTGTTGTTCAAATGATAACTGAAAAATACCAGGCGGCTCCAAGCATTTTAAACAGAGTTCACAAAGTACTCAATGTCCGAGTTTTTTAAAAGCACTCAGGTGTAACGCTTCACAGCTATACGTTATGCTAGCTAGAACTAGTCTTACTTTATAAAGTCATGGGCAGATTGGTTTTAAGATACAAACACCAAACAGCTTTGGATAAAAACAGATATCCACAACAATATAGAAACACAGAATCCCTACAGTGCAGAAGGAGGCCATTCGGCCTGCACCAACAACAATTCCACCCAGGCCAAATCCCTGTAACCCCATGTATTTACCCTGCTAATCCCCTTGACACTAAGGGGCAATTTAGCATGGCCAATCAACCTAACCTGCAGATCTTTGGAGTGTGGGAGGAAACCAGAGCACCCAGAGGAGACCCATGTAAACACGGGGAGAACGTATAAACTCCACAGACAGCTACCCAAGGCCAAATTTGAACCTGGGTCTCTGTGAGTCAGCAGTGCTAACCACCTTGTTTAGTATTCTGGGTACTAGTGTTGTTTATTATATTGCTGCCTGCATGAAAAAGACCCACATTATTCTCCATATCTTACTTCGTATTTGATTCATTGGGACATTGTATATAATCTGTGGTATACCAAATTAGGCAAAGTAGGACTTATCCTCTTCTTGGTATTACTAGGTATTAATATCAGTACATGGATCACATCGCACATCAAGCTTGTGAAGCATGCATAAAAAAAAGCACCTAAAATACTCTGCAAACAACAGTATAAATCAAATCTATAGATCATGAGAGGGAGTTCAAGGCTGAAATCTAATCTGGAGGGTCAGATGATGCTTATAAACTTTGGACAGTCCTGAGAAGCTCTTCATTATGTTACAAATCATACTCCCAAGTTATCGAATATCTGCCACACATATTAATTAAAATGGGCTCATCACAAAAGAATGTTAAGAACAAAAATGTTAAGGAATCAGCAACAAGTGTGTGGGAAGTCTGTAATATAACTCCCAGTCAGTATTCCTCAGGATTCATTTAATACGTGAGGTTGCACTCTCTTTCGTATGTGGTTTCAGTTAGTCGCAGACATTAGAAAGCAAGATACACTAAAAATGTTATAAGTTCATTATTGAGTATATTACCATTTCTCTTAAATGCAACACGTATTTGTCTCACTCTTTTATAGTCAAACGTCTTTTTGAAATACGTTAGTTGGATAAGAACGGTCTGTACATTTTTTTGCCAATAGCCCTCAGGTGTTCATGGCAACAACTCTATCAGACTGGAGCATTTTGTAGCCAAACCGCTGGAGCTAATAAAAAAATTCAAAGAACCCTCAAACTTCATTCAGGAAGCTGGCAAGAATCAGTCTTCCTGTCAGGCTGTTAAAGCCACAAACTAACCCATGAGCCCAAACAGTCACACCCACTTGCAGAATCGGGTACAATTTACTAATCGCTCCTCTTTCTAAATTAAATTGGAGCTTTACTTCACATTTATTTGAGTGATGCCACAGGGGACCACTGGTTACAGTTAATGCGAATCTCTACCTCACAACCACATCAGACTCTAAACGCAGTATGACACGGCAAGTTAGTGAATTTTCTGACTGTCAGAGTGAAAAACACTCACACCTGGCTTTAATTTGCCAAGTGTTTACAGCTATCGCTCTCTGAGTGCGAGGATATCAACCTGCAAACAAACCCTTAACGAGGGCCAGTGAAACAGAAAATGTAATGTTACATTTCTGAACGAAAAGTCATGTGGACCAATTCTGGAGAGAGGTTTACATTCCTCGGATCAGTCATAGTTCTGGAACTTCCTCCTTCATTCCCACTCAGCTGCGAGTGCTCTTAAAAAAGGCTTTCGGGAACAGGAAAAGGTTCATCACTTTCAAAAGCTGAACACCACCTCCCTACTTTATCCTTCAATCCCTCTCTTTCCAGGGGTAGGGTGTGAGTATCTCTTGAACAAAATTATACAGTGTCACCTTCTGCAACCTTACCTGCCTTCATCAGTGGTGATTGTGGTGTTAGTTTTTACAATAAATAATCGTCCATCATTGGTCTCAAGTTCAGCAGAAACCATATGCTCATATCATATAGTGTTAGTAACACTAGCCCAGAACTGACTTCAATGAAAGGTGAAAACTTAATGTTGATCCTATTGCAACCGAGGATCCCACAAAAGTTTACATTTCCAGTGCACTGGAAAAAAATGCAACAGAGCCTACCACAGGACCTGGTGCAGAAGGCTTTGAGATTTTTTTGCTTGATTATGTAGCTTGGGGCTCTTTTCCACGTTAAAGACAGTTTATAAATGCAAGATCTTGCTGTTGAAACCTTGGGCTTCCAATGTGACAAAACATACCTCAATAACAAAAGAACAAGAATAAATGGGACTGGATGGATAGCAGAGCAACTATGACCTGGGAGACTTTTCTGATGACCAAGTGGATAAAGGCATCCATAAATGTCTTGGCAGGTCCGTCCCTCTACAGAGAAATCGCTAACTAGTCTGTGTCTCTGCATTATGGAGAAAAATAATATTTGGTTGGTGTTGCCAATTTGGAACACTAGTTGAAGAATTGAACACACCAGTGATGTTTCTATGCTAAAAGGAATCCACCAGTACTGACTCAGCAGGGCCATATGTGAAGAATGGGCACAGAGTCAGGTTCTAGAGAGCTATTAATACATTTCCTGTCATAATGTTTTTGATTTCTACTCATTTAATTGAAATGCCCTTAAGCACTGTACTTGTACACAATAAATGAAGTGTGCCTGCAGTCCAAGGATTTCTTGTTGCAAGTTGCTCATCATTTCTCTTTTAATAAAATGAAATTACAACCAACATTTACAACCAACAACCCATGAAAGAAAGAAAATAGGGACAGGAGTAGGCCATCTCACCCTTCGAGCCTGCTCTGCCATTTGTTATGATCATGGCTGATCACCCAACTCAGTAACTTGTTCCCACTTTCCCCCCAAATCCTTTGATCCCTTTAGCCCCAAGTGCTGTATCTAACTCCTTCTTGAAAACATACAGGCCAAAATCTTTTGGCTATTCACTCCAGCGGGATCTTCTGGTTGTGCCGACAGTGCACCCCTTCCGTGAGTTTCCCAATGGCATGGGGTGCAATCAATGGGAAATCCCATTGACAGCGGTGGGACCAGAAGATCCCTCCACCGGCAAACTGTGCGCCACCTCCCGCTATGAGAAACACACTGCGGGAGGGCCAGAAAATCCCCTATACAATGTTTTGGCTTCAACTACTTTCTGTGGTGAAGAATTCCTCAGGCTCACCACTCTCTGGGTAAAGAAATTTCTCCTCATCTCAGTCCTAAATGGTAAACACTGTATCGTGAGACTATGACCTCTGGTTCTGGACACCCCTGCCATCGGGACCATCCATTCTGTATCTACCCTATCTTGTCCTGTTAGAATTTTATTAGGTTCTATGAGAACTCCCCTCATAACTTCAGCGAATATAACCCTAAACGACTCAACTCCCCTCATATGTAGTCCCACCATCCTAGCCCTACACGCCCTCGATAGCAAGGACATTCTCCCTCAGATAAGGAGACCAAAACTGCATGCAATATTCCACATGTGATCTCACCAAGGCCCTGTATAATTGGAGCAAGAATCCCTACTCCTAAACTCGGATTCTCTCGCTATGAAGGCCAACATACCATTTGCCTACTTCACCACCTGCTGCACCTGCATGCTTACTTTCAGCAAATGGTATACGAGGACACCCAGGTTTTGTTGCACATCCCCCTCTCTCAATTTATAGACATTCAGATGATAATTCATCTTCCTGTTTGTGCTACCAAAAACAGAAGTGTCCTCAGAAACTTGATCAAAAAGAAATGCAAGGTTTCAAGTTATTTTTTCTCTTTTTTCTAATTATCTCTTAGCAGGAAACAATAATGTTCCCTCCTGATCAATAATTTGTAAATAAAACAGAGCTTCTTGCAATTAAGTCTTGCCATCTATAGTCAGTTAATATATTATCATGTTAATATATTATCATGCACACCTGAATCCCTGATATTCCCAGGCACTAGGAATGGCATCAAGCAGAATGGTTCTTGCTGTCAAGATTACAACCCATAGTACTTGGTTCACTCCTCCCTTCTTCCAGGTTTTAACGTTTGGTATTGTGGAAGTGAACTTATAAAGATGTATAGATGTTTGTTATAACTTCCTCATTTCATTTGACCTAATTACTATCGCAGCCATGCAGCTCAGCCCCTACTTTCAGGAGATAGATTGAATAACTGCCAGAACCAAGAGATTGTAATACCTCTCTTAAAACTGGAAGGGAGGAGTGAACCAAGTACTATGGGTTGCAATCTTGACAACAAGAACCATCCTGCTTGATGCCATTCCTAGTGCCTTGGAATATCAGAGGTTCAGGTGTGCATGATAATATATTATCTGATTATAGACTGCAAGATTGTTAATCGCAAGAAGCTCTGTTTTGTGTACAAATAATTGATCAGGAGGGAACATTATTGTTTCCTGCTAAGAGCTAATTAATGTGTAAGATTGTATAATTCCTCACAAACCTTTAAGATTGTGATTTTTATAGAAAGCTCCAATTGTGTCAAGCCAGGAATAATGTAAAAGGCTACAGGCAATGCTGATATCCCGTTTGATCCGGGTTCCCTCAGGGGAGAAATTAATCTTTACTTTTATGTTACTTTTCTACTGGATAGTATGTCCCAGCCACACTGAAGAACTGTGGGACAGTGTGTTGGTGATTTAAACAGATCAAAATTCATGAAAAATAACCCAGTCAGGGCATTAATATGCTCACAAATCTGTCTAAATACCTTCAAACTTGAACTGTCTTCTTTGGTACTGCAAAAATATTCCTGACATAGGCAAGTATATAACAGCTCCCTTTCCCAACAACATGCAGCATCCAAGAATTGGGATCACTGTGATTGTGTGTCTTTGTTCACCATTCTTTCCTCCTTCACCATCCAAGTGTTTTGTGACTGATCTTAATTACGTTATTAATATCTGGTGTATCAAATTTCATACCAAATTTATGCCCATGTGTTTATGGAGATTTGATACAAAAAAGCAGTGAACAGCAAGCCACACAATGATTCAACTCTCCCCACCCAAACCGGAGGTGGGGAGAGTCCAGTTTAACATCAGCAATCAATACCACAGAATATTCCACAATGAGCATTGCAACTATTGGTGGTGGTCGGAGTCCCCTTTGGAAATAAATCCTCTTGTGAGCAGGCATTGTGTGCCCACATCCAGAGTGGTCAGGCTTGGTATCTTGCCTCTCTTCACATCTCAGACAGTATGTGACTTACTGTTAGCAAGTATGTGTAATTTAACTTTGTGGTCCAACAGTCTAGAAATCAGGAAATCAGCAGGTCTGATGGAGACATTCGCTGACACACCCTGTGGGCCTACATGTTGCTGAGATCACTCTTCCATATCTGAATCAGACATCATGGCATTGAGAGTATCATAGAATCCCTATAGTGCAGAAAGGAGCCATTCGGCCCATCAAGTCTGCACTGACCACAAACCCACCCAGTCCCTATTCCCATAACCCCACTTATTTACCCTGCTAACCCCCTGACACTCGGGGGCAATTTAGCAAAGCCAATCAACTTAACCTGCACATCTTTGGACCGTGGGAAGAAACTTAAGCACCCAGAGGAAACCCACACAGACACAGGGAGAATGTGCAAACTCCAAACAGAAGGTGATCCAAGCCGGGATTCGAACCCGGGCCTCTGGTGCTGTGAGGCAGCAGTGCTAACCACTATGCCACCGTGCCACGACCACCACGACCACCGCCCCCCCGCCTCCTCCATTGTATTAAGCAGAGGTAAATTACTGTATCCCAATCAATCAATGTTGAATTCTAAAATGATTAACACGAACAGAATAAATGCTGGAAAAACTTAGTCAGACAGCAGCTGTGGAGGGAAAAACAACAGTTAATATTTCAGGTTGACAACCTTTCATCCAGAAATGGGAAGAGTTAGGGAATGTAATGGATTTTAAGCCAGTGAAAGTATAAAGAGTAGCAAAAGAACGAAAGCAAAGGTCTGTAATAAGCTGGAAGACAAGAGGTTAAAGAATCAAAAGTCAGAGGGAGTGGTAATGCCCAAATACAGGAACAAAAGATATGTTTAGAAGTGTGAATAGCAAATTGATGAACAGCTACCATCTAACATGGTGAACTATTCTGGATCAATATTTTGAGCAGAAGGGATACTAATCCAAATGGTTCCTCTTGTTCGTAACCTCCAGGCCTGACAATTGCTAAGTGTGTCTCTGAGAACCTCTGCATACAAATTACTGTTGCAGAAAATTCAGATTTAGTTTCATTTGGCTGTTTTTTTTTAATTGTTTCATTAAAAACTGCTCTTTCGTCCCTTCCTGAAGGCAGTTGCTGGATTCTGGTTCCACAGGCACTGGACATATTCTGGTATTTCAACAAAGGCCAAAACTTCAGCTGAAAGCCCAGGCTGATGCATACAGAATTTTAGGCCATCAACGTCAGACCATGATTCTGTCCACACCCAAGATCTGCACATGCACATCTTCGAATAGATGTCATTGGACTGAAATTAGACTTGGACAGAGACAAAAAAAGTAGAGAGAATCCATTTTACCACCCATGATAGGCCACACCTGGTATTTGCTTCTATTGTGGTTGTATTTTAGATGTGACATATAGTAAGCATTTTATGCAATGCCACTGGTTTGCAACTCTGCTCACATCCAAGTTCACCCCAGCTGAATTGCGATCAGTGCTAAAATTCTCCACTCTCTAACACAAAGCTAGCTGAAGCAGTACACTAGCATAGACCAGCAAAGTATAGAATCATAGAACCCTACAGTACAGAATGAGGCCATTCAGCCCATCAAGTCTGCACCGATCACAATCTCACACAGGTCCTACCCCCATAACTCCACGTATTTACCCTAGCTAGTTCCCCTGACACTAAGGGGAAATTTAGCATGGCCAATCCACCTGACCCGCACGCCTTTGGACTGTGGGAGGAAACCAGAGCGCCCGGAGGAAACCCACGCAAACACGGGGAGAATGTGCAAACTCCGTACAGACAGTGACCCAAGCCAGGAATCGAACTCGAGTCTCAGCCAAGGTTAAACCTGGAATCCTTTTGCAATGGACAGCTAAGTATTACAATATAGCAGCTGAATCCCTCATTTATTTACCTCCCTTCACCCCACTTCCTGTGATTTAAAATAAAGAAGTCAACAGTGTCGCAAGTGCAAAGAATTCATCAAAGCTTCCCACTGTCTGAGTGGATAAGTTGCACACTGTATTTGCATTTTCTCCTTATAGATGCTTACTGGTCTGATGGCCACTACTGTTTTGTTCTTGAGAAGTGTTTTCTTGTTAGCTACAGGTTAGACATCCAAGATCTGGCGCCCTCGGGACCGAGAGCATGCTGGATTTGGAATTTTCCCAGAGTTGGACTCCTCTGCTCATTATTCTCCTGTGTTTATTAATGAAGCCAATGAAGTTATACTTTCATCATCCACGGTTGATTGTTTGCCCGGTGGTTGTTTCCATTCACAAGCATTTCTCAAAGAATAACAGGAAAGTTCGATTGTTAATCCGCAAATCTCCAAGATGCCCAAAGTTCTCCAGCCGTTCACACACTGCTGCCGCTGCAAATTTGGCACTCGGCCAAATCGCTGTTCACAGTAGCAGGACCAGAGAATCCCAGCTGCGGGCAAGGTTGGAGAATTCTGGACATTACAGTCTTTCGCAGGAGTGTGGGAACCAGACCAGTCCGTCATTTCAAAAATGTCCAGTTTTGGACTGTTCTTGTTTTTGGACAGCTGAATTTTGTCTGTCCAACCTGTACTACTACCTTGATAAAGTAGGAGGATGTGATGCAGCAAATGTCACCACATTAACAATTTGCTGTTGTACTATAATTGGCATTTTCACCAGAGGAGAAAGTGTATGTACCTGAAGCATAAAACCTTACACTACCCTACAACCAATATATTGGCATCTATATATTGAGGTGGCACAGTGGCACAGTGGGGGGTGGCACAATGGCACAGTGGTTAGCATTGCTGCTTCAAAGCGCCAGGGACCCCGATTCAATTCCGGCCTCGGGTGACTGTGTGGGTTTGCACATTCTCCCTGTGTCTGCATGGGTTTCTTCCGGATGCTCCAGTTTCCTCCCACATTCCAAAGGTGTGTGGGTTAGGTTGATTGGCCATGCTAGTGTCAGGAGGATTAGCAGGGTATATACATGGGGTTACGGGGATAGAGCCTCGATTGGATTGTTGTCGGTGCAGGCTGGATGGGCCGAATGGCCACCTTCTGCACTGTAGGGATTCTATAATTCTATGGTAATAGATATTGGTATTAGTTCTATAGCTGAACTCTCTCAACTTGGTCCCAAGGTGCCCACTGCAGTGATGTTTTAACTTCCAGAGGATACTTTCCTTTACCAGTGACAATCCATACAGAGTGTCTCAGCTCAAATGTTACAAATCAGCTTCTGGTCAAAAGTAATCAACAGCATCACAGTTCTATCAGCAGTCAGCAATATTGCTAACAGAATCAGTAACACGGTAACTGCAGAGACAAATAGGGGCAGCACATCAAGGGCAGGACATAACTTCCAACCCACATTCCATCCTTCTCCTCACACAATGAAACATGGTACTGTCCAAGCTGAAAAAATCACCAAGAAGGTCCCTTACCAAGATTGAGATTTAAAGTAACGTTGCTCAACATTTGAAAAAACTGTGCTGAAAATTTGAAGCTGTAGAAGATGATTGTGCAAGGACAAACCTGAGGCAGTTAAAATCTAAGCAGCTTTGAATATTTTCACTGGGATCACAGGAACATCCTTTGAACTTTGGGATGCCATGAAGCTGTGATAAGATACTACATAAATGCAAGTTCTGTCTTTAATGAATGTTGGCAGGCTGTTTGACATGTGGAGATGATCACACAAGAGAAAGATCTTGTGCTATACAAGCACACTTTCTAACAGGAGTCCAGTTGGATAGCAATCAGGTAAAGAATGTTTCCCTCTTTCGTTATAGGACAGTAAGAAGTCTCACAACACCAGGTTAAAGTCCAACAGGTTTATTTGGAATCACGAGCTTTCGGAGCGCTGCTTCTTCATCAGGACTCACTTCTGCCCTAGCGAATTTTTCTCTCCCTCTGTAAATTGCATGCATTAAAAACAATGGTGCAAAATCAGTAAATATTTAATAAAATCATGAGCTGAGTGCAATTCTAAAGACCAGGTACCATATCTGGAGGCTACCTGCCCCCCCGTGGCTCAGTCTGCGCGAATTATACAATGTGTTTGTTAACAGAGCACTGATACACATCTGTGGAGTGCAGTGAGACACTTTTCTATGTACGGGTACTAAATAAATGGGAGTTGTTGATGGTAACAAATGTTTTTAAAAGTTGCATTTTGTACCACACTTTCAGTTCCACATTCCCAAAATACTCTCTTGTCCAGAATACTGATGAACTTCTGCTTCACAGTTGCAAATACCAAGTACATTACACGAACTGAAATAGCCATTGCCTCCCAAAATTTTGATAAAAGTTTGTTTGTATCCTTTGTGTGTGCATCAGTGTCCTTTGCACTGACATCGTGCCTCGGTGACTCATTTAACAGCAGGTTCTGCCATTCGTGTCTGTTTGGCTTCCCTCCTATGTAAATGTGTAACCTCCTCTGGCTACCTGCCGTTAGCACATCATTCTATCATTATGCCTCCTTCATCCTCCTCCTGTTGCGAACACAATCACATCATTCTACATCCAGACCAGCTGGGGTTTCCTGCCTTCGCAGGAGGTGGAGTAAGAGAGCAAACAAGCAAGAGAGCTGGCTTAACATTATCAGTTAAGGACAATGCAAAGAGCAGCAGGTGAGATCTGGGGAGATCCCTTGCAAGAATAACACTGGGTTTAAAAGGCAGAGCCATTTAAAAACAAACTGACACGTGAAATTACACAAGGACAGTTCATTAAAATGCAGTTTAAGAACAATCTAACACATTGTAAGATAAAAGAGAACAAAACTAAATCCTTGTCTTAATGAAAGGTCAATTTTGCTCTTGCATATTAAGTAGAAATAAATTATTTGTTTCAACACAAACTATACCAAGTCCCAAACACTGGGCAACAGTGTTCATTAATTGCTGCATTAACCTTGTAGCTTGTGTAGATCATCTGGGTTTCTTTGCAGTTTATATTGTATATGATATTTGCTACTTGGTCAAAAGGGAGACAAAAACCCCACAACAGGCAGATTCTGATTAACGTTAGAGGGGTCATTTAGACATGAAATGTTAACTTTGTTTCTCTCCATGATGCTGCCAGACCTATTGAGTTTATCCAACATTTTCTGTTATTATTTCAGATTTCCAGCATCTGCAGTATTTTGCTTTTATTTGAGTGTCACGTTACTTTCCTCATGTCCGCATTTGATCTGATCTCACCAAAACCAATCTCACCAAACGGCCTCATTGCATGCGACAGTAGGAGACACACTTTTACAGCTTTATGATGATCGTATGGTTTACTCCCTTTAACTCCATCATTTTCTTCTGCCAAACAATTTGAAGTATTCAATTGTTTGAATTGCACAATTTAAATAAAGCAGTACAAAAGACTTTCTGGGTATAAAAGTTTAGATGAACAAATAATTCAAATAAAATGACTGAGTTACTAAGTCCATTAAAATTGTTTAAAAATTTAAAGACAGAAGTAATTTAGATTACACCAAATATTAGTATTAAATATTAAGTTCTGTAACAACCTTACTGAGTTAAACATCAGACATTTGCGAGGAGAAGTACCACTTAATTATCATTTCTCAGTAACAAAATAGGTAGAAAATAGCCTGCTTAGCAGAAGCAGCAAGCACTATCAATCCAGAGGAAAACTTTGGGGGAGATATAGACCATAAGGTATCAGAGCAGAATTAGGCCATTCAGCCCACCGAGTCTGTTCTACCATTCGATCATGGATGATGTGTTTCTCAGCCCCATTCTCTCGCCTTTTCCCCATAACTTTGATCCCCTTACCAATCAAGAACCAATTTATCTCTATGTATTCATAACTTATGTATCTTGGCTCGCCTCCAGCTTGAACTCCCATGAGTTACTGTCACCCCTACTCATACCACCCGCCACCCAGCCTCATCCAAAAACTTCCCCGATGCTGTGCATTTGCTTGTTCTGACAGAACAGGGAGACAGGAAGGTCAAGTGTTGGATCAAACCCAAGATGGGGTGCAATGCCTTACCTTGTCAGCCTGGATCTTGTTTGTCTCTCTTGTGGGGACCATGCATTGGATTCAATTGGAATTTGAATTTGGTTTTTGGAGCAAGCAAGGAATGGATTTGGATTTGCCCGGTCCCCTCTGAACACTGGCTTTGTAACTTTAAGAATGGAGTAATATGCCTAGGGGATTTTCACAGTAACTTCATTGCAGTGTTAATGTAAGCCTACTTGTGACACTAATAAATAAATGTAAAATCTTAAACTTTTTTTAAAGTTTAAGTTAAATTTAAACTTTAAAAAAACAGGAAGCGGCAATCACTCAGAGGGCCATCACTGCTGGGTCTTGACATCATAGTTAAGGCAAATCTTACCATCCACAAAAGGGCACTGTGACCAATGATAAGGGCGTTTTAATGCAATTAAAACACCCTTATCATTACCCTATTTACTGGGGCTGGCATTTTGGATCTCCCTGGTTTCTCTTCCTCTGCACCCCTAGGAAAGATTAATAAAAAGGCAAAACACTAGCACATGCTGGAAATCTGAAATTAAAAGATCAGCAAGTGCAGGAAATACTCAACAGGTCCTGTAGGGTCTGAGCAGAGAGAACAGAGTTCATTATATTTCAGGTCTGTAATCTTTCATCACAGCTAATGTTAACTCCACAGATGCCGCCGGAGTATTTCTAGCGTTGTCTGTTTTTTTATATTTTTCGATGTGCATTTTTAAGATCTTTTTTTAAGATTTTAAAGCGAATCAACAACTGCAGAAAGGTAGCTACGACAAAAAAAGAAGAGTAATGTGTGAACACATTATTGGCTCCCTCCCCTCCTGGACATGTACTCTGTGACAGGTTCAGCAACTGAGGTCCTTTTTAACATCGAGGGAAAGGACATTGAACTAACAACGCGGTGCCCCGAATCATTCTGAAGCGAAAAGTTACAACTACTGCAAAGTAATTAGGAGGTGCCGGTAAGAGGTGTTTACAGAACTGAAACCCCCCTCTCGGATTAGAACATCCAACCCTCTCACCGGAATTCAGAAATCACTGAACCCTAGAAACGAATTCGCTCCAAGATCTAATCCGTTTCTCTAACTTGCTGAAAAATTCAAAGCAATAGAATTTAATGAGACATTTCTATTCATCTTTCCAGATTGTTGAAGTTTTAAGTGTAAAACATTCGTGCGTGTTGTTACGTTGCTCACATCTGATGTATAAAACTCCTCCACTATTTAATCCCAAAGCCACGAGACGGCAGCGAACTTCCTTATCTGGTAAATCAACTGGTTTCAATGCAGCGCTTGGGGATGGTCCAACAGCACCACATTCTGCGTCCAACTATAAAAGCTGCCGCTTGTCCGATCATCTAAAGAACAAACACTGGTTGACACGGAAATCCCAGCCTGATGTGGCTCAAGATGCGGACTCCCCTTTGTGCAGACAAGTGAGCAGGGTGGTTTACACCGCTGCAAATTCCTATACTGGAAATATAAGCAGCAACACTGCTCGGGAGCTAGAAAAGAAGTTGCCTGGGTGATCTCAAATACTTTCTGCGAAAGGGAAGGAATTCCTCCAACTTTTCTTTTGCACCTCAGCAGTTAATTGGTGCTGGAAATCTTAATCACCCACACAAATATCACAGCACCCTGAAAACAAACTCGGGCAGTATCCCCACACTTAATTTACAGGAACAGGTCCCATTTCTGTGTCCCATTTAGCAAAGATGCTGTAAGTGATGCTTTCTCCACCGCCCCCCCCCCCTCCCCCCGTCTCTCTTACCTGGGAGAAATTGAGGCCATTTAATGGATGACATTGCTCTTCGACTCGCTCCACCGCCCCGGTCCTTTTCTTCATCCTCTCAGCCTCCTGAGCCAGGTACAGATCGAGTACGGGGACCCCTCTGGATCTAATGTCAGCCTCGGTAAGAGAGTTCACCATTAGCATCACCCACACTGGCCTCTTCCTCTCCCAATTGCCGGCGATGGCGTTGAACAGGTAATCCGCGTACAGCCCTTTGCCTCTCTGGTCAGGAGTCATCCACAGCGGCATCATCACCTTCACATATTCCAGGTGCCTCTTCAGCCTCCTGTACAACTCCCTGGGGAGGACATCCTGCAGGTTCTCCCCATGGGGCAGCATCTGACAGCTGGTCAGGGCCGAGATGGTGTAAGGGTCAGTCAGATCCAGCTCAAAGTACACACTGTTGCTGTACTGGAAAGCCCTCTTGCAATTATCAGCCACGAAATCCCACACTCTGGTGTAAGGGACGTGGATGGTCCCGAATAAATAAGCCGGAGGGTCGCGGCGGATAGTCCAGAGGAATGAATTCATCTCTCCTTGCTGCCGTTTGGATGAGAAAACAATAAAAAAAAAGGGGAGAGAGAGAAACAGGGAATAAAATTTAATGTCAACTCACCAAACAACGAGAAATGGGTAAAAAAAACCAACAAAGTAGGAACCGTTTCCAGTTTAATTTTATTAAATAAGGGAGTATCTTGGCAAATCACTCAAGCTGCAAACTGAAGTTTGGTTTTATTAAAGTAATCGGGGGAACATGCTGCAGAATGACATTTTATTTTTAAAAATCCACTGGAATTCAGGTGTTGGGAGTGAGAGAGACATTCATCAGATTAATTTTCACTGGAATATAAGAGCTAGGGTTGAGTTTTTGAGTTGGGTGAAAAAAGCACTGGGGAAGATAGTGGGGAGAAGTTAGTGAGCGAGCGGAGAGAGAGGGGAGAGGTTGAAGAAGCTGCAGCATTGACACTGGAACAACAGAAACAACCAAAAAAGTTAACTCACCGACTTGGGAAGTTCACACTGGCCCGTGTCTCGGAGATGGTTCTCTTTGGAGGTCACGCTTTGTACAACTAGACTCACAACAACCCACACCAGCCCGGCGTTAGCCTGCATCCTGCCTTCCATCCAAGTTGAGGTTGTTGTTCTGCTGTTGTCTTTTTCTCTCTCTCTCTCTCTAACTCATCCACACTCCGCGCAAAGTCCGGCGAGATCAGACCGCAAGATCAGAAAGTTCTCCTGATCTGGGAAGCTGAACGCCACAAGCCGCCATACTGCCCCAAGGAGCATGGACGATCCTCCTCCCCCAGAAAGGTTGCCTCTATTGAGTTGAGGTGCGGGTGATGGGAGAGGGAAGGTTTTTTAAACAGCATCTCCTCCCGGCGATCGCACATGGGGATGCCGGCCGCGGCTGCCTCCGCTTGCTGCTGCTGCTGCCTCTTATTTGAACAAGCCCAGGAAGGCGGGTACTGCTACTCCGCATGTCAGCATGTCACTACTTCAGGGGCTATAACACTCTGCTTCTCTCTCTCTCACACACACACACACAACTTCTAAACGGGGTGGTGGAGGAGAGGGGGGAGAGGAAAAAAAGAAACTTTTTTTTTGTCCGGAGCTCTTCCAGCGGCAGCCCGAAGGTGGCGGCACACACGCGGCCAAAGCCAGGGTCTGGCCCTTCCCCAGTCACTGCTGTCCCCTCTCCCTGTCCCCCAGCAGCCTGCTGCAAGCAGGGATTTCCTGGCTGTGCCTCTTCATCCTCCGTTCAGACCTTTTCATATCACAAATAGAGGGTCAGAGTCAGGAGCAATGGAAGAACACATCAAAAAAAGCTGCAGTTTACATGGACAAACTGATCAAGTGAATCCCTAAACTGAGGGTAAAGACATTGAAATTGTGAGGTTAAAAAGGTTTCCCTTTTGGGTAAAGACACTGAATTGTTTTGACAAAGGGTCATCTGGACTCGAAATGTCAGCCCTTTTCTCTCCGTACAGATGCTGCCAGACCTGCTGAGATTTTCCAGCATTTTCTCCTTTGGTTTTAGATTCCAGCATCTGCAGTAATTTGCTTTTATCCATTGAAATTGTGACATGGAAATAGACAACCCTTCATGTTGATGTTCATCCTCCACACCCAGCCTCTGTCCCCTCGCCAAAGGCAGATATAGAGCATAAAGTCACCGTCAATCTGCCAGTTCAGCCTCCAGTCCACTGAGGGAGAGAATATTTGAGGACTCGGATCTCAAAGCCCCAGACTAAGCTCTTGGTTGACTGGACAGCAATGATTTCTGTGCTTCTATTTGCTTCAGAGACTTGGACCACCTACAATAGGCATTGCCAAACACCGAAGAAGTACCACCAGCAACGCCCTCACAAGATCCTCCAAATCCATTGGCAAGAAAAACAATCCGACAGCGACATTCTCCCACAGGCCAACTTGCCGAGCATTGAGGCACTAATCTCTCAAAACCAACTCCACTTGGCAGGATGTGTTGCTCAAATGCCTGACACCAGACTCCCCAAAACAACTGTTCTAGTCAGAACTCTGCTGCGGCATGAGACTCCCGGGAGGGCAGTGGAAACGATTTAGGGATGTCCTCAAAGCATCCCTGAGGAGATGACAAATCCCCACCGCTCATGGGAGTCCCTGGCTTGTGACTGACTGAAATGGAGAAGGTTCATTTAGGAAACTCTGATCACATCGAGAGACCTTGTCAGGAATGTGCAGAGGCAAAGTCGAGACATCAGAGGGAGCACACAAATCTCCAAACAGTCATTCTACCTACCCCTTCAAGTACTGTCTGCCCTAACTGTAGCATGGTCTGCAGATCACACATTGGACTGATCAACCATCTCAAAACTTAACAAACAGGAGTAGAAGGAAATCATCCTCAAACCCAGGGAAGAACTGCCTCAGAAGAAGGAAAAGTTTCTCCTATCTTTTATCAAACTCTTATATTTAATCTTACATCTATCATTTTTGATCCCCTCAACCATTGGAAACACTTTCTGTTCGATTTCATCCTTGAGGGTTTTAAAGATCTCACTTAAATTACTCCCAATTCTCCTTGATTTTCACAATAGCACCTCCCTATTCTACTTCATTCTCCAGCCAGTTACACATAGGGCTCTACTTGAAAATGGTAATGAACTGTTGAATGCTGCATGATACTTACATCAGCCATGTAATACCAGCCACCTTAGGAAATATGAAATACTAATAAAACCTTTTCAATCCCAAAGATAGGGGTGTCTAAAACTAGAGGGCATAGGTTTAAGGTGAGAGGGGAGAGATACAAAAGTGTCCAGAGGGGCAATTTTTTCACACAGAGGGTGGTGAGTGTTTGGAACAAGCTTCCAGAGGTAGTAGTAGAGGTGGGGGTACAATTTTGAAAAGCGTTTAGATAGTTACATGGGTACGATGGGTATAGAGGGATATGTGCCAAATGTGGGCAATTGGGAATAGCTTAGGGGTTGGGCCGAAGGGCCTGTTTCCATGCTGTAAACCTCTATGATTCTATGAATTGCAAAAGGAGAACCACTTGTCACTGAACTACTGTTAGCGATCACATGTGAATCATAACTAGCTACCACATTGCCACTGGCATTTGTTGTTCATTCACCTTACACAAAACAGCAAACTGAAAATACAACTCCATTAACATTGTGACTTCCTTCAATCAGAAACAACATAGTAAGGAAAATCTGTCATTTCTTTAAAATGCCGATTCTGTAATTGTCTTTCAGAATGTTTGAGAAGGACTTTTAAGAGTTCCCATCAATTGTAAAGGGATCAATTGGAATTTTCTTGAATAATAAGAAATCCTGGTCCAAGCAACTTGATAACCCTTGACCTGGAGACAGTGAAAAGCGGAAAGAAATTAAGATACAAAGAAGTCATGTCGATGGCAGATACAAAGGAGAGCCACGAATAGAGGAGTTGGAGATGAAGGCACAGATGCTGACACAAAGAGAAAGTAACCAGAAAGAGGAATATATAGGACCCGAACCTCTACAGAGGAGCAATCAGAGTCAGATTCCTACTTTCTGATCTTTAAATGTTTTCGAACCTGTCCTGCCCGAACTTTCTTCTTAGGTTGGGCAAGAAGTGTGCAGGGCAGCATGCCCCTGAAGTCTTCAGCCAAGCACTGCTGCATTGGAGAAAATGAGGTTGTGCTTCTGTTTTTACAGCACTAGCTGCAGTAATGCAGAGTGTAAAGGTCCAGCCAGGTTTAAAAGTCTTTGACAAGCCAAGGGGAAGGCAAGCACATAAGGCAAATGGATGGGATTTGGGCAGGAGGAAGGGTCAAATCTGGCCTTGGCACGGGGAGGGGAGAGAGGGCTGGGCCTTGAGGCCCTGGGAAGGAGAGTCCCAATTGCAGGAAAAACAGTTTCGAGGGGGTGTTAGTCAGGGAGTGGCAGGACCCCTGTGTGAGGGGGGAATCCTATGAATGTACAAGTCCTTATGTGGGCGTTGTCAGGGGGTGGGAGGAATCTCATGGGGTGGGGAGTCCTGTAGGGAATGGTAATGAGGGAGGTAGGGGATTTTCTTGGGGGTGTTGAGGGATTCCCATGAGCAGTTGCTGTAGGTCTATACAATAGTTACCCAGAAGTTAGAAGTGGTTTTATTATTTAAACTTTTTCTGGTAACTATTGTAACCCAGTTGGAACCATCCAAAGTTTTCAATTTGTATCGCATTTCTGGATGGTTCGCAGTTCAGGGTAATTGCCCTGGGGAAGTTTGCACTTTCTGGGCAATTGCCATGCAAACCTCACCTGTGAACCTCTGTGGGGGGAGTGTGGGTGGGGGGGGGGGGGGGGGGGGAGGTTCCCTGGCATTTCTGTGGGGTGCCTCCCAGTTACAATGCCCTGGGGTTTGGCCCATTTTGAATTCTTGTGAGGAGAAGAAACAAATCATTCTCAGGAAAGAATCAGTTTTTTCTCTTTGACAGAAAAGGAGACAGGAACTTTCAGAGACAATGTGCAAGATGATGCATAACCTGGAAAGCTATGTGAATAGCTCAGAGATGCCAAAGAACTGGGTGCTTTCCTAGAAGTGGCCAAATCATGAATCAAGGTATTGCTGGTTGATCAGTTGGAAAGAAACTCTGGAAAGCTGCAGCATCAGAATTGTCATGACCTGAGTAAGAGAGGATTCTTAGAAATGTGCCTTGCTGATGATAATCATCCCTGTGAAACTCGAAGGTGAAGGTTGTTGTTGGATGGGACTCCTAACTTCCCCTACTGAATAAAAAAGAGCATATTGTGGAACGGTATAACCACATTGGGCTAGTGTCTGTGGGGAATGTTGCAGGTGCTTGTGGTTGTGTAATGGGTATCTTCATTGTATCAGCTACATAAGGTGAAATGTACCTTTTTAATTGAAGTGTCAGTTGCCTGTTAATTCATGTCTGATTGCGGGTGTTTCTGATTTATGTTAAAGTAAAAAGTTACAAAGAGTGAAACCTTGCTGGTAATTTCTTCATTTGTGTGTCATTCAGAAGATGTTGTTATTTTAGTTTACGGTACCACCACGGGAATCGGAACAATACTCAAACACCGAGATAAAATAATTGTGCAAATATTTCCCCCAAAAATCACTTAAATATAACAAAATACAATATTCTTTTTTAAAAATTAGCTAATTTAATTACTGTTTGTGGGATGGTGTTAGTATGAAATGGCTGTTGCATTTCCCCATATTGCAGTAATACATTTCGGTCCATCTGTGACATTGCAACAATATGATAACACACAAGCCTGTGGGTAGGATTTTCTGCTCCTCCCCTCTCCTCACCCCAGGTTGCATGTTTTCTGGCAATGCTGTTGGCTTGCCATTGGCTACCAGCTGGGTTTTTCAGAACCACCGGTGTCTATGCCATTTTGCATGGCTCACCCCCCCCCCCCCCATTCCCCATACCAACAGGGAACCCACCACCAGGGGCGATGGTTGTCTTTGGCGGAACTGGAAGATCCCACCAGCGAGAAGGGCAGGAAAATCTCACCCCATGTTGCTCAGTTGATTTCACTTGTTGTTTATAAGTCATGTCCTGTTCCCAATTGCATTCTTTAAAAGTTTAGTTTATTTTTTTATTAGTGTCACTAGTAGGCTTACATTAACACTGCAATGAAGTTACTGTGAAAATCCCCTCATCGCCACACTCCAGCGCCTGTTCAGGTACACTGAGGGAGAATTTAGCATGGCCAATGCACCTAACCAGCACATCTTTCGGACTGTGGGAGGAAACCGGAGAACCCAGAGGAAACCCACGCAGACACGGGGAGAATATGCAGACTCCACGTAGACAGTGATCCAAACCAGGAATCAAATCTAGGTCCCTGGTGCTGTGAAGCAGCAGTGTTAACCACTGTGCCATCATGTCACCCGTTCCATTCTCAATCTAAAAGATGTCGTATTGTCACTGGTAATGCGATAAAAATGTGAAATGAGGCTGTGCATATTTCAAATACAAATTAACAAAAAAAAGCGTCGATATCTATGTCACATATATTGGCCAGTATTCTCTGACCTCGCCTACGGCTGGGATTCTCCTGTCCCGCTGCAGTGAATGGAGTTTTGGCTAAGGACTAAATTTTCTGTTTTCTGCTGGCAGCAGTGGCAGAGCGAATGAGATCAGAGAATTCCAGCCATCATATAGAAAAGAATCTCTGGCAATTAAGTGATGAGATTAGGTCTAAATTAAGATCACAGTGTAGATTCTGGGCATAAGGGAAGATCACTGAGAGATAGAACTAGGGTTTCTGCTCTTGTATGGGCTATTCAACAGTTGTGATATGTGTGATTGGATCGAGTATAGCATCTGGTGCCAACCAGCCAAATTAAAAGACATGGGGACATGGCAAATTGAGTAAAGAATTAGCATGGCAGAAGCAAGTCATTTGTGGCTTTTCAAAGATAACTTTGAACCTCTAGTTCATATCTTTTTTTCAACCTTGGCCAACTTGGCAATTGTAAAAAGATCACAGTTATCAGTTAGCGGTTCAAAGATCATTGAATGTATGCAATTATTGATTAATCATTAACACACTCAGCAGCCGTCCTTGGACCATAGATCATTAATGCAACAACTGCCCTGGATGGTTAGAACAACCCTGATCAACATTTAGCAAGCGTTAGCTCTTCTCTCTCACATTCATGTGTTAAGGCTTCTCATTCTGTGTTTTTCTGTTGTCAGTTTCCCGTTCCCATACCTTTCTTCAACTTCATCTTCTGGGGTTTTCATTTTGAGTTTCTCTTCCACATTTTTGTTGCCTCCTGTTCTGAAAGGCAGCACAGAGGAATAAGTGAAGTATAGAGAAAGAGAAATGAAGATCAGTGAGACAAAATAGATTTAGAAAACAAAGATAAAATGATGTGGGTGGAAAATAAAAGTGGAGAAGAAAGATTGACTTCAAAACAGAAAGTGCAGGAGAGATGAAAAGACAGAAGTGAAAGTCAAAGAGATGAAAAGACAGAAGTGAAGCAGGAAAGAATGGAATTACAGGGGCACAGGTGCGGAAGTGAGCAAGCGCAAAATGAAGGAAGGCAGAGAGAGAAAACAAAACATGCAGAAGCTTCACATAATGATTACAACACAGAAGGAACCCAGAATGGGTGACACATTAGCACATTGGTCAGCACTGCTGCCTCATAACACCAGCGACCCAAGTTTTGATCCTAGCCTTAGGTGACTGTGTGGAGTTTGTACGTTCTCCTTGTGTCTGCATGGGTTTTTTTCAGGTGCTCCGGTTTCCTCCCACAGTCCAAAGATGTGTAGATTAGGTGGATTAGCCATGGTAAATGCGCGGGCTTTACAGAATAGGGTGGGGAGTGGGTCTGGGAAAGATCTTCGTTTGGAGAGTTGATGCAGACTCAATGGGCCGAATGGTCCCCTTCTGCACTGTAGGGATTCTATGATTATTAGGAGGACATTTGGCCCATTCTGTATATGTCATCTCTCTGGAGGAACAAATTAGCCAGTCCCACTCAACATTGACTCTCTCCCCCATCTTTTCCTGTGACCCCACAAATTTGTTTTCTCTTCAGCTCCTTACCCAGTTCCATTTTGAATATCATGATTGAATCTGCCTCCAATACACTCGCAAGAAGTGCATCCTAACCACTCGCTGCTTAAAAAGATTTTCCTCAGATCACCTTTGTCTTTTTGCCAATCACCTTAAATCTGTGCTCTCTGGTGCTCAAACTTTCCACCAGTCAGAACAATTTCTCTCGATCTACTGTGTCCGGATCCCTCATGGTTTTGAACACCACAATCAAATCCCCTCCCAACCTTCTTTTCTCCAATGAGAATGAATAACGCCAGATCCACGAAGCTGGAGTCCGGAAAAACCGTTCACCACTACTCTCTGTTTCCTGTCACTCAGCCAACTTGGTAGCGATGCTACCACTGTATCCTTTATTCTATAAGGGTCAGCCTTGCTGGCAAGCCTAAGATGTGATGTGGAGATGCCGGCGTTGGACTGGGATGTGACATTTTATCTAACACTTCAAATACGTTGCCCTCATCAACCCGCTCTGTTAGCTAATCAAAATGCGTGATAATTTAAAAAGAAAGACTTGCCTTTATAAAGTAATTTTCATGACCAAAGTGCTTTACAGCCAATGAAGTAATATTTTGAAGTGTAGCCACTGTTGTAATGTAGAAACACAGCAATTAATTTTGTGCTCAGCAAATTCCGACAAACAGCAAAGTGATGATAACGAGATAATCTTCCTTTGTGATGGCAATTGAGGAAAATGTATTGGTCAGGAGCCCAGGGATAAGTCCCAGGTTGTTCTTTGAAATAGGAAAGGAGAAAGCATGTAGCGAATGAAAGCAGAAGTGGGAGAGGGACGTTGTTGTAGATGCATCACTGAAACATATTGTTGGCTGGGAGGACAGGAAAAGTTGAGAGATTTGCTTGCACACATCCCAGAAATGTTTGAGAACCACTGAATTAAATTATTTGTTCAGATTTATTGTTGAGAATGAAAAACAGCTTCAATGCATTGAGGTAAACATGAATGAGATGTGAATGTGAAAGGACATGCTTGCTGCGACCCTGTCATCAGCAGCCTAGCACTAGCATGGATTTCCACTTAGTGCAACATTGATTTAGCTGCTGAAGAGTAGTTTGTTCCCTCCGTGGAACAATGTTATTGTTACTTGCAAGGTAGCTCCAACTACATGGTTTAAAGAAATTATCAGCCTTCAACATCATGGCCATACCACTTGCATTGTGGGAAGAGTGAGATCCATGTGTTGCTTTAACATTTTTTGCAATATGGAGACATTCTAATGAGGGATCAGCCCTCTCACTGTAATTCCTTCTTGTCGCTAAGAAGACAAAAAGTCTGGAAGTCCGGAATGGTGGGTGGCACGATGGCACAGTGGTTAGCACTGCTGCCTCACAGTGCCAGGGTCCTTGCAGGAGCAGCCAACATGTCATTTGCCTTTGACTGCTTGCTGTATCTATATGTTAACTTTCTATGTTCCTTGTATGAGTGTATTCAAGTCTCTCTGAGCATCAACATTTAGAAGTTTTCACACCTTTTGAAAAATGTTCGCCTTTTCTATTCTCATAACCAAAATGAATAACTTCACAATTGGGCGGCAGGGTGGCACAGTCGTCAGCACTGCTTCCTCACAGTGCCAGGGACCCGGGTTTGATTCCTGGCTTGGGTCACTGTGCATGCGGAGTCTGTACGTTCTCTCCGTGTCTGCGTGGGTTTCCTCCGGGTGCTCTGGTTTCCTCCCACAGTCCAAAAGACATGCTGGTTAGGTGCATTAGCCAGGCTAAATTCCCCCTCAGTGTACCTGAGCAGGTGCCGGAAAGTGGGGACTAGGGGATTTTCACAGTAACTTCACTGCAGTGTTAATGTAAACCTACTAGTGACACCAATAAATAAACCTAAATTGGTCCCAGCATTAATTTCCCTACCAGCTGTAAACCAGCAACTAGGCCGCAGAGTGACAATTTAAGAATGACTTTCCTTTATACTGCCATTTTCAATATATTTTTTCCTTATACCTTTTTAAGGTTTTCATTAAATTGTCTGTTTAATGCTTTAGACCGATGTAAGTGCCATGCTTCTGCTAATGACATGCTATAGTGAACCAATAACAGATTGTTCAACGGCACTCGAAGGTAATTCACGTAATATGTGCCTCACTTGCTTTGCCTCAAGAAGTTTCTGTTCATTTCCTCCCCTAGAAACATTAGCTGACTGTGTGGAGAATATTGGACCAAATCGACAGCATCATGTGATGGAATACAGTTTTACCGTACCAACTATTGGTTTAATTTGCTGACTGGAAAGTCCATCAAGCCATTATTTTTTCTTTCCACTGACTTACGACCTGTGAGATATTGTGCAAAATAATTCATCACGCAGGTTTGCTGCTGTGGTCTGGCACAAATTGTGGAAGACAGCTACAGACGCATTCCAATTTAAACACCCCAAAAATATTTAATACCAATTGCGTGGCAGAAATGATCAATTATGTGAGCAGCTGAAAAAGCTAGACTTCAAAAGGAAGAACTGTTTTACATGATGTGGTACTGTGTCAAACAGATCAAGACTGCCTTAGGTTTGATCTCTGTTCCACACTGAGATACTTCATCTCAGTCAGGCTTGCTGTGGGAGTGTTACAATTGGCCTCTGTGTCAACAGGTCGGAAGGAGAAAATTAAAATCAGCACAAGTACCCACTAAATCACTATCCAGTGAACCCAGTTGGAAAATATTGTTATATGGACATTGAGTAACTGGATCAGAATAGGACAGGATCAGGCCCAGCCAATTATGCAATCAAAAAGCCTGTTGGGAAAAGCCATTGATCAAAGCACGCGAAGCTTGGTGACATTTGTAGAACTATACTTAACAGACGTCACACATTTGCAGTGGTACATTTGGGAGGGGTGGAATTCTAAAGTCCTTCTGTTTTTAGTTTCCTTTCTGTCCTTAAAGAAATTGATTTATGGATGTTTTGTCGAGATCTATCTTTTCTGAACAGAATTTTGATTATTTTTTTTCCATCCTCATGTTACTTTTGCACTGTTGTTTTGCTGGCTTCAGGATGTTAAGCTTGACCCAATCCTTGATCTGCCTACAATTGTTCTGTGTACTTCTGTGGAGTTTGCACATTCTCCTCGTGTCTGCGTGGGTTTCCTCCGGGTGCTCCGGTTTCCTCCCACAGTCCAAAGATGTGCGGGTTAGGTTGATTGGCCAGGTTAAAAATTGCCCCTTAGAATCCTGAGATGCGTAGGTTAGAGGGATTAGCGGGTAAACATGTGGGGGTAGGGCCTGGGTGGGATTGTGGTCGGTGCAGACTCGATGGGCCGAATGGCCTCCTTCTGCACTGTAGGGTTTCTATGATTCTATGATTCTTTCATTCAGACAAATCAGCTTAACTTAATTACCAGCCCATGTTCAGCAGAACTGTATTTTAGATTTCAAGTTACTACTGTGAATCACCAAATGTTAAATCCAAAAAGTGTTTAAGTGAAGAAAGAATTTGGTAGCTATTCTCCCAAAATAATTCTAAGTGTCGAATTCGCGTGAAACCTGGAGTAAATCCCGTTGGTATTTTCAGCGGGAGTTTAAAATGAATCTCCCACACTCTGTGTGCACTGCAGAGTGCCCTAGTGTGAATCATGCTGAAATTCAGGGGATGAGACCTATTCCCGCTGGAGAGGCTGGTGGCATAGTGTTGAGCGGGCCACTGCACATGCACCGATCTGGTAGCGCCAAGATTGGCCCATGCGCAGTTGTTCCGCTGCCAGCCTCCTGATCACTGCGACCCCCGCATTGCCGACTCCGGACAGCTGACAGTGCCGGAAATCTGGAGTGTGCAAGGAAACCGGAGCACCCGGAGGAAACCCACGCAGATTTCCGTGAAGATTTTTCTTCCAGCACCTCGGAAACAAAGGGATTGAAACAGTGCTTTAACGGGTATAATTGTTTGAACTGTCTGTACAATTATATTCCCTGTTATGTCACTAATCCAGTGGGAATTCCACCCAAGAGGTTATATTGATGTCCAGAAGTTAAATTCCCCAGGCCTGAATTTTGGATTTGGTGGGGGAGTGTGATTAGTGGGACTGGAAGTTGATGTAAAATCCATTCCCACCTGTGCTGGGCTCCCAACAGCAATCTCACACTGGCTGGCCAATTAACCGCTGGCTGGCGTGAAACCAGTGCTGCCGGGGAAGCGGGAAGGGGCCAGGTGCCAGGACAAATGAGGGTGCGGATGGAGGGTTTAAATCTGATTTGATTTGATTTAATTTATTATTGTCACATGTATTAGTATACAATGAAAAGTATTGTTTCTTGCATTCTATATGAAACATACCGTACATAGAGAAGGAAACGATAGTGTGCAGAATGTATTACAGTCACAGCTAGGGTGTAGAGAAAGATCAACTGAATGCAAGATATGTCCATTCAAAAGTCTGACAGCAGCAGGGAAGAAGCTGTTCTTGAGTCGGCTGGTACATGTCCTCAGACTTTTATATCTTTTTCCGACGGAAGAAGGTGGAAGAGAGTATGACCGGGGTGTGTGGGGTCCTTGATTATGCTGGCTGCTTTGCCGAGGCAGCGGGAAGTGTAGACAGAGTCAATGGATGGGAGGCTGGTTTGTGTGATGGATTGGACTACATGCACGACTTTTTGCAGTCTTGGTCAGAGCAGGAGCCATACCAAGCTGTGATACAACCAGAAAGAATGCTTTCTATGGTGCATCTGTAAAAATTGGTGAGAGTCATAGCTGACCTGCCAAATTTCTGAGAAAGTAGAGACATTGGTGGGCTTTCTTTACTCGAGTGTCGGCATGGAATTCTCTGAGGAGGAGGCTGACAATCAGGGAGCTGTTGTGATTTTCCAGAGGTTTGACCGCTTTTTTCAGATCTTGTGTTGTCCATTGTGTCTGCAATATGTCAACCACACCCGGAGCCCGTGCCAGGTGGGATGGAGACAGTTGTCCCCACTGACAATGGCTGGAGGCAGTCAGTGCCCGATGAGAGATATTGCTGTCTTGAGACAGCAAGAGAACACCATATTTCATAAAGAAAGCATGGACAGAAGTGGTAACTCTGGTCAGCGGACATGGTGAGGTGTAAAGGACATGGATCCAGTGCAGGACGAGATTCTGCACTCTACCAGAGTGAGTCCTGATTACAGACGTAGCCAGGGAAAGATTTGTTTTTGGGTGGCAGCACTTGTTGGTGCTCACGAGTGTGAAACCTCCAGGGCTATGGGCCAAGTGCTGGAAAATGGCATTAATGCAGTCAGAACTTTGTTGACCAGCATGGATATGATAGACCGAATGGTCTCCTTCTGTGCTGCAAAAGTCTATGAAGCTAGAGGGTGATGATTTTCATAGAGAGGCAGCTCCAGGAACTTGATCAGGCTTATTTGTGGTTGTGTTCAGGCCTGTGAGCCTACACACTGACAGTGACCTCAGCATATCATTGCCAATGTGGAGGAGGCAGCCAGTAACCGGCGGCATGGTAGCACAGTGGTTAGCACTGCTGCTTCACAGCTCCAGGGACCTAGGTTCGTTTCCCGGCTTTGGTCACTGTCTGTGTGGAGTTTGCACCTTCTCCTCGTGTCTGCGTGGGTTTTCTCCGGGTGCTCCGGTTTCCTCCCACAGTCCAAAGATATGCGGGTTAGGTTGATTGGCCATGCTAAAATTGGCCCTTAGTGCCCTGAGATGCATAGGTTAGAGGGGTTAGCGGGTAAATATGTAGGGGTTTGGGGGTAGGGCCTGGGTGGGATTGTGGTCGGTGCAGACTCGATGGGCCAAATAGCCTCTTTCTGCGCTGTAGGGTTTCTATGTTCTATGTAACCCTGCTGGCATTCCATCAGAACTTTAAGTCACTACGATCACATAAAGAGTCTCACGGATGAATCAATTTTCACTGGTAAAAGTGCAATGGGGCATGCATATTTCATGTTTCAAGATGTGAGATCACCTGAAATGGCCTGGGTGTACTTCATTCAATTATTAGGGAAGAAGCCTGGGAGTCACACATATAATGGGCTGCAAAGTTTATTTCAGAAGTAGGGATGTGAGAGGGCCTCAACAGCACCAAACACTTAGGTGGCGTTTTCCTTGCCATCATTTTGACTCATTGCTTTGGGTTCCCAACTAAAAGTCCTCTGAATCAAGGCCTCCCTGGTCTCCCTGTCTCCCATAACCATTCTTAATTTGGGATCTTGCTTCTCACCCTGGGATGCTTCAAGCTCCTCCTCAGACTCAGCACTGGAATCGACTTCTGGACCAGCATTGCTCCCTTCAGGCCCATGATGATGCTTCTGCCATTATTTAGCAATCGGAGAATTATCCAAAATAACCAAGGGTGGCACGGTGGCACAGTGGTTGGAGCTGTTGCCTCACAGCATCAGGGACCCAGATTCAATTCCGGCCTTGGGTCCCTGTCTGTGTGGAGTTTGCAATTTCTCCCCGCGTCTGCATGGGTTTCCTCCGGGTGCTCTGGTTTCCTCCCACAGTCCAAAGAAGTGCAGGTTAGGTTGATTGGCCATGCTAAATTGCCCCTTAGTGTCAGGGTGATTGGCAGGGTAAACGTGTGAGGTTAAGGGGATCGGGCCTGGGTGAGATTGCAGACTCGATGCAGACTCAATGGGCCGAATGGCCTCCTTCTGTACAGTTGGGATTCTATATAAATGCTGTTAAAAAAGTCAGAAATGATCCATAATTCAACGACAAACAACTCACAGCCCAAATCCTAACTCCCCACCTTCGCAACATCCTATGGACCTTTTATCCTGCCCTGCAGGTTAATTGAAAGAGAAACCTAAAGGCCTCCTCACTGATTGGCCCATGCACTGAGTTTAAAAGTACACGGGCCAATCAAAATCACAGTCAACTGGGGATTTAATGGGTTTAATTGGCCCTTTAACTATCTGCGGGCACACTTCTGATTTCCCTGCATGCCCACTGGCCAAAATATCATTGTGCCCCATTTCATGGAGTTAGACCTGATGCATGTTGGCACAGCGATGGTAAAATTCTAGCCCCTGGGTCTGATTTTAGCCACAGCAGCTGGGTTTAGTGGGAAAAGAACATTTGCCTACAAACAAATGACAAGCTTCGAATGGATTCATTGGCTGTGAAGCATTTTGTGGCAATCTAAAGATGTGGAAGGTGCTGTAAAAATGCAAACTCTTCTTATAGGCTTGCCCCAAAGCAACTTGATAGTGCCTGTGACTGTGTAATGTATTGTGACCATTCTAGTTCCATGGGAATGAAAGTCAGAAGGATAATTTGTATAAAATCATATTTGTTTATATCCTTAGTACATCTTCAACATGCTTCTCAGTTAACAAATCAATGACTGGTGTAGCAGTCATTGTCCCAAAACTACACAATGGATGAACAATCAGAACTTTTATTTGGGTAACATTATTTGACTGTGCACTGATAGCGAGGATGTTCCTAGCTCTTCATTGAACAGTGCTGTGGGAATCTCCTAAAGGCATCCGAACAAATAGGCTGGGCCTTGGTTTAATGTTTCATCCAAAGGACAGCACCTCTAACAATGGAACACCCCCTCTCAATGCTATACCAAAATATTAGCCTAGATTATGCACTCAAATCCTGAATGACTTGAATGGACAACTTTCTCATTGATAGAGAAGAGTACCACTGCACTTAGTTGGCCCTCAGCTCTCACCACATCCCTTTGGTTACCTGTAACATAATCACCGTGCTTGGCCACCTATTTTTGTGGGGAAAAAAAATTATGTTTACCTGTGAATGCTTCTTGGAAATGCACAGAATTACATGGTTAAAGTAACATAAACAACAACATATAATTATTGTAGGTTCATTTAAAAACATCAAAAGGGAAAGGAAACATTGTATCCTCAGACCTTAACTCTTCGGAAGCTAAGATGGCGCCAGTAACGAGACGACTTCTTGCGTGCTCTCCCCATCATACCCTCTAATTTTATCTTTTACTCTCATTCTATGCTTTTAAAACTGTACTCAAACTCTTTTAAACTCTAATAATGTTCTGATCTTTCTCTACACCATAGCATTATATTCTGCACCCTCTTCTTTCCTTCTCTCCTTTGTATTCTCTGAACGGTATGTTTTGTTTGTATAGTGCGCAAGAAACAATACTTTTCACAGTATACCAATACATGTGACAATGATAAATCAATTCAAATCAAAAACTCGGAAGTAGGAGTGCCCCAGTTTTTAACGCTACGGTTATTCTGCATAGTTAAGGTTAGTTCAGTTCAGATGTCAGCTGCATTCCATTCTCTATGTGATATAACCCC
The DNA here is from genome assembly GCF_964213995.1 of Mustelus asterias. Taxonomy (NCBI): domain Eukaryota; kingdom Metazoa; phylum Chordata; class Chondrichthyes; order Carcharhiniformes; family Triakidae; genus Mustelus; species Mustelus asterias. Next base: position 95,900,259 of record NC_135808.1, read on the forward strand.
AGGGTTTACTCTACCAGAGGGTTTCAAGGTGTTTATCAAAAATAAACCAGGTTACATGATACGTAATGCATTGTCACTTTTTCAGAGAATGATAATCTGTGTTTGAGAGAGGGGAGGGAGACGGAACATGCCACGAAACCTTGCTTTTCAAAAGAGAAGTTCATTACCAGACAATACTTATACCAGACAACGAGGCAACTGCGCAGTAGTTGGTTTGCCTCTGTCAGTTGGTTGTTTGTCCCTTCATATAGAGTTTGGAAGGATCGGAAGCTGAACACTGAAAGGATGTGGCTTATTTGTCAAGAGTATTTTGTTGAGAGGTTCCCATTACAATCCTGCTGCTGGAGCACAGGGTGCTGAACTTTGTCGCGGAAAGGTGGAGGAACTGTAATTTTAGCAGCAAATCTGGGTCACTAATACTGAAACAGTCAAAATGGATATCCATGAGTGCACATATTCTAATATGTTGTATAATAATATATAATTATATATATAATTACACATAATAATACATAATTAGATGTTACACAATGAGGCTATGGTGGTGCACACTCCAACCTAAACAATAAGGCTGGGGAATATTCTATAATTATATAACTAACTTCTAACAGAAAAAGTACTTTGCCTGCGTTACAGAATGGAATTTTTAAAACATGGAAGCAGACCAGAAGCAAAATGATTGAAAACCCTTGTGTTCCCCATGTGAATTGCAAGTGCAAAATCATTGGTGTCATATTTGACCCAGAGATTAGCTTTCGATTACGTATCTGTGCCACCACTAAGATGGCACAGATATTCCTATTCCCACCTATTCCTATTCCCACCTCTGTAACAACACCGAATTCACAGGATTCGGGGACAGTTGTAGTGATCCTCACAGTTAGCCAGCATTCTCTTTCCAAGCCCACACATGGAGAGTGATCACTGGAATGAAGTATTAGACAACCACATGTGAAACAGTAACTCAGTATTAATCACCAACTGCAGGAGAAGAGTGAAGAGGAAAACAGGAGCGAAGAAAGTAGATGAGGAAAAGAAAAAAGCAGCAGCCTCGCCTTCAGGTTTTTTAAAGTGGCGAAGCTGGTTTTGGGATAATGGAGGGATACTAGTGGTCATTTTCCTCCATTTACATTTCCATCTACCACCCCTCCTCCATCATGTGATGGGCAGACATCCATAAGAACATAAGAAATAAGAGAATGAATGGCTTCACCATTCTGTATGATCATGGCTGATCTGATCCTGGTCTCAATTCCCTTTCCTGTCTGTCCCCCATAACTCTCGACTCCTTTTAGATCAAAAATCTGTCTAACTCAGCCTTGAATATATTCAATGACCCAACCTCCAATCCTATCTGTGGAAGAGATGTGCGGGGTAAGTTTTTTACACAGATGCCTGGAATGCACTGCCAAGTGAGGTGGTTGAGGCAGACACATTAGCGACATTTAAGACTTATCTGGATAGACAGATGAACAGACAGGAAATAGAGGGATACAGGCGGTTGGTCTAAATAGGACAATGTGATCGGCGTGGAGGGCCAAAGGGCCTGTTCCTGTGCTGTACTGTTCTTTGTTCTATTAACAACTTTCTGAGAAAGAAATTCCTCCTCATCTCCAGCTTAAATGGAAGACCCCTTAATTTGAAACTATGCCGCCTGGTTCTAGATTCCCCTTTGGTAGAAAACATTCTCTCAGCATCTATCTTGTCAAACCCCTTCAGAATTTTATGGCCAAAGTTCGAAGGCCCCTCCCATCCGATGGGATATTATGGCCTCGTTGAACTGAATGAAGATTTAAGTGGCTTGCTGCATCCACTGGGGGGAGATGCACCATGACGGGGCACCGAGCATGAAGGTCATCAGGCCCAGTGGACTCGTTAGCCTTTTGGTGCTGTTAATTTTTTTGGAACATTCTCTCTAATGATAACAATTACTTTACGTTGCTCGATTTTGTTCCTTGATTTTCTACTATTATTGGGATGTTTTCAATGCCTTTCTGTCATGAAGATAGATACATCATAATTGTTCAAAGTTTCTGCCATTTCCTTATTCCCCATTATTAATTCCTCAGTCTCACCCACTAAGGGATCAATATTTACTTCAGCTACCCTCTTCATTTTCATATACTTGTCGACGAGCTTTCTGTTTGTTTTCAGATTTCTTGCTAGTTCATTCTCATACACTAATCTCACCTTTTTTTTTGGTCACCTTTTGCTGGTTTCTGAAAGGTTCCAATCTTCAAGTTGACCACTAATCTTTTGAGCCTTTTCTTCATTTGATACCATCTTTAACTTTGTTCATTCTTTTCATAGTATCCTTCTTTCTCAATAGAATACAACTTTGTTCAGGATTGTGAAATGTCTCCTTAAATGTTAACCATTGCTTCTCTACCTGATTAACTGATTTTCCTATTCCACTTCAGGTAAATCTGTTTCCATATCTTTTTGATTGCCTTTATTAAGGTGAAGACACTAGTAGAACCAATGACTCTGACAGCAATGTATAGATTCACAAAAACATGTAAATCAAGCAGAATCATACAATAGAATCATAGAATCTCTACAGTGCAGAAAAAGGCCATCTGGCCCATTGAGCCTGCACCGACCACAATCCCATCCATGCCCTATTCCCGTAACCCCGTGTATTTACCCTGCTAATCCCCCTGACACTAAGAGCAATTAAGCATCGCCAATCAACCTAACTTGCACATCTTTGGACTGTGGGAGGAAACCAGAGCACCCGGAGGAAACCCACATAGACACGGGAGAACATGCAGACTCCACACAGACAGTGATCCAAGCTGAGAATCAAACCCAGATCCCTGGCCCTTACGTGGCTAACTGCAGTGAGCAAGCTGGGCATTATCATGACCAAAGCTTTTAAAATATAAAATCACATTACATTTTCTGTTACTTTCTTGTTATAAAACTGCATATAGAAGATAGCCTTGCAGCAAATGTATTGATTGAACCCTCTATTTTACCTTAGCAACAACTTGTATTTATATTTACATTTTGCATATTTTAATGTAGTCAATGTCCTAAGCCACTTCACAAATTCATAATGCATGCTAAGCTTTATTAGAATTATATTGGTGAACAAAGACCTGGTTAAAGAGATAAGATTTAAGGAGATTTTAGAAGGTTGGGAGAACGATACTGGGTGGAGGGTTATAAGGACAAAGTCCAAGAATAGGACCAGACAGCTAAGGTTTCTGCAAACAGTTCAGTGGTCTTCACAGTGACTAGATAAAATGTGATTATAGTGAGTTAAGGACAACAGAGGCTCCCATCTGACAATGCATTAATTTTAAAATTCTCATCCTAATTTTCAAATCCCCCCATGACCTTCCCCTCCCTATCTCTGTAAATTCAGCTTTTCAGATTTCTGAAATCCACCAAATATGTCCTCCTGAACAACTCCGATTTTAATTAGTCCACCATTGACCACCATGCCTTCAGCTGCCCAGACCCTAAAGCTCGAGAATTCCCTCTTCAATCATCTCTGCCTCTTTACCTCTCTCTTTCTCTCTCTCTCTCTCTCCTCATTTGAGATGCTCCTTACCTCTGTTGGGCAGTACATTTTGTCATCTATCTGACTCCAACAGTAGCAGCACTTCAATAGCACTTCATTTGCTCTGCAGCATTTTGGGGAATCATCATATGATCGAGGTATTGGAGGGAATGCACAAACCTCCAAACAATCCATCTACCCAAACAACAGTGGCACAGTGGTTAGCAGTGCTGCCTCACAGTGCCAGGGACCCAGGTTCAATTCCGGCCTTGGGTGATTGTCTGTGTGGAGTTTGTACATTCTCCTCAAGTCTGCGTGGGTTTCCTCCGAGTGCCCTGGTTTCCTCCCACAGTCCAAAAATGTGCGGGTTAGGTTGATTGGCCGTGCTAAATTGCCCCTTATTGTCAGGGGGACTAGCAGCATAAATATGTGGGGTTACGGGGATAGGCCCTGGGTATGATTGTGGTTGGTGCAGGCTCGATGGGCCGAATGGCCTCTTTCTGCACTGAAGGGATTCTGTGATTCAATGATTCGAGCACCACCTGCCCACATGTGACAGAGTTTGCAGACCACATATTGGGCCTATCAGCCATCTCAGACCCCATCAAACCAGAGTGGAAGCAAATCATCCTCAATCCTGAGGGACTAAGAAGAAGATGTTTCAATGCAAATCTTATTTCTTTTTACTCCCTTAAGTGGCTCAGTGTCAAATTTTATTTGTTAATGTGCCTGGGGAAGCACCTTGGGACATTTGACTACATTGAAAGGTGTACACAGTGGCACAGTGGTTAGCACTGCTGCCTCACAGCGCCAGAGATCCCCGGGTTCAATTCCGGTCTTGGGTCACTGTCTGTGCAGAGTTTGCCCGTTTTCCCTGCCTCTTTGTGGGTTTGCTCTGGTTTCCTCCCACATTCCAAAAGACGTGCTGGTTAGGTGTATTGGCCATGCTAAATTTTCCCTTGATTCATTGGGTGAACAGAACTCCCACTTACCTGACGAAGGAGCAGCGCTCCGAAAACTAGTGGCTTTTGCTACCAAATAAACCTGTTGGACTTTAACCTGGTGTTGTGAGACTTCTTACTGTGAATTCTCCCTCAGCATACCTGAAGGGATGTGGAGTGTGGCGCAGTAACTTCATTGCAGTGTTAATGTAAGCCTACTTATGACACTAATAAATAAATAAATGTAAGTTGCAGTTGTTCAATGGACTTCATTTTTGAACAACTGGGTTGAATTGCAAATATGATTGACTGGAGTGCAATTAAATACTGTATTAAAATATGGGATGTGGGGTGTGGGGGGAGGGGTGTTGCAAAGTGGAATTGCTCTACTCCAGCAGTGTAAGAAGCAGGCTCATAGGAAATGGACAGCTGCGTTTACACTGCGTCCAATCCTCTTTCCACTGAAGCTTACAGAGCGATAGTTTAAACTGTGGAGATTTGTTTCCTAGTCTCAGTGTCACCTTTAATGGGATTAAAATGAAAAGTGTTTTCTGAGCAAATGGAAAATAAAAGTGAGCAGATGAAAAATCAGCCACTGGTTTGATGCGTGCCCGTTTCACACTGCTGGATAGACTAATTCCATCCTTCGTGTTATTTCCATCATTGTTATCCCAGTTGAAGTGAAAATCATATTCCCTGCTCAACAGGAAGGAATTTAAGTTTCTCCTGGGAAAGAATGGAGCAAAGTCTGAACACTAAAGTTCTTAAACGTGATGAGTAGAACAGAAAGCCACCAATATAGTGCATGAGAATACACCAAGCAATCCAAAGGGTGTGAGGGTTAAAAGAAACTTGCTTTTTGATTAATAGGAAATTGGTGGAAAAACAGAAGTGCTAAACCGATCATGATTGCTTTGTGAATATCAGCATTAACCTAATTCTTGCCCTTTGATGCCACATTTTTCATCCAGTATCTCACGGATGGAGTCCATATGGAAATAACTTGCAATATAAAAATAGAAAATCTAAATGCGACAGGCAGCCACAGTTGAAACAATGGTACCTACTTGCGGGTATTAGTGAAAATGGATGTGTGGCTGACTAGATGCCTTTGGCCCCTCCTGTAGCAACTAATGTTCCAGGTGATAATAATCTTTGTAGAGTTAGTGTCTGGCATCTCAGCAGAAGCTGACACTTCAGTTAATAGGTGTTTTGTTTGAAGGTCAATAATCAAGAGGCCCCCACTTTCCACACCTCCAAACCTCACTGTTGGAACGAATGAAATGTTGTATCATGGGTGTTGTTAGAGGCACAGTCGTTATCTCATATTATAGACTGTGCCAGCAGCAGCTCCTGTTGCTATTAACGCACTATCAATATAAAAGTGCCTCAAGGTAAAGTGCTACATACTGAGTAGCTCTCCATTAGCATTTCTGGTCAGAGAATGCCTTTGAAACATTGATACCCGTGAAAGCAAATGTTTCTACCAACAAGAGGTGAGAGTCGGTCATTACCATTATCACTTCAGTTTTGGACTCTATGCCAAATGTCACTTTGCTGCTCATCTGCTTCCCTGGTTATGATTTTTTATCTCCTTTTGTATTTTATTTCAGTGGATGTAATCAAGAACTGCCCTTTCCACCCCCACACATAACCTGTAAATGGATCCATTGTGAAACAACAACATCATTGACACCATCACAATATCTTCAAACAGGCTTATAGAGAAGCAGTGTTCATGTGAATTGCTACACAATCCCAAACATTATCAAGGGAGATAACTGTGTACTAACTGGTGCCGCTCAGCTGTCTCTTGATCTGGTCCAGTGACTTCCTGAGTGAAGCATGACAAGCTAAAGCAGTTGACAAGTGCTAGAAACTTCCAGAAATAATTGCAGTCAGAGTCCTGGGCCAAGATGGAGCAAACTACAGCTAGTAACATCATTTGAACCTTTCATTAATTGATTTGCCATTGGCTAATCATTTTGAGTCTACTCCTCCGTGTAAGAGTACATCTGTTTGACATTGAAAATAATTCTCAAAGATTAGCAAACCATGAAGCAAAATATGAATGACACAATGGCCGGAATTCTCCGGCCTCGTACGTCCCACCAATGCTGCCAGCGAGAACGGAAAACTTGGTTCTCAGCCAAATCTCCATTCACTGCAGCGGGACCGGAAAATCCCAGCCGCAGGTGAGGTCGGAGAATTCCAATCAATATTTTCAGTAATATAATTCAGTTTATATTTTCCCTTATTTTTCCACTCCACCCCCTCCAGCAGGTTTACAATACAACAATTCCGTTATCCACTCTGTTTCGTTCACTTGTTTCAAATATTTATCCAATGTTTCCTTAAAGAAAATACAATGACCTCTGCCTAAAGCACTCCCTGTGGCAAAGCATTCTGTGCTCAAGTAACACTTGGCATTCATCTGTCAAGAGAAAATAAAGTTCCCCTGTTCACTCCAAACCCTTTATACGTAGCAAAACACTCAATAAAACCGGCTAACTTAGCTTTCTCTGTACTAATGGAAACAATTCCAATATTTCAAGTCACTTCTCATAATTATAGTTTCCTTCACTACATATTCTCCATGATGGCAATGCTCTTTATATAATGCAGCGCACGCAGTGCTCTAACTTGCTTGATTAATGTTTTGTACAAATTGATCCTCTCTGCTCTCATTATAAAATTCAAAATGCTGTTTGTATTTTTCTGACTCTACCCACCTGATGTTACATGTTTAGGTAATGAATGCGAAGGTCTTTCTGTTCATCCTCTCCATTCAGCATCTTTCCTAGGGCATATCTTCACCTCAAAACGCATAGCTCAAATTTGTCCACAATAAATTGAATCTGTCAACAGCCTGCCCATTCAGTCTGCCCAACTGGATGCCTGAGGTCCGGGCCAGTGCCCTTGACATCAAAGCAGCATCTGACCGAGTGTAGCAGCAAGAGGCCTAAGTAAAATTGAAAACTCTTTACTGGTTGGAGTCATTCCTAGCACAAAGGAAGATGGCTCTTGTTGTTGGAGTCAATTACCTCAGCCCCAGAATGTCGCAGTAAGAGTTCCTTAAGTTAGTGGTTGTGGTGAACCATTGTTGGTTCCCACCAGGTAGTGCTGAGCCAGGGTCTGGCCAGTACTATGAGTCTGTATATGTTACTGTTGGAGTTAGGGTTGGGCTGTTCTACATGTTACTGTTGGGGTTAGGGTTGGGCTGTTCTACCTGTAATATAGTTCTTATGGTACATCCCAGTCGGGCTCCACCTCCTGGGAGAAGTATAAAGGTCACTGCTCTGTCTGGGACCCATTAGTCTGGGATCGTGTATTATATATGGTAGCTCTATTGTTGTAGTCAATAAAAGCCTTTATTTCCCCGAGTACCTCTCGCCTCGTGAGTTATATCGCGCATCAGTGGTATAGGTCCAATCATCTTCAGCGATCCATTTGTAACCCACCTTCCAACCTAAGATCAGAAGTGGGACTGTTTGCTGATGATTGTACAGAGTTCAGTATCATTCAAAACTCCTCAGATACTGAAGTTTTTTTCGTCTGCATGCAGCAAGAACTGGGCAATGTTCAGCCTTGGGCTAATAAGCTGCAAAGTTGCAAATAACATTCATGTCATATATATGTCAGGCAATAACCATCTTCAACAAGAGAGAATCTAATCATGTCTTCTTGTCTTACTTGTTTTATAATACTCCTATGGAGCAACCTGGGACATTTTATTATGTTACAGGTGCCATATGAATATAAGTTATTGTTTTTGATATTCAATCACATTACTATTGCATAATACCTCATCAACAACATCCTGGGGATTACCATTGACCAGAAATTTAACTGGACCAGCCATATGGACCAGCGACTGGACCAGGAGGCATGGTGGCACAGTGGCCAATCAATCAAGCCCTCACATCTTTGGATTGTGGGAGGAAACCAGAGCACCCGGAGGAAACCCTTGTGGACACGAGGAGAAAGTGCTAACTTCACACAGACAGTGACCCGAGGCCGGTATTGAACCCAGATCCAGGTGCTGTGAGGCAGCAGTGCTAACCGCTGTGTCATTCTGCCAACCCAAACATTTGACCCAAAATATAATCCTGGTGATTTTAAGGATGCAAAAATCATGAGAATCCATCATTGGCAAGGTACTGGTTGTATTTGGACACAGTAAGAGTTTTAACAACACCAGGTTAAAGTCCAACAGGTTTATTTGGTAGCAAATACCATTAGCTTTCAAGAGCGCTGCTCCTTCGACCATCGTTAGCGCTCCGAACGCTAATGGTATTTGCTACCAAATAAACCTGTTGGACTTTAACCTGGTGTTGTTAAAACTCTTACTGTGTTCACCCCAGTCCAACGCCGGCATCTCCACATCATGTATTTGGACAGACATGAATGGAGGTTTACAGGAGCATTTTCATGGAGGGGAACTCTCTGTGGAGAAGAAACAGTGGAAGAGGATAAAGGATCAAATACCACAGAGAGATTGAGGAGTCTTAGCACAGCCATAGCACACTGCGGTTATATAGGATATCATCATAATTCTAATCATGCCTGTATTTGAGATGTGAACAGACAACAGTTATGGAAAGAACTTGGAGCTATGTGAAGTAATGCCTGAGGCAAGAAGTGAAGGATATGTGTATTATGTGGACATGGGATAAGATTATGTGTGGGCTTTTTGAACAAAGAGCGACAATAGTGCTTTTAAATGGAAAAAGGACAAGGAAGTTAGTTAATTTTGGAAATGCTGGATCTTCTCACACAACAGAGAAGTAAAATAATGACTGCCAACAGTTGCAAGTAAGACTATGGCCAACATTCTTCAGTCCCGCTTCATGGTGGGACTCACCACGAGAGATTCGACAGCCCAGCCAGATATCCACTGACTTTCGCCAGGACTGAACGATCGCAGCAGTGGGCCAGGCCAGAAAATCCAGTCCTATGAATTCATACATTTAGTTGACATAGCAATTGTCTTCTTTGAATTTCACTCAAGATTTTATATTTGCTTTGTTTCATGATGTGCGCACTCAAATTCAGCAAGCAAGTCCACAAAATGATTATCTGTATAGAAGTCAAACCTTACATTGTTGTTTAAAAAATTGGTCTCAAAAATTCAATTTTTACATAGGTAAATACTGTGGCTACAAGAGAGACAGGTTGGGCATTTTGCCATGTAACTCATCTCTTGACTCTCTAAAGCCTGACCACCAGCTACAAGGTAAAAGTCAGGTGTGCGATGGGATACTCTCCCCTTGTCTGGATTGAGCGCATCCCCAACATCGTTCAAGCAGTTCAACACCATCCAGGACAAAGTGACCCATCAGTACCCAATCCATCATCTAAAACATTCACTCCTTCCATCATTGGTACACCATGGCAGCAGTGTGTACCATCTACAAGATACACCGCAGCAATTTGCCAAGGTTTCTTTAGCAGCACCTTCCAAACTGGTGATTTCCACCACCTAGAATAACAAGGGCAGCAGACACCACTATCAGCAAGTCACCCTCAAAGCCACACACTGTCCTGAATTTTTGAAAGTAATTGAGAAAGCTAATGGAATGTTTTTGTTTATTGTGAAGGGAATTGGATACAAAAGTAGGGATGTTATGCCTCAGTTGTACCGAGAACTGATGCCTGCAGAAGGCAGAGAGTGGCTGTGGAGGGGTCTTTCTCTGCATGGAGGTCAGTGACCAGTGGAGTGCCCCAGGGATCTGTTCTGGGACCCTTGCTGTTTGTCATTTTCATAAATGACCTGGATGAGGAAGTGGAGGGATGGGTTGGTAAGTTTGCTGACGACACCAAGGTAGGTGGTGTTGTGGATAGTTTGGAGGGATGTCAGAAGTTGCAGCGAGACATAGATAGAATGCAAGACTGGGCGGAGAAGTGGCAGATGGACTTCAACCCGGATAAGTGTGTGGTGATCCATTTTGGCAGATCCAATGGGATGAAGCAGCAGTATAATATGAAGGGTACCATTCTTAGCAGTGTAGAGGATCAGAAGGACCTTGGGGTCCGGGTCCATAGGACTCTTAAATCGGCCTCGCAGGTGGAGGATGCGGTCAAGAAGGCGTACGGCGTACTGGCCTTCATTAATCGAGGGATTGAGTTTAGGAGTCGGGAGATAATGCTGCAGCTTTATAGGACCCTGATTAGACCCCACTTGGAGTACTGCGCGCAGTTCTGGTCACCTCATTACAGGAAAGATGTTGAAGCCATTGAAAGGGTGCAGAGGAGATTTACAAGGATGTTGCCTGGATTGGGGGGCATGCCTTATGAGGATAGGTTGAGGGAGCTTGGTCTCTTCTCCCTGGAGAGACGAAGGATGAGAGGTGACCTGATAGAGGTTTACAAGATGTTGAGAGGTCTGGATAGGGTAGACTCTCAGAGGCTATTTCCAAGGGCTGAAATGGTTGCTACGAGAGGACACAGGTTTAAGGTGCTGGGGGGTAGGTACAGAGGAGATGTCAGGGGTAAGTTTTTCACTCAGAGGGTGGTGGGTGAGTGGAATCGGCTGACGTCGGTGGTGGTGGAGGCAAACTCGTTGGGGTCTTTTAAGAGACTTCTGGATGAGTACATGGGATTTAATGGGATTGAGGGCTATAGATAGGCCTAGAGGTGGGGATGTGATCGGCGCAACTTGTGGGCCGAAGGGCCTGTTTGTGCTGTGGCTTTCTATGTTCTATGTTCTAACCATATCTGGAGTACTGTTTACAGTATTGGTCTCCTTATTTTGGGAAGGATGTAAATGCTTTGGAAGCTGGTCAGAGAGGGTTTACTAGACTAATACCTGGAATGGGAGGGTTGTCTTCTGAGGAACAGTTGGGCAGTCTAGGCTTGTATCTGCTGGAGTTTAAAAGAGAAAGAGGTGACTTGATTGAAACATAAAAGATCATGAGGGATGTTGAGTAGTAGATATGGAAAGGATGTTTCCACCTGTAGGAGAATCTAGGGCTCTCTGTTTAAAAATAATGGATCACCCATTTAAGACAGAGATCATGAAATAAGATGAGTTTTTGTAACTCTCTTCCTGATAAGCAAGGGTTACCAGGAGTATAAGAAAGGTTATTGGGAGAAGGCCGGAAAGTGAATTTGAGGTGAAAATCAAATCAGCCCTGATATACTAGGGACCTACTACTGCTCCTAATTCAAATGTTTGCATGTAACTATATCATTGTTCTTTCACTGTCTCTGAGTCAAAATCTTGGCAATCCATCTCCAACAGTACTGTGGGTGCACAGTGGTTCAAGAAAGTATCTCACCATCACCTTTTCAAGGGAAATAAGGGTGGAAAACAAATGCCGGCCTTGCCGGCAATGTTCACATCCCATGAATGAATAAAAAAGTTCATCTATTAAGTCTTCCTCTCCTCAATTTAGTTCACCTGGATTTTTCTGGGAATCTATTCTGGGCAAAGTCCTGAATGTACTTCATGAAGTATTCCCCATTAGGACCACAACTCTATCTCAGAATAATTAAATTTACCCAGTATTATTGCAGGGTTACTTTACATATTACTCTGAACGGGTGCAGATTTACTTTTCTTAATCATGTTCGCTGACAGGTGACCTGCAATGTACAACAAGAATTGTACCAAGTCTTTCACATGTCTGAACCACATATGTTTGGGTTTAGTCTGAGTTTGACCTCCATCTACATGATTTAACACAGTGGTATAGTATTTATCTTTTAGCACTGTGATACAGTCTTGAATTAAGAAACTCGATTGTGGTAGAAGGCAAGCACACAGGGTGCAGGGATGGGATTATTGGGAAGGATGGTAGAAATATGGTGCCTTTGATGTCACATAAAGGCAGCAAATACCTCTGAAAGGGACGGTGCACACTGGGGACAGGCACCCAGAAAATATAAGTAAATTGAGTGGGAGAAGGGTACAGTTTTGATTGGAGACAGCAGCAGCAGAAGAGGATAGGGGAGAGAGAGAGAAACATACCTGGAGAGAAAGTTGGCAGTAGGACTGGGAAGGATGGGGGGGATTCAGGATATTGAATTTGGTGATGAGCCATGATCATAATGAATGGTGAAGCAGGCTCAAAGGGCTGAATGGCCTGCTCCTGCTTCTACTTTCTATGTTCCTATGACTGGACTGGAATGTACTTGAGTTTGAAAATGTGGGAGAAGGAAATTCAAACTGCGGCATCAGAGGAAGGTCAAGAATTGTTTGGCTGTTGAGTACTAAAGCTTTACTTCCCTCTCTCCAAAGATTTTGAGTTAGTCTAAGGATATGGAAATTTTTTTATAAATCATTTTTTTAGATGATGAAAGTTAAGTAAACATTTAAGGGGACTTCCCTATACTTAGGCGCCATCGGCAGAAGGGAAATAAGTAGCTGGTGAGTTTTTTGATTGTATACTTTATTATCTAATAGATAGAGGAAAGGCAGGGCAGTGCTGATTTCTTGCATGTACATCCTGTTCTATGTGGGAATTCCAGGGCATTTACTGTGTCCTCGATCGTGCAAATGGGAAATGTCATCCGCTGCACAGCTTGAGTTCTGGATTTCTACAGCAGTATGCTTTCAATCCAAGGGGAAAGGAGGCATTGTTGAACCTGGCTCTTGGGAGGAGGTGGGCCAAGTTGATTATGTGTCAGCAGAGGAACATTTAAGGGACAGTTGTACCATTAGGTACAGGTTAGCTTTGGAGACACGAAGTATTAGACATCAAGTAACCCAGAATAACAATGATTAACTCGAGAAAAGCCAACTTCATTGGGATAAAAATAGATCTGGGTCCAGATAAATTGGAATCAAACATTGGCAGGCAAAACTGTAACTGAACAATGGACGATTTTTAAAGAAAAGATAGTTCAAGTACATCACCTATATTCCCATGAAGGAGAAAGGTAGGGCAAACAAGTGCAGAGCTCCCCAGAAAGTGATAAAGATTAAAGATGTAGAAGAAAAGAACATCCTTGTGACAGATGCCAGGTGGATAATACAACTGAGAACCAGGCTGAATATAGAAGGTTCAGAGGGGAATTGAAGAAGTAAATAAGAGAAACAAGTTGATAGTGTGAGATGAGACTGGCAGCTAACATAAAAGGGAATCCACAAGTCTTCTACAGGCATATAAACAGTGAAAGGATCTTTAGTTAATGCATGGGGTCGATTAGGGATCAAAGAGGGGATTTATGCATGGAGGCGGGGGCATGGCTGAGGTACTAAATGAATACCTTGCATTTGTTTTTACCAAGTAAGAAGATGCTGCCTGGGTCCCATGAAAGAGGAGGTGATTCAGACATTAGAACATTCAAAAATCGGAAAGGCTGACACTATTTAATATTGATAAGGCACTAAGACTGGATGAGATGCATCTAAGGTTATGGGAAGAAGTGAGAATGAAAATTGTGGAGACACTGGCTGTAATTTTCCAATCTTCCTTAGACTCAGAGGTGTTGCTAGAGGACTGGAGAATTACAAATGTTAGATCCTTGTTCAAAGAAATGGTGTAAAGATAAGCCTTGCAACTACAGGCCAGTTAGTTTAACCTCAGTGGTGAGGAACCTTCTAAAAATGATAAGGCTGGAAAAATTCATAGTCACTTGGGAAAATGTGGGTTAATTAAGGAAAGCCAGCATGGATTGCTTAAGGGCAAATCATGATTAACTAACCGTCCTGAGTTTTTTGATGAAGTACCAGAGAGGGTTGATGAGGGTAATGCTGCTGAGGTGGTGTATGTGGGCTTCCAAAGGCATTTGATAAAGTATCACACAACAGAATTATGAGCAAAGTTAGGACCCGTGGAATAAAAGAGACAGTAGCAAAATGGACACAAAAAATGGCTGAGTGACAGGGAACAGATTAATGGTAAACAGTTGTTTTGTGAACTGGAAGAAGGTTTATAGTGGAACTCACGAGGGAAAGGAATACAAACCCTATTCTTTCTGATATTCATTCGTGATCTAGACTTTGGTGGCTGGTATTTGTGCCAGGCTCTCGAATCAGTGTCTGCTGATGCTTCACGTTGAGCTGGTGGCAATGTTTTGAGGAATGGGAATCTGTCAACTGTTATATCCAGGAGCAGATTAAATGAGGATCTTTCTCTGCTTCAATTTAAGGCACACAATCTCTGGAATGATGAAGCTCTTTCTGCCAAATCAAAACACCGTAAATCAGAAATTTTAATGTTCTTTGCAATCTACTATTTCTTGGGCAGTTTAATCTTCTCATGCATAAAAGATTGTGTTTTGATTGTCATGACCTTCATTTCGGCTCATTTATGATAACGGAAATAAAGAGTGTTAAAGAGCCGAGGGTGGCAAAGTTAACAATGGTGATGTTTATCTTGCTAAATTGATCGCGAAGGGGGAGATGGTAAAGGTGATGCTGGAGATCTGATTCTATTTATTTAATTTATGGCTCTTCTGTTTTCTATTCTTTCTGGATTTTATTTCTTTCCTTCTCAGCCCTTAGTTGTATTGAAAATTAGAAAACAGAGCAACCTGAATTCTCCTGCACAGTCTGGTTTACAAGTTAAAACATGTCAAGGATGAAGGTAAACTCTATTTTGTTTTAGAGGTTTGACTGAGGTAGATGGTCTGCGTTTGTATTCTGAATGAAATTGCACCAAGTGAACTTTCTCCATTCCAATTTGCCAGTCACTTAAAACATGCAAACATTCCACCACTGGCACACAATGGCAGCAAGTGTACCATCTCCTGCAACAACTCACCAAGGCTTCTTCAACCTATCCACAAACTCTATCACCCAGAAGAAGAATGGCAGCAGGAGTCTGAGAACACCACCAGCAAGTTCTCTCCAAGTCACAAAGCATCTTGATCTGGAAATATATCACTTTTCCTTCACTGTCGCTGGGTCAAAATCCTGGAGCTGTCTTCCAGCAGCACTGCGCGGGTCCCTACCATATGGCAGCAGCAGTTCAAGAAGACAGCTCACCAGTAACTTCTCAAGGGCAATTAAGGGTGGGCAATAGATTCTGGCCTTGCCAGCGACACCCAATTCCCAATAATGAATAGAAAAATCTTGAACCTTTGGTATGATGATGTTCTAGTTTAATTGCAAGTAATTTGTTGTGGTATCTGATGAATAATGGCCAAGTTTGAAAATCATGGTTGTTTGAAAGTGCTGTAATGACACATTGGAAAAATGCTCTGATAGTGGGATGGTTTGTAAAATGGGGAGCAGCAGGCTGGATCACTGATCTCTTCTGTGAGTTAATCTCAATGAGCAGTAAAATTCACCTTAAAATATGAAGAACAGTGTAATCCCCAATAGTTTAGACCCATACCGATGGAAACAACTGCAAAGTCTTCAGGTAAAGATATGAAAAGCAGCCAGCATAGTTAAAGACCCCACGCACCCCAGACATTCTCTCTTCCACCTTCTTCCGTCGCGAAAAAATTGCAAAAGTCTGAGGACACGTACCAATCGACTCAAGATCAGCTTCTTCCCTACTGCCATCAGACTTTTGAATGGACCTACCTCGCATTAAGTTGATCTTTCTCTGCACCCCAGCTATGACTGTAACACTAGATTCTGCACTCTCTTCTTTCCTTATCTATGAACCGTATACTTTGTCTGTATAGCGCACAAGAAACAATACTTTTCACTGTATGTTAATACATGTGATAATAATAAATCAAATCAAATCACAGTTAAGTTCTTGTCTATGATACTGTTTGGTGAGATTGGCTTGATCTCAATGCAGGTTCTTCTGTTGCTAATATAAATGATGTGGAGATGCCGGCGTTGGACTGGGGTAAACACAGTAAGAAGTTTAACAACACCAGGTTAAAGTCCAACAGGTTTATTTGGTAGCAAAAGCCACACAAGCTTTCGGAGCTGCAAGCCCCTTCTTCAGGTGAGTGGGAATTCTGTTCACAAACAGAGCATATAAAGACACAGACACAGATACAAGAACAATATTCTTGTCTGGAGACAATACACATCTTTTTAGCCTGTCTTGATGCTCTCTCCACTCACATTGTTTTGTTTCTTAAAGACTTGATTAGTTGTAAGTATTCGCATTCCAACCATTATTCATGTAAATTGAGTCTGTGTCTTTATATGCTCTGTTTGTGAACAGAATTCCCTGTTGGACTTTAACCTGGTGTTGTTAAACTTCTTACTGCTAATATAAATACCATACACTCATAATCGATTGTTTAAGTGTTTTTTTCTTTCCACGTTAATGTGCCCCTTTTTCCCTGGCACAAACCTTCCTTCATCACTCTTCCCTTCCAAGCCTGGTTTGCCGTTATAGTACGTACTTAATATTTTCCCCTCCTCCACAGCCTTGCCTCATTCAGTCTTCACGTGATTTGGATAAACACATACCTGATCCAAAACCAAAATTCCAATCTGTACACCTACTTCCTTCATGTGAAATTCCTGATACAAGAACAATATTCAAATTGCATGGGGACATGGCCGGGGGCATGTGAGCATCAACAGGAGGCTGAGAAACAGAGACCTGGACAATGGAGATGACTCGCAACACCGAGGGTCTGTCATCCACAAATCTGCTTCCTACGCTTGGATGAGAGGCAGTGCAAGGCAAGGCTGCAATTGTTCAGAAATCTGGTCTGCCACATGTGCCACATTCTCCGAGAAGACATGTGCCATGTACGTTTGGGAGCTTCCTCCTGTCAGTGGCCTTGAAGGTGGTGGCAGCACTCAATTTATTTGTCTCTCAGGTCTTTCCAGATATCAACTGGTGGCCTGTGCAGCATTTCATAGTCAGAGACATATCAGTGCATTCAGAAGATGACCAATTCCCTTTACATCGTTATGTAAACTTTGCTCTGGGTGATAACAGCCAGTCTCAGAGATTCGCAGACTCCACAGGGTTCCCAAGGATGCGGAGATAAATATGCTGCACCTGTGTGGCAATAAGGGCTTCCAGTCTGTCAATGTGCATTTGGTTTGTGATTATCAAAAGAAAATCTTGCATGTTTGTATTTGGTTCCCTCGCAGTTGCCATGAAGCCTACATCCTCAGTCACCCCCAGGTGCCTGGGATCTTCAGGGGGCCAGGATGGCTGCAGGTCGGGTTATTGGGGAATATGGGCTATCCACTTCAACACAAGTTCTTGACTCTGATGCATGACCCTCAGACTCCAGCTGAGAAAATGTACAATGTGGCTCACATCACCACATGCTCCCTCATTGGACTTCTGAAGATACGATTGAGATGCCTGGATCGCTCAGGTGGCTCTCTGTGATATTCACCAGCGAGGCTTTGCCCCATGTATGCAGTTTGCTGTACCCTTTACAATTCATCTATGCAGAGATGAAACCCTGCCAAATGGTGACCTGGAGAAGGAGCTCTCCTTGGAATACAAAGATGAGGAGGTGCAGGAAACCCAGGAGGATGGTGAGCTACTGATGCCATGGAGGAGGGTTCATGTACTTATGATACTCTGATAGTTTTACTACTCTTGGAACCTTTCAGCTAAGTCCAATCATCTCCCTTAGCCCTTCAAGGCATTTTGTGATTTCTGAGAGAATAGCCAAACCATCGCTGAGAGGACAGGTCCGGCATTCACACTTAGTCTTTAAGAGATCACCACTCACTAGGATCAGATCTTAGCTGTGGTCATCAATGTTCTATTGATGTGCTCTGTCAACTTCGAGTCCAGCAAGGAAGAACAGTGATATGAGTCAACGCTAGATGTTTTCTACATCATGTATGGAGGCAAACACTGTCATGAAGGAAATGCAGACTAGCGTAGGGCTCTCATCCTAAAGTACATGACTTGGGTTCGGAAACTGTGAGTTAGGAAATCCAGAGAGTCACATATCTGTTGAGCCCTCCTCAGCCATTGCTATCCCTTGAGGACGAAGGGTTGGGAACTCACCCATTGTACACTCCCTATAAAGAGTTACACACATGTATCTCCCGGACACCACACAAGGGTCTGGCAACAAGTTGCACTGTGAGGTTGACATCACATGAATCTTACTCTTAAAAGGGGACACTCTGAGCGTGAGGAAGGCTGAACATTGGAACAAGAGAGTTGCAAAGATCCAAACCAAAATGTTTTCATCTGACCATTATAATATTCACATATCCATGGAATAGTTTTCAAAAAGAACAATTTATTCACAGTGATAGAACACTCGTGAGCTTAAAGTGATATCTAAACTTTTTAACTTTCCCCACCCTGCCTTCAAGCAGGCCCAACATCTGCAGCAGATATGGAGGCAGCATGCTGACTGCTACCCTGAAACCTGCGATGACCATGGTGGACATCCTCTGGTGGCCCGAGCCCTGGAGGGCCCAGGCCTCATAAGAGTCTCCTGCTCAGGGGCAGAAGCACCCTTGCCAGTCTGTGCTGCTGGAGTTGGTGTGGGCACAGGCAGAGAGGAGTCCAAGTGACTGCACTTCCGTGGGTATTCCGAGTGGACTCCTCCAGGGTTTCTGGCTGACACGCATCCTCTCTGTGGGCGCCAGAGGATTGTAGCCTGACTCCTGCAAGAGATTGGCCACTTGGAGGGAAGCTGAGGAGCCTTGTCCCATGTGGTCTACATCCTGATGATGCCCACCAGAGTGTGTGTGTGGCCATGGAGTGCATCACCGAGCGTAAATCTGGTAGATTCTGCTGGACCAAGGTCTCCATTGTGGTTGCCAACCTTCCCATGATGGCCTTGAGGCGCTCACGTGTCAGAACCACAACATCAGACCAAATGCTACCCCTTTGTGCGTTCTACTCTGCTGAGTGACTGTCGAAGCTCTGTGCAATATTCCGCTGCCTCCCTTTACATCTCCACCAGTGAGCTTACAACCAGAGGCTCATCATCTGACCGGGACTGAGCAAGTGGCAGGTCACCAGTAATCCTCTGAGTGCTGGAGACCTGGGCTGTCCCTACTCTCGACTGCTCTGTGAGGTGTTCTCCAGAATGTGAGCCCAAGCCTAATCTTGAGGTACGTGTCTCTGGGCTGGTGGAGGGTGTGGTTCAGCGCTGTGATGGTTCTTCCTCAGCCCCCTCATCCTGAGCTCTGGGATCTCAAAGAGTTGCAGGTGGGCTGGAAGAGGACTGCTCGTATCCACAAAATATGAAAGGACCGTTTTAGTTTTTGAGCTATAGTTATTTCTGAGTGCACAGTACTCAGTATGAATTGCAGGATCCGGCTAGGTTGTTGGAAGAGGCCAAGCTCTGTTTTGCCACAGGAGCGAGCCATGGAACCATAGAACAATTACAGCGCAGAAAGAGGCCATTCAGCCCATTGTCTCAGCTGATCAAAAGAGTGAAAAAAGAAACTAACCGCTCATTTTAATCCCATTTCTCAGCACCTGGTCCATAACCTTGCAGGTTCCAGCACTTCAGATGTAGATCCATGTACCTTTTAAATGAGTTGAACATTTCAGCCTCAACCACCAACTGAGGGAGTAAATTCCAGATGCCCACCACCCTCTGGGTGAAAACGCTTTTCCTCATGTCCCCTCTCATGGGCGGCACGTTGGCACAGTGGTTAGCACTGCTGCCTCACAGCGCTAGGGACCCAGGTTCGATTCCTGGCTTGGGTCACTGTCTGTGTGGAATTTGCACGTCTTCCCCCTGTCTGCGTGGATTTCCTCCGGGTGCTCCGGTTTCCTCCCACAGTCTGTAAGACATGCTGGTTAGGTGCATTGACCCAAACAGGTGCCGGAATGTGGCGACTAGGGGAATTTCACAGTAACTTCATTGCAGTGTTAATGTAAGCTTTACTTGTGACTAATAGCTAAACTTTTAATCCTTCTATAATTCACCTTAAATCTATGCCCCTTGCTAATCAATCCCTTAGCTAGGGGAAACAAGTCCTTCCTGTCTAACCTGCCTAGGCCCATCATAATTTTATACACCTCAATTAGGTCACCTCTTAGTCTCCTCTGTTTGAAGGAAAACAACCCTAGCCTATACAATCTCTCCTCATAACTTCAATTTTCAAAACCCCTGGCAACATTCTTTTAAATCTCCTCTGCACCATCTCCAGAGCAATTACATCCTTCCTGTAATGTGGAGATCAGAACTGCACACAAAACCCCAGCTGTGGCCTAACCAGCATTTTATACATTTCCGTCATTTCATCCCTGCTTTTTTATTCAATACCTCAGCCACTAAAGGAAAACATTCCACATGCTTTCTTGACCCCCTTGTCCATCTGTCCTGCCACCATCAAGGGCCTGTGAACATGCACTCTGAGGTCTCTCACTTCCTCAACCCCTCTCAATATCTTCCCATTTATAGACTATTCCCTTGCTTTGTATTGCTCTCTCCAAATGCATTACCTCACATTTTTCCTCACTGGTGTGTTCTGCAGCCTCCTCAAATTCGGTAAGGACAATGATCTCTGTTGTCCCTCCCCAGCGTGTGCAAGTTTGGCCTGCATGGAGACAAAAGAAAGACATATGCTCAGAGGGAATGGAGCAGAGGCCGGATGAAATGCATATCTGAAGTGTGTGGCGTGTACTACCCAAAAGGGACAGATAATGCAGTGTGAGTAACAAGACAGATGGGATGGTGGTGTTGTGAAAGTCTTGTTGAGAGATTAAGTGTTGATATGTGTCTCCTGCGACTGAATGTGTGAGATCCATGAAGAGAGGAGCTGTTTGAGTACAGGATGCCATGCTGAGAGTTTGGTAGTGGAGGCAGCTGAGAGAGGAATTACCCTGGTTGAGTGGAGCGGCTGAGATCATTCATCTATTTCCTGCACCGGATGGAGATTGTGGGTGAGTGACAGCCACACTGACCTTCTCGGCAATGGATTCCTAGACCTGAGAGGTGCAGCTCGTGTATTTTCTTGAAACATCCCTTGGGTAGAGCACATGTTGATGGACCTGGGCTCCTTGAATAAGGGCCTGGAGGACTTTGGCAGTGAAAGCTGATGGTGCCTCTTTTTGAGACTACTCACCCTTTGCTTCTGGGTTGCTGACATTCTGCACAATCTGGTGAAGAGAGGTGGGCTGGAGAGAGTGATAGGAGAATGTGCTGGACTGGTACTAAAATATGGCGCTGGAACTTTCAAATCCATCAGCTGAGGATGGGTGGATAAATCAGCTGCTGGCCCACCAAGTGGTTTGGGTGGGAATTGGCCTATTCGTAAGTAATGAAGTTCCAAGCTCACACTCTGGTGTGGGATCCTACCATTCCAACCACTGGGAAAGGCGTTGTTGGAGCCACATTTAGTCTCGAAAATGGAGAATTCTCCCATCACACTTCAGCGGGTGCACTGGGAGGTTCTTAAGCCTTGGCTTCTTCTATCCGCATGCCTACGTTCTTTGAAGTTAGGAGTGAGAATTTGCACTTCAGGTCGGGCAAATGCAAACTCTACTGTGTGAATTTGCAGCAATTTAATTTGGAGATTCTTAAACATGTTAATGGGGTTTTGTGCCTGTTTCTCAACCAGCTGACTAAATAAATGTCACAATTAACAATTCACCACCGAATTGAATTTCAAGGTATCAGTCTCTTTCAGCCAGTGTTCCCTTTAAGCTGGAAGTTTCCGTGTACAAATCGGTCTCTTTAAGACACCGCATATGGATAGTCAGGCAGAACTATTTGAAGATACTGTGCACTGAAATGAACAGGGCATACAGAATGCTGACAAATTAGAGGCAACATTTTTAGGTACTTGTGAGTAAAGCATCTCTAATTTTTTGTGATTTGGTTGTTCACACTGAGTTTCTGAATCAACAACCAATTGGCTGATGCTACAAACAGTTCTCAAATTATTTGATTCAGTGCAAGATTAATGAAAATCCTGAATCAGGAGCAACTATTTTTGTGAAACTAATGATGTGGAGCTAGCTCCCTGATGGTTCAGGTGTAAAATGCATGGCCACAGGAGAGCCAACAACCATTATGCTGAGCAAACTGATCTCATCTAGCGAAGCGATAGGGGTGCTTCAAAGAATCTCTATGGGCCATTGGCTCGGGATAATGAAAAATCAGCTGGGGCTCCAACTAAATCTCAATCCAATGAGTCCTCCTGCAAAGCAGTTGTCGACAGAATTGACTTCTCCAGAGCACATACTTGATTGATCCCGGAACCGTGACAAAAAATATTTCTGTACTCTTTATGTTGCGTTTCCTCGACTGACCACAGGTGTCAGTGTTCACACAATAGAATGCGCACACATTCTAGTCATGTCCATTAAGGAGCTTTGCTTTAATTACCAAGACCTGACAGAAGAATTGTATGCATCATAATTAATTAATTACATCCAAAATGTGAAATACATTAACCTCCCAATAACCCTGTACAGGCTTTAGAGTCTGGAAATATTGCAGCAAGAATTAACATTAGCTGAGATGGATGGGGCATGTCATCAGAATGCCTGACTGAAGACTGCCCAAACAGGTGCTATACATAGAGCTATGCCAAGCAGCTTGTTCACACAACTCCCAAATGAAATGTTTCAAAGGCAATCTCAAATCTCCATGAAGGTCTGCTCTATTCACAATCACACATTTGAAGCAGATTGTCCAATCATGACTAAAATGTCAACCCAACATCAAAAATAGTGTCAAGAGCTTCCAAACAACAATAGCAGCTACTGAGAGAGGATGTCTAGAGAAATGGAAAGAGACGGCAGCTGCTTGAGCCAACAATCTGCCATCACCTTAACCAGCTGACAGCCAATGCCTTCGCTGTTAGAGACCGTGTCAGTGGCACAGTGGTTAGCATTGCTGCCTCACAGGGACTCAGGTTCAATTCTGGCCTTGGGTGCATGTTCTCCCTGTGTCTGCATGGGAATCCTCCAGCTGCTCCGGTTTCCTCCCGCAGTCTGAAAGACATGCTGATTAGGTGCATTGGCCATGCTAAAACCTCCCTCAGTGTATCCAAACAGGCCAGAATGTGGCGACTAGGGGATTTTCACAGTAACTTCATTGAGTGTTAATATAAACTTACTTGTGACACTAATAAATAAACTTTAAACGTTAAGGCTGAGACAGAGCTCAGAAGCCAACACTGACGACTCATGTCAACCCAACCAGCTGCAAGAAAGAATTATCTTCGACATGATGGTTTGCTGATAGAGAATATTGCAGTGATCACATCAAAGATTTTGGCCGCAATTCTCTCGCTGTTCATGCTGCTGGGATCTTCTGGTCCCACCGACGGCGCACCCCAGCCGTGAGTTTCCCGATGGTGTGGGGTGCAGTCAATGGGAAATTCCATTCAGCATGCCACCACCCACCTCGAGAAACACGTGATGGGGAGGGCAGAGAATCCCCCACTTAGTTAGCAAGCGCACAATGAGGATGCTCATCAGGTGCTTGTAAGAGTCCATACCCAAAAGAGCTAACATTATTCAGTAATATGAGCCGATGCCATTGGAATACTTACAGATTATGTCTAATGTTTTAGAATCATAGAATCCCTACAGTACAGAAGGAGACCATTTGACCCATCGAGTCTGTGCCAACTACAATCCCACCCAGGCCCCCTCCCCGTAACCCCACACATTTACCGTGCTAATCCCCCTGACACAAGAGTCAATTTAGCATGGCCAATCAACCTAACCTGCACATCTTTGGATTGTGGGAGGAAACCGGAGCACCCGGAGGAAACCCACGCAGACACGGGGAGAAAGTGCATACTCCACACAGACAGTGACCCGAAGCCGGATTTGAACCTGGGTTCCTGGTGCTGTGAGGCAGCAATGCTAACCACTGTGCCACCGTGCTACCCGTTTTGTTCATGAAGGATTGGAAAAGTACTGAGATCATAGCATTAGGGTGGCAAGAGAACTGCCTGGATATTCAAGAGAGCATAGTGTTTTGTTGGGAAGGGTGAGGAGGTTGAGGGGAATGGAAGGAAAGTATTTCTGAAAGTAAACTGGCTTTTGAACCCATTTTGTGCAGCAGCTGGTAAGCTGAGTGGCCTGAATACAAACTTAGGCTCACCCTTGGAAAACGATTGAAGATTTCTCCACAGCCTCTCATCCCCTTCGCAAAATAGTGACTGAATGATCAAAGTATTCCTCAGGTACACCATGGAATTCAAACTGTCAGAAGCATTGCAGCCCTTGGGCAGTTCCAGCTGCTCTTTGCCTGTATGTGCCAAAGTGAGCATGGAATTGACCACATACTCATGTCTACGAAATCCTGGTAATAATGTGATTTGGTGACTGAAGATCTCAGTTTTGGCCCAAAGACTTGTTCACTGAATGTAACATTCAAAATATCCATAAATATCAGGATCGCCATTGCCAAAATAACTTGAGAACAAATGTTGGATTTGTATGGCCATTGGTGGTGGAAGCTGAATGTCCTGCTGGTGGGGCACACTGTGCCTCCAGCCACTTCCTGCATGGGAATACCTGATGTTGAGAAGGGCACCCATGGGTGTAACCTGCATTCAACAGATGTTTGTGGAGTAGGTGCGATAATGCTGTTACTGCCAACTGATGTGACACTCAACTTCTACATTTGGTCTACGCAGATGCATTGAACAAATTCACTTGTCACTCACCAAAGAACAAACATTCAACTGCAAAATGGCCCAGCACCAGTGCGACTAAAAGGGCCAGGAACCCAACTTGCAGGTAAGCTCCCTTTGAATAACTTCTGTCCTTGCAAAGGAAGTTCTCTGGAATATTTTGGGGGTAATGTGGTAAGTTCCTGGATTTGGCATGGAGTGTTGCTATGTTCCCACAGGGAGGGCAGATGATTTGGTGACCTGTCCACACAAAGGCTGCAACAGGTATTGAGGGTGGGGGAGGCCGGGCGGGGGGGGGGGGGGGGGGGGGGGGGGGGCGGCGGGGGGGGGGGGGGGGGGGGGGGGCGGGGGGCGGGTGCTGCACGTGCGATGCATTTGGGCTGCTAAATGACAGGGAGATGGAGCAGAGGCTGCAAAGATGGTAAGCTCTGCTCAATGAACCCTATCAAGTTGGAGCAAGACTCCTTCATACTCCTTGAGAGTGATGGGAGGATGTCTGATAGGCCAGGCCATGCACCCAGCACCCAGATATGCTGTCAGACCTGCTGAGTGTCAAGCATTTTCTGTTTTTATTTCAAAAGTTCCAGCATCTGCAGCCACTTGCTTTTATAGCCAGCATTCTCCTGTCTGCTGCTCCATCGAAGTTCTCATCTGAGTCCCTCGAGGCAGAACTTGTCTGTGACCTCACTCTCTGATGACATGGCACACAAGGTACCCTTTCTCCCTGGCTGTGCTAGCAACCCATTCATTCCCAGTGACTCACCACTTGGGAATCCCAATTTACCAGCGTTTAGGGCAGACACAAGGCTAATATATCTGAGCTGGTGACTGTGAGTATCTGATCAAGTGAGAAGACCCCTTCCTCAATGCTGGGCTGTTGCTTTCCCTCTTTTCCACCCGACGTGCCTATGGCAGGCCTCAATTCTTGGGTGTCTGCAAGCAGAAAATCAGAAGGTAAAGATTGGGATAAGGGAATAGAGATGGGATGTAAAGCAAAAGTTTGTGAGTCATACCACCAGCAGCTTGTTCATCATGCCAGCTTGCTGGATGGATGAGGAAATTAAGAAGGGGCCAAAGGCATCATTCTCAGCTTTCCCGGTGACACCGGATGCTGTGAACTCTGTTGCCACCAGGTTCATGATGAGAAAAACCATCTCCTCCACAGAACTCAGGAAATGCAGGCATCCTTGTTCCCCACCAATTCTGCCCTGCCCTTTTCCAGTGTGTACCAACTGGTCCTGCAAAACTGGGTGAAGAACGTTCAGTGATTGTGTGACTACTGTGTTTGGGTGACACGTCTGCCACAACTGAATAGATGGAGGCACATGGAAGCAGCAGGAGATGGGTTATGTGTTTGGCAGCATTTCTCGGTGTGTGAGAGACAGGCGGAACATCTGAATGTTACCCATGAGTTCCAAGTGCCAGATACTGCAGGTAGGTGCATGATGGGGGCGTGCTGCATTGAGCAGTGTGAGAAGATGGTGGAATGGTGGGGAGGAAAAATCGCATGAAAGGACAGTCACTGTGTCAGATCATTGCACCCATTATGACGCAGTGCCAGGTTCTTCAGGACAGAGTCCAGGTATTGACTGCACTAGCCACCTGTTCCTAATCCATTCTGAGGGTGGTGCTGGAGGGCCTACTCATCCTGGTGTCTCTCCTCCAGTCCATCTCTAACAATAAGGCCTCCAGCACTGTGACCGTGGAGTCCTCTCTCTGCCCTGATATCCCATTTCCCTTGTTTACAATTCACCAAATCACAAAGTGTGGGAGAAGGCTATTGGGCTCATCGTGTTGCACAATTGCAGCAGAAGCCTCCTCTAACTGAGGCAGCTTCATTTGAAGAGGGACAGATTACCTTTAAGATCGAAGACAGGCTGTGCCATCACACTCTGCCTTGGTTCCCTGCTGAGATAGATGAGGTGGCAGCTCCAAATTTGCCAACTACCTAACTCACTTCAACATGCGCATCCTGGTTATGAATCGCAATTCCTGCGCCCAAAGAAAAGCATGGGCCAAATTCTAGCCCCTTGCCTTGAACAGGTTAGGTTTAGTTTTTGTTGTCGGGAATAAAACCTGTTTCCATTTCAAAAATGGGCTGAAGGCCAATGATTAGAATGCAATAATCTTATCTCTGGTTTCAAATGCCAATAAGTTATTCAAACTTCAGTTTAATGTCCTTTTCCCCAAAGAGAAATGCTCTTCCAACCATCTCGGGCCTGTTATTGTAAATGTGGAGCAGCTGTAAATTGTGTGCCCCGCCCACTGATAGCTTGTGGCTGACTATGGACCTTCATCTCTGTAATGTCCTTACAATGTTAGGGAGTGTGAGTTTGACACAAAAAGACATGGTTTACACACATAGATTCAAAATAACAGCACACGTTTGTTCTGCCTGTACAGAGTAGCAAATGAAACTAAATAGGAGCCGGTGAAGCACCCTAATGACATCACCATTAAATCATGTGACCGGCCCTTAAAGCAATCATGCAGCCACTTAACAGTTTGTCACTCCAACTGATCTGGTAAGGTGGGAACAAACCTTTGAAAAGTGAAGTCGAATGCAGGATCATTTTCTCTGATGGTTTTGGGACTCTATCAAGTGAATGACTAAACCATTCAGACCAGGACGATTTCAAATGCAGCTTCTGTTCGCTTTTCTCAGATGGGTCAGTATTGAGATGTCTTTGGTATTGTATACTTAGGTGGAGCGTAAACTCCTCATGGCCACAGAGACTTCTCCAGGCTACTACTCCGTATCCTTACTCACAAGTGCTGGTGGTTTTGGTGTGTCAGTCGAGGTATCCATCAGTTAAGAGGAAATAGGAAAATTGATTTGATTATTGATCACTTATTGAAAGCATCCAATTACTGTGGGGTTGTTATCAACAAACAAGGTTAACTTTGTTGCTAAAGGCTTTCCCACCACTGGCATGCACTTGGAATGCATTTTTTTATAATTCAAACCAGGTTATTGGAACCTACTAGAATTTGATTTTTTTTTAAATGCCTGGCTTTAGCTCAGGGAAATGGTTGAGGTTGGAGTGTTAATTTTGTGATAAATTTAATGAAAACCATGCAAAATATACACTGCTCCTTTTGAATATTTTCAAAAGCATACACAAACCAAAGTCCTGAAATTTTAAATCCTTTCATTAAATCTCATTTTGAAGAAATCAGCTATATGTTGTCGCAGTAAACTTTACCTTGCAAATCATTGACAAAATTCTTGATTCGCTTTTCTTTTCATATTTTTAGATATTAAAAAAACAAATTATAGTAACTACTTCTAGTGTTGCCTTTCTCGGGAGCTTTGTCTGTAGCAAATTGCCATCCGTACAGGGGAGGAATTGAGGTCTGCAAACATAGTGGAATTTTTTGAGGACGTAATAGACATGGTAGATGGAGGAAATGCAGTGGCGGTAATGTACATGGGTTTTCAGTAAGCAGATGGGATTGAATGTCAGTACCTGTGAGGTGATGTATTTTGGTTAAAACAAAATAGCAGTAATTAGACTCTGAATGGAAACAGACTCAGAAGAGTCTATAGAAGAGCAGAAAGATGGTGGGTGGGGCACAAATTCACAGCACACAAAAGACAGCGCTTCAGGTTGATAAGGGCAAAATAGAGTTAATGGAATTTTAGGTTTTAGTACAAAGGATATAAGTATGTAAAAGCCAAGAGTAAATGACTGCATGCCATTCTGGGCTCAACAGGGAAGAACCATTATCTTGCAATTGTGTCTTTGTCTATATATGTTGTGTTTGTGAAACCTACCTCTCCACTCATCTGATGACGGAACTGAGCTCCGAAAGCTCGTGATTCCATATAAATCTGTTGGACTTTAACCTGGTGTTGTGAGACTTCTTACTGAAACAAATTGGACTTAAGATAGGGGGTAGTGTTGGTAAACATGGAGGATGAACAAAAACCACATTTGAGGAAAGATGTGAAGATCCTTGCGAGGGTGCAGAGGAGATTTCCCAGAATGATTCCAAGGATGTAGGTTTTAGTTATAAGGTTAGGTTGGAAAGGCTGGGTTTGTTCGCCTTGAAGCAAATGAGATTGAGGGGAACATTGATGGAGACATACGAGATTACAACAGGTAGACAAGAAAAAACTCTTCCCATTAGTTGATGATACAAGGACTAGGAGGCACAGATTTAAAGTTTTGGGTAAGAGATGCAGAGGCTAGTGTGGGAAACAACATTTTTTATGCTGCAAGTGGTAATGATCTGGAACTGGTTGCCCAAGAGGATTGGTGGAAATGGAAACAATCAATGATTTAAAACGGAAATTAGATCGGCACTTGAAGGAAATAAACTTGCGGGGCCACGAGGTTTGAGCAGAGGGGTGGGACTGACTGGGCTGGATCTATGGAGAGCCAGTATAGACTTAATGGGTTAAACTTAATGACTCTATAACTCTGTGTCTGGCTGAGCCAAGTGGCCTGTTTTCCATGGTGTAATTTTGATGTATGAATGAGGACAATCCAATGGAAGGTCAGCACATATTCTACAGCTCAGAGAAGACACAGTTACATTTGATATAGCAGTAAGTGTTCTTGAAAAATACTTGGAGCTGAAGAAAAGAGTGATGATCGCATGAGAAAAGGTCTGTCAGCGATGTCAGACAACCCGTCATGGTCAGATGCCCTTAAAATTTGCCCAAATTGTGGAGGTAACCATTGAGTCCAAACATCAATGTCTAACTGAGGGAAAAAAACGTATAACTCATGGTTAAAGTGGAATCGCTTTGCAAAGACATGCAGATTGTCAAAGAAGATGATTTCATCGGTTCAACATGTGGAGGGAGTCTCTTTCCAAGAATGAATTATGGTATGGATATATCATCATGGATGATGAAACACCAGTTCATTTTAAAGATTGCAGAGTTGAGACTGTAAGTATTTCAGTGTTCCTTCTCACTGAGTTTGGTTTGAAAGTATTCGTATTAAGCAACAAACTCTACCATTGGTATTTCTCACAACTTTCTCCCACTCCTGCAACAATTATTCCCATTTTTGGAACAATAACAGTTCCAGTGCACCACAAAACAGGTTCACTTGTTATGTAGCCAAAGGCAGAAATCATATGGGGGTAAAGTCCTTTAAAAAGCTTGGCTTTGTACTTGAAGACCCCAACAGAGCACGCATTAACGTGATCGATGACATCGTCTATGTACAGTGGTATCTGGCCTGACTTATCGGATCTGGGGAGATTAATGCTCCTCAGGTTGACATGTCAGTTCTGCTAGATCTGAGATGGTTGCTGTGTGGCGGGAGCTGAAACAACTCCAGTTTACTCCCACAGTCCAAAGATGTGCGGGTTAGGTGGATTGGCCATACTAAATTGCCCCTTGGTGTCAGGGGGACTAGCTAGTGTAAATGCATGGGGTTATGGGGATAGGGCCTGGGTGGGATTGCGGTCAGTGCAGACTCGATGGGCCAAATGGCCTCCTGCCCTTTAGGATTCTATGATTCTAACTGGTAGCAGATAGTATCATTGGATGAATCAACTCAAAATTCCAGATCTCAAACCTCGTCATTGCACAACACAAAAATGGAAAATTCATACCACGCATCAACCTTAAAACAGCCAGCAAAGTAACCGTTCAGTATTCACTTCCTACAATCCAAGAACTATCGACAACATTTCATGACTCCACAGTCTTCCCGAAGCTCGGCATGCTATCTTCAAATTCTACTGGCAGAGTATAGCTAATACGTTACAGCTTTTGTTTCGAGTGGCATGATGGCACAGTGGCTAGCACTGCTGCCTCACAGCTCCAGGGACCTGGGTTGATTTCCCGGCTTGGGTCACTGTCTGTGTGGAGTTTGCACGTTCTCCCCGTGTCTGCGTGGGTTTCCTCCGGGTGCTCCAGTTTCCTGCCACAGACCAAAGATATGTGAGTTAGGTTGATTGGCCATGCTAAATTAATCCTAGTGTCAGGAGGATTAACAGGGTAAACATGAGAGGTTACAGGAAGAAAGCCTGGGTGGGGTTGTGGTCGTTGCAGACTCGATGGGCCAAAAGGCCTCCTTCGGTACTGGGGATTCTGTGATTCTATGAATGTCTGTTTCAGTACTGCAGACTGCCTTGACCAGGTTCAGCACTTAGTGCATTCCAAAAGATAGTTTCTTCAGTCTTGTCGGACACTAAGGGGATGCTCCACCTACTTGACAAATGTCCATGGAAGGAGATGAACAGAACACGATCAGCGGTGCTCACTCGACTTGCACAACACAACTTGATGCTTAACAAGGACAACTCTACATGGGCGGCATCCAAGATTTATTTATTAGGGTGCAGGGTGACAGAAGCCTGAGTAAAGCCGACACACGACAACATCAAAGCCATTCACTTGCATCCAACCCTGTATAACACCGAAGAGTTGGTGTTATTCCTCGGTGCTACCACGCAGAGATTGTGGCGCATCCTCAAAAGCTACTGAGCAAAGGTGGACAATCACACGCAAACAGTGTTTGACACTTTAAAGGTTAAAATAGCATCTCTGTTAATCATCATGCATTTCAACCCACCTGCAGAAAGGTACATCACAACAAATACGTTAGGAAATACAATTGAACTGTGTTCTCAGAACACTGAAGGAAGCAAATGACCAATTGCTTACATGTCACACCCTTGTCTTAAACTGAATGGAAACACTAGCCTGCATCGAGGCTTGTGAACAATGGCACATACATCTCTACAAGATAGAAAGTTCACTCTCCGCACTGATCATTAAGTGCTGACTATATCGTTAGCCATGTCAGGATCTGGTCACTGACTTTACATGACTACAGATTAGTATAACTTTGAGGCTGTGTAATTCACAGGTTCAAGCAAGTGAGTTGCTGATATATTTAGCTGCACTACTATTGGGAAACACTTCAGCAGTCTCGGGCATTCGGCCTCTGATCTTCGGGTAAGCGTTCTCCAAGGCGGCCTTCACGACACACGACAACGCAGAATCACTGAGCAGAAACTGATAGCCAAGTTCCGTACACATGAGGACGGCCTCAACCGGGATCTTGGGTTCATGTCACACTATCTGTAACCCCCACGACTTGCCTGGGCTTGCAAAATCTCACTAACTGTCCTGGCCTAAGATAATTCACACCTCTTTAATCTGTGCTTAACCCTCTCTCCACTCACATTGTCTGCACTTGTAAAAACTTGATTACTTGTTAAGACTCGCATTCCAACCATTATCTTGTAAATCGAGTTTGTGTCTATATATGCCCTGTTTGTGAACCGAACTCTTCACTCACCTGATGAAGGGGCAGTGCTCCGAAGGCTCGTGCTACCTGTTGGACTTTAACCTGGTGTTGTGAGACTTCTTAATGTGCCTACTCCAGTCCAACGCCAGCAACTCCACAGCATCTGCATGACGGATAGCGAAGTGACTTGTGACATTGAAGACTGTGTGATTGTAATGATTTCACACACGACTACGAACCTTATTGTGAGAAAGGAGCTGGAGGCAGAATCAGTGACAGTGCACTTCAGAAAGTAAACCAGTACTTAAGAACTGAAATAGGGGAAAAACTGGTCCCATTCGGTAGAACAAGCAATGAACTTGCTTTGTTTGATGACAGCTTTATCACACATGGAACTTGACTGGTTTTCGCAAAAGCGTAGGAACATAGGAACACAGGCTTAGGAAAAGCCATTCGGCCCATTAAGCCGACTCCATCATTCATTACGAAAATTGCTGATCTGGTTGTGGTCTCTGCTCCACTTTGCTGTCAGACTAACAATTGTCTATCTTAAAAGGGAGACCTCTTTTTCTTAAACTGTGTCCCTTAGCTTTAGTTACCGACACAAGAGGAAACACCCGGGGAGCGATTCTCCCAGCCCACTGTGTTGTGTAGCGGGCTCCCCGCTGGGCGCCACGGCCTCCGTGCGTCTCCGCCCACCACATTTCCAGCGCCAGAAACCAGCATGGAGTTGCATAAATCATTATAATGCTCATTTAAATGTTATTAGTGGGCTTAGTTGGAATGAAGTCTCCAGGCCCGACTGCCTCTCTCCCCGCCAGGAGTGTTTCACTTCAGCGGGACTGCGTGGGGCGGGGGGGGGGGGGGGGGGGGGTGCGGGGGGATGGGGGGGCAGTTGGGACTGTGGGGGAGGGATCGGGAGATCGGGGCTGCCGGGCTGGGGGAGGAGGAGATTGAGGCAGCCTGGGATGAGGGGAGGGGTCAATAGGCCAGCGATGGGGTTGCTGTGCCGGCTACAGATTGAGCTGGCCAGGAATCGGGAGGCCGGCAGTGTGGGGATACCGCGCATGTGCCGATCTCCGCCATGACAGATTGATGCATGCGCAGTGGCCGGCCCAGCGCTGTACGGCCGGCCCCTCCAATGGGAATAGGCCCCATCCACTGATTTTTCACTTGAATCATGCTAGTGAACTCTATGATGCACAGAGTGTGGGAGATTCATTTTGAAAATCCCACTGAAAAAAACCAGCGGGGTTTACCCGAGTTTTTATGAGAATTCGGCACTTCCAATTCTTTTGGGAGAATCCCAATCTATCAAAATCAATAACATCAGCTCTCATTCTTCTAAACTCTGAAGGATGTTATCAGGTGAACCAACAATCCCATGAAGCAATCTGGTGATCAGCAATAGATTTGCACATAGTGGAGTTCATTAGAAACCACATAGCTTGTACTCTCAGTGAAAAATTTGTTAAACCATGTCCTGCACCTCTATAATCAACCCTATAGCCAACAAAACCATGGCAAAAACTCCAAGTAGATACTTTTGAAGAGGTGCAAGCAGCCATTAGATATCAACATTTTTTTCTTGTTCATGACCTACATAGCAAATGACCAGAAATTCCTGCAGCAAATATTGAACGTTTGAACAATTTATTCATATCCTACTTCACACATAATCTACCCCACACTTTCTGACCCGTAAGACACTGGTTTTCCCATTGGTCACAATCTTTGCACGTCATGACCATTCGCTAAGGGCTCCATTAAACCCAACTCCCAGACCCAAATATCCCAGCAGCTTGCTGGTATTCCATCCAAATAATAGATATCCACTGAGCCATTAAACATGCTCTTAAACATTGGGCCCCAACAATGCTATTTAAAAGCCCGTATTTAAACATTCCACATTGTTCTTGTTCTATGAAACAGTTGTAATATTATTCCCCTATCAAAATCAATTGCCTAGGTTACCTTCCATGAATGTACAGGCATCAGTAACTTGGATTAATCTTCATATGATAGCTGATTGCTATCAGTAAGTGCAGCCTCTATCACATTCATCATCGACCCTCATCTGTGGGTATTTGCCCTCATCTATTCAGTAGTTTACCTGACCAGACTCATAAGAATTCAGCTGAATTTCTTCACGTAAACTGGCAACATTCAGAATGGTGTATGAAGTGAGAAGAAAATACTTTACTGGATAAAACACGAGATGCACGTACACTCCTCTAAATAATGGCCTCTTCAGCAGCAGAAACTTCCAGAGTTCAAAATAATTCCTGACATTTTAACAGTCTTCAAACTATCTGCCCACAAAATCACAGAATTCCGGTGCAGAAGGAGGGCATTTGGCCCATCATGTCTACACTGTATTTTAATAGTTCTGTTATACAAACAAGTGGAGGAATAGTTGGCAATATGCTTTTGTTTCAACCCATGACCAAGCCTCCAATGCAGCCTAATCGATGTGATGACATTCCTTCTTTACTGAATATCTGCCAAAGGTCCTAACTATATTCATTTATTTGGATAATAGCAGACCTAGTATAATGATAGAAAGTTGACTTTAAACCTCATATTAGTTAATACATGCAGTTGTTTGAGAAGCAGGTTGTAGTTGACGGTGCTTTTGTGTTAAGATTCATGACCCGTGTAATAAAGGGGGGGATCGCATTGGATTTCACCTCTGCTGCACATAAGCTGAGAGGGCTTGGTGCTGCTGACAAAAAATATCCAACACTCCTACCAAGATCAACAGGCACTGCTTCATAAATGAAAGGAGTTATTTCCAGATATTTTGACTAGTGCTAGCATGGGATTTAACATTCATTATTTGTTTAATGGGTCAAAAAGAAAATTATTTTCTATTTCTCTGCAGCATTCTGCAGCCAAGAAGATCATCACAAAGTTTATTGCCATGGGCTATGCTAATGGTACTGCCAAGGCATTCATAAAACACTCACCCTCTCATTCTTTTCCCCTTCCATCTCCCTGCAAAAGCAATTGCCTTTTTAGGAACTGCATGTGGGAAATCGTGGGTGCTCCCATATGTCACAGTGCACTGGAACTTGTAGACTCAGAACTGTTTATGGAAACTAAAGGAGAGTGGCTGACTTCAAAGAGTCACGCCAAACAATAGTAATTATTCTTCTTGATGCGTAGCCTTCTGGGATGTGTGCTATAGTAGATCAACATGTGCATATGTATGGAATAAACATTTTCGTATGCCATAAATAAGATAATCCACTGAGATTTGATCACAGATTTTAAAAATGTATGCTCGATCATTTTGTTGCCCACAAAAATCTGTTTCAAAATATTGTGAGTTCTCCACGGAGGTCTACTAGTCCTCAAATAGCAGAGTAGACGCTCTCTGTGGAAGCAGTCAAAAGCCCATCATTGAGTGTTATTATTCAATGTATTGTGCCTGTCTCCAGACTGATTACACGTGGCTCTTTTCTCTCTCTTTGTCTCCCTCCATAGAATATTCCGTTAGAGGTTTGATGATTTAACAAATGGAATCTCACACAAAAAATACTTACAAACATTTAGCATCTCCACACCATGTAACTGGCAAATTACGAGTTAAAAGTCTAACATGCTTTGGGAGTTTGCATGTTCTCCCCATGTCTATGTGGGTTTCCATCGGGTGCTCCAGTTTCCTCCCACACTCCAAAGATGTGCGGGTTAGGTGGATTGGCCATGCTAAATTGCCCCTTAGTGTTCGGGGTCTAGCAAGGTAAACAGGTGGGGTTATGGGGATAGGGCTTGGGTGGGTTGTTGTCGGTGCAGGCTCAATAGGCCGAATGGCATCCTTTTGCACTGTAGGAATTCTATGATTCTATGCTTAAATACCTAAAGAACTGTCGCATTGTACTGATGTGACATAGGAGTCCACCCTTCTTCTACAGGGTGGAACTGGAATGTGTAGAATAGATTCCACTCACTGTACTTTTAATTGTCACTTTTAACCTGTTGTTGTCTTTATATGTGGACACAATTTTTTTTTCTATAAATTTCCTATTCATCTTTTTTTATCAGATAATGCAATGACAATTTAATGAGATCTTACTTGGAGTCAGGCCAAGCAAAATAATTTTGTAAAAACTTGTCTTGCACAGATGGACATTTTAGCCCTGAATGTCTTTTATTTGTTTGGTTGATATTTATCTGTAATTGGTAAGAATTTTGTTTAATATACAGAGCTGGAAATGGCTGGTATGAGCAATAACTTCCAAAGATAATTGTATATGCAAAAAGAAAACATTATACATTCTTGAAGTCTAAAACACAATGCAAAGTATTAGAAACTACTCAGCATGTCAGGCAGCATCTGAGATAAGATAATATTTCAGGTGTGTTTTAACTGTTCTCTTCATAGATGCTGTCTGACAAACTTGTGTGCTTGTGGCACCTTCTATTTTGGGTTTGCAAACCTGATTGTACTAGCATAGCTCAAGTTCTTGTTTTTCATTCGGAAGTGTCTGAGTTCAAGTCCAATTACAGGATTTTAGCACTTAATCTAGACTAACAATTCAGAGCAGTGCTAAGCGAGAACTATATTGCAAGAGATAGCATTTCAAATCCTTATCTACCTATTGAGATGGATGTGAAATGTGCCAGAACACTCACTGTTAGAATAGGGCTAGCATGGTGGCACAGTGGTTAGCACTGCTGCCTCATAGTGCCAGGGACCCGGGTTCGATTCCCGGCTTGGGACACTGTCTGTGTGGAGTTTGCACATTCTCCCCATGTCTGCGTGGGTTTTCTCCAGGTGCTCCGGTTTCCTCCCACAGTCCAGAAGATGTGCTGGTTAGGTGCATTGGCCATGTTAAATCCTCCCTCAGTGTACCCGAACAGGTGCCAGAGTGTGTTGGCTAGGGGACTTTCACAATAACTTCATTGCAGTGTGAATGTAAACCTACCTGTGGCTAATAAATTAACTTTAAGAATAAAGAATTTTCCTGGTGTATTTGGCCAAGATTACTCCATCAGTCAATACCACCAAGTACAGATTAACTGGTAATTCATCTCACTTTTGATTTGTGGAACCTTACTGTGTACAAATTGATTGCCATATTCATAGAATCATAGAATGGTTACAGCTCAGGAAGAGATCATTCAGAGTGTCATGGTTTACCTAACAAACACGTGGTTATGTTTCAAAAGACATTAATTGTCTGTAAAATGCATTGTGAGCCTTGAGGGTGTGATAAGATATTTAAGAAATCCAAGTTTGTTTGTCTCTCAGTTTGTTTCTTTCCATCTCTGCTTTTTATCCTTTTCTAGACAGTTTTTCCCCCAATGCTGAACTCCCCCCCACCCACCCCCCCCCCACGCATAATTTATTATCTTGTCACAGCG
Organism: Mustelus asterias; assembly: GCF_964213995.1. Taxonomy (NCBI): domain Eukaryota; kingdom Metazoa; phylum Chordata; class Chondrichthyes; order Carcharhiniformes; family Triakidae; genus Mustelus; species Mustelus asterias. Next base: position 95,937,732 of record NC_135808.1, read on the forward strand.
GCCAGAATAAATATTTACATTGACCATTAAAGAGGAGCTGATCAGTCATGCACAGTTCTGCCTCTTAGCAACAAGGAGGTGTATATCTTAACTGTGACAAAGTACACCTACTCCCAAGATATAAGTGGACAAAACACACGTCTGTGCTGATATTGCAAAGGCTCCATTTCCAGCCAGGAAATCTATGACAAAATATCTTGGTTCCTTTTCTGCATTGCCCTCCCCACTTGATCTTTCCCTTTCAATGCTCCCGCCTTCACAGGGCTAAGACCTCAGGGGCAGCAGGAAATTGCCAGCACTATATCACCTTCCCGTGTGCCACTAAATACCTCAGTAATTTTCACACGCGCTTACGTTCAATAAATAAAGAAACCGAACGCCCCCTTTTTTCCACAGCTTAACCTCAGCTATTCTTGAAAAATGTCACTGCCACCCTTGTACACATCTCTGCCAGGTTGAACATATCTACCTGCATATAGGTGACCATTGAGTGTAAAGATTGTTTTAAATATGAGAAAAGAGAACCAACTGAAGTCAAGGTTCCTGTACCAATACAGAAAGTACTGAAGCCTTTTCTAATGCGGATTTATTCGACCAAGGCTTATCTAGAACGTTTGCGGAGCGCTGCATCAGACTCAACTGTATCTTTATTATTGTCACTTCATGCTTGTTGTCATTTTCTTGGCTGGTGAAGTGCAAGTGCCAACCAGGGCCCAGTGTGTGTGCACGTGCGTGTGCCTTTGTGTATGTGTCTGTGTGTGCATGTGTGTGTTTATGTGCCTGCTACACTCAGAGTGGCAGCTACTTCCAAGTATTATGTGCACATTCTGGAAGAATTTGTCATTTTTGGTAATAACCACCAACATTTTGCGGTCTGTTGTTTGTGCCCCACTTTAATTGTTTAATTTCTAAGATATTAAAAACTCCAGATTCCTTTCTGAATCTGTGTTGGCACAGTTCTAAGTTCCGTTAATTGATTCCATTTTTATTCACATTCTCATAGATCTGCCCCTTAGACCAAGAGATATCTGCTGTCCAAGTTTTGTAATATGCCTTTAAGGGATATAAGCATGTTATTACTAAAAGAGAAATGTGTTATGTGATCCAGTTTCACTTTTGCTTTGAGCAGAGCACACACTCACACAGCTCTGATGCATTCAAGATTGATACCAATGTATAACCGTTCTCATGTGCTTAGTCTTAACAAATGAATCCTCAACATATTTACCCAATTCCTTTTGAGCAATTGGTGCCTGGTGTCTTGTACAGTAAATAAGCCCAAGGTATTATAATATTATAATAACATGGCATAAGAGGCCAGGGTGGAAAATGCCTTAACAGTTTAGTTTACAAAACAAAACCTGCTAAACGGTTCATGGAAATGATCAATAATGTGAGGAAACATCAAACATCTCACATGATGGGATGAATTTTACTGTCCCGCCTGCCACGGGAATCATAGCGAGCAAGGGGTGGATCATGGAAAGATCCGTTGACCTTGGGTGGGATTTTCCGGTTTCGGGGCAAGTGCGGCCAGAAAATCCTACCTGATATGTCTTCTTAAAAGCGGTTATGATTGGGAAAATATTCAAAGGTGAAAACAGTTTGCTGTGCTGCATCACAATTATATCATACCCGCCCCAGCATTCCTAATCTTCCTTTTCGACTGCTCCCAAATTCCTGATTTGGATTTCACCTGCCACATTTAACTATTCCAGTTAAAGTTAATTTATTAGTCACAAGTAGGCTTACATTAACATTGCAATGAAGTTATTGTGAAAATCCCCCAGTTGCCACACTCCGGCACCTGTTCGGATACACAGGAGCAGAATTTAGCATGGCCAATGCACGTAACCAGCACATCTTTCGGACTGTGGGAGGAAACCGGAGAACCTGGAGGAAACCCACGCAGACACGGGGAGAACGTGCTGACTCTACACAGACAGTGACCCAAGTCGGGAATCGAACCTGGGTCCTTGGTACTGTGATGCAGCAGTGCTAACCACTGTGCCACTATGCCGCCACCAAATACAGTTGCCCAAATGTTCATGTTTTTCCAAGTTTCAAGTCATATGTTTTCCATCTCCAATTTTCTTCCTTCCTCTTTTGAAAGGAAATAAGGGATGTTGATCCACAGGATTCCTCACCCAATTGCTCACCAGTGTCTGTGAACCACTTGAGGTTGTCAAAAGGTGCTATACATGCTTTCTATAATTAGAGCTTTGAATATTGTGGTAACATTTTTTAAATTCAGGATTTTAAAAATAACTTACATATGGAACAACATTTGTAATTATAAGTAACACTCTTAAATATATTTCAAAATACATTTTTATTTTACATCACCCTGGAATATGAAGAATAAAAATAGAATGAAAAGCAAGAATCATTCACTTAAGTTTCATTATTTTTCAGAATAGCTAATTTTGAAAATTTACAAACGAAACTGCATTAGTCAGAAGGTGTGATCAGGACACATTAGGTTGTTGACGACCTTTGTTTGGCATTATGAATAATATACATTCTATCAAACCATTATACAATTCTTCTAAAAGCACTTGGTAAAAGCGTAACATTCGTGAGAGAGATGGGGCTGAGAATTCATTGCTCTCTAAATGCAGCTTGTAGGTGTTGACATTTTCATGGCCATATTCCACACAGGGAACAGAAGACAAGTTGAAAGAACATGCCTCTTCTTTGAATCAATCTAAATCAAAGTTCTTATAGCTCGTAACTATCCAAGAAATGCTGTGTAAGGCACCAACGCAGTATATAAGGTGACAGGATCTAACATAATTCAAACACAAGAAAAGAATGTAACAAAGTGGGTGGGGAACTGCTGGGGGTTAGGAAGACTTTTTGCAGGGTTAAAGGAATTGCACTGCTAATTTACATTAACCTCCCAGATAATCTGCTTAATCTCTCCTTTTGGTTTTTTTTCATTGGCTACGTGAATGAGCTACATCTGAATCTGACAAAGATACAGGATATTATAAATGCTACCTCCTTATTCAACTTCATTTGGATTTGCATTTTGAAGATATCCAAAGTATCTAAAAATATCCTGATTCCTCCGCATCACCTTTGTTCTATTTATCATGTTTTTCCTTATATTCTGTCTGTGTTTGTAATTTATAACATTCAAGAACAAAAACACAATAATTGATTATATTAAAACATTATTTTCCTGCTGTTGCAGTAACAGTTTCCCATTTCTAAACTGGCTGCAACTTTAACAAATAATATTCCAGGTATCCCTGAATCACTGAGGTCACTTGGCACTAAGTGGAGCAGATGTGGCTCCAGTTCAGAAATGTGTCTTTTCTATAAATCACTAATATGCTTCTTAATTTAAGCTTTCACTTCAGAGAGTGGCTATGTGACTCAGTCTGCAGCAAGTGTGCCAGAAACATCAAGGGATCTCTTGGACTTTGAAATGACACTCAACCATATTAGTGTACAAACGCTTAACATACTCATAGGAAATTCCTACCAACTAATTTAACAGTCATTCATCTATTTATTTTAAACCTCCCCATTCAAATAGCAAAGATATTTCCCAGGAATTTGTTGTGTTCATGTACCATTATTAAAATGTGTCATTTCAAGGCTAAGGATTTACAATATCTTTGTTCACATTATCGTGATAATTTATTTTGTCCTTGAACAGTCTAGTTATGTTATATAACTATAACCAACAGCAGTAAGTCTAACTATTGAATCATATATTTCAACATAATAATGAAGCCAGTTTAAGAAGGTGCGGAAATTAATTACTTAATCTTAAGAAATGGATCTGCCATATTTAACACCAGTGGCCGCATCAGCATAATTTCAGAACCCGCCCCCCCCCCCCCCCCCCCGCCACCAAAAAAAACAGGAAAATGCCCTTCAGACATGATTAAGTAGAATGATCTCAGCTGACAAGCATAAATTCAGGCAGGTTAACAAAGGAAGAAGGGTGATACTAGGACTGCAAAATTAAGCTTCTCCGTGCTGGTCATTCCAGTTGTGATACAATGACATGTACCTTTAACTGCTGTCAATTGTTACCCACTCATTGTTATCCTTAGAATGGCTCATGATTTTGTGTACCTGGCTATTGGAAAGTTTGGACCAAATGTAATGGGATAAAAATTCCTTGGCATGTATTGATCCCAGGACTTGTATTCAGTCTCCAAACGGCAGTAGTAAGGATGGGATGTTAACTCTATCTGTAGGTCGTCTTAACTGTAAATAAAGAACCAGCATTATTAGTTTCACTAATCCTTATGTATAACTGGTATGTTTACATTGAAGAGAAGGATAATGTAACATGATGGCAGCATGGTGCTCGAAAACTTGAGTTAAAAATATACAACCCTTCACATCTAGCAGAAGAAAAGAATTGGTATAAAAGTGAAATAATAATCAAAACTCATCATGTGTAAGTAATTTTGCAGTTCTGTAGGAATCCTGCTCACACCTGTCCCTTTGTTCTGAGATTGCACCTCAGTCGAGGCAGCAGGCACAGGGTTGAAGTAAGATTGTTCAAATCTTGGAAATCTTCAATAGTTAAACTCTACCTGCTATGAAGTTTAAGCAGGAACATAAATCAAACAGTGAACTCCGTGTCGTCTCCCTTTAAGCAGAACTCCACAGACAGGAGAATTCATTACTGTTTACTGCCCCTGTTAGAGGTCTGGGATCCTAAATATAGCAGATTTGATTGTACATAATCTGTCCAATTATAGCTCCTGAAAGCTAAAATAAATTTTTTTAAAAAAAGCTTTTGACATTTACTTCCAAGATCCTGCAACCATGGCTGCGATTCTCCCAAAAGTGCTGAATTGGTGGGAAAACTGTTCTAGATCCCAACTGTTTTCTCAGTTCAGCTTCTCTCCCGAATCTCCACACTCCGTCCCCTGCAAAGGTTCCAGTTGTGACTATCATTAAAAACCTAAGGGGGCGAGGCCTATTTGTGCTGGAGTCTGACAGTTCTGGAACTCTGCGCGTGTGCAGTGGCCCCGATCTGTCAGACTTCCCGTTTGCTGGCCAGCCCGATCACTGGCCAAAGACCAAAGAAAATTACAGCGCAGGACCAGGCCCTTCGGCCCTCCAAGCCTGCACCAACCATGCTACCCGACTTAACTAAAACCCCCTACCCTTCTGGGCACCATATCCCTCTATTCCCATCCTATTCATGTATTTGTCAAGACGCCCCTTAAAAGTCACTATCGTATCTGCTTCCACTACCTCCCCGGCAACGAGTTCCAGGCACCCACCACCCTCTGTGTAAAAAATCTGCCTCGTACATCTCCTTTAAACTTTGCCCCACACACCTTAAACCTATGCCCCCTCGTAATTGACTCTTCCACCCTGGGAAAAAGCTTCTGACTATCCACTCTGTCCATGCCCCTCATAATCTTGTAGACTTCTATCAGGTCACCTCTTAACCTCCGTCATTCCAGTGAGAACAAACAAAGTTTCTCCAACCTCTCCTCATAGCTGATGCCCTCCATACCAGGCAACATCCTGGTAAATCTTTTCTGTACCCTCTCCAAAGCCTCCACATCCTTCTGGTAGTGTGGCGACCAGAATTGAACACTATATTCCAAATGCGGCCTAACTAAGGTACCATAAAGCTGCAACATGACTTACCAATTTTTAAACTCAACCGGCCAATGAAGGCAAGCATGCCGTATGCCTTCTTGACTACCTTCTTCACCTGCATTGCCACTTTCAGTGACCTGTGTACTTGTACACCCAGGTCCCTTTGCCTATCAATACTCTTAAGGGTTCTGTCATTTACTGTATATTTCCGATCTGTATTCGACCTTCCAAAATGCATTACCTCACATTTGTCCAGATTAAACTCCATCTACCACCTCTCCGCCCATGTCTCCAACTGATCTGTATCCTCTGATGGTCCTCATCGCTATCTGCAAATCCACCAACCTTTGTGTCGTCTGCAAACTTACTAATCAAACCAGTTACATTTTCCGCCAAATCATTTATATATATTACAAACAGCAAAGGTCCCAGCACTGATCCCTGAGAAACGCCACTTGTCACAGCCCTCCATTCAGAAACACACCCTTCCACTGCAACCCTCTAATTTCTTTGACCGAGTCAGTTTTGTATCCACCTTGCCAGCTCACCTCTGATCTCATGCGACTTCACATTCTGCACCAGTCTGCCATGAGGGACCTTGTCAAAGGCCTTACTGAAGTCCATGTAGACTACATCCTCTGCCCTACCCTCATCAATCATCTTTGTCACTTGCTCGAAAAATTTGATCAAGTTAGTGAGTCACGACCTCCCCTTCACAAAGCCATGTTGCCTCTCACTAATACGTCCACTTATTTCCAAGTGGGAATAAATCCTGTCTTGAAGAATCCTCTCCAATAATTTCCCTACCACTGATGTAAGGCTCACTGGCCTGTAATTACCTGGGTTATTCTTGCTACCCTTCTTAAACAAAGGAACAACATTGGCTATTCTCCAATCCTCTGGGACCTCCCCTATAGCCTCCCCTATAGACCTCCCCTATAGCCAGTGATGATACAAAGATTTCTCCCAAGGCCCCAGCAATTTCCTCCCTTGCCTCTTTCAGTATTCTGGGGTATACCCCATCAGGCCCTGGGGACTTGTCTATCTTAATGTTTCTCAAGAACCCCAATACCTCCTCCTTTTTGATCTCAACATGAGTCAAACTATCTACACACCCTTTCCCAGACTCATCATCTACCAAGTCCCTCTCTTTGGTGAATACTGACGCAAAGTACTCATTTAATACCTTACCCATTTCCTCTGGCTCCATGCATAGATTACCTCCCTTGTCCTTGAGTGGGCCAACCCTCTCCCTGGCTACCCGCTTGCTCTTTATAGATGTATAAAAAGTTTTGGGATTTCCCTTAATCCTGTTGGCCAAGGCATTTTCGTGATCCCTTTTAGCCCTCCTTACTCCTTGCTTAAGTTTCTTTCTACTTTCCTTGTATTCCACACTTGCTTCGTGTGTTCCCAGCTTCTTAGCTTTGACAAATGCTTCCTTTTTCTCTTTGACTAGGCTCATAAATATCTCTCGTTAACCAAGGTTCCCAAAACTTGCCATACTTATCCTTCACCCTTACAGGAATATGCCAGTCCTGAATCCCTATCAACTTCAACTTGAAAGCCTCCCACATGCCAGACGTTGATTTGCCCTCAAACATCTGCCCCCAATCTACATTCTACAGTTCCTGCCTAATATTGTTGTAATTAACCTTCCCCCAATTTGGCACCTTAACTTGAGGACTACACTTATCTTTACCCATCAGTACCTTGAGGCTTACTGAATTGTGGTCACTGTTCCCAAACTGCTCCCCTACTGAAACATTTACAACCTGGCTGGGCTCATTAGAACCATAGAAAATTACAGCTCAGAAACAGGCCTTTTGGCCCTTCTTGTCTGTGCCGAACCATTTTTTGCCTAGTCCCACTGACCTGCACTTGGACCATATCCCTCCACACCCCTCTCATCCATTCTCCAATACCAGGTCCAGTATGGCCCCTTCCCTGGTTGGACTATCTACGTACTGTTTCAAGAAGCACTCCTGGATGCTTCTTACAAACTCTGCCCCATCCACGCCCCTAGCATTAAGTGAATCCCAGTCAATATAGGGGAAGTTAAAATCTCCCTCAACAACAATCCTGTTACTTTTACACCTTGCCAAAATGTGCCTACATATCTGTTCCTCTATCTCAAGCTGGCAGTTGGGTGGCCTATAGTAAACCCCCAACATTGTGACTGCACGCTTCCTATTCCTGAGCTCTACCCATATTGCCTCGCTGTATGAGCCCTCCGTGGTGTCCTCCCGCAGTACGGCTGTGATATTCTCCTTAAACAGTAGTGCAACTTCCCCACCCCTTTTACATCCCCCTCTGTCCCGCCTGAAACATCTGTATCCTGGGACGTTAAGCTGCCAACCCTGTCCTTCCCTTAACCAAGTCTCTTGTAATAGCAACAACATCATAGTTCCAAGTACTAATCCAAGCTCTAAGTTCATCTGCCTTACCTGTTATACTTCTCGCATTGAAACAAATGCACTTCAGTCCACCAGACCCTCTTTGATTAGCAACCTCACCCTGCCTGCTGTTTCTCTGAGTCTTACTGGCCCTGCTCTCTGGTTCCCCTTCAGTTAATTCACTTTTGCTTGGTCCCCGCCCCCCCCGCCCCCGCCGCCAAACTAGTTTAAATCCTCCCATGTGACACTAGCAAATCTCCCGGCCAGAATATTTATGCCCTTCCAGTCGGGGACCCTCAGAGTGCTGCCCCTTCAGGCCACCCCACGGCCCGATTGCGGCCCCCACACCAATTCCCGGGCCAGCCCTGACACCCGTCCCCCCCCCCGTCCCCCCCCCGCAATCCTGGAGCGCCTCGATGCACAGCCCGCCTCCCCCAGCAGTGGTGATTCCCCCAGCCCCTCACCCCGACAGGCCCCCCCCCGGCAGACCACTCCCCCAAGCCCGCCCCAATCGCTGCCCTCCCTCCATCCCAGACCGATCCTGTCTGCAGAGTGGCAGTGGGACCCCCCACCCCCACCGATCGCCCCTAGGCCCCATCCACAATAGACCCCACCCCCCCTTAGCACTGCCCGATGCCCGGTGAGCAGTGCCAAGGTGTCCCCGGGTATGGGCACTTTGCCCCTTGGGCAGTGCTGGGGGCACAGGCTGGCACTGACAGGGTGCCCATGCCCAGAGGACACGGCCCCCTGCCGCCCGACCCCCTGGGGGGCTCAGATTGCCCCCCCCCCTTCAATCTGGCAGGTTCTCCCTCTAGTTCCCCGAACGTGGCGAGCTAGTCTAAACCCTGCCGGAATGAAGTACTCCTGGCAGGGTGGGAGATTCAATTGGGATCTGAAAGTTGCCGATAATCACATTGAAAATATATTTAAAATACATTTAAAAAAGGATCAAATTACGTACCTGCCTTCCCGCCGGTTTCCAGCGTGGTCTGATCGGTGACTGTTTGCCGGCTCTGGGAAATGCGCATGTGTTCCCGGCGCATGCACAAATCCCGGAACAAGGCCAGTGATGCGCGTCTCCCACCGCGACCCACCAGAAAAGTTGGGGGTCACGATGGGAGAATCGCGACCCATATCTTCACCTAAATCACTGCTTTGTGGGTGGAGTTTAAGTAATCCCAGGAAAAGTCAGAAAGAGCTCAAGAGTGCCAACATTGCAGTCAAGCAGTAACCTATGACCAGCTACGGCAGTGGACATTAAAAGGTACTGCAGCCAGAGCTAAATTAACTCTTAAAAGAACTAGAAGAAACTTGCATCGCTATCAATTGTTCCAGATAGCTTTTAAGATCCTGCAAAAAGTTAAACAATGACCACAGAATTTCCAACATTTAATCAGAGCATCACTTTTGAGTTTACTCTGTTCTGGCAGTGTATCAAGCTCTGTTTTCTGGACATTAATATTTCAGCTAAATAAGCCAATAAATTGCAATACTCAAAGAAAGTCTTATAGCCTGATGGGTTTTCCCAAAGGCACCAGTAAAGTGAAGACACCAGAAAGCTTGATGTCTAAAGGGGTTAATTCTGTATCAGGCTAAGAACTGTGGGAACAGCAAAGAACAGGATGTGCAGTCATGGAATAAGCATGGGACTTGATTGGACAGTGGTTGTTGCTATGCCTTGTACAGACAGTGATTGAACACAAACCCATATGTCATGTTCCTGAGAGAATTACGACCCCTGACAGAGGCACGATTCTTCAGCATTCGTGACCAAAAAGACAGTGATTGATTAATGCCTACCCTGAGAGTACATTAAGAAGTCTCACAACACCAGGTTAAAGTCCAACAGGTTTATTTGGTAGCAAATACCATTGTTATACACAAAGTATTGAACTTTTGGCTTTACTTCATTATACACAAAGTGTTTAACCTCTTACTTCGTTATACACAAAGTATCCAACCTCGGACCTACATCATAATACACAAAGTATTCAAAAGGTATTGATGGTATTTGCTACCAAATAAACCTGTTGGACTTTAACCTGGTGTTGTGAGACTTCTTACTGTGTTCACCCCAGTCCAACGCCGGCATCTCCACATCCTGAGAGTACATGACAGGAAGCATGATCAGTGCTAGTAAGAACTGTATCAGAAGAAGAGACAGGGAAACATTGGCAACAGTAACCCAGGATCAACCATTATAAAAGAATAAGCAAGACCCTGAGTCTGGGACTCAGAGATTTTGAAACAAAGTCTATCTGGAGGGAATCTGATCACTTCAGCTTGCCACAGGTAGTATCAAGTATCAAGTCCAAATCGTGAGTTTGAATATTTTGTGAAGTATTTGATACCTTTTGAATACTTTGTGTATTATGATGTAGGTCCGAGGTTGGATACTTTGTGTATAACAAAGTAAGAGGTTAAACACTTTGTGTATAACGAAGTAAAGCCAAAAGTTCAATACTTTGTGTATAACAAAGTTGATGCCGGGTGTGCTCAAGTTTTCCAGCAGAGTTTCATACTTTTGTGGTAACTTGGTAGAGAGCTATAATGGAGATTTATTGTACAATAATTTGAGACTATGAGTGTCTGTGTCCCGAGTTTGAGGGCAACAGCCTCCGCAGACTGAACACATCAGGTTTGTCCATGACCATCTTCAGAATCCAGATAAAATATGGTCAACATTCAAAAATCAATGATAAGTGAAGCTCAGTTTCAGAATACATCATCTGGATTTTGGCAACAACCAACAGAGACCATTGATCAATTCAGACTCAGAGACAGGATTGCAAACTTATGGTGGCTGAACTAGCCAAAAGAATAATTGAGCTTGTGATAGCACCTACCGCATTGGAAGCATTACAGAAAGGCCTCTTGGACCAACCAAAAGGTAACACCATGGAAGCACTGCTACAAATCAGACACAAATACAAAGCCATACTATTGGGCAGACAGAATCTACACACTACGTGCAATTTGTTCACCATTGGCATGATAGCTAATATAGGCAGGCCTAATGTACAGTGCAGGTGGTACGGACTCGTACATGCATCCAGAAATGGCCCAGTTTTTAACATTGTACGCAAGGCATGTGGCATCAGAGGACATTGGAAGCATCAATGCAGAAAAAAAAGGCTGTAACAAATGGTACAATGTCATGAGGATCCCCAAACAGAGACCAAACAGGTGCAGCATTCCAATCAACGAACTGCGTGTATCAAACAACATCAAGCCAAGATCCATAAAATATCTAACACAGCTATACAGCCAGATGATGAGAATGACCAAGCCATCGACACACAAAGTGAGCTGACATTCAGCACATCAAAGCATGTATTGTCACAGCGGTACCAATAGAAGCCATTACCACCATATGGATTATCTGCCCACAGATGAAAGGTCAGCACAACTGTGGTGAACCATTGTTGGTTCCCACTGGATAGTACTGAGCCAGGGTCTGGCCAGTACTACAAGGATGTACATATGTTACTGTTGGGTTGTGCTACTTGTTGCTGTTGGGGTTAGGGTGGGGTTGTTACACCTTTGTACTGTAGTGTTGTGGTACATCCCAGTCGGGCTCCGCCTCCTGGGAGAGGTATAAAAGTCCCTGCTCTGGCTGGGACCCCTCAGTCTGGGATAGTGTATATAATTATTGGCTGCTTCATTACAGTAAATAAAAGCCTTTATTTCCCGAGCATCTAGCCTCGTGTTTGATAACGCGCATCAATTTTATTTACTGTTGTTAAACTCTCGTCGGAAAAAAAAAGAGAGTATGGAGCAGATCCTGAAGCTGGAACGCCTTACATTAGATCCACGTGCGGTGGGCGCCTCTAACACCTTCGACCACTGGCTGAAGTGCTTCGAAGACTACCTGGCAGCCTCCACAGCGGTCACCACAGATGATGACAGACTCCGGGTCCTCCATGCGAGGGTAAGCGACACTGTCTACCTCGCGATCCGTGCGGCCACCGATTATACAAAGGCCCTCGAGCTTCTGAAGAAGCGTTATGTCAAACCGCCCAATGAAATACACGCTCGTTACCTCTTAGCCACTCGACGACGGCAGTCTGGCGAAACGATGGAGGAATATGCGAACGAGCTCCAACAGCTAGCCAGGGGCTGTAACTGCAAAGCTGTGTCGGCTGAGCAGAGCATGAACGACCTCACCCGAGATGCGTTTGTGGCGGGAGTCGGATCGTCGTACATTCGAATTAAACTATTGGAGAAAGGTAACCTTGACCTTACCCAGGCAATCGAGCTAGCAGAGATGCTGGAGACGGCCTCCAAAAGCTTAGTATTGTATCTGGAAGACCACGTGGAGACAACGTGGCAGGAGCAGTCGCCAATCCCTCCTCATCCCTCGGGTTCAAAATGCTGCGTAATGACGTGCTCACACTCGGGCCAGACGACGGCAGCAGCTCCGGGTGGCCCGCGGTGTTACTTCTGTGGGGGAGCGAAGCATACTCGGCAACGGTGTCCCGCTAAGGCTGTGTTGTGCTCCGCCTGCGGTAAGAAAGGGCACTATTCGAAAGTGTGCCGATCTAAATCTAGGAACGGCAGTGCGGCCTGCGATTCTTCAGAGCTCGGCTCTTCATCGTCGAAATCATCGAGGGGTTCGTCCACGTGCGAGGCCAGGATGACACCATTACAGTCAATAGAGTCGGAGGTGTGTGACCACCAGGGATCGCTGAGTTTGGCGCCATCACCCACGTGCGACCTATAGGAGCGGCCATGTTGGTCGGCACCAACCGCGAACGACCAGCAGGGGTCCTCCTCGTCGATTTCAGCTGCCTGCAGTGGTGCTCATGAACCAACGGTGGCGTCGATCATCCTGGACCAGGCCAAGCCTCATAGACTTGACAAATCTATGATGAACATCCAGGTAAATGACCACGTGATTTATTGTCTGTTTGACAGCGGGAGCACTGAGAGCTTTATCCACCCAGACACTGTGAAGCGGTGTGGACTCCGGATTCAACCTGCCAAACAGACAATCTCTATGGCATCGAGGTCCCGGTCTGTCACCGTGCTAGGGAGTTGCGTGGTAACTTTGACAGTGCAAGGCACAGTTTACGAGCGTTTCAAGCTCCTAGTGTTGCCGTACCTTTGCGCGCCAATACTTCTCGGACTAAACTTCATGGTCCACTTGAGGAGTGTAACCCTACAGTACGGTGGGCCACTCCCTTCACTGGCAGTGGGAGAACAGCAGCAGCCTCCAAATTGCCCAACGCGCCCCGCCTGTAGCTCCTCGACGCTGAAGATCACCACACCCTCCCTGTTCCAGAATCTTGTGCCAGGCTGCAAGCCCATCGCGACTAAAAGTAGGCGTTACAGCGCTGAGGATCGGATCTTCATTAGATCTGAGGTTCAGCAGCTCCTCAAAGAAAGGATCATACAACCCAGCGCTAGTCCGTGGAGGGCGCAGGTCGTGGTGGTCAAGAGCGGGAACAAACCCCGGATGGTCATTGACTATAGTCAGACCATTAATCGATATACGCAGCTGGATGCGTATCCTCTCCCGCGCATATCTGATATGGTCAATCAGATTACGCATTACCGGGTGTTCTCCACCATAGACCTCAAGTCTGCCTACCACCAACTCCCCATTCGCCCAGAGGACCGACAATACACGGCTTGTGAGGCGGATGGTCGCTTGTATCACTTTCTCAGGGTTCCCTTTGGTGTCACCAATGGGGTCTCGGTCTTCCAGCGTGCTATGGACCGAATGGTGGACCAGAACGGGCTGCGGGCTACCTTCCCGTACCTGGATAATGTCACCAGCTGCGGCCATGACCAGCAGGACCACGACTCGAACCTTCTGAATTTCCTACGCACTGCATCTCGCCTGAACTTGACCTACAACAGGGAGAAGTGTGTGTTTCGTACGCGCCGTTTAGCCATCCTAGGATACGTGGTGGAAAACGGGGTCATTGGCCCTGATCCAGACCGTATGCGCCCCCTTTCTGAACTTCCCTTGCCTGCTAGTGCAAAAGCACTGAGAAGATGCTTAGGCTTCTTCTCTTATTATGCGCAGTGGGTTCCCAATTACGCGGACAAAGCCCGTCCGCTCATTAAGTCCATGACTTTTCCCCTAACACAGTAAGAAGTTTAACAACACCAGGTTAAAGTCCAACAGGTTTATTTGGTAGCCAGAGGCCCGGTTGGCCTTCGATAAATTAAAAGCCGACATCGCGAAAGCCACGATGCACGCTGTTGACGAGTCCATCCCCTTTCAGGTGGAGAGCGATGCATCTGATTTCACCCTGGCCGCCACACTTAACCAGGCGGGCAGGCCCGTCGCATGTTTTTCCCGCACCCTCCAAGGCCCCGAAATCCGGCATTCAGCGGTGGAAAAGGAGGCCCAGGCCATTGTGGAGGCCGTCAGGCACTGGTGCCATTACTTGGCGGGAAAACGGTTCACCCTGATCACGGACCAGCGGTCCGTGGCGTTCATGTTTAATAACACGCAGAGGGGCAAGATCAAGAATGACAAGATCTTGCGGTGGAGAATTGAACTCTCCACCTATAGCTACGACATCATGTACCGTCCAGGGAAACTCAATGAGCCCTCGGATGCCCTCTCGCGTGGAACATGCGCCAGTATACAGGAGGACCGTTTGCAGGCTCTCCATAATGACCTATGCCATCCTGGGGTCACTCGGCTCTACCACTTTATAAAAACCCGCAACCTGCCCTACTCGGTGGAGGACGTCAGGTCCGTAACAAGAAGCTGTCGGGTTTGCGCGGAATGCAAACCACACTTTTACCGACCTGACCGGGCACATTTAGTCAAGGCCACTCGTCCCTTCGAGAGACTGAGTGTCGATTTTAAGGGCCCCCTTCCCTCAACAGATCGGAATGTGTACTTCCTCAATATCATTGACGAGTACTCTAGGTTCCCTTTTGTTGTTCCCTGCTCTGATACATCCGCTGCCACGGTTATCAAGGCATTCCGTGATCTCTTTACCCTGTTCGGGTACCCCGGCTTCATCCATAGCGACAGGGGCTCGTCGTTCATGAGCGATGACTTGAGGCAATTCCTGCTCTCATACGGGATTGCCTCTAGTAGGACCACGAGCTACAACCCTAGGGGTAACGGACAGGTGGAACGTGAGAATGCTACAGTCTGGAAGACTGTCTTACTGGCGTTGAAGTCAAAAAGTCTTCCAGTCTCCCGTTGGCAAGAGGTGCTCCCTGATGCGTTCCATTCTATTCGCTCCCTCCTGTGTACGGCAACCAATGCTACTCCCCATGAGAGGATGTTGTCATTCCCTTGGAAGTCTTCCTTGGGGACCTCATTACCGTCTTGGTTGACGTACTCAGGACCCGTCCTCCTGCGGCGACATGTAAGGGCTCGCAAGTCCGACCCGTTGGTCGAACAGGTCCATCTCCTCCACGCCAACCCTCAGTATGCCTATGTGGCATACCCTGACAGGCGAGAGGACACGGTCTCGATCCGAGACCTGGCGCCAGCAGGGGACGTAGCAACTCCTGTCGCTCCCATATCCCCTGTTACAAACCCCTTAACTCTTGTTTCTCCCCCGGACACGGCGCGGGCAGCATCGGGACCATTGCTTAACACTCCCATGTACAGCTTGCCTGAGTCCAGAGGATGGTCGCCACTGCAGGGCGTGTCAGGATCCCATGGACTACCGTCACCTCAGGGTCAACCGGCCTGTGAGTCCGTGGAAGAACAGCTGGACGCCACCTTGGGGAGAACGCCACCGCAAGTGCCTACTCCGGTGTCACCGCCGGTATTGAGGAGGTCACAACGACGGTGCGGTCCCCCTGACCGTCTGAACATATAGACTGATGACACTTTATTCTGTTTTTTCTACCCCGCCGGCCTTTGTTCTCAAAGGAGGGGTGAATGTGGTGAACCATCGTTGGTTCCCACTGGATAGTACTGAGCCAGGGTCTGGCCAGTACTACAAGGATGTACATATGTTACTGTTGGGTTGTGCTACTTGTTGCTGTTGGGGTACCTTTGTACTGTAGTGCTGTGGTACATCCCAGTCGGGCTCCGCCTCCTGGGAGAGGTATAAAAGTCCCTGCTCTGGCTGGGACCCCTCAGTCTGGGATCATGTATATAATTATTGGCTGCTTCATTACAGAAAATAAAAGCCTTTATTTCACGAGCATCTAGCCTCGTGTTTGATAACGCGCATCAACAACCTATATGGAAAATCTGGATACTGGTACAGATGCAAACATCCTTCCACAAATAACCCTATTTAGCATTCTGAAAATGTACAGCGGCCTCCAGCATAGATCACCAGAACTGGATGAATAAGCAAACCGCTAATATGTTTCAGAAACTGGTAAATTTGTGTCTGTGCTAAGTAATATGCAGACACAAATGTACTTTGTTTCTTTTACTTTCTCTAAGGGTAAACTTTTAGTTCGAAAAAAGGGGGATGTTGTCATAAGATAACATGTACCTTTAAGGAAGTGTATCGTAAACTACTATCAATCATTACCCATGGTGACAGGATGTGATGTATTAGTGTCACAAGTTGGATTCAGCCTGCAGGCAGCAGTAGTAGAGGTTAGGGGCGGAATTCTCCCAAATAATGACTAAGCGTTATAACAATGAGAATAACGGAGCGATCCGCGCTGATCTCTCACTGCAATCCTCCCACACTCAGTCACTTTTTCAGGAGACCTCCTCCGTCCCCCTCATTGGCGGCATGTTCCCCCACTCCCTTCCTGACACGGCTCACCAGCATTGTGGCATCAGGACCCTCCCGAT
Source organism: Mustelus asterias (assembly GCF_964213995.1). Classification (NCBI taxonomy): domain Eukaryota; kingdom Metazoa; phylum Chordata; class Chondrichthyes; order Carcharhiniformes; family Triakidae; genus Mustelus; species Mustelus asterias. The sequence goes on from NC_135808.1 coordinate 95,954,469, forward strand.
GGGTCCCCTGCCTGACCCCCGACATTCCCCCCGCCCCATCATGACCCCCGACATGATCCACTCCTGCATGACCCCCGCTGCATATCCCTGCCATCTTAGCCCCCACTTAGGCCTCACCCCTTGGCATTGCTCCGGCACACTGGCAGTGCCCAGCTGACACTGCCAGTGATTCTCGCCGTTCTCGTGCCACACCCAACGGCTGGAGTTACGAGTGAGCACTCAAAATATAGAGAGTAGGCAAATCATGAAGCCAGTCAGTGTCTAATGCCAATTTGACATCAATGTTGCCATTTTGAATCTTGCTACTCTTGTGAGAACTGACTCTTAAACACACAGAACTGAACACATGTTCAGGACTACAAAGGACTGTCCATTAATATTATTTAAAAGGATTATCAACAATTTGCACGTTTGTTGCTGATTATATTCTGTAGGTTATATTTGAGTTTATAGAAGCACTGGATGTTTTAAGGAGCATGAGCAGAATATGAGCATGAATCCAGCTATACTTTATCCTTCCTTAAGCAGAAACACTAAATTAAACCCACTTAAAACTGTATCTTATTTCTAATACTTAGCAATACAAATATAAATCTCTTAAAACCACCTTTGGTGATGTGTGCAGGTAATGTTACTGCACGTGGGGCAAAGTGTTGCTTGTGACTGCAAGGACTCTAAGTACCTATTGCTCCCTTTTGTTGTGATTTCAGTTCGTGTTATAACTGGACAAGAAGATCCCAGAATGGAACCCTGGCTCAAAAGACTGTAACACATTTTTTCTTTAGAAAACCTGAAGGAACAGAGTCACAGGACCACTAATTAGTTCTGGCAACAATAAAAATATCATTTATCGAACATACAAAGTTTGATTATGATACAATACTCCTTTACGCACCCCAGAACCTCACACACATACACAGATTTTAAGGTTAACATGGGTCACAAGGTATATTTCAAGCCATAATTGTCTCAGTCGCAAACAGTCCCTGTAAACAGACATCTTGGAACCAGCGCTACAGCTTCAGAGTCTTTAGTTATGGAGCTTACTGTGTCCCTCAAATTCTTCGCACCCAAACCCTTTCAAACTGGAACAGTTGACATATCCAAGATCTTTCAGTTGGCCACTCATTGCTGTATCCAAGAGGCGACAGAGGCTCTTTAGGCTGGGATAGGGGAGCATAATGTCTTCTTTCTCACCAGGGAGAAACAGGAGGGGTGGATCTTCTAGGATAGCAAGTTTCTCATGCTGCAAGGTGCCATCAATTGCACACACAAGACTTTGCAGGCATCTCATCACAGTGGTGAGATATAACAGAAGCACAAAGGTTACCACTTGTGCAATGCACAGTTGGTGTGCAGTCACACTCAGCACATCATGTTGGCGAATGCCATTGCAACAGTCAGCTGACGGATCCAGCAATCTTTCAGCCACCACATCAAACCAGAGGGCTGTACGAGAAGTGATATTCACATTACATCTGGCTCCTGATTCCTCCTTGCACCGCAACCACAAGTAGCCAGCATTCATACAATGAGAGCCACGTTGACATGAAGAAGGTCTTTGAGCAGGTGATCAGGATGTTGAAGAAACGGATCCACTGTCTCAACTGCTCTGGGGCAACCAGTGAGTAACCCAATTTGTGATAGTCTATTGCTTCCTCCACAACATGGACATTATCAGGGCGCAGCCTTACCATCAGCGATTCAGGAGGAGGAGGAAAATGAGGAGGAAAACAAAGTGGCGGAGAAAGAAGAGATGAGCAGTACTAGGAACAAGCAAAAACAAGGAAGCAGCCAGCACATTTATATTCCAGGTGGGCTAACTGTGAGCCTATTCATTTCATTCCCATGAATACAACCCCAGATCTCCATTGGACAACTGTTCCCCACCCTCTCATCTCTCTGTTTGAGATTTCTTTGGCCATAATCCTGAAATAAAAGTTACTACAACTGCTGTCTTCGGTGGGCAAAACTGCAGGTGGCCATGCAAGACAACTATGAGCCACTTGGCCCTAGAAGGCCCAGATTTGGGCAGTACTAAGATGACATGCGTGGCAGCAGTCTGGTCTAGCTGTCTGACAAACGTGGATACATAGAAACTAGAAGCAGGAGTAGGCCCTTTGAGCCTGCTCTGCCATTCCTTATGATCATGGCTGATCATCAAATTCAATATCCTGATCCCTTCTTCTCCCCATATCCCTTGATCCCTTAAGCCCCAAGAGCTATATCTAATAGCAAAAGCAATGACACAGTGACAGATGTAGGTGGATGAATATAGTCATCCTGAGACAGGACAGCAGTTGGTGCTCCATGGTGCTACTAAAAATATCATGAGGTGGGGAGGGTTGTAATTCCAGCTCTCGTTTTCACCAAGTGGGAATAGCAGTAGGAGAGAATTGGATGGGAATCCCAACACGGCTTTCATGCCAGTGGGATTTCCCCACTCCCCTGCCAAATGCTGCAATGGGGTCCCTGCCATAAAAGGTTGGGAAGCCAATTAGCATACATACCCTTAGTGGGCCTCCCTGCAGCATCATCCCCACACTCAGGTAGGGACTTACCCCCCCCCCTCACTGGCATGACATCACGTCGGCGGGATTTACAACATGTTTTGTAAAATGGGGACCTGGAGAATGGTCCCTGTCAGGTGTGCACAGGTAGGTACAGCCCCTTGGCGGGGGTGTGGTGGTGCGGGGGGTGGGGGGGGGGTGGGGGGGTGGGGAGAGGGTCATGCCTGGGCAGTACCTTGCGATGCTGGGGTGGGGAGGTCTCTGGTTATGATGTGGAGACGCCGGCGTTGGACTGGGGTAAACACAGTAAGAGTTTTAACAACACCAGGTTAAAGTCCAACAGGTTTATTTGGTAGCAAATGCCATTAGCTTTCGGAGCTTTCTGATGAAGCTTTCTGACGAAGGAGCAGCGCTCCGAAAGCTAATGGCATTTGCTACCAAATAAACCTGTTGGACTTTAACCTGGTGTTGTTAAAACTCTTAAGGTGGTGGTTACCCATGGGTGAAAGGGGGTGGGTGTACCATGTTTGGGGGGGGGGGGGCATTCCTTGTTTATAATTTTTGTTTTGATCAGGTCGCTCTTGACGATGGGGCCATGGAGCCTGCCTCCTGGCCTTTTTTCAGCAAAATGTTTGAAAATATAGCAGAAAAAGCCAGTAATTCAGCTAACAGGCTACACACCACTTTTCCTGCTCAAATTCACTCTTTGCCAAAAATGTACTGGCTGCTTGTTAATCCATAAGACCACAAGGTATAGGAGCAGTATTAGGCCATTCAGCCCATCGAGTCTGCTCCGCCATTCAAGCATGGCTGATATGATTCTCATCCCCATTCTCCTGCCTTCTCCCCATAACCCTTGTCCCCTTATTGATCAAGAACCAATCTATCTCTGTATTAAAGACACTCAATGATCTGGCCTCCACAGCAATCTGTGGCAATGAGTTCCACAGATTCACCATCCTCTGGCTGAAGAAGTTCCTCTTCATTTCTGTTTTAAAGGAGCATTGCTTCACTCTGAGGTTGTGCCCTCGAGTTCTAGTCTCTCCCACTAGTAGAAACATCCTCTCCACGTCCACTTTGTCTTTGTCTCAGTATTCTGTAAGTTTCAATTAGATCCCCCTCATCCTTCTAAATGCCATCGAGGAGGTAACTAAGTGTGTTGATGAAGGTCGGGCAGTTGATGTCATATACATGGATTTTAGTAAGGCATTTGACAAGGTCCCTCATGGTCGGCTTATGATGAAAGTGAGGAGGTGTGGGATAGAGGGAACGTTGGCCGATTGGATAGGTAACTGGCTGTCTGATCGAAGACAGAGGGTGGTGGTGGATGGAAAATTTTCGGATTGGAGGCAGGTTGCTAGCGGAGTGCCACAGGGATCAGTGCTTGGTCCTCTGCTCTTTGTGATTTTTATTAATGACTTAGAGGAGGGGGCTGAAGGGTGGATCAGTAAATTTGCTGATGACACCAAGATTGGTGGAGTAGTGGATGAGGTGGAGGGCTGTTGTAGGCTGCAAAGAGACATAGATAGGATGCAAAGCTGGGCTGAAAAATGGCAAATGGAGTTTAACCCTGATAAATGTGAGGTGATTCATTTTGGTAGGACTAATTAAAATGTGGATTACAGGGTCAAAGGTAGGGTTCTGAAGACTGTGGAGGAACAGAGAGATCTTGGGGTCCATATCCACAGATCTCTAAAGGTTGCCACTCAAGTGGATAGAGCTGTAAAGAAGGCCTATAGTGTGTTAGCTTTTATTAACAGGGGGTTGGAGTTTAAGAGCCGTGGGGTTATGCTGCAACTGTACAGGACCTTGGTGAGACCACATTTGGAATATTGTGTGCAGTTCTGGTCACCTCACTATAAGAAGGATGTGGAAGCGCCGGAAAGAGTGCAGAGGAGATTTACCAGGATGCTGCCTGGTTTGGAGGGTAGGTCTTATGAGGAAAGGTTGAGGGAGCTAGGGCTGTTCTCTCTGAAGCGGAGGAGGCTGAGGGGAGACTTAATAGAGGTTTATAAAATGATGAAGGGGATAGATAGAGTGAACGTTCAAAGACTATTTCCTCGGGTGGATGGAGCTATTACAAGGGGGCATAACTATGGGGTTCGTGGTGGGAGATATAGGAAGGATATCAGAGGTAGGTTCTTTACGCAGAGAGTGGTTGGGGTGTGGAATGGACTGCCTGCAGTGATAGTGGAGTCAGACACTTTAGGAACATTTAAGCGGTTATTGGATAGGCACATGGAGCACACCAGGATGATAAGGAGTGGGATAGCTTGATCTTGGTTTCAGATAAAGCTCGGCACAACATCGTGGGCCGAAGGGCCTGTTCTGTGCTGTACTGTTCTATGAGTATAGGCCCAGACTCCTTCAATCCACATTGCAACCCCTGCATTCATTTTCGGGGATAATCTTACTTAGTCCCAATGTTTTCTACTATTTTGGTCTGACAATCTTGTAATTCTGGAGCATTCATCTCATCTTTGCATAAAGTTCAGCAAATATTTTCCTGAAAGCATTGCAAACTCAGGCTATTTTTCATCACTTCCAGGAGAGGGTCCAGAGATGGGCATAGGAACCTTATGACAGACAAGCAGACGCCATAGTGCCTGAATAAAAAACCCTGCTGAATTTAGCATCGGCTCAAGACATGCATGCAAGTCTTTCCACTGAGAAATTTCCCATTGTTGCTCCCATTCTCACTCAAAAACAGGAATGGTGGTTTTGGATATAGACTCTGGGTGGGACTTTTCAGCCACGCTCGTCCCAAGACTGGAAAATCACTCCTGAGGTCAACAGACTTTTGCATGGTCCTGTCCCACCCGCTGCCATTCCCGTGGTTGCGGGACGGCTAATTCCCACCCCCTGTCTTCAGCGATATGTTGTGTAAGCTGAGGATCATAAAATCTGCTGAGATTTTCCAGCATTTTCTCTTTTGGTTTCAGATTCCAGCATCCGCAGTAATTTGCTTTTACTCGCTGCCACTTCTCTTCCAGGAATGCCTATCCTGAAGACATACTGTTCTTCTCTCCGACAGGATTTCCGTATGTCTCTCCCCGCCATATCCACCTTCACTGCTTTCCATTTCTCTCTTAGTGTTGAAACTCGCTTCCACATTTCCTTCCTCAGTGACTGTCCTCCATCCCCAACTTACCCCACGTGGATTTCACTTCAAATTCCACTCTGTATATCCTCCAGGATATACAACATTCTTCGAACTGCTGTTCTCTCTGCATCTTGAAAGCCACACTCAGTTCCATGTGCCGCCACATAAAGACACTTGACATCTCTCTCCAGCAACGCTGTCCCTGTCCCCAGTTCCATTTCATCCTCCCGCATCATTCGACGTCTTAACAAAAAACTTTTCCTGTTTCTTGCCGATGTAAAGGAACGCAAGCTTCAACAACTTATCAGCACCACTGCCCATCCCAGGCCCTCCACCGGTCCCAATCCCTCGAACTCCATCTCTTCTAGCCCCAGTCCTTGCCATGTCTTCACCATACCCTCTGACCTTCCCCTCTCTGAGGCTGAGCGTACTGTTCTCAGCACAGGACTCAGCTTTGTACCCTTACGTCCCCACCTCAATGAATTCTGGGCTCCAAATTCTTCTTCCGTCGCCTTCGTCTCCAAGCCCACTTCTTTGGGCAAGAGTCCTCCCCCCATTCCACAGATCCTTTTACACGCCTCCAACATTCTGCCTCCAACTGGACATCCCCACCGGGACAATTACCTGCCCTCAGTCTTTTCATTGGGAACTGTCGACAGGACATTGGCCGTCTCAATTTTTCTGCCCCCCTCACCCATTCCAACCTCTCTCCTTCCGAGCTTTCCGCCTTTCGCTCCCTCAGGTCCAACCCCGACTTTGCCATCAAACCTACCGACAAAGGGGGTGCTGTTGTCGACTGGCATACTGACCTCTACCTCTCAGCGGCTGAGCGCCAACTCTCAGATACTTTCTCCTACCTCCCCCTGGACCATGACCACACCACTGAACATCAAGCCATTATCTCCAACACCGTCACCGACCTCATCTTCTCTGGATGCCTTTCCCCCACAGCTTCCAACCTCATATTCTCCCAACGCTGGATAGCCTGCTTCTACCTACTTCCCCAAATCCACAAAAAGGACTGTCCTGGTAGGCCCATTGTGTCAGCATGCTCCTGCCCCACTGAACCTATTTCCTCTTACCGTGACTCCATCCTCACTCCCCTGGTCCATTCCCTCCCCACCTAAATCCGGGATTCCTCTGATGCCCTGCGTCATATCGCAGGCCCTCACCGCCTCCTATTCGCCACGGATTCTACACCTCCATCCCACACCAGGACGGCCTGAGAGTTCTTCACTTCTTTCTTGAAAAGAGGCCTGAACAATTCCCATCCACTGCCATTCTCCTACACCGGGCTGAACTCGTTCTCTCTCTCAAACACTTCTCCTTTAACTCATCCCACTTTCTCCAAATCAAAGGAGTAGCAATGGGTACCCGCATGGGTCCTAACTATGCTTGCCTTTTTATGGGGTATGTGAAACATTCCTTGTTCCAGGCCTACCCAGGTCCCCTCCTACAACTCCTTTACAGGTATATTGATGACTATTTTGGTACCACTTCATGCTCTCGTCCAGACCTCAAAAAATTCATCAACTTCGCTTCCAGTTTCCACCCCTCCATCGCCTTCACCTGGTCCACCTCTGACACTTTGCTTCCCTTCCTTGATCTTTCTGTCTCCATTTCCGGCAATAGACTATCTACCAATATCCATTACAAGCCCACTGACTCCCACAGCTATCTGGACTACAGCTCTTCACACCCTACATCCTGTAAGGACTCCATCCCTTTCTCTTTGCTCCTTCGCCTCCATCGCATTTGTTCCGATGATGCCACTTTCCAAAGTGGTGCTTCTAATATGTGCTTCTTTTTCCTCAACCGTGGATTCCCATCTACAGTTGTCGACAGGGCCCTCAACAGCGTGCGGTCCATCTCCCGCGCCACGACCCTCACCCCCTCCCCTCCCTCCCAGAACAAGGATAGAGTTCCCCTTGTTCTCACATTCCACTCCACCAACCTCCACATGCAAAGCATAATCCTCCGCCATTTTCACCAACTCCAGCATGATGCCATCACCAAACGTATCTTCCTTTCACTCCCTCTGTCAGCATTCTGCAGAGACCGTTCCCTCTGGGATAATCTAGTCCAGGGGTCTCCAAACTTTTGAGTACGAGGGCCACATCATATATTTTACACATTTTTGGGGGGCCAAAGAAAAAAATTAGTTTTATAAATGAACTGGCGATGATTAAGCCCGTGAGATCGAATGAAATTCACTGTTGAAACAACACCTTTCTGAACGCAAGACATATCCACATATTTTCCGCACAATGCTTGTTGATGGATAATGCAATGCAGAAACATGGGCTTTGAGAATCCACCAACCTCACAAGCTTTTGTGATTTGTCCAACCAAACCTTTCTTCATCCCAGACATGTTCTTTCCTCCATCAATTGTCACGCATTGCAGTTTATTCCACTCCAGTTATTTTCTAACACAGTTTTTTGCAATTCTTTGAAGATGTCTTCTCCAGTTACTGTGCTGTGCATGCTATGTACTGATGCTAATTCTTGTGTCACATTAAATTCACTGTCGACGCCACGGATGAATACTAGGAGTTGTGATGTGTCACACACATCAGTCGATTCATCAAGTGCGAGAGAATACAACTGAAAATTTCTTGCTTTGTCTGCAATTTGATGAAATATATTGCTTCCTATATCCTCAATTCTATGAGCAACAGTATTTGGCACAAGACTGATGGTTTTGAACAGATTTGCTTTTTCTGGGCATAACTCTTTCACCGCTTCCATTATACACTCTTTGATGAGTTGGAGTGTTATGGTAAGGTTGTATAAGGCATTGGTGAGGCCGAATTTGGAGTATTGTGTACAGTTTTGGTCACCTAGTTACAGGAAGGATGTAAATAAGATTGAAAGAGTGCAGAGAAGGTTCACAAGGATGTTGCCGGGACTTGAGAAGCTGAGTTACAGAGAGAGATTGAATAGGTTGGGACTTTATTCCCTGGAGCGTAGAAGATTGAGGGGAGATTTGATAGAGCTGTATAAGATTTTGATGGGTATAGATAGAGTGAATGCGAGCAGGCTTTTTCCGCTGAGGCTAGGGGAGAAAAAAACCAGAGGGCATGGGTTAAGGGTGAAAGGAGAAAAGTTTAAAGGGAATATTAGGGGGGGGGCTTCTTCACGCAGAGAGTGGTGGGAGTGTGGAATGAGCTGCTGGATAAAGTGGTAAATGCGGGGTCACTTTTAACATTTAAGAAAAACTTGGACGGGTTCATGGATGAGAGGGGTGTGGAGGGATATGGTCCAAGTGCAGGTCAGTGGGACTAGGCATAAAATGGTTTGGCACAGACAAGAAGGGCCAAAAGGCCTGTTTCTGAGCTGTAATTTTCTATGGTTCTATGGTTCTATGAGATCTCCATCGGTGAATGGCTTGCCTCTTTTATGATGTGGAGATGCCGGCGTTGGACTGGGGTGAACACAGTAAGAAGTCTCACAACACCAGGTTAAAGTCCAACAGGTTTATTTGGTAGCAAATACCATAAGCTTTCGGAGCGCTGCTCCTTCGTCAGATGGAGTGGAAATGTGCTCATTCTATCACCAGAAAGATCAAGGAAGGGAAGCAAAGTGTCTGAGGTGGACCAGGTGAAGGCGATGGAGGGGTGGAAACTGGAAGCGAAGTTGATGAATTTTTCGAGGTCTGGACAAGAGCATGAAGCGGCACCAAAATAGTCATCGATGTACCTGTAAAGGATTGTAGGAGGGGACCTGGGTAGGCCTGGAACAAGGAATGTTTCACATACCCCATAAAAAGACAAGCATAGTTGGGACCCATGCAGGTACCCATTGATTTGGAGAAAGTGGGATGAGTTAAAGGAGAAGTGTTTGAGAGATAGAGCGAGCACATTTCCACTCCATCTGATGAAGGAGCAGCGCTCCGAAAGCTTATGGTATTTGCTACCAAATAAACCTGTTGGACTTTAACCTGGTGTTGTGAGACTTCTTACTTGCCTCTTTTAGCCACACATAAGCTAGTTTGTAACTGGCCCTGGTTAAAGCTTCATTTTCAGTTATCTTCTGCGTAAAAAAAGCTTGTTGGGAAAGCAACCTTCGTTGCATTGATTCAAATTTTTCCGAATGCTGTGTTCCTGTGAATTGGGAACAACTTGGTTCATGTTTGGTCTCATAGTACCGACATACATTGTACTCCTTCAAAACTGCAACAGTTTCGTTGCATATGACACACAAGGCTTTATCACCTGCTTGTGCAAAGAAGTACTTTACACCCCATTCTTCATTAAACAGGCAGCATTCACTGTCCACTTTTCTTTTCTTTTTTCCTTCCATAACTGAATTGGTCTGAATTTCCGCCATCATTGTCATTGTTCTCGCTCATTTCAGACAGATGGAGCTTATGGATTGGATAAAGCAGCTGTCACTCAGTCAATGCAGAGCAGCAATTGGATAACAGATGTCTCAATTGCTGATTCGTTTAGTGAACTGTCAGTCACAGGACGGCAGCTCTGATTGGACAATAGGCTGGTAAAAAGGGTGGGGATTCCCATGGGTCCATCAGACATCACGCGGAACGGCATCAAATGTCCGGCCTGTGGCTCCTGTCCCTGCATCCGGATCCTGAGTCAGCGGCGGGGTTCCGGACATGGGAGTGTTTTTGGCAGCGGGAATCCCGTCCCGCCCCACTGGCTGCGGGCCAGATGTTAGCCTGCTGCGGGCCAGATGTGGCTCATGGGCCGTAGTTTGGAGACCCCTGATCCAGTCCACTCCTCCACTATACCCAAAATCTCTCCCGTCACTCATGGCACCTTCCCATTGCAATCGCAGAAAGTGTAACATCTGTCCCTTTACCTCTTCTATGTTCACCATCCAAGGTCCAAAACATTCATTCCAGGTTAAGCAGTGTTCCATTTGCACCTCTTTCAGTTTGGTGTATTGCATTCGCTGCTCCCATAAGACCATAAGACATAGGAGCAGAATTAGGCCACTCGGCCCATTGAGTCTGCTCCGCCATTCAATTATGGCCGATACTTTTCTCATCCCCCTTCTCCTGCCTTCTCCCCAATGTGGTCTCCTCTATATCGGAGAGACCAAGCATAGACAGGTTGATCGCTTTGCTGAGCACCTTTAGTCTGTGCGCAATCAGGATCCTGACCTTCCGGTCGCTTGCCATTTTAACACACACTCCTGCTCCCATGCCCACATGTCTGTCCTTGATCTGCTGCAATGTTCCAGTGAAGCTCAACGCAAACTGGAGGAACAGCATCTCACCTTCCGGGTAGGCACTTTACAACCTTCCGGTCTCAACATCAAATTCAACAACTTCAGATGATTTGCTTTACCCCACCTCGACCCCTTTGTTTTCATTCTATTTTATTTAATTTTTTACTGTTCTCTACCTTTTATTTCTTTATTGTCTTACTTCATTTTTCTTCCCCTTCTCTTTCCCCTACTTTATCCCCTTCCATTTCCTTTTCTCCCCTTTGCTTCCCCTTTTCTAACTTTTACCCCTGTCCCATCCATTCCACCCCCCCTCAACATCTTCATCTCTCACAGCTTACCCTCTCATTTTAGCTTCTCTGCCGTTTGGCCATTCACACCCTTTATTCTCTCTGTGGACAGTCATTAGTGGTCTTTTCCTCTGGTTTCTGTGGCTATGACTCATCTTTCATTCCCTCACCCTGCAGTATAAATATCTCCCACTTTCTATGGCTTTTAGCTGGACTCGAAACGTCAGCTCTTTTCTCTCCTTGCAGATGCTGCCAGGCCTGCTGAGATTTTCCAGCATTTTCTCTTTTGGTTTCAGATTCCAGCATCTGCAGTGATTTGCTTTTGTTAATAATAAAATCCACTTGGTCCATGCAAAACTACCGTTTGGAATAAAGAAGTAATGCATGTGGTGTGCATCGCAACAAGGCGGTACTACATTTGCCAGTTGGTTACCAGTTGGCTGGATGGCTGGTTTGTGATGCAGAGTGATGTCAACAGCACCAGGTTCAATTCTTGTTCCGGCTGAGGTTATTTATGAAATCTTGGCCATCTCAACCTTGCCCCTCACCTGAGGTGTACTGTTCCTCAGGTTCAATTGCTACCAGTCAGCTCTCCCCCTCAAAGGGGAGAGCAGGATATGGTCACCTGTGACTACAGCGACTTTACCTTTACTCCAAAACACCTTTTAAAATGGCATGTTTTTGGAAGTTTATTTTTTAAAATGCCTAGGCATGATTGATAACTGTATGAATGGGTTTAAAAGTTAGGTTATAGCTCAGCAAAGAAGGGCTTCCAGAATTAACTAGGAGAGTCATTATTCATATCTGGAGGCCATCAGCACAGTTGCCAATAGTTAACTCCTAATCTGTTTCAAAAATTCTGGACGCAGATGACTAAGTTATAATAAGGGAGTCATATGTAGAACCACATTAATTGGCACATACACATGCAAACCTTTGGCACTCGCACCACTTGTACCGGCAGTATATTCATGCAATGAAACTGTTTCTTATTTAAGTATGCAAAAACATTATGGATCAATGTTGACATGTGCGCAATCGATAGTAGCCAGTATCCATGGTAACCAGTTAGTGGAGTATAACTGTTACTGAGTTTCTAATTACAGCTACCTGATTCTGGGGAACCATATTTAATGATGTGACCTCCTAAGTAAGGCATTTGTGACCTACTGTTTGTAATGCGGCATGGATGGCTGACTGATCCCCGCTTAATCCCCAGAAAACCGCCTGTAAGTAGCTGGTATCAAAGAAGTTAATAGCTGCTGTGACCTTCATGGCTACTAGTAAAGCAGTTGAAATTATAAATTACAAATTGAGTTTGCAATTCCTTATAAAGGTCAGCCAGAATTTGTCAGCTGAGCCTAAATATCTTTAGCCACTGTCTTTCAGAAATAAATAGATAAATACATCCTGACTAATACAAGCATGTTCATCATCCTAATACAGTGCTTCAGTCATTGGACAGCTTCATTCAGTTTTGCAGTGAAGTATGAACAGAGTTATAGCTGGAATCAGAACAAGGAATAAAAATGTTCTTTACCCCTCTCCCAAAGGCACAGCCTCGAGCTGAACCAGAGTGCTGGCAACCCTTAGGTGCTCCACCTAAATGATCGTTCTTCAATTGTGAGCCTTGACAGGCCGTAGCACCTGGCTATTCAACTGTGGAAGCATCACACCTAACTCGAATCCTGTCCTCTCCCAGTGCCTACGCCCTTGCACCTCTCACCATCGATCAATGAATAGCTATCAGGAGTGAGCAGCCAAGTTGATTTCCACCTCCCCTGCCAACTTAGGGGTACATTCCAAGGTCAGCGAACTTCTAATCCAGGATCGACCTTGGGATTCTCCTAGTTCTCTGGATGCTGCATTTACCCATTAAACTATCCGTTAAGCTGAGTGTGCTTTTATACTGCTTTGTACGGTAGTCTGTGGTTGATAAAAGACGGCGGAGGTTATTAAATGTTGGTGTTCTTCTTGCCATTCTGTTTATATCTATTGAATGCCCTGGTTGGCTATTTTAAGAATTTGAGCATAACAATTTTGGAGTAAACACGCCAAAGCACAAATGCCAAATTAAACATTTCAGACGGAAGCATCTGCTACTGCTTTATTTGGGTTGGGTGAATGGTGTTGTGCTGTCACCTCCAACATGGACTGACAGGAAGCCAGACTCAACAACTTAAGGCCGCCAATTACTGTATCATGTTTTTTTCTTGGCAGTAAGCAGTTTACTGTATCACACGCCTTGTGTTGATTTATCGCATTAATGTAAGCGAGGATAATTATGTAACTGTCACCTTGATAACTTAGGAATGATTTGAATATTTGCCCTTCCTTCGATTAAATCCTTGGAATGTATCCCTGCGTTTGTCCGTCTCTCTGCCGAAACCATATTGCAGAAATCCAGAAATAGTAATGAAACCTGATCTTAGCCTATCACCGCCGCTTGCAGTGACCCACCCATTTATGGAAGTGGAGGGGGGTGGTGGGGGTAGGGGGGGGAGTGGGGAGAGGAGGAGGGGCTGGGTTTGAAACTTTCTCCAACAATAATCAAGAGACTTGTCGGGACACAGTGACCTGTTCCAAAGCTTTATGAAACAAAATCTATCAAATGCCCTGCAGCATCTCAATCAAATGTCTGAAATACTGCAACCAGCCCTGTTTCCATTTGAAGCCTCAGGCAACATTCATCTCTCAGTTAAGTTGCCAACATTGGAAATGGGCCAGGATCCAGCTGCGGCAGTAAGTGAGGGGACATGGCTGGAGACTTCATGCTTTCTTTTTCTGATGATGAAAGAAAAGAGCAATTAAAAACTTTCGAAGTTCATGGCAGCATATCATAATGTTTAGAAAACATTAATGCTCCCCACGATTATCATCTGAATGGAATTCACCGAGTGATTTGAATCTATGGGATTTCCAGCCAATCATCGACTGTTTCTTTTCAAGTGGAAAATGGGAAAGCAAATTGGGTAAAAGAAGCTGCTGACGTGCTGTTTCCCTGTTGCTGGTGGTGCCAAATTTCACCCTCTACATCCCTAACTCATCCCATTTTGCAGGTGAATTTCGCTCCTGTTTAATTGCTGTGATTTTGAAGAAATAATCAGAATTTTCCAAACCTAAAACTGTTTCTACAAACTTTAAGACAGTGTCATAGCACTGCAGGAATTGGGAAAAAGAGCAAGCCAGGGTATTCGTTTTTTCTTAATTCTTTTCGGCAAAGGAGAGTGACAGCGTATTGCATGGGGACGTAAAAGTTGTGGCTATGACTCATCCTTCATTCCCTCACCCTGCGGTATAAATATCTCCCACTTTCTATGCCTTTTGGCTTTGACAAAGGGTCATCTGGACTCGAAGCGACAGCTCCTTTCTCTCCTTACAGATGCTGCCAGATCTGCTGAGATTTTCCAGCATTTTCTCTTTTGGACAGCATATTGTAGTTCGATGATGCATAACTAAAGACTGCCAACAGTAATTGGATCAGGGTAAAGAACTATGCACTTCAGTCATGGTCATGAAGCTTCTATGTCCAGGTCTACAAACCCGGCATTTCCCTTATGAAGGGCAGGATTTTCCAGCCCCGCCCACCACCAGGATTGTCCAGTTCCGTTGAAAGTCAATGGACTTTTGGCTGGGCTGCCAAATCTCCTGTGGCGAATCCTGCAATGATGGGGTTGGAAAATCCTGACAAAAGTGTCTACACATGAAATGTTAAATTGCCTGTTCTTCTGTGTTGTCAGCATTTTCTATTTTTGTTTGGAATAATGAGTCCCTAACACCCGCCTTGTCTCTTCCGCATTCTTCCTAACAGCACTGTGGGTGCAGCTACACCACCTGAACGGCAATGGTTGAAGAAGGCAGCTCACCACCACCTTCTCAAGGGCAATTGGGATGGGCAATAAATGGGTGGCACGGTGGCACAGTGGCACTGTTGCCTCACAACGTCAGAGACCTGGGTTCGATTCCCGGTTTGGGTCACTGTCTGTGTGGAGTTTGCACGTTCTCCCCGTGTCTGCGTGGGTTTCTTCCGGGTGCTCTGGTTTCCTCCCACAGTCCAAAGATGTGCGGGTTAGGTGTATTGGCCATGCTAAATTGCCCCTTAGTGACCCGGGTTACGTAGATTAGAGGGATTAGTGGGGTTAATATGTGGAGTTACGGGGATAGGGCCTGGGTAGAATTGTTGTTGGTGCAGACCTGATGGGCCGAATGGTCTCTAAGGATTCTATGATTCTTTTCAAATGCTGGTCTGTTTGCAGTGGATGAAAGCACTGCCCCCAAATGGGGCCACTGAAAACACCATGATAAGGCCACATGATGTATTGAGGACCTCGAAAAGTTTGCATTTGCTCCACTGGAGATCTGTCTGAGTGCAGTGGGGAATTGACAGAACAGTCAAGCAATTTTGGCACTTGTCTGAGTAATGAACTCCCTACAAACAACAGAGAAAAATATACCTCTTAGTAGGCTTTCTCGTAATAGTTGGACTTCCAACTAGGAATATCTGATGCTATTCGAGTCCCAATTCATTTTCTGGGCCATAGATCATTATCTTTTCAGAGTGGGCTCCTCATAGGATTGCTGTTACCAAGTGGGAGTATCCCAGCACCACAGAGGAATGCTAGATTATACTGCAGAGGGGACACCAGTTCAGCACCAAAAGAGGTGGTGAAATAAGCTAATGAAGCAGGAGCTGCAGCTTGGTAAGTCTGGGAAGAGACCATGACCTCCAAAGAAAAGTGCCTTTGGAAAGTGAAGAAGCCCATCGTCAGCCAACTCCCAGCAATTTGCAGAGATCGGAGGGTAATGTTGCCTCAACCCCAAGCCTATTACCACTTTCTGTCAGGCAGTCTCAGAAAGTGGCAGTGAGAGATGGATAGGGGGAAATTGGATGGGAGCTTGCCTCCACTGACTACCATTTACAGGTGTGCAAGGGTTTGGCCAGAAAATTGGTAGAATTGGAAGGACAAAATTTACCTCGAGACAGGAATGC
The DNA here is from genome assembly GCF_964213995.1 of Mustelus asterias. Taxonomy (NCBI): domain Eukaryota; kingdom Metazoa; phylum Chordata; class Chondrichthyes; order Carcharhiniformes; family Triakidae; genus Mustelus; species Mustelus asterias. The sequence continues at coordinate 95,970,554 of NC_135808.1, forward strand.
AAAGTTAGGCCTCAGCAGATGGACTTGACTCCTTTTCTACTGCTGTCCTGCCTGATATCGAGCTGGTTGGCAAGTTAAGATTCAGCCCCTTGTTTGAATACTTCCCTGGACAATATTAGGGTGGCATGGTGGCACAGTGCCAGGGACACGGGTTTGATTCCTGGCTTGGGTCACTGTCTGTGCAGAGGCTGCATGTTCTCCCCGTGTCTGTGTGGGTTTCCTGCGGGTGCTCCGGCTTCCTCCCACAGTCTGAAAGACGTGCTGGTTAGGTGTATTGGCCATGCTAAATTCTCCCAGTGTACCCGGACAGGCACTGGAGTGTGGCGACTAGGGGATTTTCACAGTAACTTCATTGCAATGTTAATGTAAGCCCACTTGTGACACTAATAAATAAACTTATTACGAATTATTGTCAACAGCATAATGAAGAAAGGAATGTTGCTTTCTGGAAGCTGATGGGAATTATAAGGATGGGAGAGAAGGAGAATACTTTAATCTTACAGTGTGTGGAGTTTGCACAAGAAAATACTGACCCATGACACACATTAGATATGATGTGGTGATGCCGGCATTGGACTGGGGTAAATACAGTAAGAGTTTTAACAACACCAGATTAAAGTCCAACAGGTTTATTTGGTAGCAAATGCCATTAGCTTTCAATCGTGAAAAATATTGTTTCTTGCGCAAAGCATACCATTCGTAGAGTAGGAAGGAGAGGGTGCAGGGTGTAGTGTTACCGTCATAGTTAAGTTGTAGAGAAAGGTCAACTTAATACAAGGATGGTCCATTCAAAAGTCTGATGGCAGCAGGGAAGAAGCTGTTCTTGAGTTGGTTGGTGCGTGACCTCAGACTTTTGTTTCTTTTTTCCAATGGAAGAAGATGGAAAAGAGCATATCAGGGGTGCGTGTGGTCCTTGATTATGCTGGCTGCTTTTCTGAGGCAACGGGAAGTGAAGACAGAATCAATGGATGGGAGGATGGTTTGCGAAATGGGCTTCGTTCATGACCCTTTGTAGTTTATTGTGGTCTTGGGCAGAGCAGGAGCCACACCAAGCTGTGATACAACCAGAAAAAATGCTTTCTATGGTGCATCTGTAAAAGTTGGTGAGAGTCGTAGTGGACATGCTGAATTTTCTTAATCTTCTGAGAAAGTAGAGGCGTTGAAGATTGGTCTACACTTCTTGCACTTGAGTGCCAGTTCTTAGGGTGGCGGAAGTTGCACTGGCTGCACCTGCTGAATCACTCCATACTGGAGCTTTCTGCCCTTGGTCTCCAACAATCTTCATCTTCTTTCAAGAGGGCCTCCATAGGTTTGCCTGAAAAGCCAGGAGTCCTCCTGGCTACTGATACCCCAAGGCTGTTGATTCGGCTAACATTTTGATCACTCTGGTCTCTTATTCTCAAAAAACACATGTACTTCTTTAATTGGTTGAAACATTTTAAACAAATCAGCCTCAAATTTGCTTCCCTTCCAGTAGCATTAAATCTATGAGGAGCAGTATTACCACATGTGTGGCTGATGAGGGCTAGAGGAGGAAATTCCGACAGGGTGTTGTATAGTCATATGAGCGGGTGTCAGTCCCATTCCCCTGCCAGCTTGATAATTGAAGAAAATTCTAGCCCAATGTTTAAACATCTTCTCATGTTCACATATGCTCTGCAGAATATATTTTATGTAGTTCATATTTCTTCAGCATCGCTTTACCAAATCAGCTAAATACATAGCTCGTCCAGGACTGCTGATGGAAAAGGTTGAAAAATCCATATCATTTTGTGTGGCTGCCTGCAAGTCATTAAAATCACAGTTGCTACATATACTGAAACCTTTGATGAATTGTACCCAGCACTTTTAAATAGGTTACTTCTCCATCATAATTCAAAGATGTAATTAGTGGCTGGGACCTGGACTATTTCCCCCTCAAAACTATAACGCAGAGGTTAACCTTCATCAAGTTAGTCCACTTGTGCGCACTCCTGCAGCATTTCATATTGTCTCTCCTTTCCCCGACTCTGCTATAGTTCATCACTTCATTGTGGCTCAGATTAAAAACTAGCTAAACACAACTCCTTGGTTTCATAATACTGGTTGATTGTGATTTTATGTAACACAGACAGCTAGTGTGATTAAAATGAATACTATACTGCTTTACTTTTATGCTAGGTTAGTCACCAGTTAGTCAATGCAAAACAGCCATTACTAAAGAAAAGCCAGATAGAACAGAAACCCTTTATCCTTAAACATTATCAAACCTGTGGCAATAAAGGGCACTAAATTCAGGCAAAGTTTATTTTCTTTTGGAGGCAGAGTTAGTTAATACAAAGTATTAGTATTTTTCGCTATTATATTATCTAATACATCACCAGTTAATGACCTGTCTAGCGAATCTCTTCAGAGATATCACGAGAGCGTTTGGAACAGGTGGAGACAATCCTTCTGTTCACCCACACCTAAACCACCCACAGTGTATCCTGTCTGATGTGTTGGGTTTAGCTGTATCTTTAATCAATTAGCCTACAGTGTAATGTTAATAAAAACAGAACTTTTCTTTTGCACCATGTGTTTGGAACATTTTTCAACCCAACACTGTCACAGACTGTTATTCATTTGAGACCTACATGAAACTGAACTTCATGTGGTTGAATCAGAACCTTTACCTCCCTTCTCTCTTCACTGTGTAAAACTGCAATACACAATGAGCAGCTGCTTCCCATTCTTAGTACAAAGGATAGTTAGTCATTACTGGAGGCACGAGACCATCTTGCTAAGTACAATTGTTCCATAATCTAAATCAATTAAATTTCATTTTGATTTTCATTCCTCTATCCAAAATCAAACTACAAGTGTAATAAGTCACAGTGACACTACACTTTAAAAGTTGCTTGTGTCCTTGGGATTGATCATTGAGTTTGATTGAGAAATCATGATATAGGGAATGAGATGATATAAGTTTCATGGACTGTCCTGCTTTGGATGAGAATTTTAACCATGGCCATGTCATCTTGCTCAGCTAGACATACAAATCACAGGCCACTATTCAAAGCGAGGGTGAGATTCTTCCAATGTCCTACCAAACATTTCTCCAGCAACCAACTCCACTAATAACATATTAACCACAAACTCATCGATTTGCTGCTTATGAGACTTCCCTTTGCACAAAATGTGTTTTTTCTATTTAATGAAAGAGGCTGCACATTAATCCATTGGTTGTAAAGCACTGGGGCTTCTTAAGTATGTGGACAAATATTACATAATTGCAAGGTCTTTCTAACTAATTATTGTCTATCGCTCTACCTTCTACCTCGGGGTTTGAATCCAGTGCAGGTGATAGGATGAAAATTTCAACTTAGTTCCCAAATAATGTGCATTTGGGTCATTACAACCTGATTTCCAGTGATAAAAACTCATGGTATGAAAATTTATGTATTTTTAAAATAATTGGCACTGTGTTGGCAGTATCATTCAGAATGATTCTTAAATAATTGGTGTGGGAAACAGATCATTTATATTGTCTACTGAGAGTATTCTTTTGAGTTTAGTACTGGAGTTCATTGTTGGGACATGGTAAATGATGATTGTGTGATAGCTGGCCTGGGATTGTTTGATAATGACATAGGACAGCGAAAAAGAAAATGATGTTTTTGACATAATAACATGGCTACAACTTCAAAGTGTTTCATTGGATTCTGATTAGGCACTATATAAATGCAAGTTCTCTCCTTTTTACTTGATACTCGCAGACTGAACGAAAATAGAACCGCAAACTTATTACGTAAGTCAATTTGCGTTCACAACCAAAATAAGCTCAGATTATTTATAAGGAGTCAAAAGAACCTTCAAATTTGCAATGGAAATAAAATGTGGGAGGAAACCCCTTCACAGAGTGACACATGCCTGCAGCTGTAGCTCCAATGGGGGTTAGTATAGGAAGCCATGCGGGACTCCCCCACCCTCCCGGTCCAGCTGTCAATAAACTGCCGCCAGGTATCTGCTGGGCTTTACCCACAGAGGGTCTAGCTTTCAGCTGTCTCGTTCTGGAATTCCCTCCCAGAATCTCCCTAATTTTTTCCGTTAAAGTGCACCTTAAAGTCTATTTGTCAAACTTTTCGTTACCTGTCCTTAAACCTCCTTCTGTGTCTCGCTGTAAATCTTTGTTCAATAATGCTTTTGTGAACATAAGGACACAAGAAATGGAAGCAGGGTTGACCATGTGGCTCTTCAAGCTCGCTCTGTTATTCAATACAATCAGATCTGATCTTCAGCCTCAGCTTCATTTTCCCGCCCTCTCCCCATAACTTTTGATTGAGTAAAAATCTGTCTATCGCAGCCTTAAATATATTCAATGATGGAACATTTACAAATCTCTGGGATAGAGAATTCCAAAACTCACACACCTGTCAACGAAGAAATTTCTCCTCATCCCAGTCTTAAATGATCGGTCCCTGATTCTGAGACTGTGTCCCTGGTGTTCTAGATATCCCAAACAGGGAAAACAAGTTCTCGGTGTTTACCCTGTCAAGATGCTTTAGAATCGTGTAGAGCGTTGGGAGGCTTTACTAAGTTAAAGGCACAACTGAATGCAAGTTGTTGCTGAAAATCGCAGACCAATAGAAGAGGCTGTCGGAGACAGTGAATTTTACAAATGTGCACTTGTAAAAGCTCGGGCAGAGGGATAGAGTCAGCCCAAGATGCTATCTTAAAGTATTACAACACCTTACAACCAGCTATTGTTTATTCAAGTGCAAATGCTAATGGCAATAAATATGTCTCTTGCTGATAGTGTGAAGGACACCACATCAGTTCGACAAACCGTAAAACATGCCTCCTGATTTTTGTTTCCATTGATGCATTTTAGACAATCAGATAAAGTAAAAATCAATCATACTTTGTGCACAGCTAAACAAGGTTGTGTGTTTCTCTACCATAGAAGGACAAAGCTGACCATGACAATGACCATTTAAGCACTTCCAGTGCCTCCAGGACACTTCCACATCTGGAATTCTGGAATTTTAAGTAGGTAAGGCAGAGCACACTATAGAATGACAGAGAATGACAAATGGGAGTGGAAGAGAAGGAGAGTGCCATTTAAGCATGGGGAAATGATTGCCTTTAGCTCGGGTTTCCATGAACCCAGATCTCAGGGATTCAGCCTTCGGTGGATTAGTAAATGTCAGTCTCGCGTGGAGGTGGTGAAGATGCTTTTCAAAATGATAGAGAAGAGGAAGGGTTCGCCTCCTGCATCTGTAACATATTCATTGAAGTTTCTCATGATAAGCAAAACTCTTAGAGGAGCTAAAAAGCATTAAGATGCTGAGGCTCATTTTAATATTAAACTTCATTCCTTACTGAGATCACTTAACTGAAGATAGACTAGGGGCCAAATTTCAAATCTCCTCCATGGAAGACTGAATGGCTCAACTGTACATGGGCAATGCACTTAGAAAGTGAGGTTCTGCAGAACTGGAACAAGCAATATTAACAGAAAATATTTTTGTTTGATCTCTTGCTTTCAATTACAGTCAAAAACTGGATGTCTTTGACCATTAAGGAGCAGTGCTCCGAAAGCTCGTGATTCCAAATAAACCTGGTGCTGTGAGACTTCTTACTGTACTTTAACAATTAAGGATCACAGTTTTAAGTTACCTTTTCTTCAGAAGATCGTCCATTCAATAATGGTTCCTGTAGAATGTCCAGTAAACTAGTAGACTATCTGCTTCCAGTATTTTTTCATCCTACCCCGCCTTAGTTATACATTTAATGAAAGAAGAAGTACTAAAGGGGAAATCCCACTTCCTGAGCAATTCCAGGGCCATTCCAGACTGCTGCACATCCCCATTGTATTATGAAATTCTTTATTATATAAAAAGGATCCACTGTTGCAGATGAGGTTAGAGAATTGTGTTTTACTGTACAATATTGTAAATATAATATCTTATCTGAAATTTGAAATGAATAATTCTTGGACTGATATTTAGATATTGCGAATGGAAAAGTACTTTTTCATTGCTGTCATTTCTATTTAATTATATCTGACTCTCAATTTATAGGGTACTTGGTATGGTGTGGTGATTTTTGTCTATGTTATATTTTTCTTGGTTGAGCAAAGGTGACAAGTTATATTAAACCACACACTGATTAAGAAAAAAACTGCAGCAAAAAGGGAAAGAGAGCAAATAACTGAGGATGACTGGATTGTGTTTTACTGTCAGCATTACCACCCATCCCAAGAGACAACTCCACATCGCCTCTGGCTTAGGTGGAAAATCCATCTCTGCTTTAGAGTAAGCACTGGGACAAAGAGAACAGTGTAGGACGAGGAAATGAACAAGCTGTGGCATTGTTGGCAGAGGTTAGACATTAACTTTTTCATTAATTTTGCTTTCCTTAGCTGTCCAATGCCATGTAGCAGGACTTAGTGATGCTAAACAGCAATTGCATCCAATACCAACAATTAAAGGCCACCTCAAAAAAAAGAGAAATGTGGATACTGGAGGAAAACAGAGAAGTTACACCGTGACTGCGGCCAACTGGCAGAAGTACAGCAAAAACATTGCCGTCATTTTCATAAACACCTTCCTGTTCTGGGAACAGTCTGCGATGTTATACCCTGCCTTCTGTGTGTAAAAAAAATAACATTTGTCCAAAAGCAGCCTCTACCTTGTAGCAAGTTTGGTTATTGATTTGGACATTATGTGGAACAGTAAAAATACATCTATGCTTCAGACCAATTTGGTCTCCCTTTCCTAAAGATACTTTTGTTGAGTTAAGGTATTCATCTTCAGGGTGGCCAGATTTCTGCCCACAACAAAGATCCATCATTGACCCCAACAATTTTTTATGCTTTGGCTTCACTTAAATATTTTTATTTCCATTTAAATCCCTTGGAGGTCACTGCTACCAATAAACAATTGGAATAAAAAAGCACCAATGTCAGTGCTACCGATTGGCCTGTGATTAATTGTACAAGCTTTCTGTAGCTCAAATGGTAAATCCTCGCTCTGTCACCATAGTATCTATATTCTTCTGGCACAAAGAACAGAAAACATCATGGATAATATATTTGCATTATTTCAGTACACTAGCTCATGTATTTCACCTGCTTCTTGGGGCGGGCTGACAGAGCAACATTAAAAGGGTCCAGTGGGAGATTTCAATATCCATCACCAAGAGTGGCTCAGTAGCTCTGTTACTGACCAAGCTGGCCAGATCCTAAAGGAAATAGCTGCCGGACTGGGTCTGTGGCAGGTGGTGAGGCAACCAAAAAGAGGGAAAAAACATATTTGACCTCACCAACCTGCCTGCTGCAGATGCATCTGTTCATTACCATCACTGAATCTCCCACTATTAATATCCTGTGGGTTACCATTGACCATAAATATAACTGGACCAGCCATATAAATACTGTGACTACAAGAGCAGGTCAGAGGCTAGGAATCCGAGAGTGAGTAACTCGTCTCCTGATTCCTTAAAGCCTGTGCACAACCTACAAAGCACAATTCAGGAGTATGAAGGAATATTCTCCTCTTGCCTGGATCGCTGCAGCTCCAACTAACTCAAGAAGCTTGACATGATCCATGACAAGGCAACCTGCTTTATTGGCATCCCTTCCACAAACATTCACTCCCTCCACCACCACAGTAGCAGCAGTGTTTAGCATCTACAAGATGCACGGCAAGAATTTATCAAGGCTCCTTAGACATCACCTTCCAAACCCATAACCACTATGATCTAAAATACAAGGGCACATATACATGGGAACACCACCAGCTGTGAGTTCCCCTCCAATCACTCAACATTCTGCCTTGAAAATACATCACCGTTCCTTCACTGTCACTGGGTCAAAATCCTGGAACTCCCTTCCGAACAGCACTGTGGGTGTACCTACACCACATGGACTGCAGTGGTTCAAGAAGGCAGCTTACCACCACCTTCTCAAGGACAATTAGGGTTGGGAAATGAATGCTGGCCTAGCCAGTGAACATCACTTGAATGAACTAAAAAAGTATCGGTTGAAAGACCGCCCAAGCCATTTCTCACTCTGTCTGCTGCAGTTCTGCTGAAACATTGATGGGGAGAGTTGGTGTCTGAGATTTGCTTTTCTCTTGGAATACAGTTCCATGGGCATTTGCAACCTTTCATAGTTCTCTCAAAGGCCTGGAAAGTGAGCATTGATACTTAACATCTGTCCTCACACATATCTATACACTTTCCTGTCGGGCTCAGCTTTTAGCCATCAGATGCCCCCATAAGGAAAACATATTTTTCATCTAGAGCACAAAAATGTTTCACTGGAGGAAAAAGAGTAGTTTTGTTTTTGAGCCTGCTATTGAAATAGAATATTAACCATGGGGAGTGGGGGGATTTTCCATCCCCATTTTTAGGTGGGCTGGAATGGTGGTGGAGGCGGACAATGGAGGAGGGTCCTAAAATGGCTTTTATGCGAGTGGGATTTGGGATTTCCCTGCTTGATTGTCCATGCAACTCCCACCCCCGCCAGTGATATAATGAGGTTTCTGCTACGCAATGACGCTAACCCCATACGAATGCATCTTAATGTAATTAGTGAGCCTTCCTGCTTTAAAATCACTGTACGTAAGAAGTGCTGGCCCTGGCTGAGTGCAGGCACATCGCTGAGAATACAGTCAGCTTTTTAAGAATGCGGACGTGGTGAACAGAACTCACTGGAGACGCTCAGTTAAGTACAGCCCCCAGGGTGGAGAGGGTCTTGCCCGGGCACTGCCCTAGTACTGCCCCATGGCACTGCGATTGGGGATGTTTGGGGTGTGTGGGTTCGTTGTGCATGAAGAGTTCTGTTTTAAATTTTATTTTAATCTTTTACATCGAGATGCTGAGGTTGCTGGTGGAGTGGGCTCTGAATGAGTCCACCCGCACTAGCCTGACATTATGGGACCCACCTCTTCACTTTTTTTCCCCAAAGTGTTTGAAAATATGATGGGAAAACCCGACAAGGCAGTCGGCAGGCTGCTCTCTGCTTTTTCTGCCCGAGACAATATCTTGAAAAAAAATTGGAAAATTCAATGTTTTATTGATTATGTGGCTTTTGTCAGCCAATTTCTAATATAAAAATCATACCAGTTAGACCCCCTTCTAAATGTTCTTACTTTGCATATAAATACTCAAGCCTGTAACTTAGTTGAGGCATACAAAAGGCAGACAGAGTCAAGAAAAGTAAATAGTTTACATTATATTCTTTGGTAGAAAAATGAAATTCTTTTAAATGACCGACCAGTTCAAAAGGAAGAGGAACATTTTGGAGTGTAACTATTTACCGGCCTATGGAAAAGGCATTCCTTCGGGCAATGCATATCGAATTTCTTCACAAAGTTCAACTTAAGAGGTCCTGAAAAGATAAAAGTGAAAAATATAGAAATAAGGTGCACATTTTCAGCTGGGAGATAATTTGCGAAACAATGAGGGGAATTTTAACCTGGAGGAGTGGAAGGGTTTAGGTGTGGGTGGAGGTTAAAACTGGCAACAATGACAAGAATTCAGCTCCAACCTACTTCATGTAGCTTTATTGGGTTATTTGCTGCAACACATTTTGGGAGTTGGGGGTTGCAGATTAATGTAAGCTAATCGCTAAAGTGGTGTAATACATCAACTGACTTACCTGGCAGGGGAAAGTCCATGGATGTGTGTAAGGCTGTGTTCTTTTTTGTGGGTTTCATTTCCTTTTTTAGGGGGCTTCAGTGAAGACTTTAGTCTTTTGCCCCATGGTATTGGGAGCTTTTCTTTCATTGAACCCTTTAGTGGGACTTCAGTGTTTAACATCGGAAAACTGAAGAGTTGATGGTTGCAACCAATCAAGCCCCAAACCATGGGGTACATAGCACTGTTAGGGTGGTGGTGAAAGACAGTGAAAGAGGTACACTCATTGACTGTGCCTTCTTTGTTGAGCCAATCCTTTTGGAATTTTGAAGCTGCGGGCAATCTTCCCCAGCACCGGATACTTCGACATGAGCTTCAAGAATGTTGCAGCATTCATGAAATTCCTCAAGGTGTTGGAGGAGAAGAGAAAGCTGTCATAGATGAGAATCCTCATGGTGGAGCTGTTGTTTACTCTGTCATCACAATGGGACCATGTGGTGACTGTGGGCCGCGACAACCCCATGTTTCTGTCATCGACATGCTTACCTTTCTTGCTAGCTATGTCGACTGGTCATGTGGCGGCCAGCTGCAGCATTGTCATTTGCAAGAACTGCAGGCAGAAAGGGCATCAGGCAAAGGGCTGCAGTAGACTAAATGCTGCAACCTGTGTGGTGGACTGGCCATCTCTGCAAGACCTTCCCAAAACACTGCCTCAATTATGCACAGGCAGCAAACACCAAGGAGGGGCAAGCTGAAGCAACGCTGAGTCTGACTACCACCAAGGAGGCTTGTAAACTTGCACCCACCAAGGCCTCCAGTGGGCAGCAAGGGACAAAGGAAGACAGTGAAACAAGAGGAAGGAAAAGAGTGAGGCAGCAGGCCATCAAACACTAGCACGGCCTTTCCCAAAACTCATGCTCCTCAGCAGGCCAAATCAATGGAGGAGGGACAAACAGGTGATTCACCAGGGGATTGGCAGCTGGTGAAGAAAAGCAAAAAGCACAAAACACCAAGAAGGGAGCAAGCCACTTCCCAGAGGAGTGGCAAGAGGTGATTCCCATCCAACACGAATGACAGGGGCTGCTGCTCTTCAGGCAAAGAAGGACAAGGTTGGCACCTACAGAAGAAACGGCAAAGCTCTAGCGACCTGGAGAAGGAGGCAGCTAAGCTCCAAATCATTGAAATAGTGAAGAGGCCAGCACACCCTGACCTCAACCTCAAAAGTGAAGCGGCCAGTGTATCCCAGTTCCTGCAAGCAGGGAGCAGCAAAGCCCCTGAGGGCGAATGGATGAGAGAGATTCTCCAACAGAGAAACATCCAAACCACACTCCTTGCATGAACCCTCTCAGTATCACCTGGGCAGAGCATTTCTGCACACATGAGGACGGCCTAAACCGGGATGTTGGGTTTATGTTACACTATCAGTAACTCCCACAGCTTGCCTGCTGGACTTGCAGAATCTCACTGTCTGGAGACAATACACATCTCTTTAACCTGTGCTTAATCCTCCCTCCACTCACATTGTTTGTATCTTTAAGACCTGGTTGGATGTAGAGATTCGCATTCTAATCAGTATTCTGTAACTTGATTTTGTGTCTCTGTGCCCTGTTTGAGAGCAGATTTCCACTCCATCTGACGAAGGAGCAGCCCTCCGAAAGCTAGTGGCATTTGCTACCAAATAAACCTGTTGGACTTTAACCTGGTGTTGTTAGACTCCTTACAGAACATTTCTAACAGGGCAGACCAGGACTGTTTCTCAGCCCACCATGTGAGTCAATTTGTAAACCATGGATAAGCAGGAACAGACCAAAGGATTGGAACTGTCAAAGACAACAGGTCCAGTAAGCAATAAAGTGCTTTAAAATGGGTCAAAACAGTTTCCATCAACTTGCATAGCATTAAATCAACTACGTGATGTGTTTGACAAATTTATGAGTGTTCTTTGAGGATGTGGCAAGCAGGATGTGTAAAGGGGAACCAGTAGATGCAGTGTGTTTAGATTTCCAAAATGCATTTGACAAGAGCTAATGACGTTGGGGATAACATATCAGCATGGAAAGAGGCCTGGCTAGAAGGAAACAGAGAGCAAGGAAAGTGGATCATTTTCAGGTTGCCAAACTGTAACCAGTGAAGTGCCATAGAATTCAGTGCTGGGGCCTCAACTATTTACGATCTTGTAATGACTTCAATCAGGCTATTGAGGTTGGCCTATTGAAGTACGAACTCCCTGATTAAGGATCCAATCAATGGGCCAATCAGGGAGTCTTTGCCTTGTACTTAACAGGGAGTGTCAGTTCCTCTGGCACCCCTGGAGTAGACTGCTGACTGATAGCATTCTGTGTACTGCTGTTAGAGTTGTAAACAAAGGGATTTTGGTGAAAGGACTTCTGCCTCCACAGACTTGTTACAGATCCATATTAATGACTTGGATGAATATACTGACTGTATTATAGCCAAAATTACTGATCATACAGAGATAGGCAGCGAAGCAAGTTATGAGGCGGACACAAAGTGTCTGCAAAAGGATGTGTAGATAGCTGAAGTGACTGAAAAAATTTGGAAAATGGAGTATAATGTGGGAAATGTGAGGTTGTCCACTTTGGTAGGAAGAATAGAGAAGCAGAATATTATTTAAATGGAGAGAACCTACAGAATGCTGGAGTACAGAGGGATCTGGGTGTCCTTGTGCACAAAACGTCAGCATAGAGGTACAGCAAATAGTTCGGAAGGCAAACAAAATGTTGGCCTTTATTGTAAGGGGGATGGAATACAAAAGTAGGAAGTCTTGCTACAACTGTAAAGGCCATTGGCACATAAAGAATTGTTTCCAATTTTGGTCATCTTACTGAAGGAGGGATATATTTACATTGGAAGCAGAAGGTTTACTTGCCTATTTCCTGGGATAAGCTTGGGTCTTTACTCATTAGAAGAATGAGAGATGATCTTATTGAAAGATGTTTGTATTTTGAGCGTGCTTGACAGGGTAGATCTGAGGGGATGCTTCCTGTCATGGGGGAATCTAGAACTGGGGGCACCTTTTCAAAATAAGGGTCTGCCATTTAGAGATGAGGGACAATTGCTGGTCTGAGGGTTACTGTATTTGGAAATCTGTTCCCTTGTGAGAAATGGAGGTGAGATCATTAACAGATTTTTGATTGACAAAGGAATTGAAGGTCATGGGGCACAAGCAGGAACATGGAGTTAAGGGCACAATCAGATCAGCCATGATCTTTTTGAATGGTGGAATGGGCTGAATAGCCTACTCCCACTTCTAATTCTTATGCTCTTATATACTTTCATTAACTTGCTGTTGAGACCATGACTGAGTTTGAAGTGGCATGTGGGTTATTGACATTTAATTGTGTCACCAGGTAACTGGAAGTTCCCCATCTCCTGATCTCCAATGGCCAGGGATGTCAAAACTTCACTTACTTTCTGCCACTGGAGGCAGGGAGGGTCCCAGCGGACTGGAAAGTAGCTAATGCAACACTGCTGTTTAAGAAGAGAGGGAGATAGCAGACAGGAAATTATAGGCCAGTTAGCCTGACTTCGGTCATTGGAAAGATTTTAGAGTCCATTATTAAAGATGAGATAACGGAGTACTTGGAGGTGCATGATAAAATAGGACTGAATCAGCATGGCTTCATCAAGGGGAGCTCATGTCTGGCAAATCTGTTAGAGTTCTTTGAGGAGGTATCAAGGAAGTTAGATAAAGGAGAACCAGTGGACGTGATTTATTTGGATTTCCAGAAGGCCTTTGACAAGGTGCCACGTAGGAGACTGTTAAATAAGTTAAGATCCCATGGTGTTTAGGGTAAGATCCTGGAATGGATAGAGGATTGGCTGACTGGCAGAAGACAGAGAGTGGGGATAAAGGAGTCTTTTTCAGGATGGCAGCCGGTGACTAGTGGTGTGCCTCAGGGGTCGGTACTGGGACCACAACTTTTCACAATATACATTAACGATTTGGAAGAAGAAACTTAAGACACTTGCTAAGTTTGCAGGTGATACAAATGTACGTAGAGGGACAGGCAGTATTGAGGAATCGGGGGGCTGCAGAAGGACATGGACAGGTTAGGAGGTTAGGACAAAGAAGTGGCAGATGGAGTACAATGTGGAAAAATGTGAGATTATGCACTTTGGAAGGAGGAATGGAGGCAGAGACTATTTTCTAAATGGGGAAATGCTTAGGAAATCAGAAACACAAAGGGACTTGGGAGTCCTTGTTCAAGATTCTCTGAGGGTTAATGTGCAGGTTCAGTCGGCAGTTAGGAAGGCAAATGCAATGTTAGCATTCATGTTGAGAGGGCTAAAATACAATATCAGGGATGTACTTCTGAAGCTGTATAAGGCCCCATTTGGAATATTGTGAACAGTTTTGGGCTCCGTATCTAAGGAAGAATGTGCTGGCCTTGGAAAGGGCCCAGAGGAGGTTCACAAGAATGATCCTTGGAATGAAGAGCTTGTCGTATTAGGAACGGTTGAGGACTCTGGGTCTGTACCCGTTGGAATTTGGAAGGATGAGGGGGTATCCTATTGAAACTTGCAGGATATTGTGAGGCCTGGATAGAGTGGACATGGAGAGGATGTTTCCACTTGTAGGAAAAGCTAGAACCAGAGGGCGCAGCCTCAGGCTGAAGGGACAATCCTTTAAAACAGAGATGAGGAGGAATTTCTTCAGCCAGAGAGTGGTGAATCTGTGGAACTCTTTGCCACAGAAGGCTGTGGAGGCCAAGTCATTGAGTGTCTTTAAGACAGAGATAGATAGGTTCTTGGTTAATAAGGGGATCGGGGTTATGGGGAAAAGGCAGGAGAATGGGGATGAGAAAAATATCAGCCATGATTGAATGGCAGAGAAGACTCGATGGGCCGAGTGGCCTAATTCTGCTCCTATGTCTTATGGTCTTATGGCCACTCCTCTTCTGCACCTTGGAGCTCCAAAATGTGCAAAGGCCCATGTCTGGTTCTCTCCCTCTTGCTCATGTTCAGTGCGCCCTTCTTCAGAAACAAAGGCAGAAGCAGATCTATGAGCGAGTGTTCATCCAAAGGACCATGTGTATTTGGTGAGGGTGGTGATCAGGGAGCAGTGCCAGACTGCAGAAGGATGAGCAGTGATGGATAGGTAGATATGCATGTGAGGAAGTGCACTGGAAGAGAAGGATAGATGAAAGGTAAATGGGTGTAAACTGTAATGTGATGATGGTGTAGGCTTGGCAAGGCATCATGAGGGAATTGGGATGATGCAGACAGCAGGGTGTAGATTAATGCGCAACTGTACTCTCCTTTCCTGTGCTGGTTAGATAATTAAAGCTCTTCCTGCACTGAATCCAGAACTGTGGCCCAAAGCTTCCCCTGCTTGCCACCACCTGAAATGCCTTTTTGGTTTCACCAGTAGGTTTCTTACCCTTAGTTCTTGGAGAACAGTATCTCTATCCAGCTCCTCACTGTCCTCAGCAGCCCATCAAGGGACACATAGCCTTGAAACAATGAAACATAACCTTTGCGTGTCTCTAATCCATTCCTGAAATTCCCTTCCTCGTCTTCCAAACTCCTCCAAATTCCATTTTTGGATTGGACCTTGGAATATGGGTACACATCACGTCTGCCACCATATATTGTCCACCAAAGCAGAAAGTAAAATAATAATCAGCTAGTTCAGCCACTGACAGACATGTTGAATTTACCTCTGGTCTTCATGTATGATATTGCACCGTTTCCTGAAAAATATTGCATCCCATACTCACCTGGACACCCCGCTCCCAACACATTTCCCCAGTAAATACCAGGACCAATATCTGCAAAACCTCAAGAGAAATATGAGTCAGCTAATCAATTCCTGGATGAAATGCGCCAAGCATAATGTTGCGTTTTATGAATGCTAAGAATATGGCAGCAATTCTTTGTACTGTACAATGTTATGTAACTTGTAATCCAAGAAGCACCTTGAGACAAACAGTTTGAAGGCATTGTCATTTTACAGCTGTGTTCTCTGAGCTTGGGGTATTAAAAAAGAAGCAGGCTGACTTCCTAAGTCACCCTTCCATCATCTATTAAACTAAGTTTTGGTATTAAAAATGGTTCTAACTTTTTATTAAATAACCTTGAAGGTGAATTGATATAAGAAATGAAAATGTCACATCAGTGCAGACTGTGATGGTTCAAGAAAGCCCATCACAAGCTTCTCAAAGGTAACTGGGGATCGGTAATAAATGCCAGTGATTCTCATATTCCATGAATAAATAAAACTATACAAGCCCCATTTCTTTGAGTAATTGATGCAGGCACATGCCATGTGTAGAGAACTGTTGTATTCTGTAGTGCTGCTATCCCTCATCATGATCAACTCAAATGCATATTCATTCCCCAGGAGTTGTGTTTATGCATCAGAAGTATCCCGTTCCTTATTAAATATATATTTTAATGGATTTTAATATTGTATTTACTTGTATGAAACCCACTTTGCTCCAATTTAAAGCTATATAAAATAATCATTTTCTGGTGCTTTAATGCTATTCCAGTCCCAAACTGTCACAGTGAAAGCTGGCACCACCAACTCCAGAAGGCTTCTCAGATTTCACTTTGTGCTGCTGCCAGATGATACAAAACGGGGACCTAATGTTTTTATAAAGCACAGCATTACATTATTCCATGACATCTGACTATGAAAATCTCTGGTTTCATTTATGTTCTAACATTTATTAGCATTTCTTGTCAACTAAAAGATTGCCAATGTGGCAATCCACATATCATTGACGATTTCCGATCATTCTGATTAAATGATTAGCAGCATTACAGCAAGAGTGTTTAATTACATCATTAAACTTGACAGTTTTTAAAGACAGAATTAAACTTCAAATATGAATAATATTTCAAAAGGTGTTATGCAGAAGGTGAGTCAGCATCTGTAAAGAGAAAAAAACAAGATTTAATACATAGCTTCGATCAAGTCTATTGAAAGGGACCCATCTGAATTTTTTCTCCTTGTAAACAGAGGGTGGGGAGGGGGGCAATTTTATGAAAAAAATTCTAAATGTCCAGCTAGTGTGAAAGTGGGAGAGTTGCAGATTCATTTCTTTGGGCGAGTCTTTACTCCCAATCTTTTGCACTTAGTGCTTAACAAAATGGGCTAGACTGTTTCTAGCTACTTGAGACAGTAGGTGGGGCTTAACCCACCAGCCAGCTCAGTCAAGCAGCAGAGGGAGCCATTGCGCATGTGCAGATCTCTGTGAGCAAGAGAGTGCTATCAGGTCTCTGGTGCTGCAGGTGACCCCAAACCCACCCCCCCCCACCCCCAGTTATAGCAGGGGTCCACGGCTGATCAGGAGCCCCACATGGCCCAGAAATATCGATCGTGCTGCCCACCCCCCCACCCAGATCAATCGTGCCCTTCACCGATCGCAGGCAGCGGGCAGCATGCACCCCTCTCTCCCACCACTGACCACAGGCAGAGCACAGTAAGAGTTTTAACAACACCAGGTTAAAGTCCAACAGGTTTATTTGGTAGCAAATGCGAAATGGCACTTGCTACCAAATAAACCTGTTGGACTTTAACCTGGTGTTTTTAAAACTCTTACTGTGTTTACCCCAGTCAAATGCTGGCATCTCCACATCATGACAGGCAGAGCGGCAGCGGGCCCAACTCCCTCCCCCCACTGATCTCAGGCAGGGGACAGTGGACCCCCCTCCCTTGCCGATCGGGCTGCCTCAGCCTGGCCCCCCATTGGCCCCACCCCTTCAGGTCCCACCTCTGGCACTGCGCAATGGAACATACCAAGGTGCCCAATGGGCAATGCCAAGGTGCAGGCTGACAGTATCAAAATGCCAGGCTGGCACTGCCAGGCTGGAACTGCCCAAGGGGCACCCCCCCTTGCCCTCAACCACCCTGGTGAGGCCAACATGGCTGTTCTGCATTCGTGAGGAGCAGGTGTTTTCCTCATCGGAGAGAACCTCTCCCGGCAAGGCCACAAAGACAAGTGGGCCTGGACGCTTGTGTCCCAGTCTTGCTAATGCCATTCAAATCACTATTTAAATACATTTAAATAAATTATTCAGCCTCTCGCCGGAAATGGACAAGAGCATGACTGCACCAGGAGTCCAGTGCTGGTAAGATTGTAAGAGCCTAGAAATTGGGTGCAATCCTGATTTCTCATTGCTGGGTGAAGCGAGCCAGTAATATCGTGGCCACTGTGCGGTGATTGTCTCTTTAAGGGCAACACAGCAGAAGAGGGTCACTTGGCTTGGGGAACCAACTGAGATTAGAGTGGGTAATCACCCCAGGGGGTGGAATCTTTACTTAGACAGAAGACTTGTAGACTACATATGGGGACTGGGGCAGCCGATAGATTGATCTAGGGTAGCGGGGGGGGGGGGGGGTGGGGGGGGGGGGTCGGGTGGCGGCTGCATGCCTCTGTATAGTTTTTCCTTATTAATCGTAATTTTTGAGTTCCTGCAAAGTCTATAAGTGTGCATCATTACATTTGGCCAAGAGGATGGGATGGATAATGATGATGCAGCTTCTGGCCCGACACATGTGAGTATCCTGTTTTAATCAAAGTCTGGAGAAAATGGTGTTCACCTGACTGTTTGACTTTGGGCGAATAGATCCAGTGAAATGTTGAGATATTGCCAGACCATGAGGGCAGACATGGAATGAGCCTGGATTGGCCGGCAGAGCCAGAGGTTTAGAAATGCATAGAAAAATAATGGCGAGAAAGTCACCCTCAGAAACAAGAGCTGTGATTTGATATATAAGAGAAAGCAGAACTTAAGTTTGAAATAAAGACAAAGGGTTGGATTTTCCAGCTGCACTCGCTCCGAGAGCGGAAATTGCCACCCGAAGTCAACAGATGTTTGCATGCTCTGTGTCCCTCCCGCTACGATTCTCATGGAGGGTGGGATGGAAAAATTCCACCCAGACAGTTGCTGCAGAGTTTCTCGCAGAAAAAGGAGAAGAGAGCTCAGAGTGTTTGAAGTGAAAAGGGAAAAAAAGCCCAAGGAACTGCTGGACTTGTCACAGAAACACAGGAAAATGAAGACACTGAGATTGCCAGGCTCCCAATCACAGCAGAGCCTGCGAAGGTTCCAGATAGTAGTCCCTGCACTGAGGGAGTGCAGCAGCTAAACCCTGGTGTTTTGTAGGAGGTAGAAGTCCCCAAACTCTTTTTAAACAAGTTAGAAAGCTTTGAAATTAATGGCTCTTTTGATCTTGAAGATGCTGGGTCTCCAGTGAAATTGATGTAAAAAAAATGGCACATCAAAAGGAAGAGAAGAATCGACTCTCCAAATGGCCAGAGAAAAAAACCCAGCAGAGATTGCTGAGAGAGATTTATATTCGTAAAAATTTTTTAAAGTTTAAAAGAGGAACAACGAGTTCATGCCAAAGCTTCAAAAGAGCGGGAAAACAGAGAACAAGCAGCTGCTGACAGCAGTAAAAAAAGGCAGCAGTAATGCATTTAAAGGGGTAATGCATTTAAAGTGCTAATACATTTAATGTGGCAATGCATTTAAAGCAGCAACCACAAGAATTAACAGAGAGCAATGGACAGGAAAAGTGGAGAAGACTCTGAATAGAGGACAACTCTCAAGAAAAAAGGTCCGTGGGCATTAACGACCTCAAGGAAGAGGCAGCGTAAGACCTCAGAGGGAGGACGGCGAAAGACTCCAAAAGGAGAGCAATAAAGTACAATAAATGACCAAATGAAGGACAGCGAGAGAATTGCAGAATGAAACAAGACAACACTTTGTCAGAGAACAGACCTGACCAACAGTGAAGCCAAATAGGGTTTAGTTGATTTTAAGGCAACAAAGAAATGACTTTTCCATTTGTGAAAATATATGTCCAGTAAGAGCATGCTGGATTCACCTTGGAATAAACACAGAAATTAAAAATTTCAAAAGAAACTAGAAACTATTAAACATGAAGAGGAATCAGCATAAATAATTAAAACCCTAGACAAGACATTAAAACAACAAGATGAAAGGAGAATTTAAATAGACAATGTAGAATAAGCTAATCTCCTTGAAAAAGCAACTAGAAAATAAGAACAATTCCAATGCAGAATTGAATCAGGAGAATAAGAGCTTGAGGAAGGAAGCTTGACAATGAGAAACTAACTGTAGAGGTAAAATCATTGAAATTGACAACAGAATCAGCAATTCAGACAGAACAAGAAACTAAGATTACATGCCAGAACAAGATTGCTGAAGTGGCCACACAAATGGAACAGCAGCAAGCCTGTATAGAACAGCTCCACGCAAAACTATGGGGGGGGGAAAATCTAAGTGTCAAATTCGTGTAAAAACTGGAGTAAATCCTGCAGGTTTTTTCAGTGGGAGTTTGAAAATGAATCTCCCACACTCTGTGCACTGC
Source organism: Mustelus asterias (assembly GCF_964213995.1). Taxonomy (NCBI): domain Eukaryota; kingdom Metazoa; phylum Chordata; class Chondrichthyes; order Carcharhiniformes; family Triakidae; genus Mustelus; species Mustelus asterias. Next base: position 95,990,529 of record NC_135808.1, read on the forward strand.
AGAGTGCCTCAGCGTGAATCAATCCAAAAATCAGTGGGCAGGGTCTATTCCCACTGGAGCGGCCGGCAGCAGAGCGCTGAGTGGGCCACTGCGCATGTGCCGAACTGTCAGCGCCGAGATCAGTGCATGGGCTGCAGTCTGCACTGCCGGCCTCCCGATTGCTGGCCAGCCCCGCGACCCCCGCATTGCTGGACCTCTCATGGCCCAATCGTTGGCCTCTCAAGCATGCCCGGGCCAGCCATCACTGCGCCCCCTGCCCCAAGCCCGCCTCAATGTCCCCCCCACCGCAGCCCTGATTCCTGGCCTCCCTCCCTCTGTCACTCAGCCCAAATGCAAAGTGGCAGCAGGATTCCCCACACCCCCACCGATTGCCGCCCAGAAGCCCTGCCCCACCAGGCTGGCACTGCCAAGATGGCAATGTCCAGGGGGCACCCCCTCAGCACCCGACCCTCTGGGGGGCCCCCAATGGCCTCCCCTTCACTCCAGTGAAGTCGGGCTATCAGCTCCCTGTAAGTGGGAAGCTATACTAAACCCCGCTGGAGTGAACCACTCCTCTTGGGGGAGGGAGTGGCTATGGGCCCAGAGATTTCAGTCATTGAATCCCAGAATCCCTACAGTGCAGAAGGAGCCCATTTGGCCCATCGAGCCTGTACTGACAACAATCCCACCCAGGCGCTATCCCTGAAATCTCACATATTTACCCTCCTAACCCGCTGACACTAAGGAGCAATTTAGCATGGGCAATCAACTTAACCCACACATTTTTGGACCTGCTAATGGGAATTAAATTGTATTCAAATTAGGATTAACATAAATTATTCAGCTCCGTGCCAATTTCTGGTGCGGAGCTGACAGTGTCGGAAATCTGGCGCTCAGAGACTCGTGGAGGCCATGGTACCCAGTGGGAATCCCGTGAAACGGCCTCTGCTCAAGTCTCCCGGCCCGCTGCGCTACGAAAGGAACGCAGCAAGATGGGAGAATTGCCCCCTATATTTGGAAATGTACATAGTTCAAGCCTACCAGTAAAGGTATTTATGTATAAAAACACACAAGCCCCATCAGTGAGCCTCACCACTATAACAGTAAATAACCCAGATTAAGTACACACTGCCTGACATCCAGCATATCACCAACACTTCCTGTTTTTCTTTCCAACATCCATCATTGTATTTTTTTCATTTTATTTCAAAGGGTGATGTTCACATAGAATGATTACTCATTTGGAGAGTACAAAGAAACTAAGTTCCTTTCTTGCCATTACCATTCACTACAACTGCAAAACAATACTGAAAAAAATTTCTAAATCACTCGGTACGTGTGATAAGAAAATAATAAAACATAAAACAAAATACATTACAATGAATCAGTTAAATAATACAGTATTTCACTGCATGAAGAATCAAACTTTGGCATTCCCTTTCTAAGCCTCCTTGTATCCCTATCTCTTGGCCTTTTGTGTATGGTTTTGTGTCAAATTTTGTTTGATAATGTTCCTGTAAAGTATCCAGAGATATTTTATGGTTTTAAATGTGTTATCTCAGTGCAAGATTTTGTTGTATCTAATGTTTGATAGCAAAACATTAACACTTTGCTTTTAGTGTCAGTTTTCTGCCTTCACTTTCTGATGTGTAACTATGAGTGAGGGCACTGTATGCAGGCATCCAGACGACTGGTAGTAATTTGCCACCCTCTCAGTGAAGAAATTCCTCCTCACCTCAGGCCTATATGGCCCAACTCTTATTCAGAGATTGTGTCCTCTGGTTTCCGGCCTTCTAGCCTTCCTGCATCTACTCTGTTGAGTCGAGAATTTTCCATGTTTCAATGAGATTACCTCTCATTCTTCAAAACTCAAGGGAAGATAGACCTAATCTCCTCAATCTCTCCCCATTGGACAATGCCAACAGCCCAGGAATCAGTCTGGTGAGCATTGGTTCCATTCTCTCTGTGGCAAGTACATCCTTCCTTAGGTAAGGAGACCAAAACATTACACAATACTCCTGGTCCAGTCTTACCAATGCTCTTTGAAGGCCATTGCAGCAAAATGTACACAATGTCATGATGTCTTTTATCCACATTCACATACTCTGGTCAACAAACTGAGTACGCTTCATGCATCCAACCAAATCCTACCCACTAAATCAGACAGAAGACCAACAGGAGGGTATGTGACATTATAGATCTCAACTCAAATTTCCAACTGATATTGTTCACTTTATGTCCTGAATTCATGTGCTTTTGACCATACAGTCCATATTTCTGTATCAGCAAGCTATTTAACTATGTGCCTTTGCAGCTCTGACTGATGCAGTGCTTATTTGTCTTCCATGAAAGGCTATTAAGCATCATGGAACCTATACAATTAGTTGAAGTTAAGACACAGAGAGCTCTCATGATCTAATTGAATGTCGGAATAGGTTTGAAGGGCTGAATGGCCGACCGCTGCTCCATCCATGCATGTACACATACATAAAGCAAACATGCAGATAACAACTAAGAACTAATATATGACCAGTTTTCTCCCCCCCCCCGACAAAGGAGAACTGTGATGTGGAGATGCCGGCATTGGACTGGGGTAAGCACAGTAAAAAGTCTCACAACACCAGGTTAAAGTCCAACAGGTTTATTTGGTAGCACAAGCCACAAGCTTTCGGAGCACCACCCCTTCATCAGGTGAGTGGGAGTTCTGTTCACTGTGAACAGAACTCCCACTCACCTGATGAAGGGGCAGTGCTCCGAAAGCTTGTGGCTTGTGCTACCAAATAAACCTGTTGGACTTTAACCTGGTGTTGTGAGACTTCTTAAAGGAGAACTGATCATAACTGTAGCACACATATCACTACCCTGACTGAGATTATCAGTCAAAGTGGATTAGAAATGTAAAAGCCTCCAACTATTGCAGGCCCTCTATCCAGCCCCAAATGCTCCACCTCACCCCCCACCCACTTCCCCTCCCACAACAGCATAAACATCACCCTATTTCCAGTTTTCTTTAGCTCTGATGTATAGTCATCCAGATTCTAAACGTTAGCTCTGTTCTCGCCCCACAGATGCTGTCAGACCTGCTGAGATTTTCCAGCATTTTTTTTTCTGTTTTTGTTTTAGATTCCAGCATCCGCAGTAATTTGTTTTTATCGTTAGAAATGTAATTGTTTAAATATGAAGTAGGTATGATCAGTACGTCACTGTGTGCTGTACAAATGTAGGTTCCTGCCTGATTCTCCACAAGAGGTCCCGGGTCTTATTTGAGCCACTAGAGGGAGATACTAATTGGAAGCCATTTATTTGTCCAGAAAGAAGGAAGGAGATGAGGACAATTCGAGATTTGTACATTTTATAACTTCTAGCAGATGGGCATTTATCCATCCTCTCAATTGATGAATTATGTGGAAAACCAAAGAACTTAAAGGGAGAAGAAAATGCATTCAAATGAGGTATAGTAAATGAATGATTATAAAAATAATATTGCAGCAGTGTTAGCCTTCATAAAATATTAAATAGTTATTGACCATCATTACCACAATGGAAAGACTAAAATGAGATATGTTCAATAAAAGAAACAAGGATTAATCTTGGTATAAACACAATGAATGGAATATATAGCACCTATCATGAACTCACATATCTCAAGATGCTTCATAACTAATAATATAATTTGAAGTGATCGATGTTATAATGTCAGAAACATGACAACCAATTTGCACATAGGGAACCTGCGACAATAACCAAATAATCTGTTTTACTGATGTTGGTTGAGGGATAAATGTTGGCCAGGATACCGGGAAAACTCCCTGCCCTTATTTGAAAAATGTTATAGAATTTTAAAATCCATCTGCAAAGGTAGGCAAGGTCTCGGTTCAACATCTTATACAAAAGAGGGAACGTTCAACTTTGCAGCACTCCCTCAGTACTGCAATGAAACATCAGCCAGGATTTGTCACGCTTGACCTATTGTTTGTAAATGCAGGCTGACTTTCTTTGATTTTTGTCGACTTATACCTCTGGAGAGTGCTCTGACATGTTTTTCTGCAGTAAATGTACTGGATAAATGCAGGGTGTTGGTCCTTTGTACTATGGCAAGATGATGTTTTGATATATGACACAGGAGAATGGAAATACTATCAAATGTATTCATTAAACTCTGAATGTTGTGTTTTTTCTAACCCAAGGATTCACTTACATTCCTTGATTGCACTGTGCATTTAAAAATATCCTATATCCTCCTTATATGACTTTTATATACACTTAGATGTAGAGGTTTACATTTTCACTAAGGTCATCTCTAAGAATGTCCATTTCCATGTACACAATATATCCCTACTTCACCCTTCTCAGCTCATCTACTGTTGAAACTCTTGGCTGGTCTCTTAATTACTATCCTCCATAAACTTGAGGCATTCAAAACTCTGGTGCCTGTGTCTTAACTTGCAGCAAGTCTTGTTCAACTATTACCCCTGTGCTCTTGCTGGCTCTGGTGCAAGCCACATATTGATTTTAAAATTCTCATCCTTGTTTTCAAATCCCTCCATGGGTTCACCTCCTCTCCCATCCATCCCTGTAAGCCCTTCCAGCTACACAACCCTCCGAGGTCTCTGCAATCCTCTAATCGTGCATCATCCTCTTGTGCATCCTCAATTTTCATCGCTCCACCATGCCTTCAGTTGTCTAGGCCCAAGCTCTGAAACATCTTTCATACAGCCCTCTGCCTTTCTACCTCGCTTTCCTCCTTTAGTACACTCCTTAAAACGAATCATTTTGGCCAAGCCTATACCTAATAGCTCCTTAAGTGTCTTGGTGTCATATCTTGATTGTAGTGCTCCTGTGACGCACCTTGGGGTACGTTTCAATACATTAAAGGCACTAAATAAATTTAAGTTGTTGTTGTTTTCTGTTTGATGTACCCTGACCCAAGTTGAAGTTCCAGCACTGGGGTCACCTGCAGGCTTCCTGATCTCCACTGGTGAACCATACTTGTCCGGGGGTAGTGTCATATTCTGGAAGACTTACATATGCGGTCAGTGGCAGGGACGATGGTGTTGTTGTTGTTATGTGACCACTTTAAGAGTTTCTAAATAGAATCATTAACGGAAGTGACGTGACACCTCACATGCCACAGGAGTTGTGGGTGTAGACAAGCAGAGTAAGATGTGTAGAATGTACTTCTGTAATTTTGTGGTGTGTATATCTTCCACTTCATATAAATAATCTACTTACGGATTGCATATTGTACATCAGAGTAAAGGAGCAAATAATATAACATAGCAGCAATGTTTAAGGGTTTTTGAGGACAATCATATACAACAGACTGCACACCTAATTCTTTGGAAAGCACTTCATTGTGGAGATTGACCACAAGTCATTGGAAACCAAATGGCACAAGCTGCTTCTGAATGCTCCTCTAGGATTGCAAAGGCTGACGCTGGATGTTCAAGGGTATGATTGTGATGTCCAGTGTAAACCAGGCAGCAAAATGTCATATTGGACACACTGAGCAGGTTACCTAACCCAAGTAAAGATGCAGATATTTCATTAGATTTACACGTCCACAGTGTGGATATTGAGATGAAAGATATCCTGAAGATTGATCTCATGTATTTTGGGCGCCACAAGTGTGAACAATTACGAGATGAGATGGCAGCTCAGCCTATCATTGTTGTGGAAAGTGATTTTAAAGAATGGTCTGACATCATACAGGAAATAACCAAACATCTCCACTGATCTAGCCATATCAGGATGAACTTGGCATATCCTAAAAGGTGATTTTTGAAAGGGAAATAAGTCCTGATAACGAAGCTCTGCATTCTGATATTCTAACCTAATTACATCAAAGGCATTTTGGGATTAAGTGTACTCGACGTCTTGTTAGAGAGATGGTTTACTGGCTGGGAAGTTTGCAACGCTACATCTCCGAGTTATTCCTCAGACATGCATCACTTGCTGAGTTGATGTCAGGGAGACAGGTAAGAACTACCATGCCCAGTCATCACCCTTCTATGTTTTCAACAGTCAGAGATGGGGTACTTTAATGTATAGATCTTCTTTTGGGTGAATCTTCCAATATTCAAGTCATGCATATGCCCCATGACATTTTATAAATGCATTTAAATAGATCAGTCTATTAAAATTAGTCTAATCTTTCTTGATCGAGGGCAGCATATGTAAAGTAACTGGGGAGGGTCCACAACAATTTAGCAGAGGACAATTGGAATTCCTTTAAAGGCAGAGGGCTGGAGGTTTCTCTGAGTAACCTCCTATTTTGGGGTAGAGTTGGGACAGTAATGTAGGAAATGGCTTCTTAGAGGCTGTTCTCTTCAAATCCGCTGTTCATAAACTGCAGCTAAATTATCCTCCAGGAAAATCACTGTTTTCTTTAAATACTATCATAAACTCAATTTGCCATATAGAATCGTAGAATCATGACAGTGCGGAAGGAGGCAATTCAGCCCATCGAGCCGGACCGACAACAATCCCACCCAAGCTGTGTCCCGTTACTGCATGTATTTACAGCCACCCAAGGCCGGAATTGAACCCAGGTCACTAGCGCTGTGAGGCAGTAGTGCTAACCATTGTGCCACCGTGCCACCCTGGGGTTCTGGGTATGGCTAAATTTCCTGATACAATCCCTCTACCTTCCAGCCAAAATGAACCCCAAATAATTTTCCACACTAGTTTTATTAAGAATTGCAAGACGGTATCCCTAAATTGGATAACATATTGAGGGGACATTTTGTGTGCTGCTACTTAATTGCTATTACTTCATCTGCATATCAGCCTCTTTAGTTCTTTGGTGGTTCAGTCAGGAATTTTCCAGCTAGCATTCATCAGTTCAGTTTAAAGTACTGCTGTGCTTTCCGACATGATATGGCAACAGAGTGGTTGTGTTTGGACAAGTAATTCAGGGGCCTGGATTACAGATCAAAAGACATGAATTCAGCTTTTACCACAGCTGCCGGGGAATTTAAATTCCACTAATAAATGAATCTGGAATAAAAAGCTTGCATGTGGGAGGTGCTGAAATCAACACTAGAAGTCGTACAAACTTTCCAGAAAGTCCAAGACAAAATCAGTAAGACGGTCTATTCACCTGTGTGGTCATATTGCCAATTTTGTGTTTGAAGTCCCACAAAATGACTAAACTAGGGAATGTCCACTTAATTCATGTAAGTACTCATAATATAACCCAAGTACAAGTCCTACAAGAGGAGGCCATAGATGCCGTGATAAAATTTGGACACCCAATTTCACACCTATCTCTTAGATTAAGGCCCATCGTTGAAAGAAGTAGTACTTCCAAGGAACACCTAGTTAAGATGACGCTTGAGTTGAAAAAGCAATAAACAAACAAGAAGACCCCCAGTGTTGGGAAGTAGCTGACACCACTCGCCAACTCTAGAAAGAAGTATCCTTTGTAGTACTGTTAATTGTTCAGTTTCTGATCCTGATAGCAATGCCACCTGAGGTGCTTGACGCACCAATTTGTGTCAATAACCTCCAAATGACAGGGTTAATAAAAGGTTCAAAGTGAAAAGTTAAATGAAGTTTCTCCCTCCTAAGGTGAGGAGTCTGTTAAAAATTAGTATGCTCAGAATAAACATACATTTAGTCGTCAGTTTGAAATGGGTAAAGTTTAAAGTTAAAGTCTATTTAGTGGTAGAGAGAAGCTCCTAAAGGTAGATCCATGCTAACACTCTTGGGTAGTTTAAGTAGTTGTTCGGATGTGAAGCACTAAGACTAAAAGAGACAGAAGAAGAAAGTAAGAGCTTCTCACGCACATCAGCCTCCTGCCTAACCTGGACTGGTACTCACTACTTGTCATGATCATGTGTATCTGCTGCATAACTGTCTAAATCTCTGATTAAACTCCATGTGCCCACCATATTGGTTATAGTCAATCCTGATTGATTAACACATCAGTGAACTTAAAACTCAACATGATCCAGAGACATGAATTCAAATCTCACCACTGTAGCTGGGGAATTCAAATTCATTTAATAAAAAAGAATAAAAATCTTGCTTCAGTAATGGTGACCAGTTAACTACTGCATCCACCATTGTCCTTAGGTTACTGCTGCCATTACCTGGCATAGTCTAGGTGTCACTTCAAACCCACAGCACTGTGATCTTAACTGTCCTCACCAGTAACCTAGCAAACTACTAAATTGAGGATAATAAGTAATGAGCAATAAATGTTGGCCTTGCCAGCAATTCCCACATCCCTTGAATAGAATAAAAAGTATAGAGCTGGATTTTAGCAGCCCTTTGGGGACAGGCTGGGAGTGTGAAGGCAGGAAAGATAGTACCCATTGTCTTCCTGCTACCATGCCATCTTGCCCACAGGAGCCAAGATGGCAATTGGCCCTTCTGCTCAGAGCCTAACTGAGTCACTTAGGTAGTCAACTAGTGGCCTCTTCTAGCCTCCACTGACATTCAACCAGTGGTATGAAGGGGTGCTCTGCTGCATGATGAGACCTCCAGGCTGCAGGTGATCCTATGGTGGGGGAGGTCTCCTTTTGGACAATCTTTGGCCTATATCCCCAGGGCAACACACTTCCTGCCCTCAGCAGCCTCCGCCCCTCCCTGACTTGTCACAGTGTCTCAGACACAATTTACCTGATTCCGAAGATGCATGGCCATTGATGTGTACTCCTTCTCGAGCCTGAACAGTGGCCACCGCTCCAGGTGGCGCTGTTGAGGCGGCTCAGACTGCTGAGCTGTCAGCCCTATAATTGGCTGGCAGCTCTCGGCAGTGGACAACCACCCTTCACAAGCATGGCAGCTCCAGTGGCGGCCAATTAACAAGATGTGGCCCTGTGTTCCAATGATCACTGAATGAATCTCACCCCTCAAGTGCAGATGCACTGGCTGGACTTCTACCATCATCTTAAATCCAGCCCATAGATTTCTCAATGGAAACTCCTGAAGAGCAGGGCATAGAAAATTGGAATCAGAGTGTATCATACCCACTCACTAGGGTCTGCAGAACAGTAAGCTTTTTTTCTGACTATAAGATGACTTTACTTAGAAAATATCCAAGAATTGTCAACTGGTGCCCAAGACAGGCAACACACTTCCCAATGTGCCAGTCATTCCCTATTCCTTGCTGCTGCTCCTCTTCCAGAGTGGGGTTCCTGAAGGGAGCCTCCCATCAAGAAACACTCATCTGAAGACATCTATCAGTTTAGTACCATAACAGTGAATTTGTAAAAGGATATAATAATATTAGAAGCAGTACAGAGAAGTTTCATTCAATTCATTCTTGGGATGAAGGGCTTATCCTATGAAGAAAGGTTGAACAGATTGGCCTATGGTTAGCACTGCTGCCTCACAGCACCAGGGACCCAGGTTCGATTCCTGGCTTTGGGTGACTGTGTGGGATCTGCACGTTCTCCTTGTGTCTGCGTGGGTTTCCCCCGGGTGCTCCGGTTTCCTCCCACAGTCTGAAAGACGTGCTGGTTCAGTGCAGTGGCCATGCTAAATTCACCCTCAGTGTACCTGAACAGGCGCTGGAGTGTGGCGACTAGAAGATTTTCACAGTAACTTCATTGCAGTGTTAATGTAAGCCTACTTGTGACTCTAATAAATAAACTTCAACTTCTCCCCACTGGAGTTTAAAAGAATGAGAGGTGATCTTATTGAAACATATAAGGTCCTGAGGGGATTTGATAGAATGGACATTGGGAGGATGTTTCCACACATGGGGGAGACTAGAACTAGGAGACATTGTTTAAGAAAGAGAAACCCCCCTTTTAAGACTGAGATGAGGAGAATACTTTTTTCTCAGAGGGTTGTTAGTCTGTTGAATTCCCTTCCGCAGAAAGCAGTGGGGGCTGAGTCATTTAATTTATTCAAGGCTATTTAAGACAGGTTTTTGATAGACAAGGGAGTCAAGTGTTATGGGAGTAGACAGGAAAATGGAGCTGAGACCACATTCAGATCAGCCATGATCTTATTGAATGTCAGAGCAGCTTTGAATGGCCGAATGGTCTACTCCTGCTCCAATGTTCTGAACAATGACTACAAACACTTTGGCCAGAATTTTCCAGCCATTCATGCCAGCGGAATTCTCTGGTCCCACTGCCCCGGAAAAGGAGCCAGCATAATCAAGGATCCCACGAACCCGGGACATACTCTCTTCCACCTTCCATCGGGAAAAAGATACAAAAGTCTGAGATCATGTACCAACCAACTCAAAAACAGCTTCTTCCCTGTTGCCATCAGACTTTTGAATGGACCTATCTCGCATTAAGTTGATCTTTCTCTACACCCTAGCTATGACTGTAACACTACATTCTGCACTCTCCCCTTTCCTTCTCTATGAATGGTATGCTTTGTCTGTATAGCGTGCAAGAAACGATACTTTTCACTGTATACTAATACATGTGACAATAATAAAGCAAATCAAATCAAAATCAGTGAACGGAGATTTGGCTGATTGCTTGCAGCAGGTGGCCATTTCAGTGAATGGCTGGAAAATTCTGGCCCTACGACTCCTTTAATGTGCAAAAAGCTTAGACTACTGCAAGAAAAATGTCTCCAAAAGCTGTATACAGCTTTGGACAGCTGAGGATCATTTTAAATATCATTTGAATCAGTTTTCTCAGGATGTTCACTGACCGTAGTGGGTGGGTGGGATCAGGTCATAGTGATGTTGGTCACGCAATAAGGTCAAAAAATGACATCAACATTGTAATGTTGTCACTTAACCCTGCTTTGGGTATATATGCTCAACAACTAGAGCAAAACATGCTCCTAGCACTAAGGTAACTAAACCTGAGGAGGTCATTAAGAACCTTCTATAATTCTTGCAGCTCATAAGTTAGCTGAACACCTCAGCAAATGAAACACTTTGGAGTTGGCACACTTACAAAGCCGACACAGAATGTACTTTATAGAGATCCACTTTTTCATTTATTTTCAGCATGTTTCAAAATATTAAAGTCATAAAGATATATTGATTGCATAGATTTTCCAATGAGAAGAATTGGAACATTTGTTGGTAACAATTACTGAGTGAATGTTAGGAAACCAGATTATTGAGACTCTTAACAAGAGGTTAATGAGTCAAATAATTTAATGATTTTGAGACTGAAAAGTAAATTGCAATTGCCTAGAGCTGTTCAAAAAAAGAAGATTGCATTCAATTAATTGTAATTAATTCTCTTCTGCATAATAGGATCTTCCGTTTTGGCCTGAGGTTATGATTGGAACGATTTAAGGCTTTAACACAGCATTGCTCCTGGAGGCTATACATTAGAGCAACAGACACAGTCAGCAATACAGAAAGTCACCACCCAGAAGCAGCAGCCCAGCAAATCCTGAAGTACACAAACCTGACAGGAAGTATCAGCAGAGGGTTGAATTTCCGAGAAAATGCCGAACAAAAGGAATAGTGTTCACATGTTCTGAAAGGCAGAGTCGAAACAGAAGCATATTGGGGAAATCAGCTCAGATAATACATTTAATAAAATTGCCTAAAGTCTTAGGAAGAAACCATATCCTACACTACTATTAACTGTCTCTTCACCTTGAATTTTCATACTTCCTTTCATACTATTGTCAGAGGAAACTTTGGTTTGAAAAGCAAGGTAAAATTTCAATGTCTCATTGATGTTAAAAGTGACAATTTTATTGTTGCCTTCTTTGCACACTGGATATGACTCACCGTGATTTATAAAATATGCACCACTGGCAAAGGGGAAAGCAAATTGATACAAAAAGTATACCAAAGATAATGCAGAACATCTAGAATCCTTCATATGATTCCCTATTAAACGCATGGATATTCCCTCCTTGTACGGCAAATTGATAATCTGGTGAGTGTTGGGTTTCCTTTTCAGTTGATGAACAGTGGCGTACTTTCAACTGCACAATAAAATGTGTTTTTCAAAAGTATCTTGTTTCTTTTGAAAAGCAGTGAATAAAGAATTGCTTTTAATATTGTCAATCTCTAAATGAAAGGCAAATGATTTGACAATGCGACTCCAGGCTTTAAAGTGTTAAGTAAGGATGTTTTCTGAACCTACATTTCCTGTACTCAAGCAAGTCTTTGCTAGATTCACTTTCAAGATTCGGGACAATAGAAAGTTTCATATTTTTCACATCCAGGAAGCAAATTACACCAACACAAGTCAGGATCAAAAAGGTTTAAGGACTTTGAATCTATGCCATTCATTGATCTCTTTTTGGGATCACCAATATGAAACCTTGTGTAGAAAACTGCTACTTGTCAGAGACATTTAGGTATTATTGTTAACCCCAGTCACACAAAGTGCGTGCAGAGGTAACTTCTTTTTACTTAAGGAAAACATAGAATCAGATAATAAATTTAAAATTTGGAAAGAATCCCAAAACAATACAGAATCCTCGACCCCACTAGATCTCCCGTTTCTGGGGGATACCGAGAAAAATAGTTTTATACACTCTTTTGGCGATTTCCTTTGTACATCCCATGATTAATTGGACCAGCTACATCTTGAAAAGCTTTGACACCAGAAGATGGGTGATTTGTTTTCTATCTATAGAGCAAGTTGGCCCTGACATTGGGTGAATAGTAATCACCTGTAACCTCCTACAGATCTCCAACACTGATCATTACACTGGGAGGGATAATAACATTTTTGCAAAGACCATGCTAACTCACAGCAGAGCCTGACCACCAATTATCTTGGAAACCTCTTGTTATTGGACCATCATTGAGGCCATGTGGCGGTCAGCAAGCAACAATCACTCCATGGACATGGATCTTCCCCCTCATCAAAAATTCCATCAATCAGTGTGGGAGCAAGATATTGCCAATTCCAAGGGACAGCGGAAGAACAAGAAATACTACAAAATCTCAGGGTGGCATAGTGGCACAGTGGTTAGCACTGCTGCCTCACAGCAGGGACCTGGGTTCAATTCTGGCCTTGGGTAACTGTTTGCGCAGAGTTTGCACATTCTCCCCTTGCCTATGTGGGTTTCCTCCGGGTGCTCCAGTTTCCTCTGGGTGCTCCAGCTTCCTCCCACACTCCAAAGATGTGTGGATTGGCCATGCGAAATTGCTCCTTAGTGTCACGGGATTAATAGGGTAAGCACATGGGGATATGAAGTAGGGCCTTGGTGGGTTGTTGTCGTTGCATGCAAAATGGGCCAGATAGCCTCCTTCTGCACTGTAGGGATTATATGATTCTATTCTATGAACTCCAATTCTTGATTCCCAATTTTCTTTACTCAACTATTGATTGCCATGCATTCTGTTGCCTAGGCCCCAAGTTCTAGAATTCCTTGAAACCAGTTTGTGTTTTGTAGTAGTGAGCCCCTGTAAGGGATGAGGTTTTGAAGGTTCAGTGATCTGTTTGGTCAAGTGGGCCAAAATATGCAAATCCCGGGGCTGAGCATGAGATCCCCCTGGCAGTCTAGAACTTGGGAGTTGAAACAATCGGTAGCACCATTCTCACTCTCTGTAAATAGTTATTATAGTTACTAAGTAGTTTTGTTGTTACTCCCCTTGGTGATCACCATTCCTTCGAAGACACTACATGTCTCCAACTTCTTTTCATCTTTCAGATGTTTCTTAAAACCTATCTCTTTGACCAAGCTTTCAGTCACCTATCCTAATGTCTCTTTATATGTCTTGGCATTAAATGTACTTGATTACTCTCCTGTAATGCATTTTGGAATGTTTTACTTGATACATAAGTGCAAGTTGTTGATGCCATAAACCGTTCAGCCGACTTGCTCCATATTATTGGCCATCTGGTGAATTTTAGCCACTCATTATACAAATTTGATTGATACAGATCCTCTTGTATGGAATCTTTTAATTGTCGAAACTTGCATATGAAATGCATTCTAACCGAGACATACTTTTATTCATTGCTATTACACCAAGCACCATCACCAATGTACGAACTGGTGCAGTCCTGAAACAAGCACCTTTGGAAGGTCCTGGCTTTATTTCATGGTCTGTGCTGAATTAGCTGATCCCAAAACAGGGTATAAGTGGAGGACAGTGCAACAATTACCCTCGCCATCTGTGGGGTCGAAACCTTCAGCCTTTCCTCTACTAATGACTACCTATTTAGGAGGTGATTCGCCCAGCCCGGTGCACTGGAAATTGGCGTGGAGCTGATTTAAATACTACAATTCTAATATTAATATCATTAGCAGGCCCGGGACTGAAGTATCTGGGCCCGCTAGTCTCTCCCCACCACCCCTCACCCCCCACCCTCCCCTCTCTCCACGCCTTGCCAGGAGTGTTTCACTCCAGTAGGGTTTACAATAGCTCCCCACTAACAAGGAGCTGGCGGCCCGACCCCACTGGAGGTCGGGGTTAAGGTGGGGTTCCCCCTGGGCATTGCTAGCTTGGCAACATAGGCCCTGCCCCAATAGGCCTCACCCACTCTGACCCCACCCACTTGGCGTGCTGCTGCCCGGTGGACAGTGCCAAGGTGCCCCTTGGGCATTGCTACTTTGCCCCTTGGGCAGTGCCAGCCTGATTCCTGGCACTGCCCAAGGGGCAAAGTAGCAATGCCCAAGGGGCACCTTGGCACTGTCCACCGGGCAGCAGCACACCAAGTGGGTGGGGCCAGAGTGGGTGAGGCCTATTGGGGCAGGGCCTATGTGGGGGGAGATCGGTGGGGGAACTCGCTGCCACTCTACATTTGGGATTGGTGGCAGAGGGAGGGAGGGATGGGGCTGATTAGGTTTGGCGCATTGACCCAAACAGGCGCCAGAGTGTGGCGACTAGGGGAATTCCACAGTAATCTCATTGCAGTGTTTAATGTAAGCCTTACTTGCGACTAATAAATAAACTTTACTTTAACTTTTACTTTGATTGGGGCTGGCCATCAGGGTGGGGGGCCCACCAGGGAGGTTGGGGCTGGAGGGAGGAGTGGGGATCAGGACTGCAGGAGGGGGGGTCAGGGACATTAAGACTGCCAGTGCGGGAGGGAGGTTCGGGGAGATCAGGGCTGGCGGAGGCGGGGAGGGACATCGGGAGCTGTCCGGGAGTCCAGTGATCGGGGGAGGGTGGGGGGATCGGAGGTGCAGCATATAGGATATGTCAGGAGATTCTGGATAGGTGCAGAAAAAATAGGGTTGTTGTAGTGGGGAACTTTAATTTCCCTGGTATAGACTGGAAAGTGCTTAGAGCTCGGGGTTCAGACGGGAAGGAATTTGTAAAATGTATACTGGAAGGCTCTTTGGAACAGTATGTAGATAGCCCGACTGGAGAGGGGGCTATACTGGACCTAGTTCTGGGAAATGAGCCCGGTCAGGTCGTCAAAGTTTCGGTTTGGGGAACATGTGGCAAATAGTGACCATAACTCTGTTAACTTTAGGATAGTAATGGACAAGGATGAGTGCTGTTCTACGGGCAGGGTGCTAAATTGGGGGAAAGCTAACTATAGCCGGATTAGGCAGGAATTAGTGGATGTTGATTGGGAGAGGATGTTCGAGGGTAAGTCCGCGTCTGGCATGTGGGAGTCTTTTAAGGAACAATTGATAAGGCTGCAGGATAGGCATGTGCCTGTAAAAAGGAAGGATAGGAAAGGTAGGATTCGAGAGCCGTGGATAACCAGGGAAATTGAGGATCTGATTGAAATGAAAAGGGAGGCGTATGTTAAGTCCAGGCAACTGAAAACAGGTGGAGCTCTGGAGGAATACAGAGAGAGCAGGAAAGAACTCAAATGGGGAGTTAGAAGGGCAAAAAGAGGTCACGAGATGTTCTTGGCAGGCAGGATTAAGGAGAATCCTAAGGCATTCTATTCATATGTTAGGAACAAAAGAGTTGTCAGGGAGAAAATCGGACCTCTCCGGGACAAAGGAGGGGTATTATGCTTAGAACCCAAGGGAATAGGGGAGATCCTAAATGAATACTTTGCATCGGTATTCACGAAGGAGAGGGACATGTTAACCGGGAGTGTCTCGGAGGGAGGTGTTGACCCGTTAGAGAAAATCTCCATTACAAGGGAGGAGGTGTTAGGTTTTTTAGGGAACATTAAAACTGACAAAGCCCCAGGTAAAATAACAATTCAATTTCTACAAAGTCTCATCAAAAATGAAATCCATACATTTGGGTCCACGATGAATGCAGTGTTTATATGCTCTAGACTGCTCAGGGAGACGAGTGATGAAATTGCTGGGCCTCTGACAGAAATCTTTGTCACTTCTTTGGACACAGGTGAGTTCCCTGAGCATTGGAGGATAGCGAATGTGGTCCCATTGTTTAAGACGGGTAGCAGGGATAACCCGGGAAATTATAGGCCAGTGAGCTTGACGTCCATGGTAGGGAAGTTGTTGGAGAGGATTCTTAGAGATAGGATGTACGTGCATTTAGAACGGAACAATCTCATTAGTGACAGACAGCATGGTTTTGTAAGAGGGAGGTCGTGCCTTACAAGTTTGGTGGAATTTTTTGAGCAAGTGACAAAAACGGTTGACGAAGGAAGGGCCGTGGATGTCGTCTATATGGATTTCAGTAAGGCATTTGACAAAGTCCCACATGGCAGGTTAAGGCTCATGGGATACAAGGAGAAGTGGCTAGATGGGTGGAGAACTGGCTTGGCCATAGGACAGTAAGAAGTCTCACAACACCAGGTTAAAGTCCAACAGGTTTATTTGGTAGCAAATACCGTAAGCTTTAGGAGCGCTGCCCCTTCGTCAGATGGAGTGAAAATCTGTTCTCTCAGATTTTCACTCCATCTGACGAAGGGGCAGCGCTCCGAAAGCTTATGGTATTTGCTACCAAATAAACCTGTTGGACTTTAACCTGGTGTTGTGAGACTTCTTACTGTGCTTACCCCAGCCCAACGCCGGCATCCCCACATCTTGGTCATAGGAGACAGAGGGTAGCGGTCGAAGGGTCTTTTTCCGGCTGGAGGTCTGTGACCAGTGGTGTTCCGCACGGCTCTGTACTGGGACCTCTGCTATTTGTGATATATATAAATGATTTGGAAGAAGGTGTAACTGGTGTTATCAGCAAGTTTGCGGATGACACGAAGATGGCTGGACTTGCGGATAGCGATGAGCATTGTCGGGCAATACAGCAGGATATAGATAAGCTGGAAAATTGGGCGGAGAGTGGCAGATGGAATTTAATCTGGATAAATGCGAAGTGATGCATTTTGGAAGAAATAATGTAGGGAGGAGTTATACAATAAATGGCAGAGCCATCAAGAGTATAGAAACACAGAGGGACCTAGGTATGCAAGTCCACAAATCCTTGAAGGTGGCAACACAGGTGGAGAAGGTGGTGAAGAAGGCATATGGTATGCTTGCCTTTATAGGATGGGGTATAGAGTATAAAAGCTGGAGTCTGATGATGCAGCTGTATAGAATGCTGATTAGGCCACATTTGGAGTACTGCGTCCAGTTCTGTTCGCCGCACTACCAGAAGGACATGGAGGTGTTAGAGAGAGTGCAGAGAAGGTTTACCAGGATGTTGCCTGGTATGGAGGGTCTTAGCTATGAGGAGAGATTGGGTAAACTGGGGTTGTTCTCCCTGGAAAGACAGAAGATGAGGGGCGACCTAATAGAGGTGTATAAAATTATGAAGGGCATAGATAG
The DNA here is from genome assembly GCF_964213995.1 of Mustelus asterias. Taxonomy (NCBI): domain Eukaryota; kingdom Metazoa; phylum Chordata; class Chondrichthyes; order Carcharhiniformes; family Triakidae; genus Mustelus; species Mustelus asterias. The sequence continues at coordinate 96,008,073 of NC_135808.1, forward strand.
GGTGAACAGTGGGAAGCTTTTTCCCAGGTCGGAGGTGGCGAACACAAGGGGTCACGGGTTCAAGGTGAAGGGGGCAAGGTTCAACACAGATGTCAGGGGGACGTATTTTACACAGAGGGTGGTGGGGGCCTGGAATCCGCTGCCAAGTAGGGCGGTGGAGGCAGACACGCTGACATCGTTTAAGACTTACCTGGATAGTCGCATGAGCAGCCTGGGAATGGAGGGATACAAACGATTGGTCTAGTTGGACCAAGGAGCAGCACAGGCTTAGAGGGCCGAAGGGCCTGTTTTCCTGTGCTGTACTGCTCTTTGTTCTTTTTTTCTTTATTGCAGGGTCATGGGGCTGGCCAGTGATTGAGCTGGCCAGCGATCAGGAGGTTGGCAGTGCGCATGCACCTTTCTCGGTGCTGACAGATCGGCGCATGCACAGTGGCCCGCTCAGTGCTATGCTGCCGGACTCTCCAGCGGGAATAGGCCTTGGCTTCTGATTTTCAACATGAATCTCCCTGAGGCACTCTGCAGTGCTCAGACTGTGGGAGATACATTTTGAAACTCCCGCTAAAAAAACCCAGCGGGAGTTACTCCCATTTTTAATGCAACTTTGGCACTTAGAATTGTTTTGGGAGAATCCCGACCTTACTGATCTGCACAATGTACTGACAAGCACGGAAAATAAATTTGGGATGAACTAGTCACTGTCCAGGAAAACAAATACTTGGCTGGAAGGGTTGCTTCAAAATCATATGTCAACATAAATTACTGCCTTTCATTGAAGAGGGATATGGATGATGAAAACTGCATTTGTAAAAGGTCCACTGTGGTGTAGAGGTCATTTTCTTCAATATCACCACTGACTTTTGGGCTCTTCATCTGACATTGACTTTGTCTTTGTCTCTGTGCTCCTCCCGCGCCCCCCCCCCCCACCCCCCCCCCCCCCCCACCCCCCCCCCCCCCCCCCCCCCACCCCCCCCCCCCCCCCACCCCCCCCCCCCCACCCCCCCCCCCCCCCCACCCCCCCCCCCCCCCCCCCCCCCACCTCCTGCCCCCACCACCACCATCACACTCACTTTAAATTTAAGGTTATCATCAAATATCCATAAGTATGAGACCAGCTGGCTACAATAATGGCAGTCAACTTGATTTCCATAGTCAAATGCCTGTGTTGCTTTCAAATGTCAAACATAATGCTTAACTCACATTCTATTTGGCATCCGAGTCAGCCATGGAGCCCCCATTGAACATTTAAACTGAAGAATGTTTTTGGTTAACTATCACAAATTAGTTCTGTGTGGGTCAAATAAGCTCCTAGTTGACATCAATCTATTGCTGTTCTTATATTTATGTATTGAGTGTTTTGAAAGTTTCAGTGTTCATTTATTAAACTTGTGAATTTTAGAGCTACTGCTATAGTGGAAGGAATAAGAGCGATATTATTTTGCTTTAACTTCTATTACCCACATTATACCCCCGACCCCCAAATCTAAGATCATTTATCACTGATGCCAACGATCGGACCATTCTCAAGTATCAAGTTATCCATTCAATGATTGTTTAATATAGGCAGTCATTTCAAACCTTATTCTTCTCCAGTGACACATTTAATGAGGAAAAACACCTTTGAATCCACCTCAAACCATCATTGTTTCAGAGGAAATATGCTGAAAACTGAAAGTGCTGCATCATATCACCATACTCTGCTGAATAGTTTTGGACTATGGTATTTTTTTGCAAAATAAACATGGGAAATGAGCTGCATAATTTGTATACTCCCATTCAATACAGCACTTAAACCTCTCCCTTATCTAAACACACACAGCCTGCTGGTTTTGATCTGATGCCTGCTCACAGTTATAAAAAGTTGTCTTGTTTCACAAACAGTCTAGCAATTTTTATGCCGGATCTTGGCAGAAGTATTTAATTTTGTTGGCATTTGAACTGAAATGGCATTATATTCATACTGAGATCGACATATGTTTCCGAATCCAAAGAACAAGATGTAACCACTCCTTGCCAAAAGTATGGAGTTGAGGCTGTTTCAAAGTAATTTCAGTCAATCAATAATTTGTATTTTTTAATTTGGGATTATTTAAACTTTTATTTTCCCCAAATTTTATTTTACGATGCTGGATGAAAATTTTAGGCATTAGTTTCCTTTCCTATTTTGTTAAGAATACAGATGACGGAAAGGCAGGCTGGTACTTCGAGTCAGTTACAGCATTAGCCATGTGTAATGAGGAACACTTCATTGCATTTGCATGCCTTGCCATATTTTCTACATTTACGATTCTTTCTGAGTAAGATTGTTGAGAAAATAACACTTAACGTCAATGTAAAGGCAGTACTGTCTTGAGCATTTACTGCTAGCTGAGTGCTTGTCTAGGATTGATCATGTTCATGTCTTGTAGCACCTTACTGCAGTCTTAAGAGAATGAAAGTTTTCATTGTGCTGTAGTGTCCACATTCAGAGTCAAAGATCCAGACCTCAGGACTGTAACATCTGCCAATGTGATTGAACTGCTCGCCCTCTGCAACAAGATGGTAAAGATGAGGTCTCCATGACACTCACAGGCCTGCAGGATTGTGATCTTTTTCTATGAAGGAAAGTAGTGTAACCAACACCATAAAATGACAATCAAAGGAGGGCTACCATTACTGAAAACCCTGATTCTGTAGCAAGATGATGGCCAGAATTTTATTGCCACGTCCGCACCGGAATTGAGGCGAAGCTCGCAGAACAGAATTTTCCGTTGGCTTCGGGAGGCCTCGCCCGAGCGAGGTCGTAAAATCCCGGCTGATGTCTTGAACTTAATAAGCAAATGAACAGATGGGCCTTCAGGAGAAGATGAGGTTGAAAGTGAAGGTGAACAAACAAGGGAAGATCAGCTCTGACGAAGCGTCATCTAGACGTGAAGAGTTGTCAACAGCGCAGGTGGCACTTACTCACTAACAACTTGCTCATTGATACTCAGTTTGGATTCTGCCAAGATCACTTGGCTACAGACCTCATTACAGCCATGGTCCAAACATGGACAAAATAGCTGAATTCTAGAAGTAAGATGCGAGTGACTGCCCTTGCTATCAAGGCAGCATTTGGTAGAGTGTGACATCAAGAAGCCCTTACAAATCTGAAGTCAATGAGAATCCAGAAAATAACTCTACATTGGTTGGAGTCATACCAAGCAAACAGGAAGATGATGGAGGTATTTGGAGACCAATCATCTCAGCCCCATTGCTGCAAGAATTCTTCAGGGTAGTGTCCTCAGTCCAACTATTTTCAGTTACTTTATCAATGATTTTCCCTTGATTATAAGCTCAGAAGTGGGTATGTTCATTGATGATTGCACAGTATTCTGTACCATTCAAAATTTCTCAGATACTCAACCTTTGGGCTGGTAATTTGCAAGTAAGATATGCATCACAAAAGTACCAGGCAACGACCATCTCCACTGAGAGAGAATTTACCCATCACCCCAGCGATTACCATCACTGAATTCCCTACTATCAACAAATAGAGACTACCATTGACCAGAAACTGAACTGGACCAGCCATAAAAATACTGTGGCTAGAAGAGCAGGTCAGAGGTTCGAAATTCTATGGTGAATAACTCACCTCCTGACCCCCCAAAGCTTGCCACCATCTACAAGGAACTGTTGTATGAAGAGTTAATGTTAAATACATAGTCTACATCATCAGTGGCATGAGATCACATGATAACAGAGAGAGAGTTCTGTGTAGAGCCTCGTGCTGAGTCTGTATTGTATATAGTTATGATGTGGAGATGCCGGCGTTGGACTGGGATAAGCACAGTAAGAAGTTTCACAACACCAAGTTAAAGTCCACCAGGTTTATTTGGCAGCACCAGCTTTTGGGGCCTCAGGCTCCTTCTTCAGGTGAGTGAGGACATGTCCTGAGGCATGGTACATTGGGGAGATCATGCTACGACAACGAATGAATGAACACCGCTCAACAATCACCAGGCAGGAGTGTTCCCTTCCAGTCGGGGAACACTTCAGCAGTCATGGGCATTCAGCCTCTGATCTTCAGGTAAGCATTCTCCAAGGCGGCCTTCACGACACACGACAACGCAGAATCGCTGAGCAGAAACTGACAGCCAAGTTCTGCACACATGAGGCCGGCCTCAACCGGGATCTTGGGTTCATGTCACACTATCTGTAACCCCCACGACTTGCCTGGGCTTGCAAAATCTCACTAACTGTCCTGGCTGGAGACAATACACATCTCTTTAACCTGTGCTTAACCCTCTCTCCACTCACATTGTCTGTACCTTTAAGACTTGATTACCTGAAAAGACTCGCGTTCCAACCATTATCTTGTAAATTGAGTTTGTGTCTTTATGTGCCCTGTTTGTGAACAGAACTCCCACTCACCTGAAGAAGGAGCTTGAGTCTCCAAAAGCTAGTGCTGCCAAATAAACCTGTTGGACTTTAACCTGGTGTTGTGAGACTTCTTATTGTATATAGTTAGCCATGGCCACCACATCTAAGACCCACAACAACAATAACAGATGGTAACATTGGTGAATATGATGAAAGATGCAACAAGTGAAGAGCGCAGTAACTGGAAGGAGCAGCAAGTGGACAAGGACAGCACAGAAAATTCTGCAACCAAACCAGAGAAGGCAACAATAAAACAAAGACATGGAAAAGCTCCAATCTTTACCAGGGTGCCTCAACCATAACTAAAGCCTGCATCAAGCTGAAAAGTGGAAGAACAGCATCTGGACTAGCAGAGAAGACTAGCAACGAGTAGGTCAGTAAATTACTGTATGCCATAGGCAAAGAAGACACTGTGACTTTTGAAGAAATTATTAAAGCAATTCATACTTACTTTACTCTTCAAAAAGCACATTATAAAGAGAGCAAAATTCAATAGGTGCACCCAAAGACTGGGAGAGAGCATCATAGAATCATAGAAACGCTACAGTGCAGAAAGAGGCCACTTGGCCCATCGCGTCTGCACCGACCACAATCCCACCCAGTCCCTACCCCCATATCCCTACATATTTACCCGCTAATCCCTCTAACCTACACATCTCAGGACACTAAGGGGCAATTTAAGCATGGCCAATCAACCTAACCTGCACATCTTTGGACTGTGGGAGGAAACCAGAGCACCCGGAGGAAATCCACGCAGACACGAGGAGAATGTGCAAACTCCACACAGACAGTGACCCAAGCCGGGAATCGAACCCAGGTCCCTGGAGCTGTGAAACAGCAGTGCTAACCACTGTGCCACCGTGCCGCCCATAAAGCATAAAGTCCTTTACTAACAAACTACATCAATTAGTTAAAAATTGTGAATATAATGCAGTTAAAGGTGAATTAATTCGGGATTACATTGTAGGGGGTGTCTTAGAAAAGGCACTACCAGATTTTCTACAATTGAGGGAAGATTTAACCCCATTGAAGGTTGTCTGGGTAAAAAGGCACACAGAGCAGTAAAATCAAATTAAAATTTTATTTGGGGTGAGAAAGAAATGTCATCCTTACGAGATATCACGGAATTTTGTATGTGACCCACAATCAAGAACATTCACTTTTTAGTCAAAAATCTTGCACAGAAGTACAATACATCTTTAAAGAACATCATAGAATCATAGAATCCCCAAAGTGCAGAAGGAGGCCATTCAGCCCATTGAGCTCACACTGACAACAATCCCACCCAGGCCCCATCCCCACAACCCCACATTTACCCTGCTTATCTCCCTGCCACTATGGGGAAATTCAGCATGGCCAATCAACCTAACCCGCACATCTTTGGAGTGTGGGAGGAAACCAGAGCACCCGAAGGAAACCAACGCAGACACAGGGAGAATGTGCAAACTCCACACAAACAGTGACCTGACACCAGAATTGAACCTGGGTCCCTGGCGCATGAGGCAGCAGTGCTAACCACTCTGCCACTGTGCTGCCCATTGGTAAAACTTGAGGATACCAGACAGAAAATTTCCCTGGAACAGCAGGTGAAGGAATCAAACAAATTGGCACAAGTCAAATAGCAAACAACAGAAGATGCATTGTCACTCACTCCTGTTGAAAAGCCTGAACAGGAAGATGTCAGTCTTGTTGAGAACATGCAGTCGCACAGCTCATCGACAACAAAATTCTGACCAGCAACCATGCAGAGGCTGAACAAATACAGCAAGAACAGAAATCAGTTGAAGAATGTGCTAAAATAAGAGAATTATGCAAAAAATGGATGGTGAGAATATGTTCAGAACAACTTAATCCTGAAACAATACTTAAATGATACAAAATGTCACAGTGCAACTGCTAAAGTAAACTGTTTAGTTAAATGTTAACATATGATCAAACTTTTGTATTTATAACTTTTTTTTGTTAATACATGTTTTCCATTAAACTTTATAAAATTCTACTAATGCTTTATTGAAACATTAAAACAAAGCATTTAAATATGAAATTATATAAATGCTTTATTGAAACATCAAAACAGAACAGTTAAATATGAGAATTATAAATGAAGTACACAAGGCAGAAGAATACTAATGATAAACACAATTAGATTTTCCAAAATGTGAACTCTCCTTCGTTCAACCTCATGCCGTAAGGTATTCAAATCATGGTCCAAGAAGTTCTGACCTCTTATAAGCATGCCACACATAAAGTTATATAATAATATAGTGCAGATTTAAATAGGAGTTTCACAAACTTAGAACAAACAACAAAACAATGCTAATTTATACGCTAAATAGTATCATATCTTGAATCATAAGAAAAAAAAATCTACATTTTAAATGAGCCAATAACAATAGAATTAACTACTTAAAATAAATAGCAAAAATAAAGATTTAAAAATGCTTCAACATACCTTATACAATACAGGGAAATCATTCTCTGTTTTCAATGCAAAACTGCTATTTCCTAGCTGGACCTCAATGGACATCCCCAGTCTGGCTGTGTCATAAGGGACCCTGGTTAGGATCCTCCTGCATCGCTCTGGGATCTGTGGAGTTGGTTTCGCTGAAGGCCGAAGGTTGCTACTCCCATAGGGAGTTCGGGCACAATTTTTAAGTGCACAAAAAATTGTTTTATTTTTGGTGGCCCGTAGCTTTCCACCACTGAGTGGACATGGAAGGGCAGTGAGCAGTGCTCCAGCAGGTGCTTTTAACAGGACACTTTCATAAGATTACAGAAACCTGTCGAAATTACTCATATTCTGATGATACCAGCCAGAAGTTCCTGAGAATGTGTCTTCAGCTCCAGGAATGGTTGCAGATTTTGTTGTCTGAGTTTGAAGTGCAATAAAGCTACCTGACAACCCCTCCATTGTCTTCACATGTGACAGCTTCAGACAGGAGTCAGGTATCCCTTACTCCTGGAAGTGCAAGGCTACTAGAAACTGGTGTCTCTGAGACAGCAGCTATCCTAGGAAGAGAAACATTTCAGGTTTCTAAGCCTGCTTGGAGACCATCCTGTCACCACTCAATCTCATCAAACCTTGCTACAACTGTACAGGACATTGGTGAATCCACACCGTGAGTACTGTGTACAGTTTTGGTCAACGTATTTAAGGAGGGACATCCTTGCATTGGAAGCAGTTCAGAGTAGGTTCATTTGGCTGATTGCTGGGATGCGGGGATTGCTGTGCTTCCATTGAGAATTCCTTGAACAGAGGAAAAGATAATTGATGGAATTCTCCAATCGAGGACTAGCTCTGATGGCGGGGACTGTTCCGAACACAGCTGATGGTAAATGCTGGGTTATCCCAAATTCCAAAGGGAAACTTAAAACAACTAAAATAAACAACAATGAAATAAACTAGAAGTACACTTAACTAAGACAATGGCGACACACAGTATCAATAACTTTACCCAGTTCCAAACAACCCTTATTTCACTACCTTCAGAGTTAGCCCCCCCGCCACCCCTGAAAATTCCAAAACATCTTGTACATTTTTAAAAAATCGAGTGACAGTTTTCAGTCCTTCGGGTTTGCTTTTGAGGTAAAATGAAAACGGGCTTCTCAAGTAAGGCTGTCTTCACAAACACTACTTATTGGGAGTTAAACCGCGATTCCTGCTGTGGCTGAGGTCTGAAACAGCTAATCCTGCATAGGTTTAGTTGTCTCAAAGAATCATAGAAACCCTACAATATATAAGAAGACCATTCGGCCCATTGAGTCCGTACTGACCACAATCCTACCCAGCCCCTATTACCCCATGCATTTACCCTGCTAATCCCACTGACACTAGGGTCAATTTAGCATGGCCAATCAACCTAACCCGCAGATCTTTGGACTGTGGGAGGAAACTGGAGCACCCGAAGGAAACCCACACAGACACGGGGAGAATGTGCAAACTCCACACAGACAGAGCCCAAGGCCGGAATCGAACCTGGGTCCCTGGCGCTGTGAGCCAGCAGTGCTAACCACTGTGCCACCGTGCTGCCCTGATATCACCTGATATACAGTATGCCCTCTTCATCTCCATTATTTGAGCTAACTTCTTCAGAAGTCAAACCTAATTACCTTCAATTCGTGAGTCTATCTTTTGGAGTGTAAATGCAAAGCTCAAACTTGTCTCCTCCTTTGAACCTCTAACAACTTATTCAAAACCCTTTAGGTTCCCCATTGTTACCAGCCTGCCTTAGATAAACATCTGTTTGCAGCGTTCTTGGCTCATCAACATATCAGAAGCACTAGTTCCATTAGCATAGCCAAATTGTCCCTACTCTAGAGCAGAAACAGAAAATGCTGGAAAATCTCAGCAGGTCTGACAGCATGTGTGGAGAGAGAATAGAGATACGTTTCAAGTCTGGTTGACCCTTCATCAGAGCTCCTTTCTGTCCCTACTCTAAGAAGTTCACATTTTCCTCATTACAGGAAGGATGTAGAAATTATTGAAAGGGTGCAGAGAACATTTACAAGGATGTTGACTGGATTGGGTGGCATGCCTTATGAGGATAGGTTGAGGGAGCTCGGTCTTTTCTCCTTAGAGAGACGAAGGATGAGAGGTGACCTGATAGAGGTGTACAATATGTTGAGAGGTATAGATCGGGTGGATTCTCAGAGGCTTTTTCCCAGGGCTGAAATGGCTGCTACGAGAGGACACAGGTTTAAGGTGCTGGGGAGTAGGTACAGAGGAGATGTCAGGGGTACGTTTTTCACTCAGAGGGTGGTGGTGAGTGGAATCGGCTGCCGTCAATGGTGGTGGAGGCAAACTCGATAGGGTCTTTTAAGATGAGCACATGCGACTTAATAGGATTGAGGGTTATAGGTAAGCCTATATATAGGCCTAGGTAGGTAGGGACATGACCGGCGCAACTTGTGGGCCGAAGGGCCTGTTTGTGCTGTAGTTTTTCAATGTTCTATGTTCTATGTTTTTAAAATCTATCACCAGCAGAAAATTTATTGAATTTTCCTGATACTTTCATGTTATCACTGTCTTTCCTGACAGTGCATGGAGGGTTTCCTGCTTCAGAGGCTGACAGGAAATCTTGTGGCCCTAGCAACAGTAATTATGTACTCGGGGATATCCCGACATCTTGTGCAGTGGGGCGGACTGGATGGCACGCACCCCACCGTTATACCCGGGTGCCACATGTCAAAGGCTAACTGACAAGGCCCATTGAGATGGCAGGAAGAACACAGGCACAGCCTGTGCCTAAGTTCAGTGACTCATCCTGTGCATCCTCCTCAACCAGGTGGAGGTCAGGAGGAACAACCTTTACCCTGCTGGTAGGGGAAGGACGTCAAGCAAAGGAACAAACCCTGCAAGGGTGTAGGTTGCCAACACAGTCAGTGCCCAGGCTGTTCAGTGCAGGTCCATGAGAAACATGAGTGGAAACATGAGAAGTGAAGGTGACATCGCGATATTCAAATGAATGCCACATACAATCCCTCTAAGTCCCACCTTCTCTGTTGTCCTTTGGCAGGTTAGGTTAAGCAACAACTGGTGAGAAGATGGGAAGGTATCACCCACAATTAAAGGTTCTGACAGAGTTTGAGGAGAAGCCAGCCCAGCTGGCAGGTGTGGAGTTGGACTGGAGGACCATTGGAGATGGGGAGGCTGAATTTGAACCCCTACCCAGTCAGGATCCATGAATAGAATAAAAATCTTAGGGCTGTGGGTGCCTCCATGTTGGAGGCAGTTTATCCTGTCAGCCACATTCTCCACTCTCACTTACCCGTGCCATCAGGAAGAGGCCGAGGCCAGAGGCAGAAGAATCTCTGTCAGGCCTCAGCTGAAATTCATGTCCAGAGAGGAGAGAGGAGAGAATACAACAAGAGCCATGTGCAACTGTAGAGACACCACAACAGACACTTACACCCTCCACCAGCCCAGAGAGACACACACCTTAGTGGGTATGAATTCTAGTGTAGGAAAGGTCTTACATTCTGGTGGTCACCGCATGGACAGGTGGCAACAGCAGAAGGAAGCAGGATCAGCCAAGATCACTGGAACTTGGAAGAGTGCTGGAGAAGAGGCATCTGCGAAATCTGAGTCTGATGATGAGCCTCTGGAATTGGCCTTCCAAATGATGCTCGAGGATCAGCAAGAGGTGGGGGAACATCAGGCAGAGGTATCAGAGGCCCTCAACAGGGTGGCACTGGAGATGGAGGAGACCTGCTGGCTGGTGAGGTTGTGCTACATGTGCTAACATGTAGACGCATCGAGGTCTCTATGGGGAGGATGATGGACTGCATGGAGATCCTAGTCCAGCAGATTCTGCTGGAGATGTGCACAGAACTGTGCTCCACTGCGGTAGCCAGCGGGGAGCTTCTGCAGCGGCTATGTGAAATGGGCACAAGGCACCACAACCTCCCTCCAGGTGCCCCTTCTTCTCAAGGGCACCCAAAGGGAGGCAGATTGGCAGCTGGCTCCTGTGAATCATCCTGCTCATCCTGATTATCCAGAGCTCCTGCTCTGCCCAAGACCGCAAGAAACTACAAAAGGTTGTGAATGTAGCCCAATCCATCACGCAAACCAGCCTCCAATCCACTGACTCTGTCTACACTTCCTGCTGCCTCAGCAAAGCAGCCAGCATAATTAAGGACCCTGTGCACCCCGGACATTCTCTCTTCCACCTTCTTCCGTCGGGAAAAAGATACAAAAGTCTGAGGTCATGTACCAACCGACTCAAGAACAGCTTCTTCCCCACTGCCATCAGATTTTTGAATGGATTTACCTTGCCCTAAGTTGATCATTTCTCTACGCTACGACTGTAACACTACATTCTGCACTCTCTCGTTTCCTTCTCTATGAACGGTATGCTTTGTCTGTATAGCACGCAAGAAACAATACTTTTCACTCTATGCTAATATATGTGACAATAATAAATCAAATCAAATCAAATCAAAATCAAATAACTCAGGAATCTAGGATATTGTCAGTCCCTTTCAAATCTCCTTTACCTGTGACCCCCTCGACCTTGATCCGTCACCACAGAGGCAGCAGCTGGCCCAAAGCAGGGCAGACAGAGTCAGCTCTCCAGAAGATGGTGGCAAAGTTATCCGAGGCATCAGGACCAGCTGGTCAGGAGGCTGCCTCCACCCTTGCTGTGAATGTTGGGGTAGCACTTCGAAGAAGTAGCAGGGAAAGGAAAATCAAGAAATATTAAATCACAACTGCTTACACAGGTGAATGGTTGAGTGTCACATGAATACATGTGGTGGTCCAGGGTCCGGTCACTGGAAGTCTCCATCTTCTCAGATCTTCGCGAGTTTCCCAAGGCCCTCTTAAGGTAAATCTCAAAATTTGCACACTGCGTTGGTCTAGATGTGAACCAGCTTGATTTCCTGCTGGCATTGCGCACAATTGGGCATGGGTGCGCAATGGGGGGCACGATTTCAGTTGTGACTTCACCTGCATCCCATTGAGGAATACAAACCAGCCATGCTGATTTGGCGGGAATCATGACCTGCCATGACAAGCTGTAGCAGAAGATTCCGCCATCATTCCACGTCGGCACGAAACCAATTTTTGGACCTGCTGCCAAATTCTGCTCCAATCCCGCCTACAATTAAATCCACCAACAGAGGCATGGGAGAATTCAGCCCAATGTTTTCAGCAGAACTGAGTAAAAAGAAGCAGCTAAGACCTCGAGTCAGTCACCCAAATACTAAGACAAAAGCAAATTACTGCAGGTGCTGAAATCTGAAATAAAAACAGAAAATTCTGGAAAATCTTAGCTGGTCTGACAGCATCTGTGGAGAGAGAAGAGGGCTAACATTTGAAACGTCTGGAGGTTTTGTTGTGAGGGTACCTCCCAGTTGATTGTCTTCTTCTCTAGTTCAAGCTTATTCTGTTGCGTTTTTTCATTTCCTCTTATGTTGTTTGCGCCATAAGTACATGTATCCAAAGTGAACCTCAATGACAAGGGCTTTGTGATCGGAGGAAAGCAACTGTTTTCCCTGCCTGAAAACGTCGTTTTCTCGGAAAAGGCTTTCCTAATCACTTTAGCCAAAGATGATGGGGGAGGCAATGTCCTAGTGATATTATCGCTAGACTATTAATCCAGAAACTCAACTAATGTTCTGGGGACCTGGGTTTGAATCCCGTCCACAGCAGATGGTGGAATTTGAATTCAATTTTTAAAAATCTGGAATTAATAATCTAATAATGACCATGAAACCATTGTCGATTGTCAGAAAAACCCCATCTCGTTCACAAATGTCCTTTAGGGAAGGACGGCACGGTAGCACAGTGGTTAGCACTGCTGCTTCACAGCTCCAGGGACCTGGGTTCGATTCCCGGCTTGGGTCACTGTCTGTGTGGAGTTTGCACATTCTCCTCGGGTCTGCGTGGGTTTCCTCCGGGTGCTCCGGTTTCCTCCCACAGTCCAAAGATGTGCGGGTTAGGTTGATTGGCCAGGTTAAAAAAATGCCCCTTAGAGTCCTGAAATGCGTAGGTTAGAGGGATTAGCAGGTAAATATGTGGGGGTAGGGCCTGGGTGGGATTGTGGTCGGTGCAGACTCGATGGGCCGAATGGCCTCCTTCTGCACTGTAGGGTTTCTATGATATGATTTCTATGATTTCTATGAAATCTGCCGCCCTTACCCGGCCTACATGTGACTCCAGAGCCACAGCAATGTGGTTGACTCTCAATTGCCCTCGGGCAACTGGGGATGGGCGATAAATGCTGGCCAGCCAGCAACACCAATGTTCCATGAATGAATAAAAAAAATTCTCCAGCTGTTCATGCCAGCGGGATTCTCTGGTCACGCTGCAGTGAACGGAGATTTGGCTGAGCGTCAAATTCGCCATCTTTGCTAGTAGCAGCGGCGGGGTGTGAATGGCTGGTGAATTCCGGCTGATTTTTCAGGCAAATTTTGTGGACTATCAAAGCCTGTCGACTTTAAGGTCCTTTTAAGGCCACAATGTCTAAGTTTAGTTATGATGTGGAAATGCCAGCATTGGACTGAGGTGGGCACAGTAAGAAGTCTCATAGCACCAGGTTAAATTTCAACAGGTTTATTTGGTATCACAACCTTTCGGAGTGCTGTTCCTTCATCACCAACCCGATATCAAATAAACTTGTTGGACTTTAACCTGATGCTGTGAGATTTCTTACTGTGCCTACCTCTAGTTAAATAGAGCATGACATTTGGCAGAGTTTGAATTTTATTTGGTGAGCACTGTTAACAGACTGAAGGGGGTACTTTTAAAGTTCTCAAACCTAAGTTCAAGACCAAAGCTCCCAATTGTTCAAATGCATTCACCAAACCTGATTTGCCTTTTAAATTTAGTTTATCAGCAGGACTGTGAGTCAGAACACAGACAGATCCATCTGAGGTAAAATGAAAAGTGTACGTAAATTCTGTATAAAATCCACAACAGATCAAAAATGACCTGAAAGGGAAAGAGAGATAAGCATTTTGGGTGTGAACCTGGTCCAGTGGAAGCAGGAAAAATACACAAACTGGTGGAACCCAATCCATTTATACATCCTGACAGCCATTTACAAACAAAATCATAACACAGGCTCACCTGGCTGAATAGGGGGAGCGAATAAAGGCACGGAAAGAGAAAATTAGTAAGGAAAATAGTCCTTATAAGAAAGAGTTCATTTTTATGGAGATAAACAATAATTAATGCACGTTTTTCATTTCAGTTTTCTTTCTTCATTTGGCTTAAGTCAATCACACATTGCACCGGCTCTGAGTTAAAAGAAACCTGCAGTAAATGTTGGTTTTATGACAGATGCTGTTAAAACATCGCTATGATATTTGAGAGTAGGAAGGACTTTTTTTTTAAAGGTGAGCATGTACCGGACTGTGTGATTTGAAGCCTGTCTGAATAACTCCATGGGAAGTTAACCTGTTGAAGTCAGACAGATCATGTTTGGCAGGAAGGTTCAATGAGTGCCCTGCAGGGGTTGGGAGCCACTGTCAACAGTAAAGACCTTATTAAGTATTACATCCTGCTCGCAACATCAATGAAAGAAGTTCTATGATGTTGTAGATCTGTAAAATAATGAAATGTGTCTCCTTGTTGCACCCTTTTGAATCTCTTGGCCAGCGGATGTATATGTTCAATATCTTGGGTAAATGTCATCCTGTCCCACAAACTGTTCAGCAGGGAAGGAGTATGACTGAATGGGAAAGCATTTTCAGAAAGGTTATCAGCTAATAAATTGCAGTGGAGACTCCACACAGATTAGCCAGTCTTTCTCTGAGATCCTGGAGCTCAACAAAACACGATTTACTTGGGTCATATTTTCTTTCAAGCTTCAAAGGAACAGCTAAATGACTTCCCACTGTGGGAAAGTCAGAAAAGCTCTGCAGAAACCAAAAGAGCAAAGTTAAATGAATGATCACAGGAAGGAAGGACTACATGGATCAAGGTATCACTGATGGGCATGGTGGAGGTCTGAAGCACTACCCGTCATAATTTGGAGTCACATATAGGACATGCCTAAAGGGCACCCATGAACTTCTTTCCATTTTGTTTTGTTCTCAGGTTTGCTGACTCATTCACTCACTCAGGAATACCTTTAACCACAACACTACAACTCCCATTGATGTGAAAATGATATTTGAAGGGTTGTTCAGCAGTCTACATTCTCACATACCTGCCTCCTTTGTTTCTGTACAGTGCCACAAGAATCACCCTGCATTCCCAATGGCAAAGAAGAAGAACCTAATAGCCTCCAACACATTCACTACGCCAGTTAAACACCAGCACAGGAACTTAGACAGACAACCTGAGGAGGGATGAAAGGGACACAAAAAGCATAGAATGATTAAGCAGGAAGATATTGTGGTGCAGAGGAGTAACTGTGTGTTTGAATAAGTACTTAAATGTGGGCTTCACTCCCAATTATTGCTTCCTTTTAAGTGGCCACTGTGACACCCAATGGCAGAGTGGTTAGCACTGCTGCCTCACGATGCCAGGGACCTGGGTTTGATTCCCGGCTTGGGTCACTGTCTGTGCGGAGTCTGTACATTCTCCCCGTATCTGCGTGGGTTTCTTCCAGGTGCTCCGGTTTCCTCCACAGTCTGAAAGACGTGTTGGTTAGGTGCATTGGCCATGCTAAATTCTCCCTCAGTGTACCCGAAAAGGCATTGGAGTGTGGCGACTAGGGGATTTTCACAGTAACTTCATTGCAGTGTTAATGTTAGCCTACTTGTGATGCTAATAAATGAAATTAAACACAGGAAATCTTACCCTGCCCCTCCACTTCTTCATATTCAATGGTAGCCTACTGTACCAGCAATGAATATCCGAAGAGCACAGAACATCTAAGTTAGGGTCCAAGCAACTAAAGCAGTCGAATGGTTGCAGACACATCACACTTTCTTGCTTCTGAAGCACTGCCTCAGAAAAATCACTTGTATATGCATAAGCTACTTTAGTATCATCCTATATATTATCAAATACTGAAAGATGTCTGAATATTGATGCCCTCTGTAATGCTGGAACAACTTTAAATACAGATCCGCTCTCTACAACAGAAACAGGTTTGAATACTGATCCCTTCACCAGCACAAACTGAGTGACAACATCTTTCAGCATCAATTCATTAGGAATAAAGGCGAGTGATAGCTCAAATATTTACCATAGGTTTGGAAAATACTTACTATTGAAGACATGGGTCCCTGAACATTAACTAGTTGTATATCAGGAGCGGAAGGTTTCCATTAACCGTCAGTGCTGAGAGGCATTATTGTGAACAAAAGCAAGAGACTTTCCACATACAGTGATAATGCCAAGAAGCCTTTTGAACTGTCAGAAGCAAATATATTTTGATTAAGATCACTTTCTTTGACCCTATTAGGGAAGAAAACAACCTCTTCACCTGTTGACTCGCTGCTTTGAAATGATTTTGGAATCACAGTTGAGAACCTGACCAGGTAGTAACTCATACTATCCACTTTTCCTTTCCTTCTCATGGAAGGCCAAATTTAGGGGAAATCACACTGTTGCGATTTTAAGTTGATGGTGCATTGCTATTTAAAACTTGTTCAAGAGGGTGAAATCGGTAATTTTGTGTGCAACTTCTCAAAAGACGTGCTGGTTCGGTGCATTGGCCATGCTAAATTCTCCCTCAGTGTACCCAAACAGGCACCGGAGTGTGGTGACGAGGGGATTTTCACAGTAACTTCATTGCAGTGTTAACGTAAGTCTAATTGTGACACTAACAAATAGGCTTAAAACTTTAAATCCTATATTTTAATACCCTATGGAGTGCAAATCAAAGATGTGAGGATGGAGAATGCAATCTGAAAAAAATCTGACAGTAATTTAAGAATTAAGTACATTTGTTATACTGCAGTATAAGACAGCATACAGTAGCACTAATACAGGTTGAGGATTCTTGCTGGATTACAAAATATCAAGCTCAGAAATTGGTACAACTAACATCAGGTTGGTTGGTTGAAGCATTAAATAAGAAGGAATTAAAGCATACAATGCTATAATGATTAATGATAATGCCAGCTCAGTATAAACTCTGTTAAACCAGTAGCAAGTTAGAATGAAATAAATATTCACAACCTCAGGAAGCAAAGAGGTCAAAAGCTAAAGAGTCTAATAGCTTATAGTGATAAATGCTAATGCATTGATTGATGTGCTTGTAATGTGATAATGCAGCAAGTTTGTTCAGGTATCTCATTACTCTTAGAATTGTTTAAAACTGATATCCTCTGGCAATGAGATATGGAAAATATCTCATGAGGTTGTAACATTTTGTAAGGTCCCTTTTTGGTCTTCCTTCATGTTTATCTATCTATTGTGCTGCTTCAGCATTTAACAAATCAGTTTGTGTTGTTTCAAGCTTTTCTGTTTGTTCACTGTATAAAAAACAATCACCAGGTATTTTAACAATAGTAACAAGCATTGATGAATGTAATTAATATAATTGATGAATAATATTTATTGGTAAAAGATAAATCAGATCATAGAATCAGAGAATCATAGAATCCCTACAGTGCAGCCCATTGTGTCTGCACCGACTCTCTCCCGCCCTATCCCTGTCACCCCATACATTTCCCATGGCTAATCCATCTAACCTATACATCTTGGGACACTAAGGGGCAATTTAGCATGGCCAGTCCACCTAACCTGCAGATCTGTGGGAAGAAACCGCAGCACCCAGAGGAAACCCATGCAGATATGGGGAGAAGGTGCTAACTCCACATAGACAATCACCCAGGGTCAGAATTGAACCGGGTCCCAGGAGCTGTGAGGCAGCAGTGCTAACCACTAAAAATCCAAGTGTTAAAGATCAGATTAATTTATTCATGGAATCATAGGACTGAAGTTTCCTGGTCCATTAGAGAAGGGCTTGGAGGACACCACTCTTTATGGTGATGGAAGGCATCAGGATGGGAGTCTGATACTTTCCCATCACCAAGGCACACTGCCAGTAGTGGCAAGTGCCACTTCCTAGCCCCATATGCATTTTACTCACATTGAGAGGGTGCAGCATCACGTGAGGAGACTGCCAAGTAGAGTCTAGCAGCATTCCAGCAGGTTTGAGGGATTCCACTCCATGGCCCATGGAGGGGCCCTCTAATGGCAATGACACTTGCAGTGCACCACAAAACTGCCCCAATTTGACTGCCGAGACCTGCCTACCTGGCCCCTAGCTCCTCCCAAACTAACTCAACTTTCTTTGCTGGTTCCCCACCATTGAGGCTCGGTCTCTCTGGTCATACAGCCACAGCATTGGCCACTACTTGTGATGGTGCTGACCTGCCAGCCCTCTGATTGGCCCAGCAGCTCTTGGACAGTGGGCCACATTCCTCTATTGGACAGCAATTCCAGTGGTGACCCCTTAATGAGCCACCATTGGAAATATGCTGCGGATCCTGCTGCCTGCTAAAGCACCTCCTGCTTTCAGCCCCAGTGACAGGACTTCAACATCACAGAGAAATTCAGCCATAAAACTTTACAGTGCAGAGGAAGCCATTTGAATGAGCTATCAAATTAGTACCAATCCCCTGCACTTTTCCCATAGCATAACAATTTCTCCCACCCAAGGAAAAGTTACCCATATGAATCCAAGTCATGCCTGTCTTTTAGTGGGATAAGTAGATCTACAAGCAGAGGAGCTGGAGAGTGTAGACTATCAGCATATGGATGTAGACACAACGAGAGAGCAGAGAGAAACAGAAAGTAGAACACAGAGAATTCTTGTGAGGAGAAGAAGCAAAGCAACCTCAGGAAGAGATCAGTTTTGCTGTTTGGCAGTAGAAAGGAAAACAGAATTACAGAAGCTCTTGGGAAAACGATATGTTACTGAGCCATAAGACCATAAGATATAGGAGCAGAATTAGGCCATTCAGCCCATCAGGTTTGCTCCGCCATTCAATCAGAGCTGATAAATTTCTCAAACCCGTTCTCCCGCCTTTTCCCCATAACCGTTGATCTGCTTACCAATCAAGAACCTATCTATCTCTGTCTTAAATATACTCTTAAAAAGGCCTCCACAACCTTCTGTGACAATGAATTCCATTGATTCACCATCCTCTGGCTGAAAAACTCCTCCTCATCTCAGTTCTAAAGGGTTATCTCTTTATTCTGATACTTGGATCCTAGTTTCACCTACTAATAGAAACATCTTTCCCACGTCCACGCTATCCAGGCCTTTCAGTATTATGTAAGCTTCTAAACTCCATCGAGTACAGACCCAAAGTTCTCAAACACTCCTCATACATCAAGCTTTTTATCCCTGGGATCATTCTCATGGTAAGAAGTCTCACAACGCCAGGTTAAGGTCCAACAGGTTTATTTGGTAGCACAAGCCACTTAGCTTTCGGAGCGCTGCTCCTTCATCAGGTGATGAAGTTCACTCACCTGATGAAGGAGCAGCGCTCCGAAAGCTAATTGGATTTTGCTACCAAATAAACCTGTTGAACTTTAACCTGGTGTTGTGAGACTTCTTACTGTGTTTACCCCAGTCCAACTCCGGCATCTCCACATCATCATTCTCATGATCCTCCTCTAGACCCTCTCCAGGGCGAGCACATCCTTCCTTAGATACAAGCCCAGAATTGCTCACAGTATTCCAAATGTGGTCTGACCAGAGCCTTATAAAGCCCCAGCAGTATATCTCTGCTTTTATATTCTAGTCCTCTTTTAAAATGAATGCTAACATTGCATTTGCTTTCCTAACCTCCAATTCAACCTGAAACTTAACCTTAAGACAATCCTGAACTAAGACTCCAAAGTACCAGCGCTTCTGGTTTCTGAATTCTCTCCACATTTAGAAAATAGTTTGCATCTCTATTCTTTCTACCAAAGTGCATAACCTCACATTTTCCCAAATTGTATTCCATCTGCCACTTCTTTGCCCCTTCTCCTAACCTGTCCTTTTGCAGCCTCCCCACCTCCTCAATACTACCTGTCTCTCCACCTATCTTTGTATCATCTGCATACTTAGCCACAATGCCCTCAGCTCCTTCATCTAGATCATTGATGAAGAAAGTGAAAAGTTGTGGTCCCAACACTGACCCCTGTGGAACTCCATTCGTCATTGGCTGCCACCCTGAAAAAAACCCTTTTATCCTAAAAAGGAGTGTGAAGAGCTGGCTGGTTTCCCAGAAGTGGCCAAACATGAATGAGGGTGTTATTGGTTGCTCAGTCTCTGAAGCCAGGGTGCTTGAAAGTTGATGTTGGGATTTTGAGTGGGGCTAACTTGAGGTTTTGGTGATATGAGAGGGTGAAGCGGCCCATGGTAGGGCAGCAGGGTCAGTTTCTGGGTGTAGTGGGTATAGTTCTCATTTGGGGGATCACTGAAGGGGACAAGGATGGTGACACGGATCACAGAAGTGAGGAGGATGTTAAAGAACAACCTACATCACAACATTTTTAAAGAACAACCTACATCACAGCAAATCCACACAATACTACTTTACTTTGCGATTACAATGGCCACTGGGAGTGACCAAAAGAATCTGCACAAAGTTGTTCTGTTACAGCCGTCTTTTATACAGAGTCATACAAGTACATTCAAGTCTGTACAGATCTAATCACATCAGTTGTACAGATCTAATCAGATGAATATATTCAATTCTGTACAGATCTAATCACATTCCTCAATACAATGGATTTTCTACCTTGTTTACCCAATAGGTCTTTACCAGAATACAATTACACCCATAATTAAATCACTTATGTGGTTGCAGATTATTTTCCCCTAGAGCATTCCATTCTTTGTATGCCTTTATTTTATTTGAGTCATGTTATCCTCTCTAAACCCTGTCAAGCCATGCTAACCCATATTTTCTGAGTTAGCCCTTTATTTATATTCTACTTTCTCAAGGATCAGGGTGGGCACAGGAATGGTGACTGGCATGGGCTAATTGGGGAGTTAAGGCATATGTAGATTGACAATGATAGGACCCATGGTGTTGGGGGAAGATGGATCAAGAGCAGCCAAGGAGAGAGTGAAGGTGATATGTTGGGAGGAGGGGAGGGGGTGGTACAGCTCGACAATGGTTGGAGAATATTGGTAGGTGAAAGGGGAGGGTAAAAGATGGTGAAGACAGTTTGAAATGAAACACACAACATTCTGAGACAGAGCCAGCTCCAGACCACGGCAACGCCTTTAGTATTCAAGTGCAAATGACCATTTCGGGGAGGGGGGAATTCAAGACCGGCAATACCAGACAACTAAAGGAATCCCTAATAAAGATGTAGCGAAAGTATGAGAAGTTTCTTATTTGCTATTCCTCACTATTTGATGAAGGCAACAGGTCAGGGCTCAGAGCGTACTCATGACAATGAGATCCCAGCAAAGTGTAGAGCAGTCGTTCACTCTGAACTATTGGCCATTGGGCCTCGGCAGAGTTAGGGAAGCGGGCGAAGGGAAGGATAGGAATGCCTACAAGCAGAATGCAGTTGAATAGCAGCCAAGTTGTGACTGCTAGCCTCCATTCTCCCAGGGGAATGAACCTGCCTGCCTGTGGTTGGTCTTTCCATTCTGACAAGATCTAACCATAGAGTCTTGGAGGCAGTGGACGCAAGTGGAATCATGTGAGTGGGAGGTTTCTCATACATGGCAGCCACCACCCTCATTGAAGAGCAATACCTCCATGGGCAGCCGTGTAGTGGGGGAGGAAGAGTCATCTTTGGTCCCCTCCAGAAGGATGGAATCCGTGCGACCAATAAAACTTCTAGAAACAAAGATGAATCTTGGAGACCTCCAAACATTGCAACAGAACATATATTTGGGAGTGTTCAAACGATTTATAATGATTGAACCCCCATTCCACCAGTGATCATTCAATACATTGAAAATTTCCTTACTCTACTGCTACATGTAGGCGCTTCCCCAACATCTGCAGCAAAGGTGGATGTGGCCGACTGCTCACCATGCCCTGTTGTCTGTGATGATTTCAATGGGTGTCCTCCAGAGGGCTGAGGGCCTGGAGGCCCAGGCCTGGTTTGCATCTCCTGTTCAGGGACAGGTGTACCCTCCTCAGCCTGGGCAGCTGGAACTGATGACATTACAGGCAGAGGGGGTTGGGAAAATCTAGGCACCATTGGAGAATCTTGGGTGGATGCTCCTGGAATTCCATTTGACATTCCTCCACCCTAGGGTGCCTGAAGGCCCCTTCTTAAGTTGAAGGGGCACCTTGAGCGAGGTTGAAGGACCTGTCCCCCTCTTGTATACCACTGCAAAAGTGTGTGTACACATAGCTACATTCGAGCGTTTTTCCAGCAGAAACTGGGCATTCTGCTGCACTAGGTTCTCCATGGCGTCCACCATCTCCCCATGGAGACTTTGATGCCTTGATATGTTGGAGCCACTACATCAGAAAGCACACAGATGGGCTCCTCCACCACACCTGTCACTCTGTTGAAGGTCTCTGACACATTGTTCCCCCGAATCTGGCTCCACTCCATGACTGCTTCCAAAGGCTCACTACATGACCCAGACTGAGCTGAGGCCTCTTCTCCAGCAGTTCTCCACGTGCCAGAAACCTTGTCGGTGTGTTGACCACCATAGTGTGAACTCAAACCTAAACTAGATGTATGACCCACTGAGGTGTGTGTCTCTGGGCTGGTGGAGGGTGCAGGTGAATGCTGTGAGAATTGTTCAGGTTAGAAGTTGTCCTTGTCCTTTTCTGAGGTCTCTTGTAGGCTGGGGCTAACTGTGGGTGTGGGGCTGGCCTGACCCGCTTCCTGCTTGTACTTAGAATGGAGAGAGGAGAGAAGAAGTGACTGCCTAGACTGGCTCAAACCTGGCACTCATCAATCACTTTGATGATCCAAAATTGTCTGGATTATGCCTGCTTCCTCATTAGTTGTTTGGGAGAGGCCCACCTCACCTACGACACAGGTGCGGTCTCTGTCCTCCCTTGCCAGTTCTGCACCTGCTGCTCAAATTGTGTGAGGTTTCTTAGCTCCGGTATGCCACCTTCCATCTTCTCCCTCACCTTCCAGCTGTGGGCTATCCTCTCCTGCATACAGACAGATGGATTGTATCTGACCAGTTCAGAGGCTGGGCCTTCTGTGGCTCCTGGCTCACCTCCTGACTCTCCAAAGCCTAAACACTATGAGATATAAATCAGGACTGGGATGAAATACTCTTCACTTATCTGGATGAATGCAACTTCAAGAATGCTTAAGAAGCTCCAGGACAAAGCAGCATACGTGCCCCTTCGACCACCTTCAACATCCACTCCCTCCACCACCGACCGACACAAAGGGATAGCAGTCTGTGCCATGTACAAGATGCGATACAGCAATTCATCGGTTCCTTTGATAGCACCTTCCAAAGCCAATACTTGTACCACCTAGAAAGACAAGGGCAACAGGCGCACGGGAACACCACCATCTGCAAATTCCCTTCCAAGCCACATGATCAGGACATGGAGCTGCATGGCTGTCCCTGGGTTAAAGTCCCTCTTTAACCGCACTGTGGGTGTCCCACACCAATGGATTGTAGCGGTTCAATAAGGCAGCTCACTGCCACCTTCTCAAGGGGAACTAGGGATGGACAGCAAAAATGTTGCTCCAGATAGCGTCGCACCTGTCCCATGACGTAATTCCAGAAATTCTATGCTGAAATGAGTTTGGAGTGAGTGAAAAGCTCAATTACCCAGTGGAGAGGATGAGATCAGTGTCAAGTATTCTCATCATCCCTGCAGACATGTGGCAATGCAGGGTGGTTCTCGTTCAGGGCGCACATGCATGGACTGCCCTGGTAGCCCCCTGCCAGATCACTATGGTCAGTTGGGAGGGCCTGCTGTGGCCATCCATTGGAACGAGGACCTTCTGCCTTTCCATGACAGCCTGGAGGAGAGTCTCCAGGAGGTATCGCCGAACAAGGGGCCGGGGCTTGCTGCTTTCTCCTTGACATTTTCACTGTCTCCAAAGGTGCAGTGGCTGCATGACTGTCTGGGTGCCACGGTGACACAGTGGTTAGCACTGCTGCCTCATAGCACCAGGGACCCTGGTTTAAATCCAGCCTCGGGTGACTGTCTGTGTGAAGTCTGCACGTTCTCCCCGTGTCTGCGTGGGTTTCCTCTGGGTGCTCCGGTTTCCTCCCACAGTCCAAAGGTTGGGCGGTTTGGCCAAGTTAAATTGCCCCTTAGTGTTCAAAGATGTGTAGGATTAGTGGGGTAAATGTGCGGGGTTTTGGGAAATGGGCCTGAATAAGATGCTCTGTCGGAGACTCGGTGCCGATTCGATGGGGCGTATGGTTTCCTTCTGCACTGTGGGGACTCCATGATTCTAAGATTTTAAAGATTGTATACGACAGCAGGGCAATCGACTGCCTGCCCATTTCGTTGTGAGATTAGATGTGAACCTCACGGCTAGATAGTTAATTAGCTGAACATTGCATGATTCGGCAGGTTTGCCCATTGCACTCAAGGGTGGAAGTCCCTCTAACTTCCTTCCCCTGCTGTGGAGATGCCGGCATTGGATTGGAGTAAGCACAATAAGAAGTCTCACAACAACAGGTTAAAGTCCAACAGGTTTATTTTTAAAAATACTTTTCCAATTCAATCAAATCAAGTCCAATTCAGAGTCTCAACAAGTTGAGACATTTCCGATCCAGGCTGGCAAGACAGGGCAAGCGACCATTTACCCTGTCTTGGGCCTGATCTACATGAGCCAAGCTGATTGGAGGAGGGAAAGCAATTCCTCCTCCAAGACTTGAGCTCATTTGCATCTTAGCCAAAAGGCAGAGATACCGCTTTGAAAATATGCTTCATATGAAACATATGAAGCTTCAATGTAACCTAATGACCTCAACCAAGTACAGCATCCGCATAACTACACTTGATCTTAGCCAAAAGGCCGAGAGGTTTATTTGGTAGCACAAACTTTTGGAGCACTGCCCCTTTATCAGGTGAGTTCCTTCCCCTGACACAGGACTTAGTCTTGGAGTGGAGGATTCCATCCTCAGTGTCTACTCATTGTAGACTCAGGTATTGTTGTCATTATCTCTGAGTGTATATAACTTGCATCTTCTTGTCAGTAAAACAATCCAAGCCTTCCTTTGATCTGTGACAATTGAACCACAGGCTTACTGACAGGCAGATGGCAAAACAGGTCATATGACTGCTTCATTGACCTTAACTTTAAAGCTTCAGTCCCAAAATATAATTGTTTTATAAACCCCATAATGTTGCAAAATTTGGAGGTGAAATCTGTTGTCGGATAAGACTCCTGACCGACCCCACATGAATAAAGAACAACATATTATGGAACTATGCAGCTAGATGGTGATCATTTTCCAACATTCACAGACTCTGGAAGAGTTCCAATGGATTGGAGGGTAGCTAATGTAACCTCACTTTTTAAAAAAGGAGGGAGAGAGAAAACAGGGAATTATAGACCAGTTAGCCTGACATTGGTGGTGGGGAAAATGCTGGTGTCAATTATTAAGGATGTAATAACTGAGCATTTGGAAAGCGGTGACAGGATGGGTCCAAGTCAGCATGGTTTCACTAAAAGGAAATTGTGCTTGACAAATCTGGAATTTTTTGAGGATGTGATCAGTAGGGTGGACCAGTGGATGTTGTGTATCTGGACTTTCAAAAGGCTTTTGATAAGTTCCCACACAAGAGATTAGTGAGCAAAATTAAAGCTCATGGTATTGGGGGTAATGTATTGACATGGATAGAGAACTGGTTGGCAGACAGGAAGCAGGCAGTGACAAGTGGGGTACCACAGGGTTCAGTGCTGGGACCCCAGCTATTCACAATATATAGTAATGATTTGAACAAAGGAATTGAATGCAATATCTCCAAATTTGCAGATGATCCTCAGCTGGGTGCAGTGTGTGCTGTGAGGAGGATGCTAAGGACAGGCTGACTGAGTGGGCAAATACTTGGCAAATGCAATATAATGTGGATAAATGTGAGGTTATCCACTTTTGTGGCAAAAACAGGAAGAACAATTATTATCTGAATGGTGGCAGTTTAGGAAAAGGGGAAGAGTAATGTGACCTGGTTGTCATGGTGGAACAGTTGTTGAAGGTTGGCATGCAGGTAGTGAGGAAAGCTAATGGTATGTTGGCCTTCATAGCAAGAGGATTGGAGTAT
Organism: Mustelus asterias; assembly: GCF_964213995.1. Lineage (NCBI taxonomy): Eukaryota > Metazoa > Chordata > Chondrichthyes > Carcharhiniformes > Triakidae > Mustelus > Mustelus asterias. Next base: position 96,034,062 of record NC_135808.1, read on the forward strand.
AAGAGTAAGGATGTCTTGCTGCAGTTATACAGGGCCTTGGTGAGGCCACACTTTGAGTATCGTGTGCAGTTTTGGTCTCCTGGTCTGAGGAAGGACATTCTTGCTATTGAGGGAATCCAGTGAGGTTTCATCAAACTGATTCCTGGAATGGCAGGACTGACATATGATGAGACACTGGATCGACTGGGCTTGTACTCACTGGAATTCAGAAGAATGAGAGGGCATCTCATAGAAGCATATAAAATCCTGATGGGACTGGACAGGCTAGATGCGGGAAGAATGTTCCTGATATTGGGGAAGTGCAGAACTAGGGGTCGCAGTCTAAGAATAAGGGGTAAGCCATTCAGGACTGAGATGAGGAAGAACCTCTTCACTCAGGGAGTTGTGAACCTGTGGAATTCTCTACCGCAGAGAGCTGTTGGGGCCAGTTAATTAGATATGTTCAAGAGGGAGCTGGATGTGGTCCTTGTGGCTTAAGGGATCAAGGGGTATGGAGAGAAAGCAGGAGTGGGATACTGAAAGTGCATGATCAGCCATGATCATATTGAAGAGTGGTGTAGGTTCGAAGAGCCGAATGGCCTACTCCTGCACCTATTTTCTCTGTTTCTATGGTGTCACATGTCTGCAGGGGTGATGAGGATATGAGTGGTTGTGTAAGACCTATCTTTGTTGTATTGATTAAGGTAAAATTAACCTTTTTATTTGAAGTATCATTTCCTGTTAACTCATGTACAATTTGCATCGGCCCTGATTTGTGTTAAAGTAAAAGTTACAAAAGTGAAATCTTGTTGGTAATTTCTTCATTTGGGGTCGTTTGATGAATTTGTTTTTTCTATGGTTCTGCAAAGGGATTGAAACAACATCAGCAAGTGAAGAAGAAGTTCAGACTTATTAAGGAGAAAGGGTGAACAAACATAGAGGATAAAAACATAGAGACACATAGGGATAAGAAGATGTAGCAAAAGGGAGATATAGAACCACATTCAGCCTGAGTTTAGTACAGAACCAGAAATTCAGAAATAGAAGGACCAATTGTAACCCCCAACAAACCCACATGGTGAGTTGAAAGCAAGAGAGAAAATGCTGGAAAATCTCAACAGGCCTGGCTGCATCTGTAAGGAGAGAAAAGAGCTGACGTTTCGAGTCCAGATGACCCTTTGCCAAAGCTGAATGTTTGTTCAACAATCCAAAGGGCTTTGAAAAAAGGGCATCTGGACTCGAAACGTTAGCTCTTTCCTCTCCTTACAGATGCTGCCAGACCTGCTGAGATTTTCCAGCATCTTCTCTTTCGGTTTCAGATTCCAGCGTCGGCAGTAATTTGCTTTAAGCTGGTGAGTTGAAAGCCTACCATATGTTATAGCCAGACCTTGTTTGAATGCCGTTGGTCAGCTGTTGTGAACTGTTGGCTTTCAGGATTTATACAATGCTTTTCCCATCCTTAGGTTATTCAAGGAGTTTCACCATCAATTAATTTTGCAGTGGAATCATTTCTGTTTTTTGGGCCAATTGCAGGTCCTGACAATCTCCCCAGTGGGAAGCTCGGTTTAGATCGCAAGTAGAATTTGCATTCAGTTCTAGTCATCACACTTTAGAAAGGGTATGAGGATTCTTGAGAGGGTGCAAAGGAAATTTACCAGAATGGTTCCAGGGTGAGGAATGTTGGGTACAAGTTTAGATTGAAGAAGTTAGGATTGTTCTCCTTGGAGCAAAGGAAGTTGAGTTAAGATTTGATAGAAGTGTATAACATTATGACAGGTTTCGGTGAGGTAAGCAAAAAAAGCTTTTCCCTTTAGTTGATGGTATAAGGACTAGGAACATGGGCTAGACTTTATGGCCTCGCTCATCCCAAAAGCGTAAAATCCCGCCAGAGGTCAACGGATCTTCCCACTATCTGATTCCTATGGCGGGCGTGGCAGTAAAATTCCGGTGCACAAGTTTAAAATTTTGGACAAGAGAAGCACGGGAATGGGGGGAAGAGTTTTTTTACCCAGTGGTGGTAATGACTTAGAATTCTGCCTACGAGGGTGGTGAAATGATAGGTGATCAATTATTTCAAAAGGAAATTGGATAGGCCATTGAGAAAAATAAACTTGCAGGGCTAAGGAAATGAGAGTGAAGGAATGGGATTGTTTGAACTGCTCTACAGAGAGCTAGTATAGACTCAATGGGCCAAATGGGCTCCTTCTGTGCTCTATGACTTTGTATATGGAGGAACACATTCATAGTAAACTCATGATCAGTAAAGGAATTAAGGGTCTTGGTGTGCGGGCGGGTAAGTGGAGCTGAGTCCTTGAAAAGATCCGCCATGATCTTATTGAATGGCGGAGCAGGCTCGAGGGGCCAAATGGCCTATCCATGCTTCTAGTTCTTATGTTCTTATCGAAAGGCAGAAGATCACACAATTTCTCTGTGATTTTTGCGCGGCTTACACCTTAAAACTTACCTCGAGGGCATGAGCACAGGTGCCTTCCTGCCTATGTCCAAAAGGTGTAAATATTGGTTCATTATGCTCACCAAAGTATTTTGAGCCCATATTTCTTGTGCAAGATTAGCGAGTTTGCATGTTCTTCTTATCCCAGAGATGTTAAGTCTTGGTAGAGCGTCATCCCACATGACCCAGAAATGTTTTGATAAGTCACCCAAATGGCATTCATCACGCGTGAGCCAATATAGTGAGTATTATAGGATCATGGAATCTTAGAATCCCTATAATGCAGAAGGAGGTCATTTGGCCCACTGAGTCTGCACCAACAATCACACCCAGGGCCTATCCCCGTAACCCCACTTATTTACCCTGCTATTCCCCTGACACTAAGGGGTGTGGCCAATCCACCTAACCTGCACATCTTTGGACTATGGGAGGAAACTGGAGCACCTGGAGGAAACCCACGCAAACATGGGGAGAATGTGCAAACTCCACATAGACAGTGACCCAAGCTGGGAATTGAACCTGGGTTCCTGACTCTGTGAGGCAGCAATGCTAACCACTGTGTCACCGTGCAAATATTGCAGTCAAGCTCGATCCAATCCATTCTCAATGTCTCATCAAGTTCACTTTCCTGATGGAGTCACCAAATTGTGATCGACAATGACTTTTTCCCCTTTGTAGCACATGAGATCGCCATCAATTACATTTCCCAACTGTTGCTGAGCTGGGAGCAGCTAAGAGCAGACTGGGATTGAACATGGTCTGTGGTTTGCTTGGGTCAGCACTATACCAGAAGATGCAGTTGTCCATAGGATTTCAATAACAATTCTCAGCCTTCGTGGCTTGGTGGTATAGCTGCCTTGAAGACAAATAGAAGATGAAAGCCTTTCACTCATTTAAAATCAGGATATTAGTATTTTAATCACCCTATCCTAACATAAAAAGCAATGTGTTTATAACAGAGTGAATTAAGAGACCACCAGGTGAGTCTAATAGACAGGTGGTATTCATGCTCTGTTCTTTGAATCATTTTAAGCCTTGGAGTGTCTGGCTCAGTTTCAAGAAATAACTTATATTTACACAACAATATCATTGAGCAAGAACATATGGCTTCCTTTCACAAAAAAATGATATCAAGAAAAGATATTGCCAGCTTTCTCCTACTGTTCACGCCACGCCACAACTGTCATCGAGAATGGAGAATTTGTCACTCAGCCAAATCTCCATTCACCGCAGCGGGACTGGAGGATCCCAGCAGCAGGCAAGGTCAGAGAATCCGGCCTATTATCAGAATTTAAGATACACTGGCATCAGCAATTTTGACCTGATCCAGAAAGTTTTGGAGAATTTTTTAAAAATTCATTCGTGGGACATGGGCGTCACTGGCTGGCCAGCATTTATTACCTGTACCGAGTTGTCCTTGGAGGGCAGTTGAGAGTCAACCACCTTACTGTGGCTCTGGAGTCACATGTAGGCCAGACCAGGTAAGGACGGCAGATTTCCTGCCCGGAAGGACATTTCCACCATTGTGAATGGTGGGATTCTTGCAAATCTTTTATTATTTTGCCAATAGGATAAAAGGTGGGTGGGATTGCATTGCATGGCGACAACACAGTCGAGGAGTTTGCATGCATAAAAGATACATTCAAGGAGCTCATCCCCCAAGATTGTGTTACAAACTGTCTCACACTTAGCTATTTTATTAGCCATTTTTAAGCTGCCTTGTTTATTTAGCTTTGTCACGCTGAACAGTACCATAACCGAACCAAATAAGTATATAATGTCATTTATTAATAAAACACTTTTAATCTCACATAAAATGCTTGAAAAATTAAATGATTCAGTTAACATTGTGTGTGCAAGTATTCCAAATGACAGAATTCAGTACTTGTTGCAGAGCCTTGGGCCCCAATAATCCTTGGAGTCTAATTATCCTTTGATAGTTTACTTGCATTACCAGAACTGAGAACCATAATTAACTCAAACATTCTGGCAGAAAATTTGCTCTGTGTACCATGTAATATGAAATTGTAAACCCATTTATAAAGAATGTTGCCCTTAGTGCACAGGAGGAGCTCTTTCCCGTCCACCCCTGTTTCTAATAACAAAGCAGTTTCTTTTCGGAAAGACTGGTTACAATTTTTACGGGGGTTTCTTGTAGTTGGGGCGGGGGTAGTGGGGGTCATGAGAAAGGGGCTTTAGATATGAGATTAAATGAGATTTAGAAGGCTGAATAAATAGCTCTACACAGAGAATTGTGAGGCAGTGGAATTCACTTCCAAATGGCGCAGAAACAAGATCAATGTTTGGAATTAGTTGTTTGTGTGGAAGATAAAGACCAGTACAGACCAGTTGGGCTGAATGGTTGTTTCCACACTGCAAATCCGCCACATTGTGATATGAATGAGTACCTGCCTATTTTTCAAATAGTGTTCCTTTTTCTTTCTTTTTTTCCGTTTTCTTTATATTATATATTAACTGGCTGAGAAGGAAGCAGGTGAAATGTTCCAGTGTGAGGCAATGACTGAGTGCAGCCGGGTAATGACTTGTTCTCTGTTCCTTCTCCCTTGGCTTCCACCGATTACCTCTCCAGAACGTGAGATCAAGAACTGAGCAAAGTGCTGACTCTGGGCTGAAAGCCATTCCTCACTGCTCCCTGGCATCACGCAGCAAAAAAAAAATCCCTAAAACACCATGGCACTGCGGTATCCAGCAGCTGGTAATATTGTTCCCAACCTCAGTAAACACCTCATTAAATGTAGTTTCCTCCCCACACTGGGAAAGCTTTTACATTCATCAAACTGTTGGAAATTTAAGTGTAAATATGGGTTTGCAACTTTAATTTCTCACATGACAAATTCATAATACAGCCACAATGTTGGCAAGCAGCTTTCTTACAAAGAATAGATTTTTCTCTTAACTGGAAAAATGATTTAATAACTAATTTTACAGTTATTTACAGCTCTCTAACAGAATGGTAGATGCCTGTGAGTTTTTTTTTGGACATTTATATAATTCACCTTTCCACATATTTTGAGTTTTTTAAAATAAAAGGTTCATGGCCAATAAATTTGACCGTGCAGCACTAACTTGCCTAGTGTGCCCCCCAGCATGAAAGACAGGAGGCATGCACACATTTCCTTTGCCCACCATATTGGTGGAGGCCGACTGGAGTAGGTGTAAGGGTACTTTGTATGTGCAAATGAGGAGCCTAACATCTGTTTGAAGCCACGACTTCAATGAAGCAGTCAGGGCCAGTGTTGGGCGTTCTCATTTAAAGTAGACCTTGGGGCCACCAATCGGTACTTGAGTGCAGGCCTCAGATTTAAAGAATAGCGTTCCTGACCTCAATCCTGTACTCACATCCCGACCTCTATCCCCCCAGGTGCGCTTAACTTGACTGCTGCTAATGGACTTGGTTTTCACTTCGTTGGCTGGCTGGTCCAAGGTTGCCAACTCTTCAGTTTGGCATTCCAGCAGGTAAGCAATAATGTCCGGGACACTGCAGCAAACAATCCAGGAGACAAATAAATGATGCATTCAGAAAGAGTTTTTTTTCATTTTCTTTGAATTTTATTTATATATCAGTAATAAAGGATTTGAAGTGGAAACAAAATAGACTGGAGAGGGCAGTTAGAGATGGCAGATCATGTGATGAAATCTCCAGGATACATCCAAGCATAGTTGGCAACCCAATTCAGAGCCTGCATCCATCTGTTCCCAAAAATAGATGTATTTAAATTTCTTGGCCCATGTGTTATATCGTCAAATATTATCGTCAATTATGAGTTTGCCTGTGAGAAAATTGTTTTTTTTATATAACATAAGACAATGGCTGGAATTCTTCAGCCATTCATAATCCACTGCCGCTGCCAGCAAGAACAGAGAATTTGGCGCTCAGCCAAATCACCATTCACTGCAGTGAGACTGGAGAATCCCAACTGCGAGCGAGGTCGGAGAATCCGGCCCAATGTTTAGTATCAGTATATCAAAGAAAATTCTTGTCTTCCACAGGAGACAAAAAAAAAGAAGAAATATTTGTTGTATAGTTAGAAAAGTTAAAATTCTAACAAGATTAGGCAGGGTAGATTCAAAAAGAATGTTCCTGACATTGGGGAAGTCCAGGTCATAGTTTGAGGATAAGGGGTAAACCTTTTAGGAGTGAGGTGAGGAGAAATTTCTTCACCCAGGGAGTGGTGAAAATGTGGAATTCATAACCACAGAAAGTAGTTGAGGCCAAAACATTGTGTGATTTTAGAAGAAATTAGATATAGCTCTTGGGGCTAAAGGGATCAAGGGTTATGGGGTGGGGGGAGAGAGGTGGGATCAGGATATTGAATTTGGTGATCAGCCATGATCAAAATGAATGGTAGAGCAAGCTCGAAGGGCCACATGGCCTAATCCTGCTTCTATTTTCTGTGTTTCTATGTTTAGATAAATTATCTTTAGTTTTATTTGTAAAGAGGCCTGTTTGGGTATAATAGTACAAGAGTTTTGTTTTTATCTGATTCTCTTTCTCATCATGCACTTGATATCAGATTGAATTTATATGTGTTCAAGAGTTAATCAGCCCCAGCATTTCTGAATTTCAACTGGAATGCCTATGCTGTGAAAGAAAAGCCACAGTGTAGAATGGAAAGAGATGACATTGTATTCCCTTGACATAATTTAATAAACCAAAAAGTTCCACGTACTTCTTGGCTCATTGGAAAATCTTGCTCTACTGCAGTGTAATAAATAATTCTGACTTTGATGAAGTTCTCACTGCCATCCCAAAAGAAGAAAAGATCGTAATTCTAGGGGAGTTGAATTCCAGAGTTGGCTCCAATGTCTGCATCAAAACCATTGGGAAAAACAGGGTGGAAAAAGCCAATGCAATTGGCATCCTCCTGCTGACAAAATGTGCTCAATGTGGCCTTATTGTAACAAACACCCACCAAAAGGACAAATGCAAAGCCACATGGAGGCATCGCAGATCAAAACATTGGCACGTCCTATGTCATTGGGCAGCTCAAAGATCTAAGTGATGTCTGTATCATGTGATCCTTGTGGGGGCCTAATGTCTTAAATCATCGGCTTGTCCACTTGGTGGTTAACATCCACCTAGCACCAAACAGTGCAAGAACCAAATGCCCAGGAGGAAGATGATCGTGTCTTAACCAGAAAGCAGCCCGATGGAAAGAGGAATTCCAAGTTCAGTTCACAACAGATCTGGAAACTCTTGCCAACTCTCCAACTCAATGCCAGAACTTTGGGATCAAATAATGTCAGCTCGACTTCTGTGTCCAGAACACTGTGGATGAGCATCATTCTCACCAGGACTGGTTTGACAAAAATAATGCTGAAATATATCCAGAAGGAAAAAACTGGGAGGTAAGAATACTGGTCTGAACTGGTCTTGTATACCTTAAAATAGAAAACCAGTAAAAACTGGAAATAAGAATATTGGTACGATCTGTTTTTTTTCCTACCACCTAGACTTAAGGAATGCAACAATTCTACCCTCAAGGAAATAGCATTCTTCCAGCATTCTGTGGAAACTATCCTGGACACTTCACTCTGTCTGTAGCAGGGAAAATCCTGACATGCATCCTTCTGAATTGCCTGTTTCCTGTGGCTGAGGAAACATACTGTGGTCTAAAGCCCTTCCAGAGGAACCTCCGACATGGTCATTGTTGCCAGACAAATCCAAGACAAATGTCAAGAACACCAGAAGCTCTCCATGCATTCATTGAAAAAGATATAAAAGTCTGAGGTCACATACCAACCGATTCAAGAACAGCTTCTTCCTTGCTGCTATCAGACTTTTGAATGGACCTTCCTCGCATTCTTTCTCTATACTCTAGCTATGACTGTAACATTACATTCTACACTCTCTTCTTTCCTTCTCTATGAACGGTATGCATTGTCTGTATAGCATGCAAAAAACAATACTTTTCACTGTATACTAATACATGTGACAATAATAAATCAAATCAAAAAAGACCTAAACAAAGCAACTGATTCAGATACTGTCACCTCCATAGGAAGTACATCAGTTAATAAATCAACACACTTGGCCCTTGTCTACTTTCCAATCAGTTACAGAGATCAAAGGGGAAGAATCCAGGAAACAAGCTCCAAGAATCGACAAGTAACTTGCAAAAATTGGAAAATAAGTAAAGGGAGTCTAAAAATAATAGAAATTCTATCTAACATTTCACTTAACAGAATGAAGAATGGGGCAATAAATTGATTTTAGATTTACCTTGCACCAAGCAATTGAATTCAGCCCTTGTTTATGAACTGATACAGATATCCCTTAGACAGCCCTAGGTTAGGATATATACAGTTCCTGTAATTTGTGAGATAAAGCACTTTCCAGCACCTAAAGACTTGTTTTGTTTCAGTTTGGCCTGTTTCCTGCAGGATACGTTTCATATTTGCCAGTAGTTGTAATGAAAACATGATCCAAATAATTTGATTCACATTACCTGTAGAATATACTGAACTATTTCAGTGTAATATTCATCTTGTTACTGCCCTGCCTTAGGTTTATCTGCTTTTATACCATTTCATCTGCTATAGAAAGTAATCTAAGTTAGCAAATTGAAATATCGCCAATTCTATGTTATGGTTAATGATATAAATGGTCAGTTTTCTTATTTAAACTATTTGGGACAGAACGTCCGAGCTCCCCAGGGTTTAATTTGGGGAGTACCCAAAGAGGTCTGAGAAATGAATGGGGTATGGGGCAGTGGGGGAGAGGGGTTGGGGGTGGAGGGTTGAGGAGGTATCGAGAAGAGTGCTGAAGACCACAGTAAAGGAATTCTGTTTCTGCTTGTATTCCTGGTGGCCACATTTTAGCCACACATTGGGTCATTACTTCCGAACTCCCCAGCACAAGATTTGAAGGGTACTCCAAAGGTGTGCTGGGGAATCCCTCTCAAAACATTACAGGCAAGGATTTGCATGGCAATTGCCCAGAAGTGCTCACTTCCTCTGGACAATTGCCCTCCGCTGGGAACCATCTGAAAATGCCATTTTAATCGCAAACTTCAGTTGGTTCCGCCAGGATTACACCAACTGTTACTCTGGAAAACTCATACGAGTTAAAACCTCTTCCGGTGTCTGGGTAACTATTGTCAATACCCAGAATGACATTCGCACAAGACTCCCCATAACCCCCAACCCCCACGGGACTCTCCCCACACTCCTGCCTAAAGCCCCCATGGTCCCCTCACCACCCTGGTTCCCCCACAAGGATTCCCCCGACTTGCGGACCTGACATCCCGCTGACATGACACCCCCTCATCACCCACCCCCATGTATTTGACCCAAATCCCCTCAGCTCAACCCCTAACCTGCAGACTCAACCCAGCACCCCGTTGACCTGACCTAATCCCTGACCTAAACCATGGACCAGTCCCCCCACCCCCCCATGACTTGACTCACCTGTGATCTGACCTGCGGACCTCACCCCCACTCCAACCTGACCCATGGACCTGACTAGTCAAGATGAAAAGTTAAACTGGCTTTGTCAGTCCTTGCAAGTAGATGTGAAGAATTCCATGCCTCTATTTGCAGTGGTGACACAGTGGCACAGTGGTTAGCTCTGCTGTCTCACAGTGCCGGTGACCCGGGTTCAATCCCAACCTTGGGTGACTGTCTGTGTAGAGTTTGCATGTTCTCCCCGTGTCTGCGTGAGTTTCCTCCAGGTATTCCGGTTTCTCCCACAGTCCAAAGATGTGCAGATTAGGTGAATTAGCCATGGTAAATGCACGTGTTTACGGGGATAGGGCAGAGGGGAGTGCCTGGATTGGATGCTCTTTTGGAAAGTCAGTGCAGACTCGATGGGCTGAATGGTATCCTTCTGCAGGTTTGGGATTCTATGGTTCTACTTGAAGGACCATCATTGTAAATGTGTGGAGTTATCCCCACTATATATCCCCCAATCTACATCACAAGATTATCTGGTTGTTATAATGTTCCTGTCTATAGGAGTTTGCTGTGCACTCATTGGCTGCTGCATTTCCAACATTACAACAAGTGCTTCAAAAAGATTTGATTGACTGTAAAACACTTTGCCATGCCCTGTGGTCACGAAAGGCACTATATAAAAGCAAGTCTTTCTTTCATGTTTTGCTGCATGTGGGCATAAACTACTTCATTGTCTGAGGAGTTGTGAATGGTGCCGAAAACTCTGCAATCATTAGTGGACACCCCCACTTCTCAACTTACGATGGAGGACGATGTCATCGGTGAAAGAACTGAAGAGGGTTGGCACTGGGCGACTGTCCTGAGAAACCCCTGCAGTAATGTCCTAATGTAAAATAATGAATGTAGGGATAAATTGTAGGTGTTTATGGAGTCCATTGAGTTAGCTTAAGGCTAATGTGCTTATGAATGGCACATTTATGAGCACTTCTTATGAGCATTTATAAGTTGGACTCAGTGAGGGGGAATCTGCAATTCATTTCCTGACTAGCCATTGTTCCATATAATAAATTTAATGAACTCTTTCTTTGTTTCAATTAAAAAGCAGCAATATTGCATCAGAGGGAAAGGCGAGCAGAATGAAAGATGACAATTTTCTGCTATCAAGGCCGCAACATTCTGACACAAAACACTGCTTGACCCCAGAAATGCCATGCAATGCAATGAATTATTTTATAACAAATTTCACTTTATTGTTATGAGAATATCATTATCAGAAAACACAAGGGAATGCACAACCTAAATGGTAAATTTAATTACTATCACATTATTCATATAGACTCATTCAAGAACTTGGGATATGTTCAAACACGTTATTACTTGGAAAAAGGTTTTTTTTTGGCAAGCTAACAGGAATTGCTGATAGAGAAATTTATTCTTTTTGTATTGGAACTCTGAATTTGACATGATACGCAACTTATGATTAGGGGAGGTGATACATGCTAAATTACAATTTCTTTATTTTTTGTAAGCTGGATCTGGAATTGGTTCAATCATCTTTTGAGTCCTTTGACAAAGTTAACATTTGTAATTTTAAAGCTAATTGCCCAGGAAACTGATGGCATCATGTTGTGGAATCATGGAATGAAACAGCATGCAAGTAGGCCATTCGGTCTATCTTGCCTATGCTGGCTCTTCGAATGAGCTATTCAATGGTCCCACTCCCCAGTCCGTTCCACATAACCCTCCATTTTCTTTCCATTTCAAGTATAGACAATTCCATTTTGGAAGTTACCATTTAATCTGCTTCCACTATACTTTCAGCGAGTGTATTTCAGGTTGTAATAATTCACTGCACAGAAAAATGTATCATCCCCCTCGCAGTTTTGCCAATTATCTTAAATCTGTGACCTATCATTATTGACTCAGCTGCAGCGGAAAATATTTTCTCCCTAACAATTCTATTGTCATGGACAGGAAGGAATGGGGTGGGGGGGGGGGGGGGGGGAGGGGGGTGGGGACGGAAGGGGTGTGTGGAGAGGAGGTGTGTGGTGGTGGTGTAGGCAGGGCGTTAATTTAAAGAACGCTAATTTCTCCTCTCACCACCCATCTATAAACAAAAATGTGTTTCAATTTGCTTTATGAGCGGTGAAGTATTTCCCAACCCTTCATTTTGGTGCGATCCAATTTTCTATTCAGAACTTTAGAAATAGCCATGAGGATATCGATAAGCATTTTATAATAAAATATACAGGGTGAAGTCTTTGTCCACTCACATTATCAAATCCTTTGAATGCACCTTTTGAATTTTCCCATAATCTTCTCTGGACCTCGAAGGAGAACAATTCCAGATTCTCCATTCTCTCCATGAAACTACATTGTTTCATCCTTGATTCCATTCTAATAAATCTCTGCTGCGCCATCTCCCAAGCCTTGATACCTTAAAGTGTGATCGTTAGAATTGAACATTCCAACAGGGATATAACCAGTGGTTTAGAAATGTTTACAGTTTTAAAGTTTATTTATTAGTGTAACAAGTAGGCTTACATCAACTGCAATGAAGTTACTGTGAAAATCTCCTAGTTGCCACACTCCAGCACCTGTTCAGGTACACTGAGGGAGAATTTAGCATGGCCAATGCACCTCACCAGCAGGTCTTTCGAACTGTGAGATTAAACTGGCACACCCGGAGGAAACCCACGCAGACATGGGAAGAACAGACTCTGCACAGACAGTAACTTAAGCTGGGAATTGAACCAGGGTCCCTGGCGTTGTGAGGCAGCCCTGCTAACCACTGTGCCATCCATAGCTTTAGCATAACTTCCTTCATGAGAAACAAGAAGGAACCTTCTCTGTGACTTGAGGAAATATAAAAAAAATTTAAAACCCTGTTACTTAAAACTAGGTTTTCTATTGAGTTTTCTTCCCACATCAAGTTTAAAAAGGGATAAATTAAAGGATAAGTGATAATGATATAAGGATTTTGTGTCTCAATCCTTCCAGTTATACAGTCCCATTTATAGTAGTAGGAAATAAAAAGAGGACATTAAGGTTCTGACTCTTTTTCTTGTCTTCTCAATAAAGTACTCTGAAATATTTTTGAAATTTTTACAAATTGAGTTCTTTGATTCCTGATTTCCATCTTGTTAAATCTGGTCCTCTGAGGTTAATTCAGGTACACAGAGAAAGTTAAAAGGCAATTATTTAAATGAAAGGGGCTACACAAGAGTGTAGCTCAGCTGTACAGACCCAGAAAGACTTTGGTTCCATATCTAGGTCTTGACTGAGTTATATGAGGTATATGGGGACCAGACCAGATGCCCCAGCCCCCATCCCTGTCATCTCCCCCAAACCTCCAACCCTCACAATAATGTTGGTGCTTTGCAATAAATATTAAACATCAGCTCAAAAAGTGCGAGCATGTACATCTCCTGTAGTCACTGGTGCATTACATCATAATGCTCTGTGGTTGAGAACCACCCTCAGGGACCTCAATTGTCTTTTCTCAAATCTGAGCCTACTCAGTAAATGTTACCAGGCTGCTTCAGCATGAAGGGCATCAGAAAATTTGTGACTGTTTCCTGACTTGAAAGCCATGCAAGAATCATCAAATAGAAATCAGGAACAGAAGTCCATCTTCGTCTTCCAGGCACTCAGAAGTCTTGTAGCATCCCTGTCATTGTCCCAACTGAAATAAGAACATAAAAATGTAGGAATAGGAGTGGGTCATTTGGCCCCGCAAACCTGCTCCACCATTCAATAAGGTGGTGGCTGATCTTAAACCTCAACTTCGCTTTCAACAACAACAGCTTGCATTTATGTATATTTTTATTGGAATGAAACACGACATTAGCGTTCACAATATCGAGCAAAGTTTGACCCCAAACCAGTTACAGCAACATTAGGGCAGGTGGTCAAATGTTTGGTTAATGGGGTAGGTTTGAAGTCGCGTCTTAGAGGAGGACAGAGAGGTAGAAGCTGGAGAAGATAAGGCAGGAGATGCCAGAGTTTAAGACCTTGGCACTTGCCAATGGTAGATGCTCAAAATACCAGAATTAGATGAGTGCAGATATCTTGAGAGGTTTGTGGGAAATGAGGAGATTACAAGGATCAGGGGATGGATGGATGGGTCTGTCCGGGGCTGGCTCATCATACAACTCAGCTAACTCAGTTGAAACCTAGAAATAGAAGCAAAACCTTTCCTGATCTGTTTGGCTGAGTTACACACTTGGCAATGTAGCCTCTTTCATTTTAATATTATCCGTTCACTATCTCTTGCAGTTGAATTAGCCTGACAGGAGCAGATTTGGTAAGTTAGAAAACAGCAACCAAAGAATTCAGTTTGAAATGTTTAAAAATTATTCAGAATACTTTTGTGGGGGAAGAAAAAAGAATCCTAAACTTAATATAATTCTGAAAAATGTCCCTTCAGGTTTGGAATGAAGTACACCCAACAGACATCGGCAATCAGCAATTCTTATTTTTATTCCAAGAAGAAAGGATTGGTTGAAAATGTATTACGTTACAAGGATCAATCAACAGCAGGTCAAAGAGACTGGTAAAAAGCTCATGTTGGAACATAAGGGAAATCAGCCAACAAAATAGTGCCAAAACTACTGATAATTCAAACCGTCAGGAGGGTCGCCTGCCTCACTTGCAAAATACATTATTTTAAAAAAACGGTTGTATGTTAAGAAATGGCTCAAATTCCATGAAGTGTGGAACGTCTTTAGTTTTACATAAAACTATGAAAACAAACTCTGAAGACACAAGCTGAGGCTTCAGCCATCTCATGTTGAGTTTTGACCGCACAGAATGAGTAACCTGGCTCTCCCTTCATTTCAAATTCCTACTACGTTAATCTTGGAACACTGTCCACAGTGAGTGTTCTGAATGGGACACAGTTTGCTAACCTTCTGTCTGAAAGCTAGCCAACGCTATTAATAAGGGGCTGATCTGATATATTAGTAGCTTAGTTCAGTATTAATATCACTTGTATTGTAATATGATGAGGCCTGTCCTTCAGATTGCTATTTCCCCTGTGTTTCTGGGTCTTTTGTTTCCATGCATTTTTAGAATTCATGAAAATGTAGACAGAGTAAAGAGTATACAGTAACATGACTACCTTTATGTGTTATATGGATTATCATATGGATAGGGGATTTTGTTGCATCTAGTATTGTAGTATATTTAGCAATAAACGCTTATATTCTTATTCTTTGTGATTTCTGTATTTTCTTTGCTCTTTAATTCTTATGTTTTCCCCATTGCTGTTGTTCTTTTTTCACTGCCACATATCCTTTCTTTCTACCTTTGTCTTTTTCGGTTTATTTTCTTACATGGGGTGGCACGGTGGCACACTGGTTAGCACTGCTGCCTCACAGCACGAGGGACCCGGGTTCAATTCCGGCCTTGGGTCACTGTCAGTGTGGCGTCTGTATGTCCTCCCCGTGTCTGCGTGGGTTTCCACCAGGTGCTTCAATTTCCTCCCACACTCCAAAGATGTGCGGGTTAGGTTGATTGGCCTTGCTAAATTAACCCTAGTGTCAGGGGGATTAGCAGAGTAAATATGAGGGGTTACGGTAATAGGGCCTGGGTGGGATTGTGGTCAGTGTAGGCTCGATGAGCTGAATGGCCTCCTTCTGCACTGTAGTGATTCTATGTTTCCTCCTTGTTTTCTTGCCCCTTTCTCCAGTCTTTTTTAAAGATGTTTCTGTAACAGCTCTGTTACTTGTTATTCCTGTTTTCTCACCATCCATTCTCTTGCTGTTTCTGGTGTTTTATTTTGTTGCTGTAACCTTATTCTGTTTTTGCAATGTTGTTTCTATTCCTCCCTGTTTCCCTGATTCCATTCTAATCTCTGCTTGTTTTGACTGTTTGTTTTCTTCTAATCTGCTTCTTTTTTCATTCATTGTCAATGGGATCCTAAGATATCTGGGATGGTTGGGGAATGGGTGTGTGTGGGGGGGAAGGGGGCGTATGGTTATCATATTCCTGCCTGTCTGGGTTGTGACTCGCCTGACAGCACAAACACAAGCACTTGAAATAGGTTGCAACTATATTCCCGCTCCTTCACATTGTTTTGAGGATTGTTAGGGTTTCTGCCAAGTGGGAGGGCCAGAATGCTCTTAGTTTGAACATCTTTGGTTTAAGTCAAAGTCTTGGAATTGTCTGGTAGTACCAAGAACAGAATGCTGCTCTGATACTCAGTGACTCTCGGTTCAGGTGCTCCTACCAGCAGTCAAATTCACCAATGTCTTGGGTGGACTTTGCAAATTCTGCATCTGACAAATTTGCAAAGAAACTTCATGCGATTCTTCAAAAATCCATTGGTGTAGAGAACCAGTCTCTAGCTAGTTCCGAGACTGATCCAGGCGTGACTGAGGTGAATGGCGGGCACTTCAAATTTTCAGAAGAAATTCAGATGAGGAAGACTGTTTCCATTTTGCACTTTACAACAGTCCAGTTGGGGAAGGCAGAAAAGAAACAGGAGCACCACAGAGGGTTTGTCAGTTGGCCTTGGAGGGAGTGCAGAGAAGGTTCACCAGGTTGATACCAGAGATGAGGGGTGTTGATTATGAGGAGAGACTGAGCAGATTGGGTTTGTATTCGTTGGAATTTAGAAGGCTGAGGGGGGATCTTATAGAGACCTATAAGATAATGAAGGGGCTGGATAGGGTAGAGGTGGAGAGATTCTTTCCACTTAGAAAGGAAACTAGAACTAGAGGGCACAGCCTCAAAATAAAGGGGGGTCAGTTTAGGACAGAGTTGAGGAGGAACTTCTTGTCTCAGAGGGTGGTGAATCTCTGGAATTCTCTGCCCACTGAAGTGGTGGAGGCTACCTCATTGAATATGTTTAAATCACGAATAGATGGATTCCTGATTGGTAAGGGAATTAGGGGTTATAGGGATCAGGCGGGTAAGTGGAACTGATCCACTTCAGATCAGCCATGATCTTATTGAATGGCGGGGCAGGCTCGAGGGGCTAGATGGCCTACTCCTGTTCCTATTTCTTATGTTCTTATGTTCTTATGTCAGTTGGTGACCATTTGAAGAGAAAGAAAACTGTTCATTACTGAGAACCTGCACCATGCTCAAGGGAAAAGTTCTCATTTAAGTAATTCAATACAAATAGGAATAGCAAAAGATCTTGGCCGGAATGTTACAGCCTCGCCCTCATCCCGTAACCGTAAAATCCTGCCTGAGGTCAACGGACCTTCCCATGCCATGCTCCGCCCCTCGCCTGCTCCAATTCCCGTGGCAGGCGGGGCAGTAAAATTCCAGCCCATTAGTCTCAGAAAGCCTATCAATGGTATAAAACCTTTGTATAAAACATCCTCAAATACTTCAAATGAGTATGTTAATGAAGTGGTTGCATCATTATAAAGAAATATCACAGTAGTACATACAAAATAACGCAATAATAAAAACCAAATGCTGCGGATGCTGGGGATCTGAAACTAAAGCATAAAGTGCTGGAAATACTCAGAAGACAGCTGTTCTGAAGAAGAGCCATATTTGACTTGACTTGTTAACTCTTTTTCTCTCTCCACAGCTGCTGTCAGAGCTGTTGAGGATTTCCACCACTCACTGATTTTGTACCATGAAGTCCATCGTTTATTGGTCTTACTCATTGATTTCCCATGGAATTGTGTTTGGCGAGACAAATTAAAAAGCAAACTTCAAGAAAAGCAGTATTAGAAGTAGGGGATAACTGAACAAAGCATATAGACATAATTCAATCTGCAGCTTAAAGTCCCATGTTGTTCCTTGGAGTTGCTCCCACTCCACTCAATTTACAAGTTTGCTGACGACACCACCGTAGTGGGTCGGATCTCAAACAATGATGAGACAGAGTACAGGAATGAGATAGAGAATCTGGTGAACTGGTGCGGCAACAATAATCTCTCCTTCAATGTCAACAAAACGAAGGGGATTGTCATCAACTTCAGGAAGCGTAAAGGAGAACATGTCCCTGTCTACATCAATGGGGACGAAGTTAGAAAGGGTTGAGAGCTTCAGGTTTTTAGGTGTCCAGATCACCAACAACCTGTCCTGGTTCCCCCCATGCTGACACGATAGTTAAGAAAGCCCACCAATGCCTCTACTTTCTCAGAAGACGAAGGAAATTTGGCATGTCAGCTACAACTTTCACTACCTTTAACAGATGCACCATAGAAAGCATTCTTTCTGATTGTATCACAGCTTGGTGTGGCTCCTGCTCTGCCCAAGACCACAAGGAACTACAAAAGATCGTGAATGTAGCCCAATCCATCACGCAAACCAACCTCCCATCCATTGACTCTGTCTACACTTCCTGCTGTCTCGGCAAAGCAGCCAGCATAATTAAGGACCCCACGCACCCGGACATTCTCTCTTCCACCTTCTTCCTTCGGGAAAAAGATACAAAAGTCTGAGGTCACGTACCAACCGACTCAAGAACAGCTTCTTCCCTGCTGCTGTCAGACTTTTGAATGGACTTACCTTGCATTAAGTTGATTTTTCACTACACCCTAGCTATGACTGTAACACTACATTCTGCACTCTCTTATTTCCTTCTCTATGAATGGTATGCTTTGTCTGTATAGCGCGCAAGAAACAACACTTTTCACTGTTAATACATGTGACAATAATAAATCAAATCAAATCACTGCAGTAGCTTCACCTGAAATTTCATTTATGCATGGCAATGGGGTTCTGACACACTTTCAGCAAAGTTGGAACAGCAGAGATAGAGCAGCTGTGAAGAAATTCCCAGCCCGAATCCTTACTTTTACACAATACTTTGATTTAATGTTCCAGTATTTGCAGTTAAATACTAATGCATTGGGCAATTTGGAAAGTAGAGAAGTAGAATTGGTTGGACAGTAGGTTCTCCAATTGAGGAGCTGGAAATTGCATCACTTGAGGAACTACAGTGCCAAACTTCCAAGGGGTGAGATTTAATTAGGTGCATTGACCATGCTGAATTCTCACTCACTGTACCTGAAGAGATGCCGGAGTGTGGTGACTGGGGAATTTTCACAGTAACTTTGTTAGTGTGAATGTAAGCCTACTTGTGACTAATAAATAAACTTTTATCATGCCATGACAGGTTTAATACTCATTATAAATTGTGGTCAAAAATATTTATAACTGGAAAATATGATATAATAGTGTGACAAAAATGTGGCAAAAGAAAGTAAGGTTATTTAGATAGGAAGGTTACTTAGATATAAGGGGCTGAATCTTTGTCTGGTATGGAGGTGCATTTCTGTGCATGAAAGGCCACACTTGGATTTTTTTTGGAGGAAATTCAATTTTCCTCCTCATTCCTGCACCCATGCAATTTTTATTTTGTCTTTATCATGAGTGGGAAATGCCTGCTCTGTGAAACACACATCCAGACTCACTGATGGTAGGTTCCCAGTATAAGATGGGGATGATAATCACTTTTTCAAACCCCTGTATTTTTCAGCTGGACAGCGTATTTTGTGAACCGATCACACGGTTCACAGCGCAGGTTCACAGTGCACTGGTGCACCCATCAGGTAACCAATGCCCTTTTTGCCAGGGTAAGGCATTTCATCTCCTTCGACAGAGATGATGCAATACAGACATAGAGTGACAAAATCTGCCTCAGCTTCAGGACTCCCCCATTGCAGGGTGCAGTGGTGATAAAGGCACGCTATGTAAATACTGAGAGGTACATTAACCAAAAGGGCGACCACTCCCGGAACCATTTGTTTATTTGCAAAATCTGTTTATTTTGCAGGTAAACACAGCAAAATGTTTATCGGGCAGGAATGTTCGATGGCGGGATTTCCCCAACCCATTCCTACCAATACCGACTGCCTTGCAGCCACTTACCATTCAACAGGGCATTATTTGTCTCAGGGTGAGATTTCCATCCTGATCTGGGGAGGATGGATGCTCAGCATGTCATTAACGGGCCCGGAATGCAATCGTTCAGCCTCTTTTTTTTATTCATTCGTGGGACATGGGTGTCGTTGGCTGGCCAGCGTTTATTGCCCATCCCTAGTTGCCCTTGAGAAGGTGGTGGTGAGCTGCCTTCTTGAATCGCTGCAGTCCATGTTCTATGGGTTGACCCACAATGCCGTTAGGGAGGGAATTCCAGGATTTTGACCCAGCGACTGCGAAGGAACGGCAATATATTTCCAAGTCAGGATGGTGAGTGGCTTGGAGGTAGTGTTCCCATTTATCTGCTGCCCTTTTCCTTCTTGATGGAAGTCATCGTGGGTTTGGAAGGTGCTATTTAAGGATCTTTGGTGAATTGCTGCAGTGCAGCAATCTTGTAGATAATACACACTGCTGCTACTGAGCGTCGTTGGTGGAGGGTTTGAATGTTTGTAGATGTGGTGCCAATCAAGCGGGCTGTTTTGTCCTGGATGGTGTCAAGCTTCTTGAGGAGCTTGTTGGGGCTGCACCCATCCAGGCAAGTGGGGAGTATTCCATCACACTCCTGACTTGTGCCTTGTAGATGGTGGATGGGCTCTGGGGAGTCAGGAGGTGAGTTACTCGTCGCAGTACTCCGAGCCTCTGACCTGCTCTTGTAGCCACTGTGTTTATGTGGTGAATCCAGTTGAGTTTCTGGTCAATGGTAACCCCAAGGATGTTGACAGTGAGGGATTCAGTGATAGTTGCACAATTGAATGTCAAGGGATGGTGGTTAGACTGTTTCTTATTGGTGATGGTCATTGCCTGGCATTGGTGTGGCGCGAATGTTACTTGCCAATTGTCAGCCCAAGCCTGGATATTGTCCAGATCTTGTTGCATTTGAACATGGACTGCTTCAGTGTCTGAGGAGTTGCGAATGGTGCTGAACATTGAGCTATCATCGGCAAACATCTCCATTTCTGACCTTATGATAGAGGGAAGGTCATTGATGAAGCAGCTGAAGGTTACTGGGCCTAGGACACTACCCTAAGGGATTCCTGCAGATTTCCTTCCCTAAAGGACATTCGTGAACCAGATGGGTTTTTCTGACAATCGACAATTTCATGGTCATCAGTAGACTCTTAATTCCAGATATTTTTTATTGAATTCAAACTCCACCATCTGCCTTGGCAGGATTCGAACCCGGGCCCCCAGAACATTATCTGGGTTTCTGGATTAATAGTCGAGCGATAATACCATTAGGTCATCGCCTCCCCATAAATCATCCAGGCTCACTTACCTTCGTCCTCTTACTGGCCAAGGTTCTCACCGGCGAGGGTCACAGATGGTCCCCAGCAATGGGGATCAGATGTGATGGCCTCTCCAGTGGGACTGGAGACCATTGAAGCCCCCAGGTGGTCGAGGGAGGGCCAGGAAGTGCCCCTTGGGCAGTGCCAGCCTGTCACCGTTCACCGGGCACCGGATAGTGCCAAAGGGTTGAGGGTTGAGCCCACTTGGAGGGCAAGGCCTGGTGGGGAGCAGGGCCTGATTTGGCAGGGGGAACAAGGCCTGATAGAGTTGGGGTCTGATGGGGTGCGGGGCCATGACAGGAGGAGTCAGGGGGGATAGTTCTACAGGGAGTTGGGAAGGAGGGGCACTTGACTGGCCAGGTGGTGATCGGGGTGTGGGGGAGGGTGACAGATCTCCCAGTTACTGTGTACACTGTGTGCCTGCGCAATTGTGCCCCTAGATCTCAGCAGCTAGCCTCACAGGCGGGCTGAGATTCCACACCACGCACCACTGGCCAGGTTCAGATTACAGCCTCTGTATTGCACAGAGTGTCATAAATTACCATGACTTAGCTCACTGCAAAACATAGAATTACACTGAGAATTGTTTTGAGAAAATTCCACCCATAGTGCCTGATAATGGAACAATATTCACAAGTGCTGGGCTTCAAAGAATATCACACTCAGTGGTATAAATTACATTAGAACTGTGCATCCATTGGACTAGCTGAGCAAGCCATACAAACTTTTAAGTCTGGCCAAAAGAAGCAGTCAGGAGGAACCCTGGAAATCAGATTCTCATGCTTCCTTCTGGGTTATTGGAACACTCCACAGGCAACAACGGGTGTCCCACCAGCAAAGTTGTTCATGAACCATCATCTCAGAACAAAACTGAGACTTCTGTTTCAAAATTTGCCAGGGAGGGTGGAGGCCAGCCAATGCAATCAGAAGGCAAGTCATGATTTATGAGAGTCAGCATGGTTGTTTACGAAGGATAACACTGTGTATGTGAGGAACTTTGGTAGTGGGTCAAGTTGGGTCCCTAGAATCATTGTCTCTGAAACTGGAACCCTGACTTATCAAGCGGACATTGAAGGAAACACATAGATCATTTGAGAAATAGAGTGACGCCCCAGCAACTAGTTTTGCTGGGAAAACTAGGAAATGTAAAGATAGATGCTTGTTCCCCAGTTTAGGAAAAGCACAACTTGTTTATTTACAGGTTAAAACTATACGGAGGTTTACAGCCTCATGGTTGCAATCAGCTCCTCGGATGACCCTGAGTACTGAAGCCCGCACTTATCAGGGTGATCCCCCAGCCTGCTCCCCGATTGGTTCCCAGGTCATGTGACCTTTACTCTGCAGATTGATCCTTAAAGATACAATCACCACAAACATTCAAATAATTGGTAAGCAACGTCCTGGTAACATGTGGCAATTTTAATCATCTATATCTGTAACCCGGCTTGCAAGCATGCTTCTGATGTGCCTGCATATCATTCATGGCCATTTAAAATTAATTTGTCATTCTTAAGTATTTGACACAATGATGTATTTTTTGCACACAGAGGCAAATTGGATCTATGTTTTCATGTGTCTAAGATCACATTTACACGCCCACCAAGGGAAATTAAAGTTAAAATGATTGGCATTTTGCTGAATGAGGGATAGGGGTGGTGAAGTTAGAGAATGACCTCGGGTCAAAAGAGAAACGATGATTTAATTTGTAAGTAGATACAAAAATTGGTGAGGTGGGAGACTGAATTCCTGTGCAAGATCTCAAATAATTCAAACCATCTGCTCCAAAGTGGTCTTTGATTTCCCAAACACCTCTGCTTTTCTTAGCAAGTTACAAATTCTGGTTTGCTTTTCAGTTTCAAGTATTCAAATTAGTGCAGAAATATTTAAACCAAGACTCTTGCCTCCATGATAGCTTTGACATTTCAATTGTAAAGTTTTATTTGATTGGGTAGTATTACCAAACTCAAGAGAAGAAACCATTTTTACATGTACATACAAGGAGCATTCAGGTAAATTTCCTTTAATATTTTAACACTGTGGTTATTCCTTGAGGAAAGCTCTTGCCTGCATTGGGTAAAATGGGATAAGGCAATCTTAATGTCAAGCTGAGGAATGTATATGTTTTAACAGTGAGTTCTAATGTCATCATTAGAGACAATAGCCAGGTCTCTGCAAAAACATTACTGAGTCTAACAGCATAAAGATGCAAAATCAACGTGCAGTTATTGTTTAGGCACCATTGGGTTAATGATCATACTTCAACTGATGTTGAAGTTTTAAAGTTTATTTATTAGTGACACAAGTAGGCTTCCATTAACACTGCAATGAAGTTACTGTGAAAATCCCCCAGTCGCCACACTCCAGCACCTGTTCGGGTACACTGCATGGCCAATGCACCTAACCAGCATGTCTTTCAGACTGTGGGAGGAAACCGGAACACTCAGAGGAAACCCACGCAGTTCACGGGGAGAAAGTGCAGACTCCACACAGACAGAGACCCAAACTGGGAGTCAAACCTGGGTCCCTAGCACTGTGAGGCAGCAGTGCTGACCACTGCCACTGTGCTGCCCAGAGTACATCCCCTTTATCCAACACATAATGTGGGATGAGTCAAATTTCGCTTGAGGGGAGGTGCAAGGCCATAGCTCATGTTATCACTCCCTCAGATGCCTTTAGATTTATTTCGTTTACAAATTCTCACTCATCGTGGAGTTTATAAATGATACACAATTTCAGAGAATCTAGGGAGATAAAGCAACACAATGTCAGAGAATGTTAAAGCAAAACTGGATGCCACCAGAAAATTAATAAGTCATTTCATATTTATTTGCTCCTCAACATCTCAAAGTTACCACACTGAGCTGTGCCACTGAGACAAAGGGATATACAAACAAGGAGCAGGAGTAGGGCATTCAGCCTCTCCAGCCTGCTCCACCATTTAATAAGATCATGGCTGATTTAATAGTTACCTCAAATCTGCATCCCGCCTCCCCTTGATATCCTATCATCCCTTTGCTTACCAAGAATCCATCCAACTCAGCAAATTTAGCAAACATCCCTTCATTTGGAAATGAGGAAATGGCTGAGGCATTGAACAGGCATTTTGTGTTGGTCTTTACAGTGGAAGACACAAATAACATACCAAAAATTGATGACAGGAAGGCTATGGCAGATGAGAACCTAGAAACTATCATTATCACGAAAGAGGTAGTGTTGGGCAAGTTAATGGGGCTAAAGGTAGACAAGTCTCCTGGTCCTGATGGAATGCATCCCAGGGTACTAAAAGAAATGGCGGGAGAAATAGCAAATGCACTAGTGGTAATTTACCAAAATTCGCTGGACTCTGGGATGATTCCTGCAGATTGGAAAACAGCAAATGTGACGCCACTGTTTAAAAAAGGAGGTAGACAAAAGGCAGGTAACTATAGGCCAGTTAGCTTAACTTCTGTAGTAGGGAAAATGCTTAAATCTATCATCAAGGAAGAAATAGCGAGACATCTGGATATAAATTGTCCAATTGGTAAGATGCAGCATGGGTTCATAAAGGGCAGGTCATGTTTGACTAATTTGGTGGAATTCTTTGAGAACATTACATGTGCAGTGGACAATGAGGAACCTGTGGATGCGGTGTATCTGGATTTCCAGAAGGCATTTGACAAGATGCCGCACAAAGACTGCTACATAAGATAAAGGTGCACAGTGTTACGGGTAATGTATTAGCATGGATAGAGGATTGGTTAGCTAACAGAAAGCAAAGTGTTGGGGTAAATGGGTGTTTTCTGGTTGGCGATCAGTGACTAGTGGTGTGCCTCAGGGATCAGTGTTGGGATCGCAATTGTTTATGATTTACAAAGATGATTTGGAGTTGGGGACCAAGTGTAGTGTGTCAAAATTCGCAGATGACACTAAGATGGGTGGAAGAGCAAAGTGTGTAGAGGATGCTGAAAGTCTGCAAAGGGATATAGATAGTCTAAGTGAGTGGGCGAGGGTCTGGCAGATGGAATACAATGTTGGTAAATGTGAGGTCATCCTTTTCGGTAGGAATAACAGAAAAATTGACTATTATTTAAATGGTAAAAAATTGCAATATGCTGCTGTGCAGAGGGACCTGGGTGTCCTTCTGCAGGAATCTCAAGGAGTTGGTTTGCAGATGCAACGGGTAATTAAGAAGGCAATGGAATTTTGTCCTTCATTGCTAGAGAGATGGAGTTTAACAACAGCGAGATTATGTTGCAGCTGTATAAGGTGCTTGGTGAGACCACACCTGGAGTACTGTGTACAGTTTTGGTCTCCTTACTTGAGAAAGGATATACTGGCACTGGAAGGGGTGCAGTAGAGATTCACTAGGTTGATTCCAGAGTTGAGAGGGTTGGCTTATGAGGAGAGACTGAGTAGACTGGGGCTATACTCATTGGAATTCAGAAGAATGAGGGGAGATCTTATAGAAACATATAAGATTATGAAGGGAATAGATAACATAGAAGCAGGGAAGTTGTTTCCACTAGCGGGTGAAACTAGAACTAGGGGGCATGGCCTCAAACTAAGGGGAAGCAGATTTAGGACTGAGTTGAGGAGGAACTTCTTCACACAAAGGGTTGTGAATCTGTGGAATTCCCTGCCCAGTGAAGCAGTTGAGGCTACCTCATTGAATGTTTTTAAGGCAAGGATAGATACATTTTTGAACAGTAAAGGAATTAAGGGTTATGGTGAGCGGGCGGGTAAGTGGAGCTGAGTCCACAAAAAGATCAGCCATGATCTTATTGAATGGCGGTGCAGGCTCGAGGGGCCAGATGGCCTACTCCTGCTCCTAGTTCTCATATTGAAGTCATTTGTATAAATTGTAAACAGTTCAGATCCCAGCACTGATCCCTGTGGCACACCATTCATTTGTCAACTTCAAAAAGACCCATTTATTATCTACTCTCTGCTTCCTGTTAGCCAGCCAATCTTCTATCGATGTCAATACATTACCCTCTATAACATGAGGTTTTATTTCCTACAATAACCTTTGATGTGGCACTTTATCAAATGCTTTCTGGAAATTTAAGTACAGTTCATCCACTGGTTCCCCTTCATCCATAGTACAGGTTACTTCCTCAAAGAATTCTGAAAAGTTGGTGAAATAGGATCTCCCTTTCACAAAACCATGTTGACTCTGCCTGATTATCTTGTGTTTATCCAAGTGCCCTTTAACAATAACTTCTAACGTTTTCCCTATGACATATATTAAGCTCATTGGCCTGTGGTTTCCCTGCTTTCTGTCTCTCTCCCTTTTTGAATAATGTAGTTATATTTGCATTGAGTACTTGAGGGGATTTAAAAGTATTGAATAAGCTTTCAGGATTGAGAATGTTTTCCTTACATAGTAAAGTCTGTATCAATCTTCTGGTGCAATGGTAGTGTCCCTACCTCTAAGCTAGAAACTCCAGGTTTAAGTCCTATTTCAGGGATTGATGGCGAAGGAAAATGCTTTCATGATGTGGCCTAACAGGTTGATTATCAGCCTGTACAGCCTTCCAATATGCCTGATGGCAGGCAGTAAGAGTGGGAAAGTTTTCTACTCAGCCGTACTGCAGAAGGCAATGAAATACCACTGCAGTATTTTGGAACATAATCATGGATCAGTCCAGTGTAAGTCCATGTTTGTCAACACTATCTTAAGGGTATGGTAACATAACGTGGAGGAGGAGGAAATATGTAATAGATATTTAAAACTTTATTTTGTCTCAACAAGGCTCTTGAGATCCGCCCAAGGTGGATACTGAATGAATTGGCATGTCGGGTGTAAGGGACAGGGTGGTGGGTCAGGGGCATGGGTTGGCATTAAACTGACATAGGGGCTATAAGAAGTCATGGGTGGGGTTCATAAGTTGGCACTAGGTTGGCATAGGAACTAAAAGGGGCATGGGGTGGATGGTGGGCAAGGGTTGAGATGGGTTGGCATATACAGGCATGGGAGGTGGATAGGGGGATAGTGAGGCCACAAGGGCCTAACATTTAACAAATCAATTGGGATAAACATAGCTAAAGCAGGCCTTTTAAATGAGTGTATTGGCACTCAACAGCCTCTGTGGCTGCTGCAATCTGCATCTAGGTCTGGTGGGCCTGACTCTATCCACACTGATGTTGTGAGCCAGGAGATTTCCTGACTCTACACACACCTCAGGAGTAAAAATCCAGGCCATAAAATAATTTGGAACCTGTTCACAGGTTAAAAAGAGCATTTTATTTGAAAATCTCCATTCAATTCCTTCCTGTTACAAACTTCCCTATGATCTAAGTAAAATGTTTGTTAGCTACAGTTTCCTTATCCTCAGTATCAACACATAACCTGTTCCCATTGATTCACAAGAAAATTAGATGCAGAGAACATCTATATTGGAAGATGGGGACATTGTGTTAGTATCACTGGGTTAGTAACCCAAAGGGTCAGGCTAATGCTCTGGGGTCATTGGTTCAAATCCCAATGAAATTTGAATTTAGTCAATAAATCTGGAATTAAAAGCTAGTCTCAGTGACGGTGACCACGAACAGCTATTATCAATTGTTGTAAAAACCCATCTTATTCACTAACTTCCTTTACAGAAGGAAATCTGGTCAGGCCTGCATGTAACGCCAGACCCATAACAATGCGGTTGATTCTTAAGTGCCCTCTGAAATGGGCAATTAGGGACGGGCAACAAATGTTAGCCTTGCCAATGATACGCACAACCTATGGAAGGATAAAACAAATGGAGTTTTCTGGAATCTAATACCTGTCAGGTTGGAGTCTTTCCTTTCCCAGTGTAAAGTTAGTTGATCCCAGGATTCCTAAAAGGTTTAACCCCTGTACCACTGCACTTATACTGCCACAAAGGGAATTCAGGAATTTTCAGTCCATTTATCCTAGGTGCAGAAAATATGTTAAATCACAATTTTAAAAACTCTAATGTGCAGTTCTTCAGCAAGATAATTTTTTAAAAATATATATTTGAAGCATTTAAAAGCCAAATCTTTGAAGAAACTAGCTAAGGAGCAATTTAACTCTATCTGCCCGGCAGACACAGAATGGGCAGTTAAGTCAGCCAGGTCCCACAAGTTTAGGAATCTTCTACGCTTACCCCTTTATCTCTCGAAATTCGCTCTCCAACTTACTGGTGCTTATTTTGTAAATTGAGTTTGTGTCTTTATATGCCCTGTTTGTGAACAGAACTCCCACTCACCTGATGAAGGAGCAGCGCTCTGAAAGCATGTGGCTTGTGCTACCAAATAAACCTGTTGGACTTTAACCTGGTGTTGTGAGACTTCTTATTGGGGTGAGAAGCCAGCCTGGGTTGAGGGATTGGTAGGAGTGGTGTTCTGTTTATGCATGAAAACTCTTGTGCTGCTGGGATTGGTGGGGGGAGATGGGGAGGAAGGGTAGGTTGTTGTCCACATTGTACCTATCTAACATTTAACAAAAAATATTTCAGCACTTGATGGCTTAGATTTTTGTACTAACTATCTTTGTAATATTTCTCTTGTAGGAGGGAGTGGGAAGGAGACAAAAGGTTTATTAAAGCAAATACTGCGTTGGGTCAATTGAAGGCCTTTGCTTAAATGAATTCAGTGAGTGCTAAATCAAAGCAGCCAAAGCTGGTATTTCTTGTACAGCTTTGAAGTTTCCTCCTTATACAATCAAAATATGATACATGTGGTTAACATGCTGGGATCACCACACTGCCAGAATTTGTGATAGCTTTGTGTTTGTTTTTAGAAATAAGCTGGAACACCAGGAATATATAAAGATGTTTGCAGAGTGAGACTTTCTACGTTGTGATTCCCTCCCCCACACCAATCCATAGATAAAGAAATTAATGTTCATTATTTTAAATAAACTTTAGTAAATTTTCCATCTACAAGTTTAGGTAATTAGGCCTTTACTATCTTGGAGTGGCAATCAGCATCAGACCTCGGGTAGGGTATGGCACGGTGGCACAATGCTAAAGCAAACATTTTATCAGTTTAAAAAAAAACTATAATATGGTACTGAAAATGATGAAAGGAAAATTTGTAAAGTGGATGTCTGGAGCTCAGTCACCATTCTTTCTGGTGCAGCATCCTCTGCCATCAATATTTCACATGCTTGTTTCAAATGCCTTTTCTTGTCAGCTTGGATGTTGTATGTCCCTCTTGTGGGGGACTATGAATTGGTTACAATTTAAATGGGTTTTTGGAGTAAGTAAGGAGATGGATTAAATGTTTGCCCGGTCCACTCCACACATTGGCTTTGTGACATTAAGAATGGAGTAAAAAATTTTTTAAAGTGAAAAAAAACAACTGGAATTCAGCTGTATGCTGAGGAGATGGAAAACATCCTGCTAATAAACTGCAAAAAATATTGCAACACTCTCTACTATCACAGCTTTGCTATGGCTTTGTGAACAGCAGCATTGAGGTGTAAGCCAAAGACTGTAGCTTGAAATTCTATGCCTGTTAGCAAGTGGAAAACATTGAAGCACAATTGAAGTGTATTGTTATTATTAAGGAACGAATAAAAGAGGAAAAGGGATTGATATTCCTCTCCTTTGCACCAGGTGACAGCCAAGACAACATGGTCGAAGCCCATAATGCAGTTTTAACCTTGGTCGGGAAGAGGGTGCGGAGTGGCTGCACTTGCAACAGGTCACAATAATAATATTTCAAGAGGTGAGAAAGGTTTAATGGCAACTTTTCATTCTCCTCCAGAATTATTTTATCAGGCTTCCTAGTGGAAGTTTCCCTCGAGGAATCAAATATTATTGTACTCTGCCCTGCTCTATGTATGGTGCCACGTACTGGAGCCCACCAGAAAGCAGGGTTCTTTTCTCATAAAAGTTGAAAGAAGCTTTTCCGGGCTGAGGCCTTCTAACAGCTCTTTTATACCGCTCAGTATTGGATTATTTGACATTATTATACTGAAATCCAGTGTTTCAGTTCCCAGAACGGTTCAGAAATATAAATGGTTTGGATATTTGGACAGAGACCGTACAATCTCTTTACATGTAATTATATTTTCAGATACCACAATGTTGCCAGTTGTCACCAGAACAACATATTTTATTTGCTTGTTTTAGCAAATTGAGATCTTGAGGAAATTATCGTCTGTACACTTTGTCGTATTTAACACTGTGTCTGTTCAGGTAGGGCATTTATGGTTTGAGCAAAGAATACATTGTGTCAGCTGCAGATCATTGCCAACAAAGATAAGTGCTTTTAAGAAAAATGGGGGTGTGGGATCTTTATCTTTTATAACATGAAATAATAACATCTTCAGCCTGCTTCTTTTAAAGATGTTGTTTACTAAATAAGGAAAGCCAAAGGTTTATGTTGATATCTATTGGGAGCTGGTACCATTATCAACATTACATTACTCGGGACATAATCCATCTTCTGGAAAGAAAATCACACGTGCACAGCAATCCAAAGACATCAATCCTTCTGTTTTATCAAAGTGAAAATCTAAACTATGGAATGTTTTTTTATTACTGTACAATTGCGAAATCTAAACTGCAACAATGCTAAAATAACAAACAGCAATGTTAAAAGCTGACCAACAGAAATCCCCAGGGATCCTTCATTTTCTCCGTTATACCAGATTGGGGAACATATGTCTTTTTCTGATGCAAAATCATTTTGGCTTTTTAAGTGCGATCCAAGTCTTTTTGGGATTATCTTTTTATCTTCAATCATCTGTTTTTTCTTTGGCTGTGTATCTTTTCTATTTTATTTTTCCCTGTGTCACTGCCTGATATTAACGGCTGATCAGGAAACAGGATTCCATTTTTGTAGGAAATGCACAAGCTTGTGCATCAAGCTAGGACAGAAGAAAGCTGGGCTGTCATGTTCCCCAGAACCAAATACCTTACCAGTAACTTGCATTTATACAGCCCATTGAACAAAATATAATCAGTCAAAAATTGACACTGAGCTAAAGGAGCAGATATTAGGACAGGTAACCGAAAGCTTGGTTAAGGAGGCAAGTTTTAGTAAGTGTCTTAAAGAGGGGAGTTTCAGTGGCTTAAGGAGGGAATTCCCCTACTTACAGGGTAAATTCTGTGAGGTCCCTGATCACTAATTGGATTGCCTTGCAGCCTGTGCAAATTGGAGTTAGCACCGCTGCCTCACAGCGCCAGGGACCTGGGTTCAAGTCCTGGCTTGGGTCACTGTCTGTGTGGAATCTGCACATTCTCCCCGTGTCTGCGTGGGTTTCCTCTGTGTGCTCCGGCTTCCTCCCACAGTCCGAAAGATGTGCTGGTTAGGTGTATTGGCCATGCTAAATTCTCCCTCAGTGTACCCGATCAGGCGCTGGAGCGTGGCAACTAGGGGATTTTCACAGTAACTCCATTGCAGCGTTAGTGTAAGCTTACTTGTGACACTAATAAATAAAAAAAAAACTAAACTGAAATGTCCCAGGCAGTGTGCTCATGATTTTCTGAAAAACTTGAACTGTGTGTGCAGTGTTAGGAACTCGTAAAAATTATCCTTTGTGCAAAGCAATCGTTGATCATTATTCATTAATTCATCAACAGGAAGATATTTATGCATACTCCTCCGCATGTGGCCATTTATGTGCACATGCCCTCCACTTAACCAGGAAAGGGAAACAATGGCACAGGTTATAAAAATGAATCAATGCATTGGATGGTCTGCAGTCAGTAGTATCAAAGCAAATCTTCAGATAATGGCTTAAAACTACTCAAGATTTCCTCATAATTTAGGCATAATTTGAATTCTGTTGAAATTACCGTCGATAATTATTCCAGGATGTCCACTATTGTCTAGAATTGGTATCAAATTTCCCAGAAATATTACTATAGTCAGATAAAAAAATGTAATGTGAATTGGTAGAACATCCATTAAACCACTTTCATGAAAGAAAAACTGAACAATTTCTCCAAAGAGGTTGACAAGGAAAGATTGCCTTTGAGTGTTATCTGTAATATTAGTCCATTTAAATAGAATGAATTAATAATTCCAATACATACAAATGACAATAAAAATATTTTGCTTAGTGACAGGTTTGTAAATCCTGTGAAATTTAGTTGTTACCAAATACATGCTGCTATTGGAAGTATCAAACTGAAATATGAATGAAAATAAGAACATCAGAAATTGGAAAGGCTTTTCAGTCCCTTGGGCCAAATCTGCCATTGAATATGATCATGGCTGATCTTCAACGTCAACTCCACTCTCCCACTGTAAAGGTGCTTGTTCACCAGTTTCAGTAAAACACAACTCATTTATTTACAAATGAAAACTTTACAAAGGCTTGCAATCTCATGCTTGCAACTCCCAAGATGACTCTGAATCCAGAGGACCCCACTTAACTGGGTGATCCCCCCACCCAACTCTCCAATTGGCTCCCCATGTCACGTAACCCTTACTCTGCAGATTGATCCTTAAATGGACAATCAACACATCCCTCCCCACAAGTCCTTTTATACAAGTGTCAATACTCAATTTACACAGTCCAATTTAGTTTATACAATTAGTCAATGATAAATTATGTCTTTCAAGGGGTTTCCGAATCCTTGTGGAGTGGTGTAACTCCTCTGTCTGGAGTACTTCCACGGGATTGCTGGCAACTGAAACCACAATGACAGGCACCTCTTCAGGCACAGGCACAGGCAGTTCAGTTCCATCTGTTTCCATGGAGATGTTAGTTGTGCCTGCACAGGGCAACCAGGTACTTTAATATTAAAACAGTCACCAACATTTCCTGATGGTAATATACTTCCTGATGGTAATACTGGCTGCTGGAGCACCTCTCTTTATCCTCAACTGTTCTGTGTGTTTTCGGATGATCCTTTCTTTGACTTCCACTTGATAAGACAGGGGTCCAGTTTTAGACATGATTCCAAGGGCCCAACTGAACACAACCAAAATTCCTCACATACATAGCGTCATCTGCCATAAATGACCATGTTGACTGATGTGGAGATGCCGGCGTTGGACTGGGGTAAACACAGTAAGAAGTTTAACAACACCAGGTTAAAGTCCAACAGGTTTATTTGGTAGCAAAAGCCACACAAGCTTTCGAGGCTCTGAGCCCCTTCTTCAGGTGAGTGGGAATTCTGTTCACAAACAGAACTTATAAGACACAGACTCAATTTACATGAATAATGGTTGGAATGCGAATACTTACAACTAATCCAGTCTTTAAGAAACAAAACAATGGGAGTGGAGAGAGCATCAAGACAGGCTAAAAAGATGTGTATGTTGACTGATACAGACGATGTCCAAAAAGTTCAACCCCATGAACATTTCTGTGGTATTGGAGCAGCTGTAACAGTTTCTTGTAGAGTAGGCACCTGAGTGCATCTGCATTTGTTATGTGTGCTCCAGGTCGGTGCTTGAATGTTTATTCATAGGTGGACAGGATTAACACCCAATGTTGAATTCTTGCCGATGCGATTGGTGGAATAGCCTTGTCTTCTTTAAAAAAGATCTGTAATAACTCTGGTTCACCAGTTAGGTAACTAACAACTGTAATATTTATTCACATACAATTATAATACAGACATAGTGCAGCCTTGTGCTACCAGTCATCTTCCAGGATTGAATCTGCTAGGCAAGCCCGGGCTTGTTAGGGTGATTCCCTCACCTTGGCCACTGATTGGTTACCTGGGTCACGTAACCCTCTCTCCAGTTCGACCCTTGAAGAGACCAAACACCACAAGTACCCAAGAGCAATTTCTGTGGTCAGAAACAATGGTAAAGTGCCGCCCATACAAGTACTGGTGGAATTTCCTGATATCAAGAACTATTCATTATCCTTCTCTCTCAATTTGTGAGTAGCCATCTTCAGTCTGAGAGGGTTTTGGAATGTGGCCTATTGGCCTTTCAGATCCGTCGTCCACCTCATGGGATAGAAACATAGAAACATAGAAAATAGAAGCAGGAGTAGGCCATTCAGCCCTTTGAGCCTGCTCCACCATTTATTTGATCATGGCTGATCATCAAATTCAATATCCTGATCCCCCCTTCTCCCCATGTCCCTTCATCCCATTAGCCCCATGAGCTATATCTAATTTCTTCTTGAAACAACGTTTTGGCCTCAACTACTTTCTGTGGTAGTGAATTCCACAGATTCACCAATCTCTGGGTGAAGAAATTTGATGCACCAATGCCATAAGGAGAAGCATGCAGGTCAGCACTAACTCCTTAGATGGGTCAAAAATAGGTTTGAAGAATGCAGCAATTGTCTTACTCTGTTAAAAATTTATTTTTGTGTCATCTTCCAAGACAACGCTTGTGCTTCTACAGCAGAATATGCAATGGGGCCAATAATTCGGTTAAAAAAAATTAATGGTAATTTACCATTCCTAAAAATGATTTGAAAACAGATGTGGTTTTGAGGGCTTGTGCCTCTTTTATGGCTCTGACTTTGTCATCCATGAGGTGCAATCCTTGTGTATCTTCATGGTACCCCAGGTAAGTTCCCTTTGTGGCTTTAAAAGTACATTTCTCCTCATGCAGGTGAACTCCAGCCTCTTGAAATTTCCTCTGTACCTACTCTAAGTTTGCCAGATGCTTGGCTTCTATCGCTCCAGTTATGAGAACATCATCGAGATACACCATAACTCATGACAACCCCTGCAGCAGACTCTCCATTGCCTGCTCAAAGATTGCACATGCCGAAGACTCACCAAAAAGCCAGCATGTGTATTGGAACGATCCTTTGTGTGTGTTCATTATGCATAACCACAGGAAGCATTGTTTACTTCGAGTTGCTGATGTGTGTGACTCATATTCAGATTTCTATGAGATTGACCCCAAGCCAGTTTTACAAACAGGTCTTCAATCTTTAGGATTGGATATTTATCCAACTTGGCGTTCTGATTAACTGTTAATTTGTAGTCACCACAAATATGCACAGCTTTGTCCAGTTTCAGTACGGGAAATATGGGTGTTGTCTGTTCCGAGAACTGAATTGGTTGGAAAATGCCCAATTCTTCCAATCTCTTTAATTCAGTATCTACATTTTCTCATAAAGCCTATGGTGGTGATTCTCCCAGTCCGCTGCGCTGCTTTTGTTGCACAGCAGGCCAGGAGACTCAAGTGGAGGCTGTTTCGCGGGCTCCCTGCTGGTACCACAGCGTCAGCAATTGAACTGGCTCGTGATCGGGAGGCCGACAGTGTGGGGCCACTGCGTACGCGCCGATGTGGACGCTGACAGATCGGCGCGTGTGCAGTAGCCCGCTCAGCGCTATGCTGCCGGCCTTTCCTGCCCCCTAAATTTCAGCATGATTCACACTGAGACTCTCTGCAGTGCACAGAGTGTGGGAGATTCATTTTGAAACTCCCGCTGAAAACACCTGCAGGATTTACTCCAGTTTTTGCGCGAATTCGACTCTTAGATTTTTTGGGGGAGAATCGCCCCCATGGTACTGGTCTAGCCCTAAAGAGTCAAAGGATCACCCCTAGATCCACATAGATCTTTGCTTTCTGGTCTTTTATTTTGCTTAATTCATCCTTGAGGACACTCCCGTAATTCTTCATCACTTTCAACAATCCTTCCCACTCTTGGAAAATCCTGGTCCCGCAGTAAAATCCCAGTCCTGGCCACAGTCCTCTTCAAATTCAATAGTGAATTCCTTCTCTCAAGCACCAATATGTTTGTTTGTCTATCAGAGTAGCTGATGTCCCAGTATCAACTTTTATCTGAAGAGGCTTCCCATTTACCTGGATCATTACGGTAATCGGAGCTACCTTGTCCGCTTTTATATTAAACCGAGGGTGAATATTTAAGTCCTTGATGCTTGAGAGAAGGAGTTCAACTATTGAATTTGAGGAGTACTGCAGCCAAGTTAACAACTTATTCTGGAGATACAAATGGTGGGCATTGCAATGGTACCTGTAAGCTATGGGCAAAGGTCTGTTCACTTCCCTGTGATCATGGTAACATGCCACCTCATGCCTGCTGAAGGGAGGAGGAGGAGGCATCCCAGTGAGACCAATTCAGCCTGGGTGTAGGTCACAAAGGAGGTTAGCAGCCACAGGGTCATCTGAAGGATACAGCTGCTACACATTTGAAAGCATGGTTTGAGCACAGCATATTCATTAAATTTGCAGAAGAATAAATGCCAGAGAAAGGGACAGGACTGGCGCCAAGCCAACATGTCCATTTTCATGTTGGCCCTCTGGAGGAGGAAGTTCTAAAATTGCAGCAAATCAATTGAATTACACCATTGAGTGAGGTAAGGTTGCAGGAAGGCCCCAGGGTGGTCAGATCCTGAGGGTGTATAGTTTTCTCCTGCAAACCATGCAGAAGAAAGGGTTGGGGGATTGGTGGGGGGAGGGGGGGGGACTGTGGTGATAGGGTTCTTGGAAACTGAGGAAGGTTTGGGGAGGTAGAATCGACGGATTTTGTTTTTGGAGGTGTGCAGTGTTTGGGAGGGATGTATATCAGTGTTGCAGGGCCTAAGGTTCTAAATATAGTTATGGCTCGATGTCAGTTGTGTGTGTTTTTAGGAAGTGTGTCTCTCTGAAGTCACCTCAAATGATGTTGGTATCCTTCATTTTCCTTGTTTGTTTCCCCCACGTGTGGAACATTGGCAGCTGCAGCCACCAGCCCTAACTGGACCAATGTTGATCTCTGAGGAAAAGGCACGGATGATAGGTATATATACTGATCTGCACTCCATCACCTTGTCTCTGAGTTCTGGTGCCCTGAGCCAGGGCCAGAGGGAGCTGAGGAGCTGGGGTCACTTCCAGGCCCTGCGTCCTCTCAGGAGAGCAGAGAAACCAAAACAACTTCATGGTAGAGGATGGGCAGCTGCTGCCTCCGAAGTGGGCATCACTTAGGGTGCTTCTGATGGTGACAACCCCTCCTCTGCCTTTTTGCCATTGACACATGAGTGTAGCAGCAACAGGTAAGATGCCTGCCACTGTGCAGGAGCCTCCCAGCATGCCAGGACCATCATGGCGTCAGGCAATAGATGGTGCTTGCCAATATCATCCCAGGCAAAGGTCAGCAGCCTGGCTCCAGTAGAGCTAGCACTAAGAGAGGAGCACAATATTGTAGCACCCATTTAGAAAGTACCACACCAGTCACATGTGAGTTCACAAGGGTGATTGTTGAGTTTTGAGAGGTTTGAAAATTGTGGATTCATTTTGCTATTACATAACTGTTCTTTTCACTTGATGCTCCTCCGACTGTATTATTGTTTCATGTTTGTGATAGGATGGTTTTGATTTGGATTAAGAGCACACTGTTAAGGGAGATTTCTCATGTGGGTTCCTCTGATTACTCCATCTGGCATCTCAGCATTGGTACACGCATAGGTGGTCCTGATGTTTATGCGTGGGAGATATCAGGAAAAGATAAGTGTAGCCACAATGTTTTCATTGAGCAAATGTCACAAAGCTCATGGAATCTTCAAATTATCAGGGAATCTCGCTGCTCTTTGCCATCCAAAACCTTGTACAGCTGGCTGGTGTGACTCACCCTCCTCATCATCAGATTTTTCATCAGAGGATGTGGCTCTCTTCATCAGATCTTCCTCTGCCAGAGCTTCCCCTCCCTGAAGTTTTAGGTTGCGCAAGGCACAACCGTCAGTAATCCTCAAGAATATTACAGAATATCACAGAGAATGTTTTCTTATTGCTGGCCCTGGTAGATGTGTGACCATCATTGTACCTCCTCTCAGGCTGTGTGTGTGTATTTCTTACTAGGATCATTAGCCAGCTTTTGAAAGGATAACTTGTATTGTTAAGAAACCAGCCATTCAAAGGTTCCAGGCCTTGAATATCCCTCGCCCCTGGGGATGCCTAAGTGTATATGAATCTTCAGTGTGCTCCCTGGATACCACGCACACGGCTGCATTATCCTTTACCTATGATCACGCACATTGATGGACTGATATTTTCTATTATCAAATGCCCTGGCTCTCCAGATGGAGCTTTTATTGCCACAAGTGTACAATCGATGACCTCTTGAACCTTCAGAAATCCAGCCATGCCAGCAAAGCCTCTGGATCCGACTCTGGCTCTGTCTGCTTGACTGGCATTGTCATTGGTAAATGAAGGAAACTCATAGCACACCTGAAAATAGCTCTGTCAGAACCTTTATATTGTGACAGGAAGCCGGCTGCAAAATTTCACTAAGGTCTCCAAATGATGCCTGGAATAAGCCAGGGACACAGAAAATCAAGGCCACAGTGATTTTCAATGCTACAGGAAATTGGGGAGTCATGAACATAATTGGAGGCAATCTCCCCAGACACCATGTCACACAGGGATGTGATAGTCTCTCTTGAGTTGTGCAGTCAACTGGGGCACTGGCGTTCAGTCATCTGGAGCTATATCATCCTGTACACATGGTTAGTCGGGTAGTGCCTTCAACAACCTCTTCCTGCCAGTGTTTGCTGATTGTCCTCCATATCCCCTTGCACAGCAGCAGCTAACCACCTTGCTGAACTAAAGGCAACATCTTTCCTTCATGCTCAGCTGCCTTCCTCTATTCCTTTCTCTTCCTCTTCTCCTCACTGGAGGAGGAGCCTCCTACAGAATGCACAATTCTCATGGGATCTAATGGTCCAATGTTGGAGTATACAAACTAGATTGTGGCGCTTTCTGCAAGCCCCCTTCCCTGAGAAAATGCAGGCTGGAAATGATGATAAATAAGTCAATCCACTGTGAAACTCTCCCACATTCAGCATCAGAGTCCACTGTTGGACGCAGCTACAGTCTCACTTTGAGCCTTTGTAACACATTCTCATACCTCCCTCTAAACATTTTTCACATGCACCCACCAAAAAATGGCATGGGCAATGTAAAATTTAAGTTGATTGCCTTGACAACAAACTTAATATCTTGTTCATTTGTGTATTTTTAAATGGCAGGCCGTCGAATCCAGCACCCGCCTGACTTCCGTATTGTTGGAGACCGGCACGATGAAGTCAGATGGGTAGCCTGATAACATGACGCTGGATTTTAGGCATGGGCAGTGGGGTGGGGTAGTGGGGGGGGTAGTGGTGTGGTGTAGTGGGGGGGGACAGTGCAATGGGAGATAGTGGGGGGGGAGATAGTGGGGGGGGTGATAGTGGGGGGGAGATAGTGGGGGAGGAGACAGTGGAGGAGGAGACAGTGGGGTTGGATTAATGGGAGGGGAATAGTGGGGTGGGATAGCGGGGTGGGATAGCGGGGTGGGAGATAGTGCGGGGATAGTGGGGGTGGGGAGATAGTTGGGGGGGGGGGGGGGAGTGGTTTGGGGGGTGTCTGTCTCCAAAACAGTAAATATAAAATTCACCGCTACATCTTAACTCAACTCCAATATTTACAAAATATTTAGTTTATATCTTTCGTTGGATGGGTCTGCTTACCATGTTGTTCTAATGATAAAAACAGTACCCTGCAGGGTTTGCAAACAAAAACGGCAAGTACAGCCAGTAAGAGGACAGCATCAGGTCTTTTCCTATATCCAGTGCTTTGATCTTTATTTAATAAGTGACATTAATAACTGATTCATCAAAGCCGCTAGGTAGTAACAAACATTAAAAACTGAAACATTTTTCGTCATCATCCACTCTTCTCCTAATTTTTGTGAATTTTCTGGATGTAAGTTCTTTCAAAGTAGTTATATAGTTTCCCATGACACAGTTGTCTGTGTTTATGCTGTGAATTCCACAGACTCATGTAGTGCATCGAACCCTGCGTGACTGTTGCAGCAAAAGATCTATTTATTTTTGTACCGAAGACCTAGAGAAAACAAGCATCAGCGCTAATGTGTCTATCCGAGCTCTGGTTAAGTATTTTTTTCTTCCATGAAATATTTCCCTTCATCTCCTTTGAAGTCTAACTTCAGGGATGCCAACCCTCGACCAAACGACTTTTTATGCGTGACCTTTACAGTGAGACTTGTCAGGCTCTTTGACCTCTGGTACCATCTAGACTGAGCCTAATCCTGTTCTTATTCAGTATCCACTGGAAGTGCCTGGATAACAATTAAGATTGAGAAGCCAATCTTTCTTCCTCCTCTTCACTTCTAGATGCCTCTCTAACTCTAGTTGTTGGTACACAGGGCTCATATCAAGTTTAGTATAAGTTAATCCTCCTGCTAATTTGGCGTACAAATCTTCAATTTTTGGTACTGGGTATCAATCCAAATTTGCTGCTTGATTGACAGTTACTTTGTAGTCCCCACAAATCCTAATGGGTCTATCTGGCTTAACCACTGGCATGATGGGAGCCGCCCACTCCAAAAACTGTACAGGTTTGACGATGCCTAATTCTTCCAACCGCTTGAGTTCAGACTCAACCTTCTCGTGTAAGGCGTGGGAAACAGGTCAGGCTCTGTAAGACTATAGCCTCAGGATCCACGTATATCTTTGCTTTTAGGTCCTGTATCTTGCCTAACCCATCTTGGAACACCTCTTGGAATTATTTTTAAGACATCATGGAAGATTCCATCATTGACTTTGAAGATTCCTGGCCAATTTAATTTAATTTGGTGAAGCCAATCTTGGTTCATCAAACTTGGCCCTTGGCCCCCTACTACTATTATAGGTAATTGAGCTGACTGATGGCAGTAGCTTACTGGCATTAATGCTGTTCCTACAGCTGCCCCAGTATATGTTGCAATCCTGGCAGTCATGCTTCTTAACTTTAGGGGCTGAACCCCTTTTTGTAAATAACAATACATTTGTACTCCAACAACTGTAGCAGAGGCACCCATGTTCACCTCCCTTCTGATGGCTGACTGTTCATCATCAACATAATCATAATTGGAGCCATCTTGTCCACCTTAATGTTGTTTAACTTGTATAATTCACAATCATTTTCAAGTTTATTCTCAACACTGTAGTACTGGAGTCGGAGTTTTTTTTGCTCGTCCCCGGTAGAAACATAGAAGATAGGAGCAGGAGGAGGCCATTTGGCCCTTCCAGCCTGCTCTGCGATCATGGCTGATCATCCAGCTCAATAGCCTAATCCTGCTTTTTTCCCATAACCTTTGATCCCATTTGCTGCAAGTGCTATATCCAGCCACCTCTTGAATACATTCAATGTTTTGGCATCAACTACTTCCTGTGGTACTGAATTCCACAGGCTCACCACTCTTTTGGTGAAGAAATGTCTCCTCACCTCCATCCTAAATGGTCTACCCTGAATCCTCAGACTGTGACTCCAGGTTCTGGACTCCCCCACCATCAGGAATATCCTCCCTGCATCTACCCTGTCTAGTCCTGTTAGAATTTTATAAGTCTCTATGAGATTCCCCCTCATTCGTCTGAACTCCAGTGAAAACAATCCTAACCTAGTCAATCTCTCCTCATACATCAGTCCCACCATCCCCGGAATCAGCCTGGTAAACCTTTGCTGCACTCCCACGAGAGAAAGAACATCCTTCCTCAGAAAAAGAGACCAAAGCTGCACACAATAATCTAGTTGTGGCCTCACCAAGGCCCTGTATAATTGCAACAATACATCCCTGCTCATAGAATCATAGAATCATAGAAACCTTACAGTGCAGAAAGAGGCCATCTGGCCCATTGAGTCTGCACCGACCACAATCCCACCCAGGCCCTATCCCCATATCCCTACACATTTACCCGCTAATCCCTCTAACCTACACATCTCAGGACATTAAGGGGCAATTTTAGCATAGCCAATCAACCTAACCCACATATCTTTGGACTGTGGGAGGAAACCGGAGCACCCAGAGGAAACCCACACAGACACAAAGAGAATGTGCAAAACTCCACACAGACAGTGACCCAAGCCGGAATCGAACTCAGGTCCCTGGAGCTGTGAAGCAGCAGTGCTAACCACTGTGCTACCGTGCTGCCCCAATACTCGAAACCTCTTGTAATGAAGGCCAACATGCCATTTGCCTTTTTTACCATCTGCTGTACCTGCATGCTTACCTTCAGTGACTGGTGCACAAGGACACCCAGGTCCCGCTGCACACTCCCCTCTCCCAATTTAAAGCCATTCAGGTAATAATCTGCCTTCTTGTTTTTGCTTCCAAAGTGAATAACCTCACATTTATCCAAATTATACTGCATCAGCCATTGATTTGCCCACTCACCGAACCGGTCCAGATCATTCTGCATCCTTGTCACGGTTCACCCTTCCACTCAACTTGGTAGCATCTGCAAACTTTGAGATGTTACATTTTGTTCCCTCATCCAAATCATTGATATATATTGTGAATAGCTGGGGTTCCAGCACCGATCCCTGTGGCAATCCACTAGTTACTGCCTGCCAATTTGAAAAGCACCCATTAATTCCTATTCTTTGTTTCCTTTCTGCCAACCAGTTTTCTATCCACCTCAATAACTTCCTCCAATCCCAAGTGCTTTAATCTTGCATGATAATCTCTTATGTGGGACTTTGTCAAATGCTTTCTGAAAGTCCAAATATACCACACCAACTGGCTCCCCCTCGT
This sequence comes from Mustelus asterias, assembly GCF_964213995.1. Classification (NCBI taxonomy): domain Eukaryota; kingdom Metazoa; phylum Chordata; class Chondrichthyes; order Carcharhiniformes; family Triakidae; genus Mustelus; species Mustelus asterias. The sequence continues at coordinate 96,076,483 of NC_135808.1, forward strand.
CAACTCTACTAATTACATCTTCAAAGAATTCCTCTGCTTGGGCTTTGCTTAGTCTTGCATTTTCTACCAACTTGCCTCCTCCTATTGAAGGCATAACATGCCAGATCCCTGAAGTTATGTCTCTCCTGGGGGTGCTCACCCCCATACCAGTACTATTCTTCATAGCTCCTGGACCAAATTCCCTATATCTCTGCAATCTCTTTCGCTCCATGCCTCTTTGCTCATTAGTTTCTGTGCCCCTGGGGTGGCACGGTGGCACAGTGGGTTAGCACTGCTGCTTCACAGCACCAGGGACCTGGGTTTGATTCCAGGCTTGGGTCACTATCTGTGGAGTTTGCATGTTCTCCCCGTGTTTGCGTGGTTTCTTCCGGATGCTCCGGTTTTCTCCCACAGTCCAAAAATGTGCGGGTTCGGTGAATTAGCCATACTAAATTCTCCCTCAGTGTACCCGAACAGGCGCCGGAGTGTGGCGACTCTTGGATTTTCACCGTAACTTCACTGCAGTGAGAATGTAAGCCCACTTGTGACACTAATAAATAAACTAAAAACTTTAAACATCTGCCTTGATTACCACTGGTTTCCCACCAAACTTGGTGGACCTCACATGCCTCCACACTCTGCAGCTTCATCACCTTTCCGGTCAGCATTTCTATACCCTGGGTGACCTCTAATGTTTTTTTTAAAGCAATCCCTGCTTCTGCTAATAATTTCTTTTGTATAGTCATGTTGTTATCACCACAGACGAGCCTGTCTCTTAACATGTCCTTGCGTGCAGACCCAAACTCGCACTTTTCAGTCGTTTGTCTTAGGCACACCATGAAAGCCAATGTTGACTCCCCTGGGGCTTTAGTCATCAAATTAAACTTGCATTGCTGCTTATCATCGAGAGCTTCAGGTGATAATGTCGCCTGACTAATTCCACAAGCTCTTTGAAAGTTTTGGAGTTGGGGGCATCTGGAGAAGTCCTTATCAAGCTATAAGTTGGAGCCCCACAGGCTTTTAATAGGATTATCCATTGTTTCTCTTCCCCCTCCCCCCCGCTTAAAAAAAATGCAGGCATTTGACATATTGCACCCAATGCACTGTATTAGGGTTGAATGGGTCTAGTTTCCTAAAAAGGGGCATTTTGACCGTCACAGCCTGCTGAATAAGTTTGCTTCAAAAAGGCTTCCACACAAGGTCTGCTCTCTCAGTTTCTGCAGCAATAGAAAGGCATTCCAATTGATCCTCATCACCAAATGTAGTTTCCTGCAAAGACGGGCAGCCATCAAGTAGATTACTGAACAGACAGTGATATAAAAGCTATCATGCTCATCGCCAGGATTCACACGCTCCAGCCCAATTGACCAAATGTGTCACATGGCCTTCTGAGAGCTTGCCCCTTAAAGGGGCATGCTATCACAAGGGGGAGCACCCCACCATCTCCTGCCTCCATCCTGATCAAGTCTGGGACAAGAAGGTCCTTGGTTGGCCTACCCAGCTTACCACCAATGAGACCTTTTAAATGGCCCCAGTTAATCACTACTTAAAGGTCTCATCCTGTCACCGCTGCTTTAATCCAACTGTGGGTCAGCCTGTTACCATGCGGCCAGTACAAGTAGCAATGTGTGGGCTGCTTGTCATCTCCTGAGGGGCAGGGGCTCTCTTCTTAAAAGGCACTCAGTGCCACACCAAGCGATGCAGTATCGGGAAGTGATGCGGAGAGGTGCCTGCTAAAAGCCACCCCTGCTCCTGCTGCTGACCACCCTGCTAGTCTGCAACTCCATCCTGTGAATCCCTTTTCGCCATCACTTACCTGTGGCCTGGGTCTCTCTGTGTACCTGGGACTCCTGTCATTTTTCAGCAGCTGTCACTGTCTACCCACTGGTGCTGCTGCTTTAAAGAGCTGCTGGCCTCTAAGTGGCTGGCAGTTCCTGAAAGCAGGACTTCTACCCCTGGCGTCCTGATCCTGGAGAAAAGCTCTCTGCTTGTGGTTCGGCCGGCTTTCCACAAAGGAGGCAATGTGGGTTTCTTGCCAGCTCACCAAACGGCAGTCGAGACCCCATCACCTCGTCAAGTTCTGCTCCTCTTGTCCAGTACAAATTTACATTTTATTCCTTCTGTCCACACAAGGACCACAATTTAACATTGCTCCCCAGAAGGAAAGAAAGAGTAAAATGGGGAAATAAGAATACTGGTCCAAACAGGTCTTTTATTTTTACGTATACACCCCTGTAGGTTAAGGGGCATAAAGAATCATGAGTTAGACTTGAATACTGGGAGCTGTTTACTTAAGGTGTACACTCATTCAAAGTCTGGTCTCAGAAAGCCCAACGGGATCCCACACTGGATGGAGCGAATGGCCCAGGGGTCACCTAACCTGTACAGTTAAAGGGGCAGTCCGCACCCCAAACCCCAATATACAATGTATACATACATACATCACAATAGATCATCCCACCAATAAAATGGAGAATTAAGAATATTTGTCTGAACTGTTTTTTTCCTTCTGGGTCCTTCACTGCAATGCAATACATCGGGAAAAGTATCACTTCTTAATCTGTCATTTTCTTCCTCAGGCTTCTCATTGCAATTGGCAAAATGGACACTGGATTTTTTCTTTTCTTCTGGTGGTTCTTCATAGTGCTATGATATAAGTTGAAAATTAATTTGCTTCTCCCTGTCTTCAATCTAGCAGCACTTCCTGACAATATTTTGCAAAATGGCAATTGTAACATTTATCATTCTCGCAAAAACATTGGTCTGGATGTTGCTTTTTGGTACCACACCCCCAGATTGATTGAGCGACTTTGTTCTTGCTGGAATTGTTCGTCCCTGGGCTGTGTAACTCACTAGCCTGCCTGGCAGCGGTCTGGATCTCGAGTGTACTTTGAGACTGCAGCAGACATCTCCTGTTTTCTACCAACCATTTCCTCTGTGTCGACGTTTCCTTCAAACTGCAGGCAAAGCGATCTCTTTGTACCGTCAAAAAATGCACGTGTTCAGGCAGTTTTCACAATTCTGCTATCAAACGACAAAATTATTATTGTACCTTTTACCTCCTGAGATTAAACTTGAACTGTTCTGCAATAATGTGAGCTGGGTTCAGCTCTACTTCCGTCACTTGGATCAATTGTTGACTTTTGTTTTGTAGGCCGTCCAACAGCAATCAGTTCCTTAACCTGATTGCATAAATTGCAGGTCAGCATATAGTAAGCAAAACTGCTCTCTCTTTGAAAGAAAGATTTGCATTTATATAGCACTTTTCATGTTGACCAATAGATGTCTCCAAGCACTTTACTGCCAATGAAGAACTTTTCAAATGTAGCCACTGTTGTGAAGTAGGAAACGTGGCAGCCAAGAGATACACCGCAAACTCCCACAAACTGCAAAGTCATAATGACTAGTTGGTTTGTTTTTAAGATGTTGATTGAGGGTTAAGTGTTAGCCAGGACACCACTGCCCATCTTCAGAGCTCCGCGATGTTTTATATCCCAACCAAGGATGCAGATTGGGGCCTCAGTTTAATGTCTCAGCCAAAAGATTGACAGTGCAGCACTTACTTCCTCAACTGGAGTGCCAGTGTTTATTTTTGTGCTCAAGCCCTGGAATGGGACTTGAATCTAGAACCTTACAGCTCGAAGGCACATCCTGAGCCACAGCAGACACGATACAGAGTTTTGGACATGTTGCAAGTTTATTTGCCTCAAAACAAATTTGAAGGCCGCGATCTTACCATTTCATCCTGCCGGCCAATGGGCAGGGCGAGCCAGTACGATCGCGAGAGAATAAAGAAATCGGGTGGGTGCCCAATATCTGACCTCTCGCGATCTTACCAGCACTCAATATCCGGCGAGATCAGCCTCACGTAAAAAGGGCACAGGGCAGATTGTAATATTTCAATTCCATTCCACGCAATCATCTGGGTTCACTTGCCTCTGCAGCCTCACTGGTGAAGGTCCTCACTGGCAAGGATCACGTATGGTCCACATCAACGGGGACCAGACGTGATGGTTTTGTTGATAGGATCAGAGGCCAATCAGGCCCCCAGCGAGGTCAGGGGCAGAGGGGGGTACCCCTTGGGCAGTGCCAGCCTGGCACTGCCAGCTGGCACCCTGGCTGTGCCAGCCTGGCAACCTGGCACTGCCCACCAGGCAACCTGACACAGCCAGCTGGCACACTGGCAGTGCCCACCAGACACTGGTCAGTGCCAAGGGGCAAGGCCAACTTGGAGGGGAGCAGGGCCTGAAGGGGGTGGCCGATCGGGTGAGGACACACTGCACGCTCTGTAAATGTGATCGGGGGGAGGGGCATAATGCTGCATACTCTACAGCCAGCAATCAGCCGGTCCTTGTGCGGTGGGAGGATTAGCTGGGGAGACCTGTGATAGTGGGGGGGATGTGGGGGAGCGCGGGGTGGGGGGATTGGACTGCCCATGCAATGGGGGGGAGGGGGGGAGGGGGAATGATCAGTCTGGGTGGGGTAGGAGATCAGCCGCAGTGGCCAGCAATAACTGGGGAGTCAGTGACTGACAGATCTGTATGTTCACAGAGCACAGAGGTCTGAGCATGCGTCTGAGCATCTGAGCATGTGTCCTCTGATTCAATCTGCCGGCTTTCGGCGAACTTAGTGTTCAGTGTTCAGTGAATCTAGTGTTCAGTTAACAATATGTGAGTACATTACATGCTAAATAGTAGCCACTTCACCTTTGAATCAGAAGGTTTCAGCTTTAACACCTGCTCTAGGACTTGAGCACATAATCTAGACTAGTAGTTCAATACAGTAGTGAGGGAGTCCAACATTGTTGGAGGTACAATGCCAGATGTTTCTGCAATGGAACATCTCAGCGTATACCCCGCAGTTGGATGGACAATTGCACCTTCAGCTTTTAAATATTTTGCTCATAAAGTTGCCTGTAAAGTGATAAGTTAGAGCAAGGGCAACAGGCCATCTGAAAGTTTGGTGAACAATGGGATAAGCAGTGTAACAAATTAGATTAAAGAATTGAGAAATAAGCAGGCAATTCAGAAGAAGGGTGAATTGGACTGGGCAAATTCAACAGAGGTACAGAAATAGAAATAGAGAGGGGAAGAGTGATTGGATTAAAAAAGAGAAAAACAGACAGAAAGGAAAGACATCTTCCAGTGCATTGTCTGGATTTGTTGCATTTAAATTTTCCCCATTATTGCTTTAGTATAATGGGTGAGTTTCAGCAAGCACATGAAGTTTCTGCTGTAGGATATATGCCTGCACTATTTTAAAACTCTTGGAGACTAAATTAGGACATCATTAAATTATTTATTTGAAAAGGATTGGTTCACCACAAGTATAATACTAATTATTTCTCAAACTGTTTAAATTTTTGATGTGCAGTCAAGCATTACATCCTCAGCTATTAATCACCAGTGGCTGCTCTCTCTCTCTATCGACTGCTATTTTACGTGGCTGAATTAAATCTAACTGTTGCCAGGGGAATTAAAATACAGGCGAATGAATGACCTACGACAAGTGCTTCTAATCATGGAGAAGCAGAAATTCTTCACTTTTGGTCCATTTCAAAACTATAAACATTCATAAAGTACAAATGAGATACTGGTTTTGTGTAAACAGTAAAAAAGGAAGGCATTGAACATTACCAGGCGACACTGCTTGGAACTATGCCAAAAGACATTAGAAAAATATTTAGAAAAGCTTTAGAATATTTGTTACACATAATCATTTAAATCAGATCTGTGAGTTTCACATTTACAAGTAAAGTCTTACTCCCAATTTTCAGTTAATCTTTAACAACATTGATGTCTAGTTTCAAGTCCCATATTTCATCTTAAAGGTGGATTCCGCAGACTGTTATTACAGTAAAATATACCTTTACACAGAAGTGACAGACATATCGTGTGGAAAATCTTGCCCCCTGCTTCATTCTTTAACTTAGAGATTTATGACAACTTATATGTTTTACACACTAAAAGTGCACATTGTAGTGTGGAGGTAGCCCAGGGGCCTAAAGACCCAGTGGCATGCTGGGAGAAATCCCAACGGACTTTCCGATTGACACAAGCTTTCTTCTGTTTGAGGTTGAAGGGTTTCCTGCTGGCTGGTTTCCTGGGCCTCTGGTTAAGAGTCAGTGCGTTCCTTGGGTACAGTACAGGTAATTTCAATGTAGAAACACACTGATGCTGACTAATGAGCTAGGTTATTTGAATTTGAGAATCTTGTCAGAATTGTGTTGCTAAATACCAACTTCTGGAGGAAAATGAGGAGTTTCTAACAAACATTTGTGAGTTAAACTACTTTTTAGAGGTAAATATACAATGTGTTATGCAATTTATTATTGTTACTTGGTGTATTGAACTTACAAAATTCATAGTTGTCACCAGCCTCTTTAGATCAAGACTTCATGGATAGATATTATCCTGGGAAAGCTATCAAAAACAATTTTAAGCATTTTATGCTAGGCAGGTTCTGAATAAGCTTTGAAAGGTCAGAAGTTGATATTTATTTTGCCGCAAACAAATATATTTTTTCGATTATATCTGAACATAGGGCAAAGGTGAATTCTCACTTATGAAGATATCAACTAGGAGCAGGAGTAGGCCATTCGGCCCCACGAACCTGGTCCACCATTCAATAACTGCTTGTAACTTCAATCCTATATTTCTGCCAATCAATAACCTTTTACCTCTTGTTAATCAAGAATTGATCTAGCTCCGCCTTACAAATATTCAAAGACTCTGCTTTCACTGCCTTTTGAGGAAGAGAGTTCCAAGGACTCGCGACCCTCTGAGAGAAAATACATTTCCTCATCTCTGTCATAAATGAGCAATCCCTTATTTTTAAACAGTGACCCCTAGTTCAAGATTCACCAACAAGAGAAAACATCCTCTCCACATCAACCCTGTCAATAGCCCTCAGGATCTTAAAGATTTCTATCAAGTCACCTCTTACTCTTCTAAAGCCTTTTGGCTAAGATCAAGTGTAGTTTTGGCATCCTGCACTTGGTTGAAGTCATGAGGTTACACTGAGGCTTCATTTGACACAACTTTTTAAAGCAGCATCTAGGCCTTTTGGCTAAGATGCAAATGAAATCAAGCCTTGGAGGAGGTGCAATGCCTGCTCCAATCATATAGATCAAGCCCAAGACAGGAAGTGGTGAACCTATCTTGTCAGCTTGGATCTAGAATGTCTCACTTGCGGAGACTTTGAATTAGACTTTGATTGGATTGAATTGGATATCAACAAGAAAAAAGGCTAGTGGATACAAACCTAATTCCTTCAACCTTTCCTCATAAGGCAACCTGCTCATTCCTGGAATTAGTCTAGTAAACCTTCTTTGAACTGCTTCTTACACATTTACATCTTTCCTTAAATAGGGAGTCCAGTGCTGTACACAATACTCCAGATGTGGTTTCACTATGCCCTGTACAACTGAAGAATAACCTTCTTACTTGTGTAATTAATTCCCCTCACAATAAGCAATAATATTCTATTAACTTTCCTAATTATGTGCTGCACCTGTATACCAGCATTTTGTGATTCTTGCACTAGGACATCCAGATCCATCTGCACCTCAGATCTCTACAATCCTTCACCATTTAGATAATAAGCTTCTTTTTAATTCTTCCTGTCAAATGAACAATCTCTCATTTGCCAGATTTGTATCCACTCACTTGAGCTATGTCCTTTTGTAATCTCCTTATATCAACTTCACAATTTACTTTCCTACCTATCTTTGTGTCATCAGCAAATTTAGCAACTATATAATCAGTCCCTTCATTTATATATATTGTAAAAACCTGAGGCCCCAGCACTGATACCTATGGTACACTATTCATCACATCCTGCCAACTAGAACAAGACCCATTTATGCCATCTCTCTGCTTCCTGTTAGCTAGCCAATCTTCAATCCATGCCAATATGTTATGCCCTGCATCACAAGCTTTTATTTGACACAATAACCTTTGATGTGGCATCTTACCAAATGCCTTCTGCAAATCTAAGTACAGTATATCCATTGGTTCTCCTTTATCCACACCGCATGTGATTCCTTCAAAGGGCTCCAATCAATTGGCTAAACATGATTTCCCTTTCACAAAACCATATTTGCTGAAATTTTCTGGCCCTTACCGCCAGTGAAATCTTCTAATCCTTCCAATGGTGACTCCCTGAGGCACATTCCCCAGCGGCGGAGGGCGTGGGGCACACAAAACCCATTGACATCAGCAGGACTGGAATATCCCAGTGGCCTGCTAACACCACTGAGAAAAATGCCACAGATTGTGCTGGAAAATGCCATCTATTGACTCTGCCTGATTGCCTTGGTTTTTTCCATGTGCCCTTAATATCTTTAATAAAAACAGAGTATGCTGGAATATCTCAGCGGGTCTGACAGCATCTGTGGAGAGAGAATAGAGCTAATGTTTCAAGTCTGGATGACCTTTCATCAGACTCAAAACATTAGCTCTGTTATCTCTCCACATATGCCGTCAGACCTGCTGAGATTTTCCAGCATTTTCTGTTTTTGTTTCAGATTCCAGAATCCGCAGTAATTTGGGAATAACATCTTTAATAATGACTTCTAACATTTTTCCTCTGACAGATGTTAAGCTAACTGACCAATAGTTTCTTGCTTTCTGACTCCCTCCCCTTTTGAATAAAGGAGTTATATTTGCTCTCTTCCAATCTAATGGAACCTTCCTGAAACTAGGGAATTTTAGAAAAGTAAAACTCTTCTGGTGAAAAACACCAATAATTGCTTCTCATATTTCCCAGTAATATTTCTGCTAACCTTACATAAGGACATAAGAAATAGGAACAGGCCTTTCAGCCCCTTAAGCCTGCTCTACTATTCAATGTGACCATTGTTGATCTTCTGCCTGAATTCCCCTTTTCTGCTCGCTTGCCATATCTCCTGATTGCCTAAGAGATTAACCTTCTATCCACCTCAATCTTGAATACACTAAACGATGGAATATCCAAAATCCTCTGGGATAAACAATTCCAATGATTCATAACCCTCGGTGAGAAGAAATTTCTGCTCATCCCTGTCCTAAATGATTGACGACTCATCATCGGATCTGCATCTCACTGTCCCATACCAGCAATTAATCTGGTAAACCTTCACAGTACTGCCTCCACGTCATTTATATCTGCAAGTCACTTATGTCCTTCCTTAGACATTGAGATCAAACCTGCACATAGTATTCCAGGTGTGGTTTCTGTTTTATTCTGTGGTGTCTAGATAGGATTTAGGGATTATCTATTCTCCCAAATCATGCTGCTCAAGTCTGCAGTTTCTCCAAACCATTTATTTTTATTTACAGCAAGTATTTACTATTTACAGGACCACTATAAGAGGCTGGAACTTCTTCTCCTTCCAGATATCTCTTACTTCTGTGTCATGTGATCTTAAATCATTATTACATCAACCCCATGAATGCTTCTGATGTTAACTATTTACTCTACAGTGGGTTCTTTTATTTGACGAGATGAAACTATATACAAGAATAGCTGGAAAGTTAGTTAAAGGCCAGAATCTTCCATTCTGGAGTCTAAATCCAGTGGTGGGCACGGCTGACCACGAGCCTATTTGTGCTGCTCAGCTAATTAAATATGTATCTGCGAGAAGCTTGCTGATTCTCGTGGCAGGGGCAGGCAGGAAGTTGCCATTACTTCATGGGGGTCAAAGGTCAGGCACCATATTTAAATGGCACCTGGACAACGTGCACTATCCCTTCCACCTTTGCCCAGTCACTGCTCCATCCTTCCTCGCTAGCCCTTCCTTGGTCATCTTCCACACAACTTGCACTGCCCAGCCTCAAACACAGGTTGGCATTTACAGGTCGTAAGCAAAGAGAATAATGCAACGGCAACTCACCATTAATCATGGCAGAAGTCTACCCCTCACCTGGTGCATGTCACTTGTAAGCAGCTGTAAAAGTGAACATCAAAATTTCTTGCAGGTGGGGAACTTAATTTTGAGGGGGAACTCCAGTGATCTGACCTTTTAATGAGCATGCCTTACACGCAAATACACGCGGAAGGGCTTCCCGACATTGTTCATCGGGAAGCCCTCCTGGAGAGACGTGTTGGCCTAGTGATATTATCGCTAGACTATTAACCCAGAAACTCAGAACTTATGTTCTGGGGACCCGGGTTCGAATCCCGCCTCGGCTGATGGTAGAAATTGAATTGAATAAAAAAAATCTGGAATTGAGAATCTACTGATGACCATGAAACCATTGTCAATTGTCGAAAAAACCCATATGTTCACTAATTCACTAATCACTGTGGAATCTTGCAGTCATCTGCACAGAAGGGCATCTGTGAGGTGATGGATGCATGTCTAGACTTCGGACTACATTAACTTTGACTTTGACTAGGCCCAGCGGGACCAGAGGTCTGCAGGATTTGTGTCTGTCTCTAAATGACCGCTGAACAGCAACCCTCACTTTTCCTCATTACCATTCTGCCTTCTCTGTCAGGATCACAACCTGATGTGGAGATGCCGGCGTTGGACTGGGGTGAACACAGTAAGAAGTTTAACAACACCAGGTTAAAGTCCAACAGGTTTATTTGGTAGCAAAAGCCACACAAGCTTTCGGAGCTCTAAGCCCCTTCTTCAGGTGAGTGGGAATTCTGTTCACAAACAGAGCTTATAAAGACACAGACTCAATTTACATGAATACAACCTGCCAGCCCCATAGGGTTGCATCTTTCAGTGAATCCTCGTCACTCCCTTCCCTCCCACCTCATGAACCCCACTCCCGCAGATGGCTCATACTCCCTTGCCACTAACAGCTTTAAACTGTGCACTCATTCTTACTTCATTGCCACACAGGCAGAAGAATCATTCATGGCAGTGAAAAGGTTTTGAAACACATCGCCTTCCTCTATAATCACTCAAGGCAGTGAGCAGCTGTGATAACAGAAAGCCTTTACATTCATTACAGGCTCTGAAGGGCTTTTAAGACACACAGGTTGAGGGTTTCATGGCAGCAGACATCAACCATGACTCCCATCCGAGGAGAGACCCCAAAACTGCCCCCCTCACCCCCAAACCCCACCAACTCCCTGCACCTTTGAGCTCCCCCCTCTTCAGCTGGCCAGCGAATACTGTCTCCTTATACATCCTGGTCCAAGGTGGAGAGGGTTGCTCACCCCCTTTCTCCCTTTTGCAGGCCATGACACTTAGTTCCCATTTGTAAAAGAGAGCAGTAATTCACGCCCGAAGGACATCATGCTGGTCGACGGGAAGATTCAATCAGGTCTAAACATCTGACTTTAACGTCGCTAATGATATTAAAACAGACTCAAATTCATTCAAATCAGGTTTGCGCCTTCCTGGGCAAGAACCTGATTGCATCAGCAGAGAGAGCCTGGGAATATCGTGATCTGAATTCTTGCCGGAGCAAATCCCATTTTCGGCCTCTCACAAGACTTTGCAGCCATAATGGAATTTGCGCCCGGGGTGAATGGGCCCTGAGAATCGCGGCTACCAAATTGGAATATCCTTTGCTCATCTCCAGAAACCCAAAATGGTCTTGGAACATGGGGAATGCTCTGGGAGGTACTCTGGCCATCCGCCAAATATGGTCTTCCAAAATTGTTGCCATCCAGGATCATTGGACATTTCTTGTTGCAATTGCTGGCATTTGTACTGCCCGAAACTTATGGGGCAGAATTTTCCCGTCCCACCCGCCACAGGAATCATAGCGGGTGGGGGGTGGACCATGCAAAGGTCTGTTGACCTTGGGCAGGATTTTCCGGTCTTGGGGTGAGAGTGACCAGAAAATCTATGAAGTCAAGAGATAAGATGTCTTCTCTTTCAATATCGATGAGATCTCCCTGCAAGATCTAAGGAAATGTCTGTAGTTTTGGATTGTGTAAACAACTTACATTATCAGATGTGACCATGGAAGTCCCAGCTGGTAACATATGTGACAGTTGTAGTCTTTGGCGAGTACACGCTGTGGTTAACAGATTACACAAGACCATCTCCAGCAGTTTGTGGTTGGTTTCCACAATAAACATTTTTCCAAATAGGCACATCTGGAAAGATTGGATTCTAAAAGCCAAGGCTAATGTTTCCCAGTCAATATTCAAATCATTGGTCGGGCTGTTGATTGATTCTTAGAAGCAAAAGCAATAGATATCTCTTTGTGTAGGATGCACGTCCCAATGCCTTTTTATGACACACCAATTTCTACATTGGTTTCTGCTGCTGGGTTCAAAGTGTTGATCATCCTTCAGTCAATGACTTCTTGAGTTTATCAAATGTGTGTTCATGATCCTCCCCCCGTAGGGTAAATGGTATCATTTTCTCAAAGCGATGAAACTGCCTCTACAAAATTCGGTATGCATGGTGAAAGACATTGAAAAAACCTAAACAATGTTGAAGATCACTTTAATCTTGTAGGCTGGACATTGCACTAATGTCCTCCAGTTTGCTAGGATGAATGCCAGTGTCTGAATATATTGGCCCGAGAATGTTGATCTGTTGTACATTAATGTTGCATTTTTGGCTATTGAACACAAGTTCCTCTCAAAGTGCTTCTTCCGTTATGAGGTGCAAATTTCGATCGTGCTCCCATTTTGTTTGGCCAACAGCAGCGATGTCATCTGCTATGCAGATGCATCCTGGAATTTCATACGTGGAATGGTCCATGTGTTGTTGCAGGCTTGTGGAAAGTCTGAATGGTAATCATTGGAAACAGTATCTCCTCAATGAACTGCAAAATGACATTAGCTCCTGAGAAGACTTTTCCAAATGTACTGAACAAGTTTGGAGAAAAAAATTAGTTTTCATAAATTTGGGAATTTGATGTGAACATAGTTTCAGTGCCATATTCAGGACCCGAGGCATATTCAGATGCCTCGGGTCCAAATTGAGAGCCATATTTTTTGACAACGCCAATCTGTGTGGTGTTCAACTTTACGAATTATACCATCTCTTTACACATCAGACAGTCTTACTTTCAGTTTCCTCTGGATATGGATGCTGCACTTACATGGAGGAATGATGGAAGGAATAGCATTTACATGTATGTTCAATACTTCATCACCTTTGAAACTTCTAATCCTCTCAAACCTACCCAAGAATAACAACCCAGACCTAGATAACTGGCTGCAGGGCAAAAAGACTTGCAATGCCAGGCTCAAACTATAGTCATAGGAAATTGATTGCTTCAATTGGGTTGACACACTAATTTTAATAGAAATTCTCCAATCTTGCCTGTGGCTGCGATTCTCCGCTCCTGCTGCAGTGAATGGAGTTTTGGCTGAGTGCCAACTTCTCTGTTCTCGCTGGCAGCAGTGACGGGCTGAACGACACTGGGGAATCCTGACCTTAGGGCAGGATTTTCCAGTCCTGCCGCTGCCAGGACCGGAAAATCCCGGCTTTAATTTCAATTGGGGGAAGCTAAGATGGCAGTCAGTAACCATTCCGTCAGGAATTCTCCTGCAGAGAAAGCAAACAGAAATGTGGCAGAATCATACGGTGACTGTACATTAATAACGTAGTTTTATATTTTCTCTGACACAGCTGTTGACTGGTATGAGGTAGTCATTGCAGAATTTATAAGTTTCTATTTGCATTTTATTTTGGAATTGAGACAGAAAAAAAAATTGGCCAGACCAAAGCACAGTAGGCAGGCAAGTCTATTTGAATAAAAGAGTTTATCTAAAGATTTTTTCTCATCAAGGTGATGAATGTTAGGACTGAGGAAAAGAACCATTTTTCCATTTAGTCACACAATACCAACATCAACTACTCCCAGGTGAGGTATAGCAGATGGAGAGAAAGGGTACCTCTGCTCTGTCCAATAACGTGGCTTAAATCTAGCCTTGGAAAAATTCCTTTTATTCTACAAGGAAAATGATTTCCACTTTCCACCTTTGTGGTTTCTTTGAGTCCAAGCAAATCTATTATAAATTATGAGTAAACTACTTCCATGAAGTGAGATGGGACTTCGTAAAATGCATTTCATGTAGAGTCCTTCCTTCCAGCAGATAGAGGGGACTTTCATCCAATTAGTCGAGGTCACATGTCACAAGATTACATATTTTCTCCGAGAATCTTAGCTGCCATTTTGTAACCTGAGTAACTGTAATCTTAAACTGGAACAATGCCAACATTGGACATTGATCTTAATCTGCAGTGATGTCAATAGTTAGTGGCCATGATCTTATTCTGGAGTGATGCCACATTCAAATGCTATGATCTAAATATGAAGTGATGCCAACTTTTGATGACCAGAACCTTAACTTGGAGTGAAGCCAACATTTATCTGCCATGACTTTAATCTGGAGTAATGTTAATGTTCAGGTGCCATAATATTCACCTGGAGTGATGCCAATATTCAGCTGCCATGAGCTTAATCTGAAGTGATGCTAACTTTAAAGTAATGACTAATAAAGCTCCCAGAAGCACTCAGATCTTCACTGTTTTAAAATGGGAAGCCCAAGGATTGTTCGGCCTTTGTGATTGGGATTAGGGGGAAGTTTCGTGATTCGCTTGTGTCCAGCAGGCGTACATTCTCCGATAGGCACACTTTGAAAACCAAACGTAGATGGGAAGAGAGTGAGAGTTGTGATACAGACCTGTTGGTGCCTCCTCTCACTTCGCCTTACTGATGTCAGAGGACATGTCTGGGGTGAACAAAGGTTCAGCTCCCCCATCAACCTAGACTCCCCTCCCCTCCAAAGTTAAGCTCTTGTGGTAACTTGGAAACAGCCAATATTTGGCATCTCCCAGGATCAAACCATCAGAGTATCCATTCCAGTTTCTCTTTTACATTTTGACCCTTCTCATCCAAACAGTATTTGGGAGATTACAACCAGGATCACTCTACATTCTTTGACATTTGCCACCAAGTTTATCATGTATGTTTGCCCTATTCATTAGAAGAACGTGGAATCTTGGATCTTATCATAGATGCAGATATAAAGCCGATTCACTTGCGATGGCTGCTAAATTTCAGCAATAATCATGCACAGAGATCTATGTAAAATTATAGTTTACAAATATTAATTCTGGGCAACCAGTCTGGCTGGCCTTGCTGCATGGTTTGAAGGTACGAAGGAAAGGAGAGTACGTTCTGCAGGGAAGTTCCTGTGCCCAACGGGAGCACCGCTTCAAGATGGAACTATTCCCCCTTCCTTTGTGTTTCTTCCCCTGGCCTCATAAACCCATGATGTGGAGATGCCGGCATTGGACTGGGGTAAACACAGTAAGAAGTTTAACAACACCAGGTTAACACCTGTTGGACTTTAACCTCATAAACCCAACCAGGCACAGCATCCACCACCCCCCGCCACCACCCCCCCCCCCCCACCCCCCACCCCCGCCCCAGCCCCAGCCCTCGTTACCAGGATCTGTACTCCATCCCTGTCCAAAATAGCCAAAGAACAAAGAAAATTACAGCACAGGAACAGGCCCTTCGGCCCTCCAAGCCTGCACCGACCATGCTACCCGACTGAACTAAAATCCCTTGCCCTTCCAGGGACCATATCCCTCCAGTCCCATCCTATTCATGTATTTGTCCAGATGCCCCTTAAAATTCACTACCGTATCTGCTTCCACTACCTCCCCCGGTAGCGAGTTCCAGGCACCCACGATCCTCTATGTAAAAAACTTGCCTCGTACATCTCCTTTAAACCTTGCCCCTCACACCTTAAACCTAGTAATTGACTCTTCCACCCTGGGGAAAAAGCTTCTGACTATCCACTCTGTCCATGCCCCTCACAATCTTGTAGACTTCTATCAGGTCGCCCCTCAACCTCCGTCGATTGACTTTAAGTCCAGGAGCCATCTTCAGTTCTTCTCTGGACTCCTTGTAGTAAGAAGTCTCACAACACCAGATTAAAGTCCAATGGACTTTAACCTGGTGTTGTGAGATTTCTTACTGTGCACCAACGCCGGCATCTCCACATCATGGCTCCTTGTAGTCCCAGTGGTGGCCACTACTGCGTTCAGGCACTGCTGAGACGACAGAACTGCGGCCAGTCAGATTGGGTGGGAACAGCCAGTTTACAATGAACGATGTGACTTTCCGATTGGCGGGGTGAGGAATACATCTCCCATAAAATTCACATCTCTGTCACAAAATCTGCAATTTCTTCTTTTGTCTCTGAAGTCTGATTGTATTCAATATTGATACGCAGTGAAAAGAAAACAAAAATTATTCTTGCCTCCAGCCGTAACATCCCTCATCTGGATACGCATTATTAGCTTTCAGTGAAGGTGAACATTTTGAAGAAGAGGAAACCTGACACCTCGGAGATATGGCTGAAACCAACTTAAACAAAGCAGGTAATTTGATATTAGTATACAACTGATTAGGAAGAGCAAATCTTCGCATCAATTTTATGGTATAATTTTGTTTTCTAGTTCAGTGGCATATTTGAATGAACAAAGGCAATAACAACTTGCATTTATATGGAGTGTTTCATGTAATAAAAAGCATTTCATTGGATAATAATGGGTGGGACTTTCCGGCCTCGCTCGCTCTGAAACCGGAAAATCCCACCAGAGGTGAACAGACCTTTCCATGGTCTACCCCTCGCCCGCTCTGAATCCCATGGCGGACGGGATGGTAAAATCTGCCCCTATGCCTAAGAAGAAGGCATATGGCAGGTTGTCATGAGCTTGGTCAGAGTTGAGTTTTGAGGCCAATCTTAAAGGGGGCAAGTTAGAAGTGGAAAGGCAGAGATGTTGACAGAGAGACTCCAAAGCCTAGGAGCTAGCTACCTGAAAACACACCACCAATGAAGGAATGGAGGGGTAAGGGTGGATGGGCATAAGATCTGATTTGAAGAAATGTAAAGTTCTCAGAGGGTGGCATGGTGGCAGAGTGGTTAGCACTGCTGCCTCATAGTGCCAAGGACCTGGGTTCAATTCCAGCCTTGGGTGACTGTGTGGAGTTTGCACATTTTCCCCATGTCTGCGTGGATTTCCTCCAGGTGCTCTGGTTTCCTCCCGCAGTCCAAAGATGAGCAAGTTAGGTTGAATGGCCATGCTAAAGTTGCACCTTAGTGTCCAAAGATGTGTAAATTAGTGGGGATTGGTGGGATAAATATGGGATTATGGCGATAAGGTCTGGATGGGATGCCCCATCGGAGAGACGGTGCGGACTCGATGGGCCAAATGGCTTGCTTCGGCACTGCAGGGTTTCTGTGATTTTGGTATGTAGGGCTGGAGGATGTTAGATAGAAAGAGAAGGTGGGATCACTGAAATATTTGAACATGAGGGTGAGAATTTTAAAATGAAGCCATTTGGAGTACCGGGAACCAATGTCGGTCAACGAGCACAGGGTAATGGGTGAAAAACACATGGTGAGAGTTGGAATAAAGGCAGCAGAGTTTTTGGATGAGCATATGTTTATGTGGAGTGCAGGATAGGAGGCCATCCAGGAAAGAAATGGAATAGTTGTAGCCAGAGAGAAGAAAAGCATTGATTTATCTAGAGCTTTGTTGCACTAAACAACAACACTAAAATAAGACAAATCAAAGATCCAATATTTCCGCTGTTATATAGAACATAATATTGCGAGATGAATCCAGTTTCTCCTTGTCATGCTACCTGCAATAGTCCTATTACTAATTTCACCAGTGTTATAATTACTTTCTTCCACTACTTGTTACAGAATCTAAAGGGTTCGATTTAATTTGATTTGATTTATTATTGTCACGTGTGAGAGCAGTTACGGTGAAAAGTATTGATTCTTGCGCGCTATACAGACAAAACTTACTGTACTTAGAGAAGGAAAGGAGAGGGTGCAGAATGTAGTGTGACAGTAATAGTTAGGGTGTAGAGAAAGAAAAGAGTTAGAGGTGCCATCTTAACTTTTATCAGTTCAGTTTGCACAGTTGAGTCCCAGCAAGGTCAAATATTGCCGACTGGGAGTTTTCAAGCCCAAACATATAATTGTAAAGACAGTAAGGGTGGTTCCCTTCTGTGAAAGAGAGAATTTTAGAAATAGTCACTCTCTATTGATCAGATTGAAAGTTAACAAAGGCTGAGGAATGGACCATCTATATATTCTCCTCACTGGACAGCCAAGCATGTAATGGCAAAGCAGAAGACAAAATGTTTAAAATGGAGGATACAACTAAGTAAAGACAACATGCTCAATAATTCTAAAACATATTTATTTTGGAAAAATTGTGGATTCTAGAAGATTTATTGAACGATGAATATTTTATTCATTTAGTTTAGTTTATTAGTTTACTTATTAGTGCCACAAGTAGGCTTACATTAACAGTGCAATGAAGTTACTGTGAAAATCCCCCAGTCGCCACACTCTGGCACCTGTTTGGGTACACTGAGGGAGAACTTAGCACAGCCAATGTACCTAACCCGCAGATCTTTCAAACTTGGGAAGAAACTGGAGTACCCGGAGGAAGGCCACACAGACAGAATCACAGGTCACAGAA
The DNA here is from genome assembly GCF_964213995.1 of Mustelus asterias. Lineage (NCBI taxonomy): Eukaryota > Metazoa > Chordata > Chondrichthyes > Carcharhiniformes > Triakidae > Mustelus > Mustelus asterias. The sequence continues at coordinate 96,094,895 of NC_135808.1, forward strand.
TCACAGAATACTACAGTACAGTAGAGGCCCTTCGGCCCATCAAGTCTGCACCGACACATGAAATAGTGAGGGATAAAATTGGTCCTCTTGAAGACCAGAGTGGTAGACTGTGTATGGAACCAAAAGAGATGGGGGAGATACTAAATGGTTTTTTTGCATCTGTATTTACTGAGGAAACGGGCATGGAGTCTACGGAAATAGGGCAAACTGGTAGGGAGGCCATGGAACCTTTACAGATTAAAGGGGAGGAGGTGCTCGCTGTCTTGAGGCAAATCAGAGTGGATAAATCCCCAGGACCGGACAGGATATTCCCACGGACCTTGAGGGAAGCTAGTGTTGAACTTGCAGGGGCTCTGGCAGACATATTTAAAATGTCAGTATTCACGGGGGAGGTGCCGGATGATTGGAGGGTGGCTCATGTTGTTCCGTTGTTTAAAAAAGGTTCCAAAAGAAATCCGGGAAATTATCGGCCAGTAGGTTTGACGTCGGTGGTGGGCAAGTTATTGGAAGGTGTGATAAGGGATAGGATCTACAAATATTTGGATAGATAGGGACTTATTAGGGAGAGTCAACATGGCTTTGTGCGTGGTAGGTCATGTTTGACCAATCTATTAGAGTTTTTCGAGGAGGTTACCAGGAAAGTGGATGAAGGGAAGGCGGTGGATGTTGTCTACCTGGATTTCAGCAAGGCCTTTGACAAGGTCCCTCATGGGAGGTTAGTTAGGAAGGTTCAGTCGCTGGGTATACATGGGGAGGTAGTAAATTGGATAAGACACTGGCTCAATGGAAGAAGCCAGAGAGTGGTTGTGGAGGATTGCTTCTCTGAGTGGAGGCCTGTGACTAGTGGTGTGCCGCAGGGATCGGTGTTGGGTCCATTGTTGTTTGTCATCTATATCAATGATCTGGATGATAATGTGGTCAATTGGATCAGCAAGTTTGCTGATGATACAAAGATTGGAGGTGTAGTGGACAGTGAGGAAGGTTTTCAAAGCTTGCAGAGGGATTTGGACCAACTAGAAAAATGGGCTGAAAAATGGCAAATGGAATTTAACGCAGACAAGTGTGAGATATTGCACTTTGGAAGGACAAACCAAAGAAGAACGTACAGGGTAAATGGTAGGACTCTGAAGAGTGCAGTTGAACAGAGGGATCTGGGAATACAGGTACAGAGTTCCCTAAAAGTGACGTCACAGGTGGATAGGGTCGTAAAGAGTGCCTTTGGTACGTTGGCCTTTATAAATCGGAGTATCGAGTATAAAAGTTGGAGTGTTATGGTAAGGTTGTATAAGGCATTGGTGAGGCCGAATTTGGAGTATTGTGTACAGTTTTGGTCACCTAGTTACAGGAAGGATGTAAATAAGATTGAAAGAGTGCAGAGAAGGTTCACAAGGATGTTGCCGGGACTTGAGAAGCTGAGTTACAGAGAGAGATTGAATAGGTTGGGACTTTATTCCCTGGAGCGTAGAAGATTGAGGGGAGATTTGATAGAGGTGTATAAGATTTTGATGGGTATAGATAGAGTGAATGCGAGCAGGCTTTTTCCGCTGAGGCTAGGGGAGAAAAAAACCAGAGGGCATGGGTTAAGGGTGAAAGGAGAAAAGCTTAAAGGGAATATTAGGGGGGGCTTCTTCACGCAGAGAGTGGTGGGAGTGTGGAATGAGCTGCCGGATAAAGTGGTAAATGCATTTTTAACATTTAACTTTTAACATTTAAGAAAAACTTGGACGGGTTCATGGATGAGAGGGGTGTGGAGGGATATGGTCCAAGTGCAGGTCAGTGGGACTAGGCATAAAATGGTTCGGCCCAGCCAAGAAGGGCCAAAAGGCCTGTTTCTGAGCTGTAATTTTCTATGGTTCTATGGTTCTAAGTACTCATCCAGGTACTTTTTAAAGGATGTGAGGCATTCCACCTCCACCATCCTGCCAGGGAGCGCATTCCAGACACGGGGAGGATGTGCAGACTCACACAGACATTAATGCTGGGAACTTCTATCTATTCCACAGCAATTTACTTGTTTAAACTTTGTTATTATATAAATTTGAATCTATATTGTGATGAGCTTGACAATGGAGGTCCCAGTAAAGAGGTAACTTTCAATAGCTAATTGTGTTTCTTTAGTTTTCAAATTTCAAACAAGAAAGATTTCATTCTGCAATGGAAATTTATAGTTGCTGTGTTTTAACACGTACATTTTGATTGTAACTGCTGTCAAACGTGCCAGGATTACCCTAATGCATTCCAGACTGCAGAGTGGTCTATGCGTGATTCCATTTTTTGGCTTTAATCATTTTTGTGCACCAAAGCCAACTGAAAGGTTAAACATTTTACTGCTGTGCCATAAATTACATAATTATAATTTATTCCACCCTTGCTCTGTTGACTAGATCCAAACAAGAAGGGATTTTTCAGGATGATTTAGTATTTGGAGCACGTGAGTGTGCCTGGGAACAGAAGGCTTTATTCAGCTGGGTCACATCCTCTGTTCAGGTTCTGCCCTTTCACTGAAAGCCGAGGCAAACATTAAAATTATTCAGGGAAATTATTTCAGAATTCCTAGAGATGACATTTACCGGTGGATATTAAGCTGCAAATAACCTGACATCTTACTGCGACAAAGTGGCCAGCCAAGTGATTTATGCCTTGCACTTAAGTTTGTGAAAATTGCCACAACAATCACTTACTCACACCATCCCTCAAAACATTGGTGATGTTATTTTATTTATTTGGGTGTATTTTGCACTGATTTCCTTCTGGTGCGGAAACTTTCCATGTTTTGCACCCATCATCAAAATCAATCATGAGCAAATTAGATCAGTTGATGCTCCTTTTCTACAACTTCAAGATAAGTTTTAAGACCCGGCCTCATGTTTCACACTCTCTTGGTGGCTCCTGAATGAATTTGCCAGTTGAGTATCAATCAGAGCCAGTTTTATGCTGTAAACTTAGGCCAATGATAAGTGGAATGAAACTTCAGCGAGGAGCCTTTGAAGCATCGTACAAAGAAATTCTTAATGCAATTAGTCTGGGTTAGATCTGAATACAAATGGCAGAAGTGAAAGGACAGATTGTTACTCAGTCACACGTACATGCACACAGGAATTTTATAGCTTTCATAAATACTATCTATGTGAGCAAAATAGAATTGGTAGGTCAGCTGTGTATAATCTGACAACTCATTGTTCTGCATTTAACTTTACTGCATTAATACTTGCTAAAATAGATAATGTGAATTTTAAATCAAAATATATTATATAAAAATTACTTTTATTCTACTTGTCCTTTCATACCTGCATTCTCACCTTGTTAATATTCTCTTTATCTTCTACGCTTATTATTTTTGTCATTCCTTAACAAAATTTATTACGAAACACCTTACTTTAAGATTCATTAAATTTATTCATTATAGTTGTTAAAATGATGAGGTTTATTAGTTTAGTATATTTTGGGACTGTATCTTTTAAATTGAGGAAAGCTGGCTAATTATATATTAAAAACTATGGCAAATAGACGGAATAATCCCGGAAAATGGGCACAGTGCATGGTACACCATTAACCTGTGCCCATTGTTTGAAAACAAGGCAGTATGCCATCTTTATTCTGCTTATTAATTAGTGTGATTTCCACATTACCACAGAAGACATTGGTTGTGCACATCATTAGGGCCTCAAAATCATGGCCTGAATTTTTTGGATGACAAGACCTCACTTCAGAGGAGAGCTGACTGGTGGTGATATAACTTGAGGATCACCACACCTCAGGCCAGGGGCAAGGTTAAATAACCTCAGCTGGTATGGGAATTGAATCTGCATTGTTGGCACTGATTCTACATCACTAACCAGCTGTCTAGCCAACTGAGCTACACCATCTCACAGTTATTTTATGCTTGAGTGAGCATTAAATAGCTCTAGAATGAGCATAAAATAGCTCCAGACAGGCCCTGGCTCCTCACTTGTGAGGAAGTCCCACCTCAGAGAGTTGTCAGCCAAACTGATTGGCCAGCAGCTCTCCAGTTCCTGCAGTAGGGAGAGTAGGGCAGGTAGGGTGGGGGACACAAAGGGTCTTGGGGAAGAGAACGGGGGGGTGGGAGGGAGATCTGAGGCCTCTGGACGTTAAGGAGGGAGAGATGCCCAATTTCAAGGGGCTTCAGTTTGAGGCGCCTCTTCCCTACCAAGTACTAATTCTGTTAATTTTTGGCTTTCCTCCATGCAGGATTAATTCCCCCTGCCGGCCTATAAATTGAGGCTGGGTAGGAAATGGCCCTTAAATGCCCAATTATTGGCTACATAAGGGCCTTAATTGGGGCAAAGGCAGGCTTTCTGTGCAAGGCCTTTCCCACCTCAACATACGTGGTAGCAGCGGGGGGCAACGCAAAGGGAATCTTGTCCCTTCAATGTCATATTCCCTCCTCGTCCTGCCTAAAACCCTGCAGAGGGGGATTATAAAATTCTTACAATATCTTCCAGCTAGGCTAAACCTTTAAAAGGCGAGGTGCTTGTGGCTTGAGCAGGTCATGGGAGTTATGACCAAGTGAAGTTAATCTAGAAAACAGTTAAAAAAAATGGCACAGCATGAGAGATTGCGGGCTCCAAGGTTTTCTGACACTGCACTTGCGGTCTTGTTGCAAGGGGTGGGAAAAGAGGAAAGATGTCCCATATTCACAGGAAGCCAGAAGGCCCCTCCAGGCATACAATCAAAAGACAGTAGGAGCAGGTAGCCATGGAAGTCAATGTCAGGAGTTTATTTTTATTCATTCATAGAATGACAGCATTGCTGGCAATGCCAGAATTTGATGTCCATCCCATTTCCCTATAGCAAAAGTGGTGCTGAGCTATGTTCTTCAACCACTGCATTCCATGTGGTGAAGGTATTCCCATGGTGCTGTGAGCAAGAGAGTTTCACAATTTTAACCAGTGACGATGATGAAATGGTCATATATTTACAAGTCAGGATGGTGTGTGACTTGAAGCGAAACCATACATCTGCTGCCCTTGTCCTAAAGGGTAGAGGTTTTGGGTATGGAAGGTGCTGTCGAAGAAACCTTGGTGAGTTGCATGTTGTATGGCATACAACGCAGCCATGGTGCCCTGGTGATGGAGGGAGTGAATGTTTCAGGTGATGGATAAGGTGCCAATTAAGCAGACTGCTTTGTCCAAGATGGTGTTGAGCTTCTTAATGTTGATGGTGTTGCATGCATTCAGACAAGTGAAGAATATTCCATCACACTCATAACTTGTGTTCAAAAGACTCCGCAGTCAGGAATTGAGATTCCCCAGAAGAATATCAAGCTTCTTTCTTGCTCCTGTAACCACAGTAACAATGTGGCTGATCCAGTCAATCTGACACTCATCATGTTGATAGCAGGGGATTCAATAATGGCCATGGCATTGAATACCAAAAGGGAGGTGATTAGACTCTCTCTTGCTGCAGATGGTCATTGCCAGGCACTTGTATGGCATGAATGTTACTTGCTACACATCAGCCGGGGCCTGAACATTGTCCGGATCTTGTTGCATGTGGACACAGCTCATTTCGTTATCTGCAGTGTTTCAAATAGAACTGAACATAACATGAAAAGAGTTAGTATTTATATAGCCTCCTGAACACATTAAAGATCCCGAGGCACTACACAGGAGCGTTACAGAACAAAATATGACACTGAGCCACAAAATGGAATATCAGGCAGATGGCCAAAAACTTGATCAAAGAGGTAGGTTTGAAGCAGCATCTTAAAGGAGGTAGAGAGGCAAAGAAGATTAGAAAGGGAATTCTACAGCGGTCTTGGAAGCTGAAGGCAGATTCTCAAGTGACCATAATATGGTACAATTCTTTGCCAAGGTGGATAGTGATGTAGTTGATTCTGAGATCGGGATTCTGAATCTCAATAAAGGTAACTAAGATGGTATGCGGCATGAATTGGTCATGATGGACTGGGAAACATTATTGAATGGAAAGATAGTGAACAGGCAATGGCAGGCATTCAAGGAACAAATAGGTGAACTCCAGAAGTTGTTTATTCCTGTTTGACGCAAGAGTGATAAGGAAATTGTGGCCAAACCATGGCTTACAAGGGAAATTAGAGAAAGTACCAGATTCAAGGAAGGAATATACAAACTGGGGAGCAGTTTAAAATTCAACAAAGGAGGATTGATTATGAAGGGAAAAATAGAGTATGAAAGTAAGTTAGCGGGGAGCATATAAACTGACTGTAAAAGTTTCTATAGGTATGTTAAGAAAAAAAGATTGACAAAAATGAATGCAGGCCCCTTACAGTCAGAAACGGGAGAATCCAAACCGGAATAAAGAAATGGCCGAGGAATTAAATTCGTATTTTTCTTCAGTCTTCACAAAGGAAACATGAACAATGTACCAGAAGTCTGAAAGAAACAAGTTTTAGTGAGGAGCTGAAGGAAATTAGCATTAGTAGAGAAATGGTTTTGGGCAAATTGATGGGGTTGAAGGTGGATAAATCTCCAGGTCCTGATAATTTTGATCCCAGAGCACTGAAGGAAATGGCCCTGGAAATGATAGATCCATTGGTGGTTATTTTCCAAAATTCTTTGGACTCTGGACTCGTTCCTACAGATTGGAGGGTAGCTAAAGTGTAAGCTCGCTATTCAAAAGGTAGGTAGAGAGAAAACAGGGAACTATAGGCCAGTGAGCCTAACATCAGTACTGGGGAAGTTGCGAGAGTCCATTATCAAGGATTTCATAACTCTGCATTTTGAAGGCAGTGGTATAATCAGACAAAGTTGCATGGATTTACAAAAGGGAGATCATGCTTGATGAATCGATTGGAATTCTTTGAGGATGTAACGAGTAGAGTTGAACGAGAACCAGTGGATGTGGTTTATTTAGAGTTTCAGAAGGCTTTCGACAGGGTCTCACATAACAGACTACTATGTAAATTTAAAGCATGTGGAATTGCAGGTAATGCCTTGAGATGGATTGAAAGCTGGTTAGCAGATCAGAAGCAAAGTGTTGGCATAAATAGGTCTTTTTCTGATTGGCAGTCAGTGACTATTGGGGTTCCACAGGGCTAGGACCCCAACTGTTCACATTATATATTAATGGTTTGGAAGAGGGAACTGAATGTATTATCCCCAAATTTGCAGATGATACAAAGTTGGATGGGAGGGTGAGCGGTGAGGAGGATGTAGAGGATGCTTCAGTGTGATTTGGACAGGCTGAGTGTGTGGGCATATGCATAATAGATGCCGTATAATGTGGATAAATGTGAGGTTATTCACTTTGGTAGCAATAATAGGAAGACAGATTATTACTTAAATGGGTGTAAATTGAGAGAGGTGGATACTCGGTGAGACTTTGGTGTCCTTGTGTATTAGTCTCTGAAAGTAAGCGCGCAGGTACAGCAGGCAGTAAAGAAGGCAAATGGTATATTGGCCTTCATAGCGAGAGGATTTGAGTATAGGGATAGGGATGTTTTGCTGTAATTGTATAGGCCGTTGGTGAGGCCACATCTGGAGTACTGTGTGCAGTTTTGGTGTCCTAATCTGAGGAATGATGTCCTTGCTATAGAGGGAGTACAGCAAATGTTAACCAAGCTGATTCCTGGGATGGCAGATCTGTCATATGAGGAGAGATTAAATTGGTTAGGATTATATTCACTGGAGTTTAGAAGAGTGCGAGGGGATCTCATAGAAACCTTTAAATTCTATCAGGATTAGACAGGGTAAGTTCAGAAAGAATGTTCCCAATGGTGGGGGAGTCCAGAACTAGGGATCATAGTTTGGGGATAAGGGGTAAACCTTTTAGAACTGATGTGAGGAGAAATTTCTTCACCCAGAGGGTGGTGAATGTATGGAATTCACTACCACATAAGTAGTTGAGGTCCAAACATTGTCTGATTTCAAGGAGAAATTAGATATAGCTCTTGGGGTGAAATGGATCAAGGGATATGGGGGGGGGGGAAGGGTAATCAGGACATAGAATTTGATGATTAGTCCTGATCAAAATGAATGGCGGAGCAGGCCAAATGGCCTACTCTTTGCTTCTAGTATCTATGTTTTTATGTTTCTGAATTCATAGGTCGCAAAGTGGAGGGTCCCAGCACTTGGTGAACTGGGGCAGGGGCAGAGTTGATCAATGTTATGGAGGTGAAAAGAGGGACATCGAGTGATGTATGGCTGTGTGTTGGAAGCACATATCAGGGTCAAATATGACCCAAGGTTGTGAACAATCTGGTTCAGCCTCAAACAGTTATCAAGAAGAGAAATGAAGTCCATGGCTAGGGAAGGAGTTTGTAGAAAGGGACAAAGACAATGGCCGGAACTCTACCACCTTGTCGGCCCAGAATCGGAGTGGGTGAGGGTCTGACAACAGACATTTCCACCCAATGACGTCAGTCTCCTCAATAATTAATTCCGTACTAGATGTCAGCCTAATAATTCAGCGACAGTGGAGGAACCAATGGTGGTGAGGTAGAGCTGAATGTAGTCAGTGTGCAGGGGAAAATTGATTTGGATGATGTTGCCGAGCGCCATTATGTCAACGAGAAATAGACTAGGCTGGGTGGGGCTCAGGGACAGTTTCCCTCCAGAGTAACCAGTCAGTTTTCTCTCCAGGTTCGATCACACCTGACCAAAAAAAGTCAAGGAGCGTGATTCACACCATCATCGACGTGGGTGGGGCTTAAACACCCCGACAAAACCCAGCTGCTCAGAGATCAAGGCACCATCTTCAAATGGTGCCCCAATCAGAACTCCAATAAACCTCCCCCACCTCACCACTCATCACTATTTTCCGAAAACATTTTCACACTGTGTCTGCATGACGGCAGTGCATGATGCTCAAACACTACAACCTCAGTGTCATCTACAAGCGTGGTAAGGAGCTGTATCACGCTGATGCTCTTTCCAGAGCCTTCCTAAATATCACACTGAATAGGCAGATCATGAGGAGGACATTGACATCTTGACCAGACAGATCATCTCATCTCATCGAATCGAGGAACTTGAGGATATCTTACAGGCAGATCTCATATGCAGGCAACCCCATGAATCATTATGAAAGGCTAGCCCGAGTCCGAGTTACGGGGCGTGCGAATCGGAGGGAATATGTCACAGGTGCAGCTTGATACTCATGGGCATAGACACATTTATCAATGAGGCATAAGATTTGGTCTGAAATCACACCGGCACCATCGGTGGGAAACTCCGTACGGAACTTTACTGTCCCACCTGCCATAGGAATCGTAGCGGGCAGGGGGCAGACCTCGGGCAAGATTTCCTGTTTTGGGGCGAATGTGGTCAGAAAATCCTGCCCTCCATTTTTCACATCAGAACCAATACTCTGCAATTTTTTGGTAAGACTTTGCAGGTAGTGTTGTTAGTCGCTGATGGCCAGTTATTGGAACCCAGTACTTCTACAATGGGTTCTCTGATAGTGGGAGCGTCAGAAATAGGTCGAAATGGATCAACCAATTTGCACTTCTGTTAAAAACACTTCAACCTTGTCTTTTGCACTCACAGGTGAGACTCACCATCACTGAGAATGGGAATGTTCAAAAGAACATAAAACATAAGAAATAGGAGCAGGAGTAGGCAATTTAGCTCGTCGGGCCTGCTCCGCCATTTAATATTATGATGGCTGATCTCATATTAGCCTCAACTGTACTTTCCTGCCCATTCACCATAATCCTTCAAACCCCAACTAATTAAAAATTTGCGCACCTCATCCTTAAATTTACTCAATGTCCCAGTATCCACCACACTCTGGGGTAGTGAATACCACAGACTCACGATCCTTTGAGAGAAATAATTTCTCTCATCTCTGCTTTAAATCTGCCACCCCTTGTCCTAAACCTATGACCTCTTGTTCTAGATTGCCCTACAAGAGGAAGCATCCTTTCCACGACTATTTTGTCAATCCTCCTTATCATCTTGCGTACCTCAATTAGATCTCCTCTTATTCTTCAACACTCCAAGGAGTATAGGCCTAAACTGTTAATTCTCTCTTTGTAAGACAAACCCCTCATTTCTGGAATCAATTTAGTGAACCTCCTCTGAACTGCCTTCAATGTTCAGGGAGCCTCCTCCTCCTGTTAATTGTTTAATTGTTCGCCCACATTCACAGCTGAATGTGACAGGGGTGCAGAGCTTTGACCTGATCCATGGGTTGTGGGATTTCCTATCTCTGCCTTGGTCGCACAAGTTAAGGGCTCATGTGGGTTGGAGCTAATACAGTATGGCTGGAGGATTGGTTGAAAGACAGAAAACAGAAATTAGAAATAAATGGGTCACTTTCAGGTTGGCAGGCTGTTACCAGTAGGCTGCTGCAAGGATCAGAGCTGGGGCTTCAGCTATTTGCAATCTTGACTGAAATGAAAGGACCAAGTGTAATATATCCACGTTTACTGACAATACAAAGTTAGGTAGGAATGTAAGCTGTGACAAGCACACAGAGATTTGGATTGATTATATGAACAGACAATAAGGTGGCAGGTGAAGCACAAGATGGGAAACTGTAAGGTAGGAAGAATAAAAATCAGGTTATTTTTAAAATAATGAACTATCAAATGTTGGTATTCAGTGGGATGCACACTCAAAATGGGTTCTCACAGACTGACTATTTATGAAGCTAAAATATTCATATTAAACATGAACTTAAAAGCCATTTCCCTGAAAGAATACAAAATTAAATTGTTGGATGTGTTTTATTGTACCCTTTTCCTCCTTGGAACACATGAAGGAATGAACTATTAGCCACACTATGAAATGTAAAGTTCCTTCAAAAGCAATTAAAGAAAAAATAATTCTGTAAACCAATCCTTCTTTAGACAAAATGAGTGCTGGAATTTTCAGAGGTCCTTCAGAGTCAACATGCAGTAGGAAATAAAAAAGTAAATGTTTGTAGTGCAAGAGTAAGGAAGTTTTACTGCAATTATACAGGGCCTTGGGGAGGCCACACATGGAGTACTGCTTGTAGTTTTGGTCCCTGTACCTCAGGAAGCTTTTAATTGCCTTAGATGAGGTGCAATGAAGGTTCACCGGATTGATTCCTGGAATGACAAGGTTGTCGTCTGAGAAGAGATTGAACCGGATGGGCCTACACTCTATGCAGTGTAGAAGAATGAGAGGCGATTGGATTAAAACATGTAAGATTCTAAGGGAGCTAACATAGTAGATGCTGAGAGGATGGAGAGTATAAAACTAGGGACTCAATAAAAGGACAAGGAAACAGCAACTTTAGACGTAAATGAGGAGAAATGTCTTCACTCAGAGAGCTACTCTCGACCCCCGAGGGTTGTGGATGCTCAGGCTCAAGTGATGGAGAGATTAGATGGGTAAGTGGAGTTTAAGTCAAGAATCAGCCATTATCGTAGCGAAGCAGGCTTGAGGGTCCATATGACCTTTAAATTACTCCAATTTATGTTCTTATGTTTCCTATGGATCTATCATCTACGGATGCTGCTTTTGCTGTTTAGCATGGATGTTGTAACTTCACTACGTTGGTGCCTCATTTTTACCTACCCCTGATGCTGCACCTGGCATGCTCTTCTGAGCTCCTCATTATGTTGGGGTTAGTCACCTGGCTTGATCGTATTGGATAAGTGAAGAATATGGCTGAGCCACAAGACTACAGATTGTGATGAAATATGATTCTCTTGCTGTTGATAGTCACCGCAGCTCATGGATGTCCAGTTTTGAGATCTGGCTTCTTTAAGGAGTTGGATGCAATGCTGCAAGAAGTCCAATTACTTCAAAGGCGTATGGCCAAGGTGACTAAATGTATTTGCAAATGTCATAATCTACCAACTGCACCATTAGCCTCAGCTGCAACTCAATTCATCATGCGCCCATCACTCGCTGATCAATCGACGTCTATCAGGACTCATACCTAACATTCATATACTCATACTTACCACTAATGCCAGCCAGACCCCCATAGCTTGCAGGTTACATATGCCACCAGCTGTATGTTCAACCATGTCTGCTACATCAAAGTGATTGAATGTCACTGACTGACTGTAACTATGTTCGGGGATATGGGTTTTAAACAAAAAGCAAAAGATATAGTTTGCACATGTAGATTTAAAGTTACACACAACAGATTTATTGATTTCTGCACAGAACAGTAACTGATAATAAACAGCAGCCTGTGAAACACCTTAATGTCATCACCATCAAATCATGTAATCAACTCTTAAAGCAATCATACAACCACTTAAATATGTAACACTGGCAATCTTCCCTCACTCTTGCAAGGCAAGATGATGCACAACAAGAAGCAGCAGGAACTAACCATGAGGGCACTTTAATTTTCACCCAGTAATTCAGCAATAATGTAGACCCCACTTAGAACATGAGGGAGGAAATTCCTTTAGGCATGTTTTTGGATCTGGAATGGGAGCCAGGCAGATTGTCATTTGGAGGCCCAATGCCTGCTTCAGTCAGGGCAGCCTGATTTCCCTGAACAGTCTTAAATCAGGTGCTTGGCACATCATTAGTATATTAGCCCACGGGAAGTGGAGGAACGGATATGTCAGGAGATTCTGGATATGTGCAGAAAAAATAGGGTTGTTGTAGTGGGAGACTTCAATTTCCCTGGTATAGACTGGGAAAGTGCTTAGGGCTGGGGGTCTGGACGGGGAGGAATTTGTAAAATGCATACTGGAAGGTTCTTTGGAACAGTACGTAGATAGCCCAACTAGAGAGGGGGCTATACTGGATCTAGTTCTGGGAAATGAGCCCGGTCAGGTCGTCAAAGTTTCGGTAGGGGAGCATGTGGCAAATAGTGACCACAACTCTGTTAACTTTAGGATAGTAATGGACAAGAACGAGTGTTGTCCTAAGGGTAGGGTGCTAAATTGGGGGAAGGCTAACTATAGCCGGATTAGGCAGGAATTGGTGGTCGTTGATTGGGAGAGGCTGTTCGGGGGTAAGTCCATGTCTGGCATGTGGGAGTCTTTTAAGGAACAGTTGATAAGGCTGCAGGACAGGCATGTGCCTGTAAAAAGGAAGGATAGGAAAGGTAGGATTCAAGAGCCGTGGATAACCAGGGAAATTGAGGATCTAATCAAAAAGAAAAGAGAGACGTACGTTAGGTCCAGGCAACTGAAAACAGATGCAGCTCTGGAGGAATACAGAGAGAGTAGGAAAGAACTCAAACGGGGAGTTAGAAGGGCAAAAAGAGATCACGAAATGTTCTTGGCAGGCAGGATTAAGGAGAATCCCAAGGCATTTTATTCATATGTCAGGAACAAAAGAGTTGTCAGGAAAAAGTCGGACCTCTCAGGGACAAAGGAGGGGAATTATGCTTAGAACCCAAGGGAATAGGGGAGATCCTAAGTGAATACTTTGCATCGGTATTCACAAAGGAGAGGGACTTGTGGACAGGAAGTGTCTCAGAGGGAGGAGTTGACGCATTAGAGAGAATCTCCATTACAAGGGAGGAAGTGTTAGGTTTTTTAGGGAACATTAAAACTGACAAAGCCCCAGGGCCTGATGGCATCTATCCTAGATTGCTCAGGGAGACGAGAGATATAATTGCTGGGCCTCGGACGGAAATCTTTGTCTCTTCACTGGACACAGGTGAGGTCCCTGAAGATTGGAGGATAGCAAATGTGGTACCGTTATTTAAGAAGGGTAGCAGGGATAACCCGGGTAATTATAGGCCAGTGAGCTTGACGTCCGTGGTAGGGAAGCTGTTGGAGAGGATTCTTAGAGACAGGATGCATGTGCATTTAGAACGGAACAATCTCATTAGTGACAGACAGCATGGTTTTGTAAGAGGGAGGTCGTGCCTTACAAATTTGGTGGAGTTTTTTGAGGAAATGACAAAAACGGTTGACGAAGGAAGGGCCGTGGATGTCGTCTATATGGATTTCAGTAAGGCATTTGACAAAGTCCCTCATGGCAGGTTGGTTAAGAAGGTTAAGGCTCATGGGATACAAGGAGAGGTGGCTAGATGGGTACAAAACTGGCTTGGCCACAGGAGACAGAGGGTAGCAGTCGAAGGGTCTTTTTCCGGCTAGAGGTCTGTGACCAGTGGTGTTCCGCAGGGCTCTGTACTGGGACTTCTGCTATTTGTGATATATATAAATGATTTGGAAGAAGGTGTAACTGGTGTTATCAGCAAGTTTGCGGATGACACGAAGATGGCTGGACTTGCGGATAGCGATGAACATTGTCGGACAATACAGCAGGACATAGATAGGCTGGAAAATTGGGCGGAGAAATTTATTCCAGATAAATGCGAAGTGATGCATTTTGGAAGAACTAATGTAGGGGGGAGTTATACAATAAATGGCAGAGCCATCAAGAGTATAGCAACACAGAGGGACCTAGGTGTGAAAGTCCACAAATCCTTGAAGGTGGCAGCACAGGTGGAGAAGGTGGTGAAGAAGGCATACGGCATGCTTGCCTTTATAGGACGGGGTATAGAGTACAAAAGCTGGAGTCTGATATTGCAGCTGTATAGAACGCTGGTTAGGCCACATTTGGAGTACTGCGTCCAGTTCTGGTCGCTGCACTACCAGAAGGACGTGGAGGCTTTCGAGAGAGTGCAGAGAAGGTTTACCAGGATGTTGCCTGGTATGAAGGGTCTTAGCTATGAGGAGAGATTGGGTAAACTGGGCTTGTTCTCCCTGGAAAGATGGAGAATGAGGGGAGACCTACTAGAGGTGTACAAGATTATGAAGGGTATAGATAGGGTGAACAGTGGGAAGCTTTTTCCCAGATCGGAGGTGACGATCACGAGGGGTCACGGGCTCAAGGTGAGAGGGGCGAGGTATAACTCAGATATCAGAGGGACGTATTTTACACAGAGAATGGTGGGGGCCTGGAATGCGCTGCCAAATAGGGTGGTGGAGGCAGACACGCTGGCATCATTTAAGACTTACCTGGATAGTCACATGAGCATTCTGGGAATGGAGGGATACAAACGAATGGTCTAGTTGGACCAATGAGTGGCAGAGGCTTGGAGGGCCTGTTTCCTGTGCTGTACTGTTCTTTGTTCTTTGTGCTATTACAGATACCTGGAAAATCAGGTTGGACATCTTTGAGACGCAAGATTTTGGTCCCAGAAATCTGGGACAACTGATGATTACTTGAATAGAAATAATAGAATAAGAAATAAGGGAAAAGGGAGGGGAATGGCATTAAGTCATAACGCTCATTTAGAGAACTGGTGCAGACATGATGGGCCAAATGGCCTCCTTCTGTGCCATAACAGTTTTGTGATTCTGTGATCTTTGTTGCATCCATTTTACACCAATACAACAGCTGCAATTCTTACCTCACTACGTCTAGCTCTGGCTTCCTCCAATTTTGGGTGACATGGACACTTCAGAAAGATTCAGAGGAAAATAACAAGAAGCATTTCTAACTTAAAATACCTTAGTTACTCAGGAAGGCTTACACCACTGGGTCTAAAAGACTCCAGAGCTATCTCATTGAAGTGTTTAAGATAACAAAGGGACGAGACTGTGTTTATATTGATAGATCACTTCAATTGGGTCAGTTTGAGAGGAGCAGGGGTCATGTGTATAAGTTACAAAAAAACAGAACTAGCTTAGCTATCGGGAGCTTCTCTTTTTCCAGGGGCTATTGCACAGTCAGTGCTGATTCACTGTGTACCATTGAAAGAAAATAGGACCAGTTACTGGCAGGGCACGGAAATCATAGAGTACAAAAAAATAAATTCACTGCTAAATGATATAAATCACAGTCAATGTGGTCTCCTGAGCTAGTTGCTGTTGAAGAGATGGTGTAAAAGGAAAATTCCACATTTTCTCTCCTAAATTCACCATGTTCCTTTTCAAACTACCACTCTCAGGAGATTTCGTCAATCTCATAAATACTTACAGATTTTCTAAAAATGTAAGAAAATAGAGTGTCTTGTAAAACCAAGAAATGTGCCAAAGAAATGAAAGATTCTTTGACATGAAATGAAAAATAGACTCGATATAAAATCATAGAATCTTACAGTGCAGAAGAGGCCATTCGGCCCATCGAGTCTGCACCGTCTGCAATCCCACCCAGGCCCTATCCCCATAACCCCATGTATTTACTCTAGCTAGTCTCCGTGGCACTCAGGGGCATTTTAGCATGGCCAATCCACCTAATCTGCATATCTTTGGACAGTGGGAGGAAACTGGAGCACCCGGAGGAAACCCATGCAGACACGGGGAGAACATGCAGACTCCACACAGACAGTGATCCAAGCTAGGAATTTAACATGGGTCCTTGGCACTGTGAGGCAGCAGTGCTAACCACTGTGCTACCCCTTAAACCTAAACACTTTTATTGGTATGCTGTAACAATGTACAGTTCTAAGTATACTCTTGCACAGGACTGTTCCATATAGGCATGCTGCTTACAGGTTTGTGTTTATAGGTCTTTATGGAAAGCATCACAGTTATAGAGATGCGACTCACTCATTGGGAGTTCAGAGATGGTTCTGATGGAACCACCTACATATCAACAACCTGAATATGATTAGATTCTGTCCATTACTTTCATTGGTCCAATTTTAGGGAGAGATGGAGCAAAAGCAGCCGAGGCACGAAGCATTTGTGATTAAATGCTCTGGGCTGAATGAATTTTGTAATTAAATGCAGATGTCAATTTTGTGTGTTTCATAAGGTCCAAGAAATGAATAATATTGGATAGAAGTGATTATAGTGAGTTATTTTGGGTCTTGTAATATCATGGTGGATCATTGCTCCAAATGGTTGGTGGGTCACAAATGTTCCCCCTTAATTTCCAACAGCTTTGGTTTATGATCATCCTCATGCCCTCAGCCAGAGATGCCAAGCAAAATTTGAGCAGTTTGCCACAAGGGAGAAGGAGGAAAATAAAAAGAACAAAAATATGTTTTCAGCTAAATAGGTTATGAAATATGATTTATTCATTTTTCTTTATTCTTCCATCTCTCTACCTGAACCATCAAACCACTGTGGTAAATCCATGGGAGCACAGAGGCAAGCGACCTGCACGTGGGTCTCCATGTATACCCAACCTTCATCCAGCTGCCAAGAGCTGTAGCTTATTGACAACTCCCGCCACTATTTCCTTCCTTGTGTTGAATTGTTTCACACCTGAGCATCACTCCAGAAATGTGAGGGTGAACTGAAGATTCTGCAGTGGAGAAAAGAGCCTGTCTGCGCAGCTCCTTCCTGCCATAAATTGGCTGCATTCTGCATCACACCACCCAACATTATGGACGCTGACATGACATGACACGGTCATGTGAATTTTCATTCAAATATATAAACGCGCACACTTTCCAATTTTGTTCTGCGTATATGATGAGGATATGTACTGTAAAGGTGCTCAGCAGAGCAAAGGTTAACTTGGGCCTGGAGAGTGGCACTCCCCACAGTGTGATGTGGGCAATGACATGGCCATGAAAACAATCTTGAACAGAAATCTGTAAGCAGCATGCCTGCATGGAACAGCTCGGTTCCAAGAGCATACTTGGAACTGTACATTGTTACAGCCTACCAATAAAAGTGTTTATGTTTAAACACACAAGCCTCAAGATCTCATCAATGAGCCATCCACCACTGCAACATAAAGAACACATGTTAATGACACAATATCACATGATGTTGGAATGGGATTTGGTGATTGTACCATGGTGATCGATAGTGGTGATCAAAAGTGATAAGGAAAGTGACAACTAAATGTCGGAAAGCAGAACAGTATTCCAAGGTATGGAACATTGAAGCCGAAATAGAGAGAAACGCACATAAGAAGAGATCTTGCCAGACCCCGAATAATGTAGAATCAGGAAAAATGGACAGTTACAAGATGGGTGAGCAATGGAGAGAACAGAGCAAGATTCCTGGGTCAGAATCCACAAGGGTGAGTGAAATACAGAAAAGTAACTGAACTTATATGGTAGGTGGTGGTCCAGGAGGTTCAGTGCATTAAAGAGGCTGAAAGACAGATGTGGAAAAAAGAACCTGGAAAATTGGGTGGCAGAGTCAAAGGTTAAAAAAATAAACTTATAGAGTAAAGAATGGGTGATGATATCTGTGTGGAGCTGACAGCTGGAAGAATTGGGGCTTTAAGTATTAAAAAAAATAATTGCCGCTCTTCCGAAGAAACAGAAGCACTGTCGCTTTAAGTTTAAAAATAAACAGCAGCCAACCAAAGGGCAGAGAAGTCCCACACAACAAAGTTGCTGTAAAGTTAACAAAAACAGAGCACAGAGGAAGCACTGCTGCAGCTTTAACTTTGAAAAAAAATGGCCTGAAGTGAACTGCAACAAGGTCTCCCGAAGAGCGGGAGAATCTGAGGGATAGACTCCTGATGTGTAAGATTGGAAGAGAGCCTGTGGGAGTTCCATGGCATCAACCGCTGCACTGATGAACTTAAAACAAAAGAATTCTCAAGCTTGAAAGAAAAAAGAGAAGTTAGTCAGTTTAAAAAAACAGCCCTGATTAGACCACAAGCACATTGCGTCTCCACATACAGGGGAAATAGAAAGAAACAGGCACATTAAAAAAAAGGAAAAGAATGGGCACTCCAAATGGCCAGAGGGGACAAAAGCTGCACAGATCACTGAAATTATCTTCCTTTTGTAAAAGGATAAGTTTTAACAAGTTCAAAAAAAGCAGCCAGGATCGCACCAACTTTGATTTGATGTATTATTGTCACATGTATTAGTGTACAGTGAAAAGTATTGTTTCCTCTGTGCTATACGGACAAAGCATACCGTACAAAGAGAAGGAAAGGAGAGAGTGCAGAATGTCGTGTTACGGTCATAGCTAAGCTGTAGAGAAAGATCAACTTAGTGTGAGGTAGGTCCATTCAAAGGTCTGATGGCAGCAGGGAAGAAGCTGTTCTTGAGTTAGTTGGTATGTGACGTCAGACTTTTGTACCTTTTTCCCGACGGAAGAATATGGAAGAGAGAATGTCTGGGGTGCATGGCTCTTTAAGTAAGAACTTGATGGATTCTCCTTGGAAGAAACACAGAAATTGGCAAAACTTTCACAAAGGGTCAAAACGTCAGCTCTTTTCTGTCAAGATGCTACCAGACCTGCTGAGATTTTCCAGCATTTTCTCGTTTGGTTACAGAAATCAAAGGCGTCAAAAAGAAACTAGAAGTTATTGAACGTAAAGAGGAATCAGCAAAAAGAAGCTCGAGAGAAGACATTAAAACAACAAGATGAAATGGCTAACAGCAAACTTGGAGAAAATAGAAGACAGTTCCAAAAATTCACAAAATGAAGTTAAAAAGGAGATTTAGGGTGGAGTTTTCCTTTTCTGTCTGCCACAGGAATCGTAGTGGATGGGATACAACCATGCAAAAGTCCATTGACCTCCGACAGGATTTTCCAGTCTTGGCGCAAGCATGGCCGTAAATTCTCATCCTTTATGGGACAATGAAGAATAAGCTGAACTCCATGAAAAGCAAATAGAAAATAAGATCAAGTCCAGCGTAGCATTGAATCAGGAGAAAGTGCGTGTGAAGAATGGAAGCTTTACAATGGAAATTTAACTGAAAAGGTAAAATCATTGAAATTAACAGCAGAATCAACAATTCAGACTGAGATGAGATACCATGCCAGAACAAGATTGCTGAAATGGTCACGCAAATGGAAAAGCACAAATACCAATATAATAAAATGATTGATGAAAAAGGTGCTGAATTGAAATGCTGGAACGAGAAGAAACTTTAATCACACAACCTTGGTACCAGAAACAAAGTACCACGATAATTCCTTCACACGTGACAGACCGAGAATGTGAAAGAACTGTGTTGTACTGTGATGGGAAATAAATTCTGCGGGTGATTCTCCGACCTCGCCGCATCTTGCGCAGGCCATGCCTGGCGCTGATCGCACTGATCCTGGAGAACAGAGTGTGGGTCTAAAGATCCGTTTTGCACCTAGCGCCAAACAGTTTATGATTCTCCTGATCCCTTTCTAATGGCATGAACTGGATTGTGCCCAGAAAAGGCGTGAGGCTGATTTTCATCAGATTGAGTAGATTTCAATCTCATTAGCGAATTTGGCACATGATCCTCCACCCTCCCGGACCCCCCCCCCCCCCCTCCCCCCCAAATCCAGCAGGAGGTCACTGGCACGAATTGCCACTGGTCTCCATTAGCGGAGACCTGGCGCGATGGCCACACCAGAGGGCTCGGGAGCTATTGAAGCCACTGTGTGGTTGGGGGCCTGGCCAGGCAATTCCCATAGGGCAATGCCCACTTAGCAATGCCCAACTGGCACAGTGGCGGTGCCACTGGACTCCCTGGCAGTGGCCACTGGACACACTGCAAGCGTACCTATGACTGTGTGGCAATTTTATGAGACAACTATGCATGTAAATGTTTGTTATGAATAACTGTTGCCAATTTTATGCATGTAGACCTCAGATCCTAAATATTCATTTGATTGTCTGCAAAATAACCAGTTATTTATTCAACTATTCTATTATATATATTTGAAGGCATTTCTGATTGGGAAATCTCATGGCAGACTCCTGTAACTTAATACAGGTGACCTGTCTGTAGTGTTTGGGATTCTTTCTATTTACCTCCAGATTACCCTGGAAGTCAATGCATGACGAGAAAGAGTTTGCTTTGGGTGGGAAGCATTTTGACTCAAACTTCCCCTTCAACATACTTGGTGGGCATTTCAAATATTATCACTTTTATTCTTATACATGTTAAGCACTTTGTTTTATTATGATAAAGGTTTTAAGTTTATTTATTAGTGTCACAAGTAAGCTTACATTAACACTGCAATGCAGAAAGTATGAAAATCCCCTAGTCGCCACACTCCGGCGCCTGTTCGGGTACACTGAGGGAGAATTTAGCATGGCCAATGCACCTAACCAGCACATCTTTTGGACTGTGGGAGGAAACCAGAACAAACCCATGCAGACACGGGGAGAAAGTGCAGACTCTGCACAGACAGTGACCCAAGTCAGAAATCGAACCCGGGTCCCTGGCGCTGTGAGGCAGCAGTGTTAACCACTGTGCTACCATGCGTATTGTAGGAGTCCAAGTGTTTTTGGCTCTGGCACTTAACACTCTGGATTTAAATAAGTGGAATGTTCCCAACGGGGAATAGTGAACACTGCTAATTCAGCAAACAAATTCATATGTGTAGATTTTTAAATAGTTTGATTTGGACAGCCTTGATTGGTTTTGTGTTTAGCAGACATCAGGCTGACCAAAAAACTAACACACATGGGAGAATAGCGGCACAGTGGCATATGGGTGGCACGTTGGCACAGTGGTTAGCACTGCTGCCTCACAGTGCCAGGGACCCGGGTTCAATTCCCGGCTTGGGTCACTGTCTGTGTGGAGTTTGCACGTTCTCCCTACGTCAACATTAAGGGCATTTAAATGGTCATTGGATAAACATATGGATGATATTGGAATAGTGTAGGTTAGATGGGCTTTAGATTGGTTTCACAGGTCAGCGCAACATCGAGGGCCGAAGGGCCTGTACTGCGCTGTAATGTTCTATGTTCTATGTTCTATGTCTGTGTGGGTTTCCTCCGGGTGCTCTGGTTTCCTCCCACAGTCTGAAAGGTGTGCTGGTTAGGTGCATTGACCCGGAAAGGCGCCGGAGTGTGGCGACTCAGGAAATTGCACAATAACTTCATTGCAGTGTTAATGTAAGCCTTACTTGTGACTAATAAATAAACTTCTACTTCTATTGCAATTCAATTAAAATCACTTAGGGGTCAATTTTCCAGTCCCTCCTGCCGCAGGAATCGTTGCGGGCGGGATGGAAAATTTGGTGGACCATTTGAAGGTCCGTTGACCTTGGGTGGGAATTCCTGGTCTTGGGGTGGGCATGACTGGGAAATCCCACCTTTAGTGTGAAAATACCTTTACATTTAAATAACACCTTCCTTAGGTGGATTGGCCATGCTATAAGGCGCCTTAGTATCCCAAGAAGGTTAGGTTAGGGGGATTAATGGGATAAACATGTGGGGTTACAGACAGAGGATTAGCCTGGGTAAGATGCCCTGTTGAAGAGTTGATGCAGACCCGATGGCCAAATGGTCTCTTTCTGCAGTGTAGGGATTCTATGATTCTATTCTATAATTCTATGTCCTCAGGACATCTTAAACAAAGCATTTTGCTGCCAGTGAAGTACTTTTGATGGTTGTTTCTGTACATAGACAAGTCAGGCTAGCATTGTTAGTCACGTAATCTTATGATCTTCCAAGGAGAATTTAATTTTAGATTTGGACTTTTTTGTGTGTTGTGCTATCATGAACATCAGTAAATAAGAGCCTTGGCATATTGACTTGGGATACATTTCCGAGCATCCCGAGGAGCATTAGGAATGGCCAGCCACCTATCTTACTAGCAGAATGCTGCCGCAGGGGAAATGGAATTGGCCGACCAAGGACTTTTGATAATACAGCCAAACGTCAGATGGTTTGCCAAGAAATGTCCATCTTGAATCAATTTTTATAAACTCTAAAAAAAGAATATTTTACAAACTCATCACAATCTATTTCCAATTCATTTAGTAATTCAATAGAAAAAACAAATAGGAGATGAAGAAGATTAGGTTTCTCTGGGATACTGTTGCAGCACATAAAAATAATCTGGGAGAATCACAGATCATAAAATTCAAGTTAACTTCATGTCGATAGGACAAGGTGACAGGTTCAAAGCGGTGAATGGCAAATTTAGGGCTTCGGAAGATCTTCTTCCCAAGGTGATCAACTGAAGGAATTGATTTCTGGGTAGGGCAGTGCAGGCAAATGTCAGAGTCATTTAACCATTTGATGCCATGATAGGAAAGCATTAACACCTTGACACTCTGGTGAGGAACAAGGACGGGTGAATGGCCTTGTTTATTCTCTCACACTTGATGCCAGCTCGCAGGAAAACCTTCCAACTTCAGAGCAGTGAAACACTCGAAAGGAAGTTTGCTTGCAACATTAGGCAGGAGAAGCTAGGCAGCCGTGATCTGTAATTCAGCTGGATAGATCAAGAGGCTCGAAAGGCATATTATGACTGTCTTAAGTGTATTGAGCATTCAGTAATAAGCAATTTGGGAACTCTTGATTTTTATTTAAATGTTCAGTTCAAGTCAAGCATTGAGTACATTGGGAGTGATTTGGCACATTAGAACTCTGTGCTGGAGCTGGCTGATTAAACACAGCAGCGAGACCCTTAGAATTACAGCTCACCATTTTTGCTTCTCCCCCTCCATCCAAAAAAGCGCAAAGCGAAAGAAAACTTTATAAATGTAATTAGCTTCCATTTTAAAAGTGAGAAAAGAAAACTTCAGTAAAAATGTCCTCTTGTGATTTAGTTTTAATGAGAATAAATATTGTGAAACAAAAAAAAGTGGCTCTTTGGTATCTATTACTAATGGAGTTGGTTTGGGAATGGATTCCCATGTATACAATAAATTGGATACCACATATTGAAACACAAAACAAGACTATTTATTAGTTATGATGCAACAAAACTCTGCTGCAAATGCTTTAAAATCTTGTCAGCTTGTGACAAATAAAAAGGAAAAAGAGCAAGTTAAACTCCAGCATGATATATTTGGTTGACATATATATCAAGCAAAATAAAACAATTAAATGGGGAAAAGCTGTAATATTGTCTGAGAAATTAACTTAAACTTCAGCTGGAATATTCAATCCCGATTTGGGAGCACAGAGAGGGAACATTTGCCAGCTCCGTCAACTGAACCAGGAAAAAGAGGTCCAAGAGGTTGGATTTCTGTTCCAGCATACTGGATTAGAGGTCAGGTCCAACACCAAGGTAACAAATATGGAGGCTGCCAGATGCAGAGGCCAGCTGGGCTGAAGGCCTGACTCTGCTCTGGCATTTTGTTGAAGTTATTGAAAAAATTGTTGAAACAAAACCAACCATCCAGCCCTCATCCCTATTCCCCCTCCTCACATCCCCCATGCCCCATTCATGCCAACCTATGCCACCTCATGGCACTCACTCCAATGTTTCCCATAGTACAACTTAGTAGCAACTCATGCCATCCCATTCCCTTGCCACTTCCATACTAACTCACCTGGTACCCATCATGGGCAAACCTCAAAAGCCATGCTGACATAAAATAATGGAAGGAATTCTCTGGTCTCACACACCTTGCTAACAGTGCCAGCCAGAACGGAGAATTTGACGCTCAGCCAAATCTTCATTCACTGCAGCGAGACAGGAGAATCCCAATCACAGGTGAGGCTGGAGAATCCCGGTCAATGTTTCTATTGATGACATCACTATTTTAAACAAAAAAAACACACTCATTGATAAAAACCATTCAATACATTGAACTTCCTCCAACTAATCACTTATGAAAACAAACATTTCAGTTAAGTATTTAAGCTCTTATGAAAACAAATATTTTTATTCTATAACCACTTTGAGTCAAACTGCCCACTTAACAGGCACCCCAATGTGATAATGTTAGGTTGTAAAATTAGTCATGCAGCACAATTCCAATAAGGATAACCCTCAGGTTTATGTCAACAGAGTTAAATAACAGGTACTAATTTTTTTAGTTCCACACAATCTTTTTAAATTCAAAGCCCAGCAGATTTAAATCCATCCAGGGTTCCAATAAACTTTGACAGTTCTTTGACAGCTTTGATAGTCCTTTGACAGCCTGACACTTCTTTGACAGCTTTGAAAGTTCTTTGATGGCTTTGACAGTTCTTTCAAAAGCTTGACTGTTCCAATGGGTTTACATACTTCTTACACCAAATCATGTTTATTTTGAATAATCCCAAAGGGCACCTGATGCATCCCAAAGGGTTACCTCTCCCAAAGCATGCCTTACCTCTCCCAAAGGTGTCCCTGGACCAAATCCAAAGGGGGTACCGTATCTCTCCAAAAGAGTATTCTGGCTTTCCAAACAAATCCACCATGTTCGGAACTGCTCCTACCAGGCCTCATCTGCACATTTCCTGTTTCCATGGTCTGCCTGCTGTCCTGGAGGCAGTGCCTTAATAGACTGCTTTTGGGAAGATTGCAACTGACATCCTGCCATAGCCAATTACAGGAGCCTGACCCCAAATTCGGCCCTTTGTCAGGATCATAATCAAGAAAATTGAGTATTCATTGACTATGGGCCCCACTAAACACTCTGTTTTTGGACTGAGGGAGCTCTTCAGGATGCTGCTTTGGAACATGGACCCTTTTAAACGTACTCAGGTAAGTGCACAGTTTTCTGACTGAGCATGGGATGCACCGATTCCAATGCTGATCAGAAGATTTGGGTATTGCTTTTGGATAATTTCTGGCCCTGATTCCTCTTCCAGCTAGGTGGAGTTGGTGGGGAAACCACAACAACGTTCCCCCCTATGTACAGAGTGAAAACTTATCCATTAGAACTCAATCTGATATTTAAAGACGTTCCTATAAACTTGCAGCAAGTGTCCCGCCTCTCTGCACAGTGGAGCATGTTAAAATTGATGCCTGCAGTTTCAGTGTGGGACATCAGCAAGTGAATCCCAAGGACAACATTAATTCACTGCCTGCTCAGTTTCTGTCGAGGTGGCAGGGGTTAAAATGGTTCCTATATTTCAGGACTGTTACTTGAAAGTATGTGAGATAATTTTTCACAGAACCTCAATCGGAATATCTTATTGGCAAATAGTAAGAGAACTACAAATCCCAAGAACATCTCTGGAGTATGATGGCGCAAATTATTTTGGATCAAACAATTTCTCTGCAGCAGTTAAGGAAGTTGGAAGCTTTAAAGCTTTGTTATGCCAAGCAGTAAAGCTTGAAATGCGCTCCACATATCCCATCCATAAGAAAATTAAACCCTAAGGGGACAACTTGAATTTTGCCTGATAGTATAAAACCAATAATCATGGATTAACAATACTCTCCCTTCGAATGATTTATGAACTCAGTCTGCAGCAAATAATTCAAATCAGCTCTTTCATGTAGTTTACTGTCTTATGATGAGTAGAAAAAATTGATGGCCATTTACATTTTCACAATGTTATTAATCTCGAAGACCACTTTCAGGTTATCCTTCTCCACTCTTGTGTAAAAAGGCCATCTTATCAAATGTTTCTTCATGATTGTAACCTCCTCATCTCTGGTAGCATCCTAATGGATCAGTGCATTAAAAAGAACTAGAGGGGACAACTGACTGTTACTGTCACTCACAATCTTTGAAAACAGAAAGGAAGTACTGGTGATGGGTGGACAATCCGATAACACCTGTTTTGCACTGCCGCCAAAATTTTTAATGATTCCCGTTTGTTTCTATTGGCCATGCAATTAGCGTGAAAAATATTCCTTCTTCTTTAAAGAACCTTCAATTTGATTAATTCTAAATCAAAACCTACCAGGTTGCCCAGGGCAGGCAAATTATCTAGGAGCAACTATCACAGTCACTCATTGAACCAGTCCTGCATAGGCCAATGGACTTTTGGCTGGGTCCACTGCATCATCCGTGCCCTGACAGGGCTGGAAAATCCTGTCATTTGCATGGTCTATAAAAACAAAGGCTCACAGAATTAATAGCAAACTGGCAAACCGCATTAAAAACTGACTTAACAAATGAAAATAGAAAATGGTGATTAATGGCATTGAGTTTGATTCAGGGGTTGGAGCTAGATCCACAGCTGTCCGTTCTGTTCATAAATCATGCGGTAAGGGTAGTTTGTATAATTTAGCTTTGTTGATGATCCCAAGCTATGTGACTAAGTGACAAGTATAAAA
Source organism: Mustelus asterias (assembly GCF_964213995.1). Lineage (NCBI taxonomy): Eukaryota > Metazoa > Chordata > Chondrichthyes > Carcharhiniformes > Triakidae > Mustelus > Mustelus asterias. The sequence goes on from NC_135808.1 coordinate 96,121,559, forward strand.
GAGATTAATGGCATTTCAGGGGAGTTGGAACAATTACTTGCCTGGGCGAATGTAGATGGATTTTAAGGAGGAAAATGCAAGATTAAAGACACAGCAATGTGAAACACATGTACACGATGAAGGACTGTTCAATAGCAAAAGCAGGATTTGGACTTTTTGCAGAATGGTCACAGAAGGATTCCAATTAATATGAACTAGTATCAACAAAGTTGATAATTTACTGATTAACAAACATAATTTATTCTAATCTTGTAAGGATCATTTTATTGTATATAATTTTGGAAAATAGTATATTACTGTGTGATAAGGATGATTGACTCAGGGCATTTCCTATGAAGGAAAATGCACATGATGAATTTTTTTTCACCATACAGGGAATCCATATTTTTTGTCTTCTAAAAGTACTAAAAATGCCAAGAGAAATGACAAATGTAGATCATAGCAAATTAATTAATGTGAACTATGAAAGCAAAACTAGTGTAAATAGCAAACAAGAGCTGAAATAAAAAACAGCTTTTTTTCCACAAGGGAAATTTGCAATTGCGACAGTGATTTTAATTCAGGGCAGGTTCAGAAAGATCGGGAGTGCAATCAAGTCAAAACTCACCTGTTGTCCCAGAAAACAGCCCACACTATTTAGCTCCCAGGTTTCATTCGAATCCATCAGGAAGGTTTCCGACCTGCCTCTTTGACTGGACAGAGAAACTTCCAGAAAGCAATTTTTGGCAATCGGCGAGAGGCCTAAAGGGGCAATATGTCTCAGAAAGTGAGGTTGCTTTTCCTTATGTCTCCTGGAGAATCTATGCTGATTAGAGAAGGGGGAGCATCAGAGAAGGCAAGGAAATGACCTTCCAGGTTCTCTGAAGTTTCCGTAAAACTCTGCTGAAGGAGTTCAATATGGGTAGAGAAGTTCTCTTTGCATGGGGGAAATGGGCTAGTGGTATTATTGCTAGACTATTAATCCAGAAACTCAGCAAATGTTCTGGGCACCTGGGTTCGAATCCCGCCACAGCAGGTGGTGGAATTTGAATTCAATAAAAAATATCTGGAACTAAGAATCTACTGATGACCATGAAATCATTGTTGATTGTCGGAAAAACCCATCTGGCTCACTAATGTCCTTTAGGGAGGAAATCTGCCACCCTTACCTGGTCTGGCCTACATGTGACTCCAGAGCCACAGCAAGACTCTCAACTGCCCTCCAAGGGCAACTAGGGATGGCCAATAAATGCTGGCCAGCCAGCAAAGCCCATGTCCCATGAGTAAAAGAAAATGCAAATGATCCTGAAACATTCACAGGAAGTACCAGGTGACAGCAAATGCTCTATAAAGAATACCAGTTGAAGGAACCAAATTGGAAGATTTGGATTTTATCGAGGAACAAATATGTTGAGATAAAGGAAAACTGTCTAGAAGGATGGTCTGACTATACTTCTAACAAACCAATACTGCAGCATTGCTTTGAACAGCGAAAGCATCTCATAACCATTGCTGACCTCATTTTTAATAACAGAATAGTCATTCCAAGAATGCCTCAGCTTGCTATTCACCAAAAATTAATCAAACTCATTTAGAGATAGCAAAATATTGATCAAGAGCTCAGAAATCAGTCCGGTGGTCAAGCAATACACATTCTACTGAAGAACTAATTTCCAGTTGTCTTCAGTGTGCAGTGAACAACCAAAAGCAAAAAGAACGTTCCACTTTTCCAACGAGGCCATGGGAGTGCTGGGGAATGGATTTATTTGATTGTAAAGATGTTAAGGTATTCTTATTGTCATTGATTACTACTCCAAATGGATTGAAGTGAACAGATTGCACAGCCTCATGGCAAAGCAGTCATTCACTCACTAAAGAGGATCGATACAAACACATAACATCCCACATGTTGTAGTGTCAGACAATGATCCACAATTCATTAATGAGCTATCTCTATATTTCCAAAGGAATATAGAATCATTCATGTGACTAGCTCACCTTGATATTCTTGAGCGAATGGAGAAGCTTAGAGAGGTAGTTCAATCATCAAAGATTTGATGAAAAATGAAGAACTCAACTTTGTCCTTCCTAGTTATTGAACTTTACTACCAGCAAGTGAGTTCTCACCATCAGAATTGTTCATGGGAAGATACCTGAAAATATAACTTCCAACTCTGTAACAGAAACAAGAACCAAATATCATCGCAAGTAACCATGAGAGAATTAAAAAGCATGAGCAGATCAGAGGCACAAAAAAGCTCAAAACTTCACCTTCAAGCACAGAAGACAAGATTTATAAATGCTGCGGACTGGGGAACGAGTCTGAATACGAGACCAACAGAAAGAAGACATAATAACAGAAGAAGCTCCACAACCAAGATCTTACAGAATTGAGATGGACTAAGGAAATTTAAGGCGAAACCACAGAGCCTTAATAGCTTTGGGAAGAAAACCTATAGAAATTTGGGCTTCCCATTCAGATCCAGATGGAGATAAGGAACAACAAACAAACAAAGTTGTACAGCCACCCAGGAGAAGGATTCTCATAACGAATGAAGAGGGAATGTACTCAACCTCAGAAAGAGATTAAAACGAGTTCAGGGAGATTGGTCATGACACTTCAGAGACTGACCATCTGAAGTCTGAGACTTTAAGAGGAAATGTAGCAGGATGCATATAGTTAGAATGAAAACTGGGGAGAGGTGTAGAGTAAAGGGTTAACCTCAAAAACATCTGATGCAACTAAGATGTAATGATACATGATTAAGATCTGGAGGGAGAAGTCCAATCTCAGCAGAGTTCCTGAGATGTTGTTTTAACAAATCAGTCTTAGGGAAATTAGAAAATCTCCAAATACATGACAGCATGGAGGGCTGTGGGGAGGGGTTGCTGAGTGGGGGAGAGTGGAGGGCTGTGGGGAGGAGTTGCTGAGTGGGGGAGGAGTGGGGGGTTGTGGGGAGGGGTTGGTGAGTGGGGGAGAGTGGAGGGCTGTGGGGAGGAGTTGCTGAGTGGGGGAGGAGTGGGGGGTTGTGGGGAGGGGTTGGTGAGTGCGGGAGGGGTGGTGAGTGGGGGAGGAGTGGAGGGCTGTGGAGAGGGATTGGTTGTTCTGGAGGGGATGATTAAGTGGAAGCAAGTCCAGGCCGGAGCCGACCTGAGGCTTCCTTGTGCCCGGAGAAGTTTCTGTCCTCTTCCGCACACAAGGATATTTGTAAAAATAAAAATACGCAATTTTCTCAGTCCTCCACTGAGCCCTTTGCTCCACAGGTTCGAAGTTTCCTGGTGAGTTCAAAGCCAGGCCGTGACTTCGCTTCACAAAATTAAATAACATTGGTATTGAATTAACAGACCCTAAATTTTGAATCTCACATGAAGCCTTCGCTTTCCTGGTATTTGGGCCTCACGTAATTGTTGGCCAAAATGCTCCGATTTGAATTGTGTGTGGCAAGAGGTTGGCATGGATACAGTAAGTTGCAGGACTGCCTTGAGTTAATACCCCCTCCCCCTTGCCCACAATGTACTCTGCTCTCATCTGGTCAATAAGGTTAGAATTGTGCCTGCTTTGTTGTTCATTAGTTCTGCTCATCAGGACCTGGATAGTAGATGGAGAACCACACGGCAGAACATTTAATGTCAAGGAGAGTGAAAGGAAAAACAAGTGATACAAGTTAGTCCATGCTTGGACCTTCCGACAGCCTTGCGCATCTGTTAATAAAAAAGTGGTTTTGAAAAATTCATTTTCATGTGTACTGAAGAAGTATTTTGTATTAGGGTCAAATCTTGTGTGTTGGTAAAATTGTTAGTAAGATTTGCTGATCTAAAAATCATAGTTGTATATTCGACAGCAGCCCCCAGCTTAAGGTTGACAGCATCACTGGTTTTGCCCAGACAGTATTGCGTTCTATTTATACTGCCTGCCTGGAATTGCAACTCTCCTGCGCTGGAGAGACATGCTTACAGAGTTCCTCACCTAGCAATTAAAACTGAAGTGCTTGGAGAGAACTGTTGGCAGTATCCATACTGTCTGAATATTAAATTAATCCTGAGCATGTTAAAGCCAGTTTAAGTGATTTTAATAAAACATGTTAATAATCATCTTTGCAGCCAACAACTTAGTCAATCTCAGTCAATTGATTTTTGGGCGCATGAGCCAGTGTATAAGAACCAGCAGTCAATAATCACACAATATAAATTCAGTTTTTTAACACTGCATTGAAATTATCTTTCACGAGGTGCCAAATTCAAATGATGTGAGACTATTTCCTGCTTCCCCCCAGAGTCAAGGTTTATATCGAAACATTAGCTTCACCTCAAGAATGGAACTTCATAATTACACTTCAGTTACCACATCAATGCACACTTGGGCCTGGATATTCCTCCAGTGTTACTTCTCCGATCAGAGGAGGGCCAAGTCCTGATCAACCGTCCTCATCCCGTCAGGACACCAACCCATTTTCTGGGTCAGGGCTCTTTACTTCAGGCATGCCATCAACAAAAGGTACCCTGGTCACTACCAAAGAGGTGGTGGTGCTGGACTTAGACACTTGCTACAGGATCCAAAGAGGTCAAAGATCCACACGGCGATAACACTCCAGGCTTTGGACTGGACTGTGGCCTAAATGGTTTTGGGAAGTGCGGAGAGGGCCAGGTAACCACTACTGCACCTTTTCCATCCAACTCAGGCTTCATTGGTTCTTCCACTGCCACTGATCTGGCAGTCCCTGGGGTCATTAGCAGTGGTTTACCCTGAAACTACTACCACAGAAGGAAAAACTAGTAAAATTACAAATGGCTAGTACTGGTCTGAACTGGTCTTGCATATCTTTAAATAGAACTCCAGTTCGACCAGTTTGAGTCATTTCCAGGCTTTACTGTTTTTTTCTTATAGGGAAATTGGATGGGTTTTCCATCTTTGCTGTAGTGAAGGGATAGCCAGCTACCTTTCGCTGCCAAGCTGGGAAGGAGAAAATTAATCGTACAGCTTGGTACAGCAGTAGGTCTCTCAGTTCAATTTCCCTTTATTTTTCACTACCATACTGTTTCAGAAAGCGCAGCATTGAAAAATCTGCGCTCGACTGTTAAGTTGATTTAAGAGTGAGAACCAGTGTCATACGTGACCTGCCAGCATCCACTATATAAACAGTGGACGCAGTGAGAGCACAGAGTGACATCTGGCAAAGCAGAGATAATCTTTATTCGCTGGGCAACCTGGAAATAATTCAGAGAAGTAAAAATGAATAACATAAAAGTAAGCTATCAGCAATGCTGAGAAGTATGTAAGATGTTCTTCAAGCTCTTTCACATGATGTCAGTAATTGATAAGAAAAGCCTTGTTTTACAATTGAATCCTTTGTGCAATAAACATGTGGGCTTAGTAACTGCCAAACCACACTAATTTCAAAATTGCCCATCTAAGATTCGTATCATTAAATATAATCCACAGATAGTTAAATGTTGATTAGTCTATTGCTGGGATAAGTACTGTATGTTAGCAGCAGAAAATACTATGCACTGTAACATTGCTGATTCAGTGCAGGGGTCTCAGAAGGAAGAACAAAGACTTGACCACAACGCTTGAAAGAACCTTTCGAGCCACAGCAACCATTTGCCTTATTTAACGTCATTATAAATAAAGTAGGTGGTGGACATTCCCTGCTGTTTGTTTGGATTTCCAGACATTTTTGACAGCATTCCAAATGAAAGACTTTCAATTAAATTAAAAACCACAGAAATTTGAGATAAAATATGGGACTGGATAAGGAGCTGGTTAAAGTACATAAAGCAACTTTGGGGTTTCACTGTCAGACTGAATACTCAGGGTTTCCTCCCACAGTCCAAAGATATGCAGCTTAGGTGGATTGGCCATGCTAAATTCTCCCCTCAGTGTACCCAAACAGGCGCTGGAGTGTGGCGACTAGGCGATTTTCACAGCAACTTCAGTGCAATGTTAACGTAAACCTACTTGCGACTAATAAATATACTTTATTTTGAAGGTACAGTGAATTTGTTTTCAGCTCCCATCACATAACTGCACTGTTGTCCATTAGCAGATCACCAAGAATCTTAAAACAGAAGTTGTAACCCTGTGACTGCTGGAAATCTGGACTATAAACAGAAAGTGCGAGCTTTACCTATGGAGTGTGTCACAGATTGATGATCTTCTGTCAGACTGATCTGATGTAAGGTGGAATTCTCTGGCTGCGGGTGCCCCAAGGCCGGAAACTCCCACCCGAACTCAATGGACCTTTAAATGGTCCGCTGAATTTTCTGCCTCACCTGCTACAATTCCCGTGGCGGGCAAGACGGGAAAGTTTTGGCCATAGAATCACAAAACTGAAAAGCTAACTCCATTGCTCACTTACCAGATGCTGCCAGACCTGCTGAATATTTCGAACATTTTCTGTTTCTACAACAGAAATGTTACCTCACATGAACAATTAGAATCGTATGATCTTACTAATCTTACACCGTAATCCCAACTAAAATTCAAGTCAGCCAACAGAGAAGTACCTTCATCGACAATTTGATACAAAGTTCATTTGAACAATTGGCATAATTTCCCAGCAGAGCTAGTGCCTTCTGCCATCCTGATGGGTCAAGGTTGGGCATATGGTGGTGGTCACAGAAAATTTGTCCAGAAGCCCAAACTTCAAATATGGGCATAATTAAAGGCAACTGCAACATTAAAGGTGAGTGGCTGGTTATGAGGGCAAACTATTAACAACATAGTTCAATGAAGAGTGAACGAGGGCATGGCAGGAGCGCACCAGGCATACCTGAAATTGAGATGAAAAACCTGGTGAAGCTATAACACCAACTACTTGCATGCCAAATATCGTAAGCAGCAGGTGATAGATAGACCGAGTGATTTCACAACCAACGGATCAGGTCTAAGCTCTGCATTCCTGCCACATCCAATTGCGAATGGTGATGGACACTGGAGGAGGAGGCTCCTCAAATATCCACATCCTCAATAATGGGGAGCCCAGTGCATCAGTTCAAAGGCATTTGCTACAATATTCAGCCAGAAATGCCAAGTGGATGATCCATCTCGACCTTCTCCATAGGTTCTCAGCATCACAGATGCCAGTCTTAAGCAGCAGTGACACAGTGGTTAGCACCACTGCCTCACAGTCCCAGGGCCAGGATTTGATTCCAGCTTGGGCGGCTGCCTGTGTGGAGTTTGTACTTTCTCACCGGGTCTGCACGGGTTTCCTCCGGATGTTCCGGTTTCTTCCCACAGTCCAAAAATGAGCAGGTCAGGCAGATTAGCCATGCCAAATTGCCCCATCCAAAGATATATAAATTAGATAGATTAGCCAAGAAGAGAGAATCTAACTATTGCCCCGTGACATTCGATCGCATTACTGTTGCTAAATCCCTCACTTTCAACATCTCGGGGGTTACAGTTGACCAGAAACTGAACTGGGCTAGCTATATAAATATCCTAGTTACAAGAGCAGGTCAAAGGTTAGGAATCCTGTGGTGAGTAACTCACCTCTTGAATCCCCAAAGCCTATCCATAATCTATGTGGCACAAATTAGGAGTGTGATGGAATACGCTCCGCTTGCCTGGATTGGTGCAGCTCCACAACACTCAAGAACCAGGACAAAGCAGCCCGCATGATTGGCATCCCATCCACAAACTTTCACTTTCTCCACCACCGACGCACAGTAGCAACAGTGTGTACCGTCTACAAAACACACAGCAGGAACTTAACAAGGCTCCTTGGACAACACTTCCCAAACCCACGACTGCTACCATCTGGAAGGATTAGGGCAACAGACACATGGGAGCACCACAATCTGGAAGTTCCCATCCAAGCCACATACATCGTTATTTGGAAATATATCGCAGTTCCTTCACTGTCACGGAGTCAAAATCCTGGAACTCCTTCCCTAACAGCAGTGTAGGTGTACCTATGCCAGCAGTTCAAGGAGACAGCTCACCATTATCTTCTCAAGGGCGATTAGGGATGGACAATAAATAAAATGCTCACATTGCTTGAAGTAAAAAAAAATCCTTGGTAAAATTTTAAATAGTTTGAAGCTTTATCAAGGGTGTTGGGTCTTACTTTATTTCTTTCTCTACAGACATGTTGAGTGTTTCCAGCATTTACTGTCTCAAATTTTCAATATTTACATTATTTTGCTTTTGTACCTCTGCTTCCAAAGTTTTCATAAGCTCTGGTATTTAACTGTAAATAAATATATAAAATAAAGACATAAAAGAACCGGGACTGAATATATGATTTTAATTTGTGAATCCAATTAAGTTTGCTTTCCTGGTTCAGTTATTGCTGCCATTTAGCTTCGCTTTCAGCTGAAGACCATACCTGGTCTGCATTGCCATAAGAGACTAACTTTCTGAAATATATTAAAATATTGGCTGTATTTGCTGTCAGTGTGGTACATGAGCAGTTGTGCAGCTTCACTGCGTGACGCCATTGTGAGTGACAGAGATCAGGGGCGGGATTCTCCAGCCGCACGGACCCCAACACCTGAAATCCCCGCCCGAGCTCAATGGCCCTATTAAATGGTCCACCGAACTTTCTGTCTCACTCACTACGATTCGCACGGTGGGTGAGGCGGGGGAGAATTTCGGCCCAGAACTCTCTTCATTGCCCCAAACTCAATGTGATGTCCATCTTCTCCATTTAGTTCCTCCTTTTTTTAATAAACAACATTTAAACTCGCAGCAATTGTAATGAGAACTGAAACCGAAGAACAAGGTTCAATTAACAATCCGAGGGAGTGGATTTTGGAACCAGGAAGGGCTATTTTATTCAGAACAAAATACAGTACCCATTTTCGCCTCGGTCATTTCCTTTATCTTTTTCTGTGGCATATTTTCAGTTTGATTATATACCAACCCTGGCAGCTCACGCATCAATAGCTGAAACATTTTGCTATTTTTGGCAGTGTTTCTTTAAATATAAAGTCAAATACAATTTTCTCTTGCACAATCTATAATGTACATAGTTTTGTTAACAATAATCATGGAAATGTGTGGTTTTACTTTCCAGTGTTTTTAACTGGGCTGTGTTTGTTGCTGACACATCCAGCCAATGATGTCAATAGTTTTCTGCACAGGTGCAGACACGTTCACATGCGTGGACAGGTGTTGGTAGCCATCTTGTACAGCCACCTTTCCTTGGCAGGACAAAAGTGTCAAATATTATATCTGAGTGCACTTCCTGCATGTGACATTGGATTTCATCTCCTCATGAGCACCACATTTTTGTGGCAGCTCAACGCTTATAATAAATTCCGATGCCTAGGTTTACTATGGGCTTTCCTTACGTAAACTTGTTACACTGTAATCACATATTCAGCTTTATCATGTTATTTACCTACCACCAGTTCTCTTCCTTGTAAAAATAACAATCAAATTGTGACTTTCCTTCCTGTACCAGCAGATGCTTTTCCCCCTCCTCTCTCTTTCGATACTCCCTTTGACAGTTTGACGACTGCGTATCAGCTAGTATTTGAAATGTTTGCATATTTGAAACTAATTTTGTATTTAAGTTTACTGAATGTTTTGTTGATGCTGGCTTCTCTTGATAATCTGTGCCTCAGAACGATGCCAGCTCTTGGTATACCCACCCTGTTGGCATCTTATACATCCCTCTGCCACTTGCTGGACAAATTTGTCACGTCCACTATGATTCTCACTAACTTTTACAGATGCACCATAGAAAGCATTCTTTCTAATTATAATCACAGCTTGGTATGGCTCCTGCTCTGCCCAAGATCGCAAGAAACTACAAAGGGTCATGAATGAAGCCCAATCCATCACTCAAACCAGCCTCCCATCCATTGACACTGTACACTTCCCGCTGCCTAGGAAAAGCAGCCAGCATAATTAAGGATGCCACGCACCCCAGACATACTCTCTTCCACCTTCTTCTGTCAGGAAAAAGATACAAAAGTCTGAGGACACATACCAACCAACTCAAGAACAGCTCTTCCCCGCTGCCATCAGACTTTTGAATGGACCTACCTCGCATTAAGTTGATTTTCCTCTACACTTTAGTTATGACTGTAACACTACATTTTGCACTCTCTCCTTTCCTTCTCTATGTACGGTATGCTTTGTCTGTATAGCACGCAAGAAACAATCTTTTTCACTGTATACTAAAACATTTGACAATAATAAATCAAATCAAATCAAATCCCAAAGTGGTCCAATGCAAGCAAAACCTTCACCTGATAGACAAACTGAGATTCTTTTCTCTAGAAAACAGAAGACTGAGAGGTTATCCAATAGAGTTCTTAAAATTAAAAAAAAGTTCAATAGATTAAATGTAGAGAAGATGTTTCCACGTGTCAGCTGTGATTTAGTTCGTAACGCTCTCACCTCTGAGTCAGAAGGTTTAGTGTTCCAGTCTCACATCAGGGACTTGAGCTCACAAATCTAGGATGATACTGCAATACAGGACTGAGGGAGTGCTGCATTGTCCAATGTGCCAACTTTCAAATGAGACATTAAACTGAGGTCCCATCTGCCCCCTTAGGGTAAAATATCTCATGGTGCCATTTCAAACAAGAGCAGGGGAGTTATCCCTCATGGCCTGGTTGATATTTATTCCTCAATTGACATCACAATATCATATTAACTGGCATTTTTACATTTCTGTTTATGGGGGCTTGCTGCGTGAAAATTAGCTGCTGTGTTTCCTACATTACAACAATGACTACACTTCAAAAATGCTTGTCTGTAAAGTATTTTGAGATATCCCGAGGTCATGAAAGATGCTATATAAATGCAAATCCTTCTTTCTTATTTTCTGTGGGGAGTCCAGAACTAGGCACGATAAGCTCTTTACTAATAAATCTAATGAGGAATTGAAGAGAAAGGTCTTAACTCAGGATGGTGAGACGTTAAAGTTGTTATCAAATGGAGGAGATTTGGTGACTAGCATTGTAAAAGGTTAAGTTACCATAGTCCCAGATGACCAAAGGCTGCTCTCTCATTTGAGGGGGATCTGTCTGGAGGTGATTTAACCCGAGGATCAACGCACCTCAGATGAGGGGCAAGGTTGAGAAGGCCGCGTCTTCATGAATAACCCCAGCCAGTACAGGAATTGAATCTGTGCTGTGGGCATCACTCTGCAACACTAACCAGCTGTCTAACCAACTGAGCTGAACTGACTAACATTGATGCATTTAATAGAAAGCTGGTTAAATACCAGTGGGAGAAAGGAATAATAAGATATGTTGATATGGTGAGTTGAAGTAAGGTGCAGGCAGACTCCTGTGGAACATACGTTGAGCTGTTGGTCTGAATGACCTGTTTCCGTGCTGTCAATTACTTGTTAAGATCTCTCTCTTTTTGATATACTTGAACACAAAGAAAGTGAGAATGAAGATTTTTTTGGATTGAGCTTTTTTATGCATTTGTTCTTTTCATGTATATATATATTTATTAAATGAGCACTGTGATTGCATTGCACTTACACACATAGCAGCAAAACATCAACAGCCCCAAAGCGTTCAATTATATATCCTTCTTTGCTCCTCCATCCCTATCAATCTCTTCATTATCATCTGCCTCTTCCCATTCTTCCTCCTTCCTTCAATTCCTTCCTCTACCCTCCTGTCACATCCTTCTCCTTCATTCCTTGCCTCTGCGCTCTCCTTTTCCCTCACGTCTCTTCCTCTACCCTTATGCCCTTTTTCGTAGAATCATACCAGTGCAGAAGAAGGCCATTCGGCCCATCGAGTCTGCACCGACCACAATCCCACCCAGGCACTTATTCCCGTAACATCACATATTTCCCCTGCTAATCTCCCTGACACTAAAGTCAATTTAACATGGCCAATCAACCTAACACACACATCTTTGGACTATAGGAAGAAACCGGAGCACCCAGAGGAAACCCACGCAGACACGGGGAGAATGTGCAAACTCCACACGACAGTGACCCGAGGCTGGAATGAACCTGGGTCCCTGGTGTTGTGAGGCAGCAGTGCTAACCACTGTACTACCGTGCCGTCCATTTTCTCCTATCCTCTGCCTCCCTCTCCTTTTCCTCGACATCATCTCGTTTCCCACTTTCTACTCTCCCTCAAGTTCCATGCACTTCCACTCCTTCTTAATTCCTATCCTTTCTTCTTTCTCCCTCATCCCACCATGACTCCTTTCTTCCAGCTCCTGCCCCCGTTCTATTTCTTCAGTTATCCCTTCTAAACCTGTTTGGTTTAAAAACTGCTCCAAAGATACAATCTCCTCCTTGTGCAGTCCACAGAAGGTTGACTAGTATATCTAGAATTTCAGAGTGCTCTGTCACCTGTCAACATTCCTAATGGAGATTTCATGTAAATTGTGTCAACACCCTGTTACATTTAATGCCTGCAGGTAACACTTTTCCCGAGAGAGCACTCAGTCTTTTCTAAGCCTTTTTAGTCAAGAAAAGCTCTTTTTAGTTCCCCATAAATGCTTAGTTTGAGTGTGTCTACAATTCCAGTTCATTAGCTGATTCTATACCAATCGGGATTCTCAGACTTTCTTTGTTTGCTGGTTTGCTCAAAATAAGTTGCAAATGAGGCTTTAATCTTTGGAATCTGCTAACAAATTAAAAGTGCAATATTGTTGTTACATTTTCTGACCAATACTTTATACTAGAGAGATTTTGGTCTCACAGATATGACTCCACTTCAAGTGTGTGTGTAGCTTTGAGAACCACACTACTGGAAGATTGAGAGGCTTTAGCAAGGGTACATTATAGGATGTGCTGGGATTCTGCTTATAAATTATAGGATGTATTGGGATGCCATTTATACATTATAGGATGTATTAGGATGTTGTTTATACATTATAGGATGTATTAGAATGTTGTTTATACATTATAGGATGTATTAGGCTGTTGTTTATACATTATAGGATGTATTAGGGTGTTGCTTATACATTATAGGATGGATTAGGGTGTTGCTTATACATTACAGGATGTATTGGGATGCTGCTTAGTGTGAAGAAATACAAATATAATGAAAGACCTGAATAATTTGGAAATCAATTTTAAACTCACTAATGTGTCTAAAAATGATGCCGACAAGCAGTTAAAATTGCTCAGGTTATTTGCCCTGCAGAATTCTGCCAGGATCCCAGTGGCCAAGGTTTTGAACCACTTGGGCAATAAAGATCCAAAGCGAATTCCAGCAGTGTCCTTTGTGAATAAGCAGATTGATGTCCAATTACATTAATCGGACCATGACAGCATTTTAAACGAGCCCCATGCAGAGAAGCTACAATTGTTTTCTCAGCAGGCTGAAGCAGGTCAGAAGAGTAGCCAGATGTGAAATGGTCCCTAAAAATGAGATTTTAACTTTCCTTGTGGGATGCAATGGAAAAAAAAGATTGTCAAAGATGTAACATTTAGTGTGAATTTGCTATCATTTTTCATTGCACTAAATCAAGATCTATCCCCCTTGTGTGATAGATTTCTTTCCTCCTCCCCCAGTTGATATAGTTTTATCCCTCTGCCTTCCTTTTTACCTTCCTAGCGTCTCTCTCTATCCCCAGTCACCTTCCCTTCTTCCTCACAGTCTCCCACTGTTCCCGCTGTCCCCTTTCCTCCTCACTCCTCTCCTTCCCATTCTTTCTCCCTGTATGAATAGGTAACAAAGATGACATCTGAAATAAGACAAATTAAACAATAGACAAGAAACATAAAAAGTAAAACAAAGTATCAGAGAAGAGTCAAACTTCAGAAAGAGCAGCAAAAGGCAAGTCAAAGTGAAGTTCCTTGGATTAAATTAAAGTTAAATGAAAGGGAACAATGGAGGAAAATGACAAAAATAAGATGTTGCGGTGTGTCTTCTGTCAAATATTTAAAAGTGAGAGAGTCAGTACAATAGAGCAGAAAGAAGAGACATCAACTCTCTGTTAATGAGTATGCTTAAGGAAACAATTTTGACTTTAGAGGGTGAAATACAGAATTTTACATGTTGTTACAAATGTGAGGCTTTATAAGATAGCTATGTTTTGGACTGTCTCTTTTAAGCTAAGTTAAAATGATGTAATGTAAAGGGACATGTGACCACCAAGTGATAATCCAATGTGACCTGGTTACTGTGGGGACACGAGGCCCCAGTCAAAGACTAGTGAAATCCACATGCCAAGTTTAACATCTGATAACAATGTACAGAGCATCTGGCTTTGCCATGGCTAGCATTACAGACTCTCAGGCAGTCTGATGTAAAAACAAACCTAGACTCACAGAGAGGGAGACAGATAACACTTTGTAACCATTGTAAGCAGCAGGGGAAAAGTTGTTCTTTGCTAGCTACCAGGCAGAAAGTTAGAATTTGTCTTCTGGGTGAAGAGAAGTAACCTGCAGAGAATTAAGATCACTGGTGACTCAGTTCGGTAAGGTCAGGAGAAGGAATCACTGGAGTGAGTTTTGTTGCTGGAAGATAGTTTGGGAAACCTCAGAAGATTGGTGGATAGGGCCTTTGACAGCCAATGGATGTTATGTACAACAAACTGGGGAGAAGGGAGCCCACTGGAAGCTGGGAATAATGTTCGATTGTTTCCTGGAAAGACTGCAATCCTGCAGAAAGCATGCTGTGAAGTATAAATGCATCATGGAGCTTTTGAGTATGATAAAATGCTGATAAGGAATTTCTTTCCTGTAGTTTTGAGTATTAGTTGCTTACAAAGTAATGTTTAGTCCATGCTTATTTTAGTTTGTCTGTTACAGTAAAAGAGCTAAATCTTGAAATCTTGTGCAATTCCTTTAAGTCATTCACTGGAAAATCAATTTTTTAAAAAGTTATTGGTTCTCTACAAAGATCGTAACAAAGTAAGAGATAAGAGAGAGGATTGTTGTGGGAAAGTAGAGAGAATTAGATGCACTGCGTCAACTGAGGCAAATGATAATGGCTAGGTTAGGATCAGATCTCTAGAGCGAACCTTCGGTGATTGGAGCAGGAGATCAATGTTGCTTGGAATAGAGCTGTCATGAGGGATCAGTATTGAGTGAAACTGAGGTGATGAAAATGCTGAATGGATTATGATTGGTAGAACGGTAAAGCTACCCATACGATTATACAAGCAAACAGATACCAGTCACTGTCAACATTGCAAAAGAATGCAGCATAGAGAACATGAGAAGTTTGTAAACCAGGGAGTACAGGCTGGACAAAGATACTGCTTGTAGGTCACAGAGAGATTGTAGTGATAGAAAATTCTTTGCTCAGTAAAGTAGATAGACATGTGTACGGTAACGACAATTCCTCAGATTGATGAACTATCTAGCGGAATCTAGCTACAATGCATATTGAGAATAGGCAAGAAAGAATATTGAAAGAGGCAGGTAGAGACAAAATTGTCACTTTGTCGTACAGTACAGAACTTGAATATTGCTGAAAAGCAAGGCAAGTTGCTGAAGCTTTTTGTCTTTCACTCATCAGGTCAATGCCTCAGCTAATCAGAGTGGCTTGCCAACCAATCAGCAGCCCCTTTATCCTGTAGTACAAATTGTGGTCATTTGAAATTGGCATTCTTGCACTTGTCCTGATGAGTGAGGGATGCAAAGCTTTGACAACATATCTCTCTTTTCACCAATAGACATAATTGTAGTAGTTCACAAAGGAATAAACGTCATGGGGAGAAATATTATACAGGCCTTAAAACTCATGCAAATGAAACTCATACATAGAGGGTACAAAATAAACTTCTCTGGAACACTCTCAGTGTTTAAGAAATAAAAGTTTGTCACCAAAAAAAGCAAAGGAAATAAAAGCTGCTAGTGGCATCATTTGAAAACAATGCTTTCTTTATAAATAAGAACATAAGAACTAGGAGCAGGAGTAGGCCATCTGGCCCCTCGAGCCTGCTCCGCCATTCAATAAGATCATGGTTGATCTTTTCGTGGACTCAGCTCCACTTACCCGCCCGTTCACCAAAACCTTTAATTCCTTTACTGTTCAAAAATTTACCTATCCTTGCCTTAAAAACATTCAATGAGGTAGCCTCAACTGCTTCACTGGGCAGGGAATTCCAGAGATTCACAACCCTTTGTGTGAAGAAGTTCCTCATCAGCTCAGTCCTAAATCTGCTCCCCCTTATTTTGAGGCCATACCCTCTAGTTCTAGATTCACCTGCCAGTGGAAACAACTTCCCTGCTTCTATCTTATCTATTCTCTTCATAACCTTATATGTTCCTATAAGATCGCCCCTCATTCTAACTGTGCATGTTGTAGAAAAAAATAAATTGGTACAGGAAAGACAGGTTACATTTCAACCAAGCTGCAACAAAAACAATTTGATGGAAAGATCATAAAATCTCCTCAGTGCGCACAACCCCATAGGCATCATTGTTTCCTCAACCTAGAACCACTGCAATGCTCCTGAACCTCGTGATCTTCACTTCGTATTGCGCTCAGATCGCATCTTTCTCCCAGAAAATCCTAATCACAGGATTTGCCCCATTGTTTCTGGGACTTTCCTTTCTATTGCTCTCATAACCATAGGCTCCCACCTCCTACCAGAGCTCCCACTCCCACACCCTGAGAAAATGCTGTGGCTATTGGAACAAGTCAGAGCCTAGCTATTCTGTGGTGAGTGGCTCACCACATCGCAACCTACAAGACACAAGTCAGCAGTGTGATTGAATACTCTCCATTTACCCAGGTGGGTGCAACTGTAGCAACACTCAAGAAGCTCAACAACATCGAGGACAAGGCCATTCACTTGATCAACAATCCAGTTAGCACCTGAAGTGTCTGCTCCATTTATTGGAGATTATTTAATTATACCTCATTATTCCTGTATGGATAATTCCTATTACATGAAGTACAACCTGCTGATTTGATCTTTGGTAAATTTGTTCCCTTTAATTGTTAACTTGTTTTACTCAAAAATAATACAAAAGACAGCAATATTCACACGCACATTTCAACCTAGCAATTCAACTGGATTCACATTCCATCTCCTACAAAGACCTACTGCTGGATCGGGAAATTAATGTAGCAACCATTTTCCTTAAGCGTTGTTATCCACACACTTATACGCTTAAGATTTCTTCATTTTAAAGCTTACGACATAATGCCAAAAATATTTTGGAGGATTATCTCAGCTTTATTATTTTTTCATATACATCACACCTCTCCAAAATATGTCCAAGTGTATCTAGCAAAGGTATATTACTGCTTGATTTTTTTTTAAATGTGAAAGCTTTAATACATCTTATTGTAAAGTAAACAGCACCCCGTGGGGTAATACTTGCGAAAATGTTGCTATCCCAAGTCAAATTT
Organism: Mustelus asterias; assembly: GCF_964213995.1. Lineage (NCBI taxonomy): Eukaryota > Metazoa > Chordata > Chondrichthyes > Carcharhiniformes > Triakidae > Mustelus > Mustelus asterias. The sequence continues at coordinate 96,138,797 of NC_135808.1, forward strand.
CAAAGAAGCAACAGATCTTTTAATTGTTTTCTGAGACTCCCCTTTCTTCATAAGTTGATAGATTTATTTGATAATGAGTGATTCGTAACAAACATTTGAAATGGAAAAAAGTCTTCTTGCACATCTAGGTGGTTGGATAATGTAAAAATTAAAAGTGAAATTACGACAAAAATGATTTATCCTACTTTGGTTTGCAAGGGAAAATGCTACTTTAACAAACTCAAATTTGCAAAACGCAAGAAACTGGTTGAATGCCAGACTATAGTGAGACCCATATGATGTTGCATAGGCTTTCTTTACTATTGGCACAGGCTTAGCATGCATTGTCATGTGCTTAATATCCAACCACAATCACAGACTGGTGTTTTCAACAGCATTCTTTCTATCCAAATCAGAACTGATTGGAACTAAAAATGACCTACTTTTTTAGAATGTTTGCATAGCTTGTAAAACATTCATCCCCGCAGGCAATACATTTCATCAGTTATTCATCTCAATTACACAAATACGAGTATATACTTATGAGCACAGACACGCACATGCATTGTTCTAATGAGTTCTCTCAGGCCTCACGAAAAACACAGGGCACTTATAGCATATGTTTTCATGTACAATGGATCGCCTCGGTGACTTGAGCATAATGGAAAACCACAGTCTGTCCAACCAAGATATGCTTTCATGAGTCAGTAACTTATCATAGAAATCTTTGAAATTTGAGCTCTCATTTGCCCCAGGCCTGAATTTAAAACTACGGGGCCATTGTCCATCTTTGGTGCCAATCGGGTGGATGGATACTTTGGCAACTGACCCAAACTATGTTCACGATCAGGCTTCATTACAATAATATTGGCAAGTTGCCTGCGCTGAACAAGTGCTGACAGACAGCTTTACAATTAGGAAGCGGAAGTGTCAGGATTTCTGGTAGCCCCTCCACAGAACCAAACTGGAATTGGGGTATAAGATTAGACAGGCCATCCAACAATAACAACTTATATTTATACGGTGCCTTTAACATAATGAAACATCCCAAGGTGCTTCACAGGAGCATTATAAGACAAATATAACAACAAAACAAAGAAGGAGATATTAGGTTAGATGACCAAAACCTTGGTCTAAGAGGTAGGTTTTAAGAAGTGTATTGAAGGAGCAAAGCGAGGTAGAGAGGCAGAGATATATGCCACAAGTTGGGGCATATATTGAAGGCAAAATAAAATACACTTTGCATTGTGCTTTTGCCAGGAAAATATATGTGCAGAACTTTGATCAACTGCTTCCGAACATTTGTTTCTTTGAAAGTTTTGAAAATTGGAGTTTTTAAATCTGATTTGGTGAACTTGGCATACAAGTTGCTATGCACAAATTCCATTGGTGCAAAACAGCTTCAGATCAACACCAATGATAACTGACAAACTGTACAGTTTTGCAATTGCCCAACAGAGCAAACTTCCTCTGGGTAATTGCCATTCAAAAATGCGATTTAAATTGCAAGTTTTAGATGGTTTCAATAGGGTTACACCAATACTCAGAAAAACTTACAAGAATTAAAACAACTTCTAATTTCTGGGTAACCATTGTAAAGACCCAGACAGACTCCCCCTCCCACCCCCTCATCCTCGCTGCAATCGGACTCCCCCCCCCCCGAAACACTTGTTCCACCTGGTGATTCCCCACAGTATTCTCCACTGCCTTGATTCCCCATAGGATTTTCCTCACCTGCATGGGACTCCTCACCAGCACTACCCTCACCCTCCCCTGCACCCACCTCTCTTTCCCATGCCCGCAGAGACCTAACCCCACCCCAAGAACCAACCCAAACACCACCCCACCATACCAACTTCCAGCCTAATCTGATTCCCCCAACTTCACTCAAACCCCACCAGACCGACCCAACCTATCTTCAGTAAAATAATGAGCAGCATAGATCAGCTAGATAGTCAACACTTTTTCCCAAAGGTAGGGGAGTCTAAAACTAATAGTAGAGGCGAGTACAATTCTGTCTTTTAAAAAGCATTTAGACAGTTATATGGATAAGATGGGTATAGAGGGATATGGGCCAAACGCAGGCAATTGGCACCAGCTTAGTGATTAAAAAAAAGAGAAGCATGGACAAGATGGGCCAAAGGGCCTGTTTCCATGCTGTAAACCTGTATGACTCTATGACGCAGGCCCGACCCAACCCCCACCAATACCAACCCAACCCAAACCTCCCACCCCCATTCTGAAGTTGATCCCCGAGGTCCAACTACCACGCAAGGCCCAACCCCACCCCTGCAAAGTCCAACCACATCCTTGCAATGTTTAACCCCCCTCCACAGTGTCTGACCCCCCAACCTCCCCCACTCCCTTAATCCTATCCACTCACCTTAGACACTTACCTTCTTCTGGGCCTGTCAATTATGGCAGTTAGTGTTGTAAAAAAAAGGATGTGTCCTCCCGGATCCCACCCATCCTGAGTCGGAAGGTAAAGTGAGACAGGATCGGCAGAAAAATCCCATAAGTAATTGGGCACCGAGAGGCAATTTGACACTGTTTGCCACTCTGAGGAAGTTAAAGTCCATTAAGTGGAGTGGAATTCCAGACTCCCCAAGTGATCTCCACAGATGCTGCCTGATCTGCTCAGTATTTCCAGAAGGCTGGGTCATTGAATATATTCAAGGCTGAGTTAGCTAGATATTTTATCAATGAGGGAATCAAGAGTTATGGGAGAAGACAGGAGAGTGGAGTAAAGGCCGCAGTCAGATAAGCCGTGACCTTATCAAAAGATAGAGCAGGCTAAAGAGGACAAATGACCTATTCCTGCTCCAAATACTCGAGCTCTTGTGGATAGCTGAACTGGGAAAAGTCAGGAGAAACACATGAGTATAAGTGCGTCCCAAGACTCCCTTGCACTTTGAACATGGTGCCCATTTCAGTGAACGTCAGTTAAAATTGTCAGAGGTAAAGGGAAAAGTACAGGTTGAGAGTAGTGATGAGGACAATGAGAAAGAGCAACAGCGTCATAATCAAAGGCTTGGTGGGGATCTATTTAAATATGTCCAAGCATTGCCAAGGTTTGATGAGAATGATGTAGACGCCTTTTTTGTTTCATTTGGGAAAGTGGCTAAACAAATGAAATGGCCACAGACCATGTGGGCATTACTGATTGAAACAAAGTTGGTAAATAGACAAGTGAAGTGTTTGCATCACTTTCAGAGGAGCTACCTGGGAAGTATGATGAAGTGAAAAAATCTATCTTAGGTGCACATGAACTAGTGCCAGAAGCCTACAGACAATGCTTTAGAAATCTAAGGAAAGAACCTGGTCAAACGTACATAGAATTTGAAAGGATCAAGTAGAATAATTTTGATAGGAGGATAAGGCTTTGAAAATAGACCAGATGTATGAAGCTCTTAGAGAAATGATTATTTTGGAGGAGTTTAACAATTTGTTTCCTGATGTTTAACGGTTTAACAAGGCCACTGAGATCCAGGCCACATGACAAACATAGATAACAGAGTTGAATTCTAGAGTGAGGTATGAGTGTCTGTCCTTGATATCAAGGCAGCATTTGACCAAATGTGACACCAAGGAACCCTAGCAAAACTGAACTTAATGGGAATCGGGGGAGGCTCTCCAATGCTTCGGATCATACCTAGCACAAAGGAAAATTGTTGTGGTTCTTGGAGCCAAATCAGCTGTGCCCCAGGACTTGGCTGCAGGAGTTCCTCAGGATAGTATCCTAGACCCAACCATAATCAGCTGCTTCATCAATGACCTTCTCTCCATCGTATGCTTAGAAGCAGAGATGTTCACTGATGATTGCACAGTAGTCAGTAGCATTCACAACTCCTTAGATACTGAAGGTATCCTGTGTTCAGCAAGACCTGGGTAACATTCGTCTTGTGCTGAAGTGTGGCAAGTAACATTTATGCCATATGAGTGTTAGACAATGCCCAATCCATCTCCAACAAGAGAAATGTAGTCATTACCCCTTGACTTTCAATGGCAGTAACATCATTGAATTTCCCACTGTTAACATCCTAGGGTTATTATTGACCAGAAAGTTACTGGACCAGCCATATAAATACTGTGGTTGCATGAACATGTCAAAGGTTGGGAATTCTGCGGTGAGAACTTACTTCCTGACACTGCAAAGCCTGTCCACCATCTACAAGGCACAAATCAAGAGTGGGATGGAATACCCTCCACTTGCTTCAATGAGTGCAACTTCAACAAAACTGAAGAAGCTTGATCCATCCAGCGCAAAGCAGCCTGCTTGATTGGCGCCTCAGCCACAACCTTAAACATTCACTCCCTCCACCACCAATGCACAGTGACAGTAGAGTGTATCATCGACCAGATGCACTGCAGCAACCCAGCAAGCCTTCTTTGCCAGCACCTTACAAGCCTGCAAACCTCTTGTACCTAGAATAGCAAGGTATCATTCGCCCGAATTCAAAGTCACAAGTCATCCTGACTTTTAGATGTAGATTTTTTCCTTCATCATTGCTGGATCAAAATCCTAAAACCCCCTTCCTAACAACACTGTGGATGTATCTACATCATACATACTGCAGCGGTTCAAAAAAGAGGCTTGAGGATAATTAGGGATGCGCCTAATTACACCCCAAAAACAAACTTTAAAAAGACCATTGACTCCTGGTTGGGATTTTCCGGCTGCACTTGCCCCAAGCTTGGGAAATCCTGCCCAAGATCAACGGACCTTTGCACGGTCCTGTCCCGCCCGCTATGATTCCTGTAGTGGGAGGGAAGGGAAGATTCCGCCCTTAATCTTCCTGTGTGAGCAACAATACCAAACATAGTTAGCTTTGTGAATCCAGTGAGAGTATAAATCCTGTTTTTGCCAGATCTCCTGATCTGCTGTTATTTCCTGGAACTTTGAAGTTTGGCCAGTAAATATACAAAGCCAGATTTAGCATATGGATTGATGTCAGTTGTTACACACACTCTCCAAAATGGCACAATCCAAGTATACATGAGTGATTGAGTAGGCTCCATCAAAGCACAAAAATGTGAGTGAATGGGGTTTATGGAATGCACTCAGCATTCTGATCTGGGACCAAAAAAAATGTAAAAGTGATACTAAGATCACATATCATCAGTAACTCCAGCCTTCCAAATATTGATGACAGCGTTTATTATCCCTCCTCAGCCTTTTGGCTAAGATCACGCCCGAGATGGGCACTGTCTTACCTTGTCAGCTTGGATCTTGTCTCTCTTGTTTGGACCATGCATTGGATTCGATTGGAATTTGAATTTGGTTTTTGGAGCAAGCAAGGAATAGATTTAAGTTTTCCAAATTAATTCTGAGCATTGGTTTTGTAACTTTAAGGATGGAATAACAAATTTTTAAAAATTAAAATAAAAACAGTTCAAAAGTGTCTCAAAAAATTGACAAGAAAATGCATAGTTTTTTTAAAGTTTATTTATTAGCCACAAGTAGACTTACATTAACACTGCAATGAAGTTACTGTGAAAATCCCCTTGTCATCAGACTCTGATGCCTTTTCAAGTACAATAAGGGGCAATTTAGCATGGCCAATGCACCTAACCAGCACACCTTTGGATTGTGGGAGGAAATCGGAGCACCCGGAGGAAACCCACGCAGACACGGGGAGAACATGCAGACTCCGCACAGACAGTGACCCAAGCCAGGAATCGAACTTGGATCCCTGGTGCTGTGAGGCAGCAGTGCTAACCACTGTGCCATCATCCCACAATGTGACAAAAATCATAATTCTGAAAGTGGTTCTCTTGATAGTCTCTCTCAAAATGCGCTGAATTTCTTTCTTTGACATAATGTTAAATTCAAAGAAGAAAAAAGCTGAATTTATGTGTCACCGTCGGAAAGTCACAGCGCAAATAGAGGCCATTCAGCCCATTGTGTCTGTGCTGGCCAAAAAAAATATTGATTGTCCATTCTCATCCCACTTTCCAGCACCCAGTCCGTAGCCTTGAAGCTAATACTGCTTTCGGTGCAGATCCAAGTATCTTTTAAAAGAGATGAGGGTTTCTGCCTCCACCACCAAACCAACAGCAAATTCCAAACACCCACCACCCTCTGGGTGAAAATGTTTTTCCTCATGTCTCCTCTAATCCTCCTACCAATTACCTCCAATCTGTGCCCCCTGGTAATTGACCTCTCTACTTGGGGAAACAGGACATCCCTATCTACTCTATTGAGGGCCCTCATAATCTTGGACACCTTAATCAGGTTGCCCCTCATCCTCCCCAGTTCTGAGAAAAACTCCAACCTATCCAATCTTTCCTCATAGCTGCAATTTTCAAGCCCTGGCAACATTCTCGTCAGTTCACTCTATACTTTCTCTCGACCCATCATGTTCTTCCTGTAATGTGGCAACCAGAACTGTACACAAAATTCCAGCTGTGGTTAACCAGTATTTCATACAGTCCTATCATTACACCCCTGCTTTTGTATTCAATGCCTCATCCAATAAAGGAAAGCATTCCATATGCTTTATTTACCATCTTATTCACCTCACCTGCCACCTTCAGGGACGTGTGGACATATGCTTCATGGTCTCTCATTTTCTCTACCCCTTTCTAATATCCTCCCATCTATTGAGCATTCCCTAGCTTTGTTTGCTCCGCCCCCGCCCAAATGTATTACCTCATTTCTCTGGATTGAATTCCATCTGTCACTTTTCCACCCACTCAGCCAAGTCACTGGTATCATTCTGGAGCCAACATCTGCACTTTTAACCATCAACTACGAGGCCATTTTTTATGTCATCTGCAAATTTCCCAATCATGCCACCCACATTTAAGTCCAACTCACGAATATATACAACAAACAGCAAGGAACCCAACATTGAGGTCTGTGGAACACCACTGCAGAAACATCCATCAATCTTTAGTTTCCTGCCACTGAACTTGTGTACCAAAATAATCCAATGGAATCTTTTCAAAGAAAGACTGCTCCAAGCAAGAAGATTGAAGGACATTTTTGCACTCTCCTGAACAGGAGGAGGATGGATAGCATTCGCTCAAAAATCTTCAGCTCCCTCTTAGAAGATAAGGTATGTTCAACTCCAACAAAGAACTGCACAGCTGGGTCAGTTACTGCTGCATTGAGAAGGAAAAAGGTATTGAGGACCTGAGATTCAAACAAATTTGGACAATGAGAAGATTTTGCAGGAAGTGAAGAAGTATGATTTCCAGACAACACTTTGGAAACTATTTCTGCTTTCCATGAGGCATTGCCACACTTGGTCCAGTGTGAAGCTGCTCCATTGGAGGCAACAAGATGACTGCGTGAGCATGAGAAGATAAGCCAACAACATTTTAGCAATGAAATGAATCCCTAGAACATGATCCATTCGAAACTCTTGTATAAGACTCACCAGTCATGCAAACTCTGAAGTTTTGGCCTCTGCCTCAGCGCTGAAGGACAAACTGTAATGGAAAGAATATTTTCTAATGAGTCTGAAGTATGACCGTCAACGTACTTTTGCCCAAACCAATAGGCCCCACCGATGCTCTGGCAGTGTGATGCTGCATGGAATCAAGCATTTTGGTCTCCCTGGACAACTCTCTATGGTCAGCCAGTGACATACAATGCATCCTATTGGCGGGTTCAATGGGACAATGATGTTCTTCAATAGCAAACTCAGCTGACTCCGCAAAACAAAATACGGACTTCATATGCTTCTGCAGCAGATTCAAATAGCATTCAAACCTCTAGGACCTCATCTTCCAATGGATCAGTCTGTGCTACAATGGCTTCTTTCTCATTACTTTCTTCAGGAAGGAGCCGACCCACATTCAGAAGGTCCCTTTATGAATGGTCCCTGTTTGCAGCAGTGTCCCTGTTTCTGCACCTTTTGGCCCATCTTCAAAAAGAAATGAGTGGTCCATAATTGCAATCTCCTCCTAGGGTCTATTTTTTGGTGTTTTTGTGATGGAGATTAAATCACCACTCAATGTATAACCTTATCAACTGCTGTTGAATGAAAATTCATCTGTCCCACATTTGACTTTGGAAATTGCTCCACAAAAGGAATCCAGTCATCCAGCTGTAGCTTGTCATTGAATTTTTCCACAATACATACAGAGCAAAATCTTACCAAAAAATGGCAGAGGGTTGTTCTTGGTGATAGAACAAACAAACACATTGGTTTTCCCTCCAGATCTTACAACACTCTGCCAAAAAAAGTCAAGGGAGTGTGTTTCACGTCGTCATGCAGGGGGGCATGGCCTCAACACAGCAGCAAAACCTGGCTGCACTGAGATCAGGGCGCCATTTCTAAAGGGCTCACCGATCAAAACGACAATAAACCTCCTCCCCAAACCACCACAGAGTTCTTTGAGGTTCCCCTCCCCACTCCTGATCACTGGCCCCCCCGCCCCCCTCCCCCCTCCCCCCCACCACCGCCGATCATCGGCTCTTTTCCCGCCCTCCCCACAGTCAGAACCAATAATCAACTCCTCCCCCTGATGCGCAATTAATTCACTCGGGAGGCTGGATCGTACCCGGGAAATAAAGGCTTTTATTAGCAACAAGAATGGAGCATACTGCTTAACAATACAATCCCAGACTAAAGGGTCACTAGGAAGTGCAGTGACCTTTATACTCCTATAGGAAGGCGGAGGCAACCGGAGTGTACCACAGAACAATACCAACAGGTGGAACACCCCAACCCTAACCCCAACAGTAACAAGAGTAACATATGTACAAGTACCCATAGTGATAACCATCTATGGTTCAGTACCCATAGTGGTAACCATCTATGGTTCACCACATTCACCCCTCCTTTAAAAACAAAGGCCGGTGGGGCAAAAAAAACAGTACGAACTGTCCATATATTCACAAGTTCAGTCGTATCGGAGGGCCGCACCGTCTCTGCGACCTCCTCAACACTGGCGGTAGCGCCGGTTCTGGTGACTGTGATGACCCTCTCTCCAAGGCGGTGTCCAGTGACTCCTCCAGTTCCTCACGGACGGGTGGACCTCGAGGTGACGACAATCTCCTGGACTCAGGCAAGCCCCGAGGTGGCGACAATCTCCTGGACTCAGGCAAACTGTACACGGGAGTAAGAGGATTAAGTGGTGATCCCGATACTGCCCGCGCCGTGTCAGGAGGGGAGATAAAGGGCAAGGGGTCCCTAACCAGGGGTGCAGAAGCGACGGGGGTTTCCAGGTCCCCTGCAGGCGCCAGATCTCGGATAGAGACCGTGTCCTCTCGCCCGTCAGGATATGCTACATAGGCATATTGAGGGTTGGCGTGGAGGAGATGGACCTGTTCAACCAAAGGGTCGGACTTGCGGGTCCTAACATGCCGCCGCAGGAGGACAGGTCCTGAGTACGTCAACCAAGACGGCAGTGAGGTCCCAGAGGAAGACTTCCTAGGGAAGGTAAACATCCGCTCATGTGGGGTAGCGTTGGTTGCCGTACACAGGAGGGACCGGATTGAATGGAGCGCATCAGAAAGTACCTCTTGCCAACGGGAGACTGGAAGACCCCAAGACCTCAACGCCAGTAAGACAGCCTTCCAGACTGTAGCGTTTTCTCTTTCGACCTGCCCGTTACCCCTGGGGTTGTAACTCGTAGTCCTACTTGAGGCAATCCCTTTAGAGAGCAGGTATTGCCTCAAGTCATCGCTCATAAACGACGAACCCCTATCACTGTGGATATAACTGGGGTAACCAAACAGGGTGAAAAGATCCCGCAAGTCTTTGATAACCGTGGCAGCAGACATGTCTGAACAGGGAATGGCAAAAGGGAATCGGGAGTACTCGTCAACCATGTTGAGGAAGTACACATTCCGATCTGTCGAAGGAAGGGGGCCCTTGAAATCAACACTCAGTCGTTCAAAAGGGCGAGTGGCCTTAATGAGGTGTGCCCTGTCAGGTCGGTAGAAGTGCGGCTTGCATTCAGCACATACCTGGCAGCTTCGAGTTATCGACCTGACATCCTCTACGGAGTAGGGCAGATTCCGGGCCTTTACAAAATGGAAAAGCCGAGTGATCCCCGGATGGCAGAGATCATTGTGGAGGGCCTGTAGCCGGTCCTCCTGTACACTGGCACATGTTCCACACAACAGGGCATCTGAGGGCTCATTGAGCTTCCCCGGACGGTACATGATATCATAGTTGTAGGTGGAGAGTTCGATTCTCCACCTCAAGATTTTATCATTTTTGATCTTACCCCTTAACGTGTTGTTGAACATGAGTGCCACGGACCGCTGGTCCGTGAGCAGGGTAAATCGTTTTCCAGCCAAGTAATGGCGCCAATGCCGGACGGCCTCCACAATGGCCTGAGCCTCTTTTTCCACAGCGGAGTGCCGAATTTCAGGGCCTTGGAGGGTGCGAGAGAAAAAGGCGACGGGCCTGCCCGCCTGATTAAGTGTGGCGGCCAGGGCGAAATCAGATGCATCACTCTCCACCTGGAAGGGGATGGACTCATCGACAGCGTGCAACGTGGCTTTCGTGATGTCAGCTTTTATCCCTTCAAAGGCTAAGCGAGCCTCTGCTGCCAGGGGAAAAGAGGTAGACTTTATGAGCGGACAGACTTTGTCCGCATAATTGGGAACCCACTGTGCGTAATACGAAAAGAAGCCTAAGCATCTTCTCAGTGCTTTGACGCTAGTGGGTAGGGGAAGTTCAAGGAGGGGACGCATACGGTCTGGATTAGGGCCGAGGACCCCGTTTTCCACCACGTACCCAAGAATAGCTAGGCGGCGCTTGCTGAATACACACTTCTCCCTGTTATAGGTCAGATTCAGGCGAGACGCAGTGCGTAAAAACTTTAGGAGGTTGGCATCGTGGTCCTGCTGGTCATGGCCGCAGATAGTGACGTTGTCCAGGTACGGGAAGGTAGCCCGTAGCCCGTTTTGATCCACCATTCGGTCCATTGCACGCTGGAAGACCGAGACCCCATTAGTGACGCCAAAGGGGACCCTTAAAAAGCAGTAGAGACGACCATCCGCCTCAAAGGCCATATATTTTCGGTCCTCTGGGCGAATGGGGAGCTGGTGATAGGCTGACTTCAAGTCGATGGTGGAGAACACCTGGTACTGCGCAATTTGATTGACCATGTCAGATATGCGCGGGAGAGGGTACGCGTCCAGCTGCGTGTACCTATTAATGGTCTGACTATAGTCTATGACCATCCGGGGCTTGTCTCCAGTCTTAACCACCACGACGTGTGCTCTCCATGGGCTAGTGCTAGGTTGAATGATCCCTTCCCTGAGGAGCCGCTGAACCTCAGATCGAATAAAGATCCGATCCTCAGCGCTGTAACGCCTGCTCTTAGTTGCGATGGGCTTGCAGCCTGGCACGAGATTTTCAAATAAAGATGGTGGGGTGATTCTGAGTGTTAAGAGGCTGCACGTGGAGCGCGCTGGGCAATTTGGAGGCTGCTGTTCTCCCACTGAAAGTGGAGGGAGTGGCCCATCGTACTGCAGGGTCACACTCCTCAGGTGGACCATAAAGTCTAGTCCCAGGAATACCGGAGTGCAAAGGTGCGGTAACACGAGGAGCCTAAAGTTCTCATAAACTGTGCCCCGCACCGTTAGGTTTACCACGCAGCTCCCAAGAACGGTAACAGATCGGGACCTCGACGCCATAGAAATTGTCTGTCTGACAGTCTGCACTCGGAGACCGCACCGTTTCACGGTGTCTGGATGAATGAAACTCTCCGTGCTCCCGCTGTCAAACAGACAATGTATCAGGCGTCCGTTTACCTCTATGTCCATCATGGACATGTCGAATCTGTGAGGCTTGGCCTGGTCCAGGATGATTGACGCCACCGTTGAATCTTGAGTGCAACTGCAGGCAGCTGAGATGGTCGATGATGGTGACCCCTGCTGGTCGTCTGCGGTCGGTGTCGACCAAAATGGCTGCGCCCATGGATCGCACGTGGTCGATGGCGTTGAAAGTGGTGGCACTCGCAGGTCGCACGTGTCATGCGTCGTCGTCCTCAGGAATGGCGGCGCTCGTGAATCGCACGTGGTTGAAGACCTCGACGAAGCCGGAGACGGGGAGACAGATCCTGGAGAGTCACACGCAGCACTGCTTGGCTTCGAAGGTGGTTTCGCTCGGCACACTTTAGCATAGTGCTCTTTCTTCCCACACGCGGAGCAAAATACCGGACATCGCTGACGAGGGTGCTTCGCCAATCCACAGAAATAGAACTGTGGGCCACCTGGAGCTGCTGCCGCCGTCAGGTCCGAGGTTGAAATCACGATCGCGCAGTTCCTAGGAGCCGCTGGGTAGAGTTGAGTCGGTGGCTGTACTTGCCACGATGTTCCCACGTGGTCGGTGGGGTAAGTTTCAAGACTTCTGGAGGCCGTTTCCATCGCATCAGCCAATTCCACCGTCTTAGCTAGGTCCAAGTTACCTTGCTCTAGCAGCCGCAGGCGAATATAGGATGAGCCGATTCCCGCCACGAATGCATCTCGGATCAGATCGTTAGTATATTGAGTAGCCGACACTGGCTTGCAATTGCAGGCTCTGGCTAGCTGCTGAAGTTCGCGCAGGTACTGTGCCGTTGTTTCGCCGGGCTGCCGCCGTCGAGTGGCTAGTAGGTGCCGAGCATGAATCTCGTTTGGCGGTTTATTGTACAGCTTATTAAGTAGTTCGATGGCCCCTTTGTAGTCTTGGGCATCATGGATTGTTGCATACACAGTGTCGCTTACCCTTGCGTGGAGGACCCACAATCTGTCGGCGTCGTTTTGGACTGCTGTTGAGGCGTCGATATAATCCTGGAAACACTTCAACCAATGGTCGAAAGTGTTCGACGCTCCAGCGGCACGTGGATCTAAGGTAAGCCGATCAGGTTTTAACATTTGCTCCATGGTTATTTTTTTCTTCAAACAAAATTTGTTGCTAATAAAATTGATGCGCGATTAATTCACTCGGGAGGCTGGATCGTACCTGGGAAATAAAGGCTTTTATTAGCAACAAGAATGGAGCTTACTGCTTAATAATACAATCCCAGACTAAAGGATCACTAGGAAGTGCAGTGACCTTTATACTCCTATAGGTAGGCGGAGCCAACCGGAGTATACCACAGAACAATACCAACAGGTGGAACACCCCAACCTTAACCCCAACAGTAACACGAGTAACATATGTACAAGTACCCATAGTGGTAACCATCTATGGTTCACCACACCCCCACAATAGCCATCATCAGCATCCTCTGCTCCTCTGTCTGCTCTCGGCCACCACCAAATATGAATGAATCCCTCGCTGCGCCCTCCTGAATGAAGCACCCACAGGGGCCTGCCTCTTGGCATGGGTTGGCACTGCCAGTTTGGCACTGCCAGATTGGCATAAGCATGGTCCCAACTTAGCAGTATCAACCTGTGCCGGCAGCAGTGTAAGTTGGCATTGCCAGGCCACTGCCTGGTCTCTCTCCTGGAGGCTATACTTACCTTTACACCCCTAGCGAAACCACACGACAGGTTCACATCTAGGTGAATATGTTGTAAAGTGCGCCGACATGACGTCACCTTGGCATGGTGTCAATACAGTAAGAAGTCTCACAACACCAGGTTAAAGTCCAACAGGTTTATTTGGTAGCAAATACCATAAGCTTTCGGAGCGCTGCCCCTTCGTCAGATGGAGTGGTTATCTGTTCTCAAACAGTGCAAACAGACACAGAAATCAAATTACGGAATACTGATTAGAATGCAAATCTCTACAGCCAGCCAGGTCTTAAATGTACAGACAATGTGGGGTGGAGGGAGCATTCAACACAGGTTAAAGAGATGTGTATTGTCTCCAGACAGAATTACAGAATACTGATTAGAATGCAAATCTCTACAGCCAGCCAGGTCTTAAATGTACAGACAATGTGGGTGGAGGGAGCATTCAACACAGGTTAAAGAGATGTGTATTGTCTCCAGACAGAACAGTTCTTGGAGACAATACACATCTCTTTAACCTCTGTTGAATGCTCCCTCCACCCACATTGTCTGTACATTTAAGACCTGGCTGGCTGTAGAGATTTGCATTCTAATCAGTATTCTGTAATTTGATTTCTGTGTCTGTTTGCACTGTTTGAGAACAGATAACCACTCCATCTGACGAAGGGGCAGCGCTCCGAAAGCTTATGGTATTTGCTACCAAATAAACCTGTTGGACTTTAACCTGGTGTTGTGTGACTTCTTACTGTGCTTACCCCAGTCCAACGCCGGCATCTCCACATCATGGTGTCAATATACAGGGGTTGTCAATATATAGTGAGGGGGTGGGTTCATTAGGTCAAATGTATTGAAATTCATGTAAAGCAGGTTCTCGCCTGCTGTGGGCATGAACCTGTTGATGTTGCTGGTGAGGGCTAGCAAGATCCGAGATCACAATCTCGCTGGCGAGATCTGTGACTTCTGGACCTTGAGCTTCCGCTGGCATTCGCACGGACAGTGACCATGGGCTCAAGATGGGCATAGATATGCTTTAATTGTAGACTATGTATTAGGGTCTCAAAAATCTGACAGCCCTTGTGATGAAGGGTGGCAGTGAACTGATCTTTTACTGGAATATTCATACTACATGGACCTTGAAATTTAATGTTTGGTGGCAGGGTGGCTACTCCATTGAGTTATTCCAGATGATAAACTGGTATTGTAACACAAGTTCCGGGATCGATTTTTAAGCCAGTGTTAAAACCCTTAACTGGAACAGTGCTTGACCAAAATTATTGGTCAGGACCCTTTACTTCTCCAAGGAACTCTGAAATTTAATGTCTTCCCTTATTTCCAGTTTTCTGAATTGCATGCATTTCATTATGTTCTCTTTCCCTCATCCTTTATTGAAATTGTTAGATTTATAGAACTGCATGATGTGTTCTGCCTTGCCTTATTGGAAACACTCTGCACCACCTGCTGGGCAATCTTGCCTTCTGTGCTGCTTTTTAAACACCGAGAGGATGACTGCTGTTAAGTTTCCTGCCCTTTTTCCCATTGTGTTGGCTTTTGAGTGGGCGAGGCTTCCACCTTTAGGCCTAATCAACTATCAGATTTGTCTGAAGCCTCAGGGAGTCAATGGGTTATAGGCTGAACTCACTGTCTAAGTTCAGCCTGCTTGGTGTATAGAAGTGTTTGATCGAATGTTAGGTTGTCCTTTGTTTGTAAAATGTCAGACAGTTTTTTGCCACATCCTCCTATGACAATGCGGTCGTCAATGAATCTTTCAAAGCACCATACCTTCAAGAACAGGCTAGCCTACTCTTTGACATGCAAAGCTAATGCTGCTCAATACTTTCAGAAGTGGTTTTGCACAACTCCCAACTCTGGCCTCTCTGTGAACCTTCGAAGTGCTCGACTGATTCTGATATCGCTACAAATTCGCAGCAAGGTATGTCTTCAGATTCTTGCTATGAATAAGTTTTCTTCCACTTTCTTGCTGTGGACGTTCTATTGATAGCACCAAATTATTGTTAGATTGGATTCACCACTGCAGTGATCATGTTGTGGTTTGTGTCAAGGCCTAATCTATACTGGGAAAGCATCCCTTTACTCATAAATAACACTGGTCTGACTCAGGTAGGCTACTTCAAAACTACTTTATTAACACTATATAAATGATAGGCTACAGGGAAGTACATCTCTCTTGAGTATAGACTGCTCCATCTGCTCAAATGAGTACCTAGCACCTAACTACTGATGTCACTGTTCCACCATGATATACATCACTCTCTCATAACTATTAACCTATTACACAACAGTGAACTTCCCAAAACAACTAGGATATCAGGAGTATTCTCTGCTTCTCTTCAAATACTGCAATGAGATAATTTACAATCATCTCAATAAGAAGGTGTCTTCTGGGTTTTAATGTATCACTAGAAAGTTGTCACCTTTGACAAACATAAATATACTAATATGCAAACAAGGAGAGGAGTAGGCCATTCAGCCCCTTGAGTCTGCTCCGCCATTTAGTAAAATCATGATTTACATGATAGTAACCTCACATCTGCATCCTGCCTACTACAGATCACCTATCACCCATTTGCTTACCAAGAATCTATCTACCTCTGCCTTAAAAATATTCAAAGTCTCTGCCTTAAAAATATTCAAAGTCTCTGCTTCTATTGCCTTTTCAGGAAGAGAGTTCCAAAGACTCACAACCCTCTGACAGAAAGGATTTCATCTCACCTCTTTTAAATAGGTGACTCCTAGTTCTAGATTCTCCAACAAGAGGAAACATCCTCTCTACATTCACTCTGTCAAGTCCTCTCAGGATCTTATATGTTTCAATTAAGTCACCTCTCACTTTTCCAAGCTCCTGCAGATACAAGCCTAGTCAAACTTCCCTCATCAGATTCCAGGTATGACTCTGGTTAACCCTCTCTGAACTGACAATGTAGTACTTTCATAGAATCATAGAATCCCTACTGGCCCATCGAGTTTGCACTGACTCTCCGAAAGAGCATCCCATCCAGGCCCTCCCTTCTGCACTATCTCTGTAATCCCATGCATTTACCAGGGCTAATCCACCTAACCTACAGATCTTTGACCACTAAGGGAAATTTGGTACGGCCAATCCACCTAACTTGCACATCTTTGGATTGAGGGAGAAAACCGGAGCACCCGGAGGAAACCATGCAGACATGGGGAGAATGTGAAAACTCCACACACACAGTCACCCAAGGTTGGAATTGAACCCAGATCCCTGGCGCTGTGAGGCAGCAGTGCGAACCATTGTGCCATCATGCCATCCTGTATTGTACTAATTATTATCAAATTCAAGTTCAGATGACACAGATTAACTTCAGATGGTCACAATGACATCCATATATAGATTTGCTTTGTATTTAGTATTTTTATATTGGATATTATGGCGTGAAATTTAACTTTGGCAAGGTGCCATGCTGCCTGTAGCAAATCAGCTACCCATAATACATCCTACCTGCTTTCCAGCTCCACAATGGAAAGCAAAATCAGGCAGGGTACGTAATGGGTGGCAGATCTGCTACAACCCATTTTGTGCACCCACTGAAGTTGAATTTCATCCCATCCCCCATTATTTTTCATTATGGCATCACAAGCATATTTTAATATGTATGGCAATGTGTAGACTGTTGGAATAAAATAACAAATGTAATTCATTTTCCGCTATGTTGGGGTTAGACCACCTCATAGCAAAATGGAAAACAGGCACAGTTATAAACAGGATGTCATGAAGAAATAAGAATAGAGACTAAGGGCATGGTTTTATATATAAGCGTACTATATTCTTGGCATAATGGAACAATCTCTCCATTCAATCTCTATTAGTGTTATATCAAATTGAATTTAGATTTTCTTTATACTCCCAGTTCTTATCGGGTGAACCTGCAGAATGTCTAATATTCCCTTGGCTCTGCTGGTACTGTATCAGTCAACAGATCAAGGCCAGCTTCTCCATAAAATGAGTTTGGTTGATGGTTCCACTGTGTCTCATGCTTCTTTTCACATATTTCCCTAGACAAGCAAACCAAATAGGTAATAGCTTTCAGAATGATACTGAACAGATTTTGTCCAAAAATATTACCCACATGTGTTTTTTTTAAAAATTTGTCAATCCTATTTTTCTATGGATGACAGGATATTAATTGTTGGCAGACAGTGTTAAGAACTTGCAGACTCCAAGGAGTCAGAAACAAATGTGATAAATGTCATGAAGCCAAGGTCTTCTGTTATTTATCAGATTAGAAACGTGTTGCCAACCGTGATTTGAAGCTCAATAAATACTTATAGAGCACTTACAGAAGCATTATCACAAATGTATATCTTTTTATGTCCCGCACACGTCACAGCATGGATAACGTTATTGGCATTATTACAAATTCAAGGTCAGAGGTTATCATGTCCTGGGAAATAAGTTTTAAATGGTCACTATTAATCTTCAGAGCTACTGAATGGAACTTAGCCTAGTCTGAATTGATAATTTCAGCAGCATACAGAGAAGTGGAGATGCGCAAAATAGGATGTTGATATGGCATATGTACGATGGCTTGGAGTTTACAATAAGCGGCAGGGCATTGACCCTCAACACTGAAATCAAAGAAAGCTGCCCACGACAATTTATCAATCTCTGTAGCCTGGACTTCACCTTTCCAGAAAGAAGTTTAAATCTGCCACCAAGTCAAGAGTAAGCAAAAGATGAAGCAATCAGTCACATTTAAGTATTTTCACTGTTGATAGAGCAGAAAGTTAAAAGCACTTTACCCTTCATTTGTTCTTCCACATAACAAAATAAATAATTATGATTTCATTAAAATGGAAGCAAAAAGATAAACTTTTGAAATATATGATTATAAAACTATGCGGTTACTTTTATCATTGTAGAGCAATTTGAGAAATTTAACATTATCTTTAAGGGCCAATGATTCTGCAGTTAGTACACTATTAAAAACCCAGTTACGACTCAGGTGTAACCTTTTGAAGGATTTTTACACAGACTAACAGTGTAAAAGTGGAAGTTTTGATGGATTCATAGATTTTCCATTCATTACACTCTCCAAGTCTCAGCAGCAAACTTCCCCATCTGGAGAAGTATAGAATCGCTGTAAGAACTTCTGGATTTCCGCATTAATCTGTACAAGTGCAGACTTCAAAAGTTCTTTTCAGTGGCCAGATGACAGCAAACATAAAATCCAGGCCAATATTTTGATCATATTGTCAGAGTAAAAATAAACTTGAATACACATAACTCAGATACCTAAGTCCTAACATGTAAAGTGATCCTGTCCCAATACAGCAGTAAGAAACTTTAAAAGGGTTTTGTGCTGGTTGGCTCCACAGTTTTCAGCAGTGATAACTCAACAGCATACCTATACCTTTGTTCAGGGCCCATTGGCTCTTGCCACCCTGTGTCTAACCTCTCAAAATTTGGGTAAGTGAGATACAATCCATTGGACGATAATGTGCATTACATGACAAGCAATTAAAATCACTTCTATAGATTTTTCAGTGGCCTTGTTTGGAGAATCTTTTAAGTTTCCAAATGGACATAGAATTCCACATATTCAACCGACCATAAAAGCCTAAGAACTAGCATCAGGAGTAGGCCATCTGGCCCCTTGAGCCTGTTCCACCATTCAATAAGATCATGGTTGATCTTTTCATGGACTCAGCTCCACTTATCCATCTGCTCACTAAAACCATTAATTCCTTTACTGTTCAAAAATTTATCTATCCTTGCCTTAAAAACATTCAATGAGGTAGCCTCAACTGTTTCACTGGGCAGGGAATTCCACAGATTCACAACCCTTTGGGTGAAGAAATTCCTCCTCAACTCAGTCCTAAAACTGCTCCCCCTTATTGCAAGTCTCTGCCCCCTAGTTCTAGTTTCACCCGCCAGTGGAAACAACCTTCCTGCTTCTATGTTCTCTATTCCCTTCATAATGTTATGTTTCTACAAGATTCCCCCCTTATTCTTCTAAATTCCAATGTGTAGAGCCCCAGTCTACTCAGTTTCTTTACATAAGCCAATCCTCTCAACTCCGGAATCAACCCAGTGAATCTCATCTGTACCCCCTCCAGTGACGGTATATCCTTTCCCAAGGATGGAGACCAAAATTGTACTCAGTACTCCAGGTATGGCCTCACCAGCATCTTATGCAACATAACCTCCCTGATTTTAAACTCCATCCCTCCAGCAATGAAGGACAAAATTCCATTTGTCTTCTTAATTACCTGCTGCACCTGCAAACTAACTTTTTGCAATTCATGCTCAAGGATACCCACGTCCCTCTGCACAGCAGTATTTTTTGACATTTAGATAATAGTCAATTTTGCTATTATTCCTGCCAAAATGGATGACCTCACATTTACCAGCATTGTACTCCATCTGCCAGACCCTTGTCCACTCACTTGAACTATCTATAACCCTCTGCACACTTTGTTCTACCATTCATCTTAGTGTCATCTGCAAACTTTGACACACTACACTTGGTCCCCAACTCCAAATCATCTATGTAAATTGTAAACAGTTGCAGTCCTAGCAATGATCGCTGCGACACACCACTAGTCACTGCTCACCAACCAGAAAAACACCCATTTATCCCCACTCATTGCTTTCTGTTAGATAACCAATCCTCTATCCATGCTAATAGGTTACCTGTAATGCCGTGCATTTTTATCTTATGCAGCAGCCTTTGGTGCGGCACCTTATCGTATTTTTTAAAAATTCATTCATGGGACATGGGTGTCGGTGGCTGGCCAGCATTTATTGCCCATCCCTTGTTGCCTGAGGGCGTTTGAGGGTCAACCACATTACTGTGGCTCTGGAGCCACATGTAGGCCAGACTAAGTAAGGATGGCAGATTTCCTTCCCTAAAGGACATTAGTGAACCAGATGGGTTTTTCCAACAATTGACAATGGTTTTATGGTCATCAGTAGATTCTTGATTCCAGATTTCTTTTTGAATTCAAATTCCAACATCTGCCATGGCGGGATTCGAACCTGGGTCCCCAGAACATTAATTGAGTTTCTGGATTAATAGTCTGGCGATAATACCACTAGGCCATCACCTTCCCATGCCTTCTGGAAATCTAGATACGCCACCTCCCCTGGTTCCCTGTTGTCCACTGTGCTTGTAACGTCCTCAAAGAATTCCAGTAAATTAGTTAAACATGACCTGCCTTTCATGAACCCATGCTGCATCTGCCCAATGGGACAATTTCTATCCATATATCTCACTATTTCTTCCTTGATCATAGATTCAAGCATTTTCCCCACTACAGAAGTTAAGCTAACCGGCCTATAGTTACCCACCTTTGGTCTATCTCCTTTTTTAAACAGTGGCATCACATCTGCTGTTTTCCAATCTGCCAGAACCATCTCAGAGTCCAACAAATTTTGGTAAATTACCACGAGCGCAATTGTTATTTCCCCAGCCATCTCTTTCAGTACCCTGGGATGCATTCCATCAGGGCCAGGAGACTTGTCTACCTTTAACCCCATTAGCTTGCCCAACATTACCTCTTTAGTGATAATGATTGTTTCTAGGTCCTCATCTGCCATAATCTCCTTGTCATCAATTTTTGGCATGTTATTTGTGTCTTCCACTGTGAAGACTGACACAAAATACCTGTTCAGTGCCTTGGCCATTTCCTCATTTTCCATTATTAAATTCCTTTCTCATCCTCTAAAGGACAAATGTTTACTTTAGCCACTCTTTTTCATTTTATACATTTATAGAAACTTTTGCTATCTTTTTTATATTCTGAGCTAGTTTACTCTCATAATCTATCTTACTTTTCTTTATAGCTTTCTTCGTGGCTTTCTGTTGACCTTTAAAGATTTCCCAATCTTCTAGTTTCCCACTAATCTTTGCCACTTTGTATGCATTCTCTCTCAATTTGATATCCTCCTTTATTTCCATAGATATCAATGGCTGATTATCCATTTTCCTACACTCCTTCCTTTTCACTGGTATATACTTTTGCTGAGTACTGTGAAAAATTGCTTTGAAAGTCCTCCACTGTTCCTCAATTGTCCCACCACATAGTCTTTGCTCCCAATCTACTTTAGCCAACTCCTCCCTCATCCCACTGTAGTCTTCTTTGTTTAAGTACAAGACACTGGTATTGGATTTTACCTTCTCACCCTCCATCTGTATTTTAAATTCAACCATGCTGGGATCGCTCCTTCCGAGAGGATCCCTAACAATGAAATCATTAATTATTCCTTTCTCATTACACAGGACAAGATCTAGGATCAGTGCCGGATTTAGGCATAAGCTAAACAAGCTACAGCTTAGGGCCTCACAATCCGCAGGGGCCTCACAAAATTTCAGAAGGTTTACAATGAAGAGAACATTTAAGAGCAGATACCAGAAAAGAAAAAGAAAGCACCAGCTTGAAGAGCAACTCAAAAAATTACCAAAATCTATGAGAGAGATCAAGCCAGCCAAATGATAAATATGTAATCAGTAAATGCATTCATTTGAAAATAATTTGTATTTTTCACTTTAAATACCTTGCTATTAAATAATTAAAAGGCATAATTATGTTTTCAATTTTTTTGTGGCGACCCAAAGTCCTGTTTTGGTATGCACCTTTGTGAGACCTTTTGGTGTAACTTTTTATAGCTTAGGGCCTCACCAAGTCTAAATCTGGCACTGTCTAGGATAGCCTGCTCCCTCATAGGTTCAATTACATACTGTTCTAAGAAACTATCATGGATACATTCTATGAGCTGCTCCTCAAGGCTGCCTTGACTAACCTGGTTTAACCAATCAACATGTAGATTAAAATCCCCCATGATAATTGGCGTACCATTTTACATGCATCAGTTATTTCTTTGTTTATTGCCCGACTCACCATGATGTTATTGTTTGGTGGCCTGTAGGCTACACCTATCACTGACTTTTTCTCCTTACTAAATCTGATTTCCACCCAAATGGGTTCAACCTTTTTCTCCATAGAACCTATATCATCTCCCAATACCATCCTGATGTCATCCTTAAATATCAGAGCTACACCACCTCCCTTATCTTCCTATTTGTCCCTCCGAATAGTCTGATACCTCTGTATATTTAACTGCCAGTCGTGACCACCCTGCAACCATGTCTCTGTAATGGCCACTAAATCATACTCATTCGCGATTATTTGTGCCGTCAACTCATTGACCTTGCTTCAAATGCTACGAGCATTTAGGTAAAGTGCCCTTATGCTAGTTTTTATATCTTCTTTTTGAATCCTAATACCTCCATTAATAATATCTCCTGAGTCCTCCTCCCTTTTAACATTTTTTATAATTTTCTATGCAGTTGAACCCTCCTCCCCACATGCTAACCTGCTGCTTTGCTTCCCATTAACCATTATACTTCCCTTAGTTTTCCTTCCCTTCCCCTCCACTTGCTAGTTTAAAATTCTTGTGACCACCCTGTTTATCCTTTCCGCTAGAACACTGGAGCCCCAATGGTATAGATTGCTCCTGTTCCAATACTGATGCCAATGCCCCATGAAATGGATCTCCTCTTTACAAGACCACTCCTTTAACTACATATTTACTTCCCTAATTTTTACATCCCTATGCCAATTTGCATGTGGCTCGGATAGTAATCCAGAGATTATAACCCTTGAGGACCTGTTCTTTAATTTAGTTCCTAGTGCCTGATATCCCAAACAGGTCTTCTTTCCTAGTCTTGCCTATGTTGTTTGCCCAACATGGACCACAACAACCGGATCCTCCCTTTCCCACTCCAATATCTTTTCAAGCTGGTCAGAAATGTCCCTTACCCTGGCACCGGGAAGGCGACATAGCATGCGGGGCTCTCGCCTCTGCTTACAAAGGATGCCCCTAGTAGAGAATTATAGAATCCCCCACAACTACCACTTGTCTTTTTGCTTGCTACTCTTGAATGCCTTCTGTATCACAGTGCAATAGTCGGCCAGCTCATCCTCCCTACAGCCCTATTCCTCATCCATACAAGGAGCAAGTATCTCATACTTGTTGGACAAGATCAAGAGCTGGGACTCCTCCGTTCCTGAACTCAGGATCCCTTTACCTGCCTCAATTGCAGTAACGCCCTGTTGTCCCTGACCACTGACTGAATTAGAGGTAGTTAATCTACCGGATATAACTGCCTCCTGAAACAAAGCATCCAGGTAACTTTCCCCTTCCCGGATGTTCCACAACGTTTGAAGCTCAGGCTCCAGTTCATCAATTCTGAGTCGAAAAGACCAAATCAAATGGGAAGAGGTCATAACAGTACCACTATAACGCACCAGAAAATCCTGCAACAATGTAAAATATTAATGTACGCCAGATTTCTGTATTAACTTCTGTGCAGCAAATAACTTCAGTTTCAAAGCTGGCTCAGGTGATTGTATGCATCTCTGGATTAAAATACCCTAAAATCTTTAAAATATGTAGTTAAATTTGGTTTTATATCTCTCTGTACTGCCTACTGCAGTGGCTATTAAAAATAGAAGATCCTCTTCTCTACGGTATTTTATGTTGTATGCAAAGCAATCATATCTACTGATTAATCTGTTGGTGAACTATAACAAAACGATTGTTGATCAGTTAATTATTTTGAGTGGAATTTATGTTTGAAAAATAACCTGAAATTGCCCATATTGTAGAAACACTATGGCCTGAAATTTCAGGATGGCTAGAGAGTAGGCATGGAGCACATCCCTGCCGACTCTGACAGGCGGCTGCCATTTTACACTCAATTGAGCATTAAGTGACAATCGGTGAGATTTCCATCCGCACTCAGGTGGAATTCCCACCTTAGGGGAAAGCACTGCAGTGGTCAGGAGAGGTACTGCAGCACTGTGCTTGAGCCTAAGTCCCGGGACCACACTTCAGGTAAGTTAAAAGGGTCCCAGAGACAGGAGGGTAAGGGATGCCCTCAGGAATCAGGAGGAGGATGATCTCAGTGTCAGGGAGGTAGGCCAGGATTGGGGGAAGGGAGGGCCAGAGCTCCCAGCACCCTGAGGGAAGGTTCCCCAAATCTGAAGGGCCCCCCACCTCAATTCCCTCCCAAGATGAAGAAAATTCACTTTTTCTATTTGACAACTTGACACAACCGAAGCCCACCAGTCTAAAAATTGAAGTTGGACGATAGGAGGCCTATAATTGGCCTTTAGGGCTTCAATAGGGGCATGGTTGGGCTTCCCATCCAAGACACTGTCTGCCCTACCGTGAAATTGCATCTGGGACGGGGCAGACAGGATCCCGGAGGGAATCCCATCCATGCAATTTTACGCTGTTCCCTGCTTGGAATCCACCTGGGAAGAAGCATAAAATTTTGGCCTATGTATGCTCTTCAACTATTTCATCAGAGGTAGCAGCCTATTTATTTTAAAAGGTTAACCCTTAACATAATGGAGAGAAGAATTTCAGATAGATGCGTCAAGTGTTCACATTGTAATATTAGGTCTCCAGTTGTCTCTTTTCCTTTAGAAATCAACATCGTAGAGTATTTGAAGGAGAAATAAATCAGAAAAGTATCTATTCATGGTTTCCAGTTCCAATGAGGTTGATAGTGTAATTATCTGCTCCATCCCCCTGTACTAAGAACCCAACATGCATTCTGGCAGTTTCAACAAAGTTCCATCTAGGTGAGCATCTGCAAGTATTAACTACCATTTATTTATTATCTCACTCAAAGAGGTCAGCAGACTGTCACATTGATTTGGCCAAAGCTTTGAATCATAGAATCATAGAATCCCTACAGTACAGAAAGAGGCCATTCAGCCCATCGAGTCTGCACTGACCACAATCCCATCCACGCCCTATTCCTGTAACACCACACATTTACCCTGCTAATCCCCCTGACACGAAGGGATAACTTAGCATGGCCAATCAACCGCTCTACATTTTATGCCATATCTTATCTCAAGAGCAATGTACAGCAAAAATGGATAAATATTCTATTCCGCCAACGAAAGGATATTTTTATGATTCACACTAAAATGAAAAGAAATTACAAGTGGACAAAGCTGTAAATGAGAGAACAATCCTTTTCACTTTTTTGTTCGTCAGATACCACACCAGAGAGATTCCATCTCAATTTGATAGGATGAATGGAGGTGTAAAGAAATTCCATTCCAGTTTGCATTGCTATCAGACTTGCCCAAATCCCAAGTACCAACATCACTCAACTTCATTTGTATGAAGACATTCATAATTCCAGGGGAAAACTCCAGTTGGTCTAGTGATGGCGCCAACATTAGGAGATGAAGGTGATGTGTAAGCCAAATCTAAAGAGATGGGAACAATGAAAGAGAAGTATTACACAAAGGACAAACCGTCAAAAAGCTTCCATTAATCTGAATTTCAACCCTTCAGCAACCTTTTCTAAGCCTGAAGGGATAAAGGGAAAAGGATCTGTAGGTTCAGGTATAAATCTGTGAGCAAGTGATGTTAGACCCCAGCATATGGCCTCTTCATTATCGTTGCTGAAGTCAAGGTCATGCTTCATGCGATGCTTGCAAAGAGGATTCTCCTTTGAGTCACATTTCAACCAGATGTTCCTTGACCTTCCATAGAAGAGATTCCAGGCCTTCAGAGGACAGGCTTTGAGTGTTATGAAACCAGTCAAATTTAGCCATGGACTGTGAGAAACAGAGATGTACAAGCTACACTTATCCCTCTGAAGGAACATGCTACAATGATGAGTCTAATATATTATCACAAAAATCAGCATTGCAGCATGCCTGCAAAAAAGTCTGGCCAAGTATCAGGCTACAGTTGACAGTTATTGGCCCTGCCGGGTGCCAATTCTATGTTGCATGGAATAGATGCTGTTGGCTTTAAGGCAGATAACAAAGCTCAGCATCTTCTCCTCTGCTGAAAAAGAGGTGGCAGTTCAACACAGTAATTTCCAAATGGGTTTGTCAATGTCCAGAAAATGGCTAATGGCCAAACATGCAAGAATGGATCCTGATCCCCTGTGCATGCCTTCCTTCATGCAACCCCATGTAAAGCAAGACATGAAGTAATTGGGATGATTCTGTGGAACCTTCTAGTTGATGTGTTGGACAGGTATTTACATATTACAGTGATTCCACTGTGATCCCACTAATTATGTAGCCATCACTGGAAAGAGCAGTGTCCAGCAACAAGTCTGTCAAAGCGCAGTTTAGTACCCTCAGATGTTGCAGTGAGCATCCTGGTGGGATGACCCTGTTAGGCTGCATAGCTTGCTGTCATTCATCCGTTTGTCCACAATAACGCTGAGAGATTCCTGATGGCTAACCCTTTGGTGCCTATAAAGGGAGCTCAGAATAAAATAAATAAATAACTGCACCTGGAACAAAGCTCAAGTGCAAGCTGAGAGCAAATAAAAAATGATAGGATCTTTTGGATGCAAGTCCACTGATGTCTTATTCCCATCAGGTTTTACTGGGTGACCAACACATACATAGACCTGAAAATGTCCATTCCTGCCACTTCTTACACATGCTAAAGGAGCATCGGCCTGCTTCAGGAGGGAGGTGCAGATACGCACTACAGGCCCAACCCCTGCTTAAACAAGCTGGAAGCCCAGGAAATTGATTTCTGCCACTGCCATTCAGGCCACTGTCTCTCTGCTACCCAATTATTTCTGAGATAAATTGAGGGTGAAATGAGAATCCTTTATAATGTAAATAGAATTCAAGAGACTGGGTGAGCAAACATTTTGGTGCATCTCAGCATCTGGTTCACACGTAAATCTTCAAATGCCTGCAGTTCAGTTCTCAACTCTTTGATATACAAAAGATTACTGGAGAAGAAAAGAGAGTTCTCACTCTTTTACCTGTTCCCGTTCCAACCAGGTTAAGTTTCTACAAAATACTTTCAGCCCATCAATTTCCCTTTCCATTAGCATCCTTTTTCAATGAATAATATTAATCTTTGCAAATGAGTTAAATAGAATTTCATAATAACTACGAACAATGACAATTAGACAGAGGGAATAGGGGGATTTAAGCCTTTGCAGTAGTTTCCACACCCGCATCACTAGGCCCCCCATTGAACTCTCTGTACCTCTAACTGAAAAGTTTGTTTTTATTAGTGTCACAAGTAAGCTGACATTGATACTGCAATGAAGTTACTGTGAAAATCCCCTAGTCGCCACACTCCAGCACCTGTTCAGGTACACTGAGGGAGAATTCAGCATGGCCAATAGACCTAACCAGCATGTTTTTCAGACTGAGAGGAAACCAGAGCACCTGGAGGAAACCCACACAGACACGGGGAGAATGTGCAGACTCTGCACGGACAGTGACCCAAGCCAGGAATCAAACCCAGGTCCCTGGCGCTGTGAGGCAGCAGTGCCACTGTGCGCATCCTCCCCTCATTTACCCGACTATTTGTGTCTGTACTTTCATCCACCTGGGGCTGGCTCTGTTTTACCTCTTCCTCTCTTTTTAAGATATTCCTTCCACATCGGAATTAAAATAGGTTGGCTTTCCACAGAGACCATTGGCCACTCCCATCTTTCCACGCAGGAGTTAAAATCCAAGTTCCAAAGTGTAAACAAGTGTCTGCAGGGATGCTTTCGCAATTATCGTAGAGACATGTCAGTGCCATTTAGAATGATTAATGAATACAAAACCCAATATTGATGGGTAGATTACCAGCCTCAACAGTTGCTGCACTTCAGAGTAAAATAATTGGCTGTGAAATATTTCAGGACATTCTGATGACATTGCAAGCTACTTTATAAATGCAAGCTCTTTCCTCCTTTATTTTCACCCACCAGTGAAAACATTTCAAGCCCCATGTCAAGATGTGTAAACTAAACTGAACTCCAGTGCTGAGGAAATGCAATATTGAGGTGACGTCCTTCAGATTAGATGCTAAAAGACAAGGTTCTGTCCACTTATTCAGATGGATGTTAACATAAACAAGGGAAGATGGGAGGATTGGTATTGTGGAATGATAAGGTCAAATGGGTTGAAAGGCCAACTTCATCCAAACCTATCCATTAAGATTCAGAATACAACCAGCATATTTTGACACTCCACTAATGAGCGAATAGCAGAATTATATATAATTGAAACTCCCATTCTCATGTACCTATCTGGTTATTAGAATGTAAATGCCTCATTCATTAATTCAGCCACTGAAAAGCACATTGTGACATGGTTTGCTGTGGAAGATCTGTCCTCATAATCATATAATTATGTCACAATTGCAATATTTCCTTTCCGTTTGCCAACATGGTTTTTCTCACTATTCCTTTTCCCAATCTTCACAGACGTGCTGGGGCCGCAACGAGTCATAACACCCCACAGTCTACAGGAACCAATGCAGACACCACCACAGAGGGAAACGATGAGCAGTCAGCTCCCCCCCCTCAAACTCACCACCACATCTGGATATAACATGGCACAGCTGCCTCCCATTTTCACGTTGCTACAACTCAGCAAAAGGAGGAATTAATCTGAGGAAAATTCTCTGTGAAATAACCAACAGGGGAAAACAAACGAATATCTACACATGTTCATCTGGCACTCCTTCATAAAACCTTGAAGCACAGGAAGCAGAAAATATGATTGCTAGACACCATGTAGAGGAGAATATCTGCAGATAGCTGTATCGTAAGCAGACATGATGTTTAACAGTTTGGCATACCAAGGCATACAGAGTGCCATAATAGGATTTCAAGAAGCTACACAAGATAGATATTTAGGATATATCTGAACGACAGGTGAGATCCTGTATGTTCTTAATCAGCAGTCTAGACAGTAACACTTGTACACAACTGTGTACATTAATTTGAACAAATTACAAAGAATATTGGCTCAGTGGTTAACTTTAAATATTGAACTAAATTCAAATCAGACATCTTCCTCCAATGAGCTGACCAATATGTCAGTCAGTATTTCTTGTAAGACTGACAGTTAAATAGAGAAGCATATTGAATCTGCTTCCACTCTTCCTGCAAGAGAAGATCTGCAAAACCCAAAGGCATCCAAATGCCACCTGAAGTTTGTGCTTCACTCTAAATGATTGTCAAACCCAGGAAACGGTTTAGGAATGAAGTACATATGAAGGAGCAGGTGAAAGTCCCATTACACTGGAACTCCAACCCAATTTCCCCAATTTGCAGCAAGGCTTAATGTGGGACTGAGAAACAGCTTCACCCACAGTGTGTCGACTTATATATATATATATAAAGATACACATAGTTATGTGTTATCAATAAACACTTTGTTCAACCATTTAAAACTCAGAACCTCGTCATGAGACCTGCTGAACAGACGTATTACATAAAACATTGATCTTATTGAAATATATAAGATTCTGAGGTGGTTTGACAGGGTAATGAGCCAAATTGACATCCCAGCAGCCTGGAATACCCCATCAGCCCCTTCCGCCCTCCAATTTAATCAGGGAATGTTTTGCCGCTGCTAGGAGACGGACGCGGGGTCACTGCGGTGATGAAGTGGGCCCAGCTGCCGTGTTTCCCGCTGTGACAGGCCACATTCAATCCAGCCCATTAACTCACCTCTCTCTCTACAGATGCTGTGACATCTGTTGAGTATTCTCTTCATTTTCTGTCATTATTTCAGACTTCGAGCATCCACAATATTTTGCTTTTCTAATATTTCCAAATGGAAATAGATGGTACTCACTGTAATCACATTGCCACTGTGGTCGAGGAATGAGTGTTTAAGGTGCTGGATGGGATGCCAAACAAGGAGGCTGCTTTGTCTTGAATGCTATCCAGCTTTCTGAGTGTGATTGGAGCTGGATTCACCCAGGTAAATAGAGAATATTCCATCACTATCCCTAATTGTATCTTGTGGATGGTGGATAGGCTTTGGTAAGTCATTTAGTTTCCAGTCTTGTAGCCACAGTGTTTATCTGGATTGGCCAGTTGGTTCTTGGTCAATGGTGACCCTGCCCCCCCACCCCCCCCACCCCCACCCCCCCAACCCCCCAGGATATGATGATTGGGAATTCAGTCGGTCTCACCCACTCCTGCAGTAAGATTGCTCAGAGGTGGTCAGGTAGGGGACCCACCATGCAACCTTCCAAAATTCTTTGCTCTCCCTCTAGTGCCTGCTCCCCAGAGCTGATATGATTCCACCCAATATTTCAGGATGATGGCCTTAATTGTGTTTTTTGCCACAAACAAGAATGCTAATTTGCAACATCAATGAAATATCAGAAGGTACAATGTACAGCCTTCCACCTGACAATATCTTACTGTTAAAAGGCCAACACCATTGAAACAAACCTGCCCTCTGAAATATTGGTAACAGAGGCTGAATATATTCATGCTTGGTGTATTAAGCAGCCGCCTGGCAGATAATTATCAAACCAAATATTTACTCGTGTAGTTTCAAGTTGTGGTGACAAGATACAATAAACTATCTCCTTTGGTAATCACTTCATTTGTGTTGCATCCAGCAGTTGCTGAAGAAGCTAATTTACAGCATTTAATCTTCAATTCTCTGACGACAATGAGATGCCCTCGAAGGAAATCCATTCCATGTCACTTTGATAATTTGACTGTTTACATTGAATCATTCGCACAATGGAGGTAAATGTATGTGAAGAGGATTTGTAAATACCTTGAGAATAGTTGCTGCTTTTAACTCCAACCCTGATTCATGAAAAGTATTCTTCAGTGATGCCAGTTCCACGAATTGTGTGTCAGACCCAGATTTTATCTCTTGGGGTTTAACTAATTTTATTTACTAAATAATTAAGTTCGAATAACTCTCCCTTAAGTCCCCACTTAGATTGGTACCACAGGAATAGACCAAATGATATTTTTGCCTTCCCCTTTGCTCGCCGGACAGCAAAACTGGAGCTTTGCAAATGTATTACTTGCATCCAAGTTTGAATCTAAATTTTTCCGATTATGCATTTTATATGATTGTCATGTTTTGGGACGGTGTTTCTAATTTAAGGCAAAATGAAGGGGGTCATGTAACCTGTTGTCTGCTTGACACCTTTCCTATTTCTTATCTCTATCCAAACGATTCTGTAAGTTGTTCTTTCGAGTGAAGTCATCTTTCACGACTGTACTAATGACATCCTTAATTAGCTGAGATATCCGACCAGATTCCTAGATTCCTTTTTATTTTTGAAATGTCACATACCATTCAATATTATGGTCGTGGCTCTGACCACATTGCAACTTTGCCTCTTTAGCGGCCATCAATACAATTATTTATATTTGTGCTAATAATTCATCTATTTTGTTATGAATGGTGCACACATTCAGAAATGGAGCCTTTGGGGTGATTTTACCATTTTTATTCTAATTGCTGGGCAGACTTGAAACTGGGAGAGTTTCAGATCTGACTTTTAGGCCTGTTTTTAGTCCCCCGCCCACCCCACCATACGCACTCTGCCTGCAAAATTTTGAGCATGTCAGATTCGCACTGCAGAAGCGGGTGGGTGGGGCTAAATGTGCCCGAAGGCCTGCAGAGGGAGGTAGTGCGCATGTGCAGGCCTCTGATGCTGCACATGCACAATAGCAGCATCAGGGGTCTGACAGACAAGAGAGAGCTGTCAGGCCCCTGCTACTGCAGGCTGCCTGAAGCAGCTCCCTTCCCCTGCAATCGCGGGGGCCCGCAAGATGCAGCCCCTGCCAACCCCCCGCTGCCTAGACTGATCGCGGACCCCCCCTTCCCCCACCGATCACGGACCCGCCACCTTCCCCCCACCGATCACTGCAGAGTGGCAGCGGGCCCCCTCACTCTCTCCCCCCCCCCCACCGATCCCTGCAGAATGGCAGCAGGCCCCTTCCCCCCATTTTCCCCTCCCCCATTTTCCCCTCTCCCATTAGCCCTGCCCCCACTGGCCCTGCCCCCACTGGCCCCACCTGCTGCACTGACCCCTCCCCCATTAGCCCCGTCCCCTGGCACTGCTCGATGGGCATTGCCCAGGTGCCAGGGTGGCATTGCCCAGGTGCCAGGGTGGCACTTCCAGTCTGGCACTGCCCAATGGGCACTCCCTTGCCCTCGGCCTCCCCAGTTGGCTTCAATGGCTTCCGGTTCCACAGGTGAGGCCAAGTCGACTGCTGTCTGTTCATGGGGAGCATGTCTATTCCTCACCGGTGAGAATCTTCCCAGCGAGGTCATAAAGGAGGGGCCGAGCCCTGACGATTGAGCGCCAGGCTCGCCAAGCAGATGCAAATGCCCATTGTAATAAATTTAAATATATTAACGTGCTTCTCGCCCATTTCCGGTGAGAGGCAGACTGCGCCGTACATCCGGTGCTCGTAAAATGGTGCCGGCGGTGAAAACTGGCACCAGTTGCGCTCAGCGCTTTACGGCCCACTTTACCATCGCGTCGAACGGGCACAACGTGATGATAAAATCGCCCCCTTTAACTCTGTCTTTTTTAAAATCATGTTTGCAATCTCTTTCCTGCTCTGCTGGTGCACATTCTTAAGTTTGTACACTCTGTCCCTAACTTGCCATACTTTGGTGATCATTACCCAGATCCCTACCCTGCCCTACCACCTCATTGTTTCCCTTTAATTTACCACATCTCCTCTCACATAGAATCATAGAATCCTACAGTGCAGAAAGAGGCCATTCGGCCCATCGAGTCTGCACCAACCACAGTCCCACCCAGGCCCTATCCACATATCCCTACATATTTACCCACTAACCCCTCTAACCTATGCATCCCGGGACACTAAGGGGCAATTTAGAATGGCCAATCAACCTAGCCCGCACATCTTTGGACTGTGGGAGAAAACCGGAGCATCCGGAGGAAACCCACACAGACACAGGGAGAATGTGCAAACTCCACACAGACAGCGACCCGAGCCGGGATTCAAACCCAGGTCCCTGGAGCTGTGAAGCAGCAGTGCTAACCACTGTGCTACCGTGCCGCCTATGATCCCTTCCCGAATCAAAGTTGTTTTACCTCATTGTATACTGTGAAAATATTTCCTCCAACTTCCTTCACCTTTTCAAGCCTTCCTGTGTCTCCAGGTATCTTATTTTCATATGTCAAAATGAAGGCCAGCAGCACAGCAGCTGTCACTTTCTTGGGTTTTCACTGCTCTCACATTCTGGGTATTTAAACTGAAATATGTGAGAGGTGAAATTTGTCTTGGGCGTAAGTGAATTGACAGCTTGTTTTAGACTCTGTCTGTTGCTCCCATTCACTATTGACCATCTTGTGGATGAGAAGAATTCCATGTACAGCTTCAAGGATGACCCCGAACAGGGCAAGAGTCTGGCGAGCTTCAACACTGAGTCCTTCAGCTGGTAAAAGTCAAGTATATTTATTAGTCACAGTAAGGCTTACATTAACACTGCAATGAAGTTATTGCGAAATTCCCCTAGTCGCCACAGTCCGGCATCTGTTCGGGTCAATGCATCTTACCAGCACGTCTTTCAGAATGTGGGAGGAAACCAGAGCACTCGGAGGAAACCCATGCAGACACGGGGAGAATGTGCAAACTCCACATAGACAGTGACCCAAGCCGGGAATCAAACCCAGATCCCTGGCACTGTGAAGCAGCAGTGCTAACCACTGTGCCACCGTGCTGCCCCATGGGGAATGTTTTTCAAAACATTTTCTTCTTGATTTCTGACTACAAATACCTGCACTAGCTTTTGGCGACTGTTGTCATCAGAGACAACAATGTCATGTAGCTGCAACCCTGGGTGATTTGGTCCTCATGATTATTTTTATTACTATCATTATGATCTTCTTTCCTCTTGCTGATACATTCATGGCTTGAGGAAGGGCTCCTGTTCAATTAAGGGTGGTGGGCTCTAGAAGCTGGGATGGAGCCAGGGAATTGACACGCTAGGCAGAGGAATGAAATTTCATACCACCGCCCCCCCCCCGCCCCCCCAACTCCCTGTCCTCTCCCCATTGGAGACTAAAAGCCCAGCTACTGGTCTCGATAAATCCCTTCCTGTTCTTCGTGATTTTCCTACATTGGTTCCTGGTTGGGCTGCAGCTCAATTGTAAAATTCTTATCTTCATTTCAAATTCCTCTGTGATCTCACTCCTCCCAATCTCCTCCCCGACTCTAAAACCCTCCAAGATCTCTGTGATCCTCCAGTTCTGGTTTTTTATACATGCCCAATTTTAATTGTTCCAACACTGGAAGACATACCTTGAGTGGCCTGGACCCTGAGCTCTGGAATTCCCTCCGTAACTTTTCTACCTCTCCACTCCTCACTCTTCCTTTAGCATTGTCGAATGAGGAGAGATTGGGTTGACCGCGCCTGTATTCATTGGAATTTAGAAGAATGAGAGGAGTCCCTAATTGAAACATATAAAATTCTGACAGTGCTGGACAGAAATGATGCAGGGATATGGTTTCCCCTGTCTGGGCTGTCGAGAACAAGGAGTCACAATCTCAGGATAAAGGCAGGCATTTAGGACTGAGATGAGGAGAAACGACTTCACTCAGAGGGGGTGATCCTGTGAAATTTTCCACCACAGATGGCTGTGGAGGCCAAGTCACTCAATATATTTAATAAGGAAATAGATTTCTAGGGGGAAATCTTACCAAAAAAATTCTAAGTGTTGAACGAATGTGACAATGGGAGAGTTTTGGGTCAGTTTTCTGAGCGAGTTTGAAATTTCAAGCTACACCACCTTGTGCAAAACATGATGCACAATCTGATTCCCGCCAAGGCTCACCAGAAAGCTGGCTCCTCAAACCAGAGGACGCAATTGCACATGCGCAGGCCTCTCTCTCTGTTTTGTGCAACAGAACAGAGAGAGATTTGTCAAGCAACACCTTTTCCCCCTGCCCCCCGGATATCGCATGCCCCCCTGATCACTGGTCCCCCCAGCCCAATCAATCTCCACCTAAACACCCCACCCAGCCCGATTTATTTCTGCCCAAACCCCCTCAAATCCTGGCCCGGTTGATCACTGCCCAAAGCCCCCACCCACGGCCCAGTCGGTAGCCTCCAGTCCCTCTGGCAAAGCCATCATGTCAAGTTCCCGTTGATGGGGACCAAATGTGATCCATATGTGATCCTTCACCAGCGAAGCCGCTGAGGCAAGTGAACCTGGACAATAGCGTCCCAGGCTCACTAATTATATTTAAATTTGATTTAAAACATATTTAAATATCGAAATCAGTCTTATGCCTGAAAAGGGCGCGAGGCTGATCATGACAGATACCTGGGACCACTGGGACCAGTATGATTGCGAGAGAGGAGAAATCAGATGCAAACCCGATTTTTCGCCTCTCATATGATCTTACTGGCTCACCCCGCCCATCAACCAGTGGAACAAAGAGGTATGATCATCCCCCTTAGCCTCTAAAGGCAACAAGGGTAATGGAAGAGTGCAGGAGTATGGTGTTGAGATAGAGGATCAACCATGATCATATTGAATGGTGAAGCAGACTAAAAGGGCCGGATGGCCTACTCCTGCTCCAATTTTCTATGTTTCTACATCATATTTTGCTTGAAAACCTACATCGTTGACCCAGCTTTTGGTCATCTGCCCTAATATTCTGATGTGGCTTACTGTCAAGTTTCGTTTCATAGAGTTCCTGTGAAGTGCCATGCGATGTTAAAGGCATAAATGCAAACTGTTGTGTTTTTGTTTAGATATTGTTTGTCCTTGCAGTTCCAACTCATCAATGAGATTGAGCCAGATCTTCAGGGTTACAGCTAAACTATCCAATTTCAGGTGGGAAGTCTGTAGGCCTCACCATTATAGACCTGTTTACAGTTGAATTGACAGTTGGATCCAACCTAAAATCAAATGATATATGACCTCCATTAACCATTACAAGTGGTACAAATCAGTGCACATTTAAAATAGACTTTCCCAAGGTTTCATGCTTGAATTGATTTGGATACTCACCAACAAAAACTATAGAAGGTTTCCAGCACCACATCATGCATAACTGCACGAACAAGGAAATTGGATAAATCCTACATTACAGTTCTGGTTACTGTACTGGTTCTAGACTTGAATGTGGTTTTGGCAACTGTAGCTTGTATAACTCTGGTGTTATCTGAACCATTTGATTAAATAGGTAGGAGGGAGTAACAATAACACATTCTATAAAAAGGCTGAAGAATAAAAATGAGGATGTGAACTTTATCAACTTATTAACATTGGAGGCAGGGTGGGCTATTAATCTCGATGGAGCTAATATATCATTTTGTGCAATTTCAGAATGAAAATTGTGGGGTGTTGATTTTGCAGACAAACAGAGAAGAGAAATTTGGTGCAGAAAATCATACTTTCAAAGGTTTTGCAAAGCATACTCCTACCTTGAATGATAACACTGGACATTCCTGTTACTTCATGTATAAGTTTCAAAGGGAATGAAATTCATCTTGGGAAGGGTGTAAAATGGGCCGGTTATTATACATTGTGTCCAATATTCAGTTCCATTGACATTAATACAAAAGAACATGGTGCTGGGATTATAATGGAACAGACTCGAGTCTCTGCTCAAATCAAACCTTACTCCCATAAAGTTCAAAGATTTATGTTGGGCAAATCCTGACACTTTAGTGGGTGCTAACATTTCAAAGGCATATCATATATTTAGAACACAGTCTATTTGTATATTTAGTAAACAGAAGGCAACTTAAAATACTGGGATGGACATACTTAAAATACAGGAACCGGCATAACACCAAGCTATTTGGCAGTCATTATTAAACTTTATGTGAGAGAAGGATTTTCAGACTGAAACCATGATGTAGCTTCTGGTGGCATGCTTATATTGAGTGGAAATCTGGGGAATATTCGTTCTGTCATTGATCTACCAGAAGTTGTTCATTGCAGTTAAATAAGTAAACATCAAATTTGCTTGTGATGGATAAAAAGCCCAAGGAGCAAGTTGTAATGTGAAAAAATATTGTTACATTGTGCCAGTATATGTCAATGTTGATGGACACAATTGAATTCTGGGACTGTTAGTGGTTTACCCTTTCCTGTGTTTGTTTTTATTCATTCGTGGGACATGGGCATCGCTGGCTGGCCAGCATTTATTGCCCATCCCTATCTGCCCTTGTTCAGAGGGCAGTTGAGAGTCAACCACATTGCTGTGGTTCTGAAGTCACATGGAGGCAGGATCGGGTAAGGACGGCAGATTTCCTTCCCTAAAGGACATTAGTGAATCAGATGGGCTTTTCCAACAATCAACAATGGTCATCAGTAGATTCTTAATTCCAGACATTTTTTATTGAATTCTAATTTCACCACCTGCCGTGGCGGGATTCGAACCCAGGTCCCCCGAACATTAGCTGAGTTTTTAGATTAATAGTCTAGCGATAATATCATTAGGAGAACGCCTCCTCCAAGATGAAAGCTGTCTTCTTCATTCCCAAAGCTGCAATCATTTTCTTAAAATCAATATAAGTATTAACATGCTTGCAAAATATAGTGCAAATCAGTATGGTGGCATCAGTTTGAAGCTGCATTGCATCAGAGCTCCCCAGTGTAAAGCACTATGGAACAGAAGTTTGAGACAAATCAGGTCAGACTGCTCCTGCAAGGATCTGAACTAGATAAATGTCTTCCAAAAAACCAGACTGCACTGGAAATGGAAAGTACTTTGATCCTCTCTCAGAGAGAACATAACTGTCTATCACATCTACTTAAATTAATATCTAATAAATATAAATTGAAGATTCAATTGCTTTGCCTGATATTAGCGACCATTGCTGATAATCAATGTCTGAAATGAGAAAGTATTTTATTTCCCAGAAAAACACCTTTCATCTTGCTGGCAGATAATTTGCCACTCTCAAAATAAGTTTAGAGAAAACCTAAGAATATATTTTTCTTTTTGGACTTGCCTTTTATTAGCATAGCTTTTATTTGGACTGGAAGGAGTCTGTCACGATGAAATGGAATATTATAGTGTATGAAATACTAGAAAAATAACATGAAAATAAGCAATTTTTCCTTCGACACTGGCTTGGGTTCAAAGAATACAACTGCATGAATATGAACAGGATCCCAGTGGTTTAGTACCTTTACATCGAATATTGGCCCAAATCCTTTGGTCTCCCGATTATCGGAGACCAAACAGATGATGCGTGTCAGAAGACTGGAAGTTCAGATGCACGGACCTACACCCGGGAAGTTTAAACTCCTGGTGGATTTCGGCTCCCAGAGACCTTCCCTAACTGTCTCCAATTCTGAGCTACAGTCTTATTTTGATGGTTTTAGTTATCCAGAGAATGTAAGACTGATTAAAACTTGGTCTAACTCCAGGATAACATCACAACTGACCCCTCCCCCAATATCCCCTACCGACCGCCCAATTACCCTTAGACCATCTGACATGACTGTCCATCCCTGACCAGACCTTACTAACCTCTGACCACCCAACTACTAACTCACTCACCCACCCACCCTCCTCTTGCACCTACCCATCTCACATGTCTACCCACCTGCTGCATTGAAAGTTCTGCCTTTTGAAACGTAACCAGGTAAATGTGCAGTTTTCAGCCTGAGTAGAATTGGATGTCACGGTTCTGACACTGATTGGAAGACTTGGATCTTGTATTCCATCTTTCAGTTCAAGAACAGCGAAACTGGTTATCCTCAGTCTTGTGTTTAGCGGATGATAGTTCTACGGGGAGGCGATGGCCTAGGCGTATTATCATGAGACTATTAATCTAGAAACTCAACTAACGTTCTGGGGATCTGGGTTCGAATCTCGCCAAGGCAGATGGTGGAATTTAAATTCAATAAAAAGAATATCTGGAATTGAGAATCTACTGATGACCATGAAACCATTGTTGTAAAAACCCATCTGGTTCGCTAATGTCCTTTAGGGAAGAAAATCTACTCTCCTTACCCAGTCTGGCCTACATGTGACTCCAGAGCCACAGCAATGTCGTTGACTCTCAACTGCCCTCCAAGGGCAACCAGGGATTGGCAATAAATGCTGGCCAGCCAGCAATGCCCATGCCCCATGGATGATTTTTTAAAAAATGCCATATTGGCATTTTGTTTCTAGTAATCACGAAGAAAATTGGTGTGGAAATTAGAAGTCATACTGCTGCAGTGTAACCAAGTGCCCTGGGATTATGGTTAATGAAAATTATGTGTTCATAAGGTTCCAGCATTTTTTGCCCACCCCTAATTGTCTTGAGAAGGTGGTGGTTGTAGTATAATGGTCTGGCACATGAAAGGCTTAGCGTGGGACTGAGCACAGTGCAGCCCACAGAGAGATATAAGAGAACACATGACCCACACCTAAGGGTCAGTGTAACGTTAGGCAGAGTCATGTGTAGAAGCAAGCTAAGTTCCTTGCTTAGACCTTTACATACATAGCTTAGACCATGTACATACTTTCTAGTATTTAACAAATACTTACTGTTGAACTATCTAAAACTACAAATACCTTAATAAGACCCGCCAAACTACACTCAATGTCTTTACAACATGGTGGCACTGAATGGAACAATTCAAAATTTCATAGAGGCCACATAAGAAAATTAAAATCCTAGGAAACTGAAGGAAAAAGCTCAATATATAGAGGCACAGAAGGAAATCACCAGAGAAATCACCAGAGGGCGGCACGGTAGCACAGTGGTTAGCACTGCTGCTTCACAGCTCCAGGGACCTGGGTTCGATTCCCAGCTTGGGTCACTGTCTGTGTGGAGTTTGCACATTCTCCTCGTGTCTGCGTGGGTTTCCTCCGGGTGCTCCGGTTTTCTCCCACAGTCCAAAGATGTGCGGGTTAGGTTGATTGGCTCTGCTAAAATTGCCCCTTAGTGTCCTGAGATGCGTAGATTAGTGGGTAAATATGTAGGGATATGGGGGTAGGGCCTGGGTGGGATTGTGGTCGGTGCAGACTCGATGGGCTGAATGGCCTCTTTCTGCACTGTAGGGTTTCTATGATTCTATGATTCTATGAAAAACTCCAAAGATAGGCTTGGAAGCTGAAGGCAGGAATTAAATTCCTCACTGGAATAGAAAGCTCACTGCATCCTATGGAAGTCCACCTTCACAACCCAGTGTGTGCAGAGTTAGTGGATCTAGTGGGGTGAGCTAAACATTTCAAATTCCTGGACAACACAAGTTCTGTAAAAAGTTATATACTACAGTGGTCAGAAATTGACCTTGAATTCACAATCTAAGAAATCGGGAGGGGGGGGGGGGGCGATTCTCCCAAAAGTGCTGAATTGGTGGGAAAGCTATTCTAGATCACAGCTATTTTCTCAGTGCAGATTCAGACCTGAATCTCCATACTCTGTGCACTGCAGAGATTCCAATCATGAATCTCATTCAAAGCCCAGGGGGCGGGGCCTATTCAGGGTGGAGTTTGACAGTTCTGGAATTCTGCGCATGCGCAGTGACACCGATCTATCAGCCTCCCCATTTGCTGGCCAGCTCGATCGCTGGCCAGCCTGGGACCTCTGCAGTGCTGCCCCTCCAGCACTCTCCCTCCCCCCACAGCCCGATCACGGCCCCCACGACAATTCCAGGACCAGCCCTGAATCCCCCGCCCCAGAGCGACCCGATGTCCAGCTCACTCTCCCCAGCAGTGGTGATCCCCCCACCTCCCTCACCCTGACAGACCCTTCCCTGCTGACCCCCCTCCCCCACCCAGGGTCAGAACCCTCCCGGGAGGCAAGCCCCTCCCGGCAGATCACCACCACCTCCCCCCCCCCCCCCCCCCCCACCCCCAGCCTGTCCCAATCGCTGGTCTCCCTCCAGCCCAAATCGAACGCCATGCAGAGTGACAGCAGGACCCCCCCACACCCACCGATTGCCCCTAGGCACTGCCTACAATAGGCTGCACCCCCTTGGCACTGCCCGATGGGAGTGCCAAGATGCCCCCTGGGCATGGGCACTTTGCCCCTTGGTCAGTGCCAGGGGGCACAGGCTGGCACTGCCAGGGTGCCCATGCCCAGGGGGCACCACCCCCTGCCGCCGACCCCCTGGGGACCCTGATTGCCCCCCCCTTCATTCCGACGGGGTCTCCCACTCATTCCCCGAATGTGGGGAGCTATTCTAAACCCTGCTGGAATGAAGTATTCCTGGCAGGGTGGGAGATTCAATTGGGCCCGGCACGTTCCCGCTAATCACACGCAAAACATATTAAAACTACATTTAAAAAAGATTCAAATGACTTACCTCTCTTCCTGCCAGTTTCCAGCGTGGTCTGGACTGCGACTGTTCTCTGACTCTGGGAGAGCGTTCCCGGCACATGCGCAAATCCCAGAAAAAGGCAGATGATGCGCATCTCCCAGCCCAACCCACCGGAAAAGTTGCGGGTCGGGATGGAGGAATCGCCCCCCAGATTTCTGAGTTGGCTTCTGAACATGAGTTGGCTCACTCCGAACCTACACAGTTCATTGTTAAAGATTTTTTTTCTAAGTAGATAACTTCAATGCTTCCAAGAGCTGTTGGCATTGCAGTAAAGTGGTGAAGACTCTAACCAGTCCATCCAGGCAGCCATAGCTGAAGAAAATTCAATGCTAAGATTACAAACGCCATTACTGGGGGAGCCTACTAAAACCAACAGGTTCAGGAAAAGCCTTTTTGTAGAAACATCTGACGATGCCATCTTGGATTTTCAGAAACTTCTTAAAGCTGAAACTGCAATTTATAAATTTTAACCATGGATCAGAAATTCACAATTCCCAGATCGATTTGGACTTATCCAAGGCCCAAGTTGTACAAGTGTTGAGTTCCAATGACTGGCGACCAAGAACTTATAACAACAATAGTTTATTCAGTACTCTGAGCAGCTGTTACATGTTTCCACTCTGCCCATGCCCTGGGGAGAACTCTCGCACTTCTGACACATGACCCTTTAAGTAGCTATGTCATCACATGACCACTCAGTCTACAAAGATCAATCACTAAATTAGGGACTTTGGAGAAAAAATAAGATTCCTTAGATACATGATTCCTTCAGGTCCAGATAAAAAGGCAAAAGCTGAATAAGTTAATACACTGCTTTGTTCGTTGGCTCAATGGCCAAGGATATAATAGCTAGACAAGGAATCAACAAATCATCTGCAAAATTTGATGAAGTTTTAAAATAATTTGATGTTTATTTTAACCTCAGAAGTAACAGAAACAATGGTGGCACAATGGTTAGCACTGTGCCTCACAGCGCCAGGAACCCAGGTATATTTCCAGCCTTGGTGACTGAGTGGAGTTTGTACGTTTTCTCCACATCTGCATGGGTTTCCTCTGGGTGCTCCCACAGTCCTAAGATGTACATGTTTGGTGGATTGGCCATTCTAAATTGCCCCTTAGTGCTCCAAGATGTGTAGGTTAGCTGGATTAGCCATGGTAAATGCATGGGGTTATGGAGATAAGGTGGGGGTTGGGCCTAGGTAAGATGCTCTTTCAGAGAGTCAGTGCAGACTCAATGGACTGGATGGCCTCCTTCTGCACTGTAGGGATTTTATGGATTCTATGGTATCTAAGACCAAAAACACCGTAATAAGATCTACCAAACTATGTCCAATGCCTTACAACAGTGGTGAGTTGCTTTCTTCAATCACTGCACTCAATGTGGGAGCAAGTTCCAGGATTTTGACATTGTGACGCTAAAGAAATGGTGATATATTTCCAAACCTAGGTGAATGACTTGAAGGGAAACTGACAGGAACTTGCAGTTCTTGCTCTGTGACGAAGTTGTGCTGGGCCTAAGCTGGCCACTGGAAATGGGGAAGTGTGGTGCTTCTGAGTGCTAAGTGTCTTAATGAATGTAAAAATCATCACAAGTTAGAAAATGTAAAAGTAGAATCAGATTTTGTACATTGGATGAAGCAAGTGCTTACTTGCAATTGTATTGCTCATTAATTATGAGGTTGGTAAACTTCATATCCTAGAATTGTTTTTGGCATTCAACCAGATTAACATTGTGTCTATTAGCATCTCTAAGTTTATATTCACATAGATGTAATCTAAATCAAAACATAATTGACTCTGAATTTACTTCACAAATTTGTCCAAATTCTTACTATCCTAGTTCCTGATTATATTTTACTTATGATGTATTTATTCATATTTTCCTGTAATAATTAAGGTTTAAAAACATCAATTCAAACACTTACCATTAGGCCTTTGAGACCTTTGAAGAATTAGTGTTGACACATTCACCTTTCCAAAGGAATACACTTGAAAAATATTTGCACTTACAACTGAGTTCATTCATTGTAAATATTTTTTGAGAGAGAGAGGACTAAGTAAGTGTACTGTCTGGATCCCCATGATATTTTAATACTGGAAGAACTAACAGTTACCAAGTTGTGTCAAATTCCGTGAAAATTGGAAGCTTCTCAAAATTAAGAGAACTGTCTATGTGCAGTAATTTTATTCATTTAAGGTCTTTCAAAACAGGAAGCACATCAACATCTTGGAAATTTGAGGTAAACAACTTTGTAACAGAACATTTGAATTAATACAGAGGCAGTATTTTGCAGTTCCATTCCCAGGAGCTGTACTGACCTACTTAGTAGGTAAATACTCATGAAATGACTGGCTTAGAATGTTTTAGACTGGGGTTTCAATAGTGCCACGAAGCGCAAACAGGACTTATATAAAGTCATCAAAAGTATTTTAATATCTTAAAATATGTGGGGGTTTAACTTTGCAAGGTGAACCTTCAGCTGCAGAGATATATGTTCACCTCCTTCTGCTGCTTCTCCTCCTTCCTCTTAATCCCTAAGGCATCATTCCAACAAATCATTTTCTTCTCCCAGTCCTCATCCCCAGCTCTCTCCAAATTTCTCTATCATATCCTCACCTGTCTTCTCCAAGTTCAGTTCACGGAAGAAACATGTCTCTTACTCCCATTGAAGTATAGAGTATAGAGAAGTTACAAAGTGCACGAAAAATACTGTTTGCATAGGGGCACCTATAACCACTGTTAGAGAATTTAGACATGTCTAAATATTTTTAGACATGTCTAAATGTCCTAATGAATAAGATATTCACAACTCACAAAGCCAGGAACCAGAACTTACAATGACTTGACAAAGATCCTTGAAGAGCGTTACTCTCTAAATCCACTGATCATCGAGGAACGGTTCAGGTTTCACTGAAGGAATCAAGTGGAAGGTGAAAGCATTGCTCAGTTTGTGGCAACCTTAAAAAGGCCAGCACAACATTGTGAGTTTAGTGAAACATTAGAAGACACTCTTTGAAATTGCCTAGTATGTAATCTCCAAAATGAGGGTAGCCAAGGAAGATTGCTTACTGAACATGCTTTGACTTTAAAGACGGCAATGGAAATCGCAGTGTCGATGGAACTGACTGCTAAAGAGGCTTCACAATTTGGTGCAGGAATGAAGATCCACAAGTTGGGAACTGCCTATTAGAAGTCAAAGCAGCCACAACCATGTCACAGATACACCAAAATGGGCCGTTCAGTAAGTGAATGCTGGAGCAAGTATAGTCAATGCAAGAATTGTGGTAAAATGGGTCATATCGCAAAAGTTTGTTGGTCTTTTTGTTTATTTATTAGTGTCACCAGTAGGCTTACATTAACACTGCAATGAAGTTACTGTGAAAATCTCCTGGTTGCCACACTCCGGTGCCTATTCGGG
The DNA here is from genome assembly GCF_964213995.1 of Mustelus asterias. Classification (NCBI taxonomy): domain Eukaryota; kingdom Metazoa; phylum Chordata; class Chondrichthyes; order Carcharhiniformes; family Triakidae; genus Mustelus; species Mustelus asterias. The sequence continues at coordinate 96,183,714 of NC_135808.1, forward strand.
TACACTGAAGGAGAATTTAGTGTGGCCAATGCACCTAACCAGCACATCTTTGGACTGTGGGAGGAAACCAGAGCACCCGGAGGAAACCCACACAGACACAGGAAGAATGTGTAGACTCCACACAGAAAGTGATCCAAGACAGGAGTCGCCGGTTCTGGGAGATGAGCATGCATCTCCCAGGAATCGAACCCGGGTCCCTGGCCCTGTGAGGCAACAGTGCTAGCCACTGTGCCACCGAGCCGTCTTGATCAGCTTCCCCTGGGAAAAATATTCAGAATAAGAATCTGGGTCCTTCAAGAAGAAGAACAAGTTGGATGCTACAAAAATAATTTACTCGAAGGAAAAAAAGAATTACAAACTGTGTAAAAGAGAATGTCTAGAATGATGCATGAAACGTATCCTGATTTGAAACCATGAAACCATTCTCCCATTGCGGCCCGCAAATTTTCTGTTGGGTCGGGGTGGGAGATGCGTGTCTGCGGCCTTGAACAGGGATTTGCGCATGCGCCGGGAACGCATGTGCATCTCCCAGAGCCGGCGAACAGTCACCGGCCAGACCACGCTGAAAACCGGCGGGGAGGCAGATAAGTCATTTAAATCTTTTCTGCATGTATTTTAAATATGTACATTTGTTAATTATCAGGACCTTTCCAGTCCCGATTGAATCTCCCACCCTCCCAGGAGTACTTCATTCCAGCAGGGTTCAGACTAATTCCCCATGTTTGGGAAATTAGCGGGAGGCCTGCCTCTGGGGGGGTCTGACTCCAGGGTGAGGGGTTGGGGGGATCACCACTGCTGGGGATGGGGCCTGGGCATCGGGGCACTCCAGGCCGAGGGCGGGGGGGTGGTCAGGGCTGGCCCGGGAATTGTTGTGGGGGCCACGTTTGGGCCATGGGAGGGAGGCTGGAGGGGCAGCATTGCGGGGGTCCCCAGGCTGGCCAGCGATCGAATTGGCCAGCAAATGGGAGGTTAACAGTTTGGGACCACTGCGCATGCGCAGAGCTCCAGAACTGTCAAACTCCGGTGCGAATAGGCCCCCCCCCCCTCGGGTTTTTAATGATATTCACGACTGGGACCTCTTCAATGCACAGAGTGCGGAGATTCAGGTCAGAAGCTGAACTGATGGAACAGCTGGGATTTAGAACAGTTTTCCTGCCAATTCAGCACTTTTGGGAGAATCGCCCCCTATATGTGTTAAGAAAGCTTGAGTTGACTGTCCAAGGTGGGTGTCTATTGTGGGGAATCTGATTGATCATTCCTCTTAGTCTGCGTGGGTGAGTTCTTGAACAACTACATGAGAAACATCTGGTATAATCTGGATGAAAGAATTAGCGCATCGTTATTTTTGGTGGCCGAGTCTGGATGCTTAGGTTGAAGAAAAAGTGGGACAGTGTTAAACCTGTGCATGAATAAGAAATACACCACTGTTATCTCCTTTACATCCTTGAGAGTGGCCTAAAATGCCATGGCAATGATTGCATGTAGATGTTGCTGGCCCACTTGAGGGTTACATGTTCTTAGTCATCATTGATGCACACTCAAAGTGGCCAGAAGTTGTTATCCTGATACTTACTAAATCTGAACAACCATTGAAAAACTTGACATTTTTTGCAAGATTTGGTAAATTGGAGCAGATTGCTAGGGATAATGGTTCACAGTTTACTTCACAAGAGTTTGAGGATTATCTCAAAGTAAATGGTATTCAGCTTGTAAAATCCGCACTTTATCACCAATCAACCAATTGATTAGCTGAAAGATTTGTACAATCCTTGAAACATTCTCTAAAGCTTCATGAGAGCAAGATTCATCGTTACATTGTGTGAATAGCTTTTTGGCATTTTATAGAAACACTACTTATGCGACTACTCTTAAAGAGGAAGCTAAGAACTATGTTTGATTTGTTATTACCTCCAGAACCTTCAGAGATAGTAGACCAACAAGGACAACCCCAAGTTGCGAGATGAGAAGTAAGGACAAAACAACATCAATTTCAACAAGGAGATTGAGTCTAAGCGTGTAATTATGCCACAAGTGAGAAATAGGTACCAGCCATAGTTTTACCACAAATGGATCCAATTTCTTACCCTATTCAAACTGAAGATGAACTAGTCTGGCAATGCCATGCTGACCAATTGTTGTCATCTCAAAATGATTTCTATGAATCATCTCCAGAAGTATCAACTTCTTTAGTCCCTAGTGTTGTGAATACTATTACAGAAGACTTAGTTGAATTTAAGTTGCCTGATGGTTATGTCTCTGTTTCTATACCATGTAAGAATGATGCAGAATTAGTTCCAAGAGAAGTGTCTATTGGAGTTCTAAATCATACTTCTGGGATCAAGGACCAATTCCAGAACATTGTGTACAAGCGAAGAGGAATAGCTGCCCTCCCAATCAACCTTTTCATTGACTGTCCATGATGATTAATGGTGCATAGTACTGTGTCTAAAGTATTATTGATCATAGGTATAATGTCATTGCAATTTGTTGTCATGACCATAAAAGTAAAAGGGGAGGGATGTTATATATTTAAGTGATTGCATGGTTCCTTTAAGAGCTGGTCACATGATTTGATGGTGATGTCATTGGGGTGTTTCGCAGGCTCCTGTTTCGTTTCATTTTCTACTCTGTACAGGCAACAGCTCCTGCAATAAACCTCTTGTTGTTATTTTGAATCTACATAAGCAAATATTTTTTTTGTTTAAAACCCACAACCGCTGACATAGTTCGGACATTACAGCTTGTAAGATATGATTCGGAAAGGATGACTATGTAAGACTGTTGCTTGACTGGTCTCTATAGCTCTTTCAATTTTGGCACAAGCCAAAGGAGTAAGGAAGACCTTGTCGGGAGCGATTCTCCCAGCCCGCTGTGTCATTTTTGTCGCACAACAAGCCGGGAGACTTGAGCAGAGGCCGTTTCGTGGGCTCCCCGCTGGGCGCCGCGGCTTCTGCGAGTCTCCAGCAGCCGGATTTCCAGTGCCGTCAACTCCATGCCAGAAATCAGTGTGGAGCTGCGTAATTTATTTAAATGCACATTTGACTCTATTTTACATCCCGTTCGCGGGCCTGGGACTGAGGTCTCTGGAGCTGCTAGTGTGTCCCCCCCCCCCCTCAGCAGGTTTACACTTGTGGGGAGCTAGCAGCCTGACCCAGCTGGAGTGAAGGGGGCAACCGCGGCTCCCCAGTGGGTTGGGGGCAAGGGGGGTGCCCCCTGGGTATTGCTACCTTGGCAGTGCCAGTCTGGCCCCATGGCACTGCCCACCAGGCATCGGGCAATGCCAAGGGGGAGGGGCCTAAAGGGAGGGGGCCTCAGTGGGGGCATGATCTATGGGGATGGGGTCCCGCGTTTGGGGGGCCAGCAGTGTGGGGCTACTGCACATGGGTGCCGATCCTGGCGCTGATAGATCGGCGCATGCGCAGTGGCCCGCTCAGCGCTGTGCTGCCGGCCTCTCCAGCGGGAATAGGACCTGTCCACTGATTTTTGGCGTGATTCACGCTAGGGCACCCTGCAGTGCAGAGTGTGGGAGCTTCATTTTGAAACTCCCGCTGAAATAAACGTCGAGATTTATTCCAGTTTTTATGTGAATTCGACACTTAGAATTTTTTTGGGAGAATCCCACCCGTCATTTTTGGTGTCTAGGTAGATGGTAGGTAATCCATCCTTGTTGACTTTTCTGTGGTGGTTTAATGCAGCCGTGTGTCTTGCTGGAACATTTCAGAGGGGCAGAGCTGACCTCATTAATGTGGATCTGGTGTCACATAGACCTGACTAGGTAAGGACGGCAGATTTCCTTGCCTACAAGGAATTAGTGAGGCAGCGGGTTTTTACGACCATCAATGATAGTTTCATGGTCACAATTCATGGGACTAGTTTTTAATTTCATATTTATTAATTAATCAAATTCAACTATCATGAGCTGCAGTGGTGGGATTTGAACCCATGTTCTCAAATCATTCACCTAAGTCTCTGGATTACTAATCCAGTCACATTACAATTGCAACATGTCAGCATTTTTGCTTCCCTTGAGCATTACTCAACCAATGGTGCAAGGAAACCAACAAAACCAGACAGCACTGGCAGCAGCCAAAGTGTGGCAGACTGCAATCAGGCCCTCACAGTCTCAAGTTCCCAGAAGTCACCAGCTACAAACTTTTCAAGGGGGGCTATATGCACAGCAGCAGATTCGCATCAGCTTTACTGAAACCACTATGAGCATCGCCTTGTGGGAGTTATTGATTTAGGAAATTGTTTTTTAATAAAGACATTAACAAGTGATTGGAAGACGAATTCAAGGAAATGATTTTGTTTACAGTTACTCATCACATTTTTAACTTTAGTCAGCAGTGTGTCTTAAAGTTTAATTTATTGGTCACAAGTGAGGCTTACATTAACAATGCAATGGAGGTACTGTGAAATTCCCCTAGTCGTCACAGTCAGCGTCTGTTCAGGTCAATGCACCTAACCAGCACGTCTTTCAGAACATGAGAGGAAGCCAGAGCACCCGGAGGAAACCCACGCAGACACAAAGAGAACGTGAAAACTCCACACAGATAGTGACCCAAGCCAGGAATCAAACCTGGGTCCTTGGTGCTGTCAAGCAGCAGTGCTAACCACTGGGCCACCATGCCACCCCAGTAGCTACTTCACAGTAGCTCCTGAGCCGACATTGTTATAAAGGCATTAAATGAGTGTCAGCTGAATGCTCTGTGTTCTTTAATGCATATTAAGGGAGTGGTGATTGGAGGATAACAAGAAGGATTTTGTGTAGCTTTTCAGGGGAAAAGTAGGTCACTGAAGGTGATGTTCTATCAACTATTCCCCATTCTTTCTCGTTGCAAAGAGTTTTGCTCATCCTTTCTCTTCTGCTTCTCCTTTGTGTTCATCCATGGCTTCTGGAAAAGTGGATGATGTCTTATCAACATTAAACAAAACCACTGAGCGGGCTCTTCATCTAGCTCATTGTAGTAATGTAAGTAAACCTGTTTTGCGTACTCTGGGTCAATGCTTGGATAATTACTGATTAGAATCAACTGATTGTGGTTGGGTGCATATTAAAACTTTCATCATTTTGGCACTTTGGTCAGCAGTGTGTTTGTAGAGCTGTTTATGAGCCAGCCTTGCCAGTAAATCATTGCTGCAAAGTCTGTTTGAATCATTTCAGTGTTGTACAATGCAGGAATAAGGATGAATGTAGTTGACAGGACTGTTCATGCAGAGGAGCTTTGTGTACATTGTCAGGGGGAGTGGGATGAGCAGTTCACCTGAGCTGTTGAGCTACTTTCTAGAAGACGTCAAATCTCTCATACCTGTGCCTCTCTCTCACCATTATGCAACTGTTCCTCATCATATGATGTCTTCTTGTAGATCTGCTGCCTTTAGCTGCACGTCCTATCTGTATACAAATACTATGCAAGATGCAGCAAGATGCAGCACGCCACCATAGTACAGAGAGTCTCTCTGCAGCATATTCCAAAGAGTATCTAGACCCATCCAGACACCTGAACCATTGCTTCAAATGAGCTCAGTGATTCTCTTCATAGTCATTCTCTGGTACCTGAGTAGCTCAGGTGTGGAGCGGTTGCAAAGGATGACCATCAGTCACATGAAAAGGGGTAATGTCTGTCCCAAAGCAGCCAAGCTTGAACAGTCCGTGTAGGGTGGATGCCCATTTGCACAGAATGACTGGATCATCACAACTGTGTGAAAAGCCAGGACACACTTGCATGATCCTTCTGCTTTGATCTACAGTTGCACACCGCTGCCCCTGCCTGTTGACAAAACAGTTTACAAAAGCTCCTGGGTTATCCTGTAGAGCCTTACGATGTGAGTAATTAATGATGCCCTGCGTAGGGAAATCAGCTTTACTGCAATCTCCATGGCTACCTCACTCGACTGTATGCATTCGAAAAGTGATGCACTAATTGGCCCTAGGAAATAGTGTATGGTGACCTACCTGATGTAGTTGTGGACTTCAAATACAAGATATACTGACTGAATTAAGTGAGACACATGTTGCTCTGTATGTGCACCTGTTGTTACTTAAAGCAGCGTGAGAAATTCTCATCTGACCACTGTATTACCAAGTGCTTTCTCTGATTACCTTCAAAGTAATTAGGTATATATGGGATTTAATGCAAAATACATGAATACTCAATTCAGATCACACTGGAGCACTATAATTACACTTCGGGGTTATATTATTGTATAGTTAGACATTGGGCAGCATGGGCTCATCCCTAAATATATGGCACTGAAACCTCTTTTTGAAGTGAATGTATCCAAGAGAATATCAATGAAAAATCCATCAATTTGCAACAGTGCCGTTCATATTATGACTATGTGTGTGTGCACATGCATACATGCATCGTGATATTTTTTTCTGGCTGTACCCTGTGCACTGGTGTTCACTTTTAACAATATCTTTTTTGATCCTTTTAAGTGCACATAAAGCAGAATAGCGGAGCACTGGAATTTGGCCTGTACCTGCAATCTGATTATCAGTTTAAAAGCAAAATCATCACTTTCCTTTGTTATCAACACTAAATTTCAAAGTCCACTACACAGCATTAACGATAATAACCACTCTTTCTATCAATAGTTGTACATGGCTACACGTGACCCGTAGAATGAAAAGCATGTGTTGCTTCCGGGTCTATCTTAACTGTGTCCTCTGTGTTCTTTAGATAAGCATTGATAATAACATCAATGCTCTCAAATATTTTATATGACAGGCAATAGGTTAACTGATGTCAATCTTTCAGGTTGATGTTTAATTTCTTTTTCTCAACATACGAAGGCATTTAACTCATTCTGCCAACTTTCCACTGGAACTATTTACTCTCTTTCTGATTCCCTACCCTTTCCTCGTTTTTTTCTTCCATTTTGAATACACATTCATTCCTTTTTAAATAATGTTGTAATCTCCGCCTCAGTAACAAAAAAAGCATCCTGTTTTCTAATAACATCTATGCGCACATATGAAACATTTCTTCTAATTTCCTCCTTCATTCTTGTCATGATCATCTTCAATTTGGGCCAAGTCACCAATCAGTGGAAACAATCTTCCTCCTAAAACCCTTTTATAATTTTGTAAACCCCTATTAAAAGTAAACGCGATTAAATCACCTTGGCCTCATCTGCGCCGGTTTGTACAGCATTTTTCAAAGCTATAACTTTTCATTTCTGGTTTTATTACTTCAAAACCTTCTATTTTTCAAGCACTGCTCCAAAATTGAGGTAGCCCCTAAAATTTTGAACCAAATTTCACGAATTTCCTGGGCCAGATTCTCCAGTTTGGATTGCCTGCAGTTTGGATTCTCCGGTTCCGCTGCAGTCACTGGAGATTTGGCTGAATGCCAAATGCTCAGCTTGCTGACAGCAATAGAGGGGCGTGGACGGCTGGAGAATTGTGGCTTCTCTCTTAGGTCCATGAGCTTTTTGGGCACATACCCAACCTACTGTAGCCATCTTGTGGACATGCAATTATTTGAATTTCCACATATTGGGGCAATATTTACTTATGTTATAGATACCTGTGCTAAAATGTCAATTATTATTTTGTCTTACAGTAAAATTAATATGATATGCATAGCATACAAACATTTACCATTTATGTGGAGGATAGTGTTAGGGTCCTGGAGCTGAACCGCAAGGTATATTATGAAGCCAGACTAGAGCCCAACAATCTTTCTATTTTGGCATAAATGTGAGAATAGGATGCTTCACTCTGGGAGGAATTCCACTTAGAAATTAGGGATCTTTCATCAAAACAAGCTTTATTCATAACATAGTTTAAATATATCTCTAATAAGATGAAGCAGCTCAACTTTTAACAGTTAAACAATAGTTTAAAAAATGATTTAATTTCGAACTTATCACTATTTCAGTTCCAAATAAGCAATATTCCTCTTAGACTCAAATGCCCATTTTAAATACAGTTAGCAAACCCAGGCATACTTGCTATAAATGGTGTTAACAGCCTTGAAACTTTCAGAGAGGTTTTGATTTTCAGAACAGCTTGCAAACTTTTGTATTTAAACTGAAGTCTGAACTGTTTCTCTGTTACAAACCTAGCTCCTCCCATTAACCACATCATCACATGACCCTGTATACCTAAACCCATCTACCATTCCTTTAATCACAAAACTCCAGGGAGTCTTTTCTTCCATGAACTAAAGTCTCTTAGCTCTCTCCTAAGTAAACACCACATGGGTAAAATGAGTAATTATCCCAGCATCTGAGCTGTATTCTCACCAGACAAACTGGCTGCCTGTGAAAAAAGACTGATTCTTAAAACAGTTTCCTGAAACATAAAATATATCAATAGCACAGTATCATCTCAATAGGATAGCAAAGAGAAATGGCAGCTCATCTTTATCGAACCAATATTTTCTTCTTTGTAGTTTTCTTCTCGAATGATCAGTGGCATAATTCAGTTCTCATGCTCAGAACCGCAAATTCTTGATCACTTCCGGCTCTTGACCCCACATCATGTCGGCAATGTGCACAAATTGCAATTGTAATAGGAAAATAACTGAATTGGATCAGAGTCACAGTGAGCATGGTGGACAAGGGAAAGGGGGCAGCTCTGAGGGAGCAACGGGCCCAACTCGGGCTGGACTCATTACTGTGTTTTCCATTGAATCCACAGTAGAAAATGAAGTTGAGCAGAGAGGGCAGCAGTTATGGAGGGCAGGAGGTAGAGAGGGCCCCAGGGCCACCTTGGCAGGAGAGCACCCCATTTTTATGAACCTTCTCTTGAGGTGCTACTGGAAGCAGTGACAGCAAAGTTAGAAAGGAATGGCTAGAGGTGGCCAATAGGGTTATCAGCAGAGGAGAGGTGAGGTGTGGAGGAACTGGGCCCAATGCAGGAAATGCTCCAACGCTGCTCTCCTCACCCAGGAAACATCAGTTCCCTGTCCGAAAAGGTCATGATTTCTGGATTTAGAGAAAACTCAGCCTATGCCGAAGGCTTTTCAGTAGTCTAAATGACACTGGTTAACATCACTGCCATTTGACCTTTGCATCACTTAACTTTACTTGCCACTTCACTTTTCCCTTTGGCCCTAAATGATTAACTCTTCTGTGATTCAATCTCTCCTGTCGTCCTAATACAGACCATCCTTTTATCCCTTTTCCCATCCACTCCATGATCAAAACCTATTACATCTCTAACCGTTCCCAGTTACAATAAAAGATAATTCACCTGAAAGGTTAATGCTATTCTTCTCTCCACAGATGCTACCAGATCCATTGATTATTTCCAGAATTTTCTGTTTTTGTTTCAGATTTTCTACATCTGCAATATTGGGCTATAACTTCCAAGGAGTGGCAATCACAGCCCTCTTGCCACCCCTCACCTATAGACTTACACTAAAATGCAGCTGCACCTTTCTTGCCTGAACTTCTAACTTGGCCAGGTGAGAGAAATGAGGTGCACTGTGTCCCTGAGGCCTTCAATCAAGTGCAAGAGAGTTGGGAGAAAGGAAACCAGTTTGACTGACAGCTCCAAAGGGATATAAAGGGATTAGCAGTCTTTGTTGTGGGGTCATGAGTACAAACATTTGATTTTATAAGGGATTAAGTAATTGAGATTTAAATGTATTGAATTGGCTTTTTTTTAGTATTGCGAAGTCTGTAATAGATGCTAAGAACATTTTTTTATTTTATCTCAGCATGGCTCTTGAAGTCTGCCCATGGTGGATACTAGTAAGTTAGCATGGAGGGTGTAAGGGCAAAAAGTGTGGGTGGGATGCATGGATTGGCCTGAGTTGACACTAAGTTGGCTTGGGGAGTTGATAGGGCAATGGGAGTAGATAGAGGCATATCTGATTTGATTTGATTTGATTTATTATTGTCACATATATTAGTATACAGTGAAAAGTAGTATTTCTTGCATGCTATACAGACAAAGCATACCGTTCATAGAGAAGGAAATGAGAGAGTGCAGAATATTGTGTTACAGTCATGGCTAGGGTGTAGAGAACTTAATGCGAGGTAGGTCCATTCAAAAGTCTGATGGCAGCAGGGAAGAAGTTGTCCTTGAGTCGGTTGGTACGTGACCTCAGACTTTTGTATTTTTCTCCCGACGGAAGAAGATGGAAGAATGTATGTCCGGGGTGCACAGGGTCCTTAATTATGCTGGCTGCTTTGCTGAGGCAGCGGGAAGTGTAGACGGATTCAATGGATGGGAGGCTGGTTTGCATGATGTAGTGCGCTACATTCATGACCATTTGTAGTTTCCTGTGGTCTTGGGTAGAACAGGAGCCATACCAAGCTGTGATACAACCAGAAAGAATGCTTTCTATGGTGCATCTGTAAAAGTTGGTGAGAGCCGTAGGTTGTTGGTGATGTGGACACCTAAAAACTTGAGGCTTCCAACCATTTCTATTTCATCCCCGTTGATGTAGACAGGGGCATGTTCTCCTTTACGCTTCCTGAAGCCGATGACAATCTCCTTTGTTTTGTTGACATTGAAGGAGAGATTACTGTTGTCGCACCAGTTCACCAGATTCTCATTCCTGTACTCGTCATTGTTTGAGATCTGACCCGCTATGGTGGTGTCGTCACCAAACTTGAAAATCGAGTTGGAGGGGAGTTTGGCCACACAGTCATAGGTGTATAAGGAGTATAGTAGGAGGCTGAGAACACAGCCTTGTGGTGTACCAGTGTTGAGGATGATCGTGGAGGAATTGTTGTTGCCTATCCTTCCTGATTGTGGTCTGTGGGTTAGAAAGTTCAGGATCCAGTCACAGAGGGAGGAGCCGAGATCCAGGCACGGAGTTTAGAGATGAGTTGAAGGTTGAGCTGTAATCAATAAATAGGAATCTGACATGGGTGTCTTTGTTATCTAGGTGTTCCAGGGTTGAGTGCAGGGCCAGGGAGATGGCACCTGTTGAGGCGGTAGGTGAACTGTAGTGGATCCAGGCAGTCCGGGAGGCTGGAATTGATTTATGCCATGGCTAACCTTTCGAAGCACTTCATAATGATGGATGTTGGAGCCACCGGACGATAGTAATTAAGGCACACTGCTTGGCTTTTCTTTGGTACTGGGATGATGGTGGTCTTCTTGAAGCAAATAGGGACCTCCAATTGTTGTAAAGAGAGGTTGAAGATGTCTGCAAATACCCCTGCCAACTGATCCGTGCAGGATCTGAGTGCTCATCCAGGTACCCCATCCGGGGCAGTCGCTTTCCGTGGGTTGACCTTCGAGAAGGCTGCTCTGATATCTGCAATGGTGACCTCAGATACAGGTTCATCTGAGGCTTCCAGGGTGGAGAAGTGATCTCTCTGACCTCTTGCTCAAAACAGGCATAGAATGCATTGAGCTCATCAAAGAGGGGTGCTTTGGAGTCGGTGATTTTACATGCCTTCACCTTGTAGCCTGTTATGTTTTGCAGACCTTGCCATAGTCGGCAGGGTTATTGTGGTTAGCCTGGGACTCCAGTTTGATCCGGTACTGTCTTTTGGCATTTTTGATGGATCTCCTTAGATCATATCTGGCTTTCTTGTATAGGTCATAGATTGACATGGAGAGTATGGGGATCATGGGGTGGGTGAGCTCCTTGAGGTAGCATGAGTTGCATGGATGGGGCATGGGAGTGTGTGTGGGATGAGGGGTGAGGGCTAGAGGGCCTTAGTGTTTTTATTATAGCTGGGATGGAGTCCCAGAGCCCAGGTGCGTGCTTTTGAAAGAGCACCCCTGGCTACCTCCACATTGTTTCTGGGAGTAGTGGACCCAACTCCAGAACTTCAGTTAGCCTCAACTACAACCACCCCCGCCACCCCCAATCCCACACCTGAAGCAAGAATTTGACCTACAGGGTAAGTTTCTCCTGAATCAGGTTAGAGGAGTCAGGAATTTTCCTGAATATTAGTCTCCTGGATTTACCATTGAACAGAAACTGAACTGGACTCACCATCTAAATGCTGTGGCTACAATAGCTGGTAAGAAGATGAGAACTCTGAGGCGCGTAACTCACCTCCTGACTCCCCAAAACCTGTCTACCATCTGCAAGGCACAAGTCAGGAGTGTAATGGAATACGGTCCACTTGCCTGGATGAGGGCAGCTCCAACAACACTTAAAAAGCTTGACACCAGCCAGGACAAAGCAGTCTGTTTGATTGGCACCCCATCTGTCAACTTAAACATTCACTCCCTCCACCATGGCAGCACTATGAACTACGTATAAAATGCACAGTACCAAGTTACCTTCCAAACCCGCGACCTCTTCTCCTCTACTACCTAGAAGGACTAGGGCAGTAGACGCATGGGAACACCAAGACCTGCAAGATCCCCTTCAAACCAAACATCATCCTGACTTCGCGAGATATCTCTGTTCCTTCTCTGTTGCTGGGTTGACATCTTGGCACTGCCTTCCTAACAGCGCTGTGAGTGCACCAGTACCAGAAGCAGTAAGTAGTCTCACAACACCAGGGTAAAGTCCAACAGATTTATTTGATAGCACAAGCTTTCGGAGCGCCGCTCTGAAGGACCAGAAGGACAGTAGTGGTTCAAGACGCTCACCATCATCTTCTCAATGGCATTTAGGAATGGACAACAAATGCTGGCTTCACCAGTGTCGCCCACATCTCACGAAAAATGAAAAGTAAAGCAGGGTGATGGAAGAGTTTAGGTACAAATATATCTAGCAGCAGCAAGACAAGTCAATAATTCTGCAAATGAATACACAAAATTCTAAGCTTTTGGGGTATAGAATATTAAATCAAAGAGATAAGGTGGAGCTTATTGAAAACATTGGTTCAGCCATTGTTTGATTATTGTGCACCATTTTGGGCACATTGCTTTTAGAAAAGATGACAAGGCCACAGACAGTATCCAGAAATTCATAAGATGATATGAGGGATGAAAGGTTTTAGTCATGAAAAGAGGCAAGAAAACATGAAGCTCTTTTTATTAACAAGGTTAAGAGGAAATCTGATAGGTCTTCAAAGTTATGAAGAGTTTTGATAAGGTTAATTAGGAAAGGAATTTCTATTGGTCTATGAGTCAATGAGTAGGGGGCATAAGTCTAATATCATCACTATAAATGATAAAGGAAGGCTTGATAGTTTTATTATGCAATTGGTTGTTAGGACACAAAATGCCCCACAAGAGAAAATGGTGAAAGAAGAATCCATGAGGTTCTGAAAGTGAATTAGATTAATATTTGATTATTTTTAAGAATGAGAAAAGAACAAGAGAATGTGATAAAGTGAACAGCTTTTTCAGAGAGCTGTTACGAGTACGACGGGTCGAAAAGGCTCCTGCACTGTAAAATTCTATGACTGTAAAAAAATTAAATAATAATTAAGTTCCAGTAGATTTGTAGATTAAAGCCAGGTTATAAAGATTAATGTTTAGTTGTAAACCTGACAATGCTGAGCAGCTAACTAGTTCAGACAGCTTGGCATTTATGGAAATTACTTGCTGAAGTTTATCATGTTTGATGGTCTATTACTTAAAATAATTATCTATAATTTCCTTGCCTCAGTCGCATTCAACTTTGGATACATTTAAGCTTGGCACGTTGAAGTACTTGTTATGTTTTACTAGCGCCTTACAATGCTCAAGGACCTTTCTGTCTCAATGGTATGATTTGATTTATGCGTAAGTCTTTTATTGTCTTTTCAATGTTTCCTTGATGCATCTTTTATTCAAGTTGATAAAAATGTAATTAGGCAGTAAGTAGTGTCATTAGAATAAAGGCCCATTTATTGCATATTTTAAAACTCAGTGCCGTATGATTTATAACCAAAAGTGGTTTGCCCAACAATGTGAGATATAGATGCTTGATTATCACAATTTGATGTTTTCAAACCATGCTTTAACATTCTGGTCTAGTATCAGTGGAGCTCATCACTGGGAGGTTAAAAGATGATTTACTGAAGCATTAGAGGGAGTATTTTCCATCTTAGTGTTTCTAGTGCATGCTGGGAGCATATATGGGAAAGTTGTAAAATTTCAAGTCCACTTCTTTGCTTTCCATTAAAATTAATGAAGGGAAAATTATAGGCTCGGGGTGTGAAATGTCCTGATAAGCGTTTCCAGTGGGCGCCAGGAGCATTCTAGTGGAAAATTGCCCCTTGTATTCCTTTGTGGTTTGGCTTCAGTACAACTAGAGTCAGGGTAGGTGGTAATGGATATATTGCTGCCCAAATTTCAGATGTTTATGCTTCAAACAATCTCTGAAATTAATCTTCAAAAGTGAAATAAATCATGACTTAGGAGGTAGTGCAATGTAATGTGATATATAATGTAAATCTCATTATACACACAGGCATAGATTGTTCCATAACATATTATAGTTGGAATCTTACCACTGTTCATACCAGCAGGATTTTCCCATCCCGCCACTGAGAACGGAGATTTGACTGGCCACCAAATTCTCCGACCTTGCTGCAGTGGAAGTGCGGCGTAAACAGGCAGTAAGATTGCGTCCTACATATTTTAAAGGTTTCCTTAAACTTAGGCCTCAGCAGTGAGTGTGTGAGCAGACTTAGTGTACCAGTTTCTCTGGACCACCAGGTCATAGCACTCTGATGATGAGTTGAAGTGGCACATGACATGTTTTGAGACAGCGCCAACTTAGCTAAAGATGATGACCCCTCTTCAAACAGATCTCCTTCATCGATCTTTCATGAATCACTTAAGCCTAACCCAAATGTTACAACTTATTACAAGAGCAAAATACTGTGGATGCTGAAAATCTGAAACAAAAACAGGAAATACTCAGCAGGTCAGATGGCATCTGTGGAGAGAGAAACAGAGGGCGAGATTCTCTGGCCTCCCATCAGTGTTTTTCTCGGCAGTGGGAGGTAATGCACCGTTTGCTGGTGGTGGGATTTTCTGGTTTTGTCGCTGACAATGAAGCACCCCACGTCACCGGGAAACCCGTGGCAGGGGATGCAGTGCCCGGGGGACCAGAGAGCCCCGCCGGCGTGATCAGTCAGAGAATTCCAACCCAAGTGAATGTTTCAGGCCTGCAAAAGCTTGCTTCCATTTCTCTGTGGTTTGACCTTGTACACTAGAATGTAAGTTTAATTCAAGTACCAAAAGTGAAATCTCTCCAAGACCAGCTTGAGATGTGCAGAAGGATACAGAATACTGATCAAAGTGAAACGACATTTCTATTATAATTACATTCCAAAGACCTAAGAGTGACACAATTCTGGCTGCATGTCAATTTCATTCAATTAATTGGTCAAGATGTAAATAGAATTCAACTAAACTTTAAATTTGAAATGTCCATTAGTTTAAGTGAAAACTGGGAGCAATTTTGAATTATAGTGCACAATCACAAAGGGGGCGATTCTCCCACCCCGCTGCGCTGCTGAAGCAGTGTAGCAGACCGGGAGACATAAGCGTTTAGTGGGCTCCCCGTTGGGTGCCACAGTCTCCACGCGTCTCTGGCCGGTGAAATTCCAGCGTCATCAGCTCCGAGCTGGAAATCAGCATGGAACTGATTAAAATATTTCAATGCTGGTTAAGTGCATTGGCCACGCTAAATATTTTCCCTCAGTGTATCTGAACAGACGCCGAAGTGTGGCGACTGGGCAATTTTTACAGTAACTTCATTGCAGTGTTAATGTAAGCCTACTTGTGACATTAATAAATAAACTTTAAACTTCATTTTTACAGATTCAGCCCAGGTCTCACATCATTATGTGCCTGACTATACAATATCAGATCCTCCAGAACTCATCAATGTCAGCTCTGCAAAGGATTGGGTGAGAGGAAACTAGCTCCAAAACTTCTGGAACCCTGATGTGACACTGCAGGATGCATGTCAGTGGAATAGAAGGCTGATTCCATCATACTAATTTTCATAATACTTGCAGGACAAATACAGGATCTAGTCAGCAAATAGACCAGGGACACGAGGAAGGGGTGGAAGATTATGGAAGGGAGTACAGCAAGAGTGCAACTTCCTTACATAAGGGACTACATTCATTTAATGGGATAGGCAGCCTTTTGGAACACAAAATGCAATCACACTGTAAAGGAGTGAAAGGCAGACCATTTAAGTTTCAGAGGATGATATGGAAATGCAACCGGCACAACTTAGAGAAAGGAGGGTGTGGTGAACCATCGTTGGTTACCACTGTGGGGTTATTCTAATGTTGTTGTTGGGCTAGGGTGTTCACACTGTGGGGTTGTTATAATGTTGTTGTTGGGTTAGGGTGTTTACACTGTGGGATTAATATACCTGTGGTGGATGCTGTTATGGCACATCCCAGTCGGGCCCCGCCTCCTGGGAGAGGTATAAGACCCTCTGCTCAGGCGGGACCCCTCCAGTCTGGAATGGTGTACTCGTGTTTAAATAGTTCCATTGTTTGTCAATAAAAGCGTTCAATTACTGAAGCCTTGTACCTCGTGCTTGATTGTCGCGCATCAAATTTATTGACAAACACGAAACTCTCGACAGAAAAGAGAGTATGGAGCAAATGCTAAAACCAGAGCGTCTGACGCTGGACCCACGTGCGGTCGGCGCCTCTAACACCTTCGACCACTGGCTGAAGTGTTTCGAGGACTACCTGGCAGCCTCTGCAGCAGTTACTACGGATAACGACAGACTCCAGGTCCTCCATGCGAGGGTAAGTGACACTGTCTACCTCGCGATTCGTGCGGCCACCACTTACCCGAGGGCCCTCGAGCTCTTGAAAAAGCGATACATGAGACCTCCCAACGAGATCCACGCTCGTTACCTCCTCGCTACATGACGTCGGCAGTCGGGCGAAACCATGGAGGACTACGCCAATGAGCTCTTGCAGCTTGCCAGGGGCTGCGACTGCAAAGCTGTGTCGGCTGAGCAGTACATGTACGACATCGCCCGAGATGCGTTTGTGGCAGGGGTAGGGTCTTCGTATATCCGGCTCAAGCTGTTGGAGAAAGGGAATCTCAACCTGACCCAAGCGATGGAGATGGCTGAAATGCTGGAGGCGGCGTCGAAAAGCTTGGCCCTGTATCCAGAGGACCACGTGGAGACAACGTGGCAGGAGCAGTCACAAATCCCTCCTCGCCCCACGGGCTCGCGCTCCCATATCGACCCGACGACGGCGGCAGCCCCAGGCGGCCCGCGGTGCTATTTTTGCGGAGGAGCCAAGCATCCACGGCAACAGTGTCCTGCTAAAACGGTGATCTGCAATCAATGCGGTAAAAAGGGGCACTACGCGAAAGTCTGCAGATCGAAGCCCAAGAACGGCAGTGCAGCCTGTGACCCTCCAGAACGGAGATCATCTCCATCGGCGTCGCAGTACCCACGAGGTCCGACCACGTGCGAGCCCAGGACGACGCCATTGTGGCTGGCGGAGGAGGAGGATGACCACCAGGAGTCGCTGCGCTTGGCGCCCTCACCCATGTGCGAATCATGGGGGTGGCCATCTTGGTCGACGACGACCAGGAGCGACCAGCAGGGGTCCTCAGCATCAACCTCGGCTGCCTGCAGTGACGTCCAAGGGCCAACGGTGGCGTCGATCACCCTGGACCAGGCTAAGCATCACAGGCTTGACTGTTCAATGATGAACATTAAGGTAAATGGTCGCACTGTGTATTGTCTGTTTGACAGCGGGAGCACTGAGAGTTTTATTCACCCTGACACTGCTAAGAGGTGTGGACTCCGGGTTCTACCTGCCAAACAGACAATTTCTATGGCATCACGGTCCCGGTCTGTACCGATCCAAGGACGTTGTGTGGTAACTCTGGAATTGCAGGGCACAATTTACGAGCGATACAGGCTCCTTGTGTTGCCGCATCTTTGCGCGCCAATTCTCCTCGGACTAAACTTTATGGTCCACATGAAGAGTGTGATCCTACAGTACGGTGGGCCACTCCCTTCGCTGGCAGTAGGGAATCAGCCGCAGCCTCCAAATCGTCCAAAGCGCCCCGCATGCAATCTTTCCACACTAAAGATCACCACACCCTCTTTATTTAAGAATCTGGTACCAGGCTGCAAGCCCATCGCTACTAAAAGTAGGCGTTACAGCGCTGAAGACCGGATCTTCATCAGATCTGAGGTTCAGCGGCTCCTCAAAGAAGGGATCATACAGTCCAGCGTTAGTCCGTGGAGAGCACAGGTCGTGGTGGTTAAGAGCGGGAACAAACCCCGGATGGTCATCGACTACAGTCAGACCATTAATCGTTATACGCAGCTGGATGCGTATCCTCTCCCGCGCATATCTGATATGGTCAATCAGATTGCGCAGTACCGGGTGTTCTCCACCATAGACCTTAAGTCCGCCTACCACCAACTCCCCATCCGCCCAGAGGACCGACAATACACGGCTTTTGAGGCGGATGGTCGTCTGTATCAGTTTCGTAGGGTTCCATTTGGTGTTACCAATGGGGTCTCGGTCTTCCAGCGTGCTATGGACCGAATGGTGGACCAGAACGGGTTGCAGGCTACCTTCCCGTACCTGGATAATGTCACCATCTGCGGCCATGACCAGCAGGACCATGACACAAACCTCCAGAACTTTTTGCGCACTGCGTCTCGCCTGAATCTGACCTATAACAGGGAGAAGTGTGTATTCCGTACGCGCAGGTTAGCTATCCTGGGATACGTGGTGGAAAACGGGGTCATTGGCCCTGATCCAGACCGTATGCGCCCCCTTACTGAACTTCCTTTGCCCGCTAGCGCAAAAGCACTGAGGAGATGCCTCGGCTTCTTCTCTTATTATGCGCAGTGGGTCCCCAACTACGCGGACAAAGCCCGTCCGCTCATCAAGTCCACGACTTTTCCACTCACGCCAGAGGCCCAATTGGCCTTCAAGGCTTTGAAAAGCGACATTGCGAAAGCCACGATGCACGCAGTGGATGAATCCATCCCTTTTCAGGTGGAAAGTGATGCATCTGATTTCGCCCTGGCCGCCACACTAAACCAGGCAGGCAGGCCCGTCGCGTTTTTTTCCCGCACCCTTCAAGGTCCCGAAATTCGGCATTCAGCGGTGGAGAAGGAGGCCCAGGCCATTGTGGAGGCCGTCAGACACTGGCGCCATTACCTGGTGGGGAAGCGGTTCACCCTGATCACGGATCAGCGATCCGTGGCGTTTATGTTCAATAATACGCAGAGGGGCAAGATCAAGAATGACAAGATCTTGCGGTGGAGAATTGAGCTCTCCACCTATAATTACGATATTATGTATCGTCCAGGGAAACTCAATGAGCCCTCGGATGCCCTCTCGCGCGGAACATGCGCTACCATGCAGGAGAACCGCTTGAACGCCCTCCATAATGATCTGTGCCATCCTGGGGTCACTCGGCTCTACCACTTCATCAAAGCCCGCAACCTGCCCTACTCGGTGGAGGATGTCAGGTCAGTAACAAGCAGCTGTCGGATTTGCGCGGAATGCAAACCGCACTTTTACCGACCTGACCGGGCACAATTGGTCAAGGCCACTCGCCCCTTCGAGAGGCTGAGTGTGGATTTTAAGGGCCCCCTTCCCTCAACAGACCGGAACGTGTACTTTCTTAACATCATAGATGAGTACTCCCGGTTCCCGTTTGTTGTCCCCTGTGCGGACACGTCGACTGCCACGGTGATCAAGGCATTCCGTGATCTTTTTACCCTGTTCGGGTACCCCTGCTATATACATAGCGACAGGGGCTCGTCGTTCATGAGTAACGACTTGAGGCAATTCCTGCTCTCATACGGGATTGCCTCTAGTAGAACCACGAGTTACAACCCTAGGGGCAACGGACAGGTGGAGAGAGAGAATGCTACAGTCTGGAAGGCTGTCCTATTGGCGCTGAAGTCCAAAGGCCTTCCAGTCTCCCATTGGCAGGAGGTCCTTCCAAATGCGCTTCACTCCATTCGCTCCCTCCTGTGTACGGCAACCAATGCTACTCCCCACGAGAGGATGTTCTCATTCCCTCGGAAGTCGTCCTCGGGGATATCTTTACCAGCCTGGTTGACGTACCCAGGACCCGTCCTTCTGCGGCGACAACTCCTGTCGCTCCCATACCCCCTGTCATGAATCCCCTATCGCTTATTTCTTCCCCGGACGTGGCGCGGTCAGCACCGGGACCAGTGCATAACAGTTATACTCCCATGTACAGCTTGCCTGAGACTCGGAGATCAGCGCCACCACAGAAGGTACCGGGATCCCCTGCACCACCGCTTCACCAGGGTCAACCGGCCCGTGAGTCCTCGAGGGGACAGCCGGACGCTGTTTTGGAGAGAACGCCACTTCAAGCACCTGCTCCGGTGTCACAACCGGTGTTGAGGAGGTCACAGCGACGGTGCGGTCCTCCAGACCGTCTGGACTTGTAGATTTTTTGTATATATGTAGTCTGTTTTCGCACCCCGCCGGCCTTCGTTTTCAAAGAAGGCGTGAATGTGGTGATCCATCGTTGGTTACCACTGTGGGGTTATTCTAATGTTGTTGTTGGGCTAGGGTGTTGACACTGTGGGGTTGTTATAATGTTGTTGTTGGGCTAGGGTGTTTACACTGTGGGATTAATATACCTGTGGTGGATGCTGTTATGGCACATCCCGGTTGGGCCCCGCCTCCTGGGAGAGGTATAAGACCCTCTGCTCAGGCGGGACCCCTCCAGTCTGGAATGGTGTACTCGTGTTTAAATAGTTCCATTGTTTGTCAATAAAAGCCTTCAATTACTGAAGCCTTGTACCTCGTGCTTGATTGTCGCGCATCAGAGGGGAACATCTGTTCCAGAGGCAAAGGCATCAGGAGCAGCAGTAAAGCCGATGTTTGTGGAGCTGGCTGCTTCACAAATTGGTGCCTCTATGCCAAAGGCATTCCCTTACTGTGCTATAGGACGTCAAATGGCCTCACTAAGTCAGAAAAGCTAAGTGTTGTCCGCTGAATAACGGGACAGGGAACTGGATATCCCATGGGCAATAATTCAAGCAATACATTTTGGGAGTTCTCATGGCACCATGTACCTTATTCCAGAAACATATAACTCAGCATCATTCACCTCAATTGTTCCACATCCTGTAATGCATGTTATAAATGTGGAATTTCATATCCAAGGTTCTTGTTCCCTTCCATTTAATCTATGAATCCTGGCAGATTTGAGTATGGAGACTGCATCAGCCAATTAATATAATACCTTCAATCTAAAGGAAATACAATGTCAGGAAAATGCCAGAGGAGAAAGACATAAACCTGCATTTCAACTCATTGGAAGAATTGAATGCTGCTCTGATCTGGCAATTGAACATGGAGTTGAGAGTTAATGCACATTTGTGACCAGTTATAATTTCAGTTATGCATTGTTCCTACATGTTCTTCAATATCTTCACCAGCTGTTGGTTTCCTCATAAAAGGTTGTTTAAAGACAGTAAGGTGCCTTAAACAGATAATAGGACATTTTTTCCCTCCAGAGGCTGCAATCCAGGAAACAGATGAGGAGGGAAATGATGAGCAAAAGAGTGCAGTCCCCTTTATCATCAAACAATTCATCATTCCTCCTCTGCTTTGAAATCAGCAGCTAAGTAACGCCCAATTGAGAAGGCGCAGTAGCACAGACAAGGAATGACATGTGGTGAGGCAGACGAAAGGAAACTGAAGGTTGTTGATTTAGTTCAACGGAGACCAAATACTTGTCAGCACACAGATGATAATCATGTGAGTCCTGTAATGAAACAAAGGATGTTAGCCTAGCATTAAACACATATGAATGTTCTACATGGCCTCATCCAATATGTGTGGCAAATGGTTGGGATAGCAGTGAAATCCACAGTCCAGTGCTCCAACATTTCAGGTGGTTTTACCTCATTTCAAGGCACTCCAGATGAAATGGTGCTGCAGAAACTTCTGCAAACCTTCTTCCTCTTCATGAACCTTGTAAAGAAATTTGTTAATTTAGCATGCAAGTCTTGAGGGACAATTTGGAGAGATGCATATCAACAAAATTGCAAAGTGTGCAATTCAGCTGACAGATATTCATAGTTTTATGCATTTTCCTGAGTCTAGGAGACCCATGTTCCCACTGATTACGAGAAACTAGAATCCTGTTCAGGAACTGGTCAAAGAGGTGGCGTTTTGCCTCAAAGCGTTAAACTTTGCAGGGCAGTACAGCCAAAGAGCCCTCCTCTTGTTTAATGTCCATTTTTGGGAAATGTTGGGCTCTGAGAGAAGAGCCACCTCCAACCCAAGAGGCTCATAACCTTTTGCAGCACCTATGTGCGCCTCACCTTAGGTGCAATGTAGAAGACTAGGCAGGAGAAAGCTTGATTGGGTGCCATATTTATACAACCATGAGGAAGCGGGAGTACAACACCACAGAGAAGGTTGGATCTTTGTGGGTAGCTTTCTTCAGGTTCAGCCGCAAGCATCATTGTTTCACTGCTGACTTCAAAATCTGTGACTTTGTGGTTTACTTTCAGGACATACAATGTGTGAAATCAATAACCATGACGAACATAGGGAATTTGACAGTTTTGACAAATATTATGGTTCTTTTAATCATCTGCTTGGAATAAATGTTGACTGTATAAACTGAGTTGTCCTGGCAAAGAGAATATTGATGACTTGCCTCTTAGAAAATGTACAGCAAATTGACTCTCTGATGGCTTCATGAAATGAGCTGAATTCTAAATGTTTACAGCTGTGCTAATTTTCTCTTCCAAAGTCAGAACTGTATGTGCTGTGGAGCTTGATAACTGATTTGGCCACAACAACAAAGTTTAGGAACTGAAGCACGACCCTCCTGAGATAAACCTCCTGGTAAAGTTCTCAGAAAGTGCATTGGGTTTATATACCCTGTGGATAGGTACAATTGTGATAGTATGGTTTCTGTCTGATGTTCCTGATTAATCTGGCATCTCTTGTGGAGATCTTTTGTGGAGATCTGCTGATCTTTTTTCTCCTCATATCAGGTAAAATGTGATGCCTATTGAGAAACCCATTGTGCAGCCTTTAAATAAATGCTCTCCAAGGGTGATGGTAACAGTTTCTTGAGTACACATTCAACACTTTTGCTTTAAACAAGTGCCTACTAATCAGTTTTGGACAAGTTGTGCACATGTTTACAAAGGAACATGGGAAGGCAGATATGGTACAATAAATGAAAGGTGATGTTATCTCACCAAATTACATGCTCACATGTAGGTGCCAGTCAGAGTGTGGATTCATTAAGCACATCATGAAATGTAAGGAAGTTTATGCAGGGCACTTTTTGGGCACAGAATAGATGATTAATGGCTTAGCCTAACCCTAATTACAGACCCCACCAAGGTAAAATTAGAAGACTGAATTGTCATGGCCCTATAGTTAGGGGCTGGGATGCAAACATGTGGGGGAAGTGATCAGAAGAGGAGCCCAACAATTTTCCGCTGCCATATTGTTCACCAGTCAGCTAATTGAGCCACTAAGTGGCCAATCAAAGGCCTTCATGGCCTCAATTTCTCTTTGAGGGCACACCTTGTCATTGAGCTGCAGTTCAGAACTGGCTATTGTTAGAAAGGGCAATGCTGAGGCCATTGAGCTCTGATTGGGTCAGTAATTCCAGCGGAGAGGGGGCAGACCACGGTTCTTGATTGGACAATGGCCTCTTAATTGACCACCTATCAGAAAATGCTCCCCCAGGATCATGCCATATCCCCATCCCCTTAACCCCCCACCCTCTGAGGTGGTGTTAGCTTCCACTTTTGACTCTGGCGGTGGAGCTTCAAGGCCCCTCAAAAGCTCGGTCCACAGACTTACCACCCTCCTCCACCCACCAATCCAGAAATTTCAAGGCAATTTATTCAAGAGGTAATTCTTTCATAGTGCTTATAGTTGCTGTATATTGAGGCCTGAGAATTGTTTATTTTTGCCAAGTCACCTGAACCACAAAGTGAGCACCTTATGCTAACACCAATGAGACTAGTTCATTCTCTCGCCTGAAAACCTTATTATTACATCAAAAATTTATTCCATTTTAATTTCATTAACAATTTCGTGGAAAATCGAATGGATACATAAACGCTCAGGCAAAATACTGTGGATGCTGGAAATCTGAGTTTGGTACAGAAAAACATTAACTCTGTTTCTCTCTGTCCAGTTGGTGCCAGATCAGCTGAGTGGTTCCAACAGTTTATTTTTCATACAAACACCTCATGTGGGCTATTCCGGCCGCACTCGCCCCAAAACCGGAAAATCTCGACCAAGGTCAATGGACCTTTGCATGGTCTGTCCCCTGCCAGCTACGATTCCCGTGGTGGGCAGGATGGGAAAATTCCACCCCCCCGCCCAGAGTTGTTTTAAGAACATTTCAAAAAGGTCACACTTCAAGAAATTACAGAATCCCACTCCAAGTAAGTAAGAATGCTATAACGTTTCCTGATCTGATGAGACAGATGCAGTATGAAGATACCAGTGTAAATGGACATGATCTCACTTTATTTCAATTAAGTATAAATGCATGTGATTGTCAAACATTAGCCATTCTTAACAACGCATTGTTTGCAACATTCTTTTCTTAAAATATTGTCACTGTGTCTGAGAGATAGCAATAGTATGTCATGTGAACTCCCTTGCCAATTACCCTTTCTTTTCACTCTTTATGTCAAACACCGGTGCTTACTGTAATTGATATAGAATGCTACAATGTCCCGTGGGTAAATGTGCAAAGTAAGTGGTCGAGACACAATAAAACAATGAAGACATCCTGTGCCAGTCTCTTTAGACAATTCATGCCATTATAAACTGGTAAATATCAGACAGAACAAGCATTGTGAAGAGTACTTTTAGTACTTTAATGTAATAGTACCTATCTAAAAGGAAAATGTGCTGCCAACTGTGCTCCCTTTTTATAATGCTTGACCTTCACTTGCATTCAATGTTGAATCTGTTTTGTGGTGTTCAGGTTTAAAACCTTATTTAAATGCAGCACAATTTTGGGATCCAAATATGTCAGCAATTAACTATTTTATTTGTGCTTCAACAATGTCAATTAACTCCTGAAAAGTTTTTTTTTAAACTTACAAAGAATTGTATCCTGATTGAGAGGATTGCAGAACCTGCTGTGGGTTTTTCCTTCTATTCATTTAAATGAAAAGATGATTAATTAGGCAACTTCTGTTACCAGTGTGCAATGCTACCCACCAGATGTTCCTCCTGTTTTGCAATGCTTAACACGCAGGTGGTTAAAAATGAAAGTCTAACTCATAATGTGCAGCTGTGTAGGTGTTAATTGAAGGTGAGGCAACCCAATGGAGAGCTAATGTGAAGCACTTCAGAAAAAAACAAGGCAATATTTTTCTTTTTTTTTCCAAAGAAAGGTTGGTAACCCTCTTTCGAAAGTTATTTGTGACCCACAAACAAAATGGTGATTTGTAAAACTACAACATAGCTCGTGAAAAATAGACAAAGACAAACCAATCACATTATACCGATAATATTCTTTTCATAGAGAGTGTGCCACTTAACCGGTACTGATGATGAAAGGTTTGATAATCTGTCTATGGAGTGTACAATTATGTGTAATAGCTCACTGCAAATCGAGCAAAATAGGTCCTGCTGGAAATAACAATGTTAGTTAAAATACAAAAGAGATCCCACTGGAATGAAAAATGCAAATCTGAAATTAAGCAGATTACTGAGAGAGAGAATTACATAAATTTTCACACAATAGGATTCTTAGAAAGCTTTCTATTTTTATATTTTAGTTTTATTTTTCACAAATGATCCCATGGTTAAGACATCAACACTTCATGTTCTAATACGTGCAGCTTTCGAAAATTAAATTCATACAATTTACATTGTAGAAAATTGCACAGTGATATCATTTTAGGAAAATTGAAATTTGTGAAAACACAAATGTTTTCATCTGTACTAGACCTCCATGATATGTAGCTGCTCTGTGCACACCTATTATTGGACGTACATTAGTTATGCACCACAAATGTTAGCGACGTGATAGACAGATCTGTTGTCCTGGAGAACATTTCTTGTAAGAGGAATGAAGCGACAATTATTTAATCACCAAAAGAAAGTGCAGCAGTTTATACTGTGTGTGAGATTCATGATTGATAACGATCCCATTCATGTATTGAAGACCCATTCCGGAGTTCAGCATTTACACTGTGGTTCACATGTTAGTTGTACAGCTTGATTAGCCCAATGCATCCCAGATGTATCAAACTCTTCCTGCATAGATTTAAGTGCTTCTTTTGTGCTGAAAAAAATCCCCAACAACAGGTAATTGGATTGATATTCATCTATGGAGTAGAAGGGTCTGGTACAGAAAGGGTTAATGTGGGACTGAGTACAGTACAATTCTCTCAGTGCTGTAAGAAACCATATGACTCAGAGCCAGTGTCAATCTGGAATTGGACACAGTTGGATTAAGACCTAGAATGGCACCAGTTCCAAACTTTCTACCATAAATTGGAATATTTTGGAATAAATGGATATTTTTCTGATTGGCAGACAGTGACTAGTGGGGTACCACAGGGATCTGTGCTAGGACCCCAACTGTTAACATTATATATTAATGATTTAGAAGAGGGAACTAAATGTACTGTCTCCAAATTTGCAGTTTAATGTGGATAAATGTGAGGCTTTCTACTTTGGTAGCAAAAATAGGAAGGCAGATTATTATTTGAATTGGTGTACATTGAAAGAGTTGGATACTCAGTGAAACCTTGGTGCCCTCGTGCATCAGTCGCTGAAAGCGCGCAGGTACAGCAGGCATTAAAGAAGGCAAATGGTATGTTGGTCTTCATAGCAAGAAGATTTGAGTATAGGAATAAGGATGTTTTACTGCAACTGTAAAGTCACCATAGTCCCAGATAACCATAGGCTGCTCTCCCCTTTAACCTGAGGATCACCATACCTGAGGCAAGGGCAAGGTTGAGAAGCTGGGCATGCATGATTAACTTCAGCTGGTATGGGAATTGAATCCATGCTGCTGGCATTGCTTTGAGCCACAAACCAACCGTCCAGCCAACTGAGGTAACTAACCCCCATATGCTGTTGGTGAGGCCACATCTGGAATATTGTGTGCTGTCCTTAGCTGAGGAAGGATGTCCTGCTATAGAGGGAGTGCAGTGAAGGTCTACCCGGCTGATTCCTGGGAAGGCAGGATTGTCATATGAGGAGAGGCTAAATCGGTTAGGATTATATTCATTGGAGTTTAGAAGCATGAGAGGGGATCTCATAGAAACTTATAAAATTCTAACAAGGTTAGACAGAGTAGATTCAGGAATGTTCCCGATGGTGGGGGAGTCCAGAACCTGGGGGTAATAGCCTGAAGATGAGGGGTAAAACTTTTAGGACTGAGGTGAGGAGAAATTTCTTCACCCAGAGGGTAGTGAATATGTGGAATTCACTACCACAGAAAGTAGTTGAGGCCAAAACCTTGTGTGGTTTTAAGAAGGAATTAGAAGGATCAAGGGATATGGGGGGGAAGGGGGATCAGGATATTGAAACAAAAAGAGAAAACGCTGGAAAATCTCAGCAGGCCTGGCAACATCTGTAAGGAGAGAAAAGAGCTGACACTTCGAGTCCAGACGACCATTTGTCAAAGCTTTGACAAAGGGTCACCTGGTCTCGAAACGTCAGCTCTTTTCTCTCCTTATAGATGCTGCCAGACCTGCTGAGGTTTTCCAGCGTTTACTCTTTTGGTTTCAGATTCTAGCATCCGCAGTAATTTGCTTTTATTTGAATCAGGATATTGAATTTGATTATCAGCCATGAAAATAATGAACAGCAGAGCAGGCTCGAAGGGCCAAATGGTCTCCTCCTGCTTCTCTTTTCTTTGTATGTTTATCTGCATATACTTATGAGTTGTTCATACAGACTTGGGCTGGAATTCTCTGACCTTGCCCACGGCTGAGATTCTCCAGTCCCGCTGCAGTGAATAGAGTTTTGGCTGGGCAACAAATTCTCTGTTTTCTCTGGTTGTGGTGGTGGGGCGAATGAGATCGGAAAATCCCAGCCTTGATATTAACATACTCCAGACAGGAAGGACAACAGTCCCAACTTCTCCAATCTACCTTCGTAACTGAAGTTTTCCTCCTGCAGCCACTTTCATGAACCTTTTCTGCATTCTCTCCAATATGTTCACATCTTTTCTAAAGTGCGACACTCAGAGCTGTACACATTACTCCAGCTGAACTCTAAATAATGAAACATACAAGTTCAGCTCACCTCCTGCCTCTTGTACTTTATGCCATTACTAATAAAACCTAGGATACTGTAAGCTTTATGAATTGCTCTCTCCACCTTTAATAACTTATGTACATGTGCACCCAGTTCCCTCTTCTCCTGCATACCCTTTTGAATTGTACCCCTTATTGTACCTCTCAATGAATGAATCACCTCACACCTATATGTTCATTCCACCAACATGTTTGTGTGCTTTTGGAATTCATCATTAATATATATCAGGAAACCATGGGTCCCAATACCAAACTCTGGAGAACTCCACTACAAATTTTGCTCCAGCCTGAAAAATAACCATTAACCAGTACTCTCTCTCCTATTACACAGCCAATTCTATGTCCATGTTCCTACTGAAATCACACAACGTTTTGGTCTCAGTTACTGCATTTTGCAACAGTCTTCACTACAGAAGCAGCTATAAACCAGAACATAAAAGGGACGGAGGGAGCTCAGGAAAATTGCAATCACCAGAACTCTGGTACTGAGTAAATTGTTGGAGTTGCTGGCTGGCAAGTGCCAAGGTCCTGATGGACTCCATCCTAAGGTCTTGCAAGAAGTGGCTAGTGAAATAATTGATGCATTGGTTTTAATTTTCTGGAACTCCCAAGATTTGGGGAAGGTTCCATTAAATTGGAAGATAGCAAATGTAACTCCATTATCCCAAAAAGGGAGGGACTCAGAAAGTGGGAGGTTAGTTTAACATCTGTTATAGGGAAAAAGTTAGAAGCCATTAATAAAGAAGCTATAGCAGGGCATTTCAATAAGTTCAAGGTAATCAGGCTGAGTCAATCTGGTTTTGCAAAAGGATAATCATGTTTCACCAATTTATTGGAGTCTGGATTTCATAACCTGTGATGTAGATAAAGTGGATATACTGGACAAGTACTCCTTAAACAGATGCAGAAAACAGTCAGTAGGTCCAATAGAATGCTGACCTTCATATCTAAAGGGCTGGAGTATAGGGATGCAGATGTTAAGCTGCCTTTGTACAAAACTGTAGTTAGATCCACTTAGAGTACTGTGAGTGGGTATGAGCACCATACCTTAGGAAGGGTATTTTGGCCCTGGAGGGAGTTCAACGCAGGTATACAAGAATGATACCTGAACTTCAGGGGTAAAGTTACAAGAAAAGATTCGACAAATTAGAACATAGAAGATAGAACAGTACAGCACAGAACAGGCCCTTCGGCCCACGATGTTGTGCCGAGCTTTATCTGAAACCAAGATCAAGCTATCCCACTCCCTACCATCCTGGTGTGCTCCATGTGCCTATCCAATAACCACTGAAATATTCCTAAAGTGTCTGACTCCACTATCACTGCAGGCAGTCCATTCCACACCCCGACCACTCTCTGAGTAAAGAACCTACCTCGGACATCCTTCCTATATCTCCCACCATGAACCCTATAGTTATGCCCCCTTGAAATAGCTCCATCCACCCGAGGAAATAGTCTTTGAACGTTCACACTATCTATCCCCTTCATCATTTTATAAACCTCTATTAAGTGTCCTCTCAACCTCCTCTGCTCCAGAGGGAACAGTCCTAGCTCCCTCAAACTTTCCTCATAAGACCTACCTCCAAACCAGGCAGCATCCTGGTAAGTCTCCTTTGCACTCTTTCCAGCGCTTCCACATCCTTCTTATAGTGAGGTGACCAGAACTGCACACAATATTCCAAATGTGGTCTCACCAAGGTCCTGTACAGTTGCAGCATAACCCCACGGCTCTTAAACTCCAACCCCCTGTTAATAAAAGCTAACACACTATAGGCCTTCTTCACAGCTCTATCCACTTGAGTGGCAACCTTCAGAGATCTGTGGATATGGACCCCAAGATCTCTCTGTTCCTCCACAGTCTTCAGAAGCCTACCTTTGACCCTGTAATCCACATTTAAATTTGTCCTACCAAAATGAATCGCCTCACATTTATCTGGGTTAAACTCCATCTGCCATTTTTCAGCCCAGCTTTGCATCCTATCTATGTTTCTTTGCAGTCTACAACAGCCCTTCACCTCATCCATTACTCCACCAATCTTGGTGTCATCAGCAAATTTACTGATCCACCCTTCAGCCCCCTCCTCTAGGTCATTAATAAAAATCACAAATAGCAGAGGACCAAGCACTGATCCCTGTGGCACTCCGCTAGCAACCTGCCTCCAGTCTGAAAATTTTCCATCCACCACCACCCTCTGTCTTCGATCAGATAGCCAGTTACCTATCCAATCGGCCAACTTTCCCTCTATCCCTCCTTACTTTCATCATAAGCCAACCATGGGGGACCTTATCAAACGCCTTACTAAAATCCATGTATATGACATCAACTGCCAAGGTCTTTATTCTCTCAAATTCAGAAGTTCGAGGGGAGATCTGATAGAAATCTACAAAATATTTACAGGGAAGGACAGGGGGAATAAGGATAAACTGATTCCCCGAGTTGAAGGCTCTAAAACCAGGGGCCATAATCTAAACATTAGGGCCAAGCCATTCAGGAGAGATGTTAGAAAATACGTTCCTGGGGTTGGAACTAGTCACTCAGGGTGGTTTACAAAAAGTGACTGGAACAAAGCTTTTGCAATTGGAAAAAACACTGCAGTTATCAGCACCTAATGGGGAGAGGAAGGCTGAGATAATTGTAGCGATAGCTCAGTATTTAAAACGACCAGAAACACAGTCAGAGGTCGAGATTCTCCCAAAATATTCTGTGTTGAATTCATGTGAAAACTGGAGTAAATCACGCTGTTTTTTTTCAGTGGGAGTTTAAAAGTGAATATCCCACACTCTGTGCACTGCTGAATACACTCGCGTGAATCACGTTAAAAATGAGGAGGCGGGGCCTAGTCCCATTGGAGAGGATGGGAGCGTAGCGCTGAGTGGGTCTGTCAGCACCGAGAGCGGTGCATGTGCAGCGGCCCCGCACTGCCGGCCTCCCGATTGCTGGCCAGCCCCACGATCCCTGCAATGCCAGCCCTCCGACCACCCCCAGACCCACACTCAATCCCCCTCCCCCCCCACCCCACAGCCCTGATCTCCTGCCAGCTCCCCCCCACAACAGTGCAGAAACCCCTCCCAACACCGATCGCCCCCCAGAGGCTCCTCCCCTATAGGCCCCTCCCTTTATTAGGCCCCACCTCTTGGCACTGCCCGATGCCTGATGGGCAGTACCAAGGTGCCCCCTGGGCATTGGCATTTTGTCCCTTGGGCTGTGCAAGGGGGCCAGGCTGGCACTGCCAAGGTGCCAATGCCCAGGGGCATCCCCAGCACCTGACCCTCTGGGGGGGCACCGATTGCCCCCTTCACTCCAGCGGGGATGGGCCGCCAGCTCTCCGAAAGTGGGGAGCTATTGTAAACCCCGCTGGAGTGAAATACTCCTATTGGAGTGGGGTAAGAGGCTCATGGGCCTGGAGACTTCAGTCCTGGGCCCACTAATTGTATTTAAATCAGATTTACATGCTCGTTTGCACGTATAATGCGGTTCCGTGACTATTTTCAGTGCAGAGCTAACAACACTGGGAAATCTGGTGCTGGGAGACGCTATTGGGGTGGGACACCCAGCATGGAACCCGCGTATCAGGTGCCGCTTGAATCTCCTGGCCCACTGCGCTCAATAAAAAATGACTAGAATTCAATTACAAATGAAACAGCTTGAGCATGAAAAAGAATTAAAGCAGCTTGAATTTGAAGCAAAAGTAAGAGAAAGGGAGTCCATTGCAGCAGAAACAGCAAAAGAAAGAAAAAAATAACAAAGAAATGGAAGTGCTTGAATTGCAAGCAGGGGGTTAAAAAAAGAGAGAGGAAAGGGAAACAGAGAATTTGAACTTCAGAAACTGGCAATGAAAAGTGAATGTCAATTTAAAATGGCAGAGATGAAGGGAAAAGTCTGGGAGTAGAAATGACGACAGGGAGGAAGAGTGACAGTGTTGTAGTCAGAGGCTTGGTGGGGAGCTATTTAAATATGTCCAAGTATTGCCTAGGTTTGATGAGAAAGATGTGGAAGCCTTTTTCATTTCATTTGAGAAAGTCGCTAAACAAATGAAATGGCCACAGATCGTGTGGGTCTTATTGATTTGAACAAAGTTGGCAGGTAGAGCTAGTGAGGTGTTTGCGTCACTATTAGAGGAGGTATCTGGGGATTATGATGAGGTGAAAAAAGCCAGTTCAAGTGCATATGGACGATTGCCAGAGCCTATAGATAACAGTTTAAAAATCTAAGAAAAGAACCTGGTCAAATGTCTGTGGAATTTGAAAGGATCAAACAGAGTAATTTTGATAGGTGGATAAGGGCTTTGAAAATAGACCTGACATGTGAAGCTCTTAGAGAAATAGTTAATTTAGAGGAGTTTAAAAATTCACTTCCTGATGTAGTGAGAACTCATGTGGAAGAGCAGAGGGTTAAAACTGTGAGGTTAGCAGCAGAAATGGCAGATGATTATGAATTCATTCATAAATCAAACTTGGGTCTGACATCAGTTTCAGCCTGTGAGGGATAGAAACTGGGGAAAAGAGAATCCTCAGGTGGTAAAGGTAAAGGAGATCTCAGGGGGAATGATAAAGACAGTGTACCTCAGGTTAAAAAGAAAATACGAGGGTGGAAGAGAAATGAAAAGTCTCCAATGTTTTCACTGTAATAAAGTTGGACACAAAAGGTCGCATTGTCGGTGGTTTAAGAAAAGCACTGGGAGGACGGATGTGGTAAAACAAGATAAGACAGTGCGGTTTGTTAAAGTGGGAAAGGAAACCCCAGTTAAAGCTAAATAGCTGCAAAAGAATGTACAGCCTGGTAGGGGCTGATTAATAAGACAGTGCCAGATCTCTTCAAAGAATTTATATATGTAGGTAAAGTTTACTCATGTGTGCCAGGAAGAGTAGGTAAAGAAGTTAACATTTTAAAAGATATGGGGGCAAGTCAATCTTTGATGGTGAGAGATGAGGAATTATGGAGTTTGGAAAGAGTATTGCTGGAAAAGGTGATAATATGTGGAATTCAGGGTGAGAAGAGTCGTGTTCCATTATATGAGGTGAGGTTGGAGATTCTAGTGAAAAGTGGTGAAGTGATAGTAGGTGTAATAAAGAAATTATCTTGTCCAGGGATACAGTTTATCTTGGGTAACGATATCTTGGGTAACAATCACAGGTGAGAGTGATGCCTTCTGTGGTTGAAAAGCCAGTGGAAAATCAAACAACCGAGTTGTTAAAGGGCGCATATCTCGGGATTTTTCCTGATTGTGTGGTAACATGGTCACAAAGTCACAGGTTAGGACAGGAGGAGAAAACAAAGAGTTAAAACAAAGAAATTGAAGTTCAATTATCAGAAACAATATTTGATCAGATTGTTGGAAAAGAAAAAGAACAGGTGGAGGATGAGGTGGATATTTCTAGTTCAGGAAACCTCAAGCAGTGATAAAACCAGCACCCTTAATACCCATTCCAGCATTTGAGGAACCTTTTACAAGGGTCTGAATTGATTGTGTAGGACCCCTCCCTGAAATGTAAAGTGGGAATCAATGTCTATTGACCATAATGGATGTGTGTACTAGATTTCCCGAGGCCATTCCATTATACAATATTACAGCTAAAATGATTGTAGAGGAGTTACTTAGATTTTTTACTAGATATGGACTACCCACAGAAATACAGTCAGATCAAGGATCAAATTTTACATCAAAGTTATTCAAGGAGGTTATGTTAGCATGCTTTGATTTGATGAAGTGTGTATTTATATATATATATATATCTATCTATTATAGGGTACTAGTAGTGTGAAACTAAAATGTTTTGAAAAATGAAGCCATCTTTGAATATCGATGGTTCATTTTTTTCTTAAGAGGGAGCTGTGACAATACTGTGCCTTCAAGACATGTATTTTAATCATGTTTCTTTGCAGGTTTTATCATGCAGCTCTGAGCATTTTACTGGCACCGTTTTGTCTGTAGCCGGTGTCCTCTAATTGTTACTGAAGCAATATAATGGACATCTTGTTTGTTTTAACCTGGATTAATGCTGTGTACTGGGGTGTTATGGTCTTTTTGGAATTACTGGGTAGAGAATGATTGACAGGTCAGGTCCTGCCTGAGGACAGTTTTTTTTTTCCCCCACAGAAACATCCAAGGTTTTAGTTTCATTTTTCTCAGATGCTGTTTGGACGTGAGACAGAAAACAGTGGCTCTTATTTTCCTCTCACTCTGGAGTTGAAAACTCTGCTGTCTGTGAGTTGCAGTTAGAAGCTGGTGGAGGCAGGCAGTGTCTCTGTCCCTCTCTCTGTCTCTCTCTCTGTCTCCAGAGACATGCTGAAAGTTACAGGACTGGGAAGCCTCAGAATTTTAATCAAACATCCAAAGGACCAATTCATCGCAGGTGTTAAAATGCTGCAAAATCCCGCATCACATGAGTGTACTTGTTTCCTGTGCCAAGCTAGAGGGGTGTATGTTTGTGGGGTGTTATTTTACTTGGAACATCACAGCTAGCTGTTAAGGTTTATACTATATCATGGTTGTGTTTTATGATTGGTAAAAGCCATGCTAATTTTTCTTATTATATGTTAACTATGTTCTTAATTAAACTTTGTTTGATAAAAGCTTCCTCGAGGGTCACTTGAATCATATATGGAATGAAACACTTTATGCTCACCCGGGTCAAATTCATAGGGTCTAGGCTTTCTTCATAAAACACCTTAGAGATTCTGGCCTGGGTCATAATAGTGTGAAAGGTATTTTGTAATGACTTATCCTTTTCCACTCACACAATAAAACAGGGATAAGAGAAAGAAAGGGGTACTGGGCTAGACCACAATGAACTTATAAGTTATGGTTTTACGTGAGCCCAGAATCAAAAGTCTAATGGAGTGTTTCTTCAGAGGGTAGGTTCGTTGACTGTTACAGGGTGGTCCATCTTTCCAGAATTAGACATTTACAAGGGGAGAAGGCATGTAGAATTGAATTATGCTTCAAGGCACCAGTTCCAATGTTCTAATAGTTCATAATGCAGATAAGGGCCAAGCAATTGTACCTGGACAGAGCTCCTTCTGCTGATAACAGTTTGATAGTAAAATGATAGATAGCAACAGGCTGTTTGCCTCTTTGGAGGTCAAACAGTGACTGAAGATAAGATCCAACAGCTAACTAATTAAAGGAATCCAGGCAGCTCAAGTCATAATAAAGCCCCTGATTGAATTCCATTGGCTGCGATCTTACCACCTTGCCATGCCCGTCTATTAACTCAGAGAGCTGGGAAAACAGTGTGTGAGGCAAAAAATCCTATCTGCGCCCGGCGTGTAATGGTTTGCTATCTTCCTGGACCCTTTTGAATGGCGGCAACCATTTTGCAGGGGGTCGCAGCGGGGGCCGCCGGGGTGGGGTGCTGACTCCTGATTTGGCCAGCCTCATCGGTGTTGTCTCCTGAAAAAAGAAGGCACACGGGTAAGTGCCAGGGAGGGACAAATATCTGGGCAGATTGCAACTTACTGGAGAAAGGTCACATGAATGAAGGTTTTATGGCCTCTCAGTTCTGTGGCACACCCCGCCCTGGCTGTTGGTCATGGCTCTTTTCGTGGACTCCCCCAACAGCTCCATTGCACGCTCCTCGATCTCAATGGGGATACTCAGTTCGGGCACCCCACCTCCGGTCTTCATCCGCTCCCGGCGATTATGGGCCATCTTCTCCTGTGGGGACAGAAGTGGGGTTTGAACGCCTGATGATGGAAGGTAATGCGGTGTTAGGAATGGGGGCAATCGGGTGGCATGTATTGGGACCGTGCCTTGGCAGGCAAGGGTTGTGACAAGGAGTGCTAGAGGGGTTGGAGGAAGGTGCTATGGGGTCAGGTGCTGGAAGGCCACTGGACTCCACAATGACATGTTTCACGGGGAGGCTCAACCAGTGAACTGAGTGTCAGAGGATTGCGATGTGACACGCACCAAAGAGACCAGTGTGGATCATTCCCCTTTCCTGGTCGTTATGACGCTTAGAATTTTTTTGGGAGAACTCCACCCATGGGATGCGATCTTAGCAGCCATTCACACCCCGCTGTCACTGCAAGCGAAGACGGAAAACTTGGTGCTCAGCCAAATCTCCGTTCACTACAGCAGGATCAGAAAATCCTGCCGGCCTGAATGGCTGGAAAATTCCACCCATGGTGTCTGTAGCTGGATTCTTCAATCTGAACAAAGTAAATGGGTGTTAGGCGTACACTGCAGCTATCCAGAGGAGTCAGCAGAGGAGCTGTGGCAGACACTCATTATCAAATACTTAATATGCAGCACACTTAGCAGGGTTTTCCTCAGCAATCAAAAAATTAAAGAATATTAACAGAGAATAGAACCACTCAGCATGAAGAAAGGGGAATTACTCTGGTGGTGTGATATAGATATTAAATATTTTGCATCAATTTTTATGAATGACAGTGGAGGTAGTAAACAGGAAAAAAACGTATAATCAATGATCAAGCTAACTGTAGAGAAGAAAGTGCTCTTGTAAAAAAGGCAGGAGGGCTGGGATGTTCTGGAGGGGTCAAGTTCAGACATTTTTGGTTAAAGCTGAGAAACAATAGATGTATGATTATATTGCTGGGTATATTCTATGAATTACCAACCTTTGGAATTGGAGTGTACCCTCAAGTTTTCAGTGGGATCGGAATGTAATCCTAGATTCTCAATGGGATTGGAATTTATTCCCAGATTCTCGATGAGATTGGAATTTATTCCCAGATTCTCGATGAGATTGGAGTGTATTCCCAGATTCTCGATGGGATTGGAGTTTATTCCCAGATTCTCTGTGGGATTGGAGTGTATTCCCAGATTCTCGATGGGATTAGAGTTTATTCCCAGATTCTTGATGGGATTGGGGTATATTCCCAGATTCTCTGTGGGATTGGAGTGTATTCCCAGATTCTCAATGGGATTAGAGTTTATTCCCAGATTCTCAATGGGATTGGAGTTTATTCCCAGATTCTTGATGGGATTGCGGTATATTCCCTGATTCTCTGTGGGATTGGAGTGCATTCCCAGATTCTCAATGGGATTGGAGTTTATTCCCAGATTCTCTGTGGGATTGGAGTGTATTCCCAGATTCTTGATGGGATTGGGGTATATTCCCAGATTCTCTGTGGGATTGGGGTGTATTCCCAGATTCTCTGTGAGGTTGGAGTGTTGAATCAGGCTTTCTGAATGCTGCCTGAGATCCTTAAACAAATAACACAAATTGAGAGACAAGGGCATATTCCTGCTTAGGAACGGAATACTGTATTTATCTTATGGATCAAAAGATAAGAATGGTTCTAAATCCAAAAATTACATTGTGTCTGTGGATTGAAAGCATTCTGCTGTTCCGAGAGGGAAATATTCCCAAGAGTTTTACTTTCTTGATTTTGGAAAGGACGGATGGGTGTGGATGAAACACCAGTTACCATCTATAACAATGTTTACACAAGGTAATGCAGTGCAATCCACTCAAAGATTCTTCCATGAAAGAGAAATGAAATGTTTTAAATGTCTGAGAGGGTGATACTCTAAACATTAATATAGTGCTACATCCTTTTACTCAAACATATGAGAGGCATTGAGAAAATATTTGAGGGTCACTTTTTAAGTAAACATTTGTTTTAGCAGATAGCTGTGTCCTTTGTTGACAGTTGTGAGATAAATTGGTTTTGTGAACAATATGTTCTCAAATACTCAAAACACTTTAAAATCTACTTAAACAACACATCTTAAATAGAATTAACATGCCCAGAGCCATGTAAGTGATGAGGAATTTCAGAAATATGAAGTCTAATTATTATAAAGATGAACAGTTAATGGTGACTATGTGTGCCTTCTCTAATCCTTTCACATTCAGACATTTGCCAAAAGGGTATACCTTCCTGTAAGACAGGGACTTACAATAAGATTTACAAAGACTGGCACGTTGATATTCAAGAGCACTTGGAAACTTTCCCAAATTTTCATGTGCTTGGAAGGACTAGCATGATGATAACCAGACTATTTCAAAGACATCTCCCTGACAATTTAATATGACAGTTTATTAAACTAATAAACTCCCCTCAAATTAATCTTAGCTTACAT
This sequence comes from Mustelus asterias, assembly GCF_964213995.1. Lineage (NCBI taxonomy): Eukaryota > Metazoa > Chordata > Chondrichthyes > Carcharhiniformes > Triakidae > Mustelus > Mustelus asterias. The sequence continues at coordinate 96,221,884 of NC_135808.1, forward strand.
CAGTTCCACCTTGCCAGCTCAGATCATCCAGTAGAGTTACAGCATGTGAATCTTTCCTTTGAAATTTTCTACGAGGTGTTTTATATTTGCAAATATTTGTAATTTATTGAAATCTTGTGCAGAATATAAATTTGAACATATATTCAAATGTTGAAATGCCTGCAGATATAGCTTCTACCTGGCATCAGGTGTGGATACTTGTACAATCATTTCAGCTATGCTTGTTAGCTAGGGTTGCTTCATGCATGATTAAAAAGTGAAAAAGGAAGTAAAATGTCTAGCTATTGTAAATATACTACATTTGCAAACTGCCAATTTGCATCAAGCTATTAAAGGTAAGAATAGAACCATTTAATTTTCAAAAACAAAGTCATACTCATTTATAAGTGTAAATTAGTGTAAATTCACTTATCAGTGTAAAGATTACTCAGAATTTAGGAATAAAGCAACAGAAGTAAGCCACTCGGCCTCTCAAACATGTTCTACTATTCACTGAGATCATGAATAGAATATTACGGCGGCGGGGAGGCGGGGGGGGGGGGGGGGGGTGGGTTTCCTCCCACGGCCTGAAAGACGTACTGGTTAGGTGCATTGGTCATGCTAAATTCTCAGTGTACCTGAACAGGCGATGGAGTGTAGCGACTAGGGGATTTTCACTGTAACTTCACAACAGTGTTAATGTAGGGATACTTGTGACAGTAATAAATAAACTTTTAAAAAAGAGGCAAAGTCAATTTGGAACCGACCTGCTCCATGCCAACCCGCCTTGTAGCAACATGGGACCTCAGCCCCTCATTGGGGAGACCCAATGGATCCTGGAGAAAGATAAGTTGGGGTCTTGGCCATGGAATATCTAGGCTGGATAGGGAGAGGTGGTGGGTAGGAGTGGGTGCTGGGTGTATTGCAGCAGCTGGGTACGATGAAAGAGGTGGGGGCTTCTATCTCAGGGGTGCCAGCCCATTTGACCTTTGATTACTACTAAAATATGGTAGGCCGTCTGCTGATTTTGGTGGCTGCCAACCCCATCTATTATGGGGTTGAGCTCAGGGGTATGCAGGAAAATGGTAGGGTGGGCACCTATCCTATTTTATGTACCCCTCTGTCAAAAATAGGCCTGACAGGGGCGCATAAAAACAGCCTTGAATTGATCTGTATCCTAACTCCATTGACGTGTCTTGGCTCCATATCCTTTTTATATCCTTGTCCACCAAAAATCTATCAATCACTGATTTATCCTTATCAATTGAGCTCGCATCCATTGCCATTTTGTGTGAGAGTCTTCCGCATTTCTACCCTCCTTTGCATGAAGAAGCGTTTTGCAATTTTCTTTCTGAATGTCTAGCTCTGTTTTTAACGTTATGTTTCCCTGTCCTAGACTCCACTACTAGCAGAAAAAGTAATACGTCCACATAATTTAATCCATTATGTGCTGGTAGATTCTGATGAGTCTGTACTGTACACTTTCCAAAGCCAATATATCCTTTCTAAGGTGCAGTGGCCAGAACAGTACCCAGTACACCAGATGTAGCCGAATCAAGGCTTAGTACAGCTGTAGCAAAACTTCCTGAGTTTATCGTTTTGCCCTTCCATTATGAAGACTAACATTCTGTTCGGCTTCTTGATTATTTTTTCTCTTCAGCTACTTCATTTTTTGTATAAAAATAGAAAATGTTGAAAATGCTGTCAGACATGTCGAATATTTCCAGCATAATATTTTTGTTTCACATTTGCAGCATCCACAGTATTTTGCTTTTGCATTTATATTAGTGAGAGGGGCACAGTGGTTAGCACTGCTGCCTCAAAGCGCCAGGGACCTGGGTTCGATTCTTGGCTTGGGTCACTGCCTGTGCAGAGTTTGCACGTTCTCCCCGTGTCTGCATGGGTTTCCTCTGGGTGCTCCGGTTTCCTCCCACAGTCCAACAGACATGCTGGTTAGGTGCATTGGCCATGCTAAATTCTCCCTCAGTGTACCCGAACAGGTGCCAGAGTGTGGCAACTAGGGGAATTTCACAGTAACTTCATTATAGTGTTAACGTAAGCCTACTTGTGATGAATAAATTAACTTTATCCGTGCAACCCTATTTTAGTGCTCAATGTATCTGAGCCATGAATTCTCACTGGATCCCCACCCTCACCCCGCCACCCACTGTTCCTGGTTTTTCACCAAAGTGGATGTTGAAATCTGCCTCCTGCAGTTTTGCCCACTCACTTCGTCCATCAGTGTCTCTTTGTAACTTAGTGTCATATTTGCACTATTTATATCACCAAACTTCATGACATCGGTAAACCTGGATATTTAATTCTCGATTGTATCATCTAATTAATTAATGATAATGGTAACGAGCAGAGCCAACAGCACAGACCTTTGTCACTTCCTTGCCATCAGAGTAAATGACAAGTTCAATGCCTTCTATGTCCGACACAGTGTTTATTTTTATTCACTTCTGGGATTTGAGTATCACAACAAAGCTAGCATTTGTTGCCCATCCTTGATTGCATTGAGAAAGTGGTGTGAGCTACCGTCTTGAACTGTTGCCGCCAAACTGGGGTAGATAAACCCACAATGTGATTAGGAAGGGAGTTCCAGGATTTCAACTGGTGGAGGGTTGGATGGGAAAGGATAGCTGACACAAGAGGGAGTAAAAGGGCAGGAACGCATTGCAAGGGGTTGAAGGAGGGGGAATGGTGGAAGACAGAGGGGCAGGAAGCTTTGCAAGATGGGGAGGAGGAAGGCAAATGTTGAGATGCTTGATGACAAAGACTTCTCCAATTAGATCTATCCACAATTGATTTTTCACATGCATTGGGTACTACATATAGCGTCTGAGAGTAGTTTTCAGAATGCTTTTATATCTACATGAAGGACAATTTATGGTGTGGGTTCCCATGTTCAACTGACTGGAGCATCCCTCCTTTAGTGTGCAGGAATCACATGGCCAGCTCAGCAAAGCTGAGCTCTGATGATCCTACTCTCAATAACAGGCATAATGAAGTGTTAGGGATTTTGTCCTGCCACTTGATGTTACATCAAGGTCTTCAGCAGTGAAGGTGGAATGGATCTAATTGCTTTATGTGACACTGGTGGGTTGTCCATGCCCCACAAGCTCCATGCTGTCTCCGGAGCTGTGAGTGAGCCAGCCAAATGTTGGGCTTGATTTTGCCATCATCATCCAACGTGATGTTGCTGGAGAGGTTACTCCCGAGATAGCAAAACTTCTTAAGGGGTGGATTATTGGTTGTGACTCTGGGATGTCACAGTTTGTGGACAGGGGCAGGTTGGTTCAAGATCTCTTTCTTTTTCAGACTTATTGTAACAGGGTTCTGAGGCTTGGGCTGTGTTCAAGCCGGTGCTGTGGATAACTGTGTAATAATGCACAACACTACACTAGATCATCAAGTTAGTGTAAACCAATGCATTGATTCACTGTGTATTTGGTCAAATCCATGCATTGGATCATTGGGTTGAATTTTTATGCTCATGGTGGGTAGCGGGAGTTGAGAAAATTCCCAGCCTCGTGGTGAACCATCGTTGGTTCACCACTGGGGGTTGTTATTATGTTACTGTTGGGCTAGGGTGTTGTTACTGTGGGGGTTGTACAATGTTGTTGGGTTAGGGTGTTTACCTGTTATAAGAGTTATCATGGCACATTCCAGTGGGGTCCCGCCTCCGGTGGCGAGGTATAAGACCCCCTGCTCCGGCAGGACCCCTTCAGTCTGAACTGGTGTATTTGTGTTAGTAGTTCCATTGTTACACAATAAAAGCCTTCAATATCGAAGCCTTGGTTCCACGTGCTTAATTGTCGCGCATCAATTTTATTGTGTAACAGAAAACTCACAGCTGTACGAAAAAAAAACAGAGAGTATGGAACAGATCCTAAAACCGGATCGTCTGACACTGGACCCACGTGCGGTCGGTGCCGCTAACACATTCGACCATTGGTGGAAGTGTTTCGAGGACTACCTGGCAGCCTCGGTAGCTATCACTACAGACAGTGATAAACTCCAGGTCCTCCACGCAAGGGTAAGCGACACGATTTATCTCGCCATTCGTGCAGCTCCCACTTACCCGGGTGCCGTCAAGCTCCTAAAAAAAAGATACACGAAGCCACCCAACGAGATACATGCTCGTTACCTCCTCGCTACACGACGTCGGCAGTCGGGCGAAACCATGGAGGACTATGCCAATGAGCTCCTGCAGCTTGCCAGGGGTTGCGATTGTAAAGACGTATCAGCCGAACAATATATGTACGACCTCGCCCGAGACGCGTTCGTAGCAGGGGTAGGGTCCTCGTACATCAGGCTTAAATTGCTGGAAAAGGGGAAACTCGACTTGACCCAAGCAATGGAGATGGCTGTGATGCTGGAAGCGGCGTCGAAGAGCTTGGCGCTGTACCCCGAGGACCACGTGCAGTCAACGTGGCTGGAGCAAGCTCAGCTCCCTCCTCGCCCCGCTAACCCGCGCTCCCAGATCGATCCGACGACGGCGGCAGCTCCAGGTGGCCAGCGGTGCTATTTTTGTGGTGGGGCCAAGCATCCACGGCAACAGTGTCCGGCAAGAACGGCAATCTGCAGCCAGTGCGGTAAAAAAGGCCACTACGGCAAAGTCTGCAGGTCCAAGCCTAAAAACGGCAGTGCAGCTTGTAACCCTCCAGAACGGAGACAATCTCCTTCGGCGTCGCAGTACCCACGAGGTCCGACCACGTGCGATCCCAGGACGGCGCCATCGTGGCTGACGGAGGAGGAGGAAGACCACCAGGAGTCGCTGCGCTTGGCGCCCTCGCCCACGTGCGATTCATGGGGGCGGCCATCATGGTCCACGACGACTAGGAGCGACCAGCAGGGGTCCTCAGCATCCACATCGGCAGCATGCAGTGACGCCCAGGGGCCAACGGTGGCGTCGATCTCCCTGGACCAGACCAGGCACTACAGACTTGAAAATTCCATGATGGATATAAAGGTTAGTGGTCGAACTGTGAATTGTCTGTTTGACAGTGGGAGCACCGAAAGTTTCATACACCCTGAAACTGCTAAAAGGTGTGGACTCCGGGTTCTCCCTGCCAAGCAGACAATTTCCATGGCATCACGGTCCCGGTCTGTACCGATCCAAGGACGATGTATGGTAACTCTTGAGGTACAGGGCACAATTTACGAGCAATACAGGCTCCTTGTGTTACCTCACCTTTGCGCGCCAATTCTCCTCGGACTAAACTTTATGGTCCACATGAAGAGTGTGATCCTACAGTACGGTGGGCCACTCCCTTCACTGGCAGTAGGGAATCAGCCGCAGCCTCCAAATTGCCCAAAGCGCCCCGCATGCAATCTATCCACCCTGAAAATCACTACACCATCCCTTTTTAAAAATCTGGTACCTGGCTGCAAGCCCATCGCTACTAAAAGTAGGCGTTACAGCGCTGAGGACCGGATCTTTATTAGATCTGAGGTTCAGCGGCTCCTCAAGGAAGGGATCATACAGGCCAGTGCTAGTCCGTGGAGAGCGCAGGTCGTGGTAGTCAAAAGCGGGAACAAACCTCGGATGGTCATCGACTATAGTCAGACCATTAATCGTTATACGCAGCTGGATGCGTATCCTCTCCCGCGCATTTCTGATATGGTCAATCAGATTGCGCAGTACCGAGTGTTTTCTACCATAGACCTTAAGTCCGCCTACCATCAACTCCCCATCCGCCCAGAGGACCGACAATATACGGCTTTTGAGGCGGATGGTCGTCTATACCAATTCCTCAGGGTTTCATTTGGTGTCACCAATGGGGTCTCGGTCTTCCAGCGTGCTATGGACCGAATGGTGGACCAGAACGGGTTGCGGGCTACCTTCCCGTACCTGGATAACGTCACCATCTGCGGCCATGACCAGCAGGACCACGACACGAATCTCCAACACTTTCTGCGCACTGCATCTCGCCTGAATCTGACCTATAACAGGGAGAAGTGCGTATTCCGTACGCGTAGGTTAGCCATCCTCGGATACGTGGTGGAAAACGGGGTCATTGGCCCTGATCCAGACCGTATGCGCCCACTTACTGAACTTCCCTTGCCCGCTAGCACGAAAGCACTGAGGAGATGCCTCGGGTTCTTTTCGTATTATGCACAGTGGGTCCCCAACTACGCGGACAAAGCTCGTCCGCTCATTAAGTCCACGACCTTCCCACTTACGCCGGAGGCCCAATTGGCCTTCAAGGCTTTGAAAAGCGACATCTCGAAAGCCACGATGCACGCGGTGGATGAATCCATTCCTTTCCAGGTGGAGAGTGATGCATCTGATTTCGCCCTAGCCGCCACACTAAACCAGGCAGGCAGGCCCGTCGCGTTCTTTTCCCGCACCCTTCAAGGCCCAGAAATTCGGCACTCAGCGGTGGAGAAGGAGGCTCAGGCCATTGTGGAGGCAGTCAGACACTGGCGCCATTACCTGGCAGGGAAGCGGTTCACCCTGATCACGGATCAACGATCCGTGGCGTTTATGTTCAGCAACACGCAGAGGGGCAAGATCAAGAACGATAAGATCTTGCGGTGGAGAATTGAGCTCTCCACCTATAATTACGATATTATGTATCGTCCAGGGAAGCTCAATGAGCCCTCGGATGCCCTCTCGCGCGGAACATGCGCCATCATGCAGGAGGACCGCTTGAAGGCTCTCCACAATGATCTGTGTCATCCTGGAGTCACCAGACTCTACCACTTCGTCAAAGCCCGCAACCTGCCCTACTCGGTGGAGGATGTCAGGTCAGTGACTAGAAGCTGTCGGATTTGCACAGAATGCAAACCACACTTTTATCGACCAGACCGGGCACAATTGGTCAAGGCCACTCGCCCTTTTGAGAGGCTGAGTGTGGATTTTAAGGGCCCCCTTCCCTCAACGGACCGGAATGTCTATTTCCTCAACATAATAGACGAGTATTCCCGGTTTCCGTTTGTTGTCCCCTGTGCGGACACGTCGACTGCCACCGTCATCAAGGCATTCAGTGAGCTTTTTACCCTGTTCGGGTACCCCTGCTACATTCATAGCGACAGGGGCTCGTCGTTCATGAGCAACGGCTTGAGGCAATTCCTGCTCTCATTCGGGATTGCCTCTAGTAGAACCACGAGCTACAACCCTAGGGGTAACGGACAGGTGGAAAGGGAGAATGCTACAGTCTGGAAAGCTGTCCTACTGGCACTGAAATCCAGGGGCCTTCCAATCTCCCGTTGGCAGGAGGTCCTTCCAAATGCGCTCCATTCTATCCGCTCCCTCCTGTGTACGGCAACCAATGCTACTCCCCACGAGAGGATGTTCTCCTTCCCTCGGAAGTCGTCCTCGGGAACCTCATTGCCAGCCTGGTTGACGTACCCAGGACCCGTCCTTCTGCGGCGACATGTGAGGGCTCGCAAGTCCGACCCCTTGGTCGAACCGGTCCAACTCCTCCACGCCAACCCTCAGTATGCCTATGTGGCATATCCTGACGGGCGAGAGGACACTGTCTCCATTAGAGACCTGGCGCCCGCAGGGGACGTAGCAACTCCTGTCGCTCCTATTCCCCCAGTCACGAATCCACTACTCCTCATTGCTTCCCCAGACGTGGCGCGGTCAGCACCGGGACCAGTGCATAACACTTTTACTCCCATGTACAGCTTGCCTGAGACTCGGAGATCGGCGCCACCATCATCACCACCACCACCACCACCAAAGGTTCCAGGATCCCCTGCACCATCGCCTCACCAGGGCCAGCCAGCCCGGGAGTCCTTGAGGGGACAGCCAGACGTTGTTTTGGAAAGAACGCCACCGCAAGCACCTGCTCCGGTTTCGCAACCGGTGTTGAGGAGATCACAGCGTCGGTGCGGTCCTCCAGACCGTCTGGACTTGTGAATTCTGTTTATATGACCTGTTTTTTCTTGCACCCCGCCACCTTTTGTTCTTAAAGGAGGGGTGAATGTGGTGAACCATCGTTGGTTCACCACTGGGGGTTGTTATTATGTTACTGTTGGGCTAGGGTGTTGTTACTGTGGGGGTTGGGTTAGGGTGTTTACCTGTTATAAGAGTTATCATGGCACATTCCAGTGGGGTCCCGCCTCCGGTGGCGAGGTATAAGACCCCCTGCTCCGGCAGGACCCCTTCAGTCTGAACTGGTGTATTCGTGTTAGTAGTTCCATTGTTACACAATAAAAGCCTTCAATATCGAAGCCTTGGTTCCACGTGCTTAATTGTCGCGCATCACTCGTGCACCCACCTTGGGAAAAAGTGACTCCGGATATTTGATCATTATTGCTGTGAGGTGGATGCAGGCTGAAGTTGGGCCAGCCAACCCTGGAACACTCCTGCAGAGGCAGGCCTGATTTAGGAGGCGGGCTTTTCAAACTCAGGCCCTAAATAAAGGGCCATCCAGGAAGTCAGTCACTGTGACAGGGAGGAAATTGTGGAGGGGTCGCAAGGATGTGTACAATGTCGTCAAGTGAGTATAAGTTTTAAATGTTGGCCAACTGGTTATTATTGCTGTATGAGATATCCCATTAAGAGACTTCCATACAAAACGTTAGTTGCTGAAGTCTGCCCATTGCAAATATGTAAGGCATGTCCACACAGATGTTCACTGTTGCAAAGGTCCACCACACCCAGCCCTGCAGATGTCCGCATCTTTGCAGCTACAATGGGTCACAACACTGTACAACAGGTGAAATGAGCATGGCACCTCAGGGGAGGTATCAGGTCACCAGGTGCATATCCTTCATGTCCAGTCACATGCCATTTCATCATTCACATTTTCATGTGTGGGTACTTAAAAGTGCCTCACCCACAACTGTGACATCAGCACATTGTCCTTGCAGGCATGTGTGACTCCAAGGGAATATTCGAGCAGGGTCCTGTAAGCTCCAGACCACACCATAACATTCTGGGGTGCTTGCACAATAGCACACTACACAAAGCCCATGAACAGTTACCCCCACCAATACAAATCTATGCACTATTCGAGAGCCCAGCAGGTGATTGCACATGGGTACTGAGTAGAGGGAATCATGACTTATCCGTATGCTTCATGTCATGGCAGAATGTCCCAGAGGAGCAGTGTAACTGAGGCTGATGGGCAGCATGGTGGCACAATAGTTAGCACTACTGCCTCACAGCACCAGGGACCCAGGTTCAATTCTGGCCTCGGGTCACTGTCTGTGTGGAGTTTGCATGTTCTCTCCGTGTCTGCATGGGTTTCCTCTGGGTGTGCCAATTTCCTCCCATAGTCCAAAGGTGTGGGGGTTAGGTTGATTGGCCATGCTAAATTGATGCTAGTGTCAGGGGGACTAGCTAGGATAAATGTGTGGGGTTATGGGAATAGGGCCCGAGTGGGATGTGGTTGATAGAGACTCGGTGGGCTGAATGGCCTCCTTCTGTACTGTAGGGATTCTATGATTCTATGATTAAATACACCCTGGTTCTATGACCAGGACCTGGAGATCCTGGTGCCGGAGGTCAAAGGCCAGAGAGATACCTGTAGCAGCAAGTAGAAGGAATGCTCCTGCCCTCATAAAGAGAGCACGGCAGGTAATTATTGCAGTGGTAAGCACATCAGGCCAATATGTTTGAACATGGAACCACTTGTGACATTATAAGGAGGACATTATAAATTCATCCAGTCAATTTGGACTATTTAACTGAATCAAACATTTGTCTCTAGTTTTGGTCTCATGACATAACTGTTGAGTATGTCCCCATCAACACAGATAGCCGAATAGACACAGGCAGCATATACTGGAAAGATGGAGGCAGCATTTTGCAGCCAAAACCATGGTAACTGGGCATGAGGTGGCAGAGCCTCCTGTCAGAATAGCAAGAAGGAAGGGGAATGAGATATTATCCTGAGAAAAGGGTCAACTACTGAAATAGGCTTTCTCGCAATGACCGAAAGGCATTGTAGGCGAAGGTTTAGAATGTCCCAGAGTGGCATGTGATAGTGCTTTGTGTGTAAAATCCATTATAACTTTCACTTGTGGAAAGCCAGCTATTGACATGAACTTCATTGCTCTTTGACTCTGAGTCTCCACATCTGTTGGGAAATTACTCTGCTCGTGTACAAGAATACCAGTTCCCGTCTGGGTTCAAGTGCAACCCTCCCCTCTTTCCTGCCCAGAGCCCACTACATTGGCTTGGACATGTTCCAGACTGATGTAAACTGCCCACATGCCAACTGGAAATCCCAGGGGCCTAAAATAGGCCTCTTAGGTACATTAATTTTATCAAAATCGACAAGCCAGTGCTTGTGGGCAGGTAGCTGTTCACTGGTCTGAACTCTCTGAGAATGGCTTGGGATTGTGACTGTGTTCCTCTTTTTTAATTATTTCAGGGGACACGGGCGTTGCTGGCTGGCCAGCATTTATTGCCCATCCCTAGTTGCCCTTGGAGGGCAGTTGAGAGTCACATGTAGGCCAAACCAGATAAGGATGGCAGATTTCCTTCCCTAAAGGGCATTAGTGAACCAGCTATGTTTTTCCAACAATCGACAGTGGTTTCATGATCATCAATAGATTCCTAATTCCAGGCATTTTTAATTGCATTTAAATTTCACTATCTGCCATGGTGGGATTCGAACCCGGGTCTCCAGAACATTAGCTGAGTTTCTGGATTAATAGTTTAGTGATAATACCAGTCGGCCAACACCTCCCCTCCTCATACCAACGTGATAGTTAATGGTGCCATATTGCTGGCCCACCACAAGCGATTGAAAATTCAGCCCCCAGTGACTGTGATTCCCCCCAGTTGCTATATAAATGCAAGTCATTTTTTGCTATTGCAAAGAATTTGGCTGTTGATCCCATGAAGCCTCCATTGGTGTTTTTAACCCAGAAGCTATCCAGAATCTCAACTCTCCTGATTGCTCCTAATTAATTTCAAGATATCTCAATTTCAAGCAATATATTACAACTTGCAGAATGCTTTTCTTCTCGTTCTGCGAGCCATCCCATGTTAGAATTCCTACAGTGCAGAAGGGAGCCATTCGAGCCATCAAGTCTGCACCAACACTGACAAAGCATCTTTAACCAGGCCTACTCCCCACCCTATCCCCGTAACTCCATAATGTTCACCTGTAATCTTTGATATGCCTTACCATATTTTGCTTTATTCTCCAATAATGTCAGTTAGTTAAAATGCTGGAGGGCTAATGATAACCCAAGTAACCGTGCCTTAAGATCTCATGAGTCGATAAGAAAGAAAAAAATACAGAAAGTATTATAAGAAGCAGTGGTTGGCTTTCTTCAGGCGTCAGACACATTTGTTTGTGTTATTTTAAAAGGTAAAACTCACAAATTACTGACAGATTACTTGCAGACTCTGTGTAGACTTGTCGTAAAATACAGCATATTATTGTGACAGGACTGACATAACTCATCCATCTGGATCCTGAATTAGTAACTGGAAAAAAGGAATTTCTCCACCTTGACACATCTTAGACTGTGGTATTATATTCCTCAGTGATGGCTCTGGGGATCAGAGACAAACATACCGTCATTTTTCTAAACTAGTAAAAACAAAGAAAGTTGTACTGCTTTGTTTCATCACTGTTTCAAATAAATCCACAATTTCTTTCAAACTAGCTGTCCAATTTATCTACTGGAATCTGTTATGGTCTATGAATTATTTAAAAAAAGTCATGTCATAAATCATCAGACCATTCAGGGCATTGAATACATCTAACCTTCCTCAGTTTAAAAGAAAATCAGGATGTAAATCACAGCTGGTATAATTAAGTTCCTGCCTATTTTGCCATTTTCTTTCAAGTAATTCCTTTTATTTGTAAGTTCCTGCAGTGCATCCTGTAGATGGTACATACTGCCGCCACTGTGCGTCGGTGGTGGAGGGAGTGAATATATGTAGATAGGGTGCCAATCAATTTGTCCTGGGTGGTGTCAAGTTTCTTGAAAGCTGTTAGAGCTGTACTTATCCAAGCAAGTGGAGAGTATTCTATCACATTCTGATTTGTGTCTTGTAGATTTTTAGGCTGTGGGGAGACAGGAGGTGAGTTACTCACTGCAGGATTCTGAGCCTCTGACCTGCTCTTGTCACCACAGTATTTATACTGCTAGTCCAGTTCAGTTTCTGGTCAACAGTAACCCCCAAGATGTTGATCGTGGGGGAATTCAGTGATTGCAGAGCCTCTGGCTCTGATCTTCAGGTCGTCGTTGGCCTCTGGTATAGTACCAGAAGATTGGAGGTTAGCGAATGTTGTCCCATTGTTTAAGAAGGGGAACAGAGACTTCCCCGGGAATTATAGACCGGTGAGTCTCACTTCTGTTGTCGGCAAGATGTTGGAAAAAATTATAAGGGATAGGATTTATAGTTATTTGGAGAGTAATGAATTGATAGGTGATAGTCAGCATGGTTTTGTGGCAGGTAGGTCGTGCCTTACTAACCTTATTGAGTTTTTTGAGAAAGTGACCAAGGAGGTGGATGGGGGCAAGGCAGTGGACGTGGTATATATGGATTTTAGTAAGGCGTTTGATAAGGTTCACCATGGTAGGCTTCTGCAGAAAATGCAGATGTATGGGATTGGGGGTGATCTAGGAAATTGGATCAGGAATTGGCTAGCGGATAGGAAACAGAGGGTGGTGGTTGATAGTAAATATTCATCATGGAGTGCGGTTACAAGTGGTGTACCTCAGGGATCTGTTTTGGGGCCACTGCTGTTTGTAATATTTATTAATGATCTGGATGAGGGTATAGTTGGGTGGATTAGCAAATTTGCTGATGACACCAAAGTCGGTGGTGTGGTAGACAGTGAGGAAGGGTGTCGTAGTTTGCAGGAAGACTTAGACAGGTTGCAAAGTTGGGCCGAGAGGTGGCGGATGGAGTTTAATGCGGAGAAGTGTGAGGTAATTCACTTTGGTAGGAATAACAGATGTGTTGAGTATAGGGCTAACGGGAGGACTTTGAATAGTGTGGAGGAGCAGAGGGATCTAGGTGTATGTGTGCATAGATCCCTGAAAGTTGGGAATCAGGTAGATAAGGTTGTTAAGAAGGCATATGGTGTCTTGGCGTTTATTGGTAGGGGGATTGAATTTAGGAGTCGTAGCGTTATGTTGCAACTGTACACAACTCTGGTGCGGCCGCACTTGGAGTACTGTGTGCAGTTCTGGTCCCCACATTACAGGAAGGATGTGGAGGCTTTGGAGAGGGTGCAGAGGAGGTTTACCAGGATGTTGCCTGGTATGGAGGGGAGATCCTATGAGGAGAGGCTGAGGGATTTGGGATTGTTTTCGCTGGAAAGGCGGCGGCTAAGAGGGGATCTTATTGAAACATATAAGATGATTAGAGGTTTAGATAGGGTGGATAGTGATAGCCTTTTTCCTCTGATGGAGAAATCCAGCACGAGGGGGCATGGCTTTAAATTGAGGGGGGGTAGTTATAGAACCGATGTCAGGGGTAGGTTCTTTACCCAGAGGGTGGTGAGGGATTGGAATGCCCTGCCAGCATCAGTAGTAAATGCGCCTAGTTTGGGGGCGTTTAAGAGATCCGTAGATAGGTTCATGGACGAAAAGAAATTGGTTTAGGTTGGAGGGTCACAGTTTTTTTTTAACTGGTCGGTGCAACATCGTGGGCCGAAGGGCCTGTTCTGCGCTGTAATGTTCTATGTTCTATGTAATGCAATTGAAGATCATGGGGTAATGGTTAGATTCTCTCTTGTTGGAGATGTTCATTGCCTGGCATTTATGTAGCATGAAGTTTCCTTGTTTCTTGTCAACCCAAGCCTGGATATTGTTGGCTGGGTTGGATTTGTCCTGCTGTTTGTGTACAGGACATAGCTGGGCAATTTTCCACATTGCTGGGCAGATGCCAGTCCTTGGAATTTCCTTATGAACTTGCATTATCAACACCACAAGTAACATCACGCATCAGTAACACGCAAAACTATGTTAAAATTCGAGGTAATGGTACTCATTTTCTAGTGTTACACTGCAAAAGTGGCCCATTGCTTGCAACAATTTAGGCTCTTGGAATTGGATAAATGGGCCTTAAGACACATGTTGCTGAAATCCCAATTTTGCATGAGCCAGACTTGTTGGAAACTGCACTATTAGTGTGCATTAACCTCATTAATGATTCTGAAGCGATGTGACTGTGTGATATTTGGTCCCTTAGCAAATTCCCAGATAAAATGAAAGGCACCAGTGCTTGAAGCTAATTTGCCTTCTGCATGAGTTGTAATTTGGCTGCTGCATTTGACTTGCCAAAGTGACCTTTGGGCGTTACAACTGTGTGTTTTCCTTTTTGTCACTTGCCGCTGTTTAGCTGCAATGTAACAATCCTTCAGGTGAATATCTAGCAGCATTCCTGTTGTAAGCACCTTGTTGAGCAGAGGTATTCTGTTGAGCCTGCCAATAACTGTGAACGAGGAAGACAAATTCCTGCAGATGGAAGACAGGAGCGTTCAAACCACTGACAGGCAGCCCGTGATATGGCCCATGTTCAACCACTTGGCAATGTCAGCAAACACTTGCTTCACTATCTGTGAAGATGGTTGTTGTTCATGTTGTACTAGAGCCTGGCATTCAGGCTACATCAAGCAGAGAAATAATCTGTCCATTGTCCACTAGCACATTGATCCTTTTTTGCTACAGGATCATTTGATGCCACCATTGGCCTCTAGAATAAACAGGAAGAAAGAAGGGAACAACTGATGTGAAATCATCACTTCCCCAGGTGGCTGTGTTCCACAAAGTGCAAGGGCTCATTGATGGCACTTCTGTTAACATCAGTACAGAACTAATACACCAAGGCAGACAAGAAATACCATGTGGCTTGTTCTCCCCACTTGAACTCCGATGGAATGTAAAATTGGGCTGGGTTGCTCTGAGAAGCTGTTGAAGATCATCTGCAATTGCTGCGTCTGCACAACTTGGTTATTTGTGGAAGGAAGCCTCTGTAGCCAGAAAGACTAAAATTGAGCCTGTACTCTTGGCTGCAAAGAAGGTAGCAGTAAGCAAAGGAAATGTGTAGGCAAGTGGTATGTCGGTTAGATAGAGTAGGTTGTCCGGCAGAATTTGACAGGACTCACAATTAAACGCAGCCCTTGAACCCATACACCAGCAATTCAATGGTAATTTCTGTGCCACACAAGCCCCGTACAACATGCTTTTTCTGCCTTCATTACAATGGTTACACACTTGCCTCACACATCAACAGTTGCATGTTCCTTTTAGGAAACCAAACACTTCAGAAGTTGAAAGTCTATTTCACATCTGATATGTTTTCCTGCAGTAACGCTTTCTTCTCCAATGTAATGCAGGGTATGTGTTGTCTACATTCTAATCCCACACACCTTTTAAATGCTACCTCAGTGGAAACATCATGTGCGGACGGCTGATCCTTGAAAAGGAATTTATGGTTTCCCTGTGGTGAATGCCCTTTTTGTTGAATCAGAAAGCCTTGCCACAACTGCCAGTGCTTGGCACCTTCATTTGCTAGTTTTTCCCATTCTTATCTTCCCCTTCCGCTTTTGATTAGGCCTTTTTAAGTTAATTTTCACTGACATTTAAATTTAATGTCTCCAACATTTACCAGAGTAAAATGCAGGCGAGATTGAACCACAGTTCAGTGTATATTTAAAGTTCTGATTGTTCCATTTGAATGAAACCTCAGTTATTACAGATGGTGCCTCAGTTCCTCTTGGCAGAAAATCCTTGAGTTGAAACAGCTTTTTCAAAACTTTGGAGCCTCTCAAACGGAAAAGATCAGAATGGGAGTTGGATTGGATGGCTTGGATTTAATGCTTCCCTGCTGGCTGGTAAAATTAATACCTATTTAATCCCACCGCCAATGGGATTAATCCAGCAGAGGGATAGGTGAAACTGCCAGGGTTTCTCTGTGTAGGGGGTGGTAGTGGTGGGAGAGGGGGGGGGGGGGGGGGGGGGGGGGGTGGCCGGGGGGGGGAGGGGGGGGTGGTGGCAGGGGGGAGGCAATTGCCAGTGTTCACGGTGGCGCTACAGATGCATGAACACTTCTAGCCTCTGCATGGTCAGCAGTTCTTTGAGGCCGGGCTACCTGACCTCGAGGGGCAGAAATCCTGTCACCAGATTATTAATGACAAATTGGCCCTGTGGCAGGCTCCCCCGCCCCCCACCCCCCAGACTTCTTAACCATGTGGGAGGGGGCTACAGGGACCATGGCACCTCATCTAATTCAGCCCAATGTGTCTGGCAGTACATCAAAGAGCTAGACCATCACCATTCACGGCAGCAATATGCTGTGGTGGGACCTAGACAGGGGCTTAACTTCCTCAATCTCACACCTAGATTCCACAGGCTGAGACTGTCGTATCAGGTGGGCACAAACATTTGCACCTCCAAGATGAAAACCTGCAGCCAGCAATCCACTGGACCTGGCAGCTGCACATTGCCCGTGCCTGAACGTCAGTCACCATGACTATCAATACCGCCACCCTCTGGAATCCTTCCAGGGTGCAACTGGAATCATATTGAGGGTCTCAGTCCGCTGCATATACGTCTATAAGGCAAGTGTTGGATTGACTAATTGCTAGAGTTGGGACATATGTAAACTTCCCCTTTGATGACAAAAGCCAGATTATATTCACCTCTCTAACTGGTTTTCCAGAGATACAGGATGTCATCAGTTTCATACAGCAGTTGAGAGTTTTAATCAACCACAGGAGATATTCATCCATCCATGCAAAGCTGGTGTGCAATCACAGGAAGACATTGAAATCTCTTTATAAATTTATATTTCCATTGTCACTGCTTACATTGCTGCTTATTTTTGATAAAAGAGGTTCATGCAGGTGTGCACCCAGCAGACATGATGCTGTTTTCGTTCTGTGACAGTGCAGACCTTATCATTCCAGTAAGTGGACTTGATGCTGGTTCATGAAAGATAAGAGATACTGCCTTCCAACTTGGTTCACGAACACCAATGAGGATCTCCTCCAATGAGAAATAGGAAAACTACAATGAGAGCCAGATGACCACCAAGGGGTGTCATGGAGCAAACCTTCAAAACATTAGCTGCTTAGATAGGTCTGGAGGCACCCATTCGTACTTGTCATCAACACCATCCAGAACAATCAGGGCATGGTGCTTCCAGTACAACATTGTGCAGCAAAGAAAGAATATAGGTAGAGGAGGATGGAAGCTTGAGGATGAAGTTTTCCCCCTGGAGATTCTTCCTTTGGTGAAAATTAGGCTAATCTTCCAGCCTTGTTTTAACTCCTCATGAATTAAGTATTTTCAATCCAAGAACAAGCTACCAGTCACATTCCTGTATGGTGAACCATAGCAGCTTGCTCTGAAAGCTGCTGTCCCTCTCTCGGATCCTGGCTGATAAACTTGTCTGTCAGTTTTGGGGATGCCTTAGAAATCTTTCCCCACTCAAACCTAATCTCGATGGCAATATGAATTACATGGGCCTTGTGTCCAGGTGAAAACACTGATCAGCTATCCATGAGACATCAACTCTCTTGGAACTAAACTCTTAGTTTAAAGCATGACTGTGTACAACCCAACTTTCTCAACACTCTTTTGGACCTGTGGAGACTCACAGTCTATCCCCTGTTAGCAAACAAGCTTCTGCCATTGTCTCCAAGTGTAAACTTTGCACCTTCTTCCCAATGAAACAATCTGTCCCTACTTTAATCTCTAACAATTCAAACCATCCAAGTTTACTATCGAGCAGACTGCAGAACAGGTAATAAGACTCCCTTCATTTTACCTTAAATTAAAGACACAAAACATAGCAATCTTATAAACCTCATAATTGCAATATCTTCCACCTACTTTTGCACGAAATAGTTCCTTAGTGTGCATCCACTCTTTCCACATCCATCTGATAGATCCTATCACATAATCAAATCTATCATGAAATAAATGAAAGGGCAAATTGATACTCAAGACAATAAAGGGCAAGGTGTGGATTTGGTGCTTAGCAATGAATTTTATGCTTTGTCGTAAGAAAAGGAAACATAAGAAGGTGATACTTTGCCAAACACCCTTTTTCACACCTTTTGTGAATTACAAAATCTTCTTCCCCTTTCTATGTGGTGCATCAAGAATAGTTTGAACAGAGGCAAAGGCAGAGTGCTCAGATCCATGTCCTGACTGCTGAGATGTTTTTGGCCTCTACTTTCTGGATTTAGGAGTCCATAAGGGCCGTGCCAAAGACAGCTCCACCTGCACCTGTACAGGGCCAGGCTTGGCCATCAGGAGATGAGGCAGCATGTTCCAGTACTAGCTGAGGAGGTGCTGGGAAGAAGAAGGGGCAATAGGCAACTTGGGAGCTCTTTTGAGTGGAGTTCTAACTTCCATGTTCCATTTTACTATTATCCCTCTCCTGTGTTAGCATCATATTACCCCTAACACTCTACTGCAGACCACCTTGGTAAAGTTCAGTGACACATTCTAAGGCCACGGGTAAAGTATTTGTCATCCTACATCAGGTAGCAGAATTTTTTGCATCATTGTAGTCGAGGCCTGTGTGGGTTCATTTGAGAGCCATATCTGAAGCACCATGGATATGGTCACTCCCTGCATCACAAACATTTTCACAATATCCTGCATCATCAACACACTGGTGATCAAGTTGGACTCTTCTATCATCTCTGCCATTGTGGGGAGTGTTTATGGCATGTCTCTCAGTACCTTGCTAAGTTTCTGATGTACCTCTAGTTTCTCCTTCTCAACAATTGCCCATGGAGTGAAACATTTGTTACGGGCTCATTGCAGCTTTGAGATGATTGTGCCCCCTGATGTAGACTCTCCATAACTTGCACAAGTATTTACTCATGTTCACTTGTAAGTTGTGAATCACCAGATGAAAACTGTCGAACTGGATCCACTGAAGCGTAAGAATTTGAGCTGGAACATAGTTATGTGCCCTCTGACAGTCCCTTTCAGAAGTAATAGACCCCTCTGAGGAATCATCCTCCAGCATTCCGAGCTGTACATTCAAAGGCCCTGGAAGTTAAAAGCAAGGAATATGAGTTAGCCACGGCAAAGTCACAATCTTGACCATTATCATAGTCCTCTTATAGTTTAGTCGCTGATGAAATTAGTGCCAGAAACCTCCGACCTTGCCTGTGGCTGGGATTCTCTGGTCCCGCTGCAGTGAATGGAGTTTTGACTGAGCACCAAATTCTCCATTCTCACTGGCAGTGCGGGCAGGGTGAATGAGATCGGAGAATCCGGCCCAAAGTCAGTATATGTGTGTCAGAAATAGTTGCAACTCTGCCAGCAATTGTCAGTGAGTTCCCTGTCTCTTGACCTCTGATTAAGAGGGATGCATGGCATTCTCTTCTCCATCTATGACCTGCATCATTTTTGGAGACCACCTTCAGTCCTCTCATTGTCCCTTGTGCTCTTATCTCTGACTGGGAGCAACGAGATTGACCCGTGAAAGAATGAAGGTCAGATTCTGATTGACCTGATCGATGCAGTGTACGCATCGTGCCGCCCAGTGTATGAGCGGCACGGTGGCACAGTGGTTAGCACTGCTGCTTCACAGCTCCAGGGTCCTGGGTTCGATTCCCAGCTCGGGTCACTGTCTGTGTGGAGTTTGCACATTCTCCTCGTGTCTGCGTGGGTTTCCCCCGGGTGCTCCGGTTTCCTCCCACAGTCCAAAGATGTGCGGGTTAGGTTGATTGGCCAGGTTAAAAAATTGCCCCTTAGAGTCCTGGGATGCGTAGGTTAGAGGGATTAGTGGGTAAATATGTGGGGGTAGGACCTGGGTGGGATTGTGGTCGGTGCAGACTCGATGGGCCGAATGGCCTCCTTCTGCACTGTAGGATTTCTATGATTCTATGATTTTATGAGGGTGACTATGAGACAGGTACATTACATTGCGTAAAGATTGGACTGAGTGGCAATGGTGGAAGGATAAAGGGGAAGTGGTAAAGTGCATAGAAAGTGTAAGCTGAGTGGTGGTGCAAAGTACATGGGTGTGAGGCGTGATATGATGGGAACATCCTTGGCAACACAAAGTAACATAGCGGAGGAGGGCCTATACCAACGAATGCAGTCGAATCAGTTAATGTACTCACTTTCCTGACCTGGTTAGGTTATTAAATCACTTCATGCACTGCATCAAGAGCGGGGCATAATGATCTTGCTGCTCATCTCCTCAGCTTCCTCCAAACATGCCTTCTTGGTGCGAGCATCAGTCTTTTTCCTGCCACTGATTTTGATTTGATTTGATTTGGCTTATTATTGTCACATGTATTTGTGTACAGTGAAAAGTATTGTTTCTTGTGTGCTATACAGACAAAGCATACCGTACATAGAGAAGGAAAGGAGAGAGTGCAGAATGTAGTGTTACAGTCATAGCTAGGGTGTCGAGAAAGATCAACTCAGTGCAAGGTAGTTCCATTCAAAAGTCTGATGGCAGCGGGTAAGAAGCTGTTCTTGAGTTAGTTGGTACGTGACCTCAGACCTTTGTATCTTTTTCCTGACGGAAGAAGGTGGAAGAGAGAATGTCTGGGGTGCGTGGGGTCTTTAATAACGCTGGCTGCTTTTCCAAGGCAGCGGGAAGTGTAGACAGAGTCAATGGATGGGGGGCAGGTTTGCATAATGGATTGGGCTTCATTCACGACCCTTTGTAGTTTCTTGTGGTCTTGCAGTACACACTGTATGACTACAGCTCGGAGCAAATTAGGGGAAGCAAAATTAAATCTGGGTGCTGCCCTTGCCCATTGTGCATCCATGAAAATAGCTCCTGGCTCCTTCAAGTTCTATATCTACATTGTTCCTTTATATAGAGTTGAGCTCACATCATGTGGATGCACCTCACGCCCGCACTGCGGCCTGCAGGTGTGAAAAATGAACAGCAAATTTATTACCTCGGTCAAAATAGAATTTAGAGAATCTGACGCACTGACTTGGCTCCTGGGTTTCACCAGCACAATTCCTCCCAATTAACTTGGAAGTTGGCTTCAGATTAATATTAGGGCCTCTTCTAATGCCTTGCTCCTCACCAACAGTGATTCATGTGTGAGGAAAACATAATACATTATTTAATCAATGTCATTCTTTTTAAAGTGAAAACCCCTGTAATTTGACATGTGTTACTTCAGTGATGTGTCAATAACTAGCTTTAGTATTAGTAACCTCTAATTACAGCCTTTTGCTAATTCTGCAGATCAAAGCTGCACATAATTGCTCAGATTCCACACTGAGCAGTTGGTTTCTCCAATATTTACATTAATGACCCATTTATTTTTGTTTCCATTGAATTACAGCTATCACAGTTGTAATGTCTGCCATAGAATTAGTGGTCTGTAGTTGTTAACCAGCACCTTTGTGGGAAGTACTATTCATTAACTATTGTATGATACCCATTCCTTTCCAAAACTCCACATTACTTGAATTATGTACTTGTTTGGTTTGGCAGATTCTGTGTCTGAGTGAAATATTTTAGCAATATCATCACATTTACAAGTTTTTTAGGGTATTAACCCAGCCTCTCTCCTGTACACAAAATGGGCGGTCATTAAAATGGCAGCAGGAACTCACCTGATCCTGTTGCCTTCCCATAGGCTTGCAATCTTGACCTACTCTTTTGAACAGGAAAAAGGCAAGTGGGGCCCTTCACTATATATCTAGATGAGGCTCTGATGACATTGTCAGGATGTGGAGATGAAGGTGATCACTCACCTGATGAAGGAGCAGTGCTCCGAAAGCTCGTGCTACCAAATAAACCTATTGGACTTTAACCTGGTGTTGTGAGACTACTTACTGTGCCTACCCTAGTCCAACGCCAGCAACTCCACATCATCTGTACTGTAGGGATCCTATAATTCTATATCCTTCCAATATCACCCTCTGCCACCTGACAGCAATGCTCTCCTGAACGTTCTCTGAACCACTTCCTATTGCTATTACTGTTGCTATTCTTTCAGGTTCCCGGCAGCAGTCTTCTGCCACTCAAAATCTGTACCAGCTTCTGAACTGTACAAGTGCTTCCTGCCAGATTGAGACAAGGGTCTGACTGGGCCTGTGTACATAGCAGCAATTAGGTAAAACCTTCCAGGCCACTTTCTCAGGGCGGGTTGAAAGGGTTGCCCTTTGCTTCCGCCTCCACCCAGACAATTCATGTCCAACTGTTAATTCAGTCCTTTATAAACATTTTACAATGATGAAATGTTGCAATGCATTATTGTCATCATGGTACACTTGACTGCCTCTAAGGAAAACACAGATTTGCCTCTGAGCTGGTCAGTGCTGTTGCATAACAATTGACAAAATTAAATACTTGCTGCCACAGAAAAACAATTTTTCTGAATGAAGTAGACATGGTCTGTGCAGCTGTACAGGTGAGAGAACTGCAGAAATACTAGTCATAATATTCCAAAGCTCTTAGCAATTGTGTCCTTGGACCAGAAAATTGAAAACGCCACACAATTATTTAAGATGGGAAGGAGAGAAAAAAAGGTTAACAATACACCTGTCAGTTTAACATTAATGATGAAGCTGTTACTGGAACCTATTAGCAGAAACTGAGTTACTGAGCACTCGAAAGGGTATCAGTTAATCAGAGACAATTGTCTGACTAATCTAGTTGAATTTTTTGAACAGGTTACAAGCATTGTGGCTAAGGGTGTATCCATGGGCATTGTCTATATGGAGTTCCCGAAGGCATTTGATAAGATTCCACTCAATAGATCATGTTTGTGAAAAAGCAAGGGATTTTAGGTGTCATGTAAACAAATTACTAGTGTGCAGGTACAAATAGTAATCAAGAAAATTCTTCTCGCATTGGCCTTTATAATTAGAGTTGGAATGCAAAAGAGAGAAAATTATGCTTCAGTTGAACAGAGCCTTGGTCAGACCCCATCTGAAGTACTGGATTCATTTGCAGCACCAAACCTTAGAAAGAATACTTAATCATAGGATCATAGAAACCCGACAGTGTAGGAGGAGGCCATTTGGCCCATCGAGTCTACACCAACCACAATCCCACCCAGGCCCTATTCATGTAACTCCACATATTTACCCTGCTAATCCCCCTGACACTAGGGTCAATTTAGCATGACCAATCAACCTAACCCGCACATCTTTGGACCGTGGGAGGAAACCGGAGCACCCGGAGAAAACCCACACAGACACGGGAAGAACATGCAAACTCCACTCAGACAGTAACCCGAGGTCGGAATTGAACCCGGGTCCCTGACGCTGTGAGGTAGCAGTGCTAACCACTGTGCCACTGTGATGCACCAAAGTCAAAGGAGAAGTCACAGATTTATCAGAATAATATTAGGGTTAAATGCAAGGACAGATGTATTAAGTCATGGTTTATATTCTCCTGTGTTTAGAGAAGCGATGGGTGATCTATGTTGCAAGTATAAGGACAGCTGTACATCTTCAATGTGTTTCTGTGACAGTCAGGAATATCCTGCATCATCGTATTCCAAAGTCATAAGTTGAATATTAAAGCTTAATACATTTTTTTACAACTGTTGCATAATAGTAATGGATGCACACATCGATATGTTCGACAAGTTGTGTGCCTCAATGCTTTTCGTAGCCGGTATGTAACTTTATCTAACAGCAATAAGCTTAGAAATTACTATTGCCAATACAGTATTAACCAACAAACATGTAATGCACTCGATAACATTCCTCTATTTTAACACTGGTGTCAATCTCTATATTGAATGGGCTGACACATGCAAGGCAGCAGACAGAGGAATACCATAATAATGCATTTGGCATTCATCCAAAAACATTACCAATAGTAATTTTAAGTTTGTTAACTGAGCTGCACAATAGGTGCAAGAGTTAGCTTCAGCATCCGTGAGCTGAAGCAAAGAGAACTGTGTGAACCATCCCACTCCTGACCAATAATAAAGAGACTCCTGCTGGACAGTGCATGGGTGTGGAATCTCAAGAAGGTGTTTGCTTAGCTTTGCATCCCAGGGTTTGTCAGCACTCAACGCTTTGGTTTACATGTGAAAAATTGTGACTTTGCTGAGGTACGGGGAGCAGACAAGATGCTGTAGAAGCGCAATTCAACATGAGAAGATGAGAGAATATTGGAAGGACAAATTGCGCAACAAATAAAAAATCAGCTGCAGAAACAATGCAAAGTATTTAGACTGGCAAAAGTCAGGCTGTGTACATATTGCAGTACCTGCTAAAGTGCTGTGCAATGTGAAGCAGAAATAAATAATAATGCACACAAGCAGATGTATGCCATCACAAAGAGGCACAAGCGTCGCATTTATCTTCTTGCTTTGAATGCACTTGTTTTAGTTTCATCATCCCTTTCCCAGTATCAACATTTACACAGTCCAGACTGCAGGCATGATCTATCCCAGCTGTTGGACACTCTGTTTGATAACAGAAGGGTCAACCTCTCAATGTAACGCTACTGAATTTTTATACATTTACACAATCAGACATCTTTGTGCCAATTTTGCAACGGTTGCCAAATGTTTGTCCAAGATCAATGAGATGGTGCATTCCTTCAGATGCTGTAGGTTCCTGAAGCTGACTTGTGCATAATTACAAATGTGTGATAATATTCAGTCTCCAAAATTATTTGCTTTTAAGCATCAAAAGCTGAAGAAATTGTAACAAAACCAGACCATTTAATTCAGCCTGTACTTTAGGCTCACTTCGGGAAACGTACAAAGAACATTTTCAGTTTTCTCTTCGCTTTGCGCCAAGTTGCTAACTTGGTGCTCCAACCCAAAATAGCAAACTGTTCATTTATTTTTGAATACTTCAAAGAGTTGGAAGCTAAGCGAGGTGCCAATCTAATAGTCCTTTTGTAAGCACAAAGCTCTCCACTGATCCTGTTTCAAGCCACGTTGCTGTTAATGCTGACCTGTTTACTTTACTGGATGGTTTTAGCAGCAGTCAGGGTGGGTAGGTAGCAAAAGACCTTTGACAGTGTGAGCAACTGAAACACTACCATTCCCTTCTCTACAGGGATTGAAATGGTTACAACATCACACATTTGTATAAAGCTTTCCGAGCTGCGGTTGAGGGAAAGGGGGGAGGTTGGCATGGCATGGAGGAGAGGGGGTACATGTTTAAACATTGAGAATACTCTGCAAGGACATAGTAATTCTAAAACTCCTTCATTTTCCTCATCGGTCTGAAAACAGTGTCCTTTTGTTTTGCATGCGCTGTACTTCAGATGCGATATCCAACCAACCTGCCTGCTTGCTGAAGTAAATATAAAAGATTCCATGGCACTTATTTCAGAGCTATCTCAATTCCCTCCTCAACTGTAATCCTCAACCCAACACCCATAAAAACAAATGGTCAATCATCTCACTACTCCTTGTGGAAACTTGCTGTATGAAAACTGGTCCCAGCATTTGACTATAAAAGAACAGTGACGACACAGTGACTACACATCAAAATGTAATTCAGTCGCAGCGAATGTTTGAAGATCTGAAAGTTGATTTATCAATCACACCACAGTCATCTGTACCTGACTGTAAAGTATGTTGGTGACAACCACCAACTTGGTTGTGTTTGCCAGTTTGAAAGTTCCGGGGGATTGGGGATTTACCCAAGTGGTCAATGGTTCTGCTGCTTTGCATCAGTTTACAAGTGTCATCCTCCCAAAATCCCCACCAGCGTAAAGTATCAGAGAATTTTAAGCATAATTTACATCAAATATAAATCAAGTTTCCACAATTTTTAATGTTGGGGTGATTTTCCAGCCTCGTCGCAGATCACGCCGATCCTGGAAAATAGCATGCGGGCCTAAAACCTGGCTTCACGCCCGGCTCCAAATGGTCTGCAATCATCCTCGTCCCTTTGTAGTGGCCACAAGAATGTGAGGCTGATTAGCATATTTAAAGGAGCATTTAAATATGCTTAGCCCATTCGATGCCGGATTCTCCCAGCTCCTGGGATCTGCCACTGGCCTCCACTAGCGGAGACCTGGCGGGATGGCCATGCAGGGGTGCTCGGAAGCCATTGAAGTCCCCAGGCGGCACGGTAGCACAGTGGTTAGCACTGCTGCTTCACAGCTCCAGGGTCCCGGGTTCGATTCCCGGCTCGGGTCACTGTCTGTGTGGAGTTTGCACATTCTCCTCGTGTCTGTGTGGGTTTCCTCCGGGTGCTCCGGTTTCCTCCCACAGTCCAAAGATGTGCGGGTTAGGTTGATTGGCCAGGTTAAAAATTGTCCCTTAGAGTCCTGGGATGCGTAGGTTAGAGGAATTAGCGGGTAAAATATGTGGGGGTAGGGCCTGGGTGGGATTGTGGTCGGTGCAGACTCGATGGGCCGAATGGCCTCCTTCTGCACTGTAGGGTTTCTATGTTTCTATGTTTCTTTCTATGTAGTTGGGGACATGGCTTGGCAGTGCCCATCCGGCAGTGTCCACCGGGCAGTGCTCATCTAATAGTGCTGGTTGGGCACTGCCAGAGTGCTGCAGCAATGTCGGGGGGATGGGCCTGGGCGGGGTTGGCAAAGGGGAGGAAATCATGTAGGAAGGTTATGCGGGGGGTGGGGGGGGGGGGGTCATGGGAGGAGGGTCGTGCAGCGGTGGAGCTTGAAAGAGGGTTCGCGTAGGGATGGAGCATGAGGGGAGGCATGTCATGAAGGGGGATGCATGGCAGAAGTCATCGGGAGGGCCCCAATGCCCCGGCGCCGGCAACCCGTGTCAGGGAGTTGTTGTTTGACATTTTGCTGATCAGGGGGCTCCAGAATCTGTGGGACAAGGGGGCCCTTCCAAAACAGCATCTGATCGCTGGCGTGTCTAGGCCTCGTTCCCCTCAGATTAAGTGCACAACTCTCCACTCTCTAAAGAAATGATGAGTGTGGGGTGATTGCATTCCTTACCATGTTGGTCCCACTCTGGTTTTCTCGCCGTTATGACACTGAGGCCGGAAATATCCGGCTGTTCACCCCCTGCCACCACTGCAAGCGAGGGCGGAGAATTCGGCACTCAGCAAAATCTCCGTTCGCTGCAGCAGGACCAGAGAATCCCGCCGGCGTGAACGGCCAGAAAATTCCGCCCTTAGTGTTTTTTGGGGGAAAATAGTGGCCATTGTTTAAAAACGATTGTGAGGGAATGCAGCCGCAGCCAGGGAATTGATCACAGCCTGGGATCCAATTCATCTGCATGGCAAGTTTCCACTGTACAAACACACTTCAGATCCTTCAAGGAGGATTTTCTAATTAGGATGGGATTTATTTGGCCACAAAGATCCAGGTAGGCACATTTTAAAAAGCTTTTAGTATTCAAATAAATCTAACTTATTAAGAAACTGACTGGTGTACATCAATCAAACTAGTAAATGGTTCTGTATCTTTTTAAATCATAGAATCCCTGCAGTGCAGAAGGAGGCCATTTGGCCCATTGAGTCTGCACTGACCACGATCCCACCCAGGCCCTAACCCCATAACCCCACATATTTACTCTGCTAATTTCCCTGACATTAAAGGTCAATTTAGAATTGCCAATCAACCTAACCCGCACATCTTTGGAGTGTGGGAGGAAACCCACACAAATAGGGGGAAGAACGTGCAAACTCCACACAGACAGTGACCCAAGCCGGATATTGAACCCGCGTCCCTGGCGCTGTGAGGCAGCAGTGCTAACCACTGTGCCACCCATTTTTAGTGATTTCAATTCAGGCTCCCCACAGGTGGTCAACTGGGCACTCTTTTTAAAAATGCTTTCTCTGCGTTATGCACGTTTTCAGATTTTCACAGTGACTTCATTGCAGTGTAAACGTAAGCTAATAAATGTGACTAATAAATAAACTTTAAAGATGTATTAATAAAACTGCAGGAGGGTCACCCAATTGCACTGGTCCGTGTTTATGTTTGACGGTATGCACATGGATTTTAGCAAAAACTAGAACCATAACTTTGTTTCTGAAAACTAATACAATTTCAGGGACAACATATGCCTGGATTGCCAAGTACTCCCAAAGGGGAAACTCTATCCTTATAACTATCCTTATAACTCTATCCTTATATCTTCACTGTTGCCAGCAACAGTGTCATTGGTGTGAGCTGCTAATGTGAAGGAGGATATTGGTTAATACTCCTGTATAAAAAGCTATGTAGGTCAAACACAGAACACATAGCTTAGCTATTGAACTACACTGGTGACAGTGAAGCAGATGCAGCCTTTTGAAGTGAAGAGAAACCAGTGAGTATTTGAGGGTATTGTTTTAATGCCTCATTGTATCACAAATCAGCTGTTAAGAGCACACTCTCAGTTTCTATGAACTGGTTAAATTATTTCCATTAAGTTTTTAATTTCTGATAGAAGCACACATTTCCTTGTTAAACCCGCTGCCGACAGAATTGGTGAGTTAATTGGGAGCTCCAACATCCCTGCATCTTCAGAGATGTGTTTGCAATTCAAGTGCTAAATTATTACAGAATCACAGAGTGGTTACAGCACGGAAGGAGGCAAAAAGGGCTATTATTTTCCTCCAACGTACACGTAAATTGTGACAATATTTGGCCTTTAGCCAAAGCTAATAGCATTACAGATGTTGCAATCCTCACACGTTGGTCTAGTCTCAGTGATCCTGCTATTCAAAATAGACTCTTTTCCTGAAGTGACAGACACAGACAAAACTGCCCTTTCTCTGGTTCAAAAGCTCTCACAGTTACAACAAGGAGCAATCTTTCAGAATTCACAAACAAAACAGACTGGTCTACAATTTAAACTGCAGCTCACTCCACTTATTGCTGGTTTGTAGTTGAATTATGCTGAAGGAGAAATTCATGTCATGCAGTGGAGTAAAATGATGGGATTAGTGCCCCTTTAACCGACATAGACATACCACACTCTAGGGAGCAGTAAACTGGATTTCGGTTTGCGTTCTGCTCTTTGGTTTAAACAGTACAATTTTACAGTTGTATGACATTCCAGGCATAAAATGTGCATCAACCGAATTAAACTGACCAGAGGGTCAAGGTAATTTACAGGTAATTTATCAGTCATGAAGTGAGAAGGTGCAACATTCACAAGATCATCATCCTGTTCTAATTGTCGGGACTGGTAAAGATTTCAAACTAATGTACCTTGCAGATATTGTGCAATGTTTTATGTCACTTCCAGTCCGGACAGATGTCTTTTTTACATTTATCATCTATGGGAAAAGACGGCAGTCCACAAAAAATTGATTATTTTCTGTCTTTGGATATTGTTCGGTTAATCAGGTGAAATTTCTTCTTATTGAAAAAAAAGCCTTCCAGTTTTGTTTTTAATGTGAAGTCAGGTGCCAGTGTGTTACTAGCCCACTGTATAGTGCAAGAAAAGTGAGTCTGAATCTAGCTCATTAAAAAAGCAACTGACAAAGCAAAAAAACGCAATCCCAGCTGGATACAGTTTGAACCAGGGCAGAAAAAGGTGTCACAGATCCTGACTTTTTAGTTTTTGACAGTGCTTGTATAAATTGCAGACTTGAGGAGAAAGGGGATCATTTTTTAAATATAAGTTTACCTGTTTGACCTCATTTAATAATTAAAATGCGTGGGGTTACGGGGATTGGGCAGGGCAGGTGGACCTGGGTAAAATGCTTCTTTCGGAGAGTCAGTGCAGGCTCGATGGGCTGAATGGCCTCCTTCTGCACTGCAGGGATTCTATTCATTCTATGTATTCTATGTCACCCATCAAGTAACCTTCCACTGTCCATACCTGCTATCTGATTGTTGGAGGGGAATCTATAGTATAAACCACAGATTGGACTGAGACTGTCCACACTTAGTTGACTTGAGATGCTGCAAGTCAACTAAAGGACACAGCTTTAATGTCATCCAATTAAAAACTGGCTAATGGGGGTAAGTCTTTGAACCCAAACTTCAGATCTGTAATATGCCATGGGTGCCATTTCCATGTCAAAATGGCATTTATACTGTGCATACACTTCCAACAGGGCCTTGACCACTTGGGTGAGGTTATGAACCCTCTTTCTGCACTGCACCCACATTCCATTCTCAGGGCTGGACTGCTGGCATTGGCCATGATGACTATCTGCTCCCATTGCCAGCTCAATGTGTGTCTGGGGAACCCCCGGGCCTCTGTGAGTGGAGGAAGTCTCTCCTCCTATCCACCTCCTGCACTAAAGCCTCTGGTGCTGCATCAGAGGAGCAGCCATCCATCGTATTGTGCCATTTTTACTCTTGTTCTTACCCAGAATGTCTTCAACAATCAGTTCCAAGAGTGAGGGATGGGCTTGGGCAAGGGCATGGAGGAAATCAAGAGGGTTTCAGAGGAGGAAAACAAGTAAGTGGCGGAGAGCATGGAAGACTAGAAGAGTATCACAGGTGGGATCGGAGAGTGGAAGTGTGCAATGGGGAATGGGCCTGACATCTTGGATGTGGTCAGATGGTGTGGGGTAAGTCAGTGAAGAACAATGGGCTTGGATGCCAAGGCCATTGAGAGACTAGTCAGCGATACAAAGGACAACCCATGGCAAGTAGAGAGGGAGGGATTGATAGCACTGAGGCAAAGGTAGTAATATGCATTATTATGACAAAATTGAACCGTGAAGTGGAATCTTAAGTTGGTGAGATCATTAAGTGTTTTTCTAGACTGTATTTGGGTCCTGAATAAAACATTATGCACCTTCTAATGTTGTGCCACCTCTCACCATGTCCATTTGACAAACCCAGCATGACACTTGTAACACTGCATTCTGCACTCTCTCATTTCCTTCTCTATGAATGGTATGTTTTGTCTGTATAGCGTGCAAAAAACAATACTTTTCACTGTATGGTGATACATGTGACAATAATAAATCAAATCAAATCAAATCAATTAATGAGAGGAGAGATTCTCCTTCCTATCCTGAATGTGCACTGCTGGAACCTGCATGCCTGTGTCTGGAAACCGAGGGACTCTGCTGGAAAGTTTCTTGCATCAGATATCTTCCTGCAGTTCAACAGTGTTCCTTCCTTACTTTAGATACACAAAAAAACTCTCACTTAATTTGCCTCAGAGCCTTAGAAACCGGCAACAAAAAGTACTGAACTCTTGCCTCCAAATTAGTGAGCTGCACAAATCCCAAGTCTTTCACTATCTCACTGAAATGGTCGCTTTTCATGTCAAAATGGCATTTATACTGCGCACACACTTCCAACAGGGCCTGGACCACTTGGGTGAGGTTAAGAACCCTCTTTCTGCACTGCACCCACATTCTCAGGGTTGGACTGCTGGCATTGGCCATGATGACTATCTACGATACCAATGAGCTGGCAAACCTTGAAAGGGGTGCTGTTTACCAGCTATTCTTCCATGAGGGAATGCTCACCTCTTCTA
Source organism: Mustelus asterias (assembly GCF_964213995.1). Lineage (NCBI taxonomy): Eukaryota > Metazoa > Chordata > Chondrichthyes > Carcharhiniformes > Triakidae > Mustelus > Mustelus asterias. Next base: position 96,253,107 of record NC_135808.1, read on the forward strand.
TTAATTTCAAACTGTGTTCTGTCCTGTGCTGAGTGTTAGCCTCATTTCTTGATTTCTCAACAAAATATAAATTGAATACAGCATCTAATTTTTCTCCCGTGTTATTTCATTCATGGGGAAGGCAGTGGCGTCGTGGTATTCTCATTGGGTTCTGGTAATCCTAAGGCCCAGGATAACGTTCTGGGTGGATGGTGAAATTTGAATCCAATAAAGATTTGAACTTGAAAGTTTAATGATGACCATGAAACCATTGTCGATTGTCATAAAAGTCCACCTGATCCACCTGGAAATCTACAATCCTTACCCATTTTGGCCGACGTGTGACTCCAATACCAGTACTTTACCGGCTCGCCCGCCCGAGGCTTGTAAGGTCCCATCCAAAGCCAACAGAGAATGCCGTTCTGTGAGCCCACCTGCCCCAATTCTGGGATGGGTGAGGCAGTAAAATTCTGGCACAAATCTACAGCAATGTGGTTGACTCTTAAATGGCAATTAGGGATGAGCAATAAATGCTGTTCCCCTCCACACCCCCTCCCCCAACGAACCCCCTCCCCCTCCAGCAACACAGATGAGATTAAGATCGAAAAAGACACGAAAACTTAAAAATATACCATTTTTCAATCTTCAAAACGAATTCACATTTGAAGGACTGTGACGGCACACATATAACATTGAATCCTCAGGGCTAGAGAGGTTGTTTGGTGTAATTATCACCTTATTAAAACGTCACTTGCTCTCGAATGCAGCATCCCTAACTTCTCTGGTATCTTCAGTGGGGAACTAACCAGTGAGCAAGTACCCCAAGTTGATGCCCTTAGTTGTGCAGACATCAGGGATGGGATTTTCCCATCTGCCTGCCACAGGAATCATAGCGGGCAAGGACGGACCATGCAAAGGTCCGTTGAACCCGGGCAGGAATTTCCAGCCTTGGGGGGTGAGCGTGGCCGGAAAATCCCGCCCCAGGTTTAATTGTCCTATTTGATCCCTTATCTGCCTTTTCTGTAAAATCCAGGACAAAACCGCAGCAAGTTGAAAGACTGCACTGGGGATATTTGAAGAAGGTAACTAAAAATAATTGACTGACTGGAAATTTGAACTACAAACACGGGACACTTTGAACATGGTGATGCTGCCACCTGCTGATTAATGTTATACATAACACACGCAACATTTAACACCAATAATAAAGATCAGGCCAAAACATTTCTTTCATCGTGTTTAATGAAACCCTCCAACGGTGGCCCCAGTGGCGTCTGCAATGGAGAGCACCTCATTTGAATGGAGCAGGCACAAGTGAGACTTCAGACATGTGCTCAATGCCTGCAAACTCTTGCCACAAGTACAAGTCCACCCGCACCCCAGTCAGATGGAATTGCTCAGAATGCTCTTTGATCCACTGGACAGGGAGTTAAGGTCTAGAAATTTGCCAATGAGGAATATAGGGGAGGTTAGGGGTTCAGGGCTAAATTCCACCAGTGGGGCCCACAGGGGCCCAAGTGAAAACCAATACCCTCCATTCATTCAGCATACTGATCATTACTTATTTTTTATTCATTCATGAGATGTGGACATTGCTAGACCAGCATTTATTGCCCATCCAGAATTGCTCCTGAGAAGGTGATGGTGATCTGCCTTCTTGAACTGTTGCCACCCATGTGGCATAGGTGCACACACAGTGCTGTTAAGGAGCGATTCCAGGATTTTGACCCAGCAACAGTGAAGTAACGGTGATACATTTCCAAGTCAGAATGCTGAGTGGATTGGAGGGGAGCTTGCAGATGGTGGCATTCCCACACATCTGCTGCCCTTGTCCTTCTAGATGGTAAAGGTCATGGATTTGGAAGATGCTGTTGAAGAAGCCTTGGTGAGTTATTGCAGTGCATCTTGTAGATGATACACATAGCTGCCACTGTGCATCAGTGGTGGAGGGAATGAATGTTGAAGATGGTAGATGTGGTGCAAATCAGGCAGGTTACTTTATCTTGGATGGTGTTGAGCTTCTTGAGTGTTGTTAGCGCTGTGCTCATTCAGGCAAATGGAAAATATTCCATCACACTCCTGACTTGAGCCTTCTAGATCGTAACAAGTTTCGAGGAGTCAGGAGGGGAGCTACGCTGAGAGCTTCCAGCCTCTGAACTTTCTTGTAGCCACAGTGTTTATTCTGTGCCTGCCCCAGTTCAGTTTCTGGTAAGCCCAGGATGTTGAAAGTGGGGGATTCAGTGATAGTGAGGTCACTGATTGTCAAGGGATGATAGCTAGATTCTCTCTTGTTGGAGATAATCATTGACTGACACATGTGTGGGGCAAATGTTACCTGCCACTTGTCAGCCCAAGCCTGAGTGTTGTCCAGATCTTGCTGCATGTGGGCACAAACAGTGTCACTATCTGAGAAGTCATAGATGATGTTGAACACCTTGCAATCATCAACTACAACACTAGATTTTGACAAAGGAGCAAGAGCAGGAACTTATGTCTTAGGGAATCGCCATCCTGGCCGTGCCCATTAGATTGAAGAGATGAAAGTTCTTTCCATTCTCTGCAAGTCATTGAAGAATTGGCAACATTTCTGCCATTTATCTGGAAATTTCTCAGTCTGAAAATAGAGTTTTAGCAAGAAATCATTGAAACCCCTGTGGAAACTTAGAGCTATTTAAATTATTGGTTTTCTTTATCTTGTGTTGAACAAAACTAAACAGGCTCTCCAAAACACTTTATTTCACCAATTTTTCTGGCCTCTTTTCCAGTGTTCTTATAACATTCCCTTTGCTTTTTAAAGTTCTTAGTTTTTGGTCCTGTACCTTAGGGGCCAATATTCAAGATATGAGACCAACTTCAAAATGTACACCGATGATACCAGGGTCTATTTCTCAAATTTCCATAATATCACCCACATCGACCTTCCCAACAAACAGAATTGTGATAATGACCAGATCATCTCTTTTTGTGATGTTTGTTTGAGGGATAAACATTGGCCTGGACACCAGGGATAATTCCCCTGTTCTTCTTTAAAATAGTGCCATGGAATCCTATACTGTCACTTGAGAGAGCATGCAGAGTTTCTATGTTAAAGGTGCTGTGTGCATCAAATTCAACTTATTATTGCGGTTGGTAGCATACTAATGCATGATGTTCAATTTAAATACAATTCTTGGATTAATTTGATTTAAAGTGAATTTCAGTTCGTTCCTATTTGGAATGATATTCAAATCAGAACTCAACTTAATCCTTGGAGGTAATCCAACTCATGGCTTGAAATGTATGTACTATTGCTTTGCATTAGCTATGGAAATGGCTCGTGTTAAAGGCAATCGAGCAACAAAAGCTGACTTGGTTGTATTTCTCTTTGACACTGTGAAGTCCTTAGCAATTTCAATTCTAATGTGATTTCATGGAGCCTGCAAGAGTGGAGGTCAGAGGTTTTCCTAGAACTCTGCCGCACAAGGAAGGGGAGCAGGAGAATGGCTGTTAACATGGAGGTTCATTGCTGGCAAGGGTGAATCATCGGGCACAATTCTCCACATCCCCGCTGCATATTTCGCGGCAGCGAAAGCAGCCCATCATTGGTCGGCAACGGGATCTTCTGGTCTCACTGTTGTTAACGGGGTTTCCTATTGAACAAACCCCCACCACCAGGAAACCAGCAGTGGGGGTGCGTCGTTGGCGGGACCAGAAGATCCCTTTGTCATGAACTGCTGGAAAATTCAGGCCATTGGTGGGAAAGTGGTGGGGGTGCTCAGAGGTGTGGAGTGGGAGTTTGGGGCATGGGGGAGTGAAGAGAGATCCCAGGGAGGACAGAGCACGGGGTCATGGGCATTGAAGAATGAAGTGGGAAGGGTCTGGTGTCCTGGGTGTGATGGTGGCAACAGTCAGTCAAGATAAGAAAATGAGAGGACTTACAGGACTTTGAATTCACCCACATCATTACAATTATCCCCAATGAAAGTGATCTCAGACAATCTCCATTACAACGCATAGAAGGGAAGGTCAGCCGAGCCTGCAAGTTCAGCCATGTCCCAGAGAGTGGCGATTACAACACTGAACATTCACTAAAAAGTAAATGCCAAAAAACCAATGTTATCTTCTTCCCAAATAAAGTAATTCCCCTAAGTAACCAGCAATACATGCCAACCATGAGGCATGCCAGTGCGTTTAGCCCTTTGACGAAAGCCATCTTGACAAACAACATGCCAACCATGAGGCATGCCAGCACATTTAACTCTTTGACTAAGGCCATCTCAGGGCAGCACTGTGGCACAGTGGTTCGCACTGCTGCCTCACAGCTCCAGGGACCTGGGTTCGATTCCCGGCTTGGGTCACTGTCTGTGTGGAGTTTGCATGTTCTCCCCATGCCTGCGTGGGTTTCCTCCGGGTGCTCCAGTTTCCTCCCACAGTCCAAAGATGCGTTGGTTAGGTGCATTGGCCACGCTAAATTGCCCCTTAGTGTCCCGGGATATGTATGTTAGAGGGATTGGCGGGGTGAATGTGTGGGGTTGCGGGGGTAGGGTTTGGGTGGGATTGTTGTTGGTGCAGACTTGATGAGCTGAATGGCCTCCTTCTGCACTGTAGGGATTCTATGATCTTGGCAAAGAACAATGACGCACACATAAATAAAGTGCAACAATGTAATGGGTAATATTTACAAGCAAAATCTTAATTGTAAAACACCCGTACCACCTTTATGCTCTCAATACATCTTATGTTAATGTAATGGAGTTGGGCAGGAAAGGTGTGAGCATGATGAAGGGCCTCATTGTTTGTCCAGGAAGCTCTTTTATAGCCCACCCGTGCCTGCTGTATTGTCAGCTTCGCTGGAAAGCTTCTCCAGCTGTGTGACTGCACATGCCTCCAGTGCAGGTTACTGGCACTTCACATTTTAACTGTAATCATGTGGAAACCAGCAAAAAGTAACAGAGTGAAAGTGGCGCCCATGTCCTGTTCTGCTGTTGGGAGCGTCACAGAACAGTTAAAAATCTGCCCCGTGTTTCAACAGGGTGGCCCAGGTACCTGCATCACTGGGAATAATGTCACACTGTGGACTAGATAAAGCTTTTCTTTAGAACTTTGAATGCTTTCTACATCCCGCCCCCCCCCCCCCCCCCCCCGCCCCCCCTCTACCGCAACACCATCCTCCCCCTTACCCAAGGATATGGTTCACCTCACATATGCTGGAAACCATTAAAACTGGGATCTCTTCCCCCTTCCAGAGCATTCGTCAATATCACAGATACAATAATCATAAGGACCAGAAAATAGAGAAAGAACAAAGTGATGCGCTATTCAGACACGAGGCCTGAAGCTCAGTAAATGAAAGGCTGTTATTTACTGTTAACAAAGCTACCAGAACTTATATACACGATCCCAGACTGAAGGGGTCCCGGCCAGAGCAGGGACTCTTATACCTCTCCCAGGAGGCGGAGCCCGACTGGGATGTGCCACAACACTACAGTACAAAGGTGTAACATATGTACATCCTTGTAGTACTGGCCAGCCCCTGGCTCAGCACTATCCAGTGGGAACCAACGATGGTTCACCACACAAAGAGACACATTTCATTCACTCCCTCACTTCATCTCTCTGCAGGAATTGTCATATCCAGTTATGTGTAAAACAACAAGTTAAGCACAATTTTTTGATGTAAATGCATATTTTTACTGGGTAAGCTGTAAGTGTTCCACTTCTCACAAGTTAAATACAGCAATTGTAAAAGCTGCTGTAATATCAATGATAACATGTATTTAGCCTTACACCAAAACAAGTCCAAAGATACATAGAAACATAGAAACCCTACAGTGCAGAAGGAGGCCATTCGGCCCATCGAGTCTGCACCGACCACAATCCCACCCAGGCCCTACCCCCAGATATTTACCCACTAATCCCTCTAACCTACGCTTCCCAGGACACTAAGGGGCAATTCTAGCATGGCCAATCAACCTAACCTGCACATCTTTGGACTGTGGGAGGAAACCGGAGCACCCGGAGGAAACCCACGCAGACACGAGGAGAATGTGCAAACTCCACACAGACAGTGACCCGAGCCGGGAATCGAACCCGGGACCCTGGAGCTGTGAAGCAGCAGTGCTAACCACTGTGCTACCGTGCCGCCCAACCACTGTGCTACCGTGCCGGTAGGTGCTACCGTGCCGGTTAGGTTGATTGGCCAGGTTAAAAATTGCCCCTTAGAGTCCTGAGATGCGTAGGTTAGAGGGATTAGTGGGTAAAAATATGTGGGGGTAGGGCCTGGGTGGGATTGTGGTCGGTGCAGACTCGATGGGCCGAATGGCCTCCTTCTGCACTGTAGGGTTTCTATGATTTCTATGATCTATGAAGTGATTAGGCAGCCCTTGCAGGACTGAATAGATTTGTCATAACTCTATTAGAAAAAAAAGATTCATACATCAGGACACCCAGATCCCTGTGTCCTACAGAGATCTGCAATCTCTCACCGTTTAAATAATATGCTACTTTTCTATTCTTCCTGTCAAAATGGGCAAGCTCAAATTTTCCCACATTATACTCTAACTGCCAAGATTTGACCCAATTACTTTACCTACCTATGACCCTTTGTAGATTCCTGGATTGGATTCTTCCAGCCGTTCACGCTGGCGCGGATTTCTGGCCCCGCTGCAGAGAATGGAGATTTGGCTGAGCACCAAACTCTCCATCCTCACTTGAAGCAGCAGCGGGACTGGAAATGGCTGGAAAATTCAGGGCCCTGATGTCCTTTTCACAGCTCACTTTCCTACCTAGCTTAGCCAACATACATTCGATCACTTTGTGGACGTCATTGATATAAGTTATAAATAGTTCAAGTCCCAGCACCGATCCCTGTGGCATACCACTCATCACAACTTGCCAACCCAAAAATGATACATTTATGCCCATTCTATCTTTCCTGTTAGCTAACCAATTCTCTATCTCAGCTAATATGTTACCCCCTACATCATGAGCTCTTATTTTGTGTAATAACCTTTGGTGGCTTGTAATCTTGTCAAATTCCTTCTGAAGTACAGCACATCCACAGATTCCCCTTTATCCACATAAACTCCAATAAATTATTCAAATATAATTTCCCTTTCGCAAATCCATGTTGACTCTATGTGATTGTATTGAAATTTTCTAGTTACCCATAATAGCCTCCTTAACAATAAATTCCAGCAATCTCACTACGACAGATGTTAAGCTAACTGGCCTGTATTTTCCTGCTTTCTGTCTCCCTCTTTTCTTAATTAGAGGAATCACAGATGGGATTCTCCAGCCGCGCGCACCTCCAGACCAGAAATTCCTGCCCGAGCTCAACAGGCCAAAACATTGAATGCATTCAAGAGGCAGCTGGATATAGCACTTGGGGTAAATGTGATCAAAGGTTATGGGGATAAAGCAGCATTAGGCTACTGAGTTGGATGATCAGCCATGATTGTGATGGATGATGGAGCAGGCTCGAAGGGCCAAATGGCCTCCTCCTGCTCCTATTTTCTATGTTTCCATGACCTTTGAACGGTCCATCGAATTTTCTGTCTCATCCACTATGATTCCCACAGCAGGTGAGACAGGAGAATTTCGGCCCACATTTGCTATTTTCCAATCTTTGGGATGTTTCCAAAATCTAGGGGATTTTAGAAAATTGAAGCCAACAAATCTACTTTCTCAGCAGCTACTTCTTTTAAGACCTTTGGATGAAGTCCATCAGAATCAGGGGACTTGAAATCTTTTAACAAAGAACAAAGAACAAAGAAAATTACAGCACAGGAACAGGCCCTTCGGCCCTCCAAGCCTGCATCGAACATGCTGCCTGACTTAACTAAAGCCCCTTACGCTTCTGGGGACCATATCCCTCTATTCCCATCTCATTCATGTACTTGTCAAGATGCCCCTTAAAAGTCACTACCGTATCCGCTTCCACTACCTCCCCCGGCAACGAGTTCCAGGCACCCACCACTCTCTGTGTAAAAAATGTGCCTCGTACATCTCTTTTAAAACTTGCCCCTCGCACCTTAAACCTATGCCCCCTAGTAATTGACTCTTCCACCCTGGGAAAAAGCTTCTGACTATCCACTCTGTCCATGCCTCTCATAATCTTGTAGACTTCTATCAGGTCTCCCCTCAACCTCCATCGCTCCAGTGAGAACAAACCAAGTTTCTCCAACCTCCCCTCATAGCTAATGCCCTCCATACCAGGCAACATCCTGGTAAATTTTTTCTGTACCCTCTCCAAAGCCTCCACATCCTTCTGGTAGTGTGGCAACCAGAATTGAACACTATATTCCAAGTGCGGCCTAACTAAGGTTCTATAAAGCGGCAACATGACTTGCCAATTTTTAAACTCAATTCCCCTGCCGATGAAAGGCAAGCATGCCGTATGCCTTCCTGACTATCTTCTCCACCTGCATTGCCACTTTCAGTGACCTGTGTACCTGTACACCCAGATCCCTTTGCCTATCAATACTCCTAAGGGTTCTGCCATTTACTGTATATTTTCTATCTGTATTAGACCTTCCAAAATGCATTACCTCACATTTGTCCGGATTAAACTCCATCTGCCATCTCTCCGCCCAAGTCTCCAACTGATCTATATCCTGCTGTATCCTCTGATCGTCCTCATCACTATCCGCAACCTTTGTGTCGTCTGCAAACTTACTAATCAATCCAGTTACATTTTCCACCAAATCATTTATATATATTACAAACAGCAAAGGTCCCAGCACTGATCCCTGAGGAACACCACTTGTCACAGCCCTCCATTCAGAAACACAACCCTCCACTGCTACCCTCTGTCTTCTTTGACCGAGCCAGTTTTGTATCCAATAATTAGTTCTAATAATTTTCACAGCATATTTTCCCTGGTGATTCTACCCTCCCTTTCACCTCCTGATTCATAATTATTTCTGGTGTGTTATTTGCATTGTCTACAGTGAAGACAGATGCAAAATGTCTGTTCAATTTATCCGCTATTCTCTTCTTTTCCATTATTAATTCTCCATTCTTTCTCTCTAGAGGACAAAATCTCACTTGACTTATTTTTTCATTTTTACATAAATGTAGAAATGTTTGCTTTTTTATATATTTCAAGCCATCTTTCTCTCATACTCTAATTTCTCTCATTAATTTTTCAGTCATTTTTTGCTGTTCCTTATATTCTGCCCAATATTCTGACCTGGCACACATCCTTGCAGAATTACATGCTTTTTTCTTTCAAATTGATACTATCATTAACTTCCTTAGTTCGCCACGGATATTGTATTCTTTCCATAGAGTCTTTCTTTTTTCATCAGAATGTATCTATTCTAAGTATGCGGAAATATCTCCTTAAATGCCTGCCGCATCTCTATTGGCCTAGTCCTAACCTAATTTCTCTGTTCCCTTTAACCAGCTCTGTCTTCTTATCCTCCTAATTGCCCTATTTAAGCTTAAAACATTACTCTTAGATCCATTCCTCTCTGCATCAAACTGTGTGTGAAATTCAATCATATTATGATTACTGCTACCTCGGGGCACCTTCACTATGAGGCCATTAATTAATCCTGTCTCATTACACATTATCAGATCTTGTGTAACCTCCTCTCTGGTTCGCTACAGGACGTGCTGCTCTAAGAAGCTGTCCCAAAGACACTCTATGAACTTATCATTTAAGTTACTTTGCGAATCTGATTCATTCAATCTATATGTGAATTAAATTCACCCATGATTATCACCCTAACTTTCTTACAATATTTTTCCCTGTATATCCGCTTCTATAATGTGGGCACTGTCAGTGGGCCTTTAAAACAACCCCACAAGTGATTTCTTACCTTTACTATTTCTCAGTAAGAAGTCTCACAACACTAGGTTAAAGTCCAACAGGTTTATTTGGCATCACGGGTTTTCGGAGCGCTGCTCCTTCATCAGGTGAGTGAATCCACTCACCTGATGAAGGAGCAGCGCTTCGAAAGCTCATGATGCCAAATAAACCTGTTAGACTTTATCATGGTGTTGTGAGACTTCTTACTGTGCCCACCCCAGTCCAACGCCGGCATCTCCACATCATTACTTTTCTCATCTCTACCCAAAATGATAATACATCTTGATCTCCAGAACAAAGGTAATCTTTCTCTCTGTTGCTACCCTTCCATTTTTCCTAGCTTCCAGTACTTCTTAAATGTCATGTACCCTTGAATAGTCAGGACTTTGTCATTCAATGGTCATGCCTCTGTCATGGCTATTGGATCATAGATATTTACTTATATTTGTATTGCCAATGCTATGTGCATTCAAATACAGAGCCTTAAGTCCTGTCTTTTTACTATTTTTGTACCCTCTTGCTTTATGAGATGGTTCACTCTCAGGTTTGTACACTTTGACCCTTCTTGCCATGCTCTGATCGTCATTTCCCTTACTCCTACTTTGCTCTCTTGCCTTGTCTCCTCTATTCAATTTATTGCATCTTCCCAAATTTAATACCTCACCCCCACTCTTACTCTTTAGTTTAAAACTCTCTCTACCACACTCATTAAATGAACCATCAGAACACTCATCCGAGCAGTGATCAGGTGAAGACCACCCCAACAATAACAGGTCCAACATTCCCCAGTCCTTGTGCCAGCGCCCCATGAATTGAAACCCATTTCTCCCACACTAATCTTTGAGCCATGCATTTAACTCTCCAATCTGATTTACTCTACAAAATTTGCTTGTGGTTCAGATGGTAATCCAGAGATTATTACCTTTGAGGTTCTGCTTTTTAATTTAGTTGCTTATACATCTTCGGCAGAACCTCTATCTTAGTTATACTTATGCCATGGTACCTACATGGACCATGACCATTACAAATTCCTCTCCAACCCCGGCATCGCAGTCGTCTGGATTCTTGCTCTTGGCTGCAGAGAACTATTGCCCATTATACTGTCCACAATTACCATTACATTCCTATTACCATCTCCCCACCCTCTCTCCACCTCCCCCCTGCCCCCCCCACCCCCCACCCCCCTTGAATGGCTTCCTGTATTTTGATTCAGCATTACTTGTTTTTGCACTAAAGACTTCCATTTAAGAAGCCCAAGGTCCAATTTGCGTTGTTAGCCATTCCCTTAATATTATTACAGTTATGAGGTAAATAAGAATGTTACGTTTTGGGGTTTTGTCTCTAATTTAACATGAAATGAAAGGATTCATGTGGCCTGTTCTAATGTCTGCTTGACAGAAAATCTGGATGGTCTTATTGTTAAAGATTAAAGGGGGCCCAAACCATTTTACTAGCAAGAAGGGGTAAGGTGTTTATACTTGGAGATAATGGCAGAAGTCTGTGTTCTAACAGTGAGTAGACTCTGAGTCTCCAAAACCCCAGAAAAGTGCTGAGAATGTCTGGTTGTAAACAGTATTGTTTTAAACTGCCCATTTACTTGCAAGATAAAAGAGAGTTGGGGATCTCAAGGATAACTAATTAGCATTTCCACCTAGATACACAGCCCACGTGATTCATGTTGCCATGAAGATGGGTTTTGAGAGAAGAAGGGTTTCTAAGATGTCCCTGAAAGTCGATCCGGAAAAGGGAGAACATTTATAGACAACTTGGCTCTATGGTTCATCGTGTAGGAATGTGGGCAGGAACTCACACTCAAGTTGAAAATACCAAGTTCATGAGCAGTTAAAATGAGGCTAGTAGATTTGTGTAGTCTGCATTAAAGGGAGAATCTTCGTAGAAAACAATCTCACTGTGAAAGATAATTCTAAGATTGTATGTGAGATTCTAAGATTCCAGATTGAGATCGGAAAAGGAAAAAAATAAACCCTGGGGAGCTAAGAATCACTTTGGGTTGGTTCTAGGAGAGCTGACTCATTAGCCAAAATCCAGCCCTTAATTTTCCAACTTCAAAAGATACGTTTAATAAATAAGATCTCATGATTTATTCCTTCTTTTTAAAGAACAGTCTATTTACATAAACAATTGTGGCAGCTTAGTTCACAGATACTTTGCGAAAATAAGAATGTATGTTCTATCTGTTTTTAGATCCTGCATCTTTGTTTACATTGGTGGCTATATTTCTGCTTTTACAGCAACACAAAGCAAACTAATGTCAAATGGGCATTTGTACAAAACCAATTATGAACACGGAGTCAGGTATCATGATTTCATTATCAAATGTACTAAATCTAAGAGGCGATCTCCAGTAAAAAGCTTCACATTGTCTCATATGCGTACTGGGTGCAGCTTGATCTGTACCCAAGCTCATAAGGTACATCTGGATGACCAGAAAACTTCTTCATCTTCTCTTTTAAAAAAAACCATAATTAACACAAATCATTTCTTCTTCATGAGGCTCCATCCTGGTCCAGATGAGAGTTTTAGGTGCCATGAACAAATCCCCACAGGTCAGTTGTAAAGGCAGTAGTGAATGGACAGGAGAAACAGACATTTTATTTTCTGCTCACTATCAGTCCATTTGAGTGGAAACAGGGTACAAAGGAGAGAAAAATCATCCCCTCTAAACCAGGATGCTTCTTCTCAGTTTTTTTTGTTTATTAGTATCACAAGTAGGCTTACATTAACACTGCAATGAAGTTACTGCAAAAATCCCCTAGTCGCCACACTCTGGTGCCTGTTCAGGTACACTGAGGGAGCATGGCCAATGCACCTAACCAGCACGTCTTTCAGACTGTGGGAGGAAACCGGAGCACCCGGAGGAAACCCACGTGGACATGGGGAGAACATGCAGACTCTGCACAGACGGTGACCCAAGCCAGGAATCGAACCCACGTCCCTGACACTGTGAGGCAGCAATGCTAACCACTGTGTCACTGTGCACAATGTGAACACAGTTGTAAAGACCTGCCTCTGAGTTGAAAGTCCAAGATGAGCATAATTCAATCCAGTCACCATTTATAACTCTAGTATCTCAAATACTTCATCCAAGTAAACATTTTGATGAAGGTGCCTTAGATAAGCGAGATATATGCTATCGACCTTTAGTTAACTGATGCAGTTTGTTATTGAAGTAAAATATCAGTGTTATATATGAATTTGTTCATGTTGTCACAGATTAGGTTTCTTATCAGACATCAATGGCCATGAACTTCTACGGGGGTTCTTCCAGTTTATGTTTCTTATGTCATTGTTCTCGTGGAGATTGAAAGAACTCCTGTTGAAGTTCAGGCCAGTGTATAATAAATATAGTTTAAAAAGCAGCTGAAAAAACATGCCATGTGCAGTCATATCCACAAGGTGGTGCTGTAAATATAATAAGTTGCTGACATGTTTTCGGGATGCTTGAGACTGCATAATTTTATGTATTTATACTTCTTAGATACCTTGTGTTTCTTCATAGAATCTCTACAGTGCAGAGGAGACCAAGCGGCCAATTGAGCCTGCACTGACAATAATCCCACCCAGGCCCTATCCCCGTAACCCCACGTATTTACCCTCAGGGGCAATTTAGTTTGGCCAATCGACCTAACCCACACACCTTTGGAGTGTGGGAGGAAACCGGAGCACCCGGAGAAAACTCACGGTTCATTATCTTTGATTAAATGTTTTGTTAACACAGATTCCACTCAAAAATGCACATTTGTATCATGGCTTTTGACCATTCCCTCCTTCTTATCCCCCGTCCCTTCGATTTCAGCAATGTCAGCCATTCCTTCAGCCATTCTGTCCCCAACCTCTCAAACTTTCCCTTTCAGCATTTTTGTCCCATTACTATTCCCTTACTTCAAAGGCTCCTATTCACATTTCTTTTCAGTTGTGCTTTCAGATCCCAATCCCTCCTCCTCTTCACCTTCCTGCTTCACACACACTTGTTGAATAGCCTTATAAAGTGGTCTGAGATATTTCTCTGTCAGTCAATGGGATAAGTGTCAATTCATATTGGTACCTAACAGTTAGATACTTTCTACAACAACATGCAGGGGAACAAGTTCACGGGGATATTTACATCTATCACAGAACCAGCAACAATAATGATCGGGGAGTGAGGGAGAAGTTGAGCCAGGGTGAAAGATGCTGAGCTTTGTTTGGAGGTGAGGGGGGTAAAAGCATTTATAGGGGAATGAAGGGAGTGAACTGTCAGAGGGTGAACACTACTGGGGGCGGTGGGGGGTGGTGATGGGGGCCAAGGTTAGCACTGTCAGTGAGAGGAGCTTGTGCAGTGTTGGGGTTGACAGCTCTATTTAAAATAACTTAAATCACTGAACTGAAGGAAGACCTTTATGGGCATGTCTTCATTTCAGGATTTGAAAAGGGGGCATGATTGTGAAGGAATTACTCTTGACAATTGGCCGCTTGACTGTATTCACCCCTGCATCCCTGCTGGAGCTGGCACCAGTAAGTGCAAAGGCTTTAGCATAAAATGGTAGGTGGGTGGATTGCATTTTACTCTCTCTGTCACTGACTGAAAGAACTTCACTGTACCGCAAGCCCACAGATAACCTCATGATGCTCCCACTTCTCCAGCTTCCACCCTAAACACGTTAAAGAAGCCATCCCCTACGGACAAGCTCTCCGTATACACAGGGTCTGCTCAGATGAGGAGGATCGCAACAGACACCTCCAGACGCTGAAAGATGCCCTCATAAGAACAGGATATGGCGCTCGACTCATCGATCGACAGTTCCGACGCACCACAGTGAAAAACTGCACCGACCTCCTCAGGAGACAAACACGGGACACGGCGGACAGAGCACCCTTTGTCGTCCAGTACTTCCCCGGAGCGGAGAAGCTACGACATCTTCTCCGGAGCCTTCAACATGTCATTGATGAAGACGAACATCTCCCCAAGGCCATTCCCACACCCCCACTTCTTGCCTTCAAACAACCGCACAACCTCAAACAGACCATTGTCCGCAGCAAACTACCCAGCCTTCAAGAGAACAGTGACCACGACACCACACAACCCTGCCACAGCAACCTCTGCAAGACGTGCCGGATCATCGACACGGATGCCTTCATCTCACGTGAGAACACCATCCACTAGGTACACGGTACATACACTTGCAACTCGGCCAATGTTGTCTACCTGATACGCTGCAGGAAAGGATGTCCCAAGGCATGATACATTGGGGAGACCATGCAGACACTACGACAACGGATGAATGAACACCGCTTGACAATCACCAGGCAAGAGTGTTCTTTCTCTTCCTGTTGGGGAACACTTCAGCAGTCATGGGCATTCGGCCTCTGATCTTCGGGTAAGCGTTCTCCAAGGCGGCCTTCACGACACACGACAACACAGAATCGCTGAGCAGAGACTGATAGCCAAGTTCCACACACATGAGGACGGCCTCAACCGGGATCTTGGGTTCATGTCACACTATCTGTAACCCTCATGACTTGCCTGGGCTTGCAAAATCTCACTAACTGTCCTGGCTGGAGACAATACACATCTCTGTAACCTGTGCTTAACCCTCTCTCCACTCACATTGTTTGTACTTTTAAGACTTGATTACCTGTAAAGACTCGCATTCCAACCATTATTTTGTAAATTGAGTTTGTGTCTTTATATGCCCTGTTTGTGAACAGAACTCCCACTCACCTGATGAAGAGGCAAGGCTCCGAAAGCTAGTGACTTCTGCTACCAAATAAACCTGTTCGACTTTAACCTGGTGTTTTGAGACTTCTTACTGTGTTTACCCCAGTCCAACACCGGCATCTTCACATCATGAAAGAACTGGGCCAATATATGAAACAACCATCATTTTTAAAGTTTATTTATTAGTCACAAGTAGGCTTACATTAACACTTCAATGAAGTTACTGTGAAAATCCCCTACTCGGCACACTCTGGCACCTGTTCGGGTAAACTGAGGGAGAATTTTAACATGGCCAATTAACGTAACCAGCACGTCTTTTGGACTGTGGGAGGAAACCAGAGCACCCGGAGGAAACCCACACAGACGCAGGGAGATTGTGCAGACTCCGCACGGACAGTGACTCACGCCGGGAATCGAACCCAGATCCCTGGTGCTGTGAGGCAGCAGTGCTAACCACTGTGCCACCGTGCCACCACTCAGGCGCACCGGCCAATATTGCACACACTTGATGCAGCTGACAGCCAAATGTGACTTTGGTGAAGGCGAACAGGTCAAAAAGGAAGTAAAAACACAAATCATCGAAGGTGTCTCTCCAACCAACTACGCCCGGAGAGAGATAGAAAGCTGTCAGGGTTGTTGGAGCCAGCAAGGTCATTAGTGATTTCCGAATCCAGAGATACTGAAGCTCAGGCTGAGAAACAAGTTCAACTCCTGTGAACACTGTTCATTGCTCACATGTAAGGTAGCCACCTGCAAAGCAAAAATCACAATCCCACAAACACAGCTGCGACATATCCAAACAATGCTTCCATTGTGGCTGTGCTTACCAACCCCGGACACTGTGTCCTGCTCCCAGTAAACAGTGCAAAGTCTGTGAAAACTTTGCTCATGTTTGTCATTCATCACTGAAATCAACTAGCAACAGAAGGGCACTATGTAGGCGTACCACAGCAAAAGGGCAAGTGAACAGGCAGCACAGGCAGATGATCCAGAACATACTTTTGTACTCTTTCCAAACACAGCAACCAGCCACGTGTGACAGTGAGCATTGGCTGCTCGGGTATAAATGCTTTCATAGAAACAGGAGCATCAATGTCATGGACATCAGGATTGCCCCATTCTCTGAAAATCAGCAAATGCAAAAATATTCACTGACAACAGTGACAACCCCCTGAAAATTCACAGGACTTCTGAAAGACCAATCTTATTTAAAGACACAGGAACAAAGGTTGTATTTTCTGTCATATCTGGAGAACGTGACACACTTGTCAGTTTTCACAACAACACATGATTGCCGATTCCAGCAACATTCTTGAATTGCATGTTGACCACTTCACTGGCATCGACAAACTGAAAGGTGTTACCTGCAAGTTGCATGTTGATCCCAAAGTGCCCCCAGTAGTGCATCACTGGTGGCAAACCATTTCTATGTCAGGAAGCAGACAGCATCTACTTGACTTAGAAATGATTGAGAAAGTTGGGGATGACCCTACCTCTTAGGATTAAGCTATAAAGGTGGCCAAGACACCTAAGAGTTTAAACCAGATTGGAACCTGCGCTGATATGCTGTTACCAAACCAAGCTTAACAACCAGAAAGATACTTGCCATCGATGATGGCATAGGAAAAATGCAAGGTGCTAAACATTTCAATAAACTTGACCCTAACGTAGGATACCATCAAACTGAGCTTGCAGAAGAATCAAGATATTTTACAGTATTCAGTACTCACATTAGACTTATTCAGTACAAGAGACAAGCTCACCTTGAACAAAAACAAATATCTGAGTCAGAATCAAATTCTTTAGTCATGCATTTGATGGTGAAGGAGTATCACCTGATCCACAGAAGGTTGAAGCCATTGTAAGTGTTGTGTGGATGCTACAAATATGCAGGAAGTCCAGAGTCTGCTGAGACTCAATAGATTTAGTTGCCTCATTCCTGACCTCACTACACGATCTTCCCCCTTCGTGGTCTGACAAATGAGACCACCAAGTAGGAGTGGGAATACATCACACAGACAAGCTGAACATCAGATCAAACATCAGTTATCAGCAAGTTACATAAATGCCTACTTTGACCCTGAGAAGATCAGCCAATTAGTTGTGGATGCAAACCCAGATGGTTTAGGTGTGGTTCTCATGCAAAGACAAAGCAAGGAACCCATCAATTGTTGTGATGACATGTTCACTGCTACATTATTCACAGTAAGAAGTCTCACAACACCAGGTTAAAGTCCAACAGGTTTATTTGGTAGCAAATACCATAAGCTTTCGGAGCACAGCTCCTTCGTCAGATGGAGTGGATATCTGTTCTCCAACAGTGCACAGACACAGAAATCAAGTTACAGAATACTAATTAGAATGCAAATCTCTACAGCCAGCCAGGTCTTAAAGGTACAGACAATGTGGGTGGAGGGAGCATTCAACACAGGTTAAAGAGATGTGTATTGTCTCCAGACAGAACAGCTAGTGAGATTCTGCAAGATCAGGGGGAAAGCTGTGGGGGTTACTGATAATGTGACATAAATCCAACATTCCGGTTTAGGCCGTCCTCATGTGTGCGGAACTTGGCTATCAGTTTCTGCTCAGCGACTCTGCGCTGTCATGTGTCGTGAAGGCCGCCTTGGAGAACGCTTACCTGAAGATCCAAGGCTGAATGCCCGTGACTGCTGAAGTGCTCCCCCACAGGAAGAGAACAGTCTTGCCTGGTGATTGTCGAGCGGTGTTCATTCATCCGTTGCCGTAGCGTCTGCATGGTTTCCCCAATGTACCATGCCTCGGGACATCCTTTCCTGCATCAGGTAGACAACGTTGGCCGAGTTGCAAGAGTAGGTGCCGTGTACCTGGTAGATGGTGTTCTCACGTGAGATGATGGCATCCGTGTCGATGATCCGGCACGTCTTGCAGAGGTTGCTGTGGCAGGGTTGTGTGGTGTCGTGGTCACTGTTCTCTTGAAGGCTGGGTAGTTTGCTGCGGACAATGGTCTGTTTGAAGGCAAGAAGTGGGGGTGTGGGGATGGCCTTGGTCCCGAGGCATGGTACATTGGGGAAACCATGCAGACGCTACGACAACGGATGAATGAACACCGCTCGACAATCACCAGGCAAGACTGTTCTCTTCCTGTGGGGGAGCACTTCAGCAGTCACGGGCATTCAGCCTTGGATCTTCAGGTAAGCGTTCTCCAAGGCGGCCTTCACGACACATGACAGCGCAGAGTCGCTGAGCAGAAACTGATAGCCAAGTTCCGCACACATGAGGACGGCCTAAACCGGGATGTTGGATTTATGGCACATTATCAGTAACCCCCACAGCTTTCCCCCTGATCTTGCAGAATCTCACTAGCTGTTCTGTCTGGAGACAATACACATCTCTTTAACCTGTGTTGAATGCTCCCTCCACCCACATTGTGTGTACCTTTAAGACCTGGCTGGCTGTAGAGATTTGCATTCTAATCAGTATTCTGTAACTTGATTTCTGTGTCTGTGCACTGTTGGAGAACACATATCCACTCCATCTGACGAAGGAGCTGTGCTCCGAAAGGTTATGGTATTTGCTACCAAATAAACCTGTTGGACTTTAACCTGGTGTTGTGAGACTTCTTACTGTGCTTACCCCAGTCCAACGCCGGCATCTCCACATCCTGACATTATTCACAGAGAAGCGCTCTCAATCACATGGAGTATCATACATTTTCATCTATGTTTGTGAGGAAGCGAGTTTGAAGTTATAATCAATCATAGGCCATTTGCAAGCTTGTTAAAATGTCCAATTCGCAAGCCACCTACTTGAATAGCGCATTGGATAGAGTTCCACGTTGATTATCAATCATTCAACTCAGTGGACTATCTTTTGCAACATCCATTGTCGATAGTCAGCCCTACTAGTTGTAAGGAAAAGGTTGCTGAACAACATTTTAATTATGTAAGAATAAATGCAATGCCAAAGCCACTAAAGCTAACTGTCATCAAAGCAACTGCAAAACAGGATGAAGCCTGAAAACTATGTATGAGGCAATGGAACCACAAAACTGGGATGATTTGAGGAAAAGAGCATCTAAAATGGAAATAGCACACAATTTGCAAGGTCATCATGATATTCGAAATGAGTTCACCATGACAACCACATCTGATTTTGTGTCATACAATTGCATTGTCATTCCACAATCATCGTGGGAATGTATTGTTGACAAAGCACATGACAGTCACCAGGGAATTGTCAAAATCAGACAATTCCTCAGAGAAATTATATTGTTCCTGGGAATTGACCAAATAGTAGAACATAAAATAAATCAGCATTTGCCATGTCAAGCAATCACAATGTCAAATCTCCATGATCCTCTCAAGAATTATCTCCAGAACTATGGACTGAGATTGGTGTTGACTTTAAAGAACATAAGAACTAGGAGCAGGAGTAGGCCATCTGGCCCCTCGAGCCTGCTCCGCCATTCAATAAGATCATGGCTGATCTTTTTGTGGATTCACCTCCACTTACCCGCCTGCTCACCATAACCCTTAATTCCTTTACTGTTCAAAAATGTATCTATCCTTGCCTTAAAAACATTCAATGGGGTAGCCTCAACTGCTTCACTGGGCAGGGAATTCCACAGATTCACAACCCTTTGTGTGAAGACGATCCTCCTCAACTCAGTCCTAAATCGGCTTCTCCTTATTTTGAGGCTATGCCCCCTAGTTCTAGTTTCACCCGCCAGTGGAAACAACTTCCCTGCTTCTATCTTATCTATTCCCTTCATAATCTTATATGTTTCTATAAATTCTCCCCTCATTCTCCTGAATTCCAAAGCGTATAGGCCCAGTCTACTCAGTCTCTCCTCATAAGTCAACTCTCTCAACTCCAGAATCAACCTAGTGAATCTCCTCTGCATCCCCTCCAGTGCCAGTAGATCCTTTCTCAAGTAAGCAGACCAAAACTGTACACAGTACTCCAGGTGTGGCCTCACCAGCCCCTTATACAGCTGCAACATAATCTCACTGTTGTTAAACTCCATCCCTCTAGCAATGAAGGACAAAATTCCATTTGCCTCCTTAATTACCTGCTGCACCTGCAGACCAACTCCTTGAGATTCCTGCACAAGGACACCCAGGTCCCTCTGCACAGCAGCATGCTGCAATTTTTTACCATTTAAATAATAGTCCATTTTGCTGTTATTCCTACCAAAATGGATGACCTCACATTTACCAACACTGTACTCCATTTGCCAGACGCTCGCCCATTCACTTTGATTATCTATATCCCTTTGCAGACTTTCAGCGTCCTCTGCACACTTTGCTCTTTCACTCATCTTAGTGTCATCTGCGAATTTTGACACACTATACTTGGTCCCCAACTCCAAATCATCTATGTAGACTTTGCAGGCTTGTGAATTGGTAAAAACCTATTTGTTGTCACTGATGGCTGCAGCAGATTCCAAGTTGTTGAAATAGTCACGTCAACTTCAATGAAAGCAGTCATCCCAAAGCTTGGCCAGACCTTCCCCCTGTTTGGAATTCCTCAAACGGTGAGAAGTGACAATGGACCCCATTCAGTAAAGTTGTGAATGGCCTAGGTTTCACTGATCAAAAGATCACACTTCATTGGCTAAGAGCTAATGGGGAAGTTGAGAGATTTATGTGTACCTTGAGTAAAGTGGTCCATCCAGGTACAACTGAGAACAATTAAGTCATGGGAGCAAAAGCTGCTTTGCTTTCTCTGCACAGAGCGACTCCTCACTCAACTCTGGAAAGCCTCCAGCTACACTTATCTTTGGACAACCAAGGTGCAGACCTTTTCCTGAGCTACCCTGCAGAGTCTAATGATCAACATTGATGCGAACGGGATCGAGTACCAACAATCGAATAAGAGAAAATGCAGAATAAAACATGAAACATAATGAATAAAACATAGTTGTTGACATTTTCCTTTCTGCCATATTTTCCTTCTCAGTGCAGAAACCCCAGGAGATGTTGAAGTATTGATGTCACGATGTTTAGCATTATTCTGGGCCGACTCATCATTTGCCACAAGTTGTTCTCACACCAAATTGGATTTATGCCATTTTACATGTTGAAGTGTTTATTAATTTTTAGGTCCTATAATAAAAAGGAGTGTGGATGAAATGAACTATTTAAGCATCAAGTCTCATTTTAAAATTTGTATAAATTGGATTCAAATGGAGGCCATCAACTAAAAAAAAATAAATGCATCGCATATTAGAATGCTCCATTAAATCCCTGTTGCTGAGTGGGAAATGCAATTTATTTTTACTCAGTTATTTTTCTCTGCCCCAAAGGTATTATAAGCATTCTAGTTTGGAATGTGCAAGCTTGTCAGAACTAAATAAACATTAGTTTGCTTTTGCTAGAGAATTGTTGATGTGTATGATGCTCAAAATGATCATCCTGCCTTTGATTGCTTCAAGTGCCATTTCAGGTAATTGCAAACCATGCCAGTTTTGTAGCGCATCAAAAGCAATGAGGTTTTCTTTGCGAGGTAGGGTGGTGGTTGGTAACCCATACAATTCTGCTCATATAGGATTTTAATGTGGCTGCTGATCAATCCCTCCAAAAGGAACCAGAAAGCATTTTTATCCCCAGCACTGCCATTGTATCTATGCATACATACACGCACACACACACATTCTGCTGCCTCACTGCGCCAGGGACCCAAGTTCGATTCCCGGCTTGGGACACTGTCTGTGCAGAGTCTGCACGTTCTCCCCGTGTCTGCTTGGGTTTCGTCCGGATGCTCCAGTTTCCTCCCACAGTCCAAAAGGTGACCTGGTTGGGTGCATTGGCCATGCTAAATTCTCCCTCAGCCTACCCAAACAGGCACCGGAGTGTGGCGACTAGGGGATTTTCACAGTAACTTCATTGCAGTGTGAATTTAAGCCTACCTGTGACACTAATGAATAAATAATCATGTGTCAACAAGAATTGATACAAGAATTAATAGCAAAAACAGTCTGGTATGCTGTTAATATGCCATCATAGATCAGATACTGCTCATTCATCTGAGCAGGGGGAGTGCAGAAAGATTCCCTGGGGTAGGCTGTCTGAAGGGCGGCTGTCCGAAGGGCGGCACGGTAGCACAGTGGTTAGCACTGCTGCTTCACAGCTCCAGGGTCCCGGGTTCGATTCCCGGCTCGGGTCACTGTCTTTGTGGAGTTTGCACATTCTCCTCGTGTCTGCGTGGGTTTGCTCCGGTTTCCTCCCACAGTCCAAAGATGTGCGGGTTAGGTTGATTGGCCAGGTTAAAAAAATTGCCCCTTAGAGTCCTGGGATGCGTAGGTTAGAGGGATTAATGGGTAAAATATGTGGGAGTAGGGCCTGGGTGGGATTGTGGTCGGTGCAGACTCGATGGGCCGAATGGCCTCCTTCTGCACTGTAGGGTTTCTATGATTTCTATGAAGAGCAGTAATGGGACTTCATTGGTTTCTGAGCCCTGGCATTCTGGCATGAAGCCCAGTAACCTGGTCCTATTTCCATTTATATCTCTGACTTACTAGTTTGTTCCATTTGAATTTTATGGAGGTTTGGAAAGAGCTTCTCTTACTGCTGTCACTTCAATTGATAGATAAATCGGAAAACCCTGCTAAAATCAAGATATACTGCATGCAAATCGACAAAAATATTCTTACGCATAGTTCTAGTAGTAGTTTCATTGGCCCTGGGTTTCCACTTCCTGGGGAGTTGTACTCCGGAGTTACCCCAGAAGATGTGCTGGAGTACCCCTCGCAGACTGCACAGGAATTGCCTGGGCAGTTTACACTTCTGTTGGACAATTAACCTGCATCTGGAACAATCTGATACTCCAATTTAAATCAGACATTTTGGATGCTTCCAACTCTTTTCGCAGAATAGGAAAAGCGAGAAGGATTAAAATGACTTCTAACTCCAGGGTAACTATGATATTGACCCTCCCAATGGATCCCCAACTACCCCCTCGACCAGTTCCCCCCCCCACTACCTGCCAACTAGCTGACACCCTCCACAACCTGCCACACCCCAACTACCCTCCTGATAACCTGAGGCACCCCCACCTCCCAACCACCCCTGACTACCCTCACCCCCTGACCACCAGCAACCCTGACCACCCAAATCACCCTGACCTCCCAATCCCTCTCAACCACCTGATAACCCCCAACCAAATGAGCCGCCGACTTACACCCACCTCCCAATCATCCCGCAACCGACCACCTGACCCTGTGATTACCTGATTCCCCCCCAACACACCTGACCACTCGACCCCGTCTGACCACTGAACACCCCCCCAAGACCCAACTCCCCCTGACCACTTGACTCCTTCCACTGCCTCCCCCTCCACCTTCCCCACCACCAACCACCCTAACCCCTGACCCACTTACTTTCTCCCTAACTTACCCACTTTACAGCAGCTAGTGCCGAGAAAGGGGAGTGTGGCTTTACTTCCCCACGATGCTGCCGTCCTGCACTAGAGGAGTCTGGCATTGCAGCCCTGAACATTTCTCACCCTATCTGTTGACCCAGGCCTAGTGAGAAATGTACAGCTCCTGATCTAAATAATGAAAAAGGAGCGGAGTGGTATCTGACATTTGGGCCATTATAATCTTGACCACTGATATGTGGTAGTCCTTCATAGCCAGGGATAAGATTCAATTTCCTGCAGATCACTTTAGGTACATCTTTGAAAGATACAATGCAAACTGCCCAAACATCCTGAGGTGCATGGGGATTGCAGGAGGGACATCCCAATCACAATGCTTGGAAAGCACCTTCATTTTGAAATATCTTCCTTTTAACAGCACGTTGGCACAGTGGACAGCACTGCTGCCTCACAGCGCCAGGGACCCGGGTTCAATTCCAGCCTCAGATCACTATCTGTGTAGAGTTTGCACATTCTCCCCGTATCTGCATGTGTTTCCTACAGGTGCTCCGGTTTCGTTCAACAGTCCAAAGATGTGTGGGTTAGGTTGATTGGCTATGCTAAATTGACCCTAGTGTCAGGGGGATTAGTAGGGTAAATATGTGGAGTTGTGGGAATGGGGCCTGAGTGGGATTGTGGTCGGTGCAGATTCGATGGGCCAAATGGCCTCCTCCTGCACTGTAGGTATTCTATGATTCTATCATTCTAATCAAGAATGAGTTTCCTTTGTAAATTGCTAAGCTGCTTTAGAAGTTGGTAAAATGCATACTGACACCTATTTTCTCCAAGCTATTGAAAATCATGCAAACTAGATTGTGAAACTGTAACTGCCTAAACAGAAGAGCCTGGCTGATACAATTGTGAGGTTAAATGAATGTACAAGAAAAAGCCATTAGCGCCCACAACTCTCAATATACTAGTGCTTGCTGCTGTAGATATTGTTTTACAAGCTACGAACCATTAATGCAGGCCGTCCCACTTTCAGTACCCAGGAGATTCAATGGAGTTGTTCTGCTATTAATCCCTACCAATTTCTCAGCTTCAATTACCTCAACATTTAACCAAGCTCATTCCAAATCAGAAAAGGATCTACAGCTATACCTTACAAGGGGCAGGTTTATTGGACACAATCAAGGGCGTTTCTAACCTTTACCCAGTCAGGGACAGGCACCTCAGCAACCCTACTCATGCCTAAATTCTGCCTGATGCAATTTTCAAATGGGTTTGTAAATGGGTAAGGAGCCACCCACCTAAAACAACAGGAGAGAAGAACCTCCCTATGGGTGCTCGAGGGCCCCAGGCTTCCACCTTGAGATAGAGAGACAACTGGGGGTGCAGAAGCCACTCCGCGGTCTGGTACTGACACTCGTGGATGCCCACAAGTGCCTGGACCATGGAGTTCACACCCTCCACCATGGAGTTCATGCCCTGCAGAAGTCCTGCACCAAGGTCTCCACTGCAACATCACCCTCGCAGTGTTGATCTGGCTGCCTCGGCGTGATGACACAATCTTCGTTGGGACTCCTCCTGTCGGCCTTTTCAATCTGAGGAGTAATGTTCCTGACGTTCCCTACTCTGCCTTTGGGGCTTCAGCAACTGTGGGACAACTGAGCCCAGAGGAACGTCACACAACAGGGGTTCATCGGCCACTCTACTCATGCCTAAGTTCTGCCTGATGGAATTTTCAAATGGGTTTGTAAATGGGTAAGAAGCCACTCACCTTAAAACAACAGGAGGGAATAACCTCCCTGTGGCAGAGAGGTAGCAGCCAGCAGTCCTCCGAGTGCTGGCTCTTTGGGACGTCCTTGTGTTCTGCTGTCCCTGCCTCCACTTGCTGTGGATTAGAAAAGTGAGGTGCTCACCAGTTTGTGACCCCAAAGCCTCTCTTCTATTAAGGCCCACCAAGGTGTTTGTCTGTGTGCTGATGGAGGGTGCGACTGAAAACTGTGACACATCTTCCAGGTGTATGTTTGAGAATTCCTCAAGCTGCTGTCCGGGCTGCTGTCTTCTGCCCTACCTATAAGCGGCTCTGCCTGCTACTTGCTGTGCATGCAAGAGAAGCGAAGTGGCATTAATGTATGAAAGCAGCACAACTATGTAAGAGATAGAACACATGTGAGTTTCGCAAGATGGACGATGGGGTTCTGGGTCCTCACTTTAATTTTCACGCCCACCTCCCCCTTGGCACAGGAGCAATCCTCTCCTTCTCAGCAAGTGAGACAGCTTTCTCCTCAAACTCTGTTAGGAGTTTCAACTTGGCCATCCGTCCCGCTGACTGTGCTCCCTCCCAGCAGTTCTGAGATAGCTTTTCCTGCAAGAAGATAGATGGGGAAAGTGTAAGCAGGCATGCAGTAGGTGTGTGTGTGTGAGTGGGTGAGCGAAGATTGATGAGAACAGTGACCTTCCCAGGGTGAGCAGAGGAGGCCATTCATTCTCTTCCCGCACTGCCCTCCCGAGCTCCTGTGCAAGGAGTTGTTGCTTACCAGCGCTGCCATTGCTGCCCGTGCTGGGTTGGCGATCTTGCTGAAGGGTCTCCTCCTCAGCCGAGGGGAAAGAATCCTTAGTCTCGCCTCCTCCACGTTCAGCATTCTGGTCAGGTCTCAGTCTGAAAACATTCGCCTTCCTGGGAGCCACCATCTGCTTTGGGGTGCTATGTAGGTGCTTAAGTGGAGCTCCCAAGTAATTGAAGCACTCAGCCTGAAGGCAGGCCGGACGAACCAGATTCGGTCCACTGCCGAGGTGGCATGAAATCCGAGAAAAAAATTCCTGTCTAAATGGCTAAAGATATGGAGGGGAAAATCACCACCGCCGCCAGTGGGAAACACCCCAGTTTTCCCACTGACTTGATACTTTGCCAAAATATCGGAAAATTCTGCCCCATGGCAGAACTTAACCATCTATTTGTGTTCTGATCAAATACTGGTCTTGCACCTATTGAAACCTGGGACAATGTCTATGTCTATGTTTGCACCAAAGTGCAAAGCACATACCCCCTTCTTTTTTAAAAATTCATTCGTGGGACATGGGTGTCGCTGGCTGGCCCATCCCTAGTTGCCCTTGAGAAGGTGGTGGTGAGCTGCCTTCCCGAATTGCTGCAGTCCATGTGCTGTGGGTTGACCCACAAAGACGTTAGGGAGGGAATTCCAGGATTTTGACCCAGCGACTGCGAAGGAACGGCAATATATTTCCAAGTCAGGATGGTGAGTGGCTTGGAGGGGAACTTGCAGGTGGTGGTGTTCTCATTTACCTGCTGCCCCTGTCCTTCTAGATGGAAGTGGTCATGGGTTTGGAAAGTGCTGTCTAAGAATCTTTGGTGAATTGCTGCAGTGCATCTTGTAGATAATACACACTGCTGCTACTGAGCTTCAATGGTGGAGGGATTGAATGTTTGTAGATGTGGTGCCAATCAAGTGGGCTGCTTTGCCCTGGATGGTGTCAAGCTTCTTGAGTGTTGTTGGAGCTGCACCTGTCCAGGCAAGTGGGGAGTATTCCATCACACTCCTGACTTGTGCCTTGTAGATGGTGGATGGGCTCTGGGGAGTCAGGAGGTGAGTTACTTGCTGCAGTACTCTGAGCCTCTGACCTGCTTTTGTAGCCATTGTGTTTATGTGGTGAGTCCAGTTGAGTTTCTGCTCAATGGTAACCCCAAGGGTGTTGACAGTGGGGGATTCAGTGATGTTACATCATGGAATGCTAAGGGACAGTGGTTAGAGTGTCTCTTATTGGTGATGGTCATTGCCTGGTATTTGCGTGGCGTGAATGTTAGTTGCCACTTGTCAGCCCAAGCCTGGATATTGTCCAGATCTTTTTGCATTTGAACGTGGACTGCTTCAGTATCTGAGGAGTCGCAAATGGTGCTGAACATTATGCAATCATCAGCAAACATCCCCACTTCTGACCTTATGATGGAGGGAAGGTCATTGATGAAGCAGCTGAAGATTGTTGGGCCTAGGACACTACCCTGAGGAACTCCTGCAGAGATGTCCTGGAGCTGAGATGACTGACCCTCCACAACCACAACTATCTTCCTCTGCGCCAGGTATGACTCCAGCCAGTGGAGAGGTTGCTCCCTGACACCCATTGATTCCAGTTTCGCTAGGGCTCCTTGGTGCCACACTCAGTCGAATGCGGCCTTGATGTCAAAGGCTGCCACTCTCACTTCACCTCTGCAATTCAGCTCTTTTGTCCATGTTTGAACCAAGGCTATAATGAGGTCAGGAACTGAGTGACTCTGGCGAAACCCAAACTGGGCATCACTGAGCAAGTTATTGCTGAGCAGGTGCTGCTTGATAGCACTGTTGATAACCCTTTCCATCACTTTACTGATGATCGAGGGTAGACTCGTTGGGCGGTAATTGGCTGGGTTGGATTTGTCCTGCTTTTTGTGTACAGGACATACCTGGGCAATTTTCCACATTGTTGGGTAGATGCCAGTGTTGTAACTGTACTGGAAGAGTTTGGCTAGGAGAGCGGTAAGTTCTGGGGCACAAGTCTTCCGTACTATTGCCAGAATGTTATCGGGGCTGATTGCCTTTTGCAGTATCCAGAGCCTCCAACCGTTTCTTAGTATCACATGGAGTGAACCAAATTGGCTGGAGACTGGCATCTGAGATGTTGGGCACCACTGGAGGAGGCCGTGATGGATCATCCACTCGGCATTTCTGGCTGAAGATTGCTGCGAATACTTCAGCCTTATCTTTTGCACTGATGTTCTGGGCTCCTCCATCATTGAGGATGGGAATATTTGTGCAGCCTCCTCCTCCAGTGAGTTGTTTAATTGTCCACCACCATTCTCGACTGGATGTGGAAAGACTGCAGAGCTTAGATCTGATCTGTTGGTTGTGGGTCACTTAGCTCTGTCTATCATTTGCTGGTTTTGCCATTTGGCATGCAAGTAGTCCTGTTTGGTAGCTTCACCAGGTTGACACCTCATTTTTAGGTGCGCCTGGTGCTGCTCCTGGCATGCCCTCCTGCACTCTCCATTGAACCTGGGTTGATCCCCTGGCTTGATGGTAATGGTCGAGTGGGGGATATGCCAGGCCATGAGGTTGCAGATTGTGCTGGAGTACAATTCTGTTGCTGTTGATGGCCTACAGCACCTCATGGATGCCCAGTCTTGAGTTGCTAGATCGGTTCAAAGTCTGTCCCATTTAGCATGGTGATAGTGCCACACAACACGATGGAGGTTATTCTCAATGTGAAGGTGGGACTTTGTCTCCATAAGGACTGTGCGGTGGTCACTCTTATTGACACTGTCATGGTGAGGTGTATCTGCAGCCGGCAGATTGGTAAGGATGAGGTCAAATATGTTATTTCCTCTTGTTGGTTCCTTCACCACCTGCTGCTGACCCAGTCCAGCAGTTATATCCTTTAGGACCCGACCAGCTCGATCAGTAGTGCTGCTGCTGAGCCACTTTTGGTGGTGGACAGTGAAATCCCCCCTCCAGAGTACATTTTGTGCCCTTGCCACCCTCAGTGCTTCCTCCAAGTGTTGTTCAACATGGAGGAGCATGGATTCGTCAGCCGAAGGAGGACAGTACATGGTAACAAGTAAGAGGTTTCCTTGCACATGTTTAACCTGAAGCCATGAGACTTCATGGGGTCCAGAGTCAATGTTAAGGACCCCCAGGGCAACTCCCTCCTGACTGTATACCACTGTGCCACCACCTCTGCTGTGTCTGTCCTGCCGGTGGGACAGGACTTATCCAGCGATGGTAATGGTGGTGTCTGGGGCGTTATCTGTAAGGTATGATTCCGTGAGAATGACTATGTCAGGCTGTTACTTGACTAGTCGGTGAGACAGCTCTCCCAATTTTGGCACTAGCCCCCAGATGTTAGTAAGGAGGACTTTGCAGGGTCGACAGGGCTGTTTGTTTTGCCGTTGTCTTTTTCGGTGCCTAGGTCGATGCCAGGTGGTCTGTCTGGTTTCATCTCTTTGTTGAGACTTTGTAGCGATTGTTACAATTGACTGGCTTGCTGGACCATTTCAGAGGGCAGTTAAGAGTCAGCCACATTGCTATGGCTCTGGAGTCACATGTAAGCCAGATCAGGTAAGGACGGCAGATTTCCTTCCCTAAAGGACATTAGTGAACCAGATGGGTTTTTTCGACAATCGACAATGGTTTCATGGTCATCAGTAGATTCTTAATTCCAGATATTTTTTATTGAATTCAAATTGCACCATCTGCCATGGTGCGATTCGAACCCGGGTCCCAGGAACATTATCTGGATTTCTGGATTAATAGTCGAGCAATAATACCACTCGGCCATCGCCTCCCACCTTCTCCAGATGCATAAAGGCCAGCAGTACTGCAGGACTGTACTAGGATATATAAAGGTCATCAAGTTTTCGCAGAAACCATAGGGAACATCAGTGTGTGTGAATCCAGCTGTTAACTTAATGTGAAAGAGCTTCAGAACTTGTTCAGACCTGCAGTGCTGATGAATTATGAGTCTTTCACTCATACGAACAACAGTGGTTACATGGCATACTTGGGGTGAGAATTAGTAATGACCGCCACCATCTGTTTTGCATTGTTGATTTTTTTTTGACAGCTTGACAAAGTCATATACGATAAAGTGTTGGATAATTTGGAAAGCTAAATTTATTCCTAGAACTATCTGAAGCCCTGTGCTGGCAAAATAAACATATGCACGGTAAATACTAAACAAATTATCTATCAGTAGAGTATACTTGTGCAATTCAAGTCTAACTTGACCTGTGTTTTCAAAAGAACAATTTTTGTAAAAGAATATATGATCAAAACATTGAAAATATATGTTAGTCAAAGAAATTTGCATTTAAACTTCTTCAGATATTACCCAGGAGGGAAGAATTTCCATTGCAAAGTACATACGCATTTCCACTCAATCCAGATATTTTTAGAGAAAACATCATTAAATTGCCTCATAAGCTAAAATGGGACGGGGAAGTTAAACAAGAAATACTATGCCTAGTCAGCTCTCTCTCCCTCAAAACTGTATGAACTATGTTATTTCACTCCGAGAAAAGCTTCACTGACCACTTGTCTGCTCCCCAAATTCATTCAATGTCATTAGGTTCTGCTCCTGTCTTGGCTCATCTGCTGCTGAAATCCTCATCCACGCCTTTGTTGCCTCTAGATTTGACTGTTCCAATGCTCTCCCGGTCAGTCTCTCATCTTCCATAAACTTAAGCTATCTGCTGCCTGTGCCTGAACCCACATCAAGTCCTGTTCGTCCATCATTGTCATGTATTCATTGACCTTTACTGACTCTCAGTCTGACAAGGTTTCAATTTTAAAATTCCCATCCTTGTTTTCACATCCTTCCATGGCTTCATTCCTCATCTTCGTAACTTTCACCAGCCTCACAACCCTCTGAGATCCTGCCCACTTCCAATTCTGACTCATCACCCATCTTGGCCGGGATTCCCTCGGCCCACTGCGTTGCATGAGCAGCACAGCGGGCCAGGAGACACCAGAGGAGGGTCTTTAGCGAGGTTCGCTGGTCGCGAATCTCCCAAGCACTTTTTTTTGGGGCAATCAGCTCTGCACTGGAGATTGGAACAGAGCTGATTATCATATGGAAATAACAATTTCCATATGATGAGCAGGCCTGGAATGGTATTCTCCAGGCCCGCTAGTCCCTCCCCTCACCTACCGGGAGAGGTTCCCTCCAGCGGGGTTTACGACTGCTCCCCACTAACGGAGAACAGACGTCCTCACCCCACTAGTGGGGACAAAGGGCTTTGAGGCCCCCAGGAGGGTGGGGCAGGGGGGAGGTGCCACTTGCGCAGTGTCAGCCTGGCAGTGCCAGCCTGGCACTGCCCAAGGGGCAAACTGGCACTGCCCACTGGGCACCTTGGCACTGCCCACCAGGCAGTGGCAGGAGGCAGGGCCAGAGGGGCAGAGCATACTGGGGGCCAGGGCCTATTGGGAGGGATCGGTGTGGGGGGGGACCTGTTGCCACTCTGCACTTGGAGTGTTGGGAGAGGGGGGAGGAGGATGATCGGGCCTGGTCATTGGGGTGGGGGTTGGGGAATAGATCGGAGCTGGCTAGGGATAGATCAGAGCTGGCTGGGGGTAGATCGGAGCTGGCTGAGGGGACTGGCCCAACAGATGAGCGATCGGGGGGTGGGGGAGTTAAGAAGGCCAGCGATCAGGGGGGTTATGGGACTGGCCAATGATCAGAGGCCACAATCAGGAGGCCGGCACTGTGGGGGCCAGTGCACATGCACTGATCTCTGCACTGATAGACCGGTGCATGCGTGATGGTGCGCTCAGCAATATGCTGCCAGCTTTAGGTTTACTTACCAGAGGGAATCACACTGAGGCACTCTGCATTGCACAGAGTGTCGGAGATTCGTTCTGATAAAGACGCCCAAAAAATAGACGGGATATACCCCCATTTTCCCACCCGTTGGGCGCTCAGTTTTGTTTTGGGAGAACCCCAGCCATTATTTTCAAATGAAATTTATACTCTTTTTTAAAAATATGTCACGTAACAATTGTTTTCATTTATTTTAATTTGGTGTCTATGTGAGCAATTCATGAAAATTCCATCTGTAACAACTAAAACCATGTATTCATCAGTTAAAGGAATAAGCTAGACTTTTGAAATCTCTATTGCGCTTGGCACATCTAAGTTGTGTTTCACAAACATTCCCACTCTAGTTTTCTTAGAATATGCCTTATTATATGTGCAACTTTTGATGAAGTACAAGATGGTTTAACATTTTGGATGTGAATTTTTGGCAGACGTAAAGGATCATTCATACTTAAAATTCATACCTTAACTTCGCCATCTCTTAGATACCATAGAATCCCCACAGTATAGAAGGAGGACATTCGGCTCATTGAGCCTACATGGACAACAATCCCACCCAGGCCCTATTCCCGTAACCCCACATATTTACCCTACGAATCCCCCTGACACCAACGGACAAGTTAGCATGGCCAATGCAGCTAACCCACACATTTTTGGACTGTGGTAGGAAACCAGAGCACCCGGAGGAAACCCACGCAGACATGGGGAGAAAATGTAAACTCCATAGAGACAGTGACCCAAGCCAGGAATCGAACCCAGGTCCCTGGCTCTGTGAGGCAGTGTGCTAACCACTGGGCCACTGTGTCGCCCACCAATATATATATCAATATATGTATACCAATATATACATCGTGCATTTCCTGTGTCTATTTGAGGTTACAAAGCTTTGGATGTTTTTTTTCCCATTATCAAATGGTCCTATTAGTAAGGCACTGCAATGACCTGTCCATGTGAATTCTGTCGGTATGTATATATGAATATCAGTTAATGCAGTAAGATTGGATTTTACTTGAAAGAAGAGTGAGCAAAGGTACTGTTGAGAGAGGGTGCTATTCACCTTTCTATAATTACAGAGAAGCAGCTTGAGTTTTGACATATGAGGTTGCATCTAAGTCACACACATCAATGGTTGGGAAGTACGAAAGCAAGTACCATAATGGCTTCTTTTGGCCTATGTGTGAAGATTCAGGGCCAATCTGTGAGTTTGACTGAAGCAAAAACAAAAGGCTCCAGCCCTATAACGAGTAGGAGGGGAGGGAGATGATCTGTCTCACAGCAGACAAGTGTTTATGCCAAAGCCCTAACAAGACTGCTGCAATTGTATAGGCTGTTGGTGAGCTGAAGCACTATGTGCAGTTTTGGTGTCCTTATCTGAGGAAGATATCCTTGCTATAGCAGGAGTGCAGCGAAGGTTTGCCAGGCTAATTCCTGGGATGGCAGGACTGTCATATGAGGAGAGATTAAGTCGGTTAGGATTATATTCATTGGAGTTTAGAACAGTGAGACGGGATCTCATATTAACTTATGAAATTCTAACAGAGTTAGACAGGGTAGAATCAAAAAGAATGTTTTTGATGGTTGGGGAGTCCAGAACTTGGGGTCATAGTTTGAGAATAAAGAGTAAACCTTTTAGGAGTGAGGTGAGGAGAAATTTCTTCACCCAGAGAGAGGTGAATCTGTGGAATTCTCAATCACAGAAAGTAGTTGAGGCCAAAACCTTGTGTGAGTTCAAGAAGGAATTAGATATAACTCTTGGGATGCAGGGGTAAGGCGGGTTCAGTGTATTGAATTTGATGATTGGCCATGATTATAATGAATGGCAGAGCAGGCTCAAAGGGTCAACTCTTGTTTCTGTTTTCTATGTATGTTTGTATGTATCAGCAAAGTGATGAAGGATGTAATTGACAATGCTATCAAGCATTATTACAGTCTTGGTCCAAACATGGACAAGTTTAATTTCATTGTTGAGGTAAAAGTGACTGACCTTTTTAAAAATTCATTCATGGGATGTGGGCATCACTGGCTGGGTCCATCCCTTGTCCATCCCTGAGGGCAACCCTAAGAGTCAGCCATACTGTTGTAGATCTGTAGTCATATGTAGGCCGGAGCAGGTAAAAATGGTGAATTTCCTTCCACAAAGGACATTAGTGAACAGATGGGTTTTAATGACAATCGACAGTGGTTTCGTGGTCATCAGTAGATTTTAATTCCAGATTTTTATTGAATTCAAATTTCACCATCTGCCATGGTGGGATTGGAACCCAGGTCCCCAGAGCATTACTCTGGGTCTCTGGATTATTAGCCCACTATGCCACTGCCTCCCCCTACCTTAACATCAATGCGTAATTTGACCAAATGTGTAATCAAGGAACACTTGTAAAATTGAAGTCGGGGGAAACTAATGGTTGGAGTCATAACTTGCACAAAAGTTGTTGCTGTTGGAGGCCAATCATCTCAGTTCTAGGACATCACTGCAGGAGTTCCCCAGGGTAAAGTCGCAGGCCTAATCTTCTTCAGCTGTTTCAATAATGATCTTTCTTCCATCATAAGGTCAGAATTGAGGATGTTCGCTGATGATTGCACAATGTTCAGTGCATTCACAACTTCAGTCCTCTGTGCCCACATGCAGCAATATCTGGACAACTGGACAATATTCAGCTTTGGGTTGATAAGTGGCAAGTTAACTTTCATGCCACACAAGTGCCAGGCAATGACTATCTCCAACAACAGAAAGTCTAATCATCTCAACTTGACATTCAATGACATTACCTTCACTGAATCTCTAACCATCAACATGGGATAACCATTGAATAGAAACTTAACTGGACCAGTCATATAAACATTTTGACTACAAGAGGTCAGAGGCTCAGAATTCTGTGGTAAAGTTTATTTATTAGTCACAAGTAAGGCTTACATTAACACCGCAATGAAGTTATTGTGAAATTCCCCTAGTCGCCACAGTCCGGTGTCTGTTCGGGTCAATTCACCTAACCAGCATGTCTTTCAGAATGTGGGAGGAAACCGGAGCACCTGGAGGAAACCCACGCAGACACGGGGAGAACGTGCAAACTCTACACAATGACCCAAGCCGGGAATCGAACCTAGGTCCATGGCGCTGTGAAGCAGCAATGCTTACCACTGTGCTACTGTGCCGCTGCACCATAACTCACTTCCTAACCTCTCAAAGCCTTTCCATCAAGCTGAAGGCACAAATCAGGAGCATGTCTGCCTGAATGAATGCACTCAATTATAATAAAAGATTATGGCACAAGATAACAGCTCATGGTTTTGCAGGTAATATGTTAGTAGTGAATGAGGATTGGCTAAATAACAGTAGAGATTCAGGATAAATGGTCATTTCAGGGTCATTTCCAATGTCACGGACAGAAAATATTTGCTCTCTAACTGCTCACACTCAGTATATTTTGTATAGAAAGAGGTGTGCATTCCAATTAAAGAATTCAGCAGCAAGTTTTCATAAGTTTAAAATAAAGATTGTTTATTCTCACATACTTGATCACACACACACACAAAGATTGGATACAGAGTCAGAATACACTTTTGCAGATTACAGTTACTTAAGTCTCTGATTTATGGTTTCCAGTTTCCCATGCGGCAGGCTTGTGGTCTTTAGAATGGATTTGATTATTTAAAGTTGAAAAACAGTCTTGTAAAATGAAGGATTCACAGCAGCTTGTAAGGTTTCTTGTAGCCAAATACCTAGGAGGTTGGTTCTCAACTGAACACTGAAACTGGAACATGTTAAGTAGTTTGGCTGC
Source organism: Mustelus asterias (assembly GCF_964213995.1). Lineage (NCBI taxonomy): Eukaryota > Metazoa > Chordata > Chondrichthyes > Carcharhiniformes > Triakidae > Mustelus > Mustelus asterias. Next base: position 96,289,084 of record NC_135808.1, read on the forward strand.
TTGATGACTTGTAGCTGGATTCTCAATTAAGGACCTAACCCTTATAGAATGAATGTAAGAGCATTTATTGACATCACACGGATAGATTTTGTGGCCAGAACATTAAATGGTAAGTGGCACGATGACAGTGGTTAGCACTGCTGCCTCACAGCCCCAGGGATCCAGATTCGATTTCAGCCTCGGGTCACTGTCTGTGTGGAATTTGCACGTTCTCCCCATGTCTGTGTGGGTTTCCTCCGGGTGCTCCTGTTTCTTCCCACAGTCCAAAGATGATCCGGTTAGGTGAATTGCCCATGTTAAATTGCCCCTTAGTGCCCCAATTATGTGTAGGTTAGATGGGTTAGCCATGGTGAATGTGTGGGGTTATGGGGATAGGGTGGGAGAGAGTGCTTGGGTGGGACACTCTGTCAGAGAGGTGCAGGCTCGAAGGGCCGAATAGCCTCGTGCAGGGATTCTCTGTTGAATCCTCCAGGAATACCTTCAACCTCAGTTGACAACTAATGCAAACTAAAGTGCATTCCCGATGAAGAGAGAATCGTGTCGGATATTTCACATCATGTTATACATTTCAAACACGAAAAGAAACGGAACAAATTGATGACATCCATCATGAAAATAAATCCGAGCTGACAGGGGGGAAAAACACCCATTTCTAAGGATGTAATTCACCCACAAACATGGCCAAGATTCAGACGACGTGGCGGGACAAGGCAGCGCGAGCGCTCGCCCACACGGCCCCCGGACCGGCAGGGGCGGAACCACAATTCGGTGCCGCTGTTGCGCCGCGGACCCGGTTGGTGCGCTGAACGTTTCCGGTTTCTGCAGATGGCGCTGGGCTGGAGCGCGCGGATGTGGCGGTTGGTGCCGTGAGTATGGGCGCGAGCCGGGTGACAGCCGTTACACGTCCACGTTTCAAACACAGGCCCGCTTCAAGTCGGAGCTCTCCGTATCCAGGCTGGGATCCGTCTGCCCGCCAAGGAGCCCATCGATTTATTCAGCTCACTGATTTGGGAGGAATACTTTATACCGCGGGCCGGATTTGATGCTGCATTAACTCCTCAGTCCCAGAGCGTCTGTCACTCTGACTGACCTTCGCTGTCCCTATTTTGATTGAAATGTCCCGGGAAAATTTAAAGCTGTCAGAAGTGAAGAATGAGCTGGAGATGCCGGCGTTGGACTGGGATGGGCACAGTAAGAAGTCTCACAACACCAGGCTAAAGTCCCGACAGGTTTATTTAGAATCACGAGCTTTCGGATAATGGGAATGAACAACATAGCTGGATTTTCCTACCTTGTTGGAACATTGAAATGTTAGATTTAGATTTATTAGCAGGGTTACATTAACATTGCAATGAAGTTACTGCGAAAATCCCCCAGTCTTACCTTAAAAGAGGCCACACGCTGGAGTACACTGAGGGAAGAATTTAGCATGGCCAATGCATCTAATCATGTCTTTCGGACTGTGGGAGGAAACCGGAGCACCCGGAGAAACCCATGCAGACACGGGGAGAACGTGCAGACCCAAGTTGGGAATCGAATCCGGGTCCCTGGCGCTGTGAGGCAGTAATGCTAACCTCTGTGCCCCCCCCCCCCCCCCCCAAATGGTGCTTGATATGAGACCAGTAAGAAGTCACACAACACCAGGTTAAAGTCCAACAAGTTTATTTGGTAGCACTAGCTTTTGGAGCACTGCTCCTTCTTCATCACTCACCTGATGAAGGAGCAGTGCTCCGAAAGCTCATGCTACCAAATAAACCTGTCGGTACTTTAACCTGGTGTTGTGAGACTTCTTACTGTGCCCACCCCAGTCCAACGCCGGCATTTCCACATCTCAATGTGAGACAGCAGTATTTGTGCAGAAATATCTGCTACAACCCAGCGCCACTTTAGTTTGCACTCATACTTCACTTGAAAAATTAGATCTGACAGTGTCTGCCTTTGGGGAAAATGTGTGTATTCATAACTTTTACAATAGTTTCCAATAGCTTGGAATTCAAGATTAATCTGATATGGCACATTTTTCTGCCCACCATTTTCCAAAATTTGTGAACCATTTTTTGTATCCTTGTAAGGCTGAACTAGATTGCTCACATCCTTGGTGTCATGTTTGAATCCAAGGTGAGCTTCTGACCACATATCTGAAATGGCCTAGACCCATCTCTCGTATCTCCAGATAGCACTCTTGCCTCAGCTCACCTGCTACTGAAAGACCCATCCATGTTGTTGTTACCTCTAGACTTGGCTATTCCAATGCAGCCCTGGCTGGCCTTCCATATTCCACTCTTCATAAAATTGAGCTCATCCAAAACACTCTGTCCACGTGCATGCTTCTTTCAATTCCCATTCATCCGTCACCCCTCCGCTCACTGGTGTACATTGACTCCCCATTGAGCAGATCCTTGATCTTAAAATTCTCACCCATGTTTTCAAATCTCCCTGCAGAAAAATGTGCCATATCAGATTAATCTTGAATTCTAAGTTATTGAAAACTATTGTAAAAGATATGAATACACATCTCTCCCTATCTTTGTAATCTCTTCCACAACCCACAGATATGTGCTGCGTTTTCTAGCCTCTTGAACATCCAGAATTTTAATTGTTTTGCTGTTGGTGGTGTTGTACCTGTTAATTCTCAGATACTTTCGACCAGTTTGCTCACTCCAAGGTTTTACCCTGGTGCCCTTATTTGCAAGATGGACAAAGGACAAACACAAGTAAAGGTTCAACAAGTTTATTAATAATAACACTATAAACCCTTAAATTACCCACATAAAATAAGAGGATACCCCAGATTCAAGTTTCCCTCCCTCCCTGGTCAGTCGTCCAGATGGTCAAGGTCACCTCCCTCGTCGCGTCTTCGCTGCTGGTGTGTCTGAAATGTGTCCCTTTATCCCCTGCCTGCTTGCCTTTCCAGAAACCTCTCTGGCTTCCGGCCAATGAGGTCCCAGGAGGGGGTTCCAATACCCAGTGGGTTTCTTGATGTCTGCCTGACAGGACACCAGGGTCCACCCCCAGGTGTCCATCTCCATGCTGTTGCTTACATGTAACCTGTTATCAGATAAGGTAACTGCAGGAACTCTCGGTGACAGAAAGTCTGGCCCGATCTGTGCTTCTAACAATAGGCCGGTGCATTTCAATGGGGTGCAATGATCTGCTAAGTATCAGTAGAGTGCAACGACCTTTGATGGGTGATTGATGGGTCAAGCCCAGACATGTTTGTGTATTTGTACAATTGGCCTGCCCGAGGTTTGACTGTGTTTGATTTTAATATGCCCAATTCTTTAGTTTAGGATATCCAATTTTACAGGCCTTAAAACTAGGCCCTGTTTATATTACCACATTCCCTCCTCTTGATCCAGTGAGTGTCAGTGAACTCGATCACACAATTCCTATCAAACCATCTCAACAAGCAAGTACCCCGAATCTGGGGTTGATAGTATCATCCCTAACCCACAATAGTACCAACAAATTTAAATGAAGTAAAATAATTTTTAAAAAACAATAAGAAACAATACATCAATCGGGTATATACAAAACAAAGCAATAAACAGTACAAATGACAAGTGACTATACATATTAAATATAGATGGGAGAGTATCAAGGGTCTTGATTGTAGAGCCTCTCCCGATGTCGGATGGCCCTTGCCGAGTCCAAGTTTTGCAGAAATTCCTTCTTCCATCGGGCGAATTTAAATGTGAGGATGGTTAGGTACACTGCCATAAGTAGGATTCCTATTACAGCCAGGTGTGACAGAATGCGGACCCATGGATGGATTTGGACATTTGAACCCCAATCCCAGAAGTCCTCCCACCATGTAGTGACTCTAATTTCACCAATGTTCTTTTCTATTTCCCTTGTTTGTTGCACCACTTTGACAAAGGTCTTGTGTGCTGTGATCAATTGTGTCCGAATTTGTTGAAGTTTCTCGGGGAGAAGTGTTATCCCAGTATCAAATTTTCAAAATAGTCTCCCAAGCTTTGTCTCAATTTCTCGCGAGCATTTATTAGTGTTTTCTCTCTTCTGTGTATGTTTACCATCTCAATTAATCCTATCCTACCGGGAATCTGTGGTTTAATGCAAAAGGTAGTGTTGTGGATGTTACAAATGGCTGCCCCATACTGGTAATTTTCTAGCGAGGTTGTAATACAATATTCTCCCTCCCCCCGTCAGCCACCCGGGTGACATCCCTTCCCAAATTTTGAATTTCCAGTGTACAATTTAGGTTAGTGGTTGTTCTGAATCCACACAGGGCATGTTCATTTTCATACACCGGATATGGACACACAACCATTTTGTCTGTGTGTTCACATTTCTCCAGACTGGTGCCTATGAGCTTCCCTCCTTTCTCAACCACATGCGGTAGGGACCCCTGGTATCCCATCCACATCCCTCCTTTAATGATCCCCATATTTTCGCCTTCAAAAGTTTCAACCCGACCTTATCTTTTAAAATTACTGGGATCCCCAACACCATTCCTAGTGCAGTCCCCGGGGTTCCTCTACAACTATCGTTAGACCAGACCTTGGTCAGTTGCCATAATTGGCAGTTAGTGACATTGGGGTGTCTTTTTCCCTGGTACAGGTGTTCAATCTGTTCATCACTGATCCAGGACGGAATGTTCCCCCTGCTAACCTGGTCGAGATTCTCTCTCAACTGCTCGACCATCCATTGCCCATAGATGCTACATAGAGTTCGGTTCTGTTGCCTGACATCATCTTCCACCCTCTCTCGGGCGTTCTGATTAATAGTTTGGGCATGTCCTTCTAGTACAGTAACCATAAGGCTACTAGCCCTGTTCTCAGCCAAATCTCCCTCAGCATCTTGCCGAGCATTTTCATCTAAGCTGTCCAAGGTCTGTTTAACTTGTCGGGTTAGGACTCTGAGCTCATTATCCAAATCAGCCAGATCCAGTGCGTTAATGGTGGATACCCCTCCTCCGTACGCAGTCGCCAGATCATTCAGGATTTCCCTCCCCTTGCGCCCCTTTGACCTGGGCGTCTCTTCCCCCGCGTGTGTCCCAGTCTTGCGGCTTAGCAGCCTCTGGGTCAAGTGGAGGTACAATTTTCTAAGTGGGGAGGGACACCAGTCTGGTAATTGTGTTCCGGCTAAATCTACCACTACTGGTACCAATTCGTAGTGTGTGTTGTTGAATACCATTTTCCCTGTATATTTTAGTATCAACCCATTTTGGGGCCCTGGGGTGGTTTCGGGACAAGTGGGGATGGGTGTGCTAACTGTTGGTCTTAACCCATTCTTAATTTCATAGTAAATATACTCGTTGTGAATAACCTTACCGGGGCACTTCTTTCCTAATTCCAGCCCTTTTTCTGGACCATGGGCTAGACAGGCTAGCTCCATGCACCCATGGTTAGTGTACGCCCACCAATCACTAGTGAGGGTCGTCCTTAGGGAGCAGTAATCAGAGCTCCCATTATCTTTCCCGAACACCACTCTTTGGTTATTACACCCATAGGTGATACTCTTATTGGGGTGTACCCATAGGATGCCATCCTCACATTTGCCTGAATCTGGTGGGCTGAACCACATATATCCGGGGTATTGTAGGCTGATCTTCTGGTCTTTGGTTGATGTGGTGTCTGTGGTTCGGTCTGAGACGAGGAGTCCCAGATAGCAGAGAAGTATGTAGTTCATTCTGGGGGAGATAAGGGTAGCACCTGTTAATTCTTATTAATACCGGATTCTCTTTTCCATTTCATTGCAAGAATGTTGTATGACTCCCCTCTTTTCTAAAAAAAAAACAAAGTAAGTAAATGAATAATAAAGGCCCAATAGAGTCATACGAAGAGTTGGTCGGCAATCAGTGTTTAATGGGGTTGAGTGGGGTAAGGAGTTTGCAGAGCGTGAAAATAAAATGTTGGGCATGTGGCAGGTGTCCTTGTTGTTGGAGGACTATGGCACAGTATAACATTAGATTCTTCATCCCACAACCAAACTGTGGTGTGTCAGAAGATTATGACACAGTATAATGTGGGCATTATGTGGGCCCTTTTCAATTGGGTGATGCGTGGAGTGGACGGATAAAGCTATTTACAACCTGGACTGCGATGTCCTGATTCTTTCTTAGTGGAGGGAACCTATATGGGCGGGCTTTGGCTGCATTACCACCTCTGGTAGTGAGCGTGGGTCAAACAGTTCTGGGGGTCCCGGTACCAGGAGCGCCATAGGGGGTTAGGTTTGCGGGTTCCCCATCCTTTTCGCCGGGGTTCCCTGGGCCGTGGTTTTATTTCTGAAGCCCTGTAAATTGGGGCGGGAACCGAGGGTGCGTGTGCTGGTCCTGGGGGTAGTGGGTGGGGGTTGGTAACCTGGGGTACAGGTTGTGGACCGTGGTTTATGTCCGGTGCTATGGGGTGAGGGTTGGGGCTTCCTTGTGACTCAAAGACTCCTTCCAGGGTGACATGGTATTGGTGAAGATTTTGCTGGGAGCCGAATGCCTTCATTTGGTTCACATGATACCACCCAGCTTTCTTGTGGTCTACCATGACCTTGTATACTGAGGGGCTGGCCTTATCTACCACTGGATAGTGTCCGGCATATTTGGGGGACAAGAACGTTCTAGGCTAGAAGACTCTGAGCATTATCTGTTGCCCAACCTCATATTCGATGGGTTTTACCTTACCATCAAAATAGGCCTTACTTTGCTGCTTCCTTTTGCCTATCCTAACGGCTGCAGCCTGTTGTGCGGCCTGTATGTTTTCTAGGATGGCTCTCACGGCATTTTCGTGGGTGAGGGCCATGACTTCGGGCCCGGACAGATCCAGCCCGAGTAAAGGTTCAATTCCTCACATAGCTCGCCCAGTCATGAGGACATGGGGGGTGAATCCAGTGGAAATAGATACGGAATTGCGCACTATCATTAATATGAAGGGGAGGACTTTGTTCCAGGAGTGATTGTTCTGCTGAACGGTCTTGCGGATCATATCTTTGAGGGTACGGTTCATCCTCTCTACTACACCGCTAGCTTGGGGGTGGTCAGCAATGTGGAATTGTTGCTTTATCCCGAACAATTCCATTACGCGTTGCATTACCTGGGCAGTGAAATGAGTGCCCTGGTCCGAGTCGATGCTGCGGGGAAGGCCCCATCTCGTGAATATGTGCTGCACTAGGATGTCAGCCATTACCTTGACTGTGTTAGTGCGGGTTGGAAAAGCTTCCACCCATTTACTAAAAGTGTCTATGATGACCAGGATGTATTTGTAACCTCCCAATCCGGGCAGTAGGGGACCAATATAGTCAGTCTGGAGATTTGTTCAGGGACCTTCCTGGGGCGAGTATGCCTCAGTTCCCCTTTGTGGGCATATTTATCAGGATTGTTCTGTGCACAGATGATACAATTATCAACGTAATGCCGCACATCCTGTTCTAGGTTTGGCCACCAGCACAATCCTTTGATTCGCTCACTTGTGGTTCCTGCCCTTTGATGGCCCTGGACATGGTGGTTTTGGAAAATGATTTGGTTACGGTCCCTGGTTGGGACCACATATAGGCTGTCCTTAAGGACAAGCCCATCCTGTACCGATATTGCGTCTCGTCATTTTTCAAAGGAGGCGGGGTGTGCCCCTTCCTGAATTTGTTTCAGGTCCTGGTCACTGCTCTGGGCTTGTTTTAGGTCTTCAACCTTGGTCTGGCAACAGTCACAGCTTCAATTCGCTCTGTAACTATTGGTTGCCAAAATTCTCCCTCTCTAGCACCCTGTTTGGCTAATTCATCCGCCCTTATGTTCCCAAGTGGGGAGGTGCGGTGGTGGGCCTTTACTTTAATTATGTCATACTCCCGGTCTTGGGCAGTCTGGAAAATAAATCTTGGGCTGATGGTAGAGGTTTCCCATCTGCTGATATGAGTCCACTTGCTTCCCATGGGGGTATGAAGTCTGTTAAACTATTGCAGACATACATACTATCGGAGTGTATGTCTGCGGGTGTGGGGAACAGGTCAGGAAGGCTGACTACATATGCTATCGCTGCCAGTTCTGCAGCCTGTGCACTCGTGTGCTGCAAGTTTTAAGGCTATCTCCCTCAGGGGCTTGCCTTCTTGGCCTTCCACGTATATCCCACATCCTGTCCTCCTGTTTCCCTCTTCCACCATGGATGACCCATCTACAAAAATTTTTAAACTGTCCTGAGCCTGGGTTTGGCCGATTCCCCTGGCACCTCTCCCCTTTTGTTTTGGCAAAAATGGCCCCTTGGGGTCTTTTAGTGCCGGAACCTGGCATTCATAGGGCCCCCCCCATCGTAGGTTAGGTTGTCTGCCAGGAATGTGGGGACCTGGGTGTGTTTGACTGCAATGTCTCGACCCTGTAACATGAGTGTCCACCGTGCAATACGGTTTTGACTAATCGTCCCATCTTTAATTCGGCCGTTCAGCAGTAGTTGTATGAGGGTGTGTTCTGTAAGTATAGTGAGAGGGTTCAAGCCAACTACGTAGTTAAAGCGGCGCACTGCCCAGAAAACTGATAATAAGTGGGTTTCGCGCACTGAAAAACTTTGTTCAACCGGAGTTAGTATGCGGGAAGCGTAAGCAATTGGGCCGAGTCGTCCGTGCCGTTCTTGAAGGAGCACGGCAGCTAGTGTGCTGTCAGTGGCCGCTACTTCAAGGGCAAAGGGGAAGTTCAGGGTTGGGTACCTGTAAGGCAGGGGCTTGTGCAAGGGATTGTTTGAGGTCTGAGACTGCTTGTGCGTGTCGCGCAGTCCACACCCATGGGGTGTTTTTCCGTAAAAGTTCAGACAGGGGAGCGGCTTTAGTGGCGAAACCGTCAATGTGGTTGCGGCAGTACCCCACTAAGCCTAGAAAGGAGCGCAGGGAACTCAACGTTCTTTGGTAAGGGAAGGCGTGTTACAGATTCGATTCGCTTCCTTTCCAACTCATGCTTTCCCTCAGTCACTACTGTACCCAAATAAGAGACCTGTCGTCTCATGATCTGGGCTTTCTTGGGATTTACCTTTAACCCTAATGTAGGGACGAGGCTCAGCAGTTCATCCAATAACTTTAGATGTTCCCCTCTTGTTTCAGTCTGTAAGAGGAGATCATCTACGTATTGTATCAAACATTCTGGTTAGGAGAATCCCTCCAAGCCTTTTGCTAAGCGCTGGTGAAATATGGTGGGGGAGTTATGAAAACCTTGTAAACACATCCAGGTGTACTGTTGTCCCTAGAACGTGAAGGCAAATTTGTATTGACAGTGGTGACCTAAGGGAATTGACCAGAAGCCGTTACTGATGTCCAACACTGAAAGGCTTTGCGTGTGGGGCTTGTTTCATCATGGCTTCTGAGCTAGTCGCCACTGTGGGAGCTGTGATGGGGGTGGTCTGATTTAGGGCTCGATAATCAATTGTGAGCCTCCAGGAACCGTCCGGTTTCCTTTCGGCCATATGAAAGAATCAGGACGTCACAGTCCAGATTGTAAATAGCTTTATCCGTCCACTCCACACATCACCCAATTGAAAAGGGCTTATCTGCCCACATTATACTGCATCATAATCTTCCGACACACCACAGTTTGGTTGTGGGATGAAGAATCTATTGTTATACTGTGCCATAGTCCTCCAACAACAAGGACACATGCCACATACCCAACATTTTATTTTCACGCTCTGCAAACTCCTTACCCCACTCAACCCCATTAAACACTGATTGGCGACCAACCCTTCATATGACACTATTGGGCCTTTATTATTCATTTACTTATTTCTTTGTGTTTTTTTAAAAAAAGAGGGGAGTCATTCTTGTAATGAAATGGAAAAGAGAATCAGGTATTAATAAGAATTAACAGGTGGTACCTTGTGTTACAGGCATCGGGTTTATGGCCCAATTTACTGGTCGAATCTGTATTAGTCCTTCACTCACTTAAGACTGGCCGTCACGTGGGGCAACCTGCCCTCTTAATTCAGGCTCAGACGGCGTGTTGGAGAATACTGGGTTGAAGGTTCGACTTTGGAGCAACTTATCACTTCTTATCAAAGTTCCATCTGGGGTGCCAAATGTTGTACCTGTTAATTCTCAGATACTTTCGACCAGTTTGCTTACTCCAAGGTTTTATCCCGGTGCCCTTATTTACAAGATGGACAAAGGACAAACACAAATAAAGGTTCAACAAGTTTATTAATAATAACACTATTACTCCTTAAATTACCCACATAAAACAAGAGGATACCCCACATCCAAGTATACTACCCGCAAAGATGGTTTGGTTAAACTACAGGCTCGATTCACTGAGTCCCTCTGGTCCATCGTCACGAAGGTGAATCTCGATGGCAGCTTCTTCCTTCCTTCCTTCTCTGGTCAGTCTTCCGGATGGTCAAGGTCCCCTCCCTCGTCGAGTCTTCGTTGCTGGTGTGTCTGAAATGTGTCCCTTTATCCCCCTGCCTGCTTGCCTTTCCAGAAACTTCTCTGGCTTCCAGCCAATGAGGTTCCAGGAGGGGGTTCCAATACCCAGTGGGTTTCTTGATGTCTGCCTGACAGGACACCAGGGTCCGCCCCCAGGCGTCCATCTCCATGCTGTTGCTTACATGTAACCTGTTATCGGATAAGGTTACTGCAGGAACTCTCGGTGACAGAAAGTCTGGCCTGATCTGTGCTTCTAACAATAGGCCGATGCATTTCAATGGGGTGCAATGATCTCCTGCTAAGTATCCGTAGAGTGCAACGACCTTTCATGGGTGACTGATGGGTCAGGCCCAGACATGTTTATGTATTTGTACAATTGGCCTGCCCGAGGTTTGACTGTGTTTGATTTTAATATGCCCAATTCTTTAATTTAGGATATCCAATTTTATCAGCCTTAAAACTAGGCCCTGTTTATATTACCACAGTGGCCATGCCTTCAGCTGCCAAAGCCTTAAGCTCTGGAATTTCCACTCTAAGCCTCTCCTTCTTTCAGACGCTACCTCTTTAACCAAGCTTTTGGGCACCTCTAATATCCTCATGTAGTCTAATTTCAAATTTTGCTTCATAATTCTGTGAAGAGCTTTGGGACATTTTGATGCTATGTAAATAAAAATAACTGTGATTCCCCAGTCTTTATGGGGGATAAGCAAGATTACCAGATTTCAGCATGTCAGATTTCTGTATTTGTTAACTTTCTAGCTCTTTTGTGTCATCGGACGTTAAAGAAAAATATAATTTAAAAAAAATTTGATGACTGATACTGATTTTTGGACCTCCAAAATGAAATGAAATGTCACCACAGTCCCCGAGAACCATGGGTTCCCCCTTTTGAGAGAGAGCTGACTGATGGTGATTTATTCTGAGGATCACCATACTTTAGGTGAGGGACAAGGTTGCAAAGTTCATGAATAACCTCAGCCGATATAAGAATAGAACCCATGCTGTTGACGTCACTCTGCATTGTGAACCGCTGAGGTAACCAAATAAGATGCCTCACACAAATTGGCAAAATTAACTCTATGAAAACTTAATTTGCTAAAAATCAGACCTTTTATTCCCTTGTGTTAGGTTAATTTGCTAAAAGATATAGGGAATTCAAATAATCATGTTTTTCTAGATAAAATTAACCATTCTGGGAAAGGAAAATTTGGGAAACAAAGCCCTTTGATAATTATGAGAAACAAAGATTGGAGGTGGTGGATCAAAAGCTGCATATTATTATAACGTTTAGTAAGAAGAGCCACTGGTGGAACAATTCCTTTGTTACCTAAGCAGCTTCCCACTGTATTCTTTAAATCATTCTCTCTCCAAAAAGGCATCAAACGATCTCTTGAATGTAGGCTGTCTTGATAACGCCTCCGACAGTGCAGCACTTCTACAACACTTCAGTGAAATGATAGCCTAGATTTTGTACTCAAGTTTCTAAAGTAGGATTTGAACCCACAATCTTCTAATTCGGAGGCGAAAGTACTAACAACTGAGTCACGGCTTACTGTGTTGTTCCCTTTAGGTGAAAAAGCTTCCTCTTGGTTTTCCTTTTTTTTTCCTTAGTCAACTTGCTTGAAACAGTTTATGAAAGATTTTCGTATCTGCTGTCAGCCATCAGCATTGCTTGCAAGTCTTTGCTGAGCTGAATGGCTGACTCAAAGAATGCCCATATGCCTGATTAGAAAAAAGGAAGATTCTAAAAGAAGTATGGAATGGCAATTTATATACACTGGATCACATTTTCCATAATGAGCCGTGACTCAGTTGTTAATACTCTAGCCTCTAAAGTAGAAGATGGTGGGTTCAAATCCCACTCTAGAAACTTAAGTACAGCATCTAGGCTGACATTTCATTGAAGTGCTGTAGGGGTGCGGCATTGTCGGAGGTGTCATCGTTCAGATGCGATATTAAATCAAGGGCGGTGTCTCAGGTGGATGGAAATTCCCATGACCCTATTTTGAAGAACAGTCGATAGATAACCTGACCAATATTTTACCCTGAGGCAACAGAACAAAAACCTGACTATCTGGTTATTACTACATTGCGGGGGGTTGTGCGCAAACTAGCAGCCATTTTTCCACATTACAACAGTTCGTGCACTTCAGATGTAATTTATTTTGGTGGTAAAGCACTTTAGGACATACTTTTGTTGTGAAAAGCACTACATAAATGCAGAACTTTCTTTTCCCAGAATGGTTAATTATTTTTAGAAAAACATGATTATTTGACCTCCCCTTATCTTCCAGCAAATTAACCTAACACAAGGGAACCAATGGTCTGATTTTTAGTAAATTAGGTTTTCAGAGTTAATTTTGCCAATTTAGTTACACATTCAAATCTAGCTTCCATCGTCACTGAAGTTATGCATGTGCTTTAACTGACTTAGTAATCATTTCTTTAAATTTATTAGTAAATATTTTTACTTTTAACAGTTCTTTACAGCTAAATGTTTCTGAAAGATTGCTTCCTGCTGTGTATCCTGCGTCCAGTGTACCCGGGCGGAACAATTCGAATAGAACATCAGTAGTTCGCTTTGGAAGGCAGGTCTATGCCAGGCTGTATCCTGTTTTGCTGATTCGACCTGATGGGTCCACTATCAATATCCGATACAAGGAGCCTAAAAAAATTATTATGGTAAGGATTAATCATAAGAACATAAGAAATAGGAGCAGGAGTAGGCCATCTGGCCCTTCGAGCCTGCCCCGCCATTCAACAAGATCATGGCTGATCTGAAGCGAATCAGTTCCACTTACCCGCCTGCTCCCCATATCCCCTAATTCCCTTATCGATCAGAAAACTATCTACCCGTGATTTAAACATATTCAACGAGGAAGCCTCCACCACTTCAATGGGCAGAGAATTCCAGAGATTCACTACCCTCTGAGAGAAGAAGTTCCCCCTCAACTCTGTTCTGAACCGGCCCCCCCTTATTTTGAGGCTGTGCCCTCTAGTTCTGGTTTCCCTTCTAAGTGGAAAGAATCTTTTCACCTCTACCCTATCCAGCCCCTTCATTATCTTATATGTCTCTATAAGATCATCCCTCATCCTTCTAAACTCCAACGAGTACAGACCCAATCTGTTTAATCTCTCCTCATAAGCTACACCCCTCATCTCCGGTATCAACCAGGTGAACCTTCTCTGCACTCCCTCCAAGACCAATATATCCTTTCGCAAATAAGGGGACCAAAACTGCACACAGTACTCCAGTTGCGGTCTCACCAGTGCCTTGTACAGTTGCAGCAAGACCTCCCTGCTTTTATATTCTATCCCCCTCGCGATAAAGGCCAACATTCCATTCGCCTTCTTGATCACCTGCTGCACCTGCAGACTGAGTTTTTGCGATTCGTGCACAAGGACCCCCAGGTCCCTCTGCACAGTCGCACGATGTAATTTTTCTCCATTTAAATAATATTCCAATTTACTATTATTTCTTCCAGTTATTTCTTCCAATTAAACAATTATTCTTTAGAGAGGGAGGGAAGCAATTTTGTTTTTAAAAAAAAATCAAACTAGCTTATTGTTTAAGGACTTTAATGTTTCCAAGGATGGCACAGTGGTTAGCACTGCTGCCTTACAGTGCCAGGACCAGAGTTCAATTCTAGTATCAGGCGACTGTGTGGAGTTTGCACATTCTCCCCATGTCTGCATGGGTTTCCTCCAGGTGCTCCAGTTTCCTTCCATGCTCCAAAGATGTACGGTTAGGTTGATTGGCCAAGCTAAATTGCCCCTTAGTGTCAGGAGGATTAGCAGAGTAAATGTGTTGGTTTACGGGGATAGGGCCTGGGTGGGATTGTTATTGGTGCAGGCTTGATGGGCCACATGGTCTCCTTCTGCATAATAGGGATTTTATGAAGAGACACAAGGTATCATAAATACAATTTTGTTATTTCAAAATCTTCCATAATGTTTTAACTCAAAAACATTTTGCAAGTGTTTTAGATGAAAAGGATTTAACCCACATTAGTGGGTTTCCCACATCAAACATTATCTTGAAAAGACTGAGTAGTTGACTTCCAATATCATACTGAAACTTGACATAAGGAAATAAGGGGTGTATGTGTATTGCTTCATTGATCTACCTACAAATAGGTCTTTATTCAAGTAGTCTCTAGGATTATAGGAAATATAAATTATATCTGGACAATAACTCAACCTTCAATCACTTAATCCAGAACGACAGCAAAGATTATTTAATATCTTTCACAATTTGTTCAATGCACTGCTTGTTTCAGCAGGAGTGAACTTTTATCACAACAGCTGTTAACTTTAACAAAACATTTTACTTGCTAACTTTGTGCAAATTGCTGATTTAAGTTAAATAATGAAGGTGTACAAAGAACACGATATTCATACAGCATGTGATGAAAACAGAATAACGTTATATTTTGTGCTTTGTGGTTGAGGTGTTAAAAGTCTGTCGAAGAAGATCAGGTCAAAATACACCTGTTACAGAGACTTGCTTATTTAAAGAAAGGATTATGTAAGAGGAAATAGATTTCTACTCATATTTGCATAGAATAGAAACGGAATAGATTATAGCTTATAAATTTCCTATTAATGTTAATAAAGAAATCAGCGTGATTATTAAGATGGGGCTCCCATTGCTTTACTACATAGGTCGGTGGGGAATATGTAGCCTAATGTAGAATCAGGGGAATACTTCAGCCTAGAGTTTGTTTCTGTTGGTCTGAGGACCTACTCTTAATTCCACATATATCACTGCAGATACTTTATACGAGTTGAAGGGCTCGCATTAACTAAAACATAGGTTTCACTCTGGATCAGACTTCTTAGTTTTTCTGAAACATAGGATAGCAACTTCACTTATAGCAGGGCACTTAGAAAAAATCAAGGTATTCAGGCAGAGTCAATGTGATTTTGTGAAAGGGAAATCCTATTTAAGTAATTTATTGGTGTCCTTTGAAGATGTAACGTGTGCTGTAGATAATGGGGAATAGTGAATGTGCTGTACTTCGATTTCCAGAAGTCACCTGATAAACTGCCACACCAAAGGTTATTGTAGAAATTAAAATCTCACAGTGAGTGGGTAACATATTGACATGGATAGTAGATTAGAACAGGAAACAGTCGGCATAAATGGGTGGTCTTCTGGTTGGCAGGATGTAACAAGTGGTGTGCCACAGGAATCAATGCTGGCACCTCAGATTTTTACAATTGGATTGGTAGCATAGTGGTTAGCACTGCTGCCTCACAGCGCCAGGGACCCGGGTTTGATTCCCAGCTTGGGTCACTGTTGGTGTGGAGTTTGCACATTCTCCCCGTGTCTGCGTGGGTTTCCTCCGGGTGCTCCGGTTTCCCCTCTCAGTCCAAAGATGGGCGGGTTAGGTGGATTGGCTATGCTAAATTGCCCCTTAGTGTCTGGGAGACTAGCTAGGGTAAATGCATGGGGTTATGGGGATAGGGCTTGGGTGCGATTGTGGTCAGTGCAGACTTGATGGGCCAAATGACTTCCTTCTGCACTATAGGGATTCTATGATTCTATGAATTTACATAAATTATTTAGATGAAGGAGCCAAAAATATGGTTGCTAAATTTGCTGATGACACAAAGATTGTTAAGAAAGCAAGTTGTGAAGAGGACACAAGGAGGCTACAAATGCATATAGATAGGCGAAGTGAGTGGGCGAATCTTAGAAACCCTACAGCACAGAAAGAGGCCATTCGGTCCATCGAGTCCGCGCTGACCACAATCCCACCTAGGCCCTACCCCCATATCCCTACATATTTACCCACTAATCCCTCTAACCTACGCATCTCAGGACACCTAAGGGCAATTTTAGCATGGCCAATCAACCTAACCCGCACATCTTTGGACTGTGGGAGGAAACTGGAGCACCCGGAGGAAACCCACGCAGACACGAGGAGAATGTGCAAACTCCACACAGACAGTGACCCAAGCCAGGAATCGAACCCACGTCCCTGGAGCTGTGAAGCAGTAGTGCTAACCACTGTGCTACCGTGCCGCCCATCAAAGATCTGGAAATGGGGTATAACGTGGGAAAATGTGAAAATGTCCATTTTGGCAGGAAGAATAAAAAATAAGCATATAGAAACATAGAAAGCTACAGCACAAAACATGCCCTTCGGCCCCACAAGTTGTGTCGAACATATCCCTACCTTTTAGGCCTACCTATAACCCTCCATCCTATTAAGTCCCATGTACTCATCCAGGAGTCTCTTAAAAGACCCTATTGAGTTTGCCTCCACCACCACTGACGGCAGCCGATTCCACTCGCCCACCACCCTCTGTGTGAAAAACTTCCCCCTAACATTTCCCCTGTACCTACACCCCAGCACCTGAAACCTGTGTTCTCTCGTAGCAGCCATTTCCACCCTGGGAAAAAGAATGGTAAGAGATTTCAGAGCTCTGAAATGCATAGGGACCTGGTTGTCCTCGTTCATGAATTGCAAAAGGCCAGTATGCAGATACAGCAACTAATTAGGAAAGCTACTGGAATGTTGTTTATTGGAAGGGGAACTGAATACAAAAGCAGGGAGGTTATCCATCAGTTATACCAGGAATTGATGAAACCACATCTGGAGTACTGTGTACAGTATTGGTCTCCTTAATTAAGAAAGAATATAAGTGTGTTGGAAGCAGATCAGAGAAGGTTTACCAGACAAATACCTGGAATAAGTAAGTTGTCTTGTAAGGAAAGGTTGGACAAGCTAGGCTTGTATCCGATGGAGTTCAGAAGAGTAAGAGGTGACTTGAGATCCTGACAGTCTTGACAGGGTGGATGTGGAAAGGATGTGGGAGAAACTAGAACTAGGGTCACTGTTCAAAAATGAGGGGTCACCTATTTACGACAGATTAGACTTTTTTTTTCTCGGAGGGTTGTGAGTCTTTGGAACAGACTTCAAAATGCGGTGGAAGCAGAATCTTTGAATATTTTTAAGTTCTCAATAACCAAGGGGTGAAAGGTTAATGGGGGAGGCAGGAATGGGAAATTGAGGTAACAATAAGATCAACCATGATTTTATTGAATGGTGGAGCAGGCTGGAGGATCCGAGTGGCCTACTCGGGTCCCAATTAGTATGTGCATATGTAATTAGTCAAAGTGCAATCTAAAATTGTTTATTTGTGTTTTATTAGTTATGCTTGACATCTCAAACTCAAATCATAGTACTTCACCAGGAACATAGGAACAAGTGTAAGCCATTCAACTTCTCAAGCCATCCCATTAGACCTTAATGGATGTGTATCTTAATATTCTTGCTTAATAAAAAATTCTTAGTTTTGAAAGTTTCAATTGACTTGTCCTCACCAGCTTCTTGAGAAGAGAGTTTGAGATATCCATTGCCTTTTGCATGAAGGTGCTTAGGGGTGGCACAGTGGTTAGCACTGCTGCCTCACAGCTGTGTGTGTGGAGTTTGCATGTTCTCCCCGTGTCTGCGTGGGTTTCCTCTGGGTGCTCCAGTTTCCCCCCACAGTCTGAAAGACGTGCTGGTTAAGAGCATTGACCCGGACAGGCGCCAGACTGTGGTGACTCGGAAAATTTCACAGTAACTTCATTGCAGTGTTAATGTAAGTCTTACTTGTGACTAATAAATAAACTTTACTTTTACTTTTATTGACTTCATCCCTAAATGGCCCAGTTCTAATTTTAATTTTACTTTATTTATTATTGGCACATCTATTGGTATACAGTCAAAAGTATTGTTTCTTGCGCACTAGACAGACAGCATACAGTTTATAGAGAAGGAAAGCAGAAGGTGTAGAATGGAGTGTCAAAGTCATAGCTTGGGTGTAGAGATAGATCAACTTATTATAAGGTAGGTCCATTCAAAAGTCTTGTGGCAGCACGGAAGAAGCTATTCTTGAGTCGTTGGTACTTGTCCTCAGACTATTGTATCTTTTTCCTGATAGAAGAAGGTGGAAGAGAGTATGTCCGGAGTGCGTCGAGTCCTTGATTATGCTGGCTGCTTTTCCAAGACAACAGGAAGTGTAGACAGAGTCAATGGATGGGAGGGAGGTTGGTTTGTGTGTTGGGCTGGGCTTCGTTCATGACCCTTTGTAGTTTCTTGCTGTCTTGGTCAGAGCAGGAGCCATACCAAGCTGTGATACAGCTAGAAAGGATGCTTCCTACAGTGCATCTGTAAAAGTTGCTGAGAGTCGTAAAGAAATGCCAAATTTCTTTAGCCTCCTAAGAAAGTAGGTTGGTGGATTTTCTTAACTATAGCGTCGGCATGGAGGGGACCGGGACAGATTGTTGGTGATCTGGACACCTAGAAACTTGAAGCTGTTGACCATTTCCACTTCATCCTCAATGATGTAGAGAGGAGCATGTCCTCTACTATGCTTCCTGAAGTCAATGACTATCTCCTTCGTTTTACTGACATTGAGGGTGAGATTATTAAATTAATTTACATTGTGGTCATTTCATCCATTTGAATTACTCTTCATATTCTGCCTATACTTTTAATCTCAATCATTTATGTTCATTTGTATTGAGTTGGACCAGCTTGAAGATTTTCCCGTTGTGACTTGTATGTATTTCAGTGCACTTACATAGGATAATTAGAGCACCCAGGTTGCTTGAAAACAATTTTTTGATTTGTTACAGATGCCAGTCGATGTTTCCCTTCTGCCAGAAGCTGAAAGGAAAGCAAGAATGCGCAAACGTGTTCCCAAAAGAGCTAGAATGAAAGAGGAGCAATTTGAAGATGAATTTAAAGTTGACAATTATAGCAAATTCTGGAAGAAAAAGTAGTCTTCAAAATTTTGGATTTTAGAAACAACCATCCCTGGACTGCTTGACTGGTGTTGACATCAGTGGAACTTTGACAAATGCACATATTACTGTGATGTCATTAATAAATTGTGTTTTTTATTTATGATCTAATCCATCTATTTTATTAAAATGTGTTTCTACAGGAAGGATACAAGGAATGAAAAAACAGATTTGTGTTTTTATTTCTACTATTTTGGCTTAAATGCAAGGAGAAAATGCTTTGAATGTTAATTAGACAATACCCATTCACATTAATTCTGTGCCTCCTGTTCCTGACTACATTTATGTGGATTTGACTTGCATATATTTGGTTGTTTGTGTGATGTATCATTAAAACCAGTTGCAGGAAACTAGATTTGAGTATTGTTAGTCATTTATTATTATTCATGGAACATTTAACTGGAGGATTACAAGTGCTTTCACTTAATTATAATTATCCTAGGAAATCAATGGTATTTATTTACAACAATCTGAAATGCATTAGTGTGGGTGGTATTAAAAGTAAAATACTTACATTTTGAAATTGGGTCAGTAATGATTGGACATAAACTTCTGGATATAACATGCACATCAGGACAAGGTTCTGAGCAGTTTTGCCATACTAATCTTAAGTTATGCTATATTTAAAATACTGAGATGTGATTTTAACCCTATCTACTTGGCAGGAAGCAGGTTGGTGAGCAGTTTAAATTGCATGTATTAGTTATCCATCTAAGAACTGACCCATTTCCAAAATATGCGAGGAACATTCCCAAAATATGCGAGGGTCCATTTTTAGATAAGCATGTCTAGTCTAGATGATGTGATTAGGACCCAACTGATCAGAATGCTGTGATTTTTCCAGTCATGCCAACCTGGGAACAGTGGGTTTGAGAACCTTTGTAAAAAGATTGTTCAGCTTGTGTGAGAGTAATGTGTCAAATTTTGGCACGACACCTTAGGAATGATGTGAAGGTGTTAGGATGCTGGAAAGATTTTCAAGAATGTTTCCAGGGATGAGAGGTGGATAGATTAGAGAAGCTATGGCTGTTATCCTTAGAGAAGAGAAGGTTGAGAAGAGATATGATCAAAATCATGAGGAATCCCGTTCGAGTAGATAGAAACTGTTCCCATTGATTTTAGGTGAATGACAAAAGAACCAAAGATGATGTGAGGAAAATCCTTTTCACATACGTGGCTAGGATGTGAATGAAATGCCTGTGAGTGGCGGAGGCAGATTTAATCATCACTTTCAAAAGGTATTGGGATAAGTTTCTGAAGAGAAAAGAATTGCAATGGCTATGGGGGAAAAGGTGGGGGAGTTATCCTTGAACTGACATAGCAATAGCAAGACTTCTTTCTGTGCTGTAAACATTCTCTCAGTCCCGCATCAAGTCTTGAGCACAAACAACTGGTACTGAGGGCTTGTTGCACTGTTAGTCGTGTTATCCTTTGGATGAAATAACAAATTCAAGGCCCCATTTGCCCTTTCAGGTGGTCATTAAGGATTCCCTGGTACTACTTTGAAAGAGTGAGAAGTCTCACAACACCAGGTTAAAGTCCAACAGGTTTATTTGGTAGCACAAGCTTTCGGAGTGTCACTCCTTCAGGTGAGTGAGGAGTTGTGTTCACAAACAGGGCATATATAGACACAAACTCAATTTACAAGATAATGGTTGGAATGCAAGTGTTTACAGATAATCAAGTCTTAAAGGTACAGACAATGTGAGTGGAGAGAGGGTTAAGCACAGGTTAAAGAGGTGTGTATTGTCTCCAGCCAGGACAGTTAGTGAGATTTTGCAAGCCCAGGCAAGTTGTGGGAGTTACAGACAGTGTAACGGGTAAGTGTTCTCCAAGGTGGCCTTCATGACATGCGACAACGCAGAATCGCTGAGCAGAAACTGATAGCCAAGTTCCGCACACATGAGGACGGCCTCAACCGGGATCTTGGATTCATGTCACACTATCTGTAACCCCCACGACTTGCCTGGGCTTGCAAAATCTCACTAACTGTCCTGGCTAGAGACAATACACATCTCTTTAACCTGTGCTTAACCCTCTCTCCACTCACATTGTCTGTACCTTTAAGACTTGACTACCTGTAAAGACTCGCATTCCAATCATTATCTTGTAAATTGAGTTTGTGTCTATACATGCCCTGTTTGTAAACACAACTCTTCATTCACCTGAAGGAGTGACACTCCGAAAGCTTGTGCTACCAAATAAACTTGTTGGACTTTGACCTGGTGTAGTGAGACTTCTTACTGTGCTTACCCCAGTCCAACACCGGCATCTCCACATCATGATTACTTTGAAAAACAGCAAGGCCTGCTGTCCTAGTCAATATTTATCCCTCAGTCCACATCACAGATAAAAACATTATCTGGTCATTATCACATTGCTGATTGTGGAAGTTTGTGCACGAATTGACTTATTTTTCCTATATTACAACAGTGATTACACTTCAAAAGAATTAATTCACCGACTTGTGGTAATATAAACAGGGCCTAGTTTAAGGCTGATAAAATTGGATATCCTAAATTAAAGGATTGGGCATATTAAAATCAAACACAGTCAAACCTAGGCCAGGCCAATTGTACAAATGCACAAACATGTCTGGGCCTGACCCATCAGTTGCCCATCAAAGATCGTTGCACTCTACTGATACTTAGCAGGAGATCATTGCACCCCATTGAAATGCATCGGCCTATTGTTAGAAGCCCAGATCGGGCCAGACTTTCTGTCACCGAGAGCTCTTGCAGTTACCTTATCCGATAACAGGTTACATGTAAGCAACAGCATAGAGATGGACACCTGGGGGTGGACCCTGGTGTCCTGTCAGGCAGACATCAAGAAACCCACTGGGTACTGGAACCCCCTCCTGGGACCTCATTGGTTGGAAGCCAGAGAAGTTTCTGGAAAGGCAAGCAGGCAGGGGGAATAAGGGGCACATTTCAGACACACCAGGAGCGAAGACTCGACAAAGGAGGCGACCGTGACCATCCGGAAGACTGACCAGAGAAGGAAGGAAGAAGCTGCCATCGAGATTCACCTTCGTGACGACAGACCAGAGGGACTCAGAGAATCGAGCCTGCAGTTTAACTAAACCATCTTTGCGGGTAGTATACTTGAATGTGGGGTATCCTCTTGTTTTATGTGGGTAATTTAAGGGTTAATAGTGTTATTATTAATAAACTTGTTGAACCTTTACTTGTGTTTGTCCTTTGTCCATCTTGCAAATAAGGACACCGGGGTAAAACCTTAGAGTAAGCAAACTGGTCGAAAGTATCTGAGAATTAACAGGTACAACATTTGGCACCCCAAACGGTCCTTCGTTAAGAAGTGATACGTTGCTCTAAAGTCGAACCTTCAACCCAGCATTCTCCAACACTCCGTCTGAGCCTGAATTAAGTGGGCAGGTTGCCCCACGTGACGGCCAGTCTTAAGTGAATGAAGGACGAATACAGATTTGACCAGTAAATTTGGCCATAAACCCTGTGTCTGTAGCACAAGGTGGACAAACTGTGTAGTTAGAACGAGAACAATCTAGGGAATTTGGGTAAAATCTACAGGAGGGAATTTAGTGAAAACCGGGCCCCTACCCCGATCCCTTACCTATACTCAAGGGACGAATCTTAAAAGGAAATAATTATGGCCAGTCATGCCGAATGGGTGGAAGTCCTCCGTTTATATTTGAACCGTAAGTGGCCCAAATGGGTACAGTGGGGTGATGCCCCGAAACCGGATCTGGGATCCGAGGGAGAGAATTGTTGGAATCATGCCCATAAGGAAATGGGTAAAAGGGCTACCAAGCTTAGGAAGGCGATTGCGATTGCTAGTTGTCGCGAACAGCTCCTTGGTAGAGAAGCAGAGATTATCCAGGTTAAACAGAACAGAGAAGCCCAGGTAACCCAACTAAAGCAGGACTTAATGAGCGCTACCACGCGCGTACAACAATTGGAAGCAGAGGTAGGCACAGGAGAGGAAAGGAACCAAATTAATATGATACACATGAGCCAGTTCCAGGCTCAATGTGATAAAGCCTACCAAAAGGCACAGCGCGCTGTCAGTGAGAGAGAGGCTGCACTGCAACAGGTAGAGGAAGTTAAACGTAAATGCAGCGACCTGCAGGCTGCAGTAAAAGTTTTGCACCAAGCAGGAAAAGAAAATACAGCCCACTCCAAATGCCTACGTGAGATTGAAGATTTAAAATCACAACTAGCCATAAAAAGGGGTGTAATGTATGCATACAAAACAGGGGATAGTGACCCAGTGGTAGAGTGGGGGGATTTAGAAGAGGATGCCTGCCATTATGCAACAGCTAGCGTCACTGCCGACTGGGGACCCCCACCTCCCTTCCCAGTAATGGAACCAATGGCACCACCTAATCCAGTCCCCATCTCGGAAAACTCAGTCTCAGCTCCTGGTCCTATTACCATCCCAATAAGCCCAGTCACTAATCCGGTTCCTGTACCGATGAATCCGGTCACCACCCGATGACAGGATGGACAGAACCACAATGTGACTTACGTAACTCCATACACCATGACACAGCTCACTGACATAGCTAAAGCAATTGGAGTATTTGAACCCTCTGGGATCCACATGCTCTCTTTGACCAGGTCACCCAATATCATGTTTTAAGCGGCCTAGACGAGGCAGAAGAGGTTAAACTTATTCTGTTATGTTTAAGTCCTGCCATCCGTTCCGCCCTACCCGAACCCCAGAACGTGGCTGGGGGAACCCGACCAGAAATGAAGGCAGCCGTTCTGGCCGCCATAGGCTACAATAGGGATGACCCGGTACAAGGATTAAACAGCTGCCAACAAAAGAGAGGGGAGCACCCGACAGCCTATGCTGGCCGACTATGGAACCAATTTGTTGTGGTGTTTAGCCAATTAAATCGAGTCCAATTAAATGCACACCACCGGTCCACATGGATCCGGACCCTGATAGCACACGCCACTGAGGGGAGTCGGAAAGCCTGTGAGAATTTTGACCCTGATGATAATACACATACAGAAGCCTGGGCCATCCGCAAAATGACTCACGTGTGGGAACGGGAAGTCAGACAAACAGACACCCCAAAGCCCATAAAACACGGAATGATGAACCCGATCCACACAGACCTGGCCCCGGTTTGGCGTAACGAAGGGGGAGGTGGAAACAGGGGACAGGGAAACTCACCCCCATATACCCCTGCCAATCATCGGGACAGAAGACTGCAGCCCCGCGCAGAACCCCGATATATTCCCAACCCCAGGTACAGGGAACAAGATAAAACCAATCCCAGATATGCACCCCCACAAGCACAGTGTTATAACTGTGGGCAACCCAACCATTTTGCCCGGGACTGTAGGGCACCACCAAATTTCAGGGGACCAGCAAACCCCGCACACCCATACACCCCTGCTCATCACCGACACAGGGAACCACAAGGCCGCACAGGACATAGGCCCAACCCCCGAAACCGAGAACGATACAGAGCTGAGCCCAGAGGCCCACGCCCACAAGCGCAGTGTTATACCTGCGGGCAACTCAACCATTTTGCCCAGGACTGTAGGGCACCACCCAACTACCCCACACGACCATCTCAGTGGTTTCCCGACGATGGACCCCGACCCATGCCCCTCGAAGGACCGGCCCAACAAGCCACTATAACCCCCACCCACTACCCCCAGGACCAGCACACGCACCCTCGGTTCCCGCCCCAATTTACAGGGCTTCAGGAATAAAACCCTGGCCCCAGGGGACCCCGACGAAAAGGATGGGGAACCCGCAAACCTTTACCCCCTATGGCACCCCTGGAACCGGGACACCCAGAACCGTTTGACCCGGCGCTCACTGTCAGAGGTGGTAATGCAGTGGGTATCTGGCAGCCAAAGCCCGCCCATATAGGTTCCCTCCACTAAGAAAGAATCAGGACATCACAGTCCAGATTGTAAATAGCTTTATCCGTCCACTCCACGCATCACCCAATTGAAAAGGGCTTATCTGCCCACATTATACTGCGTCATAATCTTCTGACACACCACAGTTTGGTTGTGGGATGAAGAATCTAATGTTATACTGTGCCATAGTCCTCCAACAACAAGGACACATGCCACATACCCAACATTTTATTTTCACGCTCTGCAAACTCCTTACCCCACTCAACCCCATTAAACACTGATTGCCGACCAACTCTTCGTATGACTCGATTGGGCCTTTATTATTCATTTACTTATTTCTTTGTTTTTTTTTTAAAAAGAGGGGAGTCATACGACATTCTAGTAAAGAAAAGGAAAAGAGAATCAGGTATTAATAAGAATTAACAGGTGCTACCCTTATCTCCCCCAGAATGAACTACATACTTCTCTGCTATCTGGGACTCCTCATCTCAGACCGAACCACAGACACCACATCAACCAAAGACCAGAAGATCAGCCTACAATACCCCGGATATATGTGGTTCAGCCCACCAGATTCAGGCAAATGTGAGGATGGCATCCTATGGGTACACCCCAATAAGAGTATCACCTATGGGTGTAATAACCAAAGAGTGGTGTACAGGAAAGATAATGGGAGCTCTGATTACTGCTCCCTAAGGACGACTCTCACTAGTGATTAGTGGGCGTACACTAACCATGGGTGCATGGAGCTAGCCTGTCTAGCCCATGGTCCAGACAAAGGGCTGGAATTAGGAAAGAAGTGCCCCGGTAAGGTTATTCAGAACGAGTATATTTACTATGAAATTAAGAATGGGTTAAGACCAACAGTTAGCACACCCATCCCCACTTGTCCCGAAACCACCCCAGGGCCCCAAAATGGGTTGATACTAAAACATACAGGGAAAATATTATTCAACAACACACACTACGAATTGGTACCAGTAGTGGTAGATTCAGCCGGAACACAATTACCAGACTGGTGTCCCTCCCCACTTAGAAAATTGTACCTCCACTTGACCCAGAGGCTGCTAAGCCGCAAGACTGGGACACACGCGGGGGAAGAGACGCCCAGGTCAAAGGGGCACAAGGGGAGGGAAATCCTGAATGATCTGGCGACTGCGTACGGAGGAGGGGTATCCACCATTAATGCACTGGATCTGGCTGCTTTGGATAATAAACTCAGAGTCCTAACCCGACAAGTTAAACAGACCTTGGACAGCTTAAATGAAAATGCTCGGCAAGATGCTGAGGGAGATTTGGCTCAGAACAGAGCTAGTAGCCTTATGGTTACTGTACTAGAAGGACATGCCCAAACTATTAATCAGATCGCCTGAGAGAGGGTGGAAGATGATGTCAGGCAACAGAACCGAACCCTATGTAGCATCTATGGACAATGGATGGTCGAGCAGTTAAGAGAGAATCTCGACCACGTTAGTGGGGGGAAAGTTCCATCCTGGATCAGTGATGAACAGATTGAACACCTGTACCAGGGAAAAAGACACCTCAATGTCACTAACTGCCAATTATAGCAACTGACCAAGGTCTGGTCTAACGATAGTTGTAGAGGAACCCCGGGGACTGCACTAGGAATGGTGTTGGGGATCCCAGTAATTTTAAAAGATAAGGTCGGGTTGAGACTTTTGAAGCTGAAAATATAGGGATCATTAAAGGAGGGATGTGGATGGGATACCAGGGGTCCCTACTGTATGTGGTTGAGAAAGGAGGGAAGCTCATAGGCACCAGTCTGGAGAAATGTGAACACACAGACAAAATGGTTGTGTGTCCATATCCGGTGTATGAAAATGAACATGCCCTGTGTGGATTCAGAACAACCACTAACCTAAATTGTACACTGGAAATTCAAAATTTGGAAAGGGATGTCACCCGGGTGGCTGACGGGGGGAGGGAGAATATTACATTACAACCTCGCTAGAAAATTACCAGTATGGGGCAGCCATTTGTAACATCCACAACACTACCTTTTGCATTAAACCACAGATTCCCGGTAGGATAGGATTAATTGAGATGGTAAACATACACAGAAGAGAGAAAACACTAATAAATGCTAGCGAGAAATTGAGACCAAGCTTGGGAGACTACTTTGAAAATTTGATACTGGGATAACACTTCTCCCCGAGAAACTTCAACAAATTCGGACACAATTGATCACAGCACACAAGACCTTTGTCAAAGTGGTGCAACAAACAAGGGAAATAGAAAAGAACATTAGTGAAATTAGAGTCACTACATGGCGGGAGGACCTCTGGGATTGGGGTTCAAATGTCCAAATCCATCCATGGGTCTGCATTCTGTCACACCTGGCTGTAATAGGAATCCTACTTATGGCAGTGCACCTAACCATCCTCACATTTAAATTCGCCCGATGGAAGAAGGAATTTCTGCAAAACTTGGACTCGGCAAGGGCCATCTGACATCGGGAGAGGCTCTACAATCAAGAGCCTTGATACTCTCCCATCTATATTTAATATGTATAGTCACTTGTCATTTGGTACTGTTTATTGCTTTGTTTAGTATATACCCGATTGATGTATTGTTTCTTATTGATTTTTTAAAATTATTTTACTTCATTTAAATTTGTTAGTACTATTGTGGGTTAGGGATGATACTATCAACCCCAGATTCGGGGTACTTGCTTGTTGAGATGGTTTGGTAGGAATTGTGTGATCGAATTCACTGACGCTCACTGGATCAAGAGGAGGGAATGTGGTAATATAAACAGGGCCTAGTTTTAAGGCTGATAAAATTAGATATCCTAAATTAAAGAATTGGGCATATTAAAATCAAACACAGTCAAACCGCGAGCAGGCCAATTGTACAAATACACAAACATGTCTGGGCCTGACCCATCAATCACCCATCAAAGGTCGTTACACTCTACTGATACTCAGCAGGAGATCATTGCACCCCATTGAAATGCATCGGCCTATTGTTAGAAGCACAGATCAGGCCAGACTTTCTGTCACCGAGAGCTCCTGCAGTTAGCTTATCTGATAACAGGTTACATGTAAGCAACAGCATGGAGATGGACACCTGGGGACGGACCCTGGTGTCCTGTCAGGCAGACATCAAGAAACCCACTGGGTATTGGAACCCCCTCCTCAGACCTCATTGGCTGGAAGTGGGAGAAGTTTCTGGAAAGGCAAGCAGGCAGGGGGATAAAGGGACACATTTCAGACACACCAGCAGCGAAGACTCGACGAAGGAGGTGACCTTGACCATCCGGAAGACTGACCAGGGAAGGAAGGAAGGAAGAAGCTGCCATCGAGATTCACCTTTGTGACGACAGACCAGAGGGACTCAGAGAATTGAGCCTGCAGTTTAACCAAACCATCTTTGTGGGTAGTATACTTGAATCTGGGATATCCTCTTGTTTTATGTGGGTAAGTTAAGGGTTAATAGTGTTATTACTCATAAACCTGTTGAACCTTTACTTGTGCGTGTCCTTTGTCCATCTTGCAAATAAGGACACCAGGGTAAAACCTTAGAGTCAGCAAACTGGTCGAAGGTATCTGAGAACTAACAGGTACAACAGACTGTGAAGTGTTTTGAGACATTTGGTGGTTGAGAAAAGCATTATTTCAATGAGAATCCTTTCTCTTTGATCAAGTTTTTGGCTATCCCAGTGCCTGATGTTTTGACTCTTTGTCAAAAGTGTCAATTGATATTGCTGAGTATGCATCTTGGGATGCTTCCTAATGTCCTTTAGGGAAGGAAATCTGCTGTCCTTACCTGGTCTGGCCCACATGTGACTCCAGGGCCACAGCAATGTGGTTGACTCTCAACTGCTCGGGCAACTAGGGAAGGGCAATAAATGTTGGCCAGCCAGCGACACCCATGTCCCACGAATGATTTTTTAAAAAGGACATGCTGACCTGCTCACTGTTGCCTCTTATGGTTAGAGATTACTATTAATTATGTTTTAGTTTAATTTATTTATTAGTGTCACAAGTGGGCTTACATTAACACTGCAATGAAGTTATTGTGAGAATCCCCTAGTCGCCACACTCCAGTGCCTGTTCGGGTACACTGAGGGTGAATTTAGCACAGCCAAAGCACCTAACCAGCACAAGCTGCAAAACTATCATGTCCCATCCCCAGCTAGTGATGAGACTGCTGGTGAACCTAGGTTAATGGTGGTGAACTTTGTCAGGTTAATGGTGGTGAACTTTGTCAGGTTAATGGTGGTGAACTTTGTCAGGTTAATGGTGGTGAAGCTCGTCAGGTTAATGGTGGTTTCTGAAAGACAACATTTCCTGAAAGTTTCAGACTTTTATTCTCTGGTCCCCTTTTCAGTTAGGGACATGCACTGTAATAATGTTTCTTTAGTCCATTTATGCTCCAAATTAATCAAGTATACTCAAAAGTAATAACGTAAATTGTCATCAGTTGAAGCAGCAATGCAGTCAGTCCACTCTATGCACAGCGAAAAATATTTTATCACCCTTAACAAGAAACTGTTTTGCTTGACAGCCACGAAGAATTAAAATAGGGCAGCCTTAAACAACAGGCTTTTGAGTAAACCTGAATAATGGTCTGGCTAATTGCATTATCTGACTTAAATTTGTTAATAATTAATAATGTCTAAAGTTCAGTTTGAAAGAGTGCAACGTACAGAATTCATCAAACCAGCAATCAAAGTTTCCAGAATGTTTGAAATAAAAACAGAAAATGCTGGAAATATTCAGCAGGTTATGGCAGCACCTGTGAAGAGAAACAGTAACCCCTCAAGGTCTCTGACCTTTCATCAGGACAGGGAAATGTCAGGAATGTAATAGGTATGGAGCAAGGGGTGGGTGGAGGAAGCGCAAAATTAAGATCTGCGATAGGATGGAAGTCAGGAGAGATTGAAGGACAAAAGAATTAGTCTTCCAGCGAGCCAAAAAAAATAGTGATGTGGCCAGAAATGAAACAAAGAGACAAATTGTGTGCCTGGAGAAGGTATGCTGCTGAAAGCAAACAAAAAAAATAAGGAAAGGGAAACAAAACAGAGCAGCAATTGTGGTCTGCAATTGTTAAACTCAGTGTTAGGTCTGGAAGGCTGTAAAGTGATCAATTGAAAGATCCTTAAGCTTACATTCAGCTTCACTGGAACAGCTGCAGAGGACAAAAACGATAGCACGGGAGCCGGTGGAGAATTAAAAGGACAGACCATCGGAAGCCCAGGAACATGCCTATGAACAGAATGGAAGCGCTCCGCAAAGCGATGGTTCAATCTGCATTTGGTGGTCTCAATGTTGAGGGGGCCACATTGTGAGCAGTGAGTGCAGCAGTTTAAACTGAAAGAAGTAAACATAAAACATTGATTGGCGTGGGAGGAGCGTTTGGGACCTTGGACGGTGAGGAGGGATGAGGTTGAAGAGCAGATGCTACATCAGCGTTTGCATGGAATGGTGCTGTGGAAAGGAGACAGGACAAAGAACAAAGAAAATTACAGCATCGTACAGGCCCTTCGGCCCTCCAAGTCTGCACCGAC
This sequence comes from Mustelus asterias, assembly GCF_964213995.1. Classification (NCBI taxonomy): domain Eukaryota; kingdom Metazoa; phylum Chordata; class Chondrichthyes; order Carcharhiniformes; family Triakidae; genus Mustelus; species Mustelus asterias. Next base: position 96,319,631 of record NC_135808.1, read on the forward strand.
CATGCTGCCCGTCTGAACCAAAACCTCCTATCCTTCCAAGGACCATATCCCTTTATTCCCATCCTATTCATGTATTTGTCAGGAAGCCCCTCAAAAGAGATGGGGTGTAGTCTGAGTGGATCAGGGTATCATCATCTCGACTCCATTTTGTTTGTTTTTTGCTTGTTTTTTTTCTCCAGTCAGCAGCACACCTGTTCTGGGCACATCCTTTGCCTCTTTGTTTCATTTCTGGTCACATCTTCACACCCTTTGGCCCTTGGACGACCTATCTCTTCTGTCACCCAGTCTCTTCTGATGTTCACCCTACCACAGACATTCCTTCAGTCCTTGTCCCACCCACCGTTTGCTCAAAACCTATCACACCTCCACAATTTCTCCCAGTCCTGATCAAAGGTCACAGACTTGAAACTATTTTTTTCTCTTTGCACAGATACTTCAGTAACGTGCTGAGTATTTTCTGTTTGATTTCAGACTTCCGCCACCCACAAGCATTCTGCTTTTCGGGAATGTTTACCTTGGAGATACCAGACATCGTTGTGATTGTCATTTACTTTGTATTTGTTATTGGGATTGGAATATGGGTGAGTTAATAAGAATCCCCTGAGTTTTTAAGCCAGTCTCTTCATTTTTCAGTTTACATTAATGAAGGTTGTAGACTTGAACTCTGATGTTTACAAATGCAGATTTGTACGATTGGAATAAAGTTAATATTGTCCATCTTCTGCTTTATATTGTTTCATTTGTTGGTGGGAATATACTCCCTCCACTTTGTAGTTAAAACCTCCTTGGACTTGGACTGGAAGCTGATGTAATGCAATAAACTGACTCTTTGCATTTAGAAAACCCAAGCAACTTTTTAATAAAGCTTTTGGGTGAAAATAATGCAGTTCAGAGATTTTAGCATTCCTTCACTATCGTTGTCTTACACCCACATAATTGAGACTTTTTTTGCGTAAACCTTCAGTTTCCGATTGTTCATGTTTTAATTACGTTCTTAATACCTTTTTATAGTCCTGGTGATTATACGTAGATCATGAACCAAAATTAAACACTTACTACATGTTTATAATCCGGTGAAATTTAAGCTGTTGAGAATTTCATTTAACGATCCACTTTAGGTTGCAAACACTGCAAAATGTGAGCAAATGTTTGATTACTGTATATTTGAAATACGTTTTTTATGTGAAAATTACTCTTGGGGCTTGCTTGCTTAAACAGGTAATTTGTAGAGGTATAATTGAATTAAACAGGTAGTTTTTACTCTGAGCTGAGCAGGCTAAAAAAAATACCGTGATGGCTAATTTTTCTTCGAACATTTCCTCGTTCCTGTACTTTTAAGTCCTAACTGGGTCCCAATGACCTTGTTGTGATGTATTCAGTTCATTTTTAATCTTGTTGTCTATTCCATTTCACTTGGACTTTGATTAAAAGACACGCATCTAAAAAATCTTTTTGCGTTACAGTCATCTATGAAAGCCAACCAGAGCACAGTGGGAGGATATTTTCTTGCCGGAAAAGCCATGACCTGGTGGCCTGTAAGTGTTTTATTGTAGTTATTATTTTTGGAACAGATTAATATTTGATAGGGATGAATGCAATGTTCAAATAATAGCTAATAATCACTTGTTAATGAGTATTATTGCTTGATGTTCCATAGAGTTCCATAGAAACCCTACAGCACAGAAAGAGGCCATTCGGCCCATCGAGTCTGCACCGACCACAATCCCACACAGGCCGTACCACCATATCCCTACATATTTACCCACTAATCCCTCTAACCTACGCATCTCAGGACACTAAGGGCAATTTTTAGCATAGCCAATCAACCTAACCCGCACATCTTTGGACTGTTTATGGGTTTGTTCAGTAGGTCTTACAGACAGGTTCAGATACTTGTATAGTTGAACAGTATTATTTGCTGACAATGCATAACTATATACATAGTACAAAGCATAGCCCAAAGTAGGAGTTAACTTCATGTTGACTTGTACTAGTGTTCTTCCATAGAATTCTACTGTCCTGTGTCTCTCTATATCATTTTGTGGGCACTACTGTTCTCCAGTCCATTACCAAACACCCTTATTATACAACAAAAACAGAAAATGCAGGAAAATCTCAGCAGTTCTGACAGCATCTGTGGAGAGAGAATAGAACCTTCTTTCTCTATTCCGTCTCCACAGATGCTGTCAGACCCGAGATTTTCCAACATTTTTCTGGTTTTGTTTCAGATTCCAGCATCCGCACTACCCTTATACTACATCTCCCCCAAATCTTTACCCAACACATTTACAATACAATCTTTCTTTCCTTGCTACCCCTTCCAAAATTTTGCCCCAGGCAGAGCCAGTGACGGAGCAGCAGTGTATTTCCAAGTCAGGATGGTGAGTGACTTGGAAGGGAACCTCCAGGTGGTGGTGTTCCCTGGGATTTGCTGCTCTTGTCCTTCTGTAATTGTGGGTTTAGGAACCTTGGTGAATTCCTACATCATTACACGGTACACATTGCTGCCATTGTTCATTGGTGATGATGGGCTTGAATGTTTGTGGATGGGTAGAAAACAAGCGGGTTGCTTTGTCCTGGATGGTATCAAGCTTCTTGAGTTTTGTTGGAGCTGCGCTCATCCAGGCAAATGGAGCGTATTCCAATATACTCCTAACTTGTGAATTTTAGATGGTGGACAGGCTTTGAGGAGTCAGGAAGAGAGATACTCGATGCAGGGTTCCTTGCATTTGACCTGCTCTAGTAGTGGGGGATTAAGTGATGGTAATGCCATTGAATGTCAAAGGACAGTGGTCAGATCCTCTTTCATTGGAGATGGTCATTGCTTGGCACTTGTGTGGTGCAAATGTTACTTGCCACTTGTTAGCCCAAGCCTGGATATTGTCCAGGTCTTGCTGCATTTGGACATGGACTGCGTCAGTGTCTGAGGAGTCGTGAATGCTACTGAACATTGTGCAGTCATCAGCAAATATCCTCACATCTGTCCTTAAGAAGGAAGCTCATTGACAAAGCCGCTGAAGATGTTTGGGCCTAGGACACTACTCCAAGAAACTCTTGTGGTGATATCCTGGAACTGAGATGATTGACCACAACCTACTTCCTTTGTGCCAGGTATGACACCAACCAGCGGAGGGTTTTCCACCTGATTCCCATTGGTTTCACTGTTGCTAGCTCCTTATCGCCATACTCCGTCAGATGCTGCATTGATGCAAATGACAGTCACTGTCACCTCATCTCTGATATTCAGCTCTTTTCTCCATGTCTGAATCATGTTTGTTCCTCTTATTCATACTTTAGATCTGTTTGGTTCTCTGTTATGAGCCTAGTGTAAGCTTTTTTCTGTTTTATTTAGTCTTTATATATTTAATCATTCAGGACATTCAAAATTTAATTGCCCTTCCATTCCCCCATGTGGGAAAATGTGTCCACTCTGTCCCCAACCATTTCCTCCTATTGTTTGATTTGATTTGATTTATTATTGTCACATGCATTAGTATACAGTGAAAAGTATTGTTTCTTGCGTGCTATACAGACAAAGCATACCATTCATAGAAAAGGAAAGGAGAGAGTGCAGAATGTATTGTTCCAGTCACAGAATTAAAGCAATGTTAGAGAGTTTAAAAGAGTTAGAATGAAGTTTTAGAAGCATAGAGCGAGGCTAAAAGATAGAATTAGAAGGTATGTTGGGCACAGCTTGCAAGAAGTCGCCACGCTCTGGCGCCATCTTGGTTTTGTTTGTATGTTTGACTATAGCTGTGTCCATCAATGTTTGATTCCAGAGTAACTGGGACTGATACCTCCTCAGCTCACTGAAGCTAATATTCATCCTATTAAATATTTTTTACACTTGATTGTACTATTCAATAATCCTGATGATGTCATTGAGAGGAGATTTGAAGGAGGTGTTCGAAATCATCAGAGGTCTGGGTAGGTGGAGTGAAACTGTTCCCACTGCAGAAGGGTCAAGAACCAGAGGACACAGATCTAAGGTGCTTAACAAAAGACCCAAAGACGACATGAGGAGAAACTTTATTTGCCCAGTCAGTGGTTGGGAATTTACTGCCTGAGAGTTTGGTGGAGGCAGATTTAATTGTGCCTCTCAAAAGGGAATAGGATCGTTGTCTGAAGAGGAAGAGGCTGTGGAGGAAAGGTTGGGAAGTGTGACTGGTTGATTGGCCCTTGTAGACAGAAGACATGGATATAATGGGCCAAATGGCCTCCCTCTGTATTGTAGCTATTCTGTGGTTATCTAATTCTATGTTCAAGAATATTTAAATAAATGATAAAAGAATAATGCATTAATGTGTCTAATTTTGCTTTCTTGTGCTCCTGCAAAATGCCTTGCTACTTTAATCCTTTCATTTAAGTTGCCTTTCCTAATTTTTCCCCTGAAAAGGTGTCCCTTCACACTCCTCTGCATTAAATTTTACCTCCCACCTGTCCATCCAGAGGGATGTGAGGCTGGAGGAGATTACAGACGAGACCCTGGATGGATTGTAAACAAGGATGATTTTAAATTGAGCCCTTGATCAAGAGTTAATGTCGGGCACTGAGCATAATGGTGTTGGAGGAATGGGACCCAGGACGGAATCTTGTGCCTTCCTCCTGTGGCAGGTTTGGTGGCAGAGGGAGCATTTAACCAGACATGGGAGCGATGAGTAGATATCCTGCCACTTTCCCATTTCCACCCTGATTGAGTTTGTGGCAGGAAACCACCAATTGAGGCTATTAAGTGAGAAATTAAATGGCCTTTAACTGTGGATAAACGGAATTTGGAAAGCAGTTACACTGAGGGGAAAAAATGAAATAAATGTCAATTAATTAAGATGAAACAAACAGACATGAGGTTGGGTTTTTGTGTTCCCAAAAATCTCAAGAATAGGTACAGAAATTTGCAAAATTCAGGCCGCAGGATCATAAATTTGAATTTCCACCTCAAAAAGAGCCCCACACAAACTTCCCAGAGGTGGGAAAAAGTTTAGCATAGGTTTGGCTTGCGATCCAGCTTACATGTCCTGTGATATTAGGGTCGTCTCAGCTGAGGGGACCTTTGTATTTTACGTTCCACAATATTTTCATCAGGATAAGAGGGATTTGGGAGACTTTAGGAATCTCCCTCCAGTTAAAAGAGTTTGTGAACTTTGGGGAAGCCTGCTGAGGAGTCGGGAACATTCTGACAGGTAAGTGTAAAATGTCTTAGTTAGATGTCTTGTAAGTGAAAATGTGTTTTTATTGCATTGTTTGATCATATGGCTCTGTCCTGAAAAGGTATGTTGACCATTCCAATGACCAGCACTGTGCAAGTGTTAGGACGTATTGGAGTACTTTATCCATTTGAAAACATGCTATTGCAGGTTCAAAACTGTAGAAGAGCGTGCTTGGAAACCATCCTATTGTGATCTGAGCAGTGATTTAAGTTTCCAAAGTGCCTTAACATAAAAAAATGATCTGCTGCTTAAGCTTAGTGAGAAAAACATAGCCACCGGCAACTTCTTTGATTGACAGGTCATCTGGTTTGAAATTGAAAACAGATCACCTGTTCTTTCAGTTTCAAAAGGCTCCATTGTGTGGTGCTGTAGTGGTTTGCTTTGACAATGGAGTTGATTAGGAATGCTTGGCTGAGTTGCAAATGTTTGTAAAATACTTAGCTCAGCAGGTGGTTGTTCATCACAGTTGCTCAGGAGACTGTAAGTATGGTTTGATTGACATTTTTAAGAGGTTACAATAGGATTCTCCTTGGAAAGACGGAGGATGAGGGGAGACTTAATAGAGGTGTATAAAATTATGAAAGGCATAGATAGGGTGAACGGTGGGAAGCTTTTCCCCGGGTCGGTGGTGACGTTCACGAGGGGTCATAGGTTCAAGGTGAAGGGGGGGAGGTTTAACACAGATATCAGAAGGACATATTTCACACAGAGGGTCGTGGGGGCCTGGAATGTGTTGCCGGGCAAGGTGGTGGAGGCGGACACACTGGGAACGTTTAAGACTTATCTAGACAGCTATATGAACGGAGTGGGAATGGAGGGATACAAAAGAGTGGTCTAGTTTGGACCAGGGAGCGGCGCGGGCTAATTGTTCCTGGTTTCTCGTTTCAAGGCTTCATTCTACGATCATCTTGCTGGTGCCAGTACAGAGTGAGACTGCGGATAGTTGGGAACCTGTCTCGGGGGCAGGGAATTCATATGGTGTTCGTGGAAGTGGAAATGACTAGGGTTGGGAAGCATTTTCCGATCGGGGCCATTGTGATCTCCTGGACTCGTTTCGATCGCCTCAGGGGGTCGGAGAGGAATTTCCCAGATTTTTTTTCCCCATATTGGCCCTGGGGTTTTTCACTCTGGGTTTTCGCCTCTCCCTGGAGATCACATGGTCTGGAATGGGGGGGTGGGGGTAAGTTAATAGGTTGTAATGAACAAAGCATCGTAGCTGTGAGGGACAGCTCGGTGGATAGGATATTGGTATGTAGATAGGCTGGAAAATTGGGCGGGGATCCTGGATTCAGGATTCAATCCTGGACCGGGGAGCGGCGCGGGCTTGGAGGGCCGAAGGGCCTGTTCCTGTGCTGTATTGTTCTTTGTTCTTTGTTCTTTGATTATCCTAGTGAAGCAGCAGACCCGAACCTTGCCTACCCACATCCCTAGGAGACGAAAATATGGCAGGAATGGGAGGAGCTGATGTGTTCAGGTTGGCAAGCCCTGACTTGCGTTCCCCAATCCCAAGATAAAAATCCAGCCCTGAGACTCAAAACTTGAAGATAACAATAGACAACAGAATTGATTTCCTTTTAGCTGAATATTACTAAGAATAAAAGGCTGGATCTAGAACAGTACATCATGTAAGAAAATTACAACATCATTTGGATTACAAAAACATGGTTCAGCCCAGGAGTTTGGAGCAAATTCAATGTACAAGAGTTTAGAATGCTCTGGAAAAAAAAGCAACAAGAATAGACAAGGAGGAATGGGTGTTCATTTTCCTTCCAATGTCATTGCTTCCCACCTGAGCTAAGAACTCTGACTGTTCCCTTTCCTCCATTAAAATGTTTTACATTCTCAAAGTGATGTTCTGATTCAGCCTGACTACCCCGTCTACATCCACTGGGGAAAAAAATATGCAAGATTTTAAAAAATAATAAAAGCAAGATGGAAGAGAGGAATTTTCACCTCTGATTGAGAGACATGCCCTCTTTAATCCCAAAGTCCTTCATAAAATCAGTGTTCCCTTTTCCTCTTTGCCCCTTGGATAGACTACTTGGCTGCTCATAAAGGGACCTTGTTTCCTCGACCACAATATTTAGGCATCTGGCCACAAATAATGCTGGAGCCTGAGGGACAAAAACGTGCTGGCATTTTGAATGAATTTCTTTGGTTTCACATTCGAGAAAAGTCATTATTAAAGATCGTATTATACCCTCAATAGATATGCTTAAAGTTGAAGTATAATGGCAGAATTAACACTGATGCATTTCACCCAAATGTTGGAAGTCTCAGCAGAATAAAATGATCATTATAAAAGGTGCTTAACACTGAAACCAGTATAATCCCCCTGTTTTATCTTATATTAACAGATTGGGGCATCACTTATGTCCAGTAATGTGGGCAGTGGCCTGTTTATCGGTCTGGCAGGAACAGGAGCTGCAGGAGGCATTGCTGTTGGAGGTTTTGAATGGAATGTAAGTTCAGTTGTTGTAGTTTCTAACTTATTATATGATATATATGTTACCCTGATAAACTGTTTTCTTTTATCCAGTCAGGCTATAGTATGGCTTCCTGTTCTTCCACCCGCACTGTGGATCCTTGCTCAAAAGCTGCCCCTTGTTGAAACAGAAATCTCTAATGTACTGCATGGTTCAGTCTGTACTGAACTGCAGTCAAATACTGTTTCTAAATAAGAAAAGCCACAGAACAAAGTTAACTAATTACAATCAGATTTTTCTGTTTTTTCTTCCTTGCACTTGTCTTAATTTCATCACATGTATTGCATTCTAAAGTAAAGTAACGTCATTTTACAACAACACTGAGTTACCTGGGAGGCAAACTGAAGACTATAGAAACGGGTCAAATTGGGAATTGCGTGCTTTTTATTATGGTTATGAGGGTCATAGTGTAAAGCAGTGAAATCCAATCTAGTGAGCAGTAAAACAAAACAGGTGTAAATTATTTCAATACACTATAGAGTAATCCAATCTCATAAAGTCACTGCAGAGGTGTCCAAGTTTTTACAGTGCAATAGTTATCTACCGTAGAGACTTGGGTGCCACACATAAAGTTGAAGTCCATGTTCCCATAGATTGGCTGATAACAAATGGTGTTCTGTTTAGGGTTACCCTTTTTCTGAAACAACAGGCTTAAAACAACCTTTTCTAAACATCTTTAAATCATGTAGCGCCAGGGACCCGGGTTCGATTCCCGGCTTGGGTCACTGTCTGTGCTGAGTCTGCACATTCTCCCCGTGCCTGCGTGGGTTTTTTCCGAGTGCTCCGGTTCCCTCTCATGGTCCGAAAGATGTGCTGGTTAGGTTCATTGGCCATGCTAAATTCTCCCTCAGTGTACCCGAACAGGTGCCGGAGTGTGGCGACTGGGGGATTTTCACAGTAACTTCATTGCAATGTTGATGTAAGCCTACTTGTGATAATAATTAATAAATAAAATGATTCTATAGGATAGATATGGAAAGCCTATTGCCATTTACATTTTCACCCATACTCATGAAGACTTTCTATGTTACACTTGGAACGCATTCTAATTCAACACAAATCTGAGATTTTCACAATGGGCTTACCAATCGATATCCCACTTGATAGGCTCTATATTCAGGAGGAGGGGGAGCAGTAGGAGGGTACAAGGGAAGCCGGATTAATCAGGCAGGATCAAGCCAACCCAACACAGTTTATATAGCAGCATTGACAGACCCAGGTGCCTTTCCTGAGAGCTGTATCTCAGGAGGCTTCACTTTAATTATAAATGTGTGGGGGAAGCTCTATTCATCACTGCAGCAAATGCATGGCCAAAGTCCACAGTATGGGTAGCGTCTTACCATGGCACAGAGGTGACCACAGTTCTCTACTTGATGATTGAAGCTCAGGGTGCCAGAGAGACTTTGTCAGACCAGCCAATGTGTTCTGCATTCCTCTCTCTCTCTCTCTCTGTAAGGCAAGTTGGCTCTTTGTTGAATCATTTGCCATCAGCCCTTTCCTGATCGCAAAGTTGTGAAAGGCAATCTTAAAAAATACATTGTCAGCACAAACTGCAAGATACATCTGAAAGTATACAAAGGAATCTTTCTTCGTATCCCAATGGTTTACTCAATTCTTGTCTTCAAGTATGATTCAGTAAAGCACTTTTGCTTTTGTGTTAGAGGTTCGTGATGACACTACTAATGCTAAACATGTGAAGAGGAAGCAATTGCAGTGACATTGGTTGCAAGACAGCTGAGGAACAGATTCATCCGGTGCATATCATTAGATAAATTTCACGCTATTGTATGGGTTGTCTCAGTAAACTAAAAATCTTCATCCTCTCACCAAACTCTTAAGGGTCTGGTTAAAATCATTGCTCCCCTTAACTAACCATTACTTCCAAATGCTTCCAAACCCATTGTCATAAAAGGGAAACAGACACTAAAATTTCCTTACTTTATATGTTACAGGGATTTACTCCACTGGATTTATTACAAGTATTTACAACTATTTACAAAAAGTGTAATTTGGTTCTATCACTGTGACCATGTGAATTTCTGCACCATATCCTAAGACATCTTTTATAAACATGGAACAGATCTTGTACTCCTAGGCACCCTGTAAAGACGTTCCTGTAAATCAGAAGGCTTCTGCGGAGAGTTGATGGAGTAGTCCACTTGGCTGCTCCCAAAATGTCACCTTATTTACTCTCTCCACAAATGCTGCCTGGCCCTGTTAGACATTTCCAACATTCTCTGGTTTGTTTCAGCTTTTCAACATCAGCAATACTGGGGGCAATTCTCCCAGCCCGCTGCGCTGCTCTAGTAGTGCAGTGGGCCGGGTGACATCAGCTGAGGCCATTTTGAGGCTTCCTGCTGGGCGCCCAGGCCTCCGCGTGTCTCCCAGCAGAAGATTTCCAGAGTAATCAGCTCCACGCCAGAAATCAGCACGGAGCTGATTACCATATGGAAATCCGGATTTCAATGTCATTCGCAGGCCAGAGTCTGAGGCCTCCGGGCCCGCTAACGTCTTCCCCTCCCCCTTGCCAGGAGTGGTTCACCCAGCAGGGTTTACAACTGCTCCCTACTAACAAAGGACAAGCGGCCTGACCCCACTGCAGGGTACAGAGGCCATTGAGGGCCCCCGAGGATATCAGGGGTAAGGGGGGGTTACCCCTTGGGCAGTGCCAGCTTGGCCCCCTGGCCCTGCCCAGGGGGCAAACTGGTACTCCCAAGGGTGAAAGCCAGAGGGGGAGGGGGATTGGGGGTGGGACATATTGGGTAGGTGATTGGCAGGGATGAGGAGGTCCCACTGCCACTGTATTCAAGATCGTGGGCAGAGGGAGGGAGGACGGCGATCTGTCTGGCCATCTGGGTTGGGATCAGGGTGGGGAGGGAGGGTGGGGCGTCAGGAGATCAGGGCTGGCCAGATTGGGGGGAGGGTCGGGGAAATTGGGGCAGGCCTGGGGGGGGATGGGGGTCGGGACTTGCCCGGGGAGTTCCGGGAGGCCAGCAATTGGGGGGTCTGCAAGGCCAGCGATGGGGAGGTGAGGTTGCGGGACTGGCCAGCGATCAGAAGGCTGGCAATACACTGCAATGTGCCACTCTCCACACTGACAGATTGACGCATGCTGTGGCTCGCTCAGCACTATGCTGCTGATCCCTCCAGCGGGAATAGGCTCCACCACCTGATTTTCCGAGGGAATCCCGCTGAGGTACTCTGAAATGCAGAGTGTCCGAGATTCAATCTGAAAATCACGCTTTAAAAAATCGGACGGAGTCACTCCCATTTTCACGCAAATTGGGGACTTAGAAATTCTTTGGGAGAATCCAGGCCATTTTGTTTTGCTTTATATTGAAAGAGGTTTGATTGATCCTTCAGCTTTACTAACAACTGAACTAAACTTGATACTTAGGTAACAAGCTTGAGCCAAGCTTCTGTCTGCAAATCGCCTTAAAAATAATGAATAGCAAATTAATTTAAAAGAGATGTACGAGGCAGATTTTTTACACAGAGTGGTGGGTGCCTGGAACTCGTTGCCGGGGGAGGTAGTGGAAGCGGATACGGTGGTGACTTTTAAGGGGCGTCTTGACAAGTACATGAATGAGATGGGAATAGAGGGATATGGTCCCCGGAAGCGTAGGGGGTTTTAGTTAAGTCGGGCAGCATGGTCGGTGCAGGCTTGGAGGGCCGAAGGGCCTGTTTCTATGCTGTAATTTTCTTTGTCTTTTGTTCTTTGTTCTTTGAGGCCCTGACAGGCCTCCTGGGCTGAAGTGAGACAAACAAAAATATTTCATTTTGTCCCAGTTGTTTGAATTACCTCCATGACTCACATTGACACAGGGTGAAACTAAGTTGAAATGGTCAGCAACATGGTTTAAAATAAAACAGAAAGTTAATACAGAGAGGTCTTTGAGGGCTGAATGCTTATTTTTAATAATCATTAGTGAGGGGTTAGTGTGATTTATCAAAGTAGTGTCACTCTGCTCACAAGTAGAGATCTGAGTTCTATTCCCTTTTCTTGTTTTAGGCTACTTGGGTTCTGGTGGCACTTGGCTGGATTTTTGTTCCAGTATACATTGCTGCCGGAGTGGTCACTATGCCTGAGTATTTGAAGAAGAGGTTTGGAGGACAGAGAATCAGAATCTACATGTCCGTATTATCTCTGATCCTGTACATGTTCACTAAGATTTCGGTAAGTAGCAGATGTGTTGCTATGTGTTGTTTCATTACTCGCTTGTAGTTTTTTAAAAGTTTATTTATTAGTCACAAGTAGGCTTACATTAACACTGCAATGAAATTACTGTGAAAGTCCCCCAGTCGCCACACACCGGCACCAGTTTGGGTACACTGAGGGAGAATGTAGCATGGCCAATGCACCTAACAGTGGGAGGAAGCCGGAACACCCGGAGGAAACCCACGCAGACATGGGGGGAAAACATGCAAAGTCCGCACAGACAGTGACCCAAGCTGCGAATCGAACCTGGTTCCCTGGCACTGTGAGGCAGCAGTGCTAATCACTGTGCCACTGTGCCACAGTAAGAAGTTTAACAACACCAGGTTAAAGTCCAACAGGTTTATTTGGTACTGTGCCACCCCAGTTTTAGCAAGCCTTCCCTACTTTTATACTCCATTCCCTTTGAAATAAAGGCAAACATTCCATTTGCCCTCCCTATTACCTGCTGAACTTGCATGCTAGCTTTCTGTGATTTATGCACGAGGACCCCCAAATCTCTCTGTGCCGCAGCTTTCTGCAGTCTTTCCCCATTTTAAATTATATTCAGCTCCCTTATTCTTCCTACCCAAGTGAATAACTTCACATTTTCCCACGTTATATTCCATCTGCCAGGTTTTCACCTACTCACCTAACCTGTCTATATCCCTGTGTAGACTCTTTGGTCGCATTTTCCCGTCCCACCCGTGGAACATGCAAAGGTCCATTGACTTTGGGCAGGATTTTCCAGTCTTGGGCGAGCGCAACCGGAAAATCCTGCCCTTTGTGTCATCCTCACCACTTGCCATCCCACCTATTTTCTTGTCATCCGCAAACTTGGCAATAGTACATTCACTTCCCTCTTCCAAGTCATTAATATATATTGTAAATAATTGTGGTCCCAGCACTGATCCCTTTGGCACCCCATTAGTTGCCGTCCTGAAAATGCCCCTCTTATCCAAACTCTCTGTCGCCTGTTAGTTACCCAAACCTCCTTCCATGTTAACATACCACCCCCAACACCATGGGCTCTTGTCTTATTAACTAATGTTTTGTGCAGCACCTTATCGAATGCTTTTTTGAAAATTGGATCAACTGCTTCGCCTATATCTATCCTGCTCATTTCTACCTCAAAGAATTCTAATTCAAGAGGTGATGGATAAGGCAGGTAAAAAAAGCAGGAAAAACTGGTCAGGCCAAGAAGGGTCCGGTGGCCCAAGAACCAATGATTAAAAATTAGCAGGTTAACATCAATAGTGCCAAACACCCCAGCACCACAGTTTTCCAACAGAAGGTCCCTACCTAAGGCAACAAAGTATTCCCTCCTGCCCAACATTGGGAATGTGGTTTGTTTAATCCAATCCTCTTTCTGTTCTGATCTTTATTCTTGTATTTTTTGCTTTCTGCCATTTTCTTTTTACTTGCTTTTTGGTGTTTTTTTTATCTATGTTCCTATTTTACAAGTTAAAACCCACAGTGCTAGTTACTTAGTCCCAGCACTTGTTCCTTTTGACTGATTGCAAAGCAACGGTTTGTATACACAACTTGATATAAGTTAGCTACCACTTGCTGCGAGTTACTGAGTGTGTATTAAGTATGGAAAAATTCAGTTTCCCCACTGATAACCTGGCCAGCATGGCGGCACAGTGCTTAGCACTGCTGCCTCACAGCGCCAGGGACCCAGGTTCGATTCCTGGCTTGGGTCACTGTCTGTGTGGAGTCTGCACGTTCTTCCCGTGTCTGCGTGGGTTTTCTCCAGGTGCTCCGGTTTCCTCCCACTGTCCGAAAGGTGTGCTGGTTAGGTGCATTGGCCATGCTGAATTCTCCCTCAGTGTACCCGAACAGGGTGTGGCAACTAGGGGATTTTCACAGTAACTTCATTGCAGTGTTAATGTAAGCCAACTTGTGACACTGATAAATAAACTTTAATCTTCAGTATACATCCATCAGGTCTTTCTATATTTTTACCAACCACCAGGGTCAGTTTGTCCTTCTCCACATGTCTTGATGTGATTAATTTTTTTGAAACCTGAAGCAGTGCTATTGGTTACAGTGAAACAATGCTGCACAGCCTTTGTTCATGAGCATGACTCACATTCATGGAAATAAATGACAAACCCATAAATCTTATAAATGGACATTTTATTGCAGAAAACACTAAACTAGAACACCCAGCAGGAAATAAAAGTTACTCCAAACTTAGCCATTTCTTCACAGTGAATGGAACTATATGCTTCATCTATATATTCACATGTAGAAGTCACCCCCACCATTTTGTTTCTAGGTATATTTAGCCATTCTAGGGACATAGGCGGGTGATCTAGTCCTAAGCTTCAATGTTTGACAATTTGCAACCAGAAGTTAGAAGTTGCTCCAGACTGGTTTAGGTGACCACTAATCTGCTGCTGAATTTCCCAGTTCCTTTCGCTCAGAGAGGTATGCAATTGACTAAACTCATCACTCCAGAAATTCACCAAAGATCCTTACACAGCACCTTCCAAACCCACAACCACTTCCACACAGAGGGACAAGGGCAACAGATACATGGAACACCACAACCTACAAGTTCCCCTCCAAGTCACTCACCATCCTGACTTGGAAATATATCGCCGTCCCTTCACAGTCACTGGGTCAAAATCCTGGAATTCCCTCCCTAATGGCACTGTGGACTGCAGCGATTCAAGAAGGCAGCTCACCACCACCTTCTCAAGGGCAACTAAGGGATGGGCAATAAATGCTGGCCAGTCAGCGATGCCCATGTCCCACGATGGAGTAATTTTTTTAAAAACCCACCAACAGGGAACGCCATCCTGGACCAAGCTGTAATATCTTCAAAAAAGATACAAAGGGCTGGATTTTAATGTTAGAGGCAGATAGCAGGAGTCAGGAAATTTGTTCCAGAAGAAAGTGCCTCGAAAGACATGATCTTCATTCCAGCGGGGCTGGGTATCGGGTACATGCTGGAGTCAGTCCCATCACCCCCAGAAACAGTCCAGAGGCAGCCACAGAGGCTGACGACTGGCACGGCAGGTGGGTTAAAAGGCCTGACTTGGTTCTCTAGGACTTGGTCTCAGTTGTTTTGATCAATAATAAGCCCTCACCAATTATATCCCCTCGTCCCATCCCCATCTACTCCCTATGCCTCATCCATGCAAATTCATGCCAAACTGCTAACCCATTCTTCCACTCTACCGCAATGGTCCCCCATATGGTCAATCAAGCAACATTTTCCCTTGTGTGCATCTGTTTCAAAACGCTAATGGAAGTCTGGGCTTTCAGCCAAGCATACATAATAAGGATTGGCTAAGAGCCCAGAATCCCATTAAGCTTGTTTGGTCAAATCTTTTGCTGGGTGGTTGACCCGCATGGTGAGTTCCCCATTGGTTGCTGGTAAAATTAGAGCAGCAGCAGGATGAGGCCCTTAGTTGGCCATTTAAGGGTCATCTTGATATGAAGGCTTCCCTGCACCCTTCTTGCCCAAGACTTGATCAGAAGGTGGAGGACGAGGGGTTGTGGGGGGTGGGGGGGTGCTAGGTCCTTGGTCCATCCCACAAACTCCTCCTGATCATCAAATGACCACCCCTGCCATCGAACCCACCTTGGGATGGCAGGTCATAAAATCTCACCACCCATCTTGTTCACTGGAGTGTTCCTGAGCCTTGGTTCTGTCCTCAGAGCAGCATGGACCCAAGCTAATTGCCTTGGTACTTGGCTTCAGGACTGCATCCTGGTACCTGTCGTCAAATAGAAATTATTTATCATAAACTTTCAGTCATGGAATGACAATCATTTTGTTGCAGATCAGAGATCTGGAAAGTACTGAATGCTGCAGCTACCACAAAACAGGCCCCAAATGAATACACCCGCCCACATAAAGAAGGCACCATGAACAGTAACAAATGATTTGTAGGGTTTAATGAACTATTGCAAATTATTTCATTTTACTTATGACATCTCTAAAACCTTATTTAAATTTTCTCCTGTAATCTGTACTCAGCAGTTTAAGAGCTTTAGTATTGATGGAAAATTATTACCAGTATATTTTTAAGAGGATTCTTAATTTGTCCCAAAGTTTTTGTTGTTGTGTGTCGACCTTTAATGTAGCTTACAGATTGTTATTTAAAACTAACAATTGTGTTCCTGCTTCAGACTGACATTTTCTCCGGAGCACTTTTTATCCAAGTCGCATTGGGTTGGAACCTCTATGTTTCTACAGTAATCCTGCTGGTGGTGACTGCTGTTTACACAGTGGCTGGTAAGCATTTATACCAGAAATATTTTGGTGTCTGTATGAGAAGTCCTCCACATATCACATTTAATAACAGGTTCCAGTGCCCATGTGCTGTGAATTGTTCCAAAGCCAAGAAAGCAGACTGATGAATTCCTCTCTTATCTGGTACCAATATTGTGCTCTAACCAGATTGATAGTTTACGGGGGTGTTTTTCATACCTGTACTACTTGTTCTCTTTGTGCTCAGGGTAAAATCAGGAACTCTCCATGCGGAAATGTGCTCTTTTCTGATGGAGAGAGTATGTACAATCACGACTTGCATTTACATAAAACCTGCATGTCAAAATCCTAAGGTGCTTCACCGGAGCTAAACCCCTCCCCCCCTCCCAAGGTCAACGCTTGCCCACTCCGATTCCCCTGGTGGGCAGGACGGTAAAATTCCAGCAATTATGTCCAAAGAAGGAGACGTTAGGCTGGGCGAGGTCAAAGAGAGAGGTTTTAAAGAGCACCTTAAAGGAGGCAAGGTGCAGAGGTTTAGGGAGGGAATTATAGAACTTACGGTCAAGACAGCGAAGCAATTAGTATCCATAAACAAGAGGTCGGAGTTGGAGGACATTGTACTAGCTTCTGCTTTGGCACTTTAAGGCTTGAATGTATGCAGACTGATATCACTGATTTGCTCATCCATGGCAAAAGCAATAACATTATCCAAAAAAAATCATTAAAGCTGGGAAGTCTGTTGAGAAACAACAAAACTGAGTGTTCAAGGCAATTATTGCCTTTGAAACCAAACCACTGATCCAGATAATAGATGGCTGCCTGAAGAATGATAAACAAATCATTCCTCAGCTTGTTGCAAGAGCTCTTTCAAGTGTCACTTTGTTAATCTAGCATTCACATCAAATTTTTATTCATCTTTCCATAAACAAGTTAATCAGGGAGGGTTAGTAATTTCTTTCAACTTTGATCATGTGTTCCAGAAAAATTGGAACAGTTGAGAATAATAGATAGATGTGCAGCAACATGGCTTCTCTTCTCTCTCCATTGTAATGTTCATTAAATTGCCACTGTGTACTTGTAATACTGCTTCTTCTTCAGCAGTTAACAGAAAGCACACTCATGCAGTTGGCAGATTTCTAAAGAATCCTGTTTGCTGCTGAAAGCCAAGCCAATCAGTTTGTAGAACTAGTTCAGAAGGACTTTTCTTAACGAAAAAAAATCCTAACCTTGCGTAAGTTTCCTTGTGGTAGAACTCTTCCCAGTGTTGTCCTCTTGCTGAAAAATATCAAAATACTAATGCAGAATAAGTGAGTAATGCATCACTCTATGGTTAGGTTCTCTCATATTATTTGGTGCAATTAAATGGAAGCTGGTGCTTGAACTTTATTTGGACCTTGTGCAAAGTAATACAGTGTAAGAATCTCCAGTGGCTATTCTCTTGCAAAACAGATATACCATTTTGGATAGTGTTGAGGAGAATGGCCTCTCCGGGGATAACAGCAGCAGCCAAATTTGTAGCATTGTGGTTGGCTCTGCTGCATAGGGGAGGAGCAAAAGGCATAGAAATGCAATAGTCACAGGGATTCAATTGTGAGGGGAATAGATAGACATTTCTGTGGCCACAGAAGAGACTCGAGGATAGTATGTTGCCTTCCTGGTGCAAGGGTCAAGGATGTCTCAGAGTGGCTGCAGACATTCTGAAGGGGGAGGGTGAACACGGTGGCATAGTGGTTAAGTCTGCTGCCTCATTGAGCCAGGGACCCGGGTTCGATTCCCGGCTTGGATCACTGTCTGTGCGGAGTCTGCACGTTCTCCCCGTGTCTGCGTGGGTTTCCTCTGGGTGCTCCGGTTTCCTCCCACAGTCCGAAAGACGTGTTGGTTGGATGCATTGGCCATGCTAAATTCTCCCTCAGTGTACCCTAGCAGGCACAGACTGTGGCGACTAGGGGATTTTCAAATTAACTTCATTGCAGCGTTAATGTAAGCCTACTTGTGACACGAATAAAAATAAATAAACAACCATTTGTCGTGGTACACATTGGTACAAACAACATAGGTAAAAGAAGGGATGTGGTCCTAAAGGCAGAATATAGGGAACTAAGAAACAATTTGAGAACTAGGACCCCAAATGTAGTTATCTCAGGATTGTTATCAGTCAGCACTATAACCAGTCATGCTAGTCAGAATAGAAACTGCAGCGTACATAGGATGAATATGTGGCTGTAAAGATGTGTAAGGGGGAAGGTTTCTGGTTCCTGTGGCATTGGGACTGGTTCTGGGGGAGGTGGGATCTGTATAAACTGGACTGGTTACAACTGGGCAGGACTGGGACTGATGTCCTTGGAGGGGTATTTGCTAGAGTGGTTTGGGGAGGGTTTAAACTAATATGGCAGGGAATGGGAAAAGTTGTTTATTCCTATTTGGCGCAAGAGTGGAAAGGGAACGGTGGCCAAACCATGGCTTCCAGGGGAAACTAGAGATAGTATTAGATTCAAAGAAGAAGCATACAAATTGGCAAGAAAAAGCAATAGACATGAGGATTGGGAGCGCTTTAAAATTCAGCAAAGGCTGGCCAAGGGATTGATTCAGATTGAGAAAATAGATTGCAAAAGTAAGCTCGCGGTGAACATAAAAACTGACTGTAAAAGTTTCTATAGGAATGTAAAGAGAAAAAGATTGACAAAAACGAATGTAAGCTGCTTATAGTCAAAAATTGGGGAATTCGTAATGGGAACAAAGAAATGGGTGAGGAACTAAATTCGTATTTTGCTTCTGTCTTCACAAAGGAAGACAGGAATAATGTACTGGAAGTTCTAAGAAACGCACATTTTAGTGAGGAGCTGAAGGAAATCAGTATGAGTAGAGAAATAGTTTTGAGGAAATTAATGGGATTGGAGGCGGATA
Source organism: Mustelus asterias (assembly GCF_964213995.1). Classification (NCBI taxonomy): domain Eukaryota; kingdom Metazoa; phylum Chordata; class Chondrichthyes; order Carcharhiniformes; family Triakidae; genus Mustelus; species Mustelus asterias. The sequence continues at coordinate 96,338,654 of NC_135808.1, forward strand.
AATCTCCAGGGCCCGATAATCTTCATCCCAGAGTACTTAAGGAAGTGGCCTTGAAAATAGTAGATCCATTTGGTGGTCATTTTCCAAAATTCTTTGGACTGTGGACTGGTTCGTTCAGATTGGAGGGTAGCTAATGTAAGCCCGCTATTCAAAAAGGGAGGTAGAGAGAAAACAGGGAACTATAGACCAATGAGTCTAATGTTGGTAGTAGGGAAGTTTCTGAGTCCATTATCAAGGATTTTGTAGCACAACATTTGGAAAGCAGTGGTATAATCAGACAAAGTCAGCATGGATTTACAAAGGGGAAATCATGCTTGACAAATCTACTGGAATTCTTTGAGGATGTAACTAGTAGAGTTGACCAGGGAGAGCCAGTGGACGTGGTTTAATTAGACTTTCAGAAAGCTTTTGACAAGGTCTCACTCAGCAGATTACTATGTAAAGTTTGAAGTGCATGGGATTGCAGGTAATATCTTGAGATGGATAGAAAGCTTGGTTAGCAGACAGGATGTAATTCTTTTAACATATTTAAATGTACTTTGCTAACTTTTAATTAAGCACAGATGCTCGGCACCTGCAGAGATAAAGCAGTTGGACAACAGATGGTGTGCTATTTTAATTGGAAACCTATCATTAATCTGTTACGCTAAAGAGGTACTACTAGCAAAGGAGAAAACCAGGCATAGGGTCTTTTGTTTTCTGTTGTTAGTTATGACTGGTAGCACCCAATGGAATAACTTTAAACATATTAGATATTTTATTAGCTTTAATTACTTTTATGTTTATACAGTTTTAATTGGATTATTAATCTTGATGAGTGGTTAATTAGTTAATCTTCTGAAATGCTTTAATTTTGACAAGATATATAAATGGAAAGCTTTTACCTGAGAATTTAAAAAGACCAGCAGAAAGTTCTAAATAAGTTTGGAGATGATTTTAAAATATTGTAGAAACTTTGGAAAGAGTGAAGAATGCTTGGTAGAAGTATAAATTAGTTGAATCATAAGAAATAAACAGCAGAAATTTCCTTGAGAAGTTAGTGCAATAGACGAAAATAAAAACAGATGAGATGTAAAACATGCCATTGGTTCATTATCGCCCATTTTGATTTATTGCCAAAGACTGCGATAGGGATGTGATAATATAACATAACTCAGTTTAGAATTACAGTAAGTTGGACACACCTAATTTTGACATCAAATTATTGCAACATTTATGATATTAATTTCTTAGACAACTGCCTAACCGTCTACATAGAAGTCAGAAAAAAAGTTGTTTGTAACATGCCAAGTTGTGTTCTATTCAATTCTTGAAATATTTCAAATAGCCATGAGTTAAATTACAACTAATATTGGATTGATAGTTGGTGTCTAAGTTATGCCTGGATATTTTCAACTTGAGTTGATCATAATTGGGACTTCAAGAACTAGATTAGTTTTCATAATCAGACCTTAGATGCAAGTGTAGTCTTTTCCCTTTATTGTCAACTTTACATTTCCAGCCTACATTGAATTTTGTAATCTGTATTTTGTAATTCTACAGATTCTCTAATTCTTCCTTTTATCAATATGTTGAACAATAAGTTCCAGTGGGTTTATACACAGAGCACTATAGGCATTGCCGTGAATTTTCAACCTTAGTTTTTCCCACATGATGATTTCCAGATTGAATAGATGAGTCACCCAGGGGCAATTATCCAGCAGCCAATTCTGGAAATGTATAGACAAAGGTCCCCGCACTCAGCCTGGAAATGAGATGGAACCAAAGAAGGGATCAAAAACAGATTTTATTTTAGGTTGTTTGTTTTCAAAAAATCTCCCTTCTTCTGTCAATGTTATAGTTGGGCAAAAGGCTGAGTGTGAAACTAGCTCAAAAACCTTATCTATGCTGCTCTGTAATTGCCTCTAGATTGTGTTTGACAATAGTTCAGCATGGTTTACCCTCTGGTTTTTTCTTCATGCTCCATAAAGATGCCTTCTTCCATTCAGCACTTGTCCCAATATTGCAGCAGAGGTTCGAATACCATCGCGTGAAGACTTTTAGAATCAAACCAGTGTTGTGGCACTCGGTATCACAGCACATTAGAGCTTTAACATACTGTGCCGCTCAGAAAAAAAGCAAAAAATAAATTAAAGAAAGCAGAATGCTGCTCACATTTCATTAACCTTAAGGTAACCATTTCCCCTTCCCTCCTCCCCACCGACCCCCCGCATAATTTAGACTTGCAGTATCAGCTCATACTCATCAGAAATCTGATTAGCCAATGCCACCTGAACAAGCATCAGAGCTGAATAGAGATCTAGCCATGTCGAGCGGCAGTATTAGTAAAGGTCAGCAGTAATTTACCTTCCAATGGGCACATTGCACAGGAAAACGGAAAAAAAAATCTACAAAGAAATGAGAGAATAAAGCTGGGAAACTGTGGTTTATCTTAAGCAGACATAGTTACTAATAAAACCTGAAGGCCAATTGATTAATATTTCAAATTCTATGCTGGTAAGGAATTTTAAAAATCATGAGTGTCAATCCCTTCTTTTACTTAGGTCTATGTCCTGAATTGGCACAAGGCTTGCTTCCATTGAAGCACTATTGAATCAGTAATCTGTCCTTATATATCTTCTGATTTGGAGCCTTGGTAGATCCTTGTGTGAATGCCAATCATAAATGTATTTAAACTATTTGAAAGCAAAACTATGATGGTTATGATTTCTGGCACACAAGCTGAAGTGTTCAAGAAAGATTTATCTTCATTCAAATTCACCTAAAAGCTTCAGGGGAACAGCATTACTTCATTTATATCAGATTTAGTATGTACAATGTGGAATTATTTGCCTGAAAAATCAGTAAATGGTTATTTTTGCCTTCCCGCTGGCAGGTGGCTTGACCGCTGTGATTTACACAGATGCCCTTCAGACTGTGATTATGGTGGTAGGCGCTATTGTCCTTATGTTTATTGGTGAGTCTTTCAATATGAACAAACATAAAAATTGTGCACATAAGTTAAGTATTGTCGAGAGGAATGAATATATACTGGAGAGCAAATTCAGCTTACTGACTTTGAAGCCCACACATCTACCACTTATCTGTTAGTTGGAATATGATAGCTTCAGGCTGAACAGTAATAAGCTTTTAATATAAACAGATTTTCAGCAGCATCGGACTGCGTTTTCTGAAATGGATAAATCACAGAAAAGCTTTTCTATTGCATTGTATCAGTAGATTTTCCTTTTTATATCGAAAATCTAATCTAGTATTCATGAGTCTCAGTCATATGGTGTAATTTATCTCCAACCTCTATGTCCCTATCATTGTTATTACATTTCCAAATACACGATGCAGTCTCTCCTGCACAAGTCCAGGATTACCTTCCATGCCTCATTCAACATTCGGCAAAAGGCGCATCATGGCACCAATCACTGTCTCCTGCAGAACACTAAAATCAGTTGCCCTCCTCTGCTTTATCACTAAACATCCTGCCCAGTATGTGCATTGAGAATTAATCTCACCAACTTCTTTCCCATTCCACTCGCACTGTCCACTATCATACCCCTGTTTCTGCTGACAGATAACAATCACTGCTTTTTCTTTCCCTTCAGAATCTCCACTTACACTTGAACAAGTCCCTTGCCTTTGAACAAATCCTTTGCCGTCCATGAAATCAATTGGATATCCTGGCTTTGATTGAAACTTGGTTCACTGCCGGTGACTCCTTGCCCATGCTAAAGCATCTCCACTTAATTATGTTTTCTACCATCTGCCTCATTCAGTGGCAAACAACAATGTCGCCCTTACTGCAAAGTTGTATCTTGACCTCAAATGTCCTCCATTGGCACATTTAACCTCCTCTACTCAGCAGTGTGAGGTCAAAAGTAATTTTAAATCTATATTTGTCCATAAACTGTTTAAAATGCTGACAAAAATGTATTAAATTACTGACCCAAAGATTTATACCAATCCACAATGCTCCATCCTACTGCCTCCTGCCTTCAGTATCCTTTCCCTCTCCATCCTACCATAGGATTTTCCAGGCATCGATTCTGTCATTCTTTAACTTTTCTCTGCTTCACCTTGTACCTCGGACCCAATCCTTCTAATCATCTGTGAGATTAAATGCACACTGTTACATAAATTCCTTCTCCACCCATGATCTGTGACCAAAAAGCACCCACAACTATTGACATGCAGTAATGGCTAGATCACTCACCATCTAGGATCCCAGAGCTATTTAAAAGTTGTGGACGGGCACCAATTCTGGGACTGCTGCTCCTATTTCCACCGCCGCCAATTTTAACTAGCATGCAATAATGATGAAAGTGGCATCCCTACCAGTCCCTACCTGGTCAATTCCATTGCAGTTCCAACCAGCTGTGTAAGCATCTCCCAGCGCACCATTCCCCCCCACCCCCATCAACCTCACATCTGCAATTTTCGAATATGGTTCTCCATGACCTATGGTTCATGGCCCCATAGAGGAGTCATGAACTATTGTCTGGATTCAAGAACCTTTGAGGTCTTACCCAGGCCAACCAGGCCCCCTTCCTTGCCAAACCATTGCCAATTTATGCCCTCACCCTAACCCTTATAGCCTTCATGACAACTCAATGCCAACTCATGTCCTACCAACCCCCAGTGGCCCCTTCTACCATCCAAGCCGACCCATGGCCCTTCCACACCCACTCACCCAGTGAGCACTCTGTACAGAAGCCCATAGTAACAATGGTATGTGTGGAACTGCTTAGAAAAAATGCACGCATTAGCAATTCTTTGAAAAAATCTGATTTTCCTACAACCTCATAAAAGTGTCAATCAAACAGAGTTTCAATGACAGAAACTTTAAACAGTTCAAACCTCTTAATCTTTTGTAAATAAACATTTGGACATTAATAAAATAGATCACAGCAAAAAAATAACTTACAACCATATGAAGATTCAACCAAATAAAGTCAACAGTTCTGTCTGTCCAATCGTCCCATTCACAAAATCCTTTTTTGGGTCCGGGCTCTCAGCCAAATAGTATTCTGTTGCCCATAATAGGCAAAGTACGCACCATACTCAGCCAGACTGTGCTTGCAAAATCCATATGTCTTCTGTTAGATGTGATTCCACAATTTGGGAGAATTCTTTCAACAATCCTGAGTGTGCTAAAAGTTACACGAACAACCATTTTAGAGAAACCAGTCAAGCTTGTAAAATGGCACATTTATGTTGCTGGTGGCGATGTACATTCATACGCAGGGACCCTTTCTCTACAAGCAATAAGAAAATGTTCAAGCCTTATGCTTTATTTGAATTATCTGGGAGCCTGAGGACTGTGTAGTTTCCCATTGCTCTCCCCATCGCAACATCTCAACTAATCACAGTTGACTTCCCAACCTTTTTGTTCCTGCAACATAAAATGTTGTGATCATTTAAAATTTGGAATTCTTACATTTGTCCTGATGGCAAAAAGCTTTGGCAACATTTCTGTCTTTTCAGCAATATTCAAGATTTTAACTTGCGGCAGGGTGGCACAGTTGTTAGCACTGCTGCCTCACAGGGACCCGGGTTCGATTCCCAGCTTGAGTCACTGTCTGCAGAGTCTGCGCGTTCTCCCCGTGTCTGTGTGGGTTTCCTCCAGGTGCTCCGGTTTCCTCCCACAGTCCAAAAGACGTGCTGATTAGGTGCATTGGCCATGTTAAATTCTCCCTCAGTGTACCCGAACAGGTGCTGGAGTATGGCAACTAGGGGATTTTCACAGTAACTTCATTGCAGCATTGATGTAAGCCTACTTGTGACACTAATAAAATTACGTTAGTTTTAAAACTTTAAACTTCTCTCCGTGTCTGTGTGCGTTTCCTCCGGGTGCTCCAGGTTCCTCCCACAAGATGTGCAGGTTAGGTGGATTGGCCATGCTAAATTGCCCCTTAGTGTCCCAAGATGTGCAGGTTAAGGGGATTAGCAGGATAAATGTGTGGGGTTACAGGGATAGGGCAGTGGGTGGGCCTGGGTAAGATACTCTGTCGGAAAGTCAATGCAGACTCGATGGGCTGAATGGGTTCCTTCTGCACTGTAGGGATTCAATGATTAACTGCAAAATATAAACTAAATATAATGATTTCTGGAAAGCCAATTATCTAAACTGCATGACATTTATAAGAACAATGCTTTTCCATAATTACTTCAAGTACCACAGAAGTGCTGGTCCCACACATTGCATCAGTTTCTTTGAAAAGAAGCCAAGGTCAACGATACCCTGTTGGAAGTTTCCTTACAGAGTACTGATGTTCATTTTCTCAAACACAATACAAGGATTTCAAACCAAGCAGTTGCTATCTGAGTCTATCATACTGAAACATGCAGCTGATTCCACTGGAGGGCAGAAACACAGCATGTGTGGTATCTCAGGATGATGAATTGAATGTGTAACATCAGAGCAACCTTAAAATTTCTTCCAACTTTAATGCCGTTCCCCCTTTTCTCAAGGTGTTTCCTCTTGTTGGGATTTGAATCCACTTGCAACGATCACCTTCCAATGAATTCTCCCACCCCCGCCCAAATGGCCATTCCTCATGTTTGAGACTGGCGTGAGGTCTGGATTCCCCTTTTTGCTGGCTAGGTAGTTGGGGGAGGTGAGGAGAGGGTAGGAATTCTACCTGCCACAGTGACTTCACTGTAACCCATTTGTCGTGCAAGGTGGAGATTGGATTGGGGTTTTAAGGGGGATTGGCAGGGTAAATATGTGGGGTTACGACAAAAAGGGCCTGGGTGGGATGTTCTGTCGGAGAGTTGGTGTGGACTTGATGGGCCGAATGGCCTCCTTCTGCACTGTCGGGATTCTATGATTCTATGCAGACTTGGCTCAAAGAACAAAGAACAGTACAGCACAGGAAACAGGCCCTTCGGCCCTCCAAGCCTGTGCCGCTCCTTGGTCCAACTAGACCAATCGTTTGTATCCCTCCATTCCCAGGCTGCTCATGTGACTATCCAGGTAAGTCTTAAACGATGTCAGCGTGCCTGCCTCCACCACCCTACTTGGCAGCGCATTCCAGGCCCTCACCACCCTCTGTGTAAAAAACGTCCCTCTGATATCTGAGTTATACTTCGCCCCTCTCACCTTGAGCCCGTGACCCCTCGTGATCGTCACCTCCGACCTGGGAAAAAGCTTCCCACTGTTCACCCTATCTATACCCTTCATAATCTTGTACACCTCTATTAGATCTCCCCTCATTCTCCGTCTTTCCAAGGAGAACAACCCCAGTCTACCCAATCTCTCCTCATAGCTAAGACCCTCCATACCAGGCAACATCCTGGTAAACCTTCTCTGCACTCTCTCTAACGCCTCCACGTCCTTCTGGTAGTGCGGCGACCAGAACTGGACGCAGTACTCCAAATGTGGCCTAATCAGCGTTCTATACAGCTGCATCATCAGACTCCAGCTTTTATACTCTATACCCCGTCCTATAAAGGCAAGCATACCATATGCCTTCTTCACCACCTTCTCCACCTGTGTTGCCACCTTCAAGGATTTGTGGACTTGCACACCTAGGTCCCTCTGTGTTTCTATACTCCTGATGACTCTGCCATTTATTGTATAACTCCTCCCTACATTATTTCTTCCAAAATGCATCACTTCGCATTTATCCGGATTAAACTCCATCTGCCACCTCTCCGCCCAATTTTCCAGCCTATTTATATCTTGCTGTATTGCCCGACAATGCTCTTCGCTATCCGCAAGTCCAGCCTCCTGGCAGAATCCCCATTACCAAAGAGGAGTCGGCCATCACCAACACGGAAAACCCTGACGACATTGCAGCAATACCGTTACAGGAACAACTTGAAGAGGTCAACAATATTAGGCTTTAACTTTGTCTGAGACAGAGATCTCAGGAGAATGAAACTGATGAATACCAACAGCTCAAAACGGGTTTACAACTGCCTTTTCGCCATGCCCACTCTCTTTCCACTGAGTTCACAGAATAACGTTCCAAATTCCTTATGGAGACTTGTTTCCTTGACTCACTGTTGCTTTTGCTTGGTTTAAAATTAAGAATTGTGGCAATACTTTCCAAGTCAATGGAAAATAAAAACTGGCATGGTGGAAAAGTCCACTGCTGATACACCACAGGTACATTTCATGCGGCAGGTTTAGACCGATTTCATCCTGAAAAGATCTAAAATGTGCTGAGCTATGGAGAAAGAGCAACGGGATGGACTATTTGGATTGTTCTTTCAAATAGATATGATGGGCTGAATGGCCTCTCTCTTTGTAGTAAGATTCAAATATGGAAGGAGAAGAGGCCACTATAAGGTATGGCCACTACCTGAGGGACCACTGACCTGAGATCCTTTTCCCAAAGGTCCAGGGTCAGCAGAGACAGCAGCTAATAAACTGGAAATTAGGGAGCTTACTGAATGCTGACTTGCCACCAACAGCAGTTGAAGAAGGGGTGGACAACTAACATCTCAATAGAGATAGAAAGAGTTAACCTGAACTTGGAGTGGGTTGAATTCAGTGATAGGCCTTATCTCCAGATTGTTATGGAACTCTCCTGCTAAATTTTGTGTGGGATAGCAGATGAAATTGCAAACTGTACGCCCTTTAATAATAGGGTAGGAATCAGGGATTCACAGCCAAGCCTGCACAGACATAAACTGTGCAGCAGAGGTCACTGCTTAACAAACACAGTGGAGACTGGTAAATTGAACCAGGGGTTTTGTATTTCATATGGTTTGACGCAACTCTGGATTAGGTCACCGGAAAAGCTCCTCCTCTTGAATTTTAAAAGCAGAAAGCAAGTTAAACAGAGACAAATTTCAGTTAGTATTTGAAGCAGCAAGTGTTTGAAGCTACCTTCTGTGTTCAGGATGGAGAGAATCTTGAAATTTTTTGTAAATTTTAATTTCCCCTCTTCATACTTTTATTAGAAATTCTGTGAAAATTTTCCTTTCATTTTTGTTTTCTTACTTACCTGCGACTGTACGATGGCTGTGGTGAAGAAGGCAGGCACTTGATCGATGGCCCTGTGCCAGTGGTAATCCCATCAATAGGAATTAAATGTATTTGGTACCTTAGCAGCCTCCAACCCTTTAAAACAGCTGTCTTCATTAACCTATATTGGTTCCAACTCTCCTCCCAACTCAAGCTTAACATTCTCATCCTTGTGTTTAAATCTCTCTACGGCCTTGCTTTTTCCCTATCTATATAACCATCCCTGGTTTTACAAAGGTTTCCTTCACATTATTAATTCCTCTGACTGCAGCCTCTCATGCATCCTCTCCTCCCTTTACCCTGCCACTGGTGAAGGTGCTGTTAATCACCTAGGTCCCTCACTTTGTTTGACATTCTAGTTCTAAATCTCTCTGCAACTCCCTTTCCTCAAGACACTCCTGTAAAATGCACCTCTTCGACTTTCATACCAGGAGAGATTTCATACCGGGAACTTTACCAACTCAGCGAACCCGACCTTTAAAATTGAGCGCCCGCCAATGGAATTTGTGATTTGCATTTGGGGGAGGGGGTCTGAATAGCAAGTCGGAGAGGGCGACCCTGGAATGAATGCGCAGGTTGCCAGTTATGGAGGCGGGCTGGACTCAAGGCCTGCCTCTGTGCTCTGGCATTGAGTTGAAATAAATGGAAAATAACAATAAGTAAAAACATCCCTCCAACCCGAACTCCCTACACACTCCGTATACCCCATCCATTCCAAATCATGCCCCTCTACACACCCTATGTCCCTCATGCCAATTTCATGCCCCTCAACCCCATGGACTCCATATACCCGATGCCGACTTGGTGCCCCTCTACCCAACCCTATCAGTCAGCATGGCTTTGTGAGTGGAAAATCATGTCTCACAAATTTGATTAAGTTTTTTGAAGAGGTTACCAAGAAGGTAGATGAGGGCAGTGCAGTTGATGTTGTCTACATGGACTTTAGCAAGGCCTTTGACAAGGTACCGCATGGTAGGTTGTTGCATAAGGTTAACTCTCATGGGATCCAGGGTGAGGTAGCTAAATGAATACAAAATTGGCTTCTTGACAGAAGCCAGAGGGTGGTTGTAGAGGGTTGTTTTTCAAACTGGAGGCCTCTGACCAGAGGTATACCTCAGGGATCAGTGCTGGGTCCACTGTTATTTGTCATTTATATTAATGATTTGGATGAGAATATAGGGGGCATGGTTAGTAAGTTTGCAGATGACACCAAGATTGGTGGCATAGTGGACAGTGAAGAAAGTTATCTCTGATTGCAACGGGATCTTGATCAATTGGGCCAGTGGGCTAACGAATGGCAGACGGAGTTTAATTTAGATAAATTTAGATTGAACCAGGGCAGGACTTACTCAGTTAATGATAGGGCATTGGGGAGAGTTACAGAACAAAGAGATCTAGAGGCACATGTTCATAGCTCCTTGAAAGTGGAGTCACAGGTGGACAGAGTGGTGAACAAAGTATTCGGCATGCTTGGTTTCATTGGTCAGAATATTGAATACAGGAGTTGGGACATCTTGTTGAAGTTGTGCAAAACATTGGTAAGCCCACACTTGGAGTACTGTGTATAGTTCTGGTCACCCTGTTATAGAAAGGATATTATTAAATGAGAAAGAGTGCAGAAAAGATTTACTAGGATGCTACCGGGACTTGATGGATTGAGTTATAAGGAGAGGCTGGATAGACTGGGACTTTTTTCTCTGGGGCGTAGGAGGCTGAGGGATGATCTTATAGAGGTCTATAAAATAATGAGGGGTACAGATCAGCTAGATAGTCAATATCTTTTCCCAAAGGTAGGGGAGTCTAAAACTAGAGGGCATAGGTTTAAGGTGAGAGGGGAGAGATACAAAAGTGTCCAGAGGGGCAATTTTTTCACACACAGGGTGGTGAGTGTCTGGAAGAAGTTGCCAGAGGTAGTAGTAGAGGCAGGTACAATTTTGTTTTTTAAAAAGCATTTAGACAGTTACATGGGTAAGAAGGGTATAGAGGGATATACCCATGCGGGCAATTGGGATTAGCTTAGGGGTTTAAAAAAAAAGGATGGGCATGGACAGGTTGGGCCGAAGTGCCTTGTTCCATGCTGTAAACCTCTATGACTCTGTGACCCTGTGACTCTAACCATATTGCCCCCATACCTACATGCCAACATAGTGCCTGTCCAAGCTCTCCATACATCACCGTTTGCCCTTACTCCTCCATGCCAACTCACCTAGTATCCTTGCATAGTCCCTTGACAACTTTCACACTTCTAGGGCAGTTTTGACATTTCCTGGACAGCTTTGACAGTTGGGCAGCTTTTTTACAGTTTATTGACAGCTGCTCAGTTCTTTGACAGCTTGACAGTTCCAATGAGTTTGATCGTAAAACGTGCTGAATGATAGTCACTTTTAACAATCCAATAGTGTACCTTACCTCTCCCAAAGATGTCCCAAGACCCCACCCAAGTACCTGGGCGATTGCCACTAGAATTGGCAGAGGGAAAATGTAAAGAACTGACTTTTACCTTCAAATGAATGAACTGTAGTAAATACCGATAAGTAATTAATAACCAACCACAGTTTGATCCCTGAAAACCATGGCTGATTTTTACACGGGGTATATGGGAAATTATATTTTTTGAACTGAAGGTCATGCAGTTTACTTCTACATGAGGTTGAATTTTACATGAGTGTATACGATATTACAGATATTAAGTATCATTCTCTTTTAATGTAATCTTAATGTACGTTTCAGGTGAAACATATGAATGGACTGTAAAAGTCTTCATGGCGTGTAGAACTAAGAGTAATCTTTTTTGAATTTAGGTTTTAGCGAAGTTGGTTGGTACACAGGCATGGTGGAGAAGTATTTCCAAGCAATTCCCAACGTCACTGTGGCAAACACTACATGTCACATTCCACGTGCTGATGCTTTCCACATGTTTCGAAATCCAGTCACTGGTGATATTCCTTGGCCTGGGCTCATATTTGGTCTCTCAGTACTTGCCACATGGTGCTGGTGCACTGACCAGGTAAACCACGTCAGCCTGAAGATATTCACATGGAAAATGTGAGAATAGTTGCTACTTGATCTCCATACGACGGGATTTCTGGCAATTATTCCAGAAGCTCATTTTTTAAAATTATGGACTTCCTAAAACTATCTTCTTATCGTTTTTCATTTTCTAACTACCTTTTTATTTTATTTTTCTAGTTACAGGCACTCATTGGCACTGGGCGGCACGATGGCACAGTGGTTAGCATTGCTCCCTCACAGCGTCAGGGACCCGAGTTTGATTCCCGGCTTGGGTCACTGTCTGCGCGGAGCCTGTATATTCTCCCCGTGTCTGCGTGGGTTTCCTCCGGCTGCTCCAGTTTTCTCCCATAGTTTGAAAGATGTGCTGGTTAGGTGGTCACTGGCCATGCTAAATTCTCCCTCAGTGTACCCGAACAGGCCCCGGAGTGTGGCGACTAGGGGATTTTCACCCTAAGTTCATTGCAGTGTCAATGTAAGCCTACTTGTGACTAATAAATAAACTTTAACTACTTTAACTCATTACCATGTGTCCATTCATAACAGTAAGAGTTTTGACAGCACCAGGTTAAAGTTTTTAACAGCACCAGGTTAAAACTCTTACTGTGTTCACCCCAGTCCAACGCCGGCATCTCTACATCCATTCATAACACACAGACAAGGAATTTCCATGTTAGTGAGCGCATAAGGACTTGCTTAAGTTTGAAGGGGCACATTATTGGTTGTGGAGTTGGAGCATGTAGTAAACAGACCAAGATTCTACACTGCATTGATCTTCACAAAACTATTCAACTGAAATAAAGTCGCTATTGGTGGAGAGCTCAGAATATCTCCAAACTAACCAGACTCTCCTAAACAGTCTAATTGTTATATTGGAATATATTGTTGGTGGTAATAGCAGATGAATGAATCTCTGAATGAATTTGCATTACATTCCTCTGTTACTTTAACAAGCATATATTAGCAATGGTAAGCATTTCCCCACTGTTATTATCAACAGTAATTGCTAGCCTTCTGGCACTGAAATTAAGCTGCGGGATACTAAGGTGCAAATGCTTACTTTGTGCATCTGACATTTTCCTCTTTATATCTCAGTGGAAATGCTAACCCATTTAAAATAACAGATTAATGCCTCTAACAACAACAGAGGAACTCCAAACAAAGCCAAAAGAGTTTGTATGTTAATATTTCACAGTGTAAATTTAGGACTCCATTATTTCATCGTTTACCTTGTCTAACCTCAGGATTGTCATCGAAATGAATCTTTCTAACTGCCAATTCTGTTAGATTTTTGACCCTCTCTACATCAATTGATTGTGCCCCCATTGAATTGCTCTGAAGAATGCTATGTTAAAAATGCCAGCAGCAAAATTGGTGGGGTGCCCTGCTTGGCCTGCCATTGTAGCTGGCATCTGACTGCCCAATGACTGTCCATTTTCAGCTATCAATTGAACATCATTCCTACTATAATAAATACTGCTCGCTACTGTTGTTACTGGCGTCTTAATGAGATGATAACTTTAAGACATCTTTTGAAATTTATTTGCAATTGCCTCTTTTAAATAGGTAATAGTACAGAGATCCCTTTCGGCAAGAAATCTTTCCCATGCTAAAGCAGGATCCATTTTTGGAGGTTACTTGAAAATGTTGCCTATGTTTTTTATTGTTTGGCCAGGCATGATTAGCAGAGCATTGTATCCAGGTGTGTATAAAACTCATCTGAATTTAGTTATAAACCATAATTCAAGCACTTTCAAATTGTAACACTTGCTTCGCATAGAAGAATCAATTAAATGTTTAAATGTTCTTGTGGCATCTATGTAACTAATCTACATTAGTAAAGAAATAGAGAGATGAATAACAAGTGCTTTCATTTGATCCATTAAAGAGTGACAATCCTATTCAGTAAGTTCTGTGAAATTGCATATCTTCAGGTATATGACAAACTCACAACACAAATAGGGTTGAGCATGTTATTTATGTTGTGAATTGTTTTTAAGAGTTAAATGATACATTTAGTCAATTGTACAATTACTGTTCTTATACATTTAATTTGAACATTTCCAGATCAAGTGGGCTGTGTGGATCCTGCTGTCTGTGAGTCCATCTGTGGAGCCAGGGTAGGATGTTCAAACATTGCATACCCCAAACTGGTAATGGAACTTATGCCTGTAGGTGAGACTATGCATTTACTATCTTTTAGTTCTAGAAATTCATATTTGTGAACATTGAGCCTCCTATTCTTTATTCCCTTGTCCACTGCCTGTGTACATTATCCTTCACTGGGTCTATTGTTATGGTTCAGGTCAGAAATATCCAAAGTGTTGTATGGAGCTTGCCTGAACCATGAGTTTTGCATCTTGAATTTGGCTAGGATAAGCATCATAGATTTCACTTCAGGTATGATTCAAATGAACCACTGGGGAGCTTTTGTCAAACAAAGTTTATTTAAGAATATAGTTAACATGTATAGTAAGAAAATGAGCAAGAACCTTTATCAATTACAAACAAGAAACCAAAACGACCACTATAATGGATAACCCTTAACAAATATATCTAATGTGTTCCAATCAAAATCAAAACCTTCCATAGACAAAACCTTTTAAACAGGTTTAACACAGCAAAAACTAATGCTCATGTGATACTGGAAATTGAGTCCTTTGGTTGAAGTCTGCAGTCCTCTTGATACATCAGAACAGTTTGAAGACAGAACAGCTTATCAGAACCCCAGGAAGAGACTCTTTGGTCAAACCACCAACTGCAGAATCTTTACTGCAGGAAGGTGAGAGCTTTCTTTCAGATAACCAGCAGAATTTCCAAAACAACAGGGAGAGAGAAAACATTTTTTTTTTAGTCCCTTCCAAAACTAAACTGTGGTGCAGAACTGAAAATGAAAGAATTTCTGTCACCTGACCTGCCAACCAGTTTGTTTTCCTCCTAACAATGTAGTTATAAAAACATCCTAAAGTAAAAACAAACAACTCCCATCCAAACCACTCAAGGAGAAATAAAAAGGCATCTGGTAGCCTGCCCGGCAACAACAATGACATCAGCTGAGGCTGTGAGCTAAGAAACCATAGAAACGTAGAAGATAGGAGCAGGAGGAGGCCATTCGGCCCTTCGCACCTGCTCCACCATTCATCACAATCATGGCTGATCGTCCAACTCAATAGTTGAATCCTGCTTCCTCCCCATAATCTTTGATCCCATTCGCTCCAAGTACTACATCTAGCCTCGTCTTGAATACATTCAATGTTTTGGCATCACTTGGTGATGAATCATTTGAATAATGAATCATTTTGGTAATGAATTCCACAGGCTCACCACTCTTTGGGTGAAGAAATGTCTCCCCACCTCCGTCCTAAATGTTCTACCCTGAATCCTCAGACTTAAATCATGATTTTTAAAAAAACCTTTCTTAAAGCTACACTAACGTCACACTATTCACAAGCAAAATTGTTAAAATTGTAAACTATTGTTATTCATTCATAGTTAAATTATTTCTAACACTTGTTTTCTTCCACCTTCTGTTTATGCACAAGGTCAGCAAGGTGACAATTTTCTAGCAGCGATCAGGCAGGCAAACCACTTAGTCCAGCTTTCCAGCTCACTGTTAGTCTTCTTTCTCCATAGATGGAGCTGCCTTGCCTCCAATCAGACCCTTTCATTCACTGTAGAACTTACAAAATCATCGCATTCCAGATGAGAAGAATTTATTTTATTTGGAAAATTTCAGTAGGATTCATTAATTTTCTGAAAATGGCAAAATCAAGGACCCATGCCCTAAGTGACCAAAATCAAAGATTCATTATTGTGAATTTAACTCCCCCCTGCCTTGCAGAAATATGTTGAACCAAGTGGTAAAGTGAAGCTGGAAAATATCTCTCTCTATTCCTCCCTCAGCCATTTCAATGTGTTTTCTTTTGGATGGCTGAGGTGCCTATTGTGTCAGCTGATTTAGAAAGGGGCCTTATACATTTCTGCCAGTGGGTGGTGCACTTTCAGATTTGAGAACCATCAACGTCCTCGGAGTTTGCATTGACCAGAAATTTAACTGGACCATCCATATCAATACTCTGGTTACAAGGTAGGTCAGAGTCTGGGAAGTATGCAGGCACTAACTCATCTCCTGACTCCCCAAAGCCTGTCCACAATCTACGAGACACAAGTGAAGATTGTGATGGAATACTCTCTACCTGCCTGGATGAGTGCAGCTTCAAAAACACTCCAGAAGCTTTATGTAATCCAGGACAAAGCAGCCCACTTGATCAGCCCCCACAGATCACTTTAAACATTCATTCCCTCTGTCACTGGTAACAGTGGCACCCATGTGTACCATCTACGAGATACAGTGCAGCAAAGATCCTTCAACAGCATCTTCCAAACCCATGACTTCTACCATCCAGAAGGGTAAGAGCTGCAGACCCATGGGAACATCAAAACCTGCAAATCTTTCCTTCAAGCCACGCACCATCCTGATCTGGAACTATATCACTGTTTCTTTGCTGTTGCTGGGTCAAAATCCTGGAATTTCGTAACAGCATTATACCTACACCAGATAGACTACAGCAGCTCAAGAAGGCATCTCATCACCACCTTCTCAAAGGAAATTCATAGTAAGCAGCAACTAATGATGGCCTTGCCAGCGATGCTCACATCCCACAAAAGATGTTTTTAAAAAAATGGAGCATAAACAGAAATTCACTTTTAAAATAAGTTCCAATTATGGATCCTATACATAGCACTGCCTATTGATCTATACATACCACCCCCTATTGAGGTACACATAGCACTGCCTATTGATCTATACATACCACCCCCTATTGAGGTACACATAGCACTGCCTATTGATCTATACATAGCAAAGTCTTTCCATACAAACATAAAAATTAGTACCAGCAGGAATCCAGTCTGCTCCTCGAGAATGCTCCGCCATTCATTAATGTCATGACTGGTATGACTGTAACTCCAATCCCACGTTCCTGCCTATCGCTGATAACCTTTCACCCACTTGTTAATCAAGAATCTAATTAGGACTGCCTTAAGAATATTCAACAATTCTGCTTCTACTGCTGTTTGAGGAAGAGAGTTCCAGTGACTCTGAGAGAATCCCTCTGAGAGAAAAAGAATCTTCTTTACCTGTATACCAGCCTTTTGTGACTCATGCAGCAGGAGTTCCAGAACGCTCTGCTCCTCAGAGCTCTGCAATTTCTCACCATTTAGACAATGTGCTTCTTATTTATTCTTCCTGCCAAAAGGGACAACTTCACATTTGTCCTCATTATACTTCATTTATCTGATTTCTGCCCACCCACGTAACTTATCTATGTCCCTTTGTCGCCATGTTAAGTCCTCTTCACAATTTACTTTCCCACATATTTTTGTGCCATCAGCAAATTTAGCAACGAGACCTTCAGTCCTTTCATCCAAATCATTTACATAATAGGGAAAAGTTTAGGTCCCAGCACTGATCCCTGTGGCACACCATTCATCACATCCTGACAACCAGAAAAAGATCTATTTGCAGACTTGCAGATAGTGAGGAACATTGTCAGAGGCTACAGAAGGATATAGATAGGCTGGAAATTTGGGCAAGGAAATGGCAGATGGAGTTCAATCCTGATAAATGCGAAGTGATGCATTTTGGTGGGAATAATGTAGGGAGGAGCTACACGATAAATGGAAGAACCATAAAGGGTGTAGAGACGCAGAGGGACCTGGGTGTGCAAGTCCACAGATCTTTGAAGGTGACGTCACAGGTGGAGAAGGTGGTGAAGAAGGCATATGGCATGCTTGCCTTTATAGGACGGGGCATAGAGTATAAAAGTTGGGGTCTGATGTTGCAGATGTATAGAACGTTGGTTCGGCCGCATTTGGAATACTGCGTCCAGTTCTGGTCGCCACACTACCAGAAGGACGTGGAGGCTTTGGAGAGAGTACAGAGGAGGTTTACCAGGATGTTGCCTGGTATGGAGGGGCTTGGTTATGAGGAGAGATTGGGGAAACTGGGGTTGTTCTCCTTGGAAAGACGGAGGATGAGGGGAGACTTAATAGAGGTGTATAAAATTATGAAAGGCATAGATAGGGTGAACGGTGGGAAGCTTTTCCCCGGGTCGGTGGTGACGTTCACGAGGGGTCATAGGTTCAAGGTGAAGGGGGGGAGGTTTAACACAGATATCAGAAGGACATATTTCACACAGAGGGTCGTGGGGGCCTGGAATGTGTTGCCGGGCAAGGTGGTGGAGGCGGACACACTGGGAACGTTTAAGACTTATCTAGACAGCTATATGAACGGAGTGGGAATGGAGGGATACAAAAGAGTGGTCTAGTTTGGACCAGGGAGCGGCGCGGGCTAATTGTTCCTGGTTTCTCGTTTCAAGGCTTCATTCTACGATCATCTTGCTGGTGCCAGTACAGAGTGAGACTGCGGATAGTTGGGAACCTGTCTCGGGGGCAGGGAATTCATATGGTGTTCGTGGAAGTGGAAATGACTAGGGTTGGGAAGCATTTTCCGATCTGGGCCATTGTGATCTCCTGGACTCGTTTCGATCGCCTCAGGGGGTCGGAGAGGAATTTCCCAGATTTTTTTTCCCCATATTGGCCCTGGGGTTTTTCACTCTGGGTTTTCGCCTCTCCCTGGAGATCACATGGTCTGGAATGGGGGGGTGGGGGTAAGTTAATAGGTTGTAATGAACAAAGCATCGTAGCTGTGAGGGACAGCTCGGTGGATAGGATATTGGTATGTAGATAGGCTGGAAAATTGGGCGGGAATCCTGGATTCAGGATTCAATCCTGGACCGGGGAGCGGCGCGGGCTTGGAGGGCCGAAGGGCCTGTTCCTGTGCTGTATTGTTCTTTGTTCTTTGTTCTTTGTATTTATGCAAACTCGGTTTTCTGTTAGCTAGCCAATCTTCAATCTATGCCAATATGTTACCGCCTACACCATGAGTTCTTATTTTCCTCAATAACCTTTGATGTGGCATCTTATCAAATGCCTTCTGGAAATCTAAGCACAGTACATCCGCTGGTTCCCCTTTACCCACAGCACATCTCACTCCTTAAAAGAACTCCAGTAAATTGGTTAAACGTGATTTCCTTTCACAAAGCCATGCTCAATCTGTCTGATTGCCTTGATCTTTTCCAAGTGCCCTGCCTTAGCATCTTTAATAATGGCTTCTGACATTTTCCCTATGACAGATGTTAAGGTAGGCCACAATCTACTACAATCTCACACAGAAAAACAGGAAAAATGGAAAAATACGGATGTCTGAGCTTAGGCCAGATTTTCATGCCTACGTCCACGTCAGAACAGAGACAGATGGACTTCAAAAATCATGTGCAGGACCTGATTCTGGCCTCCCACCCCAATTCCCGTTTCCAGTCTGAGATGAGGGTGGAACAAGTTGGAAAAGTTTCTGACTCCCACTGCCTGTTGTGGTGACAAAAATCAGTCCTTTAGTTGATAGACCATTTAGGACTGAAGTGAAGGGAAATTTCTTCACCCAGAAAGTGGTGAGTCTGTGGAATTCTTTACCACGGAGAGTATTTGAGGTCATAACTTTATGGACGGGATTTTATGGCCACGCTCGTTCCGAAACCGTAAAATCCCACCCAAGGCCAACGGAGCTTCCCGTGGTCCGCCCCTCGCCCGCTCCGATTCCCATGGCAGGCGGGGCAGTTAAATTCCAGCCTGTATGTTTTCAAGAAGGAGTTAGATATAGTTCTTGGGGCAAAAGAGATTAATGGATATGGGGGGAAAGCAGGAACAGGTTACTGAGTTGGGTGATTAGCCATGATCATAATGAATGGCGGAGCAGTCTCGAAGGGCCAAATAGCCTCCTCCTGTTCCTGTTTTTCTATGTAAATGTTCCAGGCTGTCACATTGCTGACTTTTGGGTTCATTGATAACAACCACAATTGCCTGCATGGAGTCTTCGTCACAACAGTAATTATATGATTTAATCCCTTATGCTTCTTTGAAGTTGCTGAAAAAGATTGTAATTGGGGCAGCATGGTGGGATGGGGTAGCACAGTGGTTAGCATTGTTGCCTCACAGCGTCAGGGACCCGGGTTCTATTCCCGGCTTGGGTCACTGTCTATGTGAAGTCTGGACATTCTCCCATGTCTGCATGGGTTTCCTCCGGTGCTCTGGTTTCCTCCCACAGTCCGAAAGATGTGCTGGTTAGGTGTATTGGCCATGCTAAATTCTCGCTCAGTGTACCCGAACAGGTGCCGGAGTGTGGCGACCCAGGGGATTTTCACAGTAACTTCATTGCAATGTTAATGTAAGCCTACGTGTGACACTAATAAATAAGCTTGAAACTTGAATTGTCATTAATTTACATTATCTAAATTTATGGGTTTCATCAGACGTTTGGATGTTGGCTTCCATTTCCCTCTCCACACACCAAAAAATAATTGATTGTAAATATGATTGCTTTTGTTTCCTTTGTTTTTTTTGAGCCAGGCATGAGGGGGCTGATGATAGCAGTATTGATGGCTGCTTTAATGAGTTCACTCACCTCAATCTTTAACAGCAGCAGCACACTCTTCACTATTGATATCTGGCAGCGAATCCGCAAAGGCGCCACCGAATTGGAGCTGATGATTGTTGGCAGGTAACCTCACATTTCAGTAAGAAATGATAAGAAAATAAAACACAGCGGAATATTAATATGAATCACCAACTTAACACGCTGCTGGCTGTTCATGTGTTTTGCTTTTCTACTGGCCTTGATTTAGGCCATAATTAGGTAGCCATGCTTCTGCTAAGACCCCCAAGGGGAGCTTCAGTACTGTGATCAACATGACTATCTAGCTGATCTATGCCCCTCATTATTTTTTAGACCTCTATAAGATCACCCCACAGCCTTCTATGCTCCAGAGAAAAAAGTTCCAGTCTATCAAGCCTCTCCTTATAACTTAAACCATCAAGTCCCGGTAGCATCCTAGTAAATCTTTTCTGCACTCTTTCTAGTTTAATAATATCCTTTCTATAATAGGGTGACCAGAACTGTACACAATATTCCAAATGTGGCCTTACCAATGTCTTGTACAACTTCAACAAGACGTCCCAGCTCCTGCATTCAGTGTTCTGACCAATGAAACCAAGCATGCTGAATGCCTTCTTCACCACTCTGTCCGCCTGTGACTCCACTTGCAAGGAGCTATGAACCTGTACCCCTAGATCTCTTTGTTCTGTAACTCTCCCCAACGCCCTACCATTAACTGAGTAAGTCCTTCCCTGGTTCAATCTACCAAAATGCATCACCTCGCATTTATCTAAATTAAACTCCATCTGCCAATCATCAGCCCACTGGCCCAATTGATGAAGATCCCATTGCAATCGGAGATGTGTGGAAAGGCCCCAAGGGCTGTGCTAGGCACATTCAGGAACAAAACTGAAGTTGTACATTGGTCAGACATTATAGAAACCATCAGATTTTCCAGCAAAGATATGCCAAGTGGTTTTGCTGCAAGCAGAGACAATGGTCTCTTTCATCCTCATTTATTCTTATGCGTCGGCAGAAAGAGGTTTGAAAACTTCATGTTGGCAAACATTTATTGGTAGAGTCTCCTCTTTCTGACGACAGTTGTGCTACCACTTATGTGGTTTGCATCACCATAAGATGTAAGTGCCTGTCTAACCTTTGTGCTAGAAAGTCTTTAGAAGGATTCCACGGTGCCATGCTCTACATGTTATTACATGAAGGAGGCCATGCCAGAGTGACCCGCCAAGTGACTCTGCCAAGATGTGGGCTTGGGATGTGAAAAACACACCAAAAAAATGATCCTATTAAAGGCAAAATACTGTGGATGCTGGAATCTGAAACAAAAACAGAAAATGCTGAAAAATCTCAGCAGATCTGACAGCATCTGTGGAGAGAGAATAGGGTCAGTGTTTTGAGTCTGTATGACCCTTCGTCAGAGCTATTCTATTAACCCACCTTCCAAAGCCCAGCTGAGCAGAGGGGAAGATGTTGGATGTAATTTTACTGCCACTTTATGCCCGTTTTAGAACATAGAACAGTACAGCACAGAACAGGCCCTTAGGCCCACGATGTTGTGCCGAGCTTTATCTGAAACCAAGATCAAGCTATCCCACTCCCTATCATCCTGGTGTGCTCCATGTGCCTATCCAATAACCGCTTAAATGTTCCTAAAGTGTCTGACTCCACTATCACTGCAGGCAGTCCATTCCACACCCCAACCACTCTCTGCGTAAAGAACCTACCTCTGATATCTTTCCTGTATCTCCCACCACCAACCCTATAGTTATGCCCCCTTGTAATAGCTCCATCCACCCGAGGAAATAGTCTTTGAACGTTCACTCCATCTATCCCCTTCATCATTTTATAAACCTCTATTAAGTCTCCCCTCAGCCTCCTCCGCTCCAGAGAGAACAGCCCTAGCTCCCCCAACCTTTCCTCATTAGACCTACCCTCCAAACCAGGCAGCATCCTGGTAAATCTCCTTTGCACTCTTTCCAGTGCTTCCACATCCTTCTTATAGTGAGGTGACCAGAACTGCACACAATATTCCAAATGTGGTCTCACCAAGGTCCTGTACAGTTGCAGCATAACCCCACAGCTCTTAAACTCCAACCCCCTGTTAATAAAAGCTAACACACTATAGGCCTTCTTCACAGCTCTATCCACTTGAGTGGCAACCTTTAGAGATCTGTGGATATGGACCCCAAGATCTCTCTGTTCCTCCACAGTCTTCAGAAGCCTACCTTTGACCCTGTAATCCACATTTAAATTAGTCCTACCAAAATGAATCACCTCACATTTATCAGGGTTAAACTCCATTTGCCATTTTTCAGCCCAGCTTTGCATCCTATCTATGTCTCTTTGCAGCCTACAACAACCCTCCACCTCATCCACTACTCCACCAATCTTGGTGTCATCAACAAATTTACTGATCCACCCTTCAGTCCCCTCCTCTAAGTCATTAATAAAAATCACAAAGAGCAGAGGACCAAGCACTGATCCCTGTGGCACTCCGCTAGCAACCTGCCTCCAGTCCGAAAATTTTCCATCCACCACCACCCTCTGTCTTCAATCGGACAGCCAGTTACCTATCCAATCGGCCAACTTTCCCTCTATCCCACACCTCCTCACTTTCATCATAAGTCGACCATGGGTTTTGCGGCAGGAAAATGCCATAAAATCGGGCGTAAAGCGGCTAGCAAGATTGGTGCCGGTTTTCACGGCCTGTGCAATCTTACGACACCCTGAATTCCGGCGCAGTTAGCCTCTCACCGGAAATGGGCAAGAGGCTGATTAATTTATTTAAATTTATTGAAATCGTGCTTTACACGTTTTTAGCGAGCCCGGCGCTCAGTCGTCCAGTCTCGCGTGCCCTTTTGGCCTCGCTGGGAGAGGTTCCCCTTGAATGGGGAACAGTCAGTTGTGTTGGCCTCGCCGGTGGAACCGGAGGCTGTTAAGGCATCCCGGGGAGGCCGAGTGCAAGGCGGGGTGCCCCTTGGGCAGTGCCAGACTGGCAGTGGCACCTGGGCAAGGCAGCCTGGGACCTGGGCAATGACCATCGGGCAGTGCCAAGGGGTGGGGCCAATGTAGGCGGGGCCTGTGGGGGAGGGCCCCGCTGCCACTCTGCATGTGATTGGTGGGGGAGTTCGGCAGGGCTGCAATTGGTAGGGTAGGGCGGTGGGGCCATGATGGATGGGGGAGGGAGGGGGTCTGCGATCAGTGGGGGAAGGAGGGGTCCGTGATCAGTCTGGGTGCCGGGGCCGCAATTGATCTGGGTGGCGGGAGCGTGGCGGGGCCTGCATCCCGGGCCTGGGGCCCCCTCAATTGCAGGGGGTGGGGAGCTAGTTCAATTTGCCTGCAGGAGCCGGGGCCTGACAGCTCTCTGTCTGTACATTAGACTCCTGCTACTGTTAATGAGCATGTGCAACATCAGAGGTCTGCACATGCGCAATACCTCCCTCTACAGGCTGACTGGTGAATTAAGCCCCACCCACAGCCTCTCTGGCTAGAAACTGACAAGTCCATTTTTTTAGAGACAGAGTGCATAGGATTGGGCAAACTCGCCCAAAAAACGGATCCAGAACTCTCCCATTTTGAGACTTGCTGGACACTTGGAAAAAGTCTTGTAAAATTCCACCCGTTGAGCCTCACTATCTGGTGCAAGGACAGCGGGGTGACTGTGTAGCATAGAGTTTGAATGTGTGCAGGAATAATAATGGACAGTAATGCCTTGAAACTTGGGCTTCAGTTTCTTGTAGACGTGTTGCAGTACTGACCTAAAGCATGGTGCTGTAGAGAGTCAAAGGTGAGAACCCACCTTGCAAGCAATTCATGCAAAAAACATTAAAACACAGGAGAAGTGATGGGCTGCATCATTACTTCTCTCTTCACAGTTTTTCATTCCGTTGTGACAATCCCTTTTAATTATCCCAATGCTCTTGAAAATTGACTTTCCGTGAAATTTCCCCAATTGACACTCGTGACCCAACTGGATTTTTACAATTATCTGACAACCTCATGGTCACTTACTGATACCAGCTTTATATTCCAGATCTATTTATTTTAGTTCAATTCAAATTCTCCATATATCTTCAACCAAGTGTTTGGTCAGTTCTTTTAATCTTTCTTTTGTTGGCTTGTTTTCCATTTTCCACCTGCCTTCATTCTGCGAAGCGCCTTTTATTCTCTTTTTAACCCAAAGGTATATATAATGGAGGTTGTGAGAAATCATTCACCATCTTAATATGATTGTTTAGGGGCGTTTGTAATAATAAAAAGATCTCTTGAGTGTTTTTCCCATGATTAGCCAAGTGTCTATAAATAAAGAAGATAGTTGATGGACAGAAATGGATCAGTACAGAGACCTTGCAGTAGTTACATGGAAGCTGTGCCTGAATGTTATTTCCTATCATTTATCATGGTTATCCTCTCCAGCAGGGGAAATAAGACATTTTAATTACTTTTCTCGTGCTTCTGCATTAATTTCTTTCTTTTGGCAGGGTATTTATTATTTTCCTAGTTGCCATCAGTATAGTGTGGATCCCTATTATTCAGACAGCTAACAGTGGCAAGCTCTTTGACTACATTCAGTCTATTACCAGTTACCTCGCGCCACCAATCACCGCACTCTTCGTTATGGCAGTATTCTGGAAGAGAATCAATGAGCAGGTAAGAATCTGCACCACATTTTTAGGTATGCATGGTGCTATTCCTAATAAGTGGCACAGTGGTTAGCACTGCTCCCTCACAGCGCCAGGGACCCAGGTTTGATTCCCGGCTTGGGTCACTGTCTGTGGGGAATTAGCACATTGTCCCCGTGTCTGCGTGGGTTTCCTCCCGCAGTCCAAAGACGTGCTGGTTAGGTGCATTGGCCATGCTAAATTCTCCCTCAGTGTACCCGAACAGGCGCCAGAGTCTGGCAACTAGGGGATTTCCACAGTAACTTCGTTGCAGTGTTAATGTAAGCCTACTTGTAACTAATAAATAAACTTTAATAGGATTTGTTCCCCAAACAGCATTAGTGACCCAACTGCATTTTTAATGACTATCTGACTGCTTCATAGCCATTTATTGATACAAGCTTTATATTCCAGATTTATTTACTTGAACTGAGTTCAGACTCTCAGTCAACCAAGAACCAAGCTTTTGGTCAGCCTTCTTAATCTTCTCTTTACAGGCTTTGTTTCGCCAGATGAGAGGTGTTAAAATTACAGATATTTAATACCCCTTCTGCTGAAGCTAGCTTTCAATCTTTATGAGTGAGATCTTTCAAAATACATAATTGAAAGTTGTCTCACCAAGATTCACTCAAAAATAATCCACGCTGCTGAAGGGAATATTTTGTCCAGCAAAAATGTACTTTAGAATGGTTCTGAATCAGCAATGTCTCCACTCAACTGGCCGAGATACAATCCCATGGGCATCGGCCAAATGGCTATACTCCAGATACAAGTATAGATATTATTGGACAGATATCTGATGTGTGATTATTACTGTCAAGCCCCAATTCTATTTTACTCTAATTCTACCTATATATAATTTTCCAACACTGAAAACATGATCATGACCTTTGTTGTTTTTATCCATTCTGGTCTGATGACACTGAACTTTACGGTGATGGATCCATCATCAAACCAGTTGAGATCGTGGACCCTTTATCCAATTTCTCTTTTATGTTTGTGTTGGGTTTTTTCCTGAGTGGATAGAACTGTATTCAAAAAACCTGTGGGGCAGAATTTTATGATTCCCCAGCCAGTGGGATTACAAACGGAGACAGCCTGTAAAGTTCCCCAGATAGCCTTCCCAATGTCCTTCATAAAAACAAATTACTACAGATGCTGGAATCTGAAACCAAAAGAGAAAATGCTGGAAAATCTCAGCAAAGTTCTGACAAAGCTTTGACAAAGGATCATCTGGACTCGAAACGTCAGCTCTTTTCTCTCCTTACAGATGCTGAGATTTTCCAGTATTTTCTCTTTTGGTTCCCAATGTCCTTCCTACTCCCAGCCTGTCAAGCACCTGTGCGATGGGAAGGGCAAGGCCTAGGCTGGCCTGCAGAGCCTTGCGCGAAATCAGCCTAATTGAGACCCTTAAGTGGGCAATTAATGGTCACTTAAGAGCAGTTTTCCACCCAGCTTCAATTTTGAGGCTGGCGGGAGGAGTTCAAGAGGGGGCGGGGAGGGGAATCCATGCTTATGTGGAAAAAATGGGATTACGTACTCAATAGCCTCCTTTCCACACCTCCCCGGATCTCACCTCTCCAGCCTGCCATGAGACCACCTGTACTTACCTGCCCCAGGTTTTAGAATCTGAGATCGAGGGATTGCTTGTAGTAAGAAGTCTCACAACACCAGGTTAAAGTCCAACAGGTTTATTTGGTAGCACAAACCACTAGCTTTTGGAGCGCTGCTCCTTCTTCGTCAGGTGAGTGGGATTTCAGTTACAAACAGGGCATATAAAGACACAAGCTCAATTTACAAGATAATGGTTGGAATGCGAGTCTTTACAGGTAATCAAGTCTTAAAGGTACAGACAATGTGAGTGGAGAGAGTGTTAAGCACAGGTTAAAGAGATGTGTATTGTCTCCAGCCAGGACAGTTAGTGAGATTTTGCAAGCCCAGGCAAGTCGTGGGGGTTACAGATAGTGTGACATGAACTCAAGATCCCGGTTGAGGCCGTCCTCATGTGTGCGGAACTTGGCTATCAGTTTCTGCTCAGCATCTCTGCGTTGTCGTGTGTCGTGAAGGCCGCCTTGGAGAATGCTTACTCGAAGATCAGAGGCCGAATGCCCATGACCGTTGAAGTGTTCCCCAACAGGAAGAGAACATTCTTGCCTGGTGATTGTCGAGCGGTGTTCATACATCTGTTGTCGTAGCATCTGCATGATCTCCCCAGTGTACCATGCCTCGGGACATCCTTTCCTGCAGCGTATCAGGTAGACAACGTTGGCCGAGTTGCAAATGTATGTACCGTGTACCTGGTGGATGGTGTCTCACGTGAGATGATGGCATCTGTGTCGATGATCCGGCACGTCTTGCAGAGGTTGCTGTGGCAGGGTTGTGTGGTGTCGTGGTCACTGTTCTCCTGAAGGCTGGGTGGTTTGCTGCGGACAATGGTCTGTTTGAGGTTGTGCGGTTGTTTGAAGACAAGAAGTGGGGGTGTGGGGATGGCCTTGGCGAGATGTTCGTCTTCATCAATGACATGTTGAAGGCTCTGGAGAAGATGTCGTAGCTTCTCTGCTCCGGGGAAGTACTGGACGACGAAGGGTACTCTGTCCGCCATATCCCATGTTTGTCTTCTGAGGAGGTTGGTGCGGTTTTTTGCTGTGGCGCGTCGGAACTGTCGATCGATGAGTCGAGCAGCATATCCTGTTCTTATGTTCAAAATCTCACTAACTGTCCTGGCTGGAGACAATACACATCTCATTAACCTGTGCTTAACCCTCTCTCCACTCACATTGTCTGTACCTTTATGACTTGATTACCTGTAAAGACTCGCATTCCAACCATTATTTTGTAAATTGAGTTTGTGTCTTTATATGCCCTGTTTGTGAACTGAAATCCCACTCACCTGATGAAGGAGCAGCGCTCCAAAAGCTAGTGGCTTTTGCTACCAAATAAACCTGTTGGACTTTAACCTGGTGTTGTGAGACTTCTTACTGTGTTTACCTCAATCCAATGCCGGCATCTCCACATCATGACTGCTTGTAGTCCCAGTCTTGGCCACTGCAGGAACATTTCTGTTTGAAACCAAATAGCAGGGGTGAGTTGCAATATCGCAGATTGTCCACAGTTACTTTACTTGAATAAGAGATTATGACATGATTATCCAATACAAACGCATAAAAAGAATGACATTTTGCACTGTACATTGTTCAAAGTTATCCCCCAAAAGCAACTCCTCACCTGGTGGCTGACAACATAGGCTGTAAATGTTATACCCTTATTATAAATTGTCTTTGCTGGAAATGGTATTTAATAAAAGCAGTGGAACATGTCTTTCTTTAACCTCACAGGGTGCATTCTGGGGCCTTATGGCAGGACTCACCTTCGGTCTTATTCGAATGATCATGGAATTTGTTTATGGAGCGCCATCATGTGGTGAAGTGGATCGCAGGCCCAGCGTCCTCAAGGATGTGCATTACCTTTATTTTGCTATAATACTATGTGGATTAACTGCAATAGTTATCACCATTGTCAGCCTATTAACCCCAGCAATTAAGGAAGACAATGTACGTAACAGGTATTCTGCATTTCACTGACCTGTCAAAGAAACTGCATCCCTTTTTTACTTTAGCGTCTGTGCATAAAATTATTTTCCATTACTGAAGTGTAATCCAAACGCTTACCTGGATCTCGTTATGTTTTCTTTTCAGGAAATTGAATGTATTGTCCATAAAATCTATTTATATTACATCTGAAGCCAATAGAAATATGGATTTTTTTTATTTCATCTTAGATTGTTGTCTTCCTATCTCCCATTTTACTGGTGTTGAAAACCCAACCCAGGCATCAGAAGAATTGCAGAATCCCTACAGTGCAGAAGGAGGCCATTCAGGCCTGTCAGTCTACACCAACCCTTATCCAGGCCCTATCCCCATAACCCCACGTATTTATCCCGCTAATCCCCCTAACCTACACATCTTGGGACACTAAGAGGAAATTTAGCATGGCCAATCAACCTAACGGACACATCTTTGAACTGTGGGACATGGGGAGAATGTGCAAAATCCACACAGTCACCCAAGGCTGGAATTGAACCTGGGCCTCTGATACTGTGAGGCAGCAGTGCTAACCACTGTGCCACCCACTATTTCATGACTGGTCTCCTCCACTGCAGTTTCTTGCTCTGCACCATGTTGAGTCAACATTTAAATTTCTGGATTGGAAGAAAACCAATTTGTTCTCCATATGGGAGAGGTAACAAATTGATCGGGACTACATTCATGAATCGTTGGAATTTCTTATCCCCAAAGACTTTGGATGATTAGTCATTGAGTATGTTCAAGACAGATTGATAGATTTTCAGGCATTAACTGATGAAGAAATACGGAGATGGGGGAGGAGGTGGAGTCGAGTTAGACATGATCTAACTCAGTAGTGAAGGAGGCTCATGGGGGCCATATGGCTCTACTCCAGCTCCGACTTCTAATGTTCTCAAAGGTGCTAGCACTGATTTATGGCATAATTATCTTAGCAGTCATGAAGACAGGATTCATGGTGCCAGCTTGAATCAATCACAATTCCACTGTGAAATGAAGATGGGATTTTATATCATGATCAAAAAGATATTTAATATGTTTTATAATCAGACTTCAGCTGCTATGCAGTACCGAAGCAGTACTGGATCTTTTGTTCCCCCCTCATGGAGCTAAAGTTGTGTATTAACTCCAAGATCTTAGTGCTTCACTTTTCTCTGTTCCTTATATGTGGAGAAATTTCTATATTCCGTAGCATTCTTAGGTGTTGTGATAATGTCACTGGACTAATAAAAGCTCAAGCTAATGCTCTGGGAACAAAGGTTCAGACCCCACCATGGGATGGGCCTCATATACATGGACCTTTAGAAGGCCTTCAGTAAGGTGCCACACAAGAGTTTTATGACAAGAGTCGGAGCACACGGAGTAAGGGGTCAGATAGCAGAATTGAAATAGGTCTACAAGTTAGCTAACAGAGTAAGGGGAGTTTTTTTGGAGAGACAGCAAGTGGGAAGTAGAGTCCCACATGGATCTGAGCTGGGACCACGTTTGTTCAATTGTACATGTAAATTATTTGGACTCAAGTTTTGGAGAAGAAAAAGGGAGAAGGCTGTTTTCATTGTCAAGGAGAGGAGTGCAAGGTTAAATCCTATAAAAAGTCTTAGAACATAGAACATAGAACATTACAGCGCAGAACAGGCCCTTCGGCCCACGATGTTGCACCGACCAGTTAAAAAAAAAACTGTGACCCTCCAACCTAAACCAATTTCTTTTCGTCCATGAACCTATCTACGGATCTCTTAAACGCCCCCAAACTAGGCGCATTTACTACTGATGCTGGCAGGGCATTCCAATCCCTCACCACCCTCTGGGTAAAGAACCTACCCCTGACATCGGTTCTATAACTACCCCCCCTCAATTTAAAGCCATGCCCCCTCGTGCTGGATTTCTCCATCAGAGGAAAAAGGCTATCACTATCCACCCTATCTAAACCTCTAATCATCTTATATGTTTCAATAAGATCCCCTCTTAGCCGCCGCCTTTCCAGCGAAAACAATCCCAAATCCCTCAGCCTCTCCTCATAGGATCTCCCCTCCATACCAGGCAACATCCTGGTAAACCTCCTCTGCACCCTCTCCAAAGCCTCCACATCCTTCCTGTAATGTGGGGACCAGAACTGCACACAGTACTCCAAGTGCGGCCGCACCAGAGTTGTGTACAGTTGCAACATAACGCTACGACTCCTAAATTCAATCCCCCTACCAATAAACGCCAAGACACCATATGCCTTCTTAACAACCTTATCTACTTGATTCCCAACTTTCAGGGATCTATGCACACATACACCTAGATCCCTCTGCTCCTCCACACTATTCAAAGTCCTCCCGTTAGCCCTATACTCAACACATCTGTTATTCCTACCAAAGTGAATTACCTCACACTTCTCCGCATTAAACTCCATCCGCCACCTCTCGGCCCAACTTTGCAACCTGTCTAAGTCTTCCTGCAAACTACGACACCCTTCCTCACTGTCTACCACACCACCGACTTTGGTGTCATCAGCAAAGTCGGTGGTGTGGTAGACAGTGTTTGGGTTGGAATCCCAATATTATCCAGCCCACTTCCAGGATTCTGCCATTTTGAACTCAGGAGCTCTCTTCATCAATAAAATATATATATGCATCAATGTATGTTTGAACAGATATGTCAAGCATTTAAAGTATTCTGTAGGTACGATTTGGTATTTTCAGTATCCTAAGACTAGTGTTAGCATGTCTTGTGACACAGCGCGTAGTGTCCCTACCTCTGAGCTAGGAGCTTCAAGATCAAGTACCAGTCCAGCACTTAATGGCCACAGAACATGCATTCATAACATGCTTCGTCTGTCTCATGCCATCAGACATGGGAAACTTCTAAGCCTAACAGTGCACACAGCCATTAAACAAGTGTAAATTGGATAGAAAGCTATAGATTAGAGTTATAGTGCCACCTTTTGGTTACATTCTACCCAGTAACAATGGACCATTTTATAACTTGCCTCACACTTACAGAGATACTGCTATTTGTATGAAGCTACTACCTCTAGATGGTTCTTTTACCCTTAGTGAAGTCTCCTTACTTAAGGAAGGATGTAAATGCAGTAGAGGACGTACAGAGAAGGTTCACTAGATTGATTCCAGCAATGAAAGACTTGTCTTATGAAGAGATATTGAGTAGTTTATGCCTACACTCGCTAGAGTTTGGAAGGATGAGAGGAGATCTAATTGCGGTATATAAGATGCTAAAGGGGATGACAGGGTAAATATAGATCATATGTTTCACTTTGCTGGATATTCTAGAACGAGAGGTAATAGTTTTAGGCTAAGGGTGGCAGGCATAAAACAGGAACGAGGAGGAATTGCTTCACTCAAAAGGTTGTGAATCTGGAATTCTCTACCCCACAGTGCAGTAGATGCCAAAACACTAAATAATTTTAAGGCGGAGACAAATAGGTTTTTAATTAGTAGTGGGATGAGGGGTTATGCGGAGCGAACAGGAAGGTGGAGTTGAGGCCAAGATTACATCAACCATGATTGTGTTAAATATTGGAGCTCGAGGGGCTGCATTGCCTACTCCTGCTCTTAGCTATCTTCTTATGTAAATTGTCATCCTCGGTACTTTCACATTCAGCTACAACCGTGCTGTAATGGGCCATATAAACAAGGCCTTTGATACAGTGCCTCACAAGAGACTTGCGAGAAAAGTTATGGCTCATGGAATAAAAGGGAAAGTAGAAACGTGGATGCAAAATTGGCTGAATAATAGGAAGCAGAGGGTGGGGTTACAGGGATAGGGCCGAGGTGGGATTGTGGTCGGTGCAGACTCGATGGGCCAAATAGTCTCCTTCTACACTGTAGGGTTCCTATGATTCTATAATGGTCAATGGATATTTTTAGGGCTGGAGAAAGATTTGTAACAGTGTTCCCCAGGGGTCAGGATTGAGACCTTTTCTTTTCCTGATATATATGAATGATCTAGATCTTGGTGTTCAGGGACAATTTCCAAGTTTGTGGATGATACAAAACTTCGAAGTATTGTAAACTGTGAAAAGGACAGTGTAGAACTTCAAAAGGACTTAAGCGGAGTGGGCAGGCAGATGGCAGATGAAGTTCAATGTGGAGAAGTATGAGCTGGTGCAGACATGATGGGCCAAATGTCCTCCTGAACCATAACGATTCTGTGATAACAGAGGGAAACTGTGACATCAGAACTTTGCAATACCTTTTTAAAAATATTTTTTTTCAGAAACAGTGAACAATGTTCAAAACCATCATTCTCCCATGATTCGCTGCATGTGTTGGCAATGTGGCGGGTGGGGGGGGGAAGTCGGGGCTGATGACCAGGAGGCTGGCGACCGGGGTCGGGGTGGGGGGGGGTGCAGTGATGCACATGTCAACCGATCTCCCAGTATCCTGGGAGATCAACGCATGCGCAGTGGTCCCCTTAGCACTCTGATGCCGGCTTCTCAAGTGGGATTAGGCTCCGCCCCTCCCACCCCACCAGTGTAAATCCCCTGGTGGACTCTGTGATGCAGAACGCTGGGAATTTATTGAACTAAACTCGCCCAAGAAACAGACAGGAAAACCTCTCATTTTCTTGCCCACTGGGCATTTAGTTTTTCTTTAATGGAAATTGTACCCCATATCTCCAACAGAGCAGTATTCCTTCTGGACTGCCCTGGAGTGTCAGCTTTGACTTTAGTGGTCAAATCCTAGAGTGGGAATTGAACCCTGTGACTCAGAGATAAGAATGTTACTCACTGAACCACGGCTGACATGTCTATCCTTCTAGAAATTAACTCGTATTTTGTTTGCTTTTCTTAAAGCTTTATTAGCCTGTGTTGCTTTTTCAATGATTTGTGTGCACCCAAGATAGCCTTTCTTCTCTATCCCAGTTGGACACTTATTTCCCAAGGAGTTTGTGATTCTCTTTGTTTTCTCACCAAAAAGTTTGTTGATATCTTCCTATAATGTGTTCCTGTGTTCCTCTGTTAGCTACAACCACAGTTTATTGTTGTCTACAAATTTTGAAAGTATACTTATGATTCTCAAGTCCGTGATCAATAACAGCAGCCTGAGCACCAACATCTGGAAAACAACACCTCCCAACCTTTACCAATATGGGTAACAACCTTTAACCCCTTACTCTCTGTTTTGTAGCCAACTCTTATTCATTCTATTACTTGTTCCCTGGCATCTCTGCTGGAATTTTACCGCCCCGCCTGCCACAGGAAGTGGAGCAGGTGAGGGGCGGACCATGGAAAGGTCTGTTCACCTCGGGTGGGAATTTACGGTTTTGTGACGAGTGGGGCCACAAGATCCCACCCACATCTTCTGATCTTAGCCGTGGCTATACTATGTGGCACCATATCCAAAGCTTTTTGTGGATCTAATGGATTATGTCTACAGCTTTGCCATTATCTACTCTTTCTGCTAATTATTCAAAGAGTTCAATAAGGTTGGTCAAGTATGACCCACCTTATTGAGGTCCCAGCTACTCTACTACTAATTTTCTAAGTACTTTTTCTATTGCAGCTTTGTGTAACAGTCTATTATTTTTCCTCTAATCTTTAATCAAGATGCATTAAACATCATTGCATGTTGGCAAACAAGGTGTTGAGTTTAATTGTTTTGCAGCAAAAACTCTTTTTTAAAGTTAATTTTTTAGTCACAAGTGGGCTTACGTTAACACTGCAATGAAGTGACTGAAAATCTCCAAGTCGCCACGCTCCGGCGCCTGTCCGGGTACACTGACGGAGAATTTATCATGGCCGATGCACCTAACCAGCACATCTTTGGACTGTGGGAGGAAACCAGAGCACCCGGAGGAAACCCACGCAGACACGAGGAGAATGTGCAAGCTCCACGCAGACAGTGATCCAAACCGGGAATCGCACCCGGGTCCCTGGCGCTGTGCAGCAGCAGTGCTAACCACTGTGCCACTGTGTCACCCCTCATGTTTACAGGGTGCACGTGAATTCTATCTCCATTCAGACTGCCTACTGATTGTGACTCATAAATCCAGGCACAAAATTCCACCAATGATAACGTGTCAGGGAACAAAGCAGCGACACATTTGCTTTTGAAGATCTTGTTTATATCAGTTCTGCTGCAGTAAACAGTAGCACCCTGTTTTATTTTCCCATTCAACTCAAGGACGAAGTAGCCTGTGGCCAGTATTTTGTCAAATGAATTAAGTTTTAAAAAAATTATTGTGCAATATCGACACCAAAAAAGAAACTGCATGTATGGTTTACCGAAGTCAATGTAATTCACAGAGTAAATGACTGCATTGTTTGATATTTCCAAAGCTGGCCCGATTAACATGGTGGACTAGACACGACGAAATCTTCAAGATTGACATGAATGATGCCGCGAGTCAGCCAAAGACAGTTGACGAAGCTGTTGAGAGTAATGACGAAGTGCAATCTATTGCAGAGAATGAAGATCTACACGAAGCAGGTAGATGAACAATGATTTTCTGAAAAGGGCTGACATTGATGGTATTGTTACATGCTAACCATTAGCCACAGTAGTTTATCCAGTAATTCCAGCCCAAAGAGTACATGCATTCTCTCCTACAAATGTCAGTGACCTGCAATTCAAATCAAATCTGCTTTCCAGACAGGAAATTCATTCTAGCCAAAGGAAAAGACTAAGAAGGGGGAAGGAGGTCTGGATCAAAAAAAAATAAAAACAAAAACAATATGGAATATTGGCGATTGTTACAGAAAGTAGGGAATAAAAGACTGTGCTATAAAATCTTGCTGTATAACTTGCAGTAAGCTTGATCAGGCTAATGGAGCATCTAGGATCTTAGTGAAGATTAGGATCTAAAGTGTTTCTCCTAGGCTGATGAGATATTAGGAATGAAAAAGAATCAGAGGAATTATGGAGAAGCAGGATTAATCCATATCAAATTAATCACAGAATGAAAAACAGAGGGGTAAATGGGATTAAGGGCATGATTCTCTGGCCACCCCTCAGCATTTTTCTTGGCAGCAGGAGTGGGCGCACTGTTCGCTGGTGGTGGAATCTTCTGACCCCGCCGCTATCAATGGGAATTCCCATTGCAGCCACCCCGCATCACCGGGAAACCCGCGCACGGCAGGGAGTGCCCTGCCAGCGGGACCAGATAATCCCACTGGCCTGAATGGCTGGAAAATTCCAACCTAAGAGAGAAAAGAAAAGTAAGAGAAAGCTAAAATTTGAATTCTGAGATCTTTGACAAAAATTATTATGTGTCGGAATGAGATTGAACAGTTGAAATTGTTCCCTTTCTGGATCAGAGAAATGAATTAGCATTGCAATTGTCTCATTAATAAATTCCAATTCTAATGTTCCATGACAAGATTAGTGTGCGAACCCAGAAAGTTCTAAAAGAAAGGGAGATTTTATGGGTGTAATGTTGTTTGTGCAAACAATGGTGGTAATCAACCAGCAATTTCTTACACTGCGTATGTCATTGAGACATTGATGTGTTTCCAGCGAGTTTATTGTTGTTCCCCAGAATTTGG
The DNA here is from genome assembly GCF_964213995.1 of Mustelus asterias. Taxonomy (NCBI): domain Eukaryota; kingdom Metazoa; phylum Chordata; class Chondrichthyes; order Carcharhiniformes; family Triakidae; genus Mustelus; species Mustelus asterias. The sequence goes on from NC_135808.1 coordinate 96,374,874, forward strand.
TCATTTGTCATTGCATTTCTTTTGAGACACAAGGCTTGTTTATTGCAGCTGTCTATTTCATTAAATTTCACTGTTTTATTTCTGTTGAAACAGTGGAACTTCCCCGATGGAAGAAAATACTTTTTTGTTTGTGTAGTCTCAGAGTACAGCAGAAACAGGAACTCACGGAAGAAGAAAAGGTCGCCTTGCAGAAAAGATTAACCAGCATTGAAGAGAAACCTCTGTGGCGAAAAGTGTGTAACATAAATGCTATTATCCTGTTGGCAATTAATGTCTTCTTCTGGGGATACTTTGCATAAGAGGTGTTTTTGGGATCTTATTTAATGCAGGATCTGTTTTTATTTTACCTTGTTGGTGAAATAATTGTTTCTAATAATATGTTTATGGCAACAGCTATTTAAATGTTCATTTTTGTATTACTGATTGATGCAGCTAACCATTATTTCTGTTGTGCCAGACAGTTTTGTAAAGCTTAAGGTGACACTTTTCTGAACTAAACATTATTATTGCAATTATAAGCGACTGCAAGTAGCTCAATTAAAGCAACCATTCCAGGGATGCATTTTTTTAAAAAGAGAAACTGAATTTTATACAAGAATGGAAAAGAAACACTCACTTTGCTCAATTTTCTTACGCCTTCACCTCGACTTTGATGTTTTAAATTTTAACTTCAGCCTTTCTGTCCTATTTATTCTAAACAATTATTTTTGTCATCATCCACTTCTTATAAAATAGTTGAAATATTTCTCACTAAATCAATGAAAGACCATTTCTTTGCTTTTGTAAAATTAATATCTCATTAAAATTTTGTCTTGTCAGGGCAGAATTCTTAAGTGAGGTCCAGGAACAGAGATATCTGGGGATGTGTGTATACAAATCATTGAAGGTGGCAGAGTAGATTGAGAAAGTGGTTAAAAGAATGCAGGATACTGGTCTTTATAAATAGAGGCCAAGGGTACAACACTGTGGCACAGTGGTTAGCACTGCTGCCTCACACCGCCAGGGATCTGGGTTCAATTCCCAGCTTGGGTCACTGCCTGTGCGGAATCTGCACATTCTCCCTCTTGTCTGCATGGGTTTCCTCCGGGTGCTCCGGTTTCCTCCCACAGTCTGAAAGATGTGCTGGTTAGGTTCATCGGCCATGATAAATTTTCCCTCAGTGTACCTGAACGGGTGCCGGAGTGTGGCGACTGGGGGATTTTCACAATAATTTCATTGCAGCGTTAATGTAAGCCTACTTGTGACATTAATAAATAAACTTTACAAAGCACTGGTTCAGCCTCTACTGAAGTACTTTATCCAATTCTGGTCACAACATTTCAGGAAGGATGCATAAGTATTGGAGTGGGTGCAGAAAAGATTTGCAAGAATGGTTCCAGGGATGAGAAGCCTCAGTTATGTGGATAGATTGGAGAAGGCGGGACTGGTGTCTTTAGAGAAGGGAAGGTTGAGATTAGATTTGATACAACTGTTCAAATTTATGAGGGCTCCAGATAGAGAGTAGATAGAGAGAGACTATCCCCACTGGTGGAAGGTCAAGAACCGGATGACATCAATATAAGGTGATAAGGAACTAGGCTAGGATTTTACCAACATGCCGTGAGTTCTGACATGGTGGCCAAATGCAGAACCTGATAGAGCGAGTAACAGAGGCTGGTACTTCCTGGCCGTTCTTGCTGGTCCTGCTGATGACGCATCCCCACCATGGGTTTCCCGGTGGCGAGGGGTACGCTCAACGGAAAGCTCTGTTATCAATGGCGGGGCCACTAGATCGCTCCGCCGGCCAATGTCAGGCCACCCCCGCCCACAATTAACACTTCAGGTTGATGACTTTGCATTAGAATTCTAAGTGAAAGTTAGAAACAGCAGAAGCTAGTCTGCCAGGCCCAGCAAAATATCACCCGAGTCTTTGAAACCCTATGGAAATGTCCTTTGAAACCTCTGCGCTCAGAAGTAACTACAGAAGTTAAGACCACACATTAATAAGAAGAATTAGTAACCACGGGATATACTTCAATTTCTGCAATTAGAAAAATTGATATTTTGTGAAGGAAAATACAGATTCTAAAGCTGTCACCCAAGAAGGATATTGTGAAATGGTCTTCTGGCTTTCAGTATGATTAAGATAGCAATTTATGTCAGTGAAATTTCAGACAAGCCATATTCTAACATGGCTAAACAGTATCTTGTCCAAACGAACTTGAGGAATGTCAAAGAAAGAGATGTCTTACAAATTGCCCTATTTATTAAATGATGTTCCTTTTAAATGCAAGATCTTTGAAGGGTTTTGTAAGTACATTTTTAATTTCACATGTACAATCCTTGAAGTACTCACTCTAACACCACAACTGATTTATTCAAGTAGCTTCTAACAGTAAAAATACAGCTGCCAGTTCTGTTTTTCTTTTTTTTCCCAAAGAATTTCTGAACTGAATGCTTGGCTCGCAATAACTTTATTTTATTTTCCTTCATGAAGCAGGTTTAGAGTAATAAGTTTAGTTTATTACAAATAGAAATGTAATGGGATTTGGATAGTAATTATTTTATTGATCCCCATTAAGAAATCGATAAGGTAAGTTTGATGTACCCAAAGATAAAGCTAAGCAAACCAAATTCATGGATAGCTTAGCTGTGTAATTTAAATGAAATTTGGTGTACATGCAACATTTGGATCAGCAATGCACCCCCCTTTCCCTGAGCATTTATTCATTTTGAGTGTTGCTGAATCAATGATTAGCCAAAGCTGACCACTGGAGACTTGTGGTCGTACTTACCATCTATTAACACATTCTGGGTGTTTAACTTTCCATCATACTCCCACAGTAATTAATGTACTTGCATAGAAATGAAGCTGTGTAATTCTTATGAAACTGACTGACCATCATTCATAGAATCCCTACAGTGCAGAAGGAGGCCATTCGGCCCATTGAGTCTGCCATCCCATCCAGGTCCTATCCCCATAACCCCATGCATTTACCCTAGCTAGTCCCCCGACAATAAGGGGCAATTTAGCAAGGCCAATCAACCTAACCCGCACATCCTTGAATTGTGGGAGGACACCAGAGCACCCGGGGGAAACCCACGCAGACACGGGGAGAATGTGCAAACTTGGTGTGCACAAACAGTGACCCAAGCCAGGAATCAAAACCAGGTCCCTGGCGCTGTGAGGCAGCAGTGCTAACCACTGTGCCGCCTTGTTCAGAGGATAGTAGTATCAGAGGGTACACACCACCTAAGTGAGGTATTACAATAAGAAGTTTTATGAAACAATGTATAAATGCTAATTTGAGTTTCACAATTTCATTTCCCATAATGTTCCTGAAAGTGTACTCTTGATCTACATACAGGATTGGTTACAATTAAAATTTACATTTAATCCTCGCAGTATGTTTTGCAATTTGTCGGGTATGGATAGTCAAGAAGTGAAAAGTTCTTGACAGACTTGGGGAGCTGCTGCCACTTTTTCTCAGAATATTTTATTAAAAGTAGTTATAATCGAGATGCATCCTGGCCTTCTCTGAGGTCCTCACATCATAGATGCTAGACTCCAGCCAAATCAAATCAATCCATGTGATATCAAGGAATGGCTGAGCACACTGAATACAACAAAGACCCTGGGCACCAACAACATCCCAGCAGTGGTGCTGAAGACTTGTGCTACAGAACTAGTTGCGCCTGTAGCCAGTTGTTGTGGTACAGCTGGAAACAGGCGTAGGAAAATGGATAAGGTATGCCCTATCCACAAAGTGCAGAACAAACCCATCCGGCTAACTGCCTTGTCAGTCAATTTATAGATCCCTACAGTGCAGAAGAGGCCATTCGGCCCATTGAGTCTGCACCAACTCTCTGACCGAGTATCTTACCTAGGTCCTCTATCCTGTCCTATCCCTGTAACCGTACACATTCATCATGGCTAATCCATCTAACCTAGATATCTTGGGACACTAAGGAACAACTTAGCATGGCCAATCCATCTATCGTGCACATCTTTGGATTGTGGGAGGAAACGGGAGCAACTAGAAGAAACCCATGCAGACACGAGGAGAACGTGCAAACTCCACACAGTCATCCAAGGCCGGAATTGAACCTGGGTTCCTGGCGCTGTGAGGCAGCAATGGCACTGTGCCTCCTTGAGTCTACTGTCAATCATCTACAAAATGCATTGCACTAACTCGCCAAGGCTTCTTAAACAGCATTTTCAAAACCCATGATCTCTTGCCTAGCAGAAGAAGGGCAGCAGGCACATGGGGACACCACCACCTTTCTATGCCATTCCCAGTCACGGACCATCGTGACTTGGAAACATTTTGCTGTTCCTTCACTGTCACTGGATCAAAATATTGGCATTCACTCCATAACAGTATTGTGGATGGATCCACACCACAGGAAATGTAGACGTTCAAGGGGATTCAGCATCACCTTCTCAAGGGCAATAATGAATGGTCAATGAATGGTGCATGCATCCCATGAATGAATAAAAAAGTAGGACATTTCAACTACCGTAATTATATAGATGAATGTTTATAATGAGTAAAAGAATGTTCGCAGTGTGTCCAGAACTGTTCATTTAACATGAAAGCAAGGAATCAATAGTTCTTCACAATTAGTAAAGGATGCAGCATAAAGGTAGGGGAGTATTTAGAAAACAATTCAAACAATATAACTAGTTCCAATGTTAACGGAAGAATACAAGGCTAACAGTGTTTGAGTGGAAAAATTGTATTTTCACAGATTAGAAGGAAACATTGGCAAATGGAACAATAGATCAGCAATGAAAATTACATAAGCTGTGAATCTAGAGGGTATTATATTCCAATGTGACATTTTTAAGTTTTTGCATTTATAGCCTGGGGGAGGGAGGATTCATGAGTCTCATGGGTTGAATAGTAAACGAAGCTGCAGTAAGGGAGAAATTGAGGAAGCAAATAGATTAAAGCCAACCTTCAAGCTTCAGACAGCTTGAGGAAGATAAAGTATAATAGCAGAATCAAATGCAGCTGGGGCAGATGTATTCCTGTAGATCTGGGTTCAGAGCAGAGACTATTGGGGTGGAATTTTACTGTGTGCTTCAGGACCTTGGAGTCGGAACCAATTCGGCGTCCTGAGTCCATTCTATTAAGGACGGTGGGGCACTTGATGTGCAGGCTGAATCCAAAGGACAGCCGTTCTGGAGCCTCGGCAGCCCCACCACAAGAGATTGTGCTGCTGAGGCAGGTCAGAGGTCAGGAAGAGGCCGCAACATGGAGGCGCCCTCGATGTGCCCCTAATTTACAGCCTCCCCACCTCGAATGCTCCCCAACATAGGGATGGGAAAATTCAACCTATATTTTGGATATGATGTGGAGATGCCGGCGTTGGACCTGGGTGGGCACAGTAAGAAGTCTCACAACACCAGGTTAAAGCCCAGCAGGTTTATTTGGTAGCACGAGCTTTCAGAGCACTGCTCCTGAAAGCTCGGGCTACTAAATTAACCTGTTGGACTTTAACCTGGTGTTGTGAGACTTCAAATTTTGGATAGGAAGTGATGTTACAGTACGAAGCCTGCTCATCCTTTATCGGCAGTCTTTTTAAACCTCTCAAGGGTCATAAAACATTCATTAATGTTAAATCCTGCAGATTTAGATCATAAAAGAAAATGGTATAAAAGGTAATAAAACAATTCACTAATTAGGAACTTTACCATGTTCAAGAAGGTAGCTCGAATAGACTTGAATGAACTATTCCCACAATTTCCTGTCAAAGATCTAAGACACAAATTTTACGTGTAGGGATGATGTATGGGATTTGAAGATGAATGTTTTGAAACAATAATAAATGAGTTATATACCAGACAAAGTTCTGCTTTTAGTTTTTCAAATCCATTAAGATAAAGTAGGAATTATCCAAAGGATCAAATCTGATTTGAGTCAGCTTTTAGACCATAGCATAACATATTGGTTACAAGATATCTTATTACCAAAGGTAGGTATATCGTAAAAACTTCAATGTAGAATGCAGTGTATCTTCTAGAGGTCACAGCTGATCAGAAACTGGATTGCATAATGCAGCTATCCTACATGTAAGCAGAATGGATGTATTTGCTTGCTTGAAATCAATGTATATGTTCAATAATTCTTGCAAGTCAACTTATCTCTGGACTTCAAAGTTTTCCAAGGGTAGAAAAATCTGCTTAAAGTGAGTGACCACTATCAACAAACGCAGCGAATATCAAATGTAGGAAAAGTAATTTGTGCTATCCAATGAAGACTTACATTTACATGGCACCTTTCACAATATCAAAATGTTCTACAGCCAATTAATTGCTTTTGAAGTCACTGTTGTAATGCAGGAAAACATCACAATTAAATTGTGCTTGTGATGTTATTTGAGGAACACCTCTGCTAAAAAAGTTTATTTATTAGTCACAAGTAGGCTTACATTAACACTACAATGAAGTTACTGTGAAAATCCCCTAGTCGCCACATTCCGGCGCCTGTTCAGGTACACAGAGGGACAATTTAGCATGGCCAATTCACCCAACCTGCACATCTTTTGGACTGTGGGAGGAAACTGGAGGACTCCGCACAGACAGTGACCCAAACTGGGAATTGAACCTGGGTCCCTGGCACTGTGAGGCAGCAGTGCTAACCACTGTGCCACCGTGCCGTCCGCCACTGCTCTTTGAAGCATGCTGTGGATCTTTAACATCCATTTGAAAGGACAGGCAGAACCTCAGTTTAATGTCTCATCCAAAGGTTGACAACTCCAACAGTGTTACACTCCTTGGGCTGAGTGTGAAGTCCTGGAGTAAGTCGTGAGGTGAAGATTCTATACTAAGTCAAAGCAGACACCTCCAAAAGCTAAAATAGTTTCCAGCTTTTAAAAAAATGTTGAAGCAATAAATACAACTAAACATGCATTACATTTAAGGATGTGTTATTTTTTGTTAATTTAGTGTCATATCTGAACCATAGTTACCGATTATGATCACAATTTACAATTTACTGCTGAAGGGTTGTGTGAACATAATACAACTTTCAAATCCAAAACGGTTTTATGCAATTACTTAGCAAGCATCTGTCCACATGCTGACATCTGGATATTTTATATCCATAGCATCTTATTGCATTGGTTTCAGCACTTAGAATTATAGAATTCTAGCTTCCCTAACAGTGCTGCAGCCTTGGGGCTTTACAAGACCAGTAGTTGAATGTTGACAGCTGTTTAATAAACCTACGGGAAAACTGTCGTAGTCTACCTTCCTCAATATAGAACGACCTTCCAGATAGTGGAAGCAGAAGTCTGGAATAAGAATCAATTGGAAAAGAAAAAAAGTAAAGGCTTGCATTTATGTAGCACTTTTGCCTTACAACCAATTAAGTTATTTTTGAAATGTAGGCACTGTTGTGAAGTAAGAAACACCAAATCTAATTTACATACAGTAAATTCCCACGAACAGCAATGCGATAACGACCAGTTTTTATTTTAATGTGGATAAATAATGACTGTAAGACATCAGTGATAACACGTCTCTCTTTTTCAAAATAGTACCGTGGGATTTTTTTAAAAACCTCATGAGAGGGCAGAGCCTTTGGCTTTGATCTTTGGGTCCTCAATGACCACGGGGATGGTGCCAGAGGACTGGAGAGTGGCGAATGTTGCTCCTCTGTTTAAGAAAGGGAATAGAAATGACCCTGGTAATTATAGACCGGTTAGTCTTACTTCGGTGGTTGGTAAATTGATGGAAAAGGTCCTTAGGGATGGGATTTGCGACCATTTAGAAAGATGCGGATTAATCCGGGATAGTCAGCACGGATTCGTGAAGGGCAAGTCGTGCCTCACTAATTTGATTGAATTTTTTGAGGAGGTAACTAAGTGTGTTGATGAAGGTAGGGCAGTTGATGTCATATACATGGATTTTAGTAAGGCGTTTGATAAGGTCCCCCATGGTCGGCTTATGATGAAAGTGAGGAGGTGTGGGATAGAGGGAAAGTTGGCCGATTGGATAGGTAACTGGCTGTCTGATCGAAGACAGAGGGTGGTGGTGGATGGAAAATTTTCGGACTGGAGGCAGGTTGCTAGCGGAGTGCCACAGGGATCAGTGCTTGGTCCTCTGCTCTTTGTGATTTTTATTAATGACTTAGAGGAGGGGGCTGAAGGGTGGATCAGTAAATTTGCTGATGACACCAAGATTGGTGGAGTAGTGGATGAGGTGGAGGGCTGTTGTAGGCTGCAAAGAGACATAGATAGGATGCAAAGCTGGGCTGAAAAATGGCAAATGGAGTTTAACCCTGATAAATGTGAGGTGATTCATTTTGGTAGGACTAATTTAAATGTGGATTATAGGGTCAAAGGTAGGGTTCTGAAGACTGTGGAGGAACAGAGAGATCTTGGGGTCCATATCCACAGATCTCTAAAGGTTGCCACTCAAGTGGATAGAGCTGTGAAGAAGGCCTATAGTGTGTTAGCTTTTATTAACAGGGGGTTGGAGTTTAAGAGCCGTGGGGTTATGCTGCAACTGTACAGGACCTTGGTGAGACCACATTTGGAATATTGTGTGCAGTTCTGGTCACCTCACTATAAGAAGGATGTGGAAGCACTGGAAAGAGTGCAAAGGAGATTTACCAGGATGCTGCCTGGTTTGGAGGGTAGGTCTAATGAGGAAAGGTTGAGGGAGCTAGGGCTGTTCTCTCTGGAGCAGAGGAGGCTGAGGGGAGACTTAATAGAGGTTTATAAAATGATGAAGGGGATAGATGGAGTGAACGTTCAAAGACTATTTCCTCGGGTGGATGGAGCTATTACAAGGGGGCATAACTATAGGGTTGGTGGTGGGAGATACAGGAAGGATATGAGAGGTAGGTTCTTTACGCAGAGAGTGGTTGGGGTGTGGAATGGACTGCCTGCAGTGATAGTGGAGTCAGACACTTTAGGAACATTTAAGCGGTTATTGGATAGGCACATGGAGCACACCAGGATGATAGGGAGTGGGATAGCTTGATCTTGGTTTCAGATAAAGCTCGGCACAACATCGTGGGCTGAAGGGCCTGTTCTGTGCTGTACTGTTCTATGTTCTAGAGTCTTGGTTTAACATCTTATCTAAAATACACCACCACTGACACTGCAGCACTCCCTCAGTACTGCACTGAATTGTCAGCCTAGATTTAATGCTCAATTTTCTGAAGTTGAACCTGCAACCTTATAAGTCAGAGGTGAAAGTGCTGCCGACTAAGCCATAATTATGTTGTGGGGTACTACAGACTGTGAGGTCATTCTAGATGATGGGCGACTGAATAAAGACAGATGGTAACAGAGTGGTAATGTTACTGGGTAAGTAATCCTGAGGCCCAGGCTCTGGGGACAGGAGTTCATATCCCACCATGGAAACTGGTGGTATTTAAATTCAGTTAATAAATCTGGAATATAAAACTAGTCTCAATAATTGTGACCATGACAACCATCACCAATTGTTGTAAAAGCCCATCTGGTTCACTAATAGCCTTTAGGAATAAAAACCTGCGATCCTTACTCAGTCTGGTCTACATGTGTCTCCACATCAACAATAATCTCCTGATTCTCAACTGTCTTTTATAATGTCGAGCGAGCCCTTTCATTCAAGGGCAACTTGCCTACATCCCTTGAAGGAATTTGAAGGAAATTACTTAACTAATGGACTAATGGAGACAATCAGCTGCCTTTTTGTAAATTTTAAAGTACAAATCAAGCATGCATTTTTGTTTGTATTTAATGTTTTACACTATTATTGTTGCAGATCAAAGACCAACTGAACAAAATAGTACACTGGAACTTATTTGATGTTTTTTTAAAGTTTGTTTATGTGAGGAACAAAAATAAAACCCTAAAGGTGTAAATTGAGCTTTCAGGCTGCATTGCAAAGCTAAGTGGAAACAATTTTGTCAGCATACTAGCATCTGCTGTATGATTACCTAGAGCTTTCGATTTTCCATTCCCTGGGCTCTGGCATGCATCATGTTTTTTAAGCATTTTACAGCAGACAACACCCTTCATTGCTCAAAACATTCTGGATCCCGAGCTAGTTAAATCTGATTATTTAAAATATTAAGAAGATAGTAAAAGTAGGTGTCGGCCTTACAGAAAACTTGCTTAATTATGCTTTTTTCTCAGTACCCCTAAAATGGTGCGGCAAACAACAAGCACGACAAGTCTGCTAAACTCTAGTTGTACATGACCTGAAAGACACAATGACATTGACAAGTTTCTCCCCTCAGATGAGATTCTGGGGGGCTTAATCTCAGAGTAAGGGGTTGCCCATTTAAGAGAGAGGTGGGGAGGAATTCTTTCTCGCAGAGGGTAGTGAATCTGTGGACTTCTTTACCGCAGAGAGATGTAGAGGCTGGGTCATTAAGTCTGTTCAAGGATGAGATGGACAGATTTTTAATCAGTAAGGGAATCAAGAGTTTTCGGGATAAAGTGGGAAAGTGGAGTTGAGGATTATATCAGATCAGTCAAGATCTTACTGAATTGTGGAGCAGACTCTATGAGCTGAAAAGTCTACTTCTGATTCTATGTCTGATTGTCTTACGGAGGTAACGTTGGAGTAAATTGCCTCAGCAAAATGCTTGGTCAAGTTCCATACATATAGCATCTAGAAAATTTCACTACTTGTTGGATGATTGTAAGTAACACATTTGATCCACTGAGAGGGCCAACTACTAAATGCATGGAGTTTTATTATTGATGAAATATGGACACACCTGAATTTTATTAATAACCCATCATGTGTTCCTGATTATCACAGCCTTGACACTTACAAAATGGGACTTGTAAATTTGTAAATGTGTTGTACTTATGGATAAGGCACTGGCCTCCTAAGCCAGGAATTGTGGGTTCAAGTCCCATCTGGGATGAGATTGTTTTTCCCTGGGGCGGCATGATGGCACACTGGTTAGCACTGCTGCCTCACAGCACCAAGGACCTGGGTTTGATTCGCGCGCTTGAGTCACTGTCTGAGTGGAGTTTGCACATTCTCCCCGTGCCTGCGTGGGTTTCCTCCAGGTGCTCCGATTTCCACCCACAGTCCAAAGATGTGCTGGTTAGGTGAATTGGCCATGTTAAATTCTCCCTCAGTGTACCTGAACAGGCGCCGGAGTGTGGCAACTAGGGGATTTTCGCAGTAACTTCATTGCAGCGTGAATGTAAGCCTTCTTGTGACACTAATATATAAACTTTTGGAAATGTAGGTTCTGACAGAAGGTCATCAACCTGAAACATTCACTTTGTTTCTCTCGTCAGATATTGTCTGACCGACTGAATTTTCCCAGCATTTCCTATTTTATTTCAGGTGACTTTGATGAGGATAGATGTGTCCTGATTGTCAATGGAGAATAGAGAGGAGAGAGTTCAAATTTAAATTCAGAAGTTCCATGGTAAAGCTAACTTGTAGACATGATAGAATCAGTTTAGGTTCGGAGCCTTGTGTGGAGAATGAATGAAGCCAGGAGTTACTTAAGGGTTAGATTTTCAGTGGATACACTGCTGAAGGATCTCCTGCGTGGAAAGCCAGGAATGGTTGGAGAATCAACCATGAAGCAGCATCATGCAGATCCAGGAGTGGAGAGAACTGAGTAGTAGCCTCGGTTATTCATATTGCACATCAGCAGATACAGTGTACCACTGGAGACAGTATGGCAGTAAGAAGCTGATGGAAATCAGTAAAGCAGTAGTCCAGTGGTAAGGAATGCAGGAATCTGGGAAATCAATCAGCTGCTACTAAAACTGTTCAGGGCTAAGCTATTGCATCTGGACACATCTGAAGACTCACACATGTTGAACTCAGTCCAAGACTTTTCTCAGACACCATAACCTCATCAGAAGTGCTTAAGAGACCCGGCCTATGTGTGTAAACAGAGTGAAATACCAGCATAAATTCCTGAAGAATTATGCACATCTTGCAACCTGACTTGAGAACCACCAGGAGAGGGATATTTCTAACAATGGATGTTAAGATCATCGCTGCTTTATATTGTTATGTGCAGGGTTGAGTAACATCTGGACAACATTCAGGCTTGGATTGATAAGTGGCAGGTTTAATTCACATCACATAAGTGCAAGACAACGACCATCTCCAACAAGAAAGGACTGTTCGACATTCAATGGCATTACCATTGCTCTAACCCCTCTATCACCATCATGGGGGTTACTATCGACCAGGAGCTGAACTGCACCAGCCATATAAATACTGTTGCTGTGAGAGCAGGTCAGGGGCTAGGATTTCTGTAGTAAGTAACTCACCTCCTGGCTCCCTATAGCCCAGTAAGAAGTCTCACAACACCAGGTTAAAGTCCAACAGGTTTATTTGGTAGCAAATACCATAAGCTTTCGGAGCACAGCTCCTTCGTCAGATGGAGTGGTTATAGCCTATAGCCCACCAGATAAGGCACAGTCAGATCATCCAGGGAACTCTGATCTTGTTTGCTTCACCTTTCCCTTTTGAGTGAAAAAAAACTTTGACTGTGTCCAAAACATCTCTTCTTTGAAGGTAGCCCATAGATCAGCTGCCATTCTTCCTGCTGACTTTTGACTCCAATTTATTCAGCCCAGATCAATTCTTACCCCAATATAAACCTTGGCCAGTCAGCTCACGTGGCTCTGACCCTAGCAGAAGTGTGAATATATCAGAGCAGAATTCAATCCCATCATCATCCAAATTCCATACATAAACACTTTGTACTGTGGGACCAGTCAGTACCAATATAAAATGGGACTCCCTGTATTTTTGTCAACTACATCTCCAGATAAGACTAACTAAAACAGCACACAGACCAGGGATTGAGCTTGACATCTCTCTGGCCTGTTATAATTCAATGTCTTGCAGACGAACAGAAGCTACATTTACTAATTTAACCATTGGACTTAGTCACTGAAGGGAGTTCATGTTTATTTTATTTGTAATGCACTCCTTATTGATTACACAGCAAAACTGTGATGTTGCCGGGACTTGAGAAGCTGAGTTACAGAGAGAGACTGAATAGGTTGGGACTTTATTCCCTAGAGCGTAGAAGATTGAGGGGAGATTTGATAGAGGTGTATAAGATTTTGATGGGTATAGATAGAATGAATGCAAGCAGGCTTTTTCCGCTGAGCCTAGGGGAGAAAAAAACCAGAGGGCATGGGTTAAGGGTGAAAGGAGAAAAGTTTAAAGGGAATATTAGTGGGGGCTTCTTCACGCAGAGAGTGGTGGGAGTGTGGAATGAGCTGCCGGATAAAGTGGTAAATGCGGGGTCACTTTTAACATTTAAGAAAAACTTGGACGGGTTCATGGATGAGAGGGGTGTGGAGGGATATGGTCCAAGTGCAGGTCAGTGGGACTAGGCAAAGAATGGTTCGGCACAGCCAAAAAGGGCCAAAAGACCTGTTTCTGAGCTGTAATTTTCTATGGTTCTATGGTTCTAAAACAAACATTGACCAGATAATTAAAGTAATGCTTGATTTCTTTAAGATATATTCTTTGCAAATTCTAAAATTCTGATATTTTTGTTTGCACATTGACTATCCCACTATAGGGCTGAACTGGCTCCTGACAATGGAAGATGGACCTAATCAATTATACATGAAATCTGATTGCTGAGCTAGGTATCTGTGCAGGACCCCAGGATACTATTTATGCTGTCAACCAGCCTAGTTTATTAATAGGATCTAGAAGGTTAGACCTATCACTGGGGATTGAGTTTATTTCCAATTAGTTCCCATTGACCTTGAAAGCTAATGTTTTAATCAGTAGGGTGTATCTAGTTGGATAAGCAGCAGAAATCTCCCCAGTGCTTTGTTGGCAAGCTGCATATTTTTAGCTGATAAATCTTGAACTGCATCCTTGAACATACTTGAGATTTCCCTAAGTTGTGGCTTAAACTTCACACACTTAAGTGAGAGGGTCATGCCCCATGGGAGAAAGTGTCTATTCCATACGAGGCAGACAGAAACATTGCTTATAAAGGTAAAACACTGAGGATACTGGAAATGTGAAACAAGTACAGAAAATGCTGGAAATGATTAGGGGGCCAGGCAGTGTCTGAGGAAAGAGAAACAGAGTTAACGCGGAAGGTGGGGGTGTGGGTGGTGTGGGTGTGGTGGTGTGGGTGTGGGTGGTGTGGGTGTGGGTGGTGTGGGTGGTGGGGGTGTGGGTGGTGGGGGTGTGGGTGGTGTGGGTGGTGGGGGTGTGGGTGGTGGGGGTGGTGGGGGTGGGGGTGGTGGTGCTGGGGGTGGTGGTGCTGGGGGTGGGGGTGTGTGTGGTGGGGGTGTGGGTGGTGGGGGTGGGGGGGTGGGGGTGGGGGTGGGGGTGGTGGGGGTGGGGGTGGTGGGGGTGGTGGGGGGGTGGGGGGGGTGGGGGTGGTGGGGGGGTGGTGGGGGGGTGGGGGTGGTGGGGGGGTGGGGGTGGTGGGGGTGGTGGGGGTGGTGGGGGGGTGGGGGTGGTGGGGGTGGGGGCGGTGGGTGGTGGTGGGGGTGGTGAGGGCGGTGACGGTGGTGGGGGTGGTGAGGGTGGTGGGGGTGGGGCGGGGTTAGGGGGGGTTGAGGGCGGTGACGGTGGTGGGGGTGGTGAGGGTGGTGGGGGTGGGGCGGGGTTAGGGGGGGTTGGAGGCGGTTGGGGGGGGCGGTTGGGGGGGCGGGGGGGTGGGTTGGGGGGGAGGGGGTTGGGGGAGGCGGGGGGTGGGTTGGGGGGGCGGGGGGATTGGGGGAGTGGGGGGGCGTGGGGTTTGGGGGGGTGGGGGGGTGGGCGTAGATTTTCTGGCTTCCCCGAAGTGCATTTCTCGTGGCAGGAGGCAGCATGCCATTTGCCTGTGGTGGGATCTTCTGGTTTAATGGGATTTATCATTAACTGCATTCTACACCTCTGGGAAACCCATGGCGGGGGTGTGTCATTGGTGGGACCAGAAGATCCCGCCGATGTGAATAGCTAGAACATTTCAGCCAATGTCAATAATTCAGATGGTCATTAATCTTAGGAATTCTCTATTCCAGAGCGCAGTGGGGACTCAAGGCAGAAGTTAAACAGATTTTTGATCTACAAAGGAGTCAACAGTTATGGAAGACAGGCAGGAAAATGGAGTTGAGGTCATGATCAGATCAGCGATGATTGTATTGAATGGTGGAACAGGCTTGAGGGGCTGAAGGGTTCACTCCTGCTTCTATTTAGTATCCTACAGTGCAGAAGAAGGCCATTTAGCCCATCAAGTCTGCACCAACCACAATCCCACCCAGGCCCTATCAACATAAGCCCATGTATTTACTCTAGCTAGTCCCCCTGACACTAAGGGGCAATTTAGCATAGCCAATCCACCTAACCCACTTAGACTGTGGGAGGAAACTGGAGCACCCGGAGGAAACCCACGCAGACACGAGGAGAACGTGCAAACTCCACACAGACGGTGACCCAAGTCAGGAATCGAATCCGGGTCCCTGGTGCTCTGAGGTAGCAGCACTAACCACTGTGCCACCCATGCCACCCGGTGGCACAGTGGTTAGCATTGCTGCCTCACATTTCTTATATTTTTATCAACTTTCAGGATTCTGATGAAAGGTTATTGATCTAAAACACTAATGTGAATTCCTCGGGAACATAATTAGGAGAATATCAAACAGGTTGGTGTTTCTGTGATGCCCAGCTCTCTCCTAACCAATGTAAAAGGAGAAATCTAGAAAAATCAATATAAATATTTTTAGAACAACATCAAAGTTGGGCAGATCAACAAATAAAAACTCACCAAGGACACAGGATTCAAGAGTGTTCTGCAAGCAGCTCATGTAATTGGGTCACCACATGAACTGTGTCAGCATTATTCTAGTTTTGGTATTATTGCAATTATATGAGATATAGGGAACAAGCAAACTTCATAAAATCTCGCATTCTACAAACAGAATTGAAACAGAAATTTGTGAAACAGAAATTTCCCACTCCTGACATTTCCAGTTACGGGGCGGCACGGTGGCACAGTGGTTAGCATTTCTGCCTCACAGCGCCAGGGAGCCAGGTTCGATTCCCAGCTTGGGTTACTGTCTGTGTGGAGTTGGCACCTTTTCTTACGTGGGTTTCCTCCAGGTGCTCCAGTTTCTTCCCACAGCCTGAAAGACATGCTGGTTAGGAGCATTGACCCAAACAGGCGCTGGAATGTGGTGACTAGGGGAATTTCACAGTAACTTCATTTCTGTGTTAATGTAAGCCTACTTGTGACACTAATAAACAAACTTTAAACTGTTGTTCCTGGTAATGGGTCCTGATCATTTGATGCAGCTTGGCATTTAGCAAGTTCTAAAATTGCTGCTCAAACTCAAAAGATATTGGCTCACATTAGTAAGTTTTTGTGCAATTCAAAACATCACTTCCCATTCCATTTGATAATAGAAAACTGCATATATAAAATATATATGTGCAGCTCTTATTTACTTGATCAGCTACACTTTGCATATTTTTTTCTTCATGACTTACATTTTCAAATTATATTCCAAATTATCTTTAGAACAAAAGATTAAACTAACGTTTTTCAGAGTGATTAGTATTTCCCAGCAGTTGGTTTTACAGCATTTGAAATTAACAAAACCTTTCTTGAGTAATTTGATCAAGTTGCCGCTTACTCTTAGAATCATAGAATCCCTACAGTGCGGAAGGAGGCCATTCAACTCATCGAGTCTGCACCGACTACAATCCCACCCAGGCCCTATCCCCGTAACCCCACATATTTTCCCCACTATTCCCCTGACACGAGGGTCAATTTAGGGTGGCCGTTCAACCTAACCCGCACATCTTTGGACTGTGGGAGGAAACCGGAGCACCCGGAGGAAACCCACGCAGACACAGGGAGAACGTGCAAACTCCACACAGAGAGTGACCCGAGGCCAGAACTGAACCCGGGTCCCTGGCGCTGTGAGGCAGCAGTGCTAACCACTGTGCCACCGTGCCACCCACAATTCTGTGACATTATCCACAGCAATATTCAGATTATATCCAAAGATTAATAAGAAACCAGATTCTGGTGTTTCATTTTGCGTATTGCTTATCAAAAATCAGTTACTTATTTTGAAGGTATGCATTTTCTCAACAATAGATTATCTACTTTGTGGCATCTTCTTTCATTGTATGATATGATGCATTTACAGCAAACTGTTGGAGATCTGACAGGTTACATTAAATGATCTGGATGTTTCCTGGTGATGTGTTTAATGAACCAGTGTCAGGTCACGGTGACCCACATAGTACAAGAACTCCTATATCTTACTAAAGTTCTGTGCATTGTTAGGGTTTGTTTCAATATGTAAGCTAAAAACAACTTAATATTAAAAGAGTGGAATATACAGTGTACACAAGAATACAAGAATTAGGAGCAGGAGTAGGCTATTTGGTCCTGCTATTAAATAAGAATATGACTGATCTGATTGTGCCTCCAACTCCACCTATCTGTCTACCATGTGTAACACTTGACTCCTTTGTCGATGAAAAATCTAACTCTACCTTGGATGTATTCAATAACAGCCTCTACTGCTCTCTGGGAAGAGAATACCACAGACCAATGGCTTTCCTCATCTATGTCTTTATGGGAGACCTCTAAATTTTAAAACTTTGTTCCCAGTTTGTGACTCCTCCACAAGGAGGACTCCTCCTCTCAGCATCCACCCTGTCAAGTCCACTCAGGATCTTAAATGTTTCAAGAAGGTCACCTCTCATTCCTCTAAACTCCAATGAGTATAGGACCAACCTACTCAGACTTTGCTCATAAACTAACTCCTTAATTCCAGGCATCAGTCAAGTGGAAACTCTCTGAATTATTTCTAATGCAAATATATCCTTTCTTAAATAAGGAGACCAAAACTATACACTACTTTAGATGTGGTTGGCCCAAAGCCCTGCACAGCTGTAACAACAGTTCTATTGGATTCCCCCTGCAATAAACACCAACATTCCACTTAGGTTCTGAATCACTCATTGTACCTGAATACTAGCTTTTTATGATATTTAGCAGATACCAAATCACTCTGTATCATTGAGCTTTGCAGTCTTTCTGTCTCCTTATATGACAGACCTGCCATCCCAGAAATCAGCCTGGTAAACATTTGCTGTACTCCCTCTACTGCAAGGACATCCTTCCTCAGATAAGGACACCACAACTGCACACAGTACTCCAGGTGTGGCCTCACCAATGCCCTATACAATAGCAGCGAAACATCTTTATCCCTATACTCAAATCCTCTTGCTATGAAGGCCAACATGCCATTTGCCTTCTTAATGCCTGCTGTACCTGTATGCTTACTTTCAGTGACTGATACACGAGGGCTCCAAGGTCTCATTGAGTATCCACCTCTCTCAATTTACACCCATTCAAGTAATAATTTGCCTTCCTATTATTACTACCAAAATGGATAACCTCACACTTATCCACATTATACTGCATCTGCCATGCAGATGCCACACACTCAGCCTGTCCAAATCATGCTGAAGCATCTTTGCATCTTCCTCACAGCTCACCCTCCCACCCAACTTTGTATCATCTGCAAATCTGCAGATAATACATTCAGTTCCCTCTTCCAAATCATTAATATATAATGTAACAGTTGGAGTCCTAGCACAGATCCCTGTGGAACCCCACTAGTCACTGACTGCCAGTCAAAGAAAGACCCATTTATGCCAACTCTTTGCTTCCTATCTGCCAACCAGCTTTCTATCTATTGCAAGACGTTACCTGCAATCCCATGTGCTTTAACTTTACATAGTAGTCTGTTATGTGAGACCTTGTCAAAGTCCTTCTGAAGTTTAAATAGATCACATCCACTGGTTCTCCTTGGTCAACTCTACTAGTTACATCCTCAAAGAATTCCAATAGATTCGTCAAGCATGATTTCCCTTTGGTAAATCCATGCGACTTTGTCCCAGCACTGATCCCTGTGGCACTTGTCAAAGTTTGCAAACCTGAAAATGATTCATTTTTCCCTGCTGCCTGCCTCCTATTAGCTGTCAATCCTCTATCCGTGCTAATATGTTACCCCCATACCATGAGCATTTATTTTATGTAGCGATCTGTGGCACCTTACCAAAATGCCTTTTGGAAATCCAAGTGCACCACATTTATGGGTTCATTTTTATTCACCTTGCTTGCTACTTCCTCAAAGAACTCTAAGAAATCAGTCAAATATGATTTTCCTTTCACAAAACCATTGTTGACTCTGCCTGATTGCAGCATTATGATTTTCTAAATGTCCTGTATTAACATCTTAATAATGGTTTCTAGCACTTTTCCTATGGCAGATTTAGGCTAAACATCTTATAATTTCCTGCTTTCCGTCTTCCCCCCATTTCTTGAACAGTAGCGTTATATTTGCAATTTTCCAATTTGCTGGGATCTTTTCCAAATCTAGGGCATTTTGGAAGATCACAACTAATGCATCTATCTCTCTGCATCTACATCTTTTAAGGTCCCAGGATCCAGGTAAACAGATCCAAAGGACTTGCCAGATTTTAGTTCTAATCATTTTCCCAGTACATTTTCCTCAGTGACTATTTTCAGTTCTTCTCTCCCTTTTCCCTCGATATTCAATAAGTCTTACGATGATTTTCATGTCTTCTACAGTGAAGGCAGACACAAAATACCTGGTATACCTGTTCAAAGCTTCCACCATTTCCTTGTTTTCCATTATTAATTCCCAATCTCACCCTTTAAGGGACCAATACTACTTTAGTGAGTCTTTTTCTTTTTAATTACTTATAAGAACTCTGGCAGCGCAGTGTGCCGAGAGACTGAAGCAGAGGCCCTGTAGCGGGTTTCCCGCTGGGCACCACGGCCTCCTCGAGTCTCCAGCTACCATATTCCCAGCACTGTCAGCTCCACGCCAGAAATCAGTGCGGAGCTGAATAAATTAGGGAGATGCTAATTTTAATATAATTTCAATATCATTAGTGAGCCTGGGACTGAAGGAAATTGGGAGAATGGGACTACCAAAGCTGGGGGCGGGGGGGAAATCGGGGCTGACCCGGACATGTTCAGAAGGCCAGTGATCATGGGGGGATTGGTGGGACAGCTTTGCAGGGTCGCTGTGCTGGCCAGCAATCAAGCTAGCAGCAATCGGGAGGCTGGCAGTGCAGGTGACTGCGCATGCGCTGATCCCGGCGCTGACAGGTCAGCGCATGCGCTGTGGCCCACTCAGAGCTATGCTGCCAGCCTCTCGATGGTAGTCATGATGTGGAGATGCCGGCGTTGGACTGGGGTAAACACAGTAAGACGTTTAACAACACCAGGTTAAAGTCCAACAGGTTTATTTGGTAGCAAAAGCCACACAAGCTTTCGGAGCCCCAAGCCCCTTCTTCAGGTGAGTGGGAATTCCCACTCACCTGAAGAAGGGGCTTGGGGCTCCGAAAGCTTGTGTGGCCTTTGCTGCCAAATAAACCTGTTGGACTTTAACCTGGTGTTGTTAAACTTCTTACTGTGCCAGCCTCTCCAGCAGGATGAGACCCTGCCCATCACTTTTCAGCGTGATTCACGCTAGTGCACTCTGCAGTGCACGGACTGCACTAGCTTGAATCACACTGATAAAACCACCGGGATTTAATCCAGCTTTTTGGGAGAATCCCACTGTACATTGTTAGGAGGCTTATAAATTACTCCCACTAGTGACTTCTTAACTTTATTATTTCCGGTCTCTACCCAAACTGCTTCGATATTTAAGCCATTTGTCCTTCTGCACTGTCGTCCTTGATTAACAGAACTATCCCACCACCTTTTCGAGCTTCCTATCCCTTTGAAATGTCAAGTAAATTCAATATGTAGTCCACAGCTTTGGTCACCATACAATAACATCTCTGAAATGACTATCAGGTCATTCAACTTTTTTCCATTTGTGCGATTAATTCATCCTTTTGTTATAAATGTTGCATGCATTCAGATACAGAACTTTTGGCTGGAATTCTCTGGCTGTTCATGTCAGTGGGATCTTCTGGTTCCACCAAACGTGCACCCCCGCTGCAGATTTCCTGGGGTTCAGTCAGTGGGAAATCCCATTGACAGTGGCGGGACAAGAAAATCCCACGGCTGGCAAACGGCACACTGTCTCTGCCCATGAGAAACACGCTATGGGGAAGCCAGATAATCCCCCCTTTAATTCTGTCTTTTTACCATTCTTGCAAATTCTGCCTTTATCTGAAAACTTTCCCAACGGTATAGCTCCTACTTTTCCCAATGCCCCATCAGTTGGAACTCATTTCTCCCACACCAATCTTTGCGTTATGCATCCAACTCTCTGACCTTATTTACCTCAGTTAATTTGCTGGTGGATCAGGTGGCAATTCAGGGATCATTAGCTTTGTAGTTCTAGTTTTTAAATTTTGCCCCCAGCTGCTCATAATCCATGAGTAGAAACTCTTTCCTGGTCCCATTTATGTTATTTGGGCCATGACAACAGGATCTATCCCATTCCACTGCAGGTTCTTCTTTAGCATGAAGCTGATGTCAAAGCATCCAGGTAACTTTTCCTCTTTTTGATGCATAGCAGTTTCTGAAGCTTCACCCTCAGTTCATTGATTTTGAACTAAAGTTCCTTAAGCCTCAGATGCTTATTGCAGATGTGGTCACAATGGATCACATTGGACATATTGCAGCTGCAACACATCACCTGCTCAGCCATCTTTATTGTGTTTTAATTAATTAAATTTTTGTTAATGTCTCTCGTCCTTCTTGTGCATATACTATTTCAATTAATGTTCTATATATAATTGAAATTCACTTGTTTAGATGAATAAACATACTCACCAGTGTGACAGTGCTGTGCCTTTAAGGAGTGTATTTGTGATGTTTATTGCGCAGGATTTTTTTAAACAGTCAGCTCTATTCATTCGGTGCTACTTTGTCTGTAACCGGCAGCCCCTTTTGATACTGCAGAAGCATAATTGCTCCTAATTGCTGGAATGTTTGTTTTAATCCGGACTAATGCAGTTCTTTTATTGTCATGTTTTCCCCTGAGGTTTTTTAGAGTAGGCCTTGATTAGGTTGATTGACAGGACAAACCATGTGATTGGGCAGGACTACACTTACACAAATCAAGTCATTTGCTGCTTGGGATCTTTAGAGAGAGGTAGCTCTTTGTACCTCTCTCTGGATTTGGAGACTGGGATCTGCCAAGAAATATATCTTTCGCTGGAGGCTGCTCTATGGGAGTCAGAAGATTGGTGTGTTTCTGTATCTGTCCAGAGGGGTTAAAAAGCATAGCACCCATGTGAGCATATATTTTTGTGCTAACTGATTCCAAAGATGGATGTGTATCTGTGGGGATATTGCTCACATTGGAACTATATAGATATCTAGCTGTTAAGAATTATACTTTGTCCTGTTTAAGTATTTCAATTGGTAAAAGTTATGCTAATTCTTTTTGTTATATTTCAGCTGCATTGTTAAAAAAGTTTGTTTTAATAAAAGCTTCCTAGTGGGTCAATTGAATCGTACCTGGAGCGGAACACCTTATATGTGCCCTAATGCCAAAATCAAAAAAAGTTAAGGTCTAGGCTAACTTCATTATAAACCTTGGAGTTTCTGATCTGGTCCCTAACGCCAGCTAGTTTCCCACCTGCTTCTCTGTGATGTTATAGCATGATTTTTTCTTTCTAAACACCATCTCTGAAACTACTGAATAGCTGTTTTGTATCCCACTCTGCCCTTTCTGTTTCTTACTGTTCACCAAGTGTAGTGTTACTTTCTCCATGTTCTTTTGTACAGTACTCTGCTCTCACTCTTTTCTGCCGTTCACCATCAAAAAGTCGATTCATCAAAATGATACCAGGGATGAGGCAGTACAGTTACACAGAATGACTTAGACACTGCCACCATTTTCACTGGAACAAGAAAAGGGACATTTTACTTTACTCTTTCTCGGGATATGGGCATCACTGGTAAGACTTGCATTTATTTTCCATCCCTGGCTGTGCTTAAACTCTTGCATTCCTGTATTGTTAGTTGAAAGAGTTAGGAGGTGGAAGCTATTAAGTGCGGAAGCGAGCCATGAAATTGTGCATCTGTTATATAAAACATTTTAATGAATACACAACCAAATAATAATTAAAATGAAAGAAAATTAGGTTCACAGCTGAAGCTGATTTTAATACATATATTGTTAAATTATAACATACAAACTGATAAATCTTTACTCCATTTTAACTTTATTTAGAAGTTTAAAAAAGTGTTGTCTTACAAAATATACTGTAAATAACAAACAGCAAATTATTTTATTACATTAAGCAAAATCAGCTTGAAGTTGTCATAATTGTACAAAAATATTTAATCATGTTAATGAAAATACAAGCTGCAGTTATACTGTAGCTATTAACCATCAGTAGAATAGTTATACTATTTATTGTAAATCAGTGATTGTTACAGATCAGGTGCAGGAATTTTTAATGTTGAAATAAATTGGGACCAGCCAATGTGTCTTATCGTTGAAACCATCAATTCAAACAAAACAATTTAGGCAACAAACCACTTTTAAGTTCACCTGGAGTTGCACTGCAGTTGTTGTGAGATGATTTCCAAGTGGAGGTCTCGCATTACTTGACTTCTGTACAATCAAGCATCAAGCATCGGACACCTGAGTTATTGCACCTCTTTGCAAAGATGTAAAACTATTGTATTCACAAATTTAGATAAGTTTGAATAGAAGGTCATTAACAAAAAAACTGCAAATCACTTTTTTATGAATTTGCTTCAATTTTGGATTTATTGGTCATGATTCTGCTTCTGGATAGGGTGGATACTGGGAGGATGAAGCTTGTAGGAGACTAGAATTAGGGAACACAGTAAAATGGAGATGAGGAGATTTTTTGAGGAGGGTTGTTAGTCTCTGAAATTCCATTCCCCAGAAGCAATGGAGGCTGGTCATTGGATTTACTCAAAGCTGAATTAGATGGATTTTTGATGGTCAAGGGATCAAAGGTTATGGTGGCATAAGGAAAGTGGAGTTTAGATCCCAACCAGATCAGCTATAACCTCATCGAATAGAAAAGCAGGCTCCAAGGGCCAAATGGGCTACTCCTGCTTCTAAGTACTCTGTTATTGTGCTCTAGTACCAATGTGCACTGTCTGGGTACATATCACTAACACTGCTAATTTCCTAGCTTTGGAGAATTAAAGATGAGGGCTTCTCCCTGTAAAGATTTCCCATTGCTGCTTCAATGGTACAAATTTATAAGTGTTGCAGCAGGTCTGTTGCTACAGCACTGCTGCAGTTGGGAGTGCTGCTAAAGGGGCAGGAGTGCCTGTCAACTGCCCATTTCTTGCTTGAAGAATTGATGGTGGAAAATTGAGGGTACACAAATGTCATCTCTTGGACATCCCAATTCAGCCTAACTTTTAGGCATGCACAACAAGCACACCCAAAACCAATGGGAGGCTGATTATAGCTACAAAGAAGAGTCCTGTTCAGGTTGTACAACCCTGTTGCATTTTTTTAGATACACATAGGCTTCTGTGCATTTCTCTACCCATTGCTATCAAGTGATAATTGTTCTATCCAGCAGTCCTTAAGGATTCTCCTTATTTTGGGCCTATTGGTGTGCCAATTGGCCTTTAGTGCTTGGCAGTTCACCTGAATGATACTAAGAAAGCCCACGTTTCTTATATGTGGACATTGAGTGGGTAGTATAGATGCTCCTCCAATTTCTTGACTTTTATGAACAAATAATAAAAATTGTCCGCTAATGACCGCAGGACTGGAAATGATTAATTTAGTTAGTAATTCTAGCATGGAGAATGCATTTTAAAAGTTTATCAGTTCAACTATCTTTGAATGCTGCATCTTAACTGCTAAAATATGAGTGTAAAATTGCCTGCACTATTCCAGTGAATTTGGGCTATATGGTTAATGTCTTCGGATGAGACTGTGAATCTAATGCTTCAAATCACAGGGCTGAATTTTCCCTACTGAGGTGGGAAACTGCAGTTGCAGCTATTTTGCCTCCAATGGGAAATGATGGGAGAAGTGGCAGGAGGAGGCCATCAGCTGAAACTAAAGAGGCCTGGGTTCAGATAGCTGCCACTCAGCAGCAGGAGAAGAAAAGGGATTCATTGTCATAAAAGATTCAGTGACCTCAAAAATGTTCTGTCAAGGTGAGTGTAATCTCCAACCCTCAGGAAAGGCCTCTGGAAAATCAATCTCCAAGAGATGTAGGTGCCCCAATCTCCCAGTGTACTGGGAGATCTCCTGTCACTCCCCCATCCCTTCACCCCATGGACATTGGGACCTGCTGCCGATAGATCACTTGCTGCCGCCCCCCACCCCGGACATCACCCTCACTGCCCTCTTCACCCGATTGCAGGATCGGTCATCGCCCCCGGCCGATTCCCATCCCCCCCCTGATTGCAGAGTCCCCCACCTTCTCTCCCACCCCTATGGAGCTCCCCCCCCCACAATCATGGTCCCATCCCCGTGGGCAATGCCAAGCTGCCAGTGGGCAGTGCAAGGGTGATGATTTTTTTGCCTCTCACCCAATCTTACCGGCTCACCATGCTGACTGACTGGAGGGATGAGCCGGTAAGATTGCCCCCAAAGACTCTGCTAGTACTGTCTTTTGAGGAAGGAGTTCTAAAGTTCTACCCTCTGAGAGAAAAAAAAATCTCATCTGTCTTAAATTGGTGACTCCTTACTTTTAAACAGTGGCCCCGAGTGCTAGATTCTACTACAAGAGGAAACATCCTCCCAACACTTATATAAACTTTTTTATTTAAGGGTCTTCCCCTTGGAATTTTTCTTTCTTTTCGGAATGTATCTATTTCATGTTTTCTGTAATATCCCCTTAAATGTCTGACACTACATCTCAAATAACCTATCCCTTAACCTCATTTAGTTAGCTCTGCTTTTATTCCCACATAATGGCCCTTATTTAAGTTTAAGATATTTGTATTGGACCCACTCTTCTCTCCCTCAAACTGAATGTAAAATTCAATTGTATTATGATCACAGCTATCTCCGGGTACCTTCTCTATGCAGTTATCAATTAATCCTGTCTTGTTACACAATACCAGGTCCAGTATAGCGTGCTCCTTTGGCTCCAGAACTTGCACTTCTGGATGCTTAAAACATTCTATGAACTCCCCATCTCGACTACCTTTGCCCATCTGATTTTCCAGTCTATGATTAAAATCCCCTATGATTATCTGATAAGCTCCCATTATCTTTCTTTACACTCTGTCCTACCATGTAGTTATAGGGGGCCTATACACCACTCACATGAAAGACTACTTGCCTTTATCTTTCTCATCTCAACCCACAACTGCAATGTGCATCTCGGTCGTAAGCTAAGACATGTGAGCAGGCTTCTTCTACCTCCTCCGAAGCCACAAGAAGGAGTGGTTGAGGGTGGAGGCGAGCACTAAGTGGATCACTGTGGAAACTCTTTTTTACTATCTGTCTATGTCAATGATGACATTTTAAGCCACACATCTGGCACTCCTTTCATTGCTGCCATGACAGGAAAAGTGGTATGTGGTCATGAAATGATAATGGATCCTCCATATTGAGGGGAAAATCTCTGGTCAAATGAATGCCTGAATACTGTGTGCCAGCTCTTGATGCCAACTATGCAGTGCCAAGGGTACCTCTTTTTCAAAGGCTGAGAGCTCCTCTGTGCACTCATCCTCTTATGGGGCCAGAGTAATGCCCTGGAGCGGCCATGACCAGCTCACCATTCTGTACCCATGCCTTCAGCTGGTCAGCCTCCGTGCACAGAACACATGCACCCCTGTAAAAATTTCAACCTTCGCCTTTAACTGGATCATAATGAGCTCTTAGAAATTTCAGTTGGCCTGAATCAGGAGGCAGATGGGACGCTATCCCATCCTTACCCCTGTCCTGGTGAACTGCTGCTGCAAATGGTGTCCCAAAATCAACATGCTGGCAGACAGCGCTGATACTTTTGGGATCCATCTGCCTTTGTTCCCATTCCTGGTGGCCCTGACGATTCAGCCTGTATGTAACAATCCAGTTATTAAACATGGTGGAAATCATTCTCCATTGCTAAAACATCATGTTATCACTGTTATTAAAAATAATGCAATCATCCTATTATTAAACACAGTGCAATTACTGTGTTACTAAACACAATCTTATTAAATAAATCTGTTATGAAAGAGTGCAATCACACCATGTCATTAAAAATTCTGTAATCGCGCAGTTATTAAACATAACATCATTGCTTTGCTAAATATAGTGCAGTTACACTATGTTATTAAAAACAGTGGCCTGAAACTTCCTCTCCGAACGTAACCCTGGAGTTAGACCTAAAATTTTGCCCACCCTCATGCCCATCAAGTCAAATTCAAGTCTCCTGCAATCTCAGTAGAATATATCCAAACATTAAAATCAGCATAAACAATTGAAAAACACTCGACTTACATTTTGCTTGCGTTCATTAAAGTTAAAGGGAAAATTAAAGTTTTTAATACAACTTACTCTATAAAAATACATTTTAAAAAATGAAGAATATAGTGCAGGTTTCAATGAAAATAACTTTTTAAAAAACCATTCCACTCAAAATTTGCAATAATTACATGAAATTCAAATCACTTCTGTTTGTTTACTGAGAGACGTTTTGCATAATGCAATGAGGAAACTATACTGGACATGTTGCATCGGGTCCTTAGTAGGTTGATTCATTCCTTTAACCATCTTTTGTATTTGTAGATTAAAAACATGAGTTCAAATAACAGAACTAGTTCTTATACTGATTTACATAAAAATACATTAGTTACATACAGTTATTCGGACATTTGGAGTTCACAAAAATCATCAAAAGCATAAGTAAATTTAACAGAGGATCTGCCAATGTAATTTAATAGTTTCTCTAATGTTAAACTACCTGTATACTTAACTCCTTATATTCCAGTGTTTAACATTTCTCAGTAAGGGCTCATTGCGACAGTTTCATAAATCAGTCACTCTTTAACATCATCATTTCTTAGTTTAGATAAATGGAGTAAAATTTTCAGGTGGTTCTATGATGATCTGCCATTACTTTGATGGAAGATCTGTTGAACCCCCAGAAAAATCGGCATAAATGGTTGTTCACTGTTTCTCTAGAGTTAGAAATGGGTGATTGAAAGAAACCCTGAGGAAGTTACTGGAAAAGATGTATTTCTACAGCTACACCAAAAAATGTAATTTTAATATTCAGTGTTCAGGAATGATTTGTCAGATTCCAAATTATTCTCCCACAAAGTTGCATATAATGAAAAAGATGTTAAATTCTTGAGGCACAAAACTAGCATTTAGTGATGTAGCTGTAAATCTTAACAACTGCAACAGCTTAAAATATATTGTTCAATATACTGCCTAAACTGTAAAGATTAATAAGAAGGTATGTTTTACTAGAATTTTACAATGATTAATAAAATATGCATACATAATGCTCAGTATACTATGACAGACTGGGAATTTTTAATTAGAATTGAACTTTTCTGTGAACAAGGACTACATAAAAGCAGACTGCTATCCCTTACTGACTGCATTTGACATTTGGCCTACCTAACCAATGTGAAGTGCTTTATTTTTAAATGGATATCATTTTGACTTCTAACAGAGATTAGTGGCATAATATTCACTTTTCACAGATATAGCCTTTGATCCTAACATCAACTCACTATTGATTTAATGGAATGTACATAATTTAAGCAAGTAGAGTTATCTAATGCCAGTTATGCAAGCTCTCCAAATAGTAACAAAATATTTTTCTACAAAATCTGAGCATGCCAATGCTTTGGTTTGCTATTTCTAAAACTAATTTGCAGAGTCACTATATATTGACTGCAAAATGTAAAATGTTTTAATAACTTTAATTATCCTGGTAAACTACAGTTGAATTTTGTGCTCCCACTTTTAGTACATGGGTAAAGCAGAATTTATTTTCAAAATAAATAGGGAAATTGCCAAAAATCTAATTTTTTTTCCTGATATCAAAAACCAAAAGTAATCATGATTATTATGGACATTAATTATTGCTACATGTGGAAAACATACCGACAATACAATTAATTATTGACCATTATTTGTGAATTCTAATACAACAGCAACAGGTTGGAGAAAAAGCCCCAAACCCAAGGCAAACACAGTAACAGACAGAAGTATATTGATCTTTGTAATCTTTATGTGCTATCTGCAGCTTTCTTGTACATATTTCTGTAGATCTTTTCTAGACTTTCTTCAAAGATTGCCCTGTGAGGCTTTCCTTGATAAACAGCAGCACGATTCGACCAATAATCACCATCACCCAGGTGTACAGAAGCATTTGTCTGAAGCACTGAACTGTAGAGGGATAGAAAGAAGTCCAGATTGAACATCTGTACTAATTTTACAAAACTTGCAACTTATCTATTTTATTCTAACAGTTAATACACACACTCCAAAAATCGGTAATTTGTTACAAAGTAACTAAAATATTTTCAGAGAAAAATATATAAAATTTGTCTATACTACTTTTACAATGCTTTCAAATTCTAAAGGCAGAACATGTTAACGTCATAGGTTGAATACCAATTAAGTTAGGATGTATCCCTCAGGATAAAGTGAAACATGCAAGGCCTAGGCCACAGGCATTAAATGGGAAGGTGAAAACTGAAGGCCAAACACAAAATAAACAATTGCCATGAATTTCTTCAGGGGTTCTTCTAACTGGCGACCATGATTTGGGCTTCCACTGTGATGATGGCTGATTAGGAGGACCCCAGATGATATTCCTGGCAAGAAAATGAAGCAAAGTTTGCTCGAGAAGGTATAATAAATATCACAGGATATGTTATTTCACTGACTCTGGATTTGGCCAAATGGATCATAATAATCTTTTCTGATCCTGTGCATTTATGTACTACGAGGTATGGGAGTCATTTGAAGATCAGTTGAGGATAATTACAATCAATATTAGTAGATATAAAGCAACAATAATAAGGCAGACTGTAGAAAACAATATGAGATCCATTTTTTCAGCCAGATAATAGTAAAAGACCATTTAGGTATTTCAAGGGATACATTGAATAGGGTGTTTTAGATGATCGGGGAATTGCAGATTTTTAAATAGTTGAACCAAACGTCTGGTATATTGATGATGATGATGGTAGATGGCTAGGTAGTTAAAATAAACCCTCTTACTTGGAAACTGCCTGAAGTTTCTCAAACCCAAAAGAGATTTAAGGCAGGCCTCAGAAAATTTTAGAGTATTAAAATCCATCTGTACCTGAGATGGTCTGAAGTGTCACACAATCGATCAATAAATGAGGCAGATCTTCTGCCTGAAGGATAATCTACTTCAGCAAAAGAATCCTACAACATGAAGCAACAGTCAAGAAAACTGATAATTATCAACAATTCTACTTCACTATTTTCGACAGGCATGTCAACAACATTCTGAGGTGCAAAGCCTCAAGCTCGAGTCTTAAATAATCAGCTGACTTCCTTTCCCATTGAGGAGCCATGACCACCAAGAGCACATATTAGAAATGTCAACACATGCTATGCACAATTTTATGCTACACTGGAATTTCCTACAATGCCAAGAGAACAAAAAATACATACATCAACATCAAAACTGCAATTATTAAGCTGTTAAAATTGTGAAATTTCTTCCTAAACTCTTAGCAAACTGAGATGTGATTTCAATCTCAAAAATATTGACCAGTTGATTCCTGTGTGTAACATTGTTTAACTATCAGTAAAGGATTTTTGTTGGTTCATCATAGTAAAAGTTGGAATAATTTCCCATTTGGCAAGCCTGGTAAGAGCATGTAACATCTCATCGGAGTTAACTATCTATTTTCACTCAATTGTTAGCTTGGCTTTGTGAAAGTACTTTCATCTTTGAGTCAGAAGACTGTGGGTCCAAGTCTCACTCCAGGATTTAAGTAATAATCTAGGCTCTCAATGAGTCCTTTCACAATCTTAATTGCCAGGGCTCATGGATTGGGTGAGATTTTAAAGCTACTTTCTCCCCATCCTGGTGAAACTTGCTGGCACTGAGAATGACACATCAGACAGTACCGCATCAGTATTACATCTCCTCCACACCACCCCCCCCCCCCCCCCCCTGTTGCCCTCCCAGTGGGACCTGAACATTCAACCCTTGGTTTCTCAGCCTATGAGAGAGGGGATATAGCCGCAACAATGAAATATGAAGGAATAATACACAAAGCATTTTTTTAAAAAAATAGAACCATTGCTGAATATACAAAGTAGAAGTCAAGCACTCAAAAACTATGCTAAATACAAGCCTGTTGAAGTTCAAATTTAATTATTTAGTTTCCCTTCATTTCAATTCCAACATTAAGCTCTTATGTGACTTTAGGCTTAGTTTTCCGGTGAATTTTCAGTTTATGTTTCCAATACTATATAAGTCAAATTATTATAGTACTTACAAAATGCAGCTTTTGTCTTGCACTGTTTGATTTCAAAACTTTTAGTACTCGCTGATGGATCTCCTCCCATTTTGTTGGCCCAGAGAATTCTGGATAAAATCTAAATTATACATAAAGCATCCACATTGCTTTATATCACTAGTAATAAATAAGAACAAAGTTCACACAAAATGCACTTATGGAAGGGTAAGAACCTTGCTCTCTGAAGATTTTCTGAGGTCATGACCAAAGCTTTGTGTCGAGCCACCCTTATGACCTTACTGGAAATGGCTAATTGGAGGCCTGGTTTTATCGGCAGCATGGGGCTAATCTGCCAACAGTCGGATTCTGGTGGCCTCCCCAATCTGGCCCAAAAGCCACTAATTGGCTACCTGTAGGGTAACTGTTTCCATTGCTCACCTGCCTCTGGCATGTTTGCCGGGAGGCAGGATTGCATAGGGTGGTTGAACCAACAGGCACCTCTGCAAATCTTCCCCCATTTGCCTGCAAAGCTACCTTTGTGTGGCTGGTAAGAGCTGCTCTTTTTAAAAAGTCAAAATGCAATGAAGAATGAAAATGTAAAATATAGTAAAGGCCCCAGGTTTTTCTTTTACAAAAACAGCACTATCTTTGCACTGATCTTCTATAGAAAAAAAAGATTCACATAAATAAGTCCTCAAAGTTCTTTTCTCCCAAGATACACATATATGTTTAAAATTGTCTAAGTTGCAAGGCAACTATATCTCCTTCGAGGTAATAGGTTCTATCACTCTATTCCCTTTGGACTGAAGCCACATTCCATAAAATTCCTGAATTTTGGAGATATGCAATTCAACCTTGTTGCAAAATAAGCTTAAGTAAGGCTAAACAATGTTGTCAGTTTTTAACACCAAGATGGTTTTGATTTTTTTTGACAGTTCAAAAGGCGGCTCACCACCATCTTCTCAAGGACAATTAGCGATAGCAATATATGCTGGCCTAGCCAGTGATGCCCACATCCCATGAAAGAAAAAAAATCTTGAAGATACCATTACGCAAATGATTCTGACAGCACATTTGTGTTCAAATTTATAAATTTTCTTGATGAAAGGTTCTGACTCATCTTGACATGTCTGTAAAACAATGCTGTTATTTTAAAAATAAAAGAAGTAATTTTTCAATAAATCAAGCGATTTACTGAAACTATTGACAAAGTAATCTGGTAATTTGTGTGTTCTAACGAATGTCATTAATGATCAAAAAGCAATTGTGTGAATCTTGGTAGACTAGGGAAGAGAAGAGAAATATTTTTATATTTTTAAATAACCAGTGTTGGTGTTGATCACATCAGCTTCATTACTAGCACACTGGCAATTGTATTTGTTACAGAATATTCTCAGCAATAAAGCTAGTCTTTAACATCTGTTTGCCAGGCAAATTCAAAACTGCTTTTGTTTTGCTACTCAATGCAGAAAATCCTTAATCAATCATTCAAAATCAGACATATATTTTTTAATTAGATTAAATTAAGTGATATAAAAATATTTTACGAGCTCAGCTAATTAATTGCTTGCATAATAGTGTAACAATTTGGACAATAAAATTATTATTTTCAGGTTTATGTTGCTCTTTTAGTCAGGTACAATATGAAATATTTATCAGTTCATATCCTGGTTTTGTGAAAAGGATGACTTTCCTTTGACAATAACGCACTTGGTTAATTGTAAATATTCTCACTATCAGTATGAGGTGAGAGTGACTACTCTTGGCATTTGACCAAGTGTGACATCAAGGAGTCCCAGCAAAATTGAAGTCAATGGGAACCCAAAGAAAAATTCTCCCCTAATTGAAGTCATGCTTTATGCAAAGAAAGACGGCTTTGCTTGTTGGAGACCAATCATCTTAGCCCAGGACATCACTGCAGGAGTTCCTCAGGGTAGTGTCCTCGGCTCAACCATCTTTTGCTGCTTCATCAATGACCTGTCCCAATACCATTCGTCCACATACAACAAAAACCTAACAACATTCTGATTTAGGCTGATAAGTGGCAATATTTGTGCCACACGAATTAGCATTACCATAGCTGAATCCCCACCATCCATATCCTGAAGATCACCATTGACCAGAAACTTAACAGCATCAGCCATCTAAACACTGTGGCTACAAGAGTAAGTCAGAGGTTTTGTGTTCTGTGGCTGGTAACTCACCTCCTGACTCCACTGAACTAACATTTTATTGAAAGCAAAGGTGGATGGAGTTTATTAGTGTCTGAAAAAAACCCCAGTCAAGTCCTTTGTTTAAACATTTGATGTGTGCACATTTCTGTTACATCAAAGATGTGCTGGAGCACATATCCTATTACCTTTCAAATAACATATAGTCAATTCCCTTGTTGCCAACATTTTATCTCACCAATCTATTTTGTAGAACAAGTATTCACTGGAACATTTTTTTATTCAACAGATAGAGAATAATGGCTCAGCCATTTGCCATTCCTATCCACTAGTCTGTGCTATTGTATAAAGTAAATGAATTGCAGCTTTATTTCATGAAATTTAGATTTTCAAAGTCAATATGACATTAATTTTAGATATGGGATTGGCTACCCCTCTCAGTTGTCTGGAAGTCTCCCGGAATCGATGATTAATCTCCTTTGAACTTCCAAGAGAAAACATATGAGAGTTTGTGGCTTGTGTATGCAGAACTTCTAATGTGTCAAATTTAAGTTCTGGCTCCAAGTCCTTCCTGCCCAGTGTCATAAAGGAGAACTCATGTGTTGTCAACATTGGGCAAATGGCATAGGTGGCATAAGTTTCAATTGAATCCAAAACCAAACAGATGTAAATGGGGATCCTGCCTTTTAAAGTCATGATCCCCATTACATTATTGGCAGGGGGTGGAGTGGTTAGGGGGGGGAAACAGGTCAATAGAACAGGGAAATCCCACCAACGTGAAAGCAATTTTCAACCTCTAGTTCGTTTTTCATGCCGGCAGGACTCGGCACACCATTCACTTTGTTCCTGCCGCTGTCAATGAGAATTCCCATTGAAGCCACCTCACGCTGCCAGGAAACCACAGTGTGAACGGCAGCAGAATTCTGGCCAATATGTTTTGCAAATCCATCTAATTTCTTGTTTGGTTTTGGATTCAATTGAAACTTATGCCACCTATGCCATTTGCCCCGCCCCGCCCCATACTAACATTTGACAAAGTATTTTTTAAAATTGCTGGAAAAGCTGGCAGTGCACTGACAGGCTACACTCCACTTTCCCGTCCAAGTTGACACTCAGCCAAAAAATGGCAGTCTACTTTTACATAAAGTTATCCTTAAATTATTTTATTTTTTACCCAAAAGTAAAGTTCTGGACAAGCAAGGATACTCGACCATAAGGAACCCAACTTTTATATGGTAAATGCATAAATGTTTGCAAAATGTGGACAAATACTTAATGATCAAATGTTACTTGATTAACTCCAGGAATACATCCAATCAGAATCGACACTCATAGTTGGATCATCTGACAGATGTACATAAAGCATTCAAAAATCTGAAGCTGGTGAACTGGTGCAACGACAATAATCTCTCCCTTAGTGTCAATAAAATGAAGGAGATAGTCATCGACTTCCGGAAACATAGTGGAGTACATGCCCCTGTCTACATCAACGGGGATGAAGTGGAAATGGTTGAGAGCTTCAGGTTTCTAGTTCTCCAGATCACCAACAACCTGTCCTGGTCCCTCCATGCCAACGTTATAGTTAAGAAAGCCTATCGATGCCTCTACTTTCTTAGGAGGCTAAGGAAATTTGGCATGTCTGCTACGATTTTCAGCAACCTTTACAGATGCACCATAGAAAGCATTCTTTCTGATTGTATCACAGCTTGGTATGGCTCCTGCTCTGTCCAAGACTGCAAAAAACTACAAAGGGTCGTGAATGAAGCTCAGTCTATCACGCAAACCGGCCACCCATCCATTGACTCTGTCTACACTTCTCGCTGCCTCGGCAAAGCAGCCAGCATAATCAAGGACCTCGTGCATCCCAGACATACTGGGTGGAATTCACCCAAAAAAATTCTAAATGTCGAATTTGTGTGAAAACTGGAGTAATTCATGCTGTTTTTTTCAGTGGGAGTTCAGAGAAGAATCTCCCACACTCTGTGCACTGCAGAGGGCACCAGCGTGAATATCATTAAATTTCAGGGGGTCTCTTCCTGCTGGAGAGACAGAAATCAACATGCTGAGCAGGCCACTGCATAGGTACTGATTAATCAGAGCAGAGATCAGCGCATGTGCAGTGGTCTCGCACCGATGGCCTCCCGATTGCTGGCCAGTTCGATCGCTGGCCAGCCCCGCGACCCCTGCAATGCCGGCTCTCTGCATCTCCACAGTCCGTTTGCTGGCCCTCCGACTGTTCCTGGGCCCAACCCCAACCCCACTCCTTCCAGCCCGCCATGATATCCAGCACCCCCCAACCCGCAGTACCGACCCCCCCAGCAGGCTAACCCCCCAACTCCCAACCCGGCCCGATCGCTGGGCTTCCTCCTTCCCCACCAATCCTGACTGCAGAGTGGTAGCAGGACCCCTGACCCCCACCGATCACATCCTAGGCCCCACCCCATCAGGCCCCACCCCCTTGTGCCAAGTTGCACCCTGGCCATTGAAACTTTGCACATTGGGCAGTGCAAGGGGCACAGGCTGGCACTGCCAGGGTGCCAATGCCCAGGGGGCACCATGCCCCGCTACCAGACCCTCTGGGGCCTCAATTACCCTCCTTCACTTAAGACCATAAGACATAGGAGCGGAAGTAAGGCCATTCGGCCCATCGAGTCCACTCCACCATTCAATCATGGTTGATTTCAACTCCATTTACCCGCTCTCTCCCCATAGCCCTTAATTCCTCGAGAAATCAAGAATTTATCGATTTCTGTCTTGAAGACGCTCAACGTCTCGGCCTCCACAGCCCTCTGTGGCAATGAATTCCACAGACCCACCACTCTCTGGCTGAAGAAATTTCTCCTCATCTCTGTTCTAAAGTGACTCCCTTTTATTCTAAGGCTGTGCCCCCGCGTCCTAGTCTCCCCTGTTAATGGAAACAACTTCCCTACGTCCATCCTATCTAAGCCGTTCATTATCTTGTAAGTTTCTATCAGATCTCCCCTCAACCTCCTAAACTCCAATGAATATAATCCCACGATCCTCAGACGTTCATCGTATGTCAGGCCTACCATTCCTGGGATCATCCGTGTGAATCTCCGCTGGACCCGCTCCAGTGCCAGTATGTCCTTCCTGAGGTGTCCTTCAGCAGTGTCAGGCTGCTAGCTCCTCAAAATGGGAGCTACTGTAATCTCTGCTGGAGTGAAATACTCTGGCAGGGTGGGAGACACTAGTGGGCCCAGAGAATTCAGTCCTGGGCCCGCTGAGCACATTCGAATAATATTGAAAGGACCATTTAAATGGTCTGTGCGTCCCTGGGCCATTTTCTGGCGTGGAGCAGATGCCACCGGAAATCTGGTGCTGGGAGACAGATGCGGAGTGGGAACGCTCGCACAAACCCCGCGAATCGGCCGCTGCAAGGTTCTCCCGGCTCGCTGCACTATAGAATTAGGGGGGTGTGGTGAACCACCGTTGGTTCCCACTGGATAGTACTGAGCCAGGGTCTGGCCAGTACTACAAGGATGTACATATGTTACTGTTGGGTTGTGCTACTTGTTGCTGTTGGGGTTAGGGTGGGGTTGTTACACCTTTGTACTGTAGTGTTGTGGTACATCCCAGTCGGGCTCCGCCTCCTGGGAGAGGTATAAAAGTCCCTGCTCTGGCTGGGACCCCTTCAGTCTGGGATCGTGTATATAATTATTGGCTGCTTCAGTACAGTAAATAAAAGCCTTTATTTCCCGAGCATCTAGCCTCGTGTTTGATAACGCGCATCAATTTTATTTACTGTTGTTAAACTCTCGTCGAAGGAAAAAAAAAGAGTATGGAGCAGATCCTGAAGCCGGATCGCCTTACACTAGATCCACGTGCGGTGGGCGCCTCTAACACCTTCGACCACTGGCTGAAGTGCTTCGAAGACTACCTGGCAGCCTCCGCAGCGGTCACCACAGATGATGACAGACTCCGGGTCCTCCATGCGAGGGTAAGCGACACTGTCTACCTCGCGATCCGTGCGGCCACCGATTATACTAAGGCCCTCGAGCTTCTGAAGAAGCGTTATATCAAACCGCCCAATGAAATACACGCTCGTTACCTCTTAGCCACTCGACGACGGCAGTCTGGCGAAACGATGGAGGAATATGCGAACGAGCTCCTACAGCTAGCCAGGGGCTGTAACTGCAAAGCTGTGTCGGCTGAGCAGAGCATGAACGACCTCGCCCGAGGTGCGTTTGTGGCGGGAGTCGGATCGTCGTACATTCGACTTAAACTATTGGAGAAAGGTAACCTTGACCTTACCCAGGCAATCGAGCTAGCGGAGATGCTGGAGACGGCCTCCAAAAGCTTAGTATTGTATCCGGAAGACCACGTGGAGACAACGTGGCAGGAGCAGTCGCCAATCCCTCCTCGTCCCTTGGGTTCGAAATGCTGCGTAATGGTGTGCTCACACTCGGGCCAGACGACGGCAGCAGCTCCGGGCGGCCCGCGGTGTTACTTCTGTGGGGGAGCGAAGCATACTCGGCAACGGTGTCCCGCTAAGGCTGTGTTGTGCTCCGCCTGCGGTAAGAAAGGGCACTATTTGAAAGTGTGCCGATCTAAATCTAGGAACGGCAGTGCGGCCTGCGATTCTTCAGAGCTCAGCTCTTCGTCGTCGAAATCATCGAGGGGTTCGTCCACGTGTGAGGCCAGGACGACGCCATTACGGTCGATGGAGTCGGAGGTGTGTGACCACCAGGGGTCGCTGAGTTTGGCGCCATCACCCACGTGCGACTTATGGGAGTGGCCATGTTGGTCGGCACCGACCGCGAACGACCAGCAGGGGTCCTCCTCGTCGATTTCAGCTGCCTGCAGTGGCGCTCATGAACCAATAGTGGAGTCGATCATCCTGGACCAGGCCAAGCCTCATAGACTTGACAAATCTATGATGAACATCCAGGTAAATGACCACGTGATTTATTGTCTGTTTGACAGCGGGAGCACTGAGAGCTTTATCCACCCAGACACTGTGAAGCGGTGTGGACTCCGGATTCAACCTGCCAAACAGACAATCTCTATGGCATCGAGGTCCCGGTCTGTCACCGTGCTAGGGAGTTGCGTGGTAACTTTGACGGTGCAAGGCACAGTTTATGAGCGTTTCAAGCTCCTAGTGTTGCCGTACCTTTGCGCGCCAATACTTCTCGGACTAAACTTCATGGTCCACTTGAGGAGTGTAACCCTACAGTACGGTGGGCCACTCCCTTCACTGGCAGTGGGAGAACTGCAGCAGCCTCCAAATTGCCCAACGCGCCCTGCCTGTAGCCTCTCGACGCTGAAGATCACCACACCCTCCCTGTTCCAGAATCTTGTGCCAGGCTGCAAGCCCATCGCGACTAAAAGTCGGCGTTACAGCGCTGAGGATCGGATCTTCATTAGATCTGAGGTTCAGCGACTCCTCAAAGAAAGGATCATACAACCCAGCGCTAGTCCGTGGAGAGCGCAGGTCGTGGTGGTCAAGAGCGGGAACAAACCCCGGATGGTCATTGACTATAGTCAGACCATTAATCGATATACGCAGCTGGATGCGTATCCTCTCCCGCGCATATCTGATATGGTCAATCAGATTGCGCAGTACCGGGTGTTCTCCACCATAGACCTCAAGTCTGCCTACCACCAACTCCCCATTCGCCCAGAGGACCGACAATACACGGCTTTTGAGGCGGATGGTCGCTTGTATCACTTTCTCAGGGTTCCCTTTGGTGTCACCAATGGGGTCTCGGTCTTCCAGCGTGCTATGGACTGAATGGTGGACCAGAACGGGCTGCGGGCTACCTTCCCGTACCTGGATAATGTCACCATCTGCGGCCATGACCAGCAGGACCACGACACGAATCTCCTGAATTTCCTACGCACTGCATCTCGCCTGAACTTGACCTACAACAGGGAGAAGTGTGTGTTTCGTACGCGCCGTTTAGCCATCCTAGGATACGTGGTGGAAAACGGGGTCATTGGCCCTGATCCAGACCGTATGCGCCCCCTTTCTGAACTTCCCTTGCCTGCTAGTGCAAAAGCACTGAGAAGATGCTTAGGCTTCTTCTCTTATTATGCGCAGTGGGTTCCCAATTACGTGGACAAAGCCCATCCGCTCATTAAGTCCACGACTTTTCCCCTAACGCCAGAGGCCCGATTGGCCTTTGATAAATTAAAAGCCGACATCGCGAAAGCTACGATGCACGCTGTTGACGAGTCCATCCCCTTTCAGGTGGAGAGCGATGCATCTGATTTCGCCCTGGCCGCCACACTTAACCAGGCGGGCAGGCCCATTGCATTTTTTTCCCGCACCCTCCAAGGCCCCGAAATCCGGCATTCAGCGGTGGAAAAGGAGGCCCAGGCCATTGTGGAGGCCGTCAGGCACTGGCGCCATTACTTGGCGGGAAAACGGTTCACCCTGATCACGGACCAGCGGTCCGTGGCGTTCATATTTAATAACACGCAGAGGGGCAAGATCAAGAATGACAAGATCTTGCGGTGGAGAATTGAACTCTCCACCTATAACTACGACATCATGTACCGTCCAGGGAAACTCAATGAGCCCTCGGATGCCCTCTCGTGTGGAACATGCGCCAGTATACAGGAGGACCGTTTCCAGGCTCTCCATAATGACCTATGCCATCCTGGGGTCACTCGGCTCTACCACTTTATAAAAGCCCGCAACCTGCCCTACTCGGTGGAGGACGTCAGGTCCGTAACAAGAAGCTGTCGGGTTTGCGTGGAATGCAAACCGCACTTTTACCGACCTGACCGGGCACATTTAGTCAAGGCCACTCGTCCCTTCGAGAGACTGAGTGTCGATTTTAAGGGCCCCCTTCCCTCAACAGATCAGAATGTGTACTTCCTCAATATCATTGACGAGTACTCTAGGTTCCCTTTTGTTGTTCCCTGCTCTGATACATCCGCTGCCACGGTTATCAAGGCATTCCGTGATCTTTTTACCCTGTTAGGGTACCCCGGCTACATCCATAGCGACAGGGGCTCGTCGTTCATGAGCGATGACTTGAGGCAATTCCTGCTCTCATACGGGATTGCCTCTAGTAGGACCACGAGCTACAACCCTCGGGGTAACGGACAGGTGGAACGTGAGAATGCTACAGTCTGGAAGGCTGTCTTACTGGCCTTGAAGTCAAAAAGTCTTCCAGTCTCCCGTTGGCAAGAGGTGCTCCCTGATGCGCTCCATTCTATTCGCTCCCTCCTGTGTACGGCAACCAATGCTACTCCCCATGAGAGGATGTTTTCATTCCCTCGGAAGTCTTCCTCGGGGACCTCATTACCGTCTTGGTTGACGTACTCAGGACCCGTCCTCCTGCGGCGACATGTAAGGGCCCGCAAGTCCGACCCGTTGGTCGAACAGGTCCATCTCCTCCACGCCAACCCTCAGTATGCCTATATGGCATACCCTGACGGGCGAGAGGACACGGTCTCGATCCGAGACCTGGCGCCAGCAGGGGACGTAGCAACCCCTGTCGCTCCCATACCCCCTGTTACAAACCCCTTAACTCTTGTTTCTCCCCCGGACACGGCGCGGGCAGCATCGGGACCATTGCTTAACCCTTTTACTCCCGTGTACAGCTTGCCTGAGTCCAGAGGATGGTCGCCACTGCAGGGCGTGTCAGGACCCCATGGACTACCGTCACCTCAGGGTCAACCGGCCTGTGAGTCCGTGGAAGAACAGCTGGACGCCGCCTTGGGGAGAACGCCACTGCAAGTGCCTACTCCGGTGTCACCGCCGGTATTGAGGAGGTCACAACGACGGTGCGGTCCCCCTGACCATCTGAACTTATAGACTGATGACACTTTATTCTGTTTTTTTGTACCCCGCCGGCCTTTGCTCTCAAAGGAGGGGTGAATGTGGTGAACCATCGTTGGTTCCCACTGGATAGTACTGAGCCAGGGTCTGGCCAGTACTACAAGGATGTACATATGTTACTGTTGGGTTGTGCTACTTGTTGCTGTTGGGGTTAGGGTGGGGTTGTTACACCTTTGTACTGTAGTGTTGTGGTACATCCCAGTCGGGCTCCGCCTCCTGGGAGAGGTATAAAAGTCCCTGCTCTGGCTGGGACCCCTTCAATCTGGGATCGTGTATACAATTATTGGCTGCTTCATTACAGTAAATAAAAGCCTTTATTTCCCGAGCATCTAGCCTCGTGTTTGATAACGCGCATCAGGGGGCTGACCCTAACGCTGCAGGAGATAAGCCCTTAATGGAATTACTTGCATCCCTAGGGAGGAGTTGTCCAAAAGAACTTAATGCAGCTGGAGAATCAACGAGCTCAAGTGGAAGAATGTGCTGAAACAGAACCCACTTGAGTTTTATCAAAGAAACAACAGTTAAGACTTTTCCAACTCAAAGTGATGGAAATCTTAACGGAGAATGATCTGAACAGGGAGTGTCATTCCCAAGTGAACAGTGTTCAATGATACCATGAACTCCTACAAGGAGATCTACCAGAAAAAGCAAAAGAAAGCTATCCAACAGTTCCTGGATAGTTTTTTCAAGCCTGTTGGTGATCCTCGCTCTTCGTCCCATTAACTCCACCAGGATCTTGCCGTTTCAATTCAAAACCAGCAGCGTCCGTCAAAAGATCATCAGAATACAGTGACAAGAAACGCGAAGCAACAACAAAGTCTTCCCCAAGCTAAAATGCCCAACATCAAGGCTCTGAATCACTCAAAGCTGCCTCCACTGAAATGCGTTAGGGATTCCTCAAGTATTTCTGCAAATGTCAAACATCACCAGCAACTCGTGATGACCAACCAAAATGGGAAGAGGTTCATTTGGGAAGGCAGTAACAAAAAGAGATACTGACCTTCCAAGCAACACTTGCCCACACGTGGCAGAGTCTGCAGATTGCTCGTTGCATTTACTATACAAGTCATCTCAGACCCCATCAGCTAGAGCAGAAACAAGTCATTCATTAGCTGGAGGGACTGTTTAAGAGAGATTGGTGAATGTTGTTGAATTTAAATTTATAGAGTATTTCTGCTATATTCAGTGATTTCTTTTATTTTGCAAATTATTTCAGCTAGGGAATGTGCAGTGCTACATATGTATGGTACAGTGTTTGAATTTTTACATTGATTTTTCTGGACAAAAATTGTCTTCAGGAACTTAACTCTGGCTTTAACATTGATTCCTAAGGGAAACCATGCCTCACTTAAAAGGGAGATTTTCAGGGAAAACAACCACTATTTTATGTGAGGACTCCTTATATTATTTTTAAAATAAGTTAAGCTGCAAGAATATTCAAATGTTTTTGTGTTTCATAGCCAGTAGGAATGATAAATCACTATTCTTTTTACATTAAGAATTTATATTTCCCTCTTATTTATCTAATTTTCTATAGACGAGATGGACCTAGAGGAATAGAGATCCACCACCATTGAACAATAAGTAAAGATTTGTGGAAGAAAATGGAGGCCTTTGAAATATGGATGCTATGACATTTGGGGAGACAGTGGTGTAGCAGTAATGTTGCTGGACTTTTAATCCAGAAGCCCAGGCTAAC
The DNA here is from genome assembly GCF_964213995.1 of Mustelus asterias. Classification (NCBI taxonomy): domain Eukaryota; kingdom Metazoa; phylum Chordata; class Chondrichthyes; order Carcharhiniformes; family Triakidae; genus Mustelus; species Mustelus asterias. Next base: position 96,417,888 of record NC_135808.1, read on the forward strand.
GTGTAGGGGGCATGGGTTCAAATCCCATGCTCTGTTTGTGAATAGAATTCCCACTCACCTGAAGAAGAAGCTTAAGGCTCTGAAAGCTTGTGGCTTTTGCTACCAAATAAACCTGTTGGACTTTAACCTGGTGTTGTTAAACTTCTTAATGCAACCCCCCTCCCCCCCCCCCCCCCCCCAGGATATACCCTACCCACCTTTCTTTCCGACCCCTGCTGCTTACCTCACTCTGACACCCTGTACTTTGTCCCAGGGATCGCATTGTAGTGCCTACTCCAATCATTGCAGCACTCTGCTTGCATGTGCTGGACAGCTGTCTGTCAATCAAATTGGTCAACAGCTCCCACAGAATCCCAGAACTGTTACGACGTAGGCCATTTGACCTATTGTGTCTGCACCGATTCTACAAACGAGCATCATGACTTAGTGCGTTCCTCTGCCTTTTCACTATACCCCTGCACATTGTGTCTATTCCAGAAATCATCTAATGCCCTTCTGAATGCCTTGATTGAACCTGGCTCCACCGTACTTCCAGGTAGTGCATTCCACACCCGATCCACTCGTTTGCCACGATCTTACCCTCTCACCCTGCTGGCCGATTGGCGGGGTGAGCTGGTAAGATCACGAGGGCTGAGAAATCAGGTTTGTGCCTGATTTCTTGCCTCTCGCGATCTTACAGGCACCGGATATCCATGGATCAGCCTCGCGTCCCAAGAGGGCACCGGATATCCATGGAGGGACGTGGGGGGGAGGGGAGGCAAGTCAGCCACGAAGGCCAGCTATACCTGGGGGAGGCAATCACTGACAGATCTCTGTGTTTATAGAACACAGAGATCTGAGCATGTGCAATTGTACTCTCTGCTGCTATTTGCTGGTTTTAGGTGAGTTTAGGCCCCATTCCTTTCCCCGCTGGTGAGAGCCATGACGTGGAGATGCCGGCACTGGACTGGGGTGGGCACAGTAAGAAGTCTCACAACACCAGGTGAAAGTCCAACAGGTTAATTTGGTAGCACAAGTTTTCAGAGCGCTGCTCCTTCATCAGGTGAGTGGAGAGTTGGGTTCACAAACAGGCATATATAGACATAGACTCAATTGCAAGATAATGGTTGGAAATGGTAGAAAGTTATGGCTTCCAAAGGGAAGAAACAGGTTGCCCTTAAATTCAGGTTCACCTCTCTTGATCACCTACTGGACACAGTGGAGGCCTGCCACAAAGTTCTCTACAGCAGGTTTGAATGAAGAATCTCATCAAAGGTGGCAAATCCAGCATGGGAAGTGGTGACAACAGTGATGAGCACCAATGCCCTAGAAAACAGGACAGTCACCAAGGAAGAGGATGAATGAACTCACCAGGGTAAGTCACCCTTCTCATCACTCTGAACTCACACATTCCTAAACCCATCTCACAGCTGCAGGGAACTCACTAACTGTCAGCTCAAGGGACATAACCACTCACTCTCTGCCAGACACCTTCATTTCCTCACAAAAACAGAAAATGCTGGAAGATCTCAGCAGGACTGACAGCATCTGTGGAGAGAGAATAGAGCCAACGTTTCAGGTCCTCCTGATTCGTTGGCAGCTCTGACGAAGGATCATTCAAATTCAACATTGGCTCTATTCTCTCTCCATAGATGCAGTCAGACCTGCTGAGATTTTCAAGCATTTTCTGTTTTGGTTTCAGATTCCAGCATCCGCAGTGTTTTGCCTTGACCTTTATTTTCTCTGTGGATCATGTCCTCATCCCGTCTTTGGTACCACTCACCACTCACAGATGCCAGGTATCCTTCTCATCTAGTCTGGCAGGTATCCTGCTTACACTCTTCATCGACCTTCATGCAGAACAATCTGGCTCATAACAAAAGGGAGAGGTCCCAGATTGGGGTGGGATGCTTCACCGGAAGGTCCTGACCAACTTTGAGAATAGAGTCATCCAACTGGCCGGTGAGGTTGTGGACCATTCCTATACCGATGGTGAAGTCAGTGGAACTCAACCAAGTGAGGATGCTGCATTGCAGGTAGTCAGGAGCTCTGAAGACACCTCAGAGGAGAAATGTGATAACACCCCAATTGAGGACTGTCACCAGCTCACCCACACCAGCACAGAGACACCTGTGCACCCTAGTTCTAGAGTAGCCTCAGGGTCACAATCTACTGAGCATAGCACACTGTCTGATCCATAGCAGGTAGAGGCAGGGACATCCAGGGTGCCAATACTTGGTGGATAGCTGGGAGATAGGCATCAACTGAGTCTGAACAAATGACAAGCCTCTGGACTTGGTTCTACTTTAGTTGCTGGAGCTGCAAAGACAAGCTCAGGAACATTGGGAAGGAATGTCTGCTGCACTCTTCAGATTGTTCGGCACGATTGAGGAGGCTGTCCATCTTCAGTCCGACGTAAAAGCACATCATGCCAACTATTGAGTTCAACACTGGTAGGATGGCAGCCGCCATGGTGACCTTGGTTCAGCACACCACACCTGCATTGTTGCATGAGCTGCATTCCATTGCTGAGGCACTTGGTGGCATCCATCAGTGTAACGCGAGAGGGGGATCTAGATTCTTGTTCTCACTCCAGCTGCCTCTTCTCCTCAAGGAATCAGCCAGGAGCCCACAGGCACCCACAGGAAGGAGGATGGTCATGGGTGTTAATCATTGTACAGAATATTGACAATAGTAAATATGCTCCCAATAATGTCTCCTTGTCTATGGTTTCTTGTTATGATGAGCAGTGTTCACATCAATCAGATGTAAAACCTTGGCTCCTGCACAAAATGAAGGCAAGTGTTGCAGTCCAGGGCCTCTCCTCTGTGCACTGAGTATCTTTCTGAGCACAGTGATTGTCTGACTTCAAAGTCACTCTCCAGATCAGTGATGCCTGCACCTTGATGTAGATTGTGATTTCTGCAAGAATCTCGTACCCAAGTGTTGCAGGGTTCTGTGATGTTCTCTGTGTGTTCTCAACCCGCTAACATTCCTAACAGGTAAAGGTGTGATGCTGAAGGGAACAGGTGATGATGTCTGCCAAAGGATCAAGTCGTTATGCCCGCTGTATCTCAGAAGCTTCTCCATGATATCACCCTCTTCAGAGTGTAAGTGTGCTGTCCTCAGCCAGACAGGTGTCAGACCTTCCCAACTGCATTATGATCTCAGGTGTATCTTCACTGCTTCTCGTCGTTCTCTTCATGGGACCTTGTGGCAACGAAGTTTCAAGCATGCTTGCCTCTTCTGGCCAGCGCAATGGTTCTTTGCCTGCATCCTCATCTTCCAGACCTCATCACCCTTATCCCTTTCCATTTCCTCCTCACTGGAGGAGACGTGCAGCTCTTCTATTTCATCATCATCTAGGTCCTCCATCTTTTGCATTGCCAGGTTGCATGGGACACAGCAAGCTACGTTGATACTTGACATCTTGGGGGAGTGTTCTGAAATGCTCCACCAGATCTGACAAGGCAGAACCTCATTTTTAGGATTCCAATAGTATCCTCCACAAAAATCCAGGTTGTGGTCGGAGCCTTGTAATACCTTCTCACAGCAGGAGTCTGAGGTTGCTGTATGGGCGCCATCAGCCACATCCTTTGTGGGTAGCCCTTGTCCCCGAACAGCCAACCCTGCAGCCTATGTAGACTCTTATAGATGTAAGGAATTTGAGGTCTGCTGAGGATATAAGAGTTGTAAACACCGCAGGATTCATTTGTTATAAAACTTGAATGGAAGTCTTTGCAGTTGACATTCTGAACTGCTTGGTGCCAGGAAGATTTTAGAGCCATGTAGGTGCAGGTAATATTACCCTGTACCTGTGTGAGACTGGAAACTCTAGCGCTCTCACTTGCTGGCTCGCCTGATCTCTGTTGAAGTTGACAAAAGTAGTATGCCTTGGCAAAAATGGTGTCTGCGATCTTCTGGATGCATTTAAGCTTGCAAAATCCTGCACAAGTCCCCAGTGAAACCCTGGGAGGAACCTCTACTGAAGAAATTGAGCGCAGCAGTTACTTTCATTGCCACTGGCAGCGGATTCCCTCCAAGTTCCCGTGGCACCAAATCCTGAAGAAAGTGGCATATGTGAGTGACCAGTTCCCTTGACATGGTCGTCAGCGACACTGGTGCTCATTCATCTGAAGATAGCACATGCGTGTCTGTAGTCCTTAGGTCTTGTGAAGCACCTACGAACAACGTAAAAGAGGGGGAGGTGTGGCACTGTTAGTCAAGGACAGTATTACGGTGACAGAAAGGACATTTGATGAGGACTCGTCTACTGAGGTAGTTTGGGCTGAGGTTAGAAACAGGAAAGGAGAGGTCACCCTGTTGCGAGTTTTTTATAGACTTCCAAAAAGTTCCAGAGATGTAGAGGAAAAAATTGCAAAGATGATTCTGGATAGGAGTGAAAGTAACAGGGTAGTTGTACTGGGGGACTTTAACTTTACAAATATTGACTGGAAAAGCTATAGTTCGAGTACTTTAGAGGGGTCGGTTTTTGTCCAGTGTGTGCAGGAAGGTTTCCTGACGCAGTATGTAGATAGATCAACAAGAGGCGAGGCCACATTGGATTTGGTACTGGGTAATGAACCAGGCCAGGTGTTAGATTTGGTGGTCGGTGAGCACTTTGGTGACAGTGACCACAATTCGATTACGTTTACTTTAGCAATGGAAAAGGATAGGTATATACCAAAGGGCAAGAGTTATAGCTGGGGGAAAGGAAATTATGATGCGATTAGGCGAGATTTAGCTGGCATAGGTTGGGGAAGGAAACTGCAGGGGATGGGCACAATTGTAATGTGGAACTTGTTCAAGGAACAGCTACTACGCGTCCTTGATAAATATGTGGATAAATATGTGATCGTGGATAAGGATAGATCTGGTCCTCGGTTGAAGTTCTGAACTGGAAAAAGGCCAAATTTGATGAAATGAGAAGGGATCTGGGAAGTGTGGATTGGCACAGGCTGTTCTCTGGTAAGGATGTAAATGGAAAGTGGGAGGCCTTCAAAGGAGAAATTTTGAGAGTGCAGAGTTTGTATGTTCCTGTCAGGATTAAAGGCAAAGTAAATAGGAATAAGGAACCTTGGTTCTCGAGGGAGATTGTAACACTGATTAAGAGGAAGAGAGAGTTGTATGAAATGTAAAGGCAACAATGAACACATCAGATGCTCGAGGAGTATAAAAAGTGCAAGAAGCTACTTAAGAGGGAAATCAGGAGGGCTAAAAGAAGACATGAGGTTGCTTTGGCAGACAGAGTGAAGGAAAATCCAAAGAGCTTCTATAGGTATGTTAGGAGCAAAAGGATAGTGAGGGATAAAATTGGTCCTCTTGAAGACCAGAGTGGTACACTGTGTATGGAACCAAAAGAGATGGGGGAGATACTAAATGGCTTTTTTGCATCCGTATTTACTGAGGAAACGGGCATGGAGTCTACGGAAATAGGGCAAACTGGTAGGGAGGCCATGGAACCTTTCCAGATTAAAGGGGAGGAGGTGCTCACTGTCTTGAGGCAAATCAGAGTGGATAAATCCCCAGGACCGGACAGGGTATTCCCACGGACCTTGAGGGAAGCTAGTGTTGAACTTGCAGGGGCCCTGGCAGACATATTTAAAATGTCAGTATTCACGGGGGAGGTGCCGGGTGATTGGAGGGTGGCTCATGTTGTTCCGTTGTTTAAAAAAGGTTCCAAAAGAAATCCGGGAAATTATCGGCCAGTAAGTTTGACGTCGGTGGTGAGCAAGTTATTGGAAGGTGTGATAAGGGATAGGATCTACAAATATTTGGATAGACAGGGACTTATTAGGGAGAGTCAACATGGCTTTGTGCGTGGTAGGTCATGTTTGACCAATCTATTAGAGTTTTTCGAGGAGGTTACCAGGAAAGTGGATGAAGGGAAGGCGGTGGATGTTGTCTACCTGGATTTCAGCAAGGCCTTTGACAAGGTCCCTCATGGGAGGTTAGTTAGGAAGGTTCAGTCGCTAGGTATACATGGGGAGGTAGTAAATTGGATAAGACACTGGCTCAATGGAAGAAGCCAGAGAGTGGTTGTGGAGGATTGCTTCTCTGAGTGGAGGCCTGTGACTAGTGGTGTGCCGCAGGGATCGGTGTTGGGTCCATTGTTGTTTGTCATCTATATCAATGATCTGGATGATAATGTGGTCAATTGGATCAGCAAGTTTGCTGATGATACAAAGATTGGAGGTGTAGTGGACAGTGAGGAAGGTTTTCAAAGCTTGCAGAGGGATTTGGACCAACTAGAAAAATGGGCTGAAAAATGGCAAATGGAATTTAACGCAGACAAGTGTGAGATATTGCACTTTGAAAGGACAAACCAAAGAAGAACGTACAGGGTAAATGGTAGAACTCTGAAGAGTGCAGTTGAACAGAGGGATCTGGGAATACAGGTACAGAATTCCCTAAAAGTGACGTCACAGGTGGATAGGGTCGTAAAGAGTGCCTTTGGTACATTGGCCTTTATAAATCGGAGTATCGAGTATAAAAGTTGGAGTGTTATGGTAAGGTTATATAAGGCATTGGTGAGGCCGAATTTGGAGTATTGTGTACAGTTTTGGTCACCTAGTTACAGGAAGGATGTAAATAAGATTGAAAGAGTGCAGAGAAGGTTCACAAGGATGTTGCCGGGACTTGAGAAGCTGAGTTACAGAGAGAGAGTGAATAGGTTGGGACTTTATTCCCTGGAGCGTAGAAGATTGAGGGGAGATTTGATAGAGGTGTATAAGATTTTGATGGGTATAGATAGAGTGAATGCAAGCAGGCTTTTTCCGCTGAGGCTAGGGGAGAAAAAAACCAGAGGGCATGGGTTAAGGGTGAAAGGAGAAAAGTTTAAAGGGAATATTAGGGGGGGCTTCTTCACGCAGAGAGTGGTGGGAGAGTGGAATGAGCAGCCAGATAAAGTGGTAAATGCGGGGTCACTTTTAACATTTAAGAAAAACTTGGACGGGTTCATGGATGAGAGGGGTGTGGAGGGATATGGTCCAAGTGCAGGTCAGTGGGACTAGGCATAAAATGGTTCGGCACAGACAAGAAGGGCCAAAAGGCCTGTTTCTGAGCTGTAATTTTCTATGGTTCTATGTACCTGTCAGGCAGGGAGGAAGCAGACGTGTGAGGGAACCGTGGTTTACTAAGGAGGTTGAATCTCTTGTGACGAGGAAGAAGGAGACTTATGTTAAGATGAGACGTGAAGGCTCAGTTAGGGCGCTTGAGAGTTACAAGTTAGCCAGGAAGGACCTAAAGAAAGAGTTAAGAAGAGCCAGGAGGGGACATGAGAAGTCTTTGGCGGGTAGGATCAAGGAAAACCCTACAGCTTTCTATAGGTATGTCAGGAGTAAAAGAATGACTAGGGTAAGATTAGGGCCAGTCAAGGACAGGAGTGGGAAGTTGTGCGTGGAGTTTGAAGAGATAGGAGAGGCACTAAATGAATATGTTTCGTCGGTATTCACACTGGAGAGGAACAGTGTTGTTGAGGGGAGTACTGAGATGCAGGCTGTTGGACTGGATGGGATTGATGTTCATAAGGAGGAGGTGTTAGTAATTCTGGAAAGGGTAAAAATAGATAAGTCCCCTGGGCCGGATGGGATTTATCCTAGGATTCTCTGGGAGGCTAGAGAGGAGATTGCAGAGCCTTTGGCTTTGATCTTTGTGTCGTCATTGTCTACAGGAACAGTGCCAGAAGACTGGAGGATAGCAAATGTTGTCCCCTTGTTCAAGAAGGGGAGTAGGGACAACCCTGGTAATTATAGACCGGTGAGCCTTACTTCTGTTGTGGGCAAAGTATTGGAAAGAATTATAAGAGATAGGATTTATAATCACCTAGAAAGGAATAATTTGATTAGGGATAGTCAGCACGGTTTTGTGAAGGGTAGGCCGTGCCTCACAAACTTTATTGAGTTCTTTGAGAAGATGACCAAAGAGGTGGATGAGGGTAAAGCGGTTGATGTGGTGTATATGGATTTCAGCAAAGCGTTTGATAAGGTTCCCCATGGTAAGCTTTTGCAGAAAATACGGACACATGCGATCGAGGGTGATTTAGTGGTTTGGATCAGGAATTGGCTAGCTGTAAGAAAACAAAGGGTGGTGGTTGATGGGAAATATTCATCCTGGAGTTCAGTTACTAGTGGTGTACCGCAAGGATCTGTTTTGGGGCCACTGCTGTTTGTCATTTTTATGAATGACTTGGATGAGGGCGTGGAAGGATGGATTAGTAAATTTGCGGATGACACTAAAGTCGGTGGAGGGAAGTGGCAGGTTACAGAGGGACATAGATAAGGTGCAGAGCTGGGCTGAGAGGTGGCAAATGGAGTTTAATGCGGAAAAATGTGAGGTGATTCACTCTGGAAGGAGTAACAGGAATACAGAGTACTGGGCTAATGGTAAGATACTTGGTAGTGTGGATGAACAGAGGGATCTGGGTGTCCATGTGCATAGATCCCTGAAAGTTGGCACCCAGGTTGAGAGGGTTGTTAAGAAGGCGTAAGGTGTGTTAGCTTTTATTGGTAGAGGGATTGAGTTTCGGAGCCAGGAGGTCATGCTGCAACTGTACAAAACTCTGGTGCGGCCGCATTTGGAGTATTGCGTACAGTTCTGGTCGCCGTATTATAGGAAAGATGTGGAAGTGTTGGAAAGGGTGCAGAGGATGTTGCCTGGTATGGTGGGAAAATCGTATGAGGAAAGGCTGAGGGGCTTGAGGTTGTTTTCGTTAGAGAGAAGAAGGTTAAGAGGTGACTTAATAGAGGCATACAAGATGATCAGAGGATTAGATAGGGTGGATAGTGAGAGCCTTTTTCCTCGGATGGTATTGGCTAGCACGAGGGGACATAGCTTTAAATTAAGGGGTCAGAGATATAGGACAGATGTTAGAGGTAGGTTCTTTACTCAGAGAGTAGTAAGGGCGTGGAATGCCCTGCCTGCAGCAGTGGTGGGCTCGTCAACGTTGAGAGCGTTCAAGTGGTTATTGGATAAACATATGGATGATATTGGAATAGTGTAGATTAGAGGGGCTTTACATTGGTACCACTGGTCGGCGCAACATCGAGGGCCAAAGGGCCTGTACTGCGCTGTAATGTTCTATATTCTATGACTCTCTGGGATCATCCTCTGTATGCGGAGGAGGCCCTGCACCCCATGTTCTTTAGGGTTCTGTTTCTCCCTTTGATGATCCAGGCACCTCCATTACATTTTTCTCTCCTGCCTATAAGCAATGATGCAGAAAGCGAGATCACCAGGTTCCATCTTCCTGATGGTCTCCTCACTGCAGTATCAAAGAGAGAAATGCAATGGTCATCAATTGTCCCCTAAGAACCAAGTCTTGGCCAAGTCATCACCTGTGGCTGTGTCTTAAGGCCCCTTTACGCATGTCAGAGAGAGCTGGCAACCAAATGGTTCAGTGCTTAGTGTGCATGAAAGTTCACCACAGCCCCACCCACCTCCGTCCCACACCACATGACCGAATAACAACAGCTTCAGCCACTCGACTGTATCGTGAGCTTCCTTATCCTAACCTGCACTCCAACGCTGTGTGGAACCATGAGGGCAAATGTCCAATGCCTATTTAAGAATAATGCTCAGGACTCAGAGTGTTATCCTCAGTGAGTGTTCCATGCCCACTTCTTCAAGGGGATCCTCAGGCTTGCTCAGTCACCCAATGGTTCTGCTGCTCCATAACACTCAGTTGATTTTGAAATCTGCATTTGAGGGGTTAAAACTAGAACAACAATCATGGGCAGTCTCAGGAATTAGTGTTGCTCAAGTAGGAATAATTACTTCACTAACCTGACTCCAAGCATTGAACTGATGTTAGTAGAGCTGCGGTAGAGGTCAAATTTTTGAATTGTTTCTCCATTGCGTGGCTGCTTTCTTTCCCTCAATTCTCCACCCCAGCCATGTGTTTGTGTGCAACCTTCCATGCTCTTCATACACACTTAAGCCCTTGCCCCAAGATTTCCTTCCTCCAGTCTACTCTGCCTAGCCCTCCGCCACTCCCTGTCCCCCCCGCCTTCCGCTGCACAGGAGCCCTTTCCCCGGCAGCACACTAAAATCCAGCCACAAAGGTGACTCTGGAGACTTGCCTGTGACCCCACCTCCCCCCCACTCCCAAATCCATGGCATCCTTTCCTTCCATTCCTACTGAGATCCTCACGAGCACTGCACTGAGTTGCATGAACTCACTTCCAAGTTCCTCTTTAAGTTTAAGTTACAAGCTGTCTTTTAAAAGCTGATATAAAAATTGAAACAGACACTTGGCTGAAGTTTTTTCCCCAATAGATATAGAGTGAGCTGACACATAATTTCACACTACCAGCTGGTATATAATTTCATGTTGTCCATGTGCCCATTTTCTGGTACCATCCCAACCTCAAGCCATTTTCCCAAGGGCAGGATCAAAAGTGGTCACCAAATAAGCCAATTATCAGAGGCTCGTTGGAATTCTTCAATTGACCACCTGCAAGCTCCTTGTGGCATCAGGAGCATGGCAGTTTTCTGAAGGTGACTTCCTTCAGAAGAGAGTCTAGCATTCCAGACAGGCTTGGTAGCCCTCCCCACCTCTTTGGCTCCAGCTGTGACTACAGATTGCCCTTAGAGGAGACCCCCCTCCACATTGTTTGGCCAGCAACTGTGGCCATGAATTAATTCAAAAGTGTTAAAAGTTGCTGATAGGACACTTCAAGATATACGCACTCACAATGTCCAATGGCAGGCTGCATCTTCTATGCTGGAGGATCTCCTAATAACCCTTCGGCTTTGACAGCCCATCCACCTTCCTTAATTGAACAGTGAGCATGCTCTTTGGCCAATCGTTGACCAATCCAGCAAAAATCATTGCTGGGTGGCTGCTCTTAACATTGTGGGTTCCCAACTCAAAACCTCAAATCCTGCCCTTTGATATAGTAGCTATAGCAATTTTTTTTATGCCTGGAGTTAAAATAGGTGCTAGGGGGGTGCAGAAGGAGCCAATCTGTGCAAAACATGGCCTAGAAAAATTTGACTCTCAATGTAGAACTAATCTTAAAGTCATCATAAATAAGTTTGTGTAGAGCATGAACTTGGGCTAAGTATTCCTCACTACATTGGTGATAATCTGGCAAAGTCAAAGACTGCTTAATGAAATGAAACTGTAATGGGCTCCATAGTGTGGCTGATCCGGTCATCCTTACTTTCAAATGCCTCCATCCCCTAGCCTCTCTCCATCTCTGTAATCCTTTCTAGCCTTACAACCCTCTGAGATATCTGTGCATCTCTAATTGTGACCTCTGGAACATCCCCAATTTTAATTGTTTCACCACTGGTGGCCCTGCAATTCAGTTGTTGAGACTCTAAGCTCTGGAATTCCATCCCTAATATTTCTCCATCTCTCTACCTCATTTTCCTTCTTTGAGACACTCCTTAAAACCTCCTTTTTTGGTCATCTATCCTAATATCTCCTGATGTGGCTCAGTATCATATTTTGTTAAATAATGTCTCCGTGAAGCATCTTGGTACGGTTTATTACATGAAATACACTATACACATAAAGTTGTTGTTTCTAAATAACAGCCTATGTAGCCTCAATGAAAATTGATTCTATATTTATATTGAAGATTAGACAAGTAGATTGAATCACCAATGCCTATTTCATAAATTTCAACACAAGACCATTCAATACTGTCCTCTATATGCCCCTTGTATAAGGATGAAAATACTCCAGGGGCTTAAAACAAACAATGGAGGTAAAGCACCACTGCGGGCATTATAATTTATGTCTTTAAACGGATTCCTCATGCAGAATGCAGCAAACATTTTCCTAATAGTATTGTATACCTTCATGTAGAAGATTTACAAGGTGCTAAAAAATTACTGCAAAGAAACCTGCATTTGATAACCTGTCCATTTGTAACCCAAGCCAGTTGCTGCAATGCACTTGCTCTGACTATTTATGCAGAGGAATAGATCTGGCCTCTGACCAACAATTCAACTAAAACTCAGTTTCAGAAGACAAAAGAACTGAGCTTTCTCTAACAATAAGGAGGTTTATTGTGGATATATTGCTGTCACATCTGTAGAATTTAAGATTCAGAGCACAGGCAAAGAAATACAGGAAGGGACAAAGACTTTCTTGAAGAATCAGAAAATGCAGGATTAATTTCATCGGCTTTGAGTAATACTTAATTCATAGTTATAAAGCTAATATATTGGAATTGTGTCCAAGGGGTATCACATACACACTCAAACTATTATTTATTCCCTATAAAAATTCATAGCTCAATATTGTTCTATTTCAAAGAGCAGAATTTTCCGATTTTTTGGCAAACTGTCAACTAGGGCGGGAGAACTGCCGTGTTGCCTACTGGCTGTGCTGGCAGGTTTACCAGTCGTATTTTTAGCCATCTTTTTCTCAGCATTCACGCCACCTCCATGGCGAACGCAATCAGATTTGTCCATATAATTGGTGCTGGGGCCTCAACTATTTACCATATACATAGACGATCTGGAGGAGGGGACCGAGTGTAGGGTGACAAAGTTTGCGGATGACACAAAGATGAGTGGGAAAGCAAATTGCGTGGAGGACACAGAGAGTCTGTAGAGAGATTTGGATAGGCTAAGTGAGTGGGCAAGGATCTGGCAGATGGAGTATTATGTTGGTAAATGTGAGGTTATCCACTTTGGAAGGGATAATAGTAAAATGGACTATTATTTAAACGGTGAAAAATTACAACATGCAACTGTGCAGAGGGACCTGGGGGTCCTTGTGCATGAATCACAAAAATTCAGTTTGCAGGTGCAACAGGTAATCAAGAAGGCAAATGGAATGTTGGCCTTTATCGCGAGAGGGATGGAGTATAAAAGTAGGGAGGTCATGCTGCAACTGTACAGGGTACTGGCGAGGCCACACCTAGAGTACTGTGTACAATTTTGGTCCCCTTATTTAAGAAAGGATATATTAGCTTTGGAGGGGGTACAGAGAAGGTTCACCAGGTTGATTCCGGAGATGAGGGGGTTAGCTTATGAGGAGAGGTTGAGTAGACTGGGCCTGTACTCATTGGAGTTTAGAAGGTTGAGGGGAGATCTTATAGAGACATATAAGATAATGAAGGGGCTAGACAGGGTAGAAGCAGCGAGGTTATTTCCACTTACAATGGAAACAAGAACTAGGGGGCATAGCCTCAAAATACGGGGGAGTCAATTTAGAACAGAGTTGAGGAGGAACTTCTTCGCCCAGAGGATAGTGAATCTTTGGAATTCTCTGTCCAATGAAGCAGTAGAGACTACCTCGTTAAATGTGTTTAAGTCACAGATAGATAGATTTTTAATCATTAAGGGAATTAAGGGTTATGGGGAGCGGGCGGGTAAGTGGAACTGAACCCACTATCAGATTAGCCACGATCTTATTGAATGACGGAGCGGGCTTGAGGGGCTGGATGGCCTACTCCTGCTCCTATTTCTTATGTTCTTATGTTCATATTGCTGTCAGTTGAGTGCTTTGACACTGGGGAGCTCCACTTAGACCCCTCCGCAGCATTCCCCAGCGCTTGTTCCAAGTCCAAAGCAGAGAATGACTGCTGGGAAGGCCACCAAAATTTACAGAGGGACCCCTAACTAGAATGTTGTATGTGATGGAGGAGAGGCTCCACGACCTTCACCTTCAGGCGGGAGGAGACCCTCCTGCAAGATCACCAAACCTGGATGAAAGGCGGTGGCAACTCAGGTAAGTATCAGCTGCCTGCACAAGAGAATGGGTGTGCAGTGCAGTAACAGAATGAATTACCTCCTCTGGGGTAAGTCGCACTTCTCACCCACTCACGCAGCCATCGCAACCCCGCTGGAAGTTCTGCCAATTCAAGGGTAACCACCACTTGTGCTCCCACATACTTCCTCATCTCCCATGCAGCTCCTCTCTTCATCACATCGCTGCTCCCACCCACCAACCACATATGCCAGGCATCCTTACCATCTGACGTGGCATACGGCTTGCTTATACTCTCCCCATCTGTTCTATGGAAGGAGAGGCTGGCTCACAATAGGCGGGAGAGAGCACAGACAGGAAGGGTAATGCCCAATTTAAAAATCCTCTCAGTCTGAGGAGAGCCCACTTGCTGGCCGGGGATGAGGAGGACCCCTCCTGTACCAAAGTGGAGGTGGACGCAAAAAAAAGTGAGGACCCAAAACACAATTATCCATCTTGTCAAACTACATGAGTACTATATCTTTTATCTTTAAGGTCCTTCCATACACAAATGCCATCTTCCTTCTCTTGCAGGCAAGGCAGGAGAACTGCACAAACCTTCTACAAACAAGGCTAAAGAGGACAGCCCGTAGAGCAGCTCTGAAGCTTTCTTGAACTTGCACATGGAAATTGCATTGCAGCTTCCAACTGAACCTTTCAAAAGGACAGAGACGCACACCTTGGTCAATAATCTGGCAGGCAAGGGTGAGATCAATGATGTTACAGCTCAATATTAAAGATCACTTATTCCATCATTAAGTCACACAATGCACCCCTCGTCTCTTCACTAACCTTGATGCCTGACCTCTATGGCCGTCCCCGGTACACTCCCTGTTCCTTCATTAACCCCGGTGCCTAGCCTCTATGGCTGCCCATGTACACCCTTCCCCCCTTCACTTACCCTGGCGCCTGGCCTCTATGGCCGCCCATGGTACATCCCCCGGTCCCTTCACTAACCCCGGTGCCTGGCCTCTATGGTCGCCTGCTGTTCAACTCCCCCTCCCCTTCACCAATCTCATGCCTGGACTCTATGACCACCTGCAGTACACTCCCCTTCCCTTCACTAACCCAGTGCCGAGCTTCTGTGGCCGCCCACAGTATTCCTCCTCTCCTTTCACTAACCCCGGTGCCTGGCCACCATGGCCACCCACAGTACACACCCCACTTTCCCCACAGACCTGCAACCCCACCGGATCCATAACATCCACCTCCCCACATCAGGAGCCACATAGCTGGCTCCCCCTGTGCTGCTCGGTGCCTTCTCCTCCTTTAGAGTCCCTGGTAGCCCATGACAACCTGCACGCTCACCTTCAGAAGTGAGGTTGCCAGGTTCCCCTTTTTAAAAAGCTGTTGTAAAACTCGCCAACATAATATTACAGCGTCGGGAGCAGATTATCGAGCGTCAGCGGAAGTTACAGTGGGACTGTCTGCTAATGATATGATAATAAATTCAAAATGAGGTTTCTGACCTTTCTGGACGGGAACTGTATCATGTCAACATCAGGGAGTGGGGACAATCACTGCTTATGATGGGTAAACTTGCCATCATAAATCCTGTTTTTTGGCTGCTGCAAAATTTTGCATCCCAACACCATTTCTCTCTGAGGCAAAGGGTGGAACATAATCCGGGTCAAAGAAATAACACCACTCACATTGAGATGAGCTCCGCCAAAAATAAAAAATTGAAAGCAACAATATATATGAGTCAATTAAAAAACGTATACCTTACTATCAATACTGTCATTTTGTAAACCAATGCAGAACTGTTGATTTTATAAAACACGAGGATGAAAATCGTATAACTTTAATTGTGTATTTGTAAACTGTCCAAGGAAATAGATGATTGTCTCTAAACTAAAGTTTGCTGTGGTTGTAATGTTGATCAGATTGTATAGGAGGCAAAGGATTTTGAATTGGAAAAAATATCAGGTGGTTATGCATTATGGTCTTAGCAATAATTTTCATTTATCTTCAAGTGACAAATGCTGGTATTTTTAATTGGTTATTGATGAATATCAGCTCAGACACAGTGTTTCCATTGTGCATCAAGCAAGGAAAGCAGGTCAGTCAAATGAATCTCTGGATTCATCTGAGCAACATTTGGCCAAAACACTAAGCATAGTGACCCACATACGAACGAATCAATAACAATTTCTTGCAAAAGAATTGCAATTTCAAAATGTATGATCATGTAATCAATATGAGAGCTGTGAAACAGGTCACCAATCAATTTTTAAAAATGACATTTGTGACCCATGAATTTAGAATCTCATGTTGATATACTTCTACTGAAAACATGTGTCTTGAATTACTTGCCTTTCATTTCAGAGCCATCAAGATGGGATGCTGCTCAAATTCTTATTTCTAATTTTAGACATACAAGCCTTAAAATTGCTGCTAATAATAAGCTTAACATCAGTGATAATGGAGTGTTACTATATTGCAACTGAGTGACTGCCAGTTAGCACTCAAGTGTTGCCTGTTTTAAGAATGCTCCAGTATTGCCAGTAAGATTTTGAACGCCACAGCATTACAGACATGTGTTACACGAAGTCAGTTTATTACTGCCAGCAAAATACCTAAACAATAAGATAGTTGAGGCACTGTTCCGATTGAGTGGCTGTGGCTCCATGGAGCATAAACACTTTGTCCTCCCACTATTGCCAATCTGCTAGTACTCCTGCTGATGCCTATCAGCTCACGCAGAGATGGTGCAGACCAAGAACTACTCGAAGGTTTGCTGCAAGGTCACCTCAATCTCCCCACTGAAAATAGGCAGCTTTTCTACCAGCCATGCTGTAGCCATTGGAGCATCACTGTATAGGAGCGCATGGATAAATAAAAACATATGGAAGACAGGCACTAGGGAAAAGCACAAAGGTGATTAGTTGATTTTGTGTGGAATATTGGATAATTTGATTGATAAAGTTAGTTTGGAACTTCTGTTTTATGGTAGCTTTTATTTCAGTATCACAGGCAACAGAATGCTGTGATGATTAGGAAAAGAAGGAAGCTAAGTTGTGAAACTGTTGGTGAATGGGGATTTGAGGTTATGTTCACTGATACTCCAGTCAGATAAGCCATTCATGGACAGCCAGCTGGAGAGGAATTTTGTTGGTTCTGTTCCCACTGACACTTGCCCCCCCCCCACTTTTCACCTCCTTATCCTCTTCTTTCTCCTCAGCAGCTTGACATATACCTGATTGCAAGGGCTGTGTCCTTATAACGGCAAGGTCTGCTGCACATTTTGCAGTGCCATGACGAATTGTAAACACATTCGTGTGAGCAATGCAGAGTTCCCTCTGAACAGTCCGGGCAGTAGACACACTGCTTAAGGCAATTCTGTTATTTGCTCAATGCCATTTTGTGTGGAAGTATGGCTTTTGTTACTTGCATGCTGCTCATGTGTGTGTGGGTTGTGCTCTGGATTCAGGAGCCATGCAGTCAATGGATGGTCCCTGTGTCACTTCCCCTGTCATGCTGCAAGCCAAGTGGAATAGAAAATACTGCACCATTGACTGGGAGCAAGTGATCGAAGCAGAACCCTTGAAGGCAGAACTAAGGCCCTCAACAGATGCCACAGCACTCACTGCAGACTTTAGAAACTTTAAATAACAATACAGACTACCAAACACTTCTACTCACTGCCAGTAAAAATCAATCAACTCATGAAAGAATTTGATGATCCTTTTAAATAGCACTGCTCCCTGCTGATGTATGTACGTTCACTTGTGTGAGTTTAAGAGAGGTCATTAACTAGAGCATTCAGCGCGAAAATGGCAACACTGGTATCACATCAGCGCTACACAGTGAATGACATTTAGGTACTGAAATTACATCCATGATACTGAAAATAAAGGTGATATGCAAAAACTTAAAAAGGTCTTTCTTTACTTTGAATGAAAGCATCAGGAAATGTTTCAAAGAATCACTAAAGGGAAGGTATGATGTTACTACTTCGACCAGCGCAATCAATATGGCAAGACTGCTGAAGCACCTTAGATTAATGACCATTTATTGTTACTAAATCCGGATCTTCACATTAATGTCCCAATCACTGCCACTGATTGGGTCAGAATTTTCTTCTCACTATAATGTATAAATGTTATTTAATAACCTTGGAAAAGGTGAATTTACACAAAGATTCATAGAATTCCCAAAAGTGCAGAAGGAGGTCATTTGGCCCATCGAGTCTGCACCGACAACAATCCCACCTTGACCCTATCCCCATAACCCCACGTATTTACTCTTCTAATCTCCCTGACTCTAATACAACACATAAACAGACATATATATACATACACACACGAACAGTACATTAGTGATCTTAAAATACAAATTGATTTGAAAGAAAAAGAATGAATAAGTACCTTTCTCTGAGAGATAACCGATTTAACACTGGGCTTTGTTTATGGAAAGATGAGGTTGTTGAATAGCTCATTGGAGTTGTGGCAGGAAAGAGTTGTCTGCCAGCTGGTCCTGACATAATAGGCTCATCAGTGCCTTCAAAAGAATAATCTAGCAGATCTTTCTCATGAGGTTTCTTGATGGCCTAGAAGATAATAAAACAGCTGTAATTATCACCAGAAATACACAATTGAAGCTTTGTCCTTGGCAAATACCAGACTTTTGAAATTCAACTGTATCTAGCTGTATCTTGATGCTCTGAAATTCAATTCGGTCCATGCTTTTAACCTGCAGAAACTGCAGTAAAACAGCAGCTTTGTTTATTAACAAATTATTTATGGTTTGATTTGTGTTAAGAAGTTATCAATTGTATGTTTGCATTTATAATTATTGAGCGGCAAGGTTGCACAGTTGTTGGCATTGCTGCCTCACAGCACTAAGGGCCCGGGTTCAATTCCGGCCTCGGGTCACTGTCTGTGTGGAGTTTGCGCATTCTCCCCGTGTCTGGGTGTTTTAGTGGACAACAATGTCCAAATAGTGGCAAGGTGAAATCTGGTCCAGTAATTTCTGATCATCCCATATTATGCTCCTGACGTAAATCACAGATTTTCCAATCTACCATTAGCAGCGTCATGGGAAATGTGCTGATATATAAATAAAAGTCTTGCACCTGATGTGCATTTCCTTCAGTCCAATTCAGGCATTATGCATGCACATATATGCAAATTTAAATGTCACACTTTCAACCTGATTATCTTAAATTCCATTTTCATGAACAAATGGAAAAACTACCAAAAAAGAACTACTAAGAAAATAGGAAACAACAAATCAAGAATATGCAGTTAGAAAAAAATGACCCATTTAAAAAAAACAGTAAATATCATTACAAATGTTTTTTTTTCCAACCACCCTGCCCCCACTCCCATCTTGTTTTATCTACTGCAACTGAGAAAATACTGCAAGAAATAGTTTCAATATAATAAATGCATTAAAATTTAAAAACAAATAATTCATGACAAATCATTTTTAGTTTTCATTCAGAGGCAAGTGCTCCTCTGAGAAACTTGAGACTGGAGTTCATGCCTTTCCCAGGCCCATTATTGTCAGATGAAATGACAGATCCTAACACTCACTTACACCTCAATGAGTAAGGTGTTTTAATGTTTGATAGTATCATGGCTATTTACAGATTGTCAGGACTCGCTGTATCTAAGCCCCATCCATCACTTGCATTCCTGTGCATAATGGAAAGCCAACTGAAGACAAAGAAATCTCCAAGCAATCCATTTTTAATAGCAGTGAATGTAACTAGGATTTGGTTTTAAGAGAAAAAATGGAAATTGAAGTAAAATATGAAGCTTTCCATTTTTTCTGCGTTAATTCTGTTTGAAAGACAATGTAGATTATTCTATTAAAGAACTTGTGTATTTAGAAAATGTAGCAGGCTACATGTGTGACATACCAACATTAGCAAAAAAGGATTTGTAGTTGTTTGGTAGTACAGAACATAAGCATTGCTGAAAATAAACACATGCTATCAAAGTTTTATGTCTTGCACTTATCAAGACAGCTCGCAAGAAATATCAACAGTAAATTTATACTGCATAAGAAGGAATTACTGATTAGCAAGTGGACTCTGATTGGTAAAGGGGTTGCCATGGAGAATTTATCAGGGAACAGTTAACTGCCAAGTTTTTGTTCAAATTCAAACCAGGGAGGTCGACTTTGATAGGTCAAGGCATTGCGATGGGGAATGAACCAGGGAATGGCTGTCCCGCAATTTTTTGTTTTGTTGAAAATGGTGCAATGCATGGACAAGTTCCTTCTGTCTGCAAAGGATAGGGCCCTCTGTGTGAAAAGAATGTGGCTTCTAGGATGTATGTGAGCCACACTGCGAACTCGACTGATAATCTTATCTTGGTTTTCATGCAATTCACAGCACAATCAGGATTGTTTAGTAAATATTAGGTATGGTCTGTACTGTACCTGTTGCAAATAGCTGAAGGGACATGCTGTTTGATATGATCCACCAGACATTGGGTTGTATGGCTAACATACCTGGCATCATTCCCTGGTGAGGACATGAATCTGCAAACAAGTGATGGCAAAGGCCAATACCTGCCCTCCTCTTTGGTGCTGAAGTAGTGCTGCATGAGATGTTGGCAAGGAGAGGTGTCCTGTGTACAAGCCCACATTGCCATCCCACAGGTCAGAACTGTAGCATGATGTCATCAGGTCTCAGGCCACAGCTGACTGTTAACATCCTTGGAGCTATGTTGCATGACACCAAGTCCCATTCCTCAAATCTTGCTGACCTACATTAGCTTCCAGTCAAGCAATGTCTTGACTATAACATTTTCATCCTTGTTTTCAAATTTCTCCATGACCCCACCCCCAACCTTCTCCAGCCGCACATCCCTCCAAGATATCTGTGCACATCTAATTCTGGCCTCTTGAGCATCCCCTTCCCTCCATCCACTTCTTTACCTCACGTTCCTCCTTTAAGATATACCTTAGAAACTGTCCTTTGATCAATCTTAGGTTCATCTGGCCTAATATCTCTTTATGTTGCTCGGTGGCCACATTTGATTTCATACTGCTCCAATTAAGTATATTTAAATGTTTTATTGCATTAAAGGCATTATTCAAGTTCAGGTGTTCAGGCTTCCGGTGTTCTTACAGCAACTGGCATAGCCTGTCATCTGTCTCTCTACTAATTCAGGCATTAGAAAGCAGATTACTATATAATTTCCAGCAAAGTTTGTTAGGGCCTGCAGACACGTTTGGTGACCTGTTGTTTACAGAATTTGCTGGAGCTACATGCATCTGCAGTGTATAAGTCAAGTGGCATAGGATTCAAACAAAAGCTGAGTGTGTTGATGTCTCTTCAATGACTGATCCTTATGACAATATTAGTTGAATGACAGCAATCTCAATAGGACAGCCCTTAAACAGCAATAAGCCATGAGAAGTGGTGCACTATATTCTGTTTTTGGCAGGAAAGCAGCAAATCAGATGATGTACAGAATATTCACACTCAGTTGGAGAAAGGGAAACAATGAAATGAAGGGACCTTTTGTACTATTTTGGTTTTCTTGCCCTTTAAATCAATATAATATAAATTCTGCAACCAATTAGGTTCACAATTTTCAAGATAAACTTGATATAACATTTAAAGCAAAATACATTTAATGAAGTCCTGCTGGGTCCATAGCTGCCACGGAGCGACGGATCTGAAAAGAATAAAACACACAAGGCACAATGACTGATCCATCACATTGAAAACAAAATAGATCTTCCCATCATCATCTGTTAATTAAATGTCTGGCAAAATGTTTATTTCTGGTGTTAAAATACCAGTAAAATTGCAAATTGCAAAATAATAAAAACGATACAAAGCACTTAAAGGCTGATCCCCTTGTTGGCTGCAGCCAGAAAATTCAGTGTCCATTCTTCCTAACTGATTTGTCGGATGCCCAATTTTCCCTTGGGCAAATTAATATAAAAATAAGAAAGCCAATTTGATAAAATACGTAACTTCTAACTTGTCATATTTAATATATTTTATAATTTATCATATAATTGCAATTAGTGTTTAATTACTCAGTCCTAGGGGTATAAAATTAAAATTAAATAAAGAGGCATCAAAACTAAAGGGTTCCTAATTTTTCATTATATTAAAATTTGACACAGATAGATAATAAAAGTTAAGTAAAACATTTTAGTTCAGCAACCTATACAATAGACTGTGGCAGCATAAGGGAAGGAACTGACTGGTGAGTTTTTATTTAAATCTTAAGTTTAATAGTTTAATTAATAGAGATATGCAGAGCACCTCAGTCCCATGGCATGTGGCATGTTTCCTTGTGGAAACTCCAGGATGTTGCTTGTGCCCTGGACAAGTACAGGTACACAAAGTGTTGCCAGCACAAGAAACAATGCTTCTCACTGTATAGAACATGTGAAAATAATAAATCAAATCAAAAAGCTGGATCACCTCAAGTTCTAAGGTTTGGAGCTTGAGCAGCACACTGTGCATCTGTGAGGCTCCAAACTATGTAGATAACACATGGGTGTGGTCACCCCAAAGCTTAAGGGCGTGCAAGTAGAGATGGAATGGGTGACCAACAGACAGACAAGGGAGACCAACAGATAGTGCAAGAATCCCCTGAGTGCACCTGGCTCTCCAACCAGTATTCAGTTCTGAATTCTGGTGAGAATGATAGTTCTGTGTTTTGCAGCCAGAGGCATGGTTGGCTCAGCTGTACGGGGATGGGGAGGAGGAAGATTGGGAAAGCAATACACAGAGCAGTCTTTTGTTTGGGGAACAGAAAGGCATTTCTATAGCTGCAGACCATAATTCAGGGTGCCAGCTTCCCTCCCTGTTGGCAGGGGCACTGATGCTTCTGAGCGGCTGCAGTGCACTCTGATTGGGGGCGGGGGGGGGGGGGTGGAGAAGGCAAACAACAAGAAAATGTGGTCCATATCGGTACCAATGACAAAGGTAGAAAGAAGAATGAGGTCTTGCAGGCAGACTTTAGGGAGCTAGGAAGGAGACCAGCAAACAGAACCTCAAAAAAGTATTGTTTGAATTAGTCCAGGTGCCACATGCTAATGAGTATAGAAATAGAAGGATAAACAAATGAAAGCATGCAAGAGGAAGGACTGGGGGGTGGGGGGAGGCCTGATGGGTTGTAATGCAGCAGGGCCAGTACTGATGTCCTCGTGGAATGGTTTGCTAGCACTGTTAGGGAAAAGTTTAAACTAATTTGACAGGTGGATGGCCAGAATGCAGCAATAGGGAAGAAAAACAAGGTGCACAAAGGACTGGGAAAGCTAGATAGCATTCAGGGAAAGATTGTTGTCAAGTATTGTATGGGTCAGACTAAGATGTAGTGCAATTAGGTTTACAGTGCATGTATGTAAACACACAATGTAAATTTACTACAGGCAGTAGTAAATATGGTTGGTGGGATGAGCTGCAGGTGCAGAGGAATATGATGTCATTGGGATAATGAATCCTGGCTCAAAAAAGGACAGGACTGAGTACTAAATATCCTTGGTTACACAATTGCAGGAAATATAGGGAAGAAAAGGAAGCAGGATTAGTGAAAGTATTGTGTAAGGAGCATATTACAATGCTTGACAGCGAGAATGGCCGAGAAAGAGGGGCCAAGGACTGAATCTATTTGGTTAGAGCTAAGAAACAATAAAAGTACCACTACGCTACTAATTGCTTACTACAGGCCACAACTAGTCGGAAAGATATAGGGGGATAAATTTACAGAGAAATTACAGAAAGGTACTATGTAGGAGTGATAATGGTGGGCTTTAGTTATCCTAATATAGACTGAGATAGGGATAGTGTAAAGGGCAAAGAGGAGTTTCTGAAATTCAGGAGAATTTTCTTGATTAGTATGTTTCTGGTTAACAAGGACAGAGGCCTGGTTCTGGAAAATTGAGATGAGTCAAATGGATCCAGTTTCAAGGAAAACATTTAGGGAATAATTATTATAGTTTCATAAGATTTAAGATGGACCGTAGTACAGTGGTTAGCACTGCTGCCTCACTGCACCAGAAACCGGGTTCGAATCCGGTTTTGGGTGACTGTGGAGTTTGCACATTCTCCCCATGTCTGCCTGGGTTTCCTCCGTGTGCTACGGTTTCCTCTCACAGTCCAAAGATGTGCAGGTTAGGTGGATTGGCCATTCTAAATTGCCCCTTACTATTCAAAGATGTGTAGGTTAGATATGTTAGCCATGGTAAATGCACGGGGTTACAGGGAAAGGACCTGGGTGGGATGCTCTTTTGGAGAGTTGGTGCAGACTCGATGGGCCGGATGGCCTCTTTCTGCACTGTAGGGATTCTAAGTTACCCATGAAAAGCAGCAAGGAGCAACTTAAAATTTAAAAAATATTTAACTGGGTGAGGGCCAATTTTAGTGGTGTGAGAACAGATCTCTCCTTGATAAATTGGAATCATAGGTTGGAATTTTATGGCCCCTGGATGGGTGGGTGGGGCTATAAAATTGGATGCCATGTGGCAGTGCCATGTCTGCCGCATACCAGCCTCTGTTGTTATTTTATCCACGACGAGGAAGATGTGGGCACTTTGCTTGCCTGTGGGCTAATTCAGGTCAAAGGGACAACAATAACTATGTGTGATTGTAATTTACATATAAACTGGAAAAATCAAACTGGCAGTAGTAGCCTAGATGAGGAATTCATAGCAAGTTCTTTTCATAGAGCAGCACGTTCTGGAACAAGAGAACAGATTATATTAGACTTGATATTGTGTAATGTGACAGGATTAATTAATGACCACAGAGTGAAGGCACCCCTGGGTATTAATGACCACAATATGATTGAATTTTACATCCAGTTTGAGTAGGTTTAAGACTAGTATTTTAAACATAAGTAAGAACAACTATGTGGTCACAAAAGCTGCACGAGCTGAAGTGAACTGCGATACTAGGCTAGAGGATAGATCAATAGAGAAACAGTAGCAGACATTTAAGGGGATATTTCTGAATATTCAGAATAAGTATATATCTACTATAAAGAAAAATTCTAAAGGGAGGACCCAACATCCGTGATTAACTAAAGAAGTTAGGGAAGCATAAAACTTAAGGAAAAAGCATAAAACTGTGCAAGGATGTGGCAGGTCAGATGACTGCTTAGTATATAAAAAACAGCAGTGAATGACTAAAAGATTAATCTGGGGAGGAAATTTGAGGAAACTAGTTTGACATATAAAAATGGATAGTAAGAGTTTGTATACATATTTAAGAAGGAAAAAGAGTAAGTAGGTTGAATGTTGGTCCTCTAGAGAGTGATTGCGAGGATTTAATAGGCAATAAGGAAATGGCAGATGAAATTAATAATAACTTTGCTTTTGTCCTCACTACAGATACAAAAAAAGTAATAGATGTAAATCAGGAGGTGGAAGGGGAGAGGAACTTGGTGAAAATACAATCGCTCGGGAAGAGGGACTGGGCAAATTGATGGAGCTGCGAGTTGCCCAGTCTCTGGGTCCTGATGGATTTCATCCTAGGGTCTTAAAAGAGGTGGCTAATGAGGCAGTAGATGTGTTGGTGTTGATTTTCCAAAATTCGCTATATTCTGGAAAGGTGTTAACAGACTAGAAAGTAGCAAATATAACACCCCTATTCAAGAAGGGAGGGAGGCAGAAAACAGGAAACTATAGGTCTGTTGGCCGGATGTCAGTCGTGGGGAGGCGGGGGGGGTTAGAATTGATCATTAGAGAGATTATAGCTGGGCACTTAGAAAAACTCAAGGTGATCGGGAAGAGTCAGTATCGTTTTGACAGAATTTATGAGGTGTCTAGACAATGTATATGGTGAGAAACTGTTCCCATTTGTGGGAGGTTGAGAACCAGAGAACACCCGATTTAAGGTGATTGGCAAAAAAACCAAAAGCAACATGAGAAAATACTTTTATTTACGTGGTTGGGATCTGGAATTGCCTGATAGTGTGATGGAGGCAGATTCAATCGTGGCTTTGAAATGGAAATTGCATAAGCACCTGAAGATAACTCATTTGCATGGTTATGACAAAGAGTAGGGAAGTAAGACTGGCTGAATTAATGTTGCAGAGAGCAGACACAGATACAATTGGCAGAATGTTGGAATGTAACCATTCTATGATTCTATGGGTGACGAATATCAAAAATTAGGCCATTCAAGCCACTTGCAGAGTCTGAGATCAATCTCTGAGAATGATCATTAACTGACAGATGTGACAGTTGAGTTTTCAATTTCCTTTTGAGGGAATATTACAGAGGGATTTATCTCCATTGCAGGAACTAATGGATAACAGGTTGCTATACTGGAATCTGCAGCAGAACACCAGGGAAGAATCAGCCAGGAACCAATTGATGCCTCCACCTCTACAGAAACCCAGACTGGAGTTATGAAGGCATTTGCGAACAGAAAGGAGTGCAGCACATATACTGGCTTCTAGACCACAGTCACTATACTGACTTGTGGCTTCCAGGAGCTGATAAGCACCCCGATAAACAGTGGGCTTTCAGAGGACAGTAGAATGGCAACAGCTTTAGTTCTCCTGCATGATACTGCTGCCTCTCAGAATCGCTACATGTGCTTGGCTACCAGCCTTCCTTACCATAGGACCACACCAGAGGAATGTGGGAGGTAAGGTTCAGAAATGGTAGTGGCTGCATGCCAAGAAGAAGCTGCCATGACATATGGGCCATGAGCCTTTCATAATGCATAAGAAACCAACCACCTCTTGCATTCCTGGCCTTTAGGTACAAAACAAAGACATGTGTGTGCACACAAGGGAAGAATGCTATTAAGAAACTGCGGATTGTTTGTGTCCACTTTGGTAATCACAGCAATAAAAACATCTGAATTTGCTGCACACCGGAACTTCAATAATGACAGGTTAACAGTGTGCACCATGGTTAATATGTAGAAGCTCCAGGAAATAGTAAAATAAAGCACCTGAAGCAAAAGGGAAAGGGGAGAGGAGTGGGGCTAAGCTGAGTTACTCTTCCAAAAAGGTAGCACAAACATGATGGAATGAATGGTTTCTTTCTGTGCTGTAATCATTCTATGATTCGATTATTCTATGCTCAAGAATATTTAAACATAAATAAATGATAAAATAAATGATAAAATAATGCAATTTTAACATAAATATTTCATAGTAGAAGATAAAACATTACAATACAGAAAGTACAAGACAGTTGGCCCTACCATTATAAATCGGTGAATCCAGAGGCCAGCTCTTGTGAGAACATGGTTTGGAAGAAGGGGAAGATGAGGCAACGAACACATCATTAGTTGGCAGCAAATTACGATTAACCTGAAAAATACAAAAAACATTACTTACATAAAAAATAAAGTGACTTTTTACATTTATTCATGTACATTTTATTAAAAGTAAACTGAAGATATCACATCTAATCATTCCATCTTGTCATGCCCTCAGGACATCTCAAACTGCAACATAACCAATGAAGTACATCTGAAGTGCAGTCATAGTTTTTATGCAGGAAACCACAGCAGAAGAACCCACAAACTACAAACAAGCTGATTGATTAATTGATCAGCATTGCCTGAAGGTAGATTATTAACCCGAGCACAGTGAAATTTGTTTTAAACAGCACCATGAGATTTTTTAAATCAAACTAAACAGGCAGATAGGCACTTGGTGTCACATTTGTTCTGAAATAGAACAGGCATAAAATTCATATCTGCAGCGCCACAGGACATGGCCCTGCAAAGATCTAGGACCGTTTTGCTGAACATGTTGTGCCACCCAATTCTTTTAGTGGGACCTCTACAAATGACTTCTGTGCAGGCATCCCCAACATGCGCAGGGAGCTTGTGAAGCAGTAATATCGTGGAGTCACACTGACCACCCAGCTGATGCAGCACCAGCATACTCAATTTGGACTCGACTGGTCGTGGCAACAAGTGCATACATGCAAACATCACTCTGCAAACAAGTCCTGAGAGATGTAAGTTGTGCCTTTACTAGCATTCTTTAAAGTGAAGGCGCCCAAATTGAAAGTAAGGAACTTCTGAAATTGCAAAGCATCTGAAAACACTCTAAATTGTTTTTCCAGAGGCTGTGGTGATTTTTTTGGATTTGTCAGTGTTGCTGCTTCCAGTCAGGGAAGACAGCTGAGTTGGTGAGCAGTTCACACAAAGCTGCAAAAGCTGCCTCAGAGTCTGCAGCACAAAAGGGAAATGCGGCAAAGGTTGCGGAGAGGGGAAGCTCTGCGCCATGCCCACTGCCAACTTGTAGTCAGAATCCTCCACGCTTGACAGTATGGTTGTCTAGTATGCCAGCCTATGCACCCAGTAGCTTTGTGTGCATACCCATCAGTGCTCTTCTATATGCTGCCTCACTAAGGTCCTCATCTGAATTTTCTGCAGCAGAACTTGTCTGTGACCTTGTTGTCCAGGGAGCTAACAAATTACCCATCCTTTACTGCTACCCTAGCTGAAGTCCACCTGTGCCCACATAGGTCTGATCGTGATGATGACTGTTGGTGGGGGTGGGGAAAGAAAGATGATGCCAGTGAAGACTGTTGGTGGTGGAGGGAGGAAGAGGGAGGAAGGGTGTTGCCAGCATTGATCACGAGGGGATTCTGGCATTGATTGCGGGCGAAATGCCAGCTTTGATCGCAGCAGGGTGGGGGAGGGAGAATAGATGCCGGCTTTAATCCCGGGGGTAGAGGGCTGATGCTGAGACATCCATGGTGGGGTGCAGGAGGGAGGTTATATTTTTCGTCTGATTGGGACGCCATTTTTAAAGCCCTTTAAAATGCCACCCCGATCTCAGTGCAGCCGTCTTTACCGGCGTGTTTAGGCCCTGTCCCTCAAAATAATGGCATGAAACACGCCTCCTTTTTTTGACAAAGTGCCATAAAATCTGGTGAGAAAACCTGTCTGTTTCTCTGGAGAGAACACAGTAAGAAGTCTCACAACACCAGGTTAAAGTCCAACAGGTTTATTTTGTAGCAAATACCATAAGCTTTCGGAGCGCTGCTCCTTCGTTAGATGGAGTTAAAATGTGCTCTCAAACAGTGCACAGAGACACAAAATCAAGTTACAGAATACTGATTAGAATGCAAATCCCTACAGCCAGCCAGGTCTTAAAGGTACAGACAATAGCCTGTATCTCAGTATTCTCCTCGACAACATTGTCTTTTTCCTGCGTGAATAGTGACAAAAAATATTCATTTAGCGCCAAGACCTGGCTGGCTGTAGGGTTTCGCATTCTAATCAGTATTCTGTAACTTGATTTTGTGTCTCTGTGCACTGTTTGAGAGCACATTTCCACTCCATCTGACGAAGGAGCAGCGCTCCGAAAGCTAATGGTATTTGCTACCAAATAAACCTTTTGGACTTTAACCTGGTGTTGTGAGACTTCTTACTGTGTTCAACCCAGTCCAACGCCGGCACCTCCACATCATCTCTGGAGAGAAACATGCCAGCTTTCATTAACACCCTGACACTTTGCCGTTTTTTGATAAGATTCTGATAAGTTTGGGACTTGAACTTTGCAAATATTGACTGGAAAAGGGACTTTAACTTTGCAAATATTTGCAAATATTGACTGGAAAAGCAAAGGAAGCTCCTTGTGGCCTGGGAAAAGCAGGCGTGCTTCCTTTCAGCCCCTAACATTAGACAACCCCTTATGCAAAACCCACCTTGCCCTACTCCTCACCCGAGATAGAGATCAGACACCCACCAGGATTCGACCCCATCCCCTGGCCCCGGGATTGGTGACTAGATCAGCTAGTCCTACAACCTCATTAATTGTGAAATTTCCACCAGGAAACCTGCCAGGACAACAAAAAGGCACACATGGTGGAGTTAAAACTCTTAGCGGGTTGGTAAATAAAGCTTCATCCCACCTCCCAACATAGTTTTAATATTTCAGTTCAATCAGGTCAAAGACCTTTAACCAGAATTTCCATTCGCTTAAATGAGCATTTTCTCTGGACACGTACATGTCTAATGACAAATGGAGGTTTGTTATCTGTTTCCTTTTTAAATTGATAAGGTCCAAGGTTCAGGTGTGCGAGTCTCTGATTGGCATCTTCTGAGAGTGCTGCCATCCGTCTTTTGGTATATGGTGAGAGAGACCGTGTTTGGGATGCTATTGTGGGCCGCTTGTAGCTGTTATCTTTGCTGCTCTCTCTGGGGCAAGTTTTTCTCTTTGATGATCTTGTCATGGAATTCCTGAGTGGAGAAGATTGTAGTTCCAAATTCATGTTATCCTCCTAAACAAAAAAGTTATATAAACATTTTTTCCCAATTACATTAATAAATCAATCAAGAACTTCACAAGCCACTGTGGAGTAAAACACAATCTTTAGAATCATCTTTGAAAAGAGAGGAATACTTTAGAACACACCCATTTTAGATATTCACATAAAAGTCGAATTATATTGCAGAAGCGAGAAAAATGAGATTTTAGACTGCAGTGATTTTCTTCCGCCAGGCTAAGCAAAACACTAAAAATTGTTAATTGCCTGTGAAAAGAATCACTGAATAATTTCATTAGAACATTACATTGGTGGAAAAATAAAATAACTTGCGTATTTCAATTTTTGGAAACTTGATGGAAGTCCATTTTTACAAAAATAAAACCACATTCAATGGGATATATTACAAATTGGCTATTGCACAATGCTTGTGGACTTCATCATTTTCTTGAACTTTCCCCCTTAATGACTTGCAAACAGAACATGGCAAAACAAGATGAAAATGTAAATGTTCCAGATTTCCTATATGTTACTACAGGTATTTGATAGACTATGGGGTATTTGGACTCACACAAAATCAGAATTTGCGGAATTCATTGAAATTTTAATAATCATCACCCCTCAGTAAAACTTAAAGCCACAACATCAAAGGAAAGCGTTAATATCCTAGGTACCGCAGTGTTTAAATTGACACAAGAAAACAACAGGCATAAGGCAACACAGGGTTTCCCAAACTTGTCCAACCATGAAACTCTTTTAACCTCCCAAGAGTACTGAAGGAACCCAAGAAACATTCTTATTACATGGAAGAATTAAACCACAAGTTACGATTATTGCGCAGTAGATACAAACATACAAAAATAAACTTTAAAATATATTTCTGTGTCTTATATGTATACATTTATTGTGATAAAAAAATTCTGTATTCAACAAATTTTTACCTTTTTGTCATTTTTAATGGGTACACCCACACACATACCCCCTCACCTTCACCCACCCTCACCCACCCACATGCACACCCAAAGTCCCACACTTTCACCCACACACTCAGGCACATCCTCACACACACCCTCCTCTTTACCCTGCTAATCCCCCTAATCTACACATTTTGGGACACTAAGAAACAATTTAGCATGCCCAGTCATCTAACATGCATATCTTTGGACCCTGGGAGAAAACTGGAGCACCCAGAGGAAACCCACGCAAGCACAGGGAGAACATGCAAATTCCACGCAGAGAGTCACCCAAGGCTGGAATTGAACCCAGGTCCCTGGCGCTGTGAGGCAGCAGTGCTAACCACTGTGCCACCATCGCGCCCTCAAGAGGTTCTACACTATCCAGGACAAAGCAGCATGCTTGATTGGCACTTCATCCACCACCTTCAACATCCACTCCCTCTACCACCAACACACAATGGCAGCTGTATGTACCAACTACAAGATGCATTATGGCAACTCACCAAGCCTCCTTCAACAGCACCTTCTAAATGCGTGAGCCCTACCACCTTGGAGGACAAAGGCAGCAGATGCATTGGAATACCACCACCTACAAGGAAATCTTTGTCTCTTCATTGGACACAGGTGAGGTCCCTGAGGATTGGAGGATAGCGAATGTGGTACCGTTATTTAAGAAGGGTAGCAGGGATAACCCGGGTAATTATAGGCCAGTGAACTTGACGTCTGTGGTGGGGAAGTTGTTGGAGAGGATTCTTAGAGACAGGATGTATGCGCATTTAGAACGGAACAAACTCATTAGTGACAGACAGCATGGTTTTATAAGAGGGAGGTCGTGCCTTACAAATTTGGTGGAGTTTTTTGAGGAAGTGACAAAAACAGTTGACGAAGGAAGGGCCGTGGATGTCGATGTGGATTTCAGTAAGGCATTTGACAAAGTCCCACATGGCAGGTTGGTGAAGAAGGTTAAGGCTCATGGGATACAAGGAGAGGTGGCTAGATGGGTAGAAAACTGGCTTGGCCACAGGAGACAGAGGGTAGCAGTCGAAGGGTCTTTTTCCAGCTGGAGGTCTGTGACCAGTGGTGTTCCGCAGGGCTCTGTACTGGGACCTCTGCTATTTGCGAAATATATAAATGATTTGGAAGAAGGTGTAACAGGTGTTATCAGCAAGTTTGCGGATGACACGAAGATGGCTGGACTTGCGGATAGTGATGAAAATTGTCGGACATTACAGCAGGATATAGATAGGCTGGAAAATTGGGCGGACAGGTGGCAGATGGAATTTAATCCAGATAAATGCGAAGTGATGCATTTTGGAAGAACTAATGTAGGGGGGAGTTATACGATAAATGGCAGAGCCATCAAGAGTATAGAAATACAGAGGGACCGAGGTGTGCAAGTCCACAAATCCTTGAAGGTGGCAGCACAGGTGGAGAAGGTGGTGAAGAAGACATATGGTATGCTTGCCTTTATAGAACGGGGTATAGAGTATAAAAGCTGGAGTCTGATGTTGCAGCTGCATAGAACGCTGGTTAGGCCACATTTGGAGTACTGCGTCCAGTTCTGGTCGCCGCACTACCAGAAGGACGTGGAGGCTTTAGAGAGAGTGCAGAGAAGGTTTAGAACAAACCAAGAACAAAGAACAGTACAGCACAGGAAACAGGCCCTTCGGCCCTCCAAGCCTGTGCCGCTCCTTGGTCCAACTAGACCAATCGTTTGTATTCCTCCATTCCCACGCTGCTCATGTGACTATCCAGGTAAGTCTTAAACGATGTCAGCGTGTCTGCCTCCACCACCCTACTTGGCAGCGCATTCCAGGCCCCCACCACCCTCTGTGTAAAAAACATCCCTCTAATATCTGAGTTCTACTTCGCCCCCCTCACCTTGAGCCTGAGACCCTTCGTGATCGTCACTTCTGATCTGGGAAAAAGCTTCCCACCGTTCACCCTATCTATACCCTTCATAATCTTGTACACCTCTATTAAATCTCCCCTCATTCTCCATCTTTCCAGGGAGAACAAGCCCAGTTTACTCAATCTCTCCTCATAGCTAAGACCCTCCATACCAGGCAACATCCTGGTAAACCTTCTTGCACTCTCTCTAACGCCTCCACGTCCTTCTGGTAGTGTGGTGACCAGAACTGGACGCAGTACTCCAAATGTGGCCTAATCAGCGTTCTATACAGCTGCATCATCAGATTCCAGCTTTTATCCTCTATACCCCGTCCTATAAAGGCAAGCATACCATATGCCTTCTTCACCACCTTCTCCACCTGTGTTGCCACCTTCAAGGATTTGTGGACTTGCACACCTAGGTCCCTCTGTGTTTCTATACTCTTGATGGCTCTGCCATTTATTGTATAACTCCTCCCTACATTATTTCTTCCAAAATGCATCACTTCGCATTTATCTGGATTAAATTTCATCTGCCACCTCTCCGCCCAATTTTCCAGCCTATCTATATCCTGCTGTATTGCCCGACAATGCTCATCGCTATCCGCAAGTCCAGCCATCTTCGTGTCTTCCGCAAACTCGCCTTAGGATTCTCCTTAATCCTGCCTGCCAAGAACATCTCGTGACCTCTTTTTGCCCTTCTAACTCCCCGTTTGAGTTCTTTCCTACTCTGTGTATTCCTCCAGAGCTCCATCTGTTTTCAGTTGCCTGGACTTAACGTATGCCTCCCTTATCATTTTAATCAGATCCTCAATTTCCCTGGTTATCCACGGCTCTCGAATCCTACCTTTCCTATCTTTCCTTTTTACAGACACATGCCTATCCTGCAGCCTTATCAATTGTTCCTTAAAAGACTCCCACATGCCAGACGCGGACTTACCCATGAACATCCTCTCCCAATCAACGTCCACCAATTCCTGCCTAATCCGGCTATAGTTAGCCTTCCCCCAATTTAGCACCTGCCCGTAGGACAGCACTCATCCTTGTCCATTACTATCCTAAAGTTAACAGAGTTGTGGTCACTATTTGCCACATGTTCCCCGACCGAAACTTTGACGACCTGACCGGGCTCATTTCCCAGAACTAGATCCAGTATAGCCCCCTCACTAGTCGGGCTATCTACATACTGTTCCAAAGAACCTTCCAGTACGCATTTTACAAATTCCTCCCCATCCGGAACCCCAGTTCTAAGCACTTTCCAGTCTATACCAGGGAAATTAAAGTCCCCCACAACAACAACCCTATTTTTTCTGCACCTATCCAGAATCTCCTGACATATCCTTTCCTCCACTTCCCGTGGGCTGTTGGGTGGTCTGTAGTACACCCCCAGCATAGTGACTGCACCCTTCCTGTTTCTGCGTTCCACCCACAGTGACTCAGTACATGACCCCTCTAAGTTGTCTACCCTCTGCACTGCGGTAATGTGCTCCCTAACTAATATCGCTACTCCCCCACCTTTTTTAGCCCCTCCTCTGTCACGCCTAAAACACTTATACCCCGGAATATTCAGCTGCCAGTCCTGTCCTTCTTTTAACCAAGTCTCCGTCACCGCAACCACATCCAAATTCCGTGTAAGCATTAAGGCCCTAAGTTCGTCTGTCTTACCCGTTACGCTCCTCGCATTGAAACAGACGCACTCCAGACCACCAGGCCCACTCAGGTCATCCTCCTCCAGAGTGCCCCTCTTCTTAGCTAGCCTTGCCCTGGCCCCCAGCTCAACCCCAGCTTCAGTACTTACTGGGATGTTGCCTGGTATGGAGGGTCTTAGCTATGAGGAGAGATTGGGTAAACTGGGCTTGTTCTCCCTGGAAAGATGGAGAATGAGGGGAGACCTAATAGAGGTGTACAAAATTATGAAGGGTATAGATAGGGTGAACAGTGGGAAGCTTTTTCCCAGGGCGGAGGTGATGATCACGAGGGGTCACGGGCTCAAGGTGAGAGGGGCAAGGTATAAATCAGATATCAGAGGGACGTTTTTTACACAGAGTGGTGGGGGCCTGGAATGCGCTGCCAAGTAGGGTGGTGGAGGCAGACACGCTGACATCGTTTAAGACTTACCTGGATAGTCACATGAGCAGTCTGGGAATGGAGGGATACAAACGAATGGTCTAGTTGGACCAATGAGCGGCACAGGCTTGGAGGGCCGAAGGGCCTGTTTCCTGTGCTGTACTGTTCCTTGTTCTTTGTTCCCCTTCAAGCTACAAATCAGCCTGGCTTAGAACTGTATTGCCATCCCTTTAAAGTCACAAGGTCAAAATTCTGGAACTCCCTCCCTAACAGCACCATGGAAGTACCAACACCACATGGACTGCAGTGGTTCAAGAAAGCAGCTCACCACCATCTTTTCAAGGGCAATAAAATGCTGGCCTAGTTGGCGATGCTCACATTCAGAGAAAGAATTTTCAAAAATTACCTATAGGCTGATGTACGCCACATGACGCATGACAATCACTGGTGACAGCAGCTTGACACCAGGTAGCAATGTCGAAAACAGCACCCCATGACAATATCTGACAACCAGGTCATATGCAGCACTTGTTACAGAATTTCTTCTCACCAGCTGTTATCTTCAGTCAACAGCAAAAGTGAAGCATATGAAACTATGGGGCGAATGTTCCCGTTCTGCCCACCACGGGAACCGTAGTGGGCGAGGGGTGGACCATGGAAAGGTCCGTTGACCTCCGACAGGATTTTCCGGTTATGGGGCGAACGCAGCTGGAAAATCCTGCCCTATCTTACATAGATGGAAGCTGGCTGATTTATTAATTGAAAGAAGGAACCGAGTGTAATATATCTACGTTTCCTGAAGATACCAAGCTAGATGGGAAAGTAAGCTGTCGGTCTCAGAGGGCCCTATTTTACCATTTTGATTCTAAGTGCTGAGCGGACTTGAAACTGGGAGTGTTTCAGATCTGACTTTTAGACCCATTCTCAGGTGCCCCCCACTCGCAATATCAGTGATTCTGAATCACGTGCAGAACGCGCCGAAAACCCTGCAGCTCTGATCGGTGCCTCCAACTGCGCATGCGCAGAAAAAAAATGATAGAATAACGGTCCCGTGCCACAGCCCTCCTGGGCCGGATAATGCCTCCCCCTGGTCCCCACAGATATTGCCCCACCCCCACATCATTACTGACCCCCTTATCCCCCCACCCCCTGCCACCCAGACTGATCACAGGCCCCTCCCCCCTACCGATCTCAGGCAGAGTGGCAGCAGACCCCCCTCCCCCCACCAATACCAAGCAGAGTGGCAATGGACCCCTGTTTCCCTCCAGTGATCTCAGGCAGAGTGGCAGCGGACCCCCCCTTTCCCACCACTGATATCTGGCAGAGTGGCAGCGGATCCCTCTTCACCCCCACTAATCTCAGGCAGAGTGGCAGCAGACCCCCCTTCTCCCCCTCCCCCCACCGATATCAAGCAGAGCAGCAGCGGACCCCCCTTACCCTCCCCTGATCTCAGGCAGAATGGCACCAGACACCCCTTCTCCCTCACTGATCACAGGCAGAGTGGCAGTGGACACCCCCTTTCCCTCCACTGATCTCAGGCAGAGTGGCAGCGGACCCCCTTCCATCCCCCCACCCCCCCCACGATCTCAAGCAGAGTGGCAGCAGACCCGCCTTCCCCCCGCCCCCACCCCCTCCCCCACCAATCTCAGGCAGAGATCAGTTGGACGCTAGGCACCTACCTCTTCACTAACTGGAGCGCCCGAATCTATGAAGCATGTCTGTTTCGTGCTGATTCTGGATGGGCGTATGCGGTGGTAAAGGGGGAAGTACTGGTAAAGTTGGGCGTGCAGCCCATTAGGTCAATTTAAATGCATGCAAATGTATTTAAACAGCCATCATGTCCGTTTCGGGTGTAAAGGGGGAACTGGCGCGGATCGCCTCATGCCCGACTTTACCAAGCTTTCAGCCCAAAAACAGGCGCAATGCGATGGTAAAATTGGGCCCAGATTCTGCAGAGGGACACAGATAAGTGATTAGGCAATAAGATGGCTGATGAGTATATTGTAGGGAAATGTGAAGATATTCACATTGGAAGGAAAAACAGAAAATCACAACGGGCCATAATGTCTGAGCTCCCCAGTGACAAATCTGGGGGGACACCAAAGATATGCTGAGGAATCTCTCTCTGAACATCACAGGTAAGGGCTCACAAGTGCTAACTTCCTCCAGACAATTGCCCTGTGCTGGGAATTATCCGAAAATGTGATTTGAATTGCAAATTTCGGATGTTTCTGCCAGGGTTATACCAATAGTTACTCTGAAAAAGCGAGAAGAATTAAAACCTCTTAAGTATTGTAAACACCCAGACCAATATCCCCATGGGAGTCCCACACATCGCCCACCCACCCGCCCCATCCTGGACTACCCTTTCCCCAACAAAGATTCCCCTCCCCGCCCCAAACGGGCCTGCACCCCTCACCCCAAACCTGTCCCACTTCCCCACTGAACTACAAACCTGATCCAAGTCCCATCCTGACCCACAAACACAACCCATCCCACATCTGACCCATGGACCTGACCTTCGACTCCCCCATCCTCAACTTTTGACCCGCCGACCCCCGATACCTAAATCTTTCTTCCTGGCCTGTCACTGGGCCCTTTAAACTCAACTGCTTTACGTCAACTAGTGCAGTAAAAAAGTGTGCGTGACCTCCTTGAATCCACTGGAGCTAGATTGCGCTGGAGTCTTTCAATGTAGGCCCCACGCAGCTCTGGCCACCAGATGTTTTGCAGTTTTCATGAGCAGGCAATTTAATTCTTCTAATTCCTATAAGCCATCTTCTTGTATCACTAGTCAGAAGTTATGGTCCAGTATTTTTTGAAATGGTGAGAAACTATTAAATGCTGGAATTGGCGTTCAAATTTAATTTTTCTATTCTTCTGGCCAATTGTGGTGTCCTACATTAATTATAAAGTGGATATGGCAATTGTATTCTTAATCTTTGAGTGAATAAACCACAACCTATCCTTCACCACTGATAAAGCTTTCTTTTTGTGCTACAAATGAACCTGCTGTTGGGTTCAACTTCATTCAACATTTTATTTTGACACCAATATGATTTTCCAATTGTCTTCCCTTTTAAATTATTACAGTAATGGAGGGAGATAATGGTCCTAATCCCAGTGCATTGAGCTCATCTCTGCTCCAGACCTAAACTTTGAGCTTGCTGATGTTGAGAGCAGCTGTGCTTCCCTTTCCGTATTGCTGTTCGCATATTTCTTTCAAATTTTCTTATGGGCTTTTTATTCGCTTTCCGCTCTTGATCCCCTCAAAATTATTTAAACACATCCTGGAGTAATAAGAGACCCCATGATATTCTAGAATAGAAGTGATCTGGCCAATAATTCTTTTCAGTATCAGTTTCTTTGTTGTTTCCGTGGCTTTAGTCACACTCAAGACAATTTGGCTCATCTTAGTATTTTACTTTCTTAGCTTTGCATCAAGTTGTAAATTTGTATGCAAATTTATTAATAAGTAGTAGAAAGGGTTAACTTGTCACAAGATTGAACATTCTGAGAACAAGCTGCCATTCTCAGAGAGCTGCACTGTTTGTGTAACCATTTAGGAACTCCCCAGAGAGCATACTAGTGTAAGATACGGATTCCTCTGGTGCATCAACAACTTTAAACCCAGCTACATCACAGAGATCATGCATATGGTGTGTGGTAGAAAACCAGCTAAAAATTCATGAGGCAATTGCCCTAACAAGAAAATACAAGTAGACCCTAGCAGCGTTTCCTCTAACTTCTGTTTGTTGTGTTCAGCTACAGTGCACAATCCCTTTAAGGTTTATGCGCAGCAACAAATTTGCCCATCTAAAAGGGAACAGTGCTTGCGCATTGTCTCTTTATTCCACGAACAATACATTCCCTTTAAGATTTATGCACACCCGCACAGCTTAGAGGGATCATTGGACCCCGGTAGCAATTTACCTCCTTTAGACAGAAAGGGACATAGATTTCTGAACCAAGATGTCAACTTTTACAGAGATCATAAAACTGACTGGGTTGGATTTAGCAGTGAATTACAATTGCATATATACTTTCCATGAGTTTTTGCATAAGAAGTTCGTTCTTGTCAGTGAACTATTTAAAGAGTACCATACCCTCGACAGAGCATCTGGGAGCTGTATGAAAATGGCAAGCAACTTAACCAATTAGAATGAAGAACTGTTAATAAGCAGTGCAGAATCTGATTCAGGGAATGTCTGTTATAATGTTGATTTCAATGTCAAATTAGGTACAGAAAGCAAAAAAGAGAGAAAGAGACATAGTGGATTAAGAGAGAAAGATGAGAGAGACAAGTATATTATTTAAAATCACCATACAATTAATATCTGAAGAAATAAGACATCACATTAATAAAAGTTGTTTTAGAACAAGGGAGGTTGTTTGTTATAATAAAGATTTGGCATATCATTAAAAGGGTACTTTGGCTGGAATGGATACAGCCTAATTTTTTCTGGTGAGTTTAAGGTGCATCTATTTATAAAGTAAATACAGCAATTTCACACCAGTCAGTATATTTGAATGATGAGTTTCTCTGTGAGATTCCCTTCTTGGCAACTTCTGGAGGAGGAGGGCATTTCAGACAGCAACCTCCTGGCTTCCACATTCAATCACACAGGTGGAGTCACTGGAAATTATGGGGGCGATTCTCTTATCCTGCAGCGCTGATTTTTTAGCGCAGTGGGATGGGAGGTTTCAGGGGGGCCAGATTAGCGTGATCCGCACTGGGATCTGACACTGAGCACATCTCCCAGTGCCGGATTTCCAGCACCATCAGCTCTGCGCCAGAAGCAGGCATGGAGCCGCCTAATGTATTCAAGACATCATTTTAATATAATTTAAATATAATTAGCGGGCCCGGAACTGAGGTCTTCGGGCCCCGCAGGCCTCACTCCACCCACCAGGAGTAGTTCACTCCAGCGAGGTTTACAGTAGCTCCCCACTAACGGGGAGCTGGTGGACCGACCTCACTGGAGTGGAGGGGGGGCAATCAGGGCCCCCCAGAAGGTCGGGCGGCGGGGGTGTGCCCCCTGTGCATTGGCACCTTGGCTGTGCCAACCTGTGGCCCCGGCACTGCTTAAGGGGCAAAGTGCCAATGCCTCGGGGACACCTTGGCACTGCCCATCGGCATTAGGGCCTCTGGGGACAATCGGTGGGCGTGGGGGGGTCCTGCTGCCACTCTGCATACAGATCGCAAGCAGAGGGAGGGAAGCCAGCGATCGGGCAATGGGTGGGAGGGGGCACTGCTGGGGGAGTTCTTCTTCTGGTTTTCTTGTTGAGACTCCAGCCTCCCCGCCAGATTTGGGAACAACAGGCTTAATCTTGTCCGAAGCCTCCATCCCATTAACAATTCCGCTGGGGCGATTCCTTTCGTGTGAGGGCTAGTCCTGTAGTCGAATAAAAATCGCACCAGTTTGGTCTCTATCAATGCTGCAGGTTGTTTCTTCATGCCGAGTTTAAAAGTCTGCACTGCTCGTTCAGCCAGCCCATTTGATGGCGGATGACAGGTGCTGTCCTAATGTGTTTGGTTCTGTTGGAAAGCATGAAATTCTGAAACTCAGTGCATGTAAAGGCAGTACCATTGTCAGAGACCAGGTCTGCAGGTATCCAATGTGTGCAGAAGCTCTGTCGTAGTTTCTCAATGGAGCATGGGAAGTGGCAGAACCCATGCAAGGTATCCCAAATCATTTGGAATGTGCCTCAACTATAATTAAGAACATGAAGCCCAAAAAAGCCTCGGCGAAGTCTACATGCACTCGCACCCAGGGCCTACCAGGCAACTTTCATACATGCGGCAGGCTGAGGGGGAAAGTTTTTGATTCTATTGGCACAACTCACATTCTCTGACCAAGTCGTTAATGTCTGCATCAAAACTGGCCATTGTACATAGCTCCTGGCTAGCACTTTCATCTTCAAAATCTCAGGGTGGCTCGGGTGTAATTCTATAAGTATCAGACGTGCCCTGGGTGAGGGACAACTGTGCAGGAGTCCCAGAGGATGATGCCATCCTCAATGCTGCGTTTGTCTTTCTTTGTCTAATAGTGTTTCATTTCATCTGAGGGCTGTCCTTTAACTCCCCCATGTAATATTATGTTTTTTTAATTTAGACAGGGCTGGGTCTTTTTGTGCCCAGGCCTTGATTAGCCTTGCAGAGATTGGCAAGGTGTCCAAAACATTGAGGGTCATCACAACCCCTTCTACTGCTGATAGCGAAGCTGGGTTTATGGGCACGCCAGACGACTCGGTGCGTCAACAGTCCCGGGGCTGTGCTCTAGGAGATATTCATAAGCCACCAATAACAAGGCCCAACACTGTAGCTGGGTGGAGACAATGGGGGTATTGCATAGTCTTTAAAAAGTCCCAGCAATGGATATGATCAGTTACTATGATGAAGCATCTACCGTAGATGTATTGATGGAACTTTTTAACGCCGAAGACAACTGCCAACTCCTCTTTCTCAATCTGGGAATACCTCCGCTCAGCGTCTGAGAGAGTCCTAGATATTTACGCAAATATTTGTTCTATCTCTCCAGCAATGTGGCAATACCACCCCAACTACGTAAAGGGAGGCATTGCATGTCAAGATAAAGTTCTTTTTGGGGTCAAAATGGGCCAATAAATTAGAAGACAGAAATTGCTGTTTACTGTCGAAAGTCTCCAGCTGCGGCACCCATCCTCAAGATCACCTTTGATGTTGCTTTAGTAGGGCATGCAGGAGGGCCAGCAAAGAAGCTAAACTCAGAATAAACTTCCTTTAATAATTCACTAACACCAGGAAGGATTTCAATCCTGTGGGGTTCCTTGGAGTTGGCTCCTCCTTAATGACCCTCACCTTATCCCCCACTGGATGAAGGCCCTTGCTATCTACCCGATGGCACAAATAGGACACGGCACTTGCTTGGAAGACACATTTTTCCCTTTTCAGGCATACCCCAACCTCTGAGAATCGCTGGAAGGCCTCTTCCAGGTACACCGCTAAGGGAGATACCCCTTGAAAAATGGTGCATGCAGACGAGACCCCAAAGGGCAGGCGATTATACTTGTGTAGGCCTTTGTGTGTATTAATTGTCACATACTTTGGGAAGGCTCGTCCAATTCAAGTCGGAGATACACATAGCTCATGTCCAACTTCGAAAATGTTTGGCCTCCCAGTTAACCTGCCGTACAGATCTTCAATCCAGGGCATGGGGTATTTATCAAGAGGTGATGCATTTTGGAAGGTCTAATGCAGGAGAGAAGTATACAGTAAATGGCAAAACCCTTAGAAGCATTAATATACAGAGGGATCTAATCGTACAGGTCTACAGTTCCTTCAAAATGGCAACACAAGTAGATAAGGTGGTCAAGAAAGCACATGGCATGCTTGCCTTCATCGGTCGGGGCACAGAGTATAAAAATTGGCATGTCATGTTGCAGTTGTATAGAACTTGGTTAGGCCATATTTGAAATTATTGTGTACAGTTCTGGTCGCCACACTACCAGAAGGATGTGGAGGCTTTGGAGAAGGTACAGAAAAGGTTTACCAGGATGTTGCCAGGTTTGGAGGGTATTAGCTATGAGGAGAGATTGGACAAACTTAGTTTGTTTTCACTTGAATGTTGGAGGCTGAAGGGGGACCTGATAGAAGTTTACAAAATTATGAGAGGCATGTATAAAATGGAGTTTAAGTAAAAGTTTGGAGATGTGAGGGGCAAATTTGTTTTACACAGAGGGTGGTAAATGCCTGAATGCGCTACCAAAGGAGGTGATAGAAGCAAATAAAATAGCAACTTTTAAGAGGCATCTTGACAGATACATGAATAGGCAGGGAATAGAGGGATATGGACTGCATAAGGGCAAAAGGTCTAGTTTAGAAAGGCGTCATGTGTCCGTGCAGGTTGGTGATCCGAAGGGCCTATTCCTATGCTCCACTGTTCTTCCTATCACCATCATCCTTTGTTTACAGTGAGTTCTGCGGCTACAGAGTGTAGGTCAGCCCCAAATCTTTCAACTGCCGGACTGAGTGGAGCCAGCTGATTTTAAACCCCCGCTTCTCTTTCCTTTTCAGGCGAGCCGCCACTCGTCTCATAGGGGAGCTCGTATTCCACAAGGTCCATAGGGAGATCTATTGACGGTTCCCTGTGGCCTTCACAACAGATATATATTTTGTAAGAAATGCTGAAAAACATTCTTATAATTACTCCATTCTCAGTGCCAACAGAACAAATCTCAGTCAATTTTTTAAAAATAAAATCAGTAATGCATGTGGTGATCTGAACTGAATAAGTTATTTTAACCTGTAATACAATTAATCAAGGCTTACCTCATATTCTATTTGCACAAAGTCTTGTGGACATTCTTTGATTATTGAAGTTGTTGAGAATTCCAGTCGTGGAGCTATACCCTGAAAGAAAAAGGACCAGATGACATCAGAGTCCACAATCTCTCTCATATACACATACTCATGTAGGAAAACAAAAACATTGATTATCGGACATTTCCAATTACTCGAACTGCATTGATCTCTTTTTATTCACATTTTTTCAAATACAAAATAATCATACAGTCAAGGTTTCAACTGCCACTCCAGGACTTGAGTACATGTATTAGGTTGATATTAGAGTGCAGTGCTGAAGAAGTGTTACATTGTCAAAGATGTCATCTTTGGATTGAGATACTAAATTAAGGTTCTAATTGCTTATCAAGGTGAACGGAATCTAGTGCCATGGCACTATTTAAAGAACAAAGTGTTCTCCCAATATTAAACAATTAAATTGTTTATCTCATGTGTTGATTTGGGGCCTTGCTGTTCACAACTTGGCTCCAATCTGCCAAATTGACACAGTAACTACACTTCCTCAAATATTTACAGTGCACACCTAATGCACTCTGCATGGGTGAGATTTCCATTCAGGGGTCAGAACCCTGAAGTTGCAGTCACCTCCAAAGGAGGTGATAGAAGCAAATACAATAGCAACTTTTAAGAGGCATCTTGACAGATACATGAATAGGCAGGGAATAGAGGGATATGGACTGCATAAGGGCAAAAGGTCTAGTTTAGGAAGGCGTCATGTGTCCGCGCAGGTCCCAATCCTGCACTACGTCAGCATTGTTTCCATATGGGAAGAAGCTTTATTGGCCGAGAGTCACCAACCACCCAATTTACGGCAACAGGCACAGGAAGGAGGCAGGACATAGGCAAGTATCAAGCCTGATTTAAAAGACAAGTGGCAGCTATTGTTGAGGTTTCCATTTGTCAAAGGGATGGAAAAAGAATTGAACCAACAAATCATGTTGAAGTTTCCATCATCTTCGCACACCTAACCCTTAGATGGATCCAGGGCTTCCAATCTCATCTCCCAGCCTTAACATATACAGTTTTTTAAAGTTTATATATTACTCACAAGTAGGCTTACATTCACACTGCAATGAGGTTACTGTGAAAATCCCCGAGTCGCCACACTCTGACCCGTTTGGATACACTGAGGGAGAATTTAGCATGGCCAATGCACCTAACCAGCACG
Organism: Mustelus asterias; assembly: GCF_964213995.1. NCBI lineage: Eukaryota > Metazoa > Chordata > Chondrichthyes > Carcharhiniformes > Triakidae > Mustelus > Mustelus asterias. The sequence continues at coordinate 96,462,179 of NC_135808.1, forward strand.
TCTCTGGACTCTGATATAAAAAGTTACTCTGATTCCTACATCTATGAGCACCGCTAAGGATGGCCATTTTTCCAGATTTCTCCACACTGGACCATGCCACCTCAGTATTCACCCTTGCCGAACACAGATCATCATTGAACTTGGTGGTGCTGTATTGCTACTACCAGACCAGCTTTGGCCCATCCTCTTGTCACTGTTCATGTTCTTCCAATCAACCTGGAAGACCACGCAGTCACTCTCCTGCCTCCCCCAGTGGCCCTGGAGTCCATTGTGTTTGTTTTGGACATTTCTGTCCTCCTACCTGAACCTATCACTGTGGATGTCCCATGCCACATGTGGACCTCACCCCCGCGATCTTGAGGCCGTCTGCATGGTTGCACATCTGCACCCCCTCACAAGAGCTGCGAGTACTGCCCCCCCGCCAACCCCACCCCCCCAAATCCATCTCTAACCCAGTACTAAGCTAGCCATCCCCCAGAGTTAATGTGTACGAGGCCCATTGACTGGTGTGATGAGCCGGTAAGATCGCCCTCTAAAAATTTATTTTGCTTTAAAAATAAGTAATTTCCTTCTAAACTACAAGTGGATCCCCCTTTTTAGGCAATACATTGATGTGCACATCTTGACTGAAAAGAGAGGAATCTTATAGCTGTAACTTAATTTTGTGACTTAAAACTTATAAGGGGTAGAACTGCCAAAACGTTCAATAACAGAGAACCGACAGCTGTCTAATAAGTTAAAAATACATTTCCTTTCCACCACAAGCAATTAAGAGAGATAACCAGAGGAGGCAGAATTAATGTGGTCTGTGAGGTAGATGAAACATTCACATTTGCAATAATTAAGTTATTATATTCTTTTGCTGACGGTAAGATATAATTTATTGAAAACTTCTGCAGCAAGTCTAATTATGTACAAAATCCCTGCTCTGCTTCTCTTGTATAATATTAACCATTTACTTCATAAAATGGTAACAACATGGAAGGAAGTCATTCAGCCCACTATGTTTGTACCGGCTTTCTGTATGCGCATTTAGAAAGGAATAAACTCATTAACGATAGTCAGCATGGTTTTGTGAGAGGTCCTGCCTCACTAACCTGGTGGAGTTTTCTGAAGAAGTGACTAGAATGGTTGACGAGGGAAGGGCCGTGGATGTCGTCTATATGAACTTTAGTAAAGCGTTTGACAAAGTCCCTCATGGTAGGTTGGTGAAAAAGGTTGGATCTCATGGGATAAAGGGGGAGGTGGCTAGATGGGTGGAGAACTGGCTTGGTCTCAGAAGACAGAGGGTGGTAGTGGAAGGGTCTTTTTCCGGCTGGATGCCTGTGACTAGTGCTGTTCCGCAGGGCTCTGTATTGGCACCTCTGCTGTTTGTGATTTATATAAACGATCTGGGAGAAGGTGTAACTGGAGTGATCAGTAAGTTTGCGGACGACACGAAAATGGCTGGACTTGCAGATAGTGAGGAACATTGTCAGAGGCTACAGAAGGATATAGATAGGCTGGAAATTTGGGCAAAGAAGTGGCAGATAGAGTTCAATCCAGATAAATGCGAAGTGATGCATTTTGGTAGAACTAACGTAGGGGGGAGCTATACGATAAATGGCAGAACCATAAAGGGTGTAGATACGCAGAGGGACCTGGGAGTGCAAGTCCACAGGTCCTTGAAGGTGACATCACAGGTGGAGAAGGTAGTGAATAAGGCATATGGCATGCTTGCCTTTATAGGACGGGGCATAGAGTATAAAAGTTGGGGTCTGATGTTGCAGTTGTATAGAACGTTGGTTCGGCCGCATTTGGAATACTGCGCCCAGTTCTGGTCGCCACACTACCAGAAGGACGTGGAGGCGTTAGAGAGAGTGCAAGAAGGTGTACCAGGATGTTGCCTGGTATGGAAGAGCTTAGTTATGAGGAGACATTGGGTAAACTGGGGTTGTTCTCACTGGAAAGACGGAGGATGAGGGGTGACCTAATAGAGGTGTATAAAATTATGAAAGGCATAGATAGGGTGAACGGTGGGAAGCTTTTTCCCAGGTCAGTGGTGACGTTCACGAGGGGTCATAGGTTCAAGGTGAGGGGGGGGGGGAGGTTTAACACGGATATCAGAAGGACGTATTTTACACAGAGGGTGGTGGGGGCCTGGAATGCGCTGCCGGGCAAGCTGGTGGAGGCAGACACACTGGGAATGTTTAAGACTTATCTAGATAGCCACATGAATGGAGTGGGAATGGAGGGATACAAAAGAATGGTCTAGTTTGGACCAGGGAGCGGCACGGGCTTGGAGGGCCGAATGGCCTGTTCCTGTGCTGTATTGTTCTTTGTTCTGTAAGAGAAACCCAGCTTTGCTGCCTTTTCCCCATAGCCCTGGAAATTCTTTTCTCTTCAGATTTGGGAGGCATGACTGAATTTGCCTCCGTCACATTCTCACATATTGCATTCCAGATCCTGATTACTTGTTGTGAAAAAAAAGTATTTCCTCATGTCGCCTCCGTGTTTTTTGCCAATCTCTTTAAATAGATTACCTCTAGTTTCAATTCTTGCTCCACCGGGAGGTTTCTCTCCGACTACTCTGTCCAGACCCTTCATGATTTTGAAAAGCTCTTGTTATATAACTAATTTTATTACACTTTGGACATATACATATTTAAGTTACTGAGAGAAGTAATGGACTGGCCACATGCTTTGTTAATGTGAATAAACATTTTGCTAAATGCAAAATAAGTCTAAAGTATATGCTCCAAAATAAAACCTATGAAAGTAGATAAACCAGCAATGTGAAATTAAAATGAATTAAAAGCAGAGTAATCCAACACCAATGGTCTATAACTCAAAAGTGTAAATAATTAAAAACAAGACAATTACAGTCATCAATCTCTAGTCATTTATTTTTGACAATTTATGTTGGTTGAGGTGAGTGATAGTCCTGGGTTGACATCCCTTCGCTCTACAGCAGTATCACAGCATGGAAACCACCCCCTCCACCCCAACTTTAGCTATTGTGTTGAGCCATCGACATCAAATTTAGACATCTGAGATGAAGCATAAACATTTTCATCTAATTAATAGGGGATCCTTGAATGATGTCAATGCATTAATTTATATATCTTAATTTCAAAAGCTTATATCTGTTCATATCTGTGCACACTTTGTAAATCTTTACTCATATTGCTATGGCAAAAATTAGGAGCATGATGGAACACTCTCCAGGAGCTTGGCCACTCCAAAAACACTCCAGAAACTCAACACCTTCCAAGACAAAGCAGCCAATTTGATTGGCACCCCATCCTCAAGTATTCACTCCCTCCACTGCTGACGCATAGTGGCAGCAGTTTTTTTTGAAAAGATATCTTCACACAGACTGGGAACTGGTGGAAGAATTCCTGAGCAGATTATCAGCCGGTTGAACTGCGTTGCGAATGCTCCTTCAGTGGCCAACAAGTCCTGGTATCGTACTAGAACACAGAGCTTCTGGTCCAGAGGTAGGGACACTGCCATTGCAGGAACTCACCAAGGCTCCTTAGCAGCACATGCATTGTGAACAACACCATCTACAAGTTCCATATGAAGCAACATGCCATTCCTTCTCTGTCTCTGGGTCAAGATCCTGGAACTCCCTCCTGAACAGCATGGCGGGTGTACCTACACCATATGGACTGCAATAGTTCAAGAAGACAGCTCACCACCACGTTCTCAGGGGCAATTAGGAATGGCAATAAATGCTGACTTAGCAAGCGATGCCCACAACCCATGAATGAATTAAAATTGTCGCACTTCTCTGTCAACCATTATAAATTTGTAAATCGGCTTTGCCTCTTGTAAACTCATTCCATAAATAGAACATAGAACATATAGAACATAGAACATAGAAAGCCACAGCACAAACAGGCCCTTCGGCCCACAGGTTGCGCCGATCACATCCCCACCTCTAGGCCTATCTATAGCCCTCAATCCCATTAAATCCCATGTACTCATCCAGAAGTCTCTTAAAAGACCCCAACGAGTTTGCCTCCACCACCACCGACGTCAGCCGATTCCACTCACCCACCACCCTCTGAGTGAAAAACTTACCCCTGACATCTCCTCTGTACCTACTCCCCAGCACCTTAAACCTGTGTCCTCTCGTAGCAACCATTTCAGCCCTTGGAAATAGCCTCTGAGAGTCTACCCTATCCAGACCTCTCAACATCTTGTAAACCTCTATCAGGTCACCTCTCATCCTTCGTCTCTCCAGGGAGAAGAGACCAAGCTCCCTCAACCTATCCTCATAAGGCATGCCCCCCAATCCAGGCAACATCCTTGTAAATCTCCTCTGCACCCTTTCAATGGCTTCAACATCTTTCCTGTAATGAGGTGACCAGAACTGCGCGCAGTACTCCAAGTGGGGTCTAACCAGGGTCCTATAAAGCTGCAGCATTATCTCCCGACTCCTAAACTCAATCCCTCGATTAATGAAGGCCAGTACGCCGTACGCCTTCTTGACCGCATCCTCCACCTGCGAGGCCGATTTAAGAGTCCTATGGACCCGGACCCCAAGGTCCTTCTGATCCTCTACACTGCTAAGAATGGTACCCTTCATATTATATTGCTGCTTCATCCCATTGGATCTGCCAAAATGGATCACCACACACTTATCCGGGTTGAAGTCCATCTGACTTGAAACTCATTATTAACTGTACTTGAAATTCTGCTTTTCATGTTTTGGATCCACACATGATTACAAATTATCTCCAAGATATCTGGCATTCCTTGAATCACTGCGTTTCCCACTTCCTGACATTAACATTCAACATGAGATACCACCACATGCAGGCTCTCAAACTCTCTTCAACAGCACCGATTAACTCCAGAGTTGCCTTGGTCACAGTTCTCTTTCTTCCTTCGGTTAACCTGACATTTTTAACAAAGCTCTTCTTTTTTTCATTCTTTTTAGTTGAGTAGAGTTATGAGCTTCAGGAACTCTGCCGCCCTGAATACATTCCGGACAGCACGGTGGCACAGTGATTAGCACTGCTGCCTTACAACCTTACGACCTGGGTTTGATTCCCGGCTTGGGTCCCTGTCTGTGCAGAGTCTGCACGTTCTCCCTGTGTTTGCATGGGTTTCCTCTGGGTGCTCTGGTTGCCTCCCACAGTCCGAAAGATGTGCTGGTTAGGTGCATTGTCCATGCTAAATTCTCCCTCAGTGTAGCTGAACAGGTGCCGGAGTGTGGCGACCAGGGGATTTTCACAGTATTTTCATTGCAGTGTTAATGTAAGCCTACTTGTGATACTAATAAATAAACTTAAAACTTTAAAACTGATCCCACCCCTCCTTCCAATTGCACCTCTTGTTGCATTTTTACTCACCTTTCTGACCTATTTCTTTCAGGTCCTGAATGATCAGTCCTCAGCAAAGGCCTCAGCTTAAGCTTTCAACTCTGTGAATTTTTGAGCTTAGCATAATTCTGAGCTCTTCTACCCTTGCCTTCATGCCCACTTCTTTGACCAGGAGCCAAAATCCCAGCAAAATCAGTAATAGAAGCACAAGTAATACTGGAGTTCCATTTTAAGGATGATTAGTTCAGATAGATTTAACTGCCACCCTTTATTTCCAAGTTTACTGGTTTTTCCTTTTTGGTGGATAGCCAGATGAATCAGACCAAACTGGCTCATACTGACATTATGCAGTTTGTAGCTGGCTCCACATGGCAAAAAGCTACTAGAACAGAGAACATTACAGCGCAGTACAGGCCCTTCGGTCCTCAATGTTGCGCCGACCTGTGAAACCAATCTAAAGCCCATCTAACTTACTCTATTCCAATATCATCCATATGTTTATCCAATGACCATTTAAATACCCTTAATGTTGGCGAGTCCACTACTGTTGCAGGCAGGGCATTCCACGCCCTTACTACTCTCTGAGTGAAGAGCCTATCTCTGACATCTGTCCTATATCTATCACCCCTCAATTTAAAGCTATGTCCCCTCGTGCTAGCCATCACCATCCGAGGAAAAAGGCTCTCACTATCCACCCTATCTAATCCTCTGATCATCTTGTATGCCTCCATTAAGTCACCTCTTAACCTTCTTCTCTCTAACGAAAACAGCCTCAAGTCCCTCAGCCTTTCCTCATAAGACCTTCCCACCATACCAGGCAACATCCTAGTAAATCTCCTCTGCACCCTTTCCAATGCTTCCACATCCTTCCTATAATGCGGCGACCAGAACTGTATGCAATACTCCAAGTGCGGCCGCACCAGAGTTTTGTACAGCTGCAACATGACCTCATGGCTCCGAAACTCAATCCCTCCACCAATAAAAGCTAACACACTTAGCTTTCTTGTATGCCTTCTTAACAACCCTATCAACCTGGGTGCCAACTTTCAGGGATCTATGCACATGGACACCGAGATCTCTCTGCTCATCCACACGACCAAGTATCTTACCATTAGCCCAATACTCTGTATTCCTGTTACTCCTTCCAAAGTGAATCACCTCACACTTTTCCGCATTAAACTCCATTTGCCACCTCTCAGCCCAGTTCTGGAGCTTATCTATGTCCCCCTGTAACCTGCAACATCCTTCCGCACTGTCCACAACTCCACCGACTTTAGTGTCATTCGCAAATTTACTAACCCATCCTTCTACGCCCTCATCCAGGCCACTCATTACAGTCATCTGAAGAGTGCTTCGTGGAAGCTCAGCAGTATTCAAGTTCCCAAGCTGTAGCCGCTGAGAATATACCCAAGGAACACTCGGATATGTAAAAGAGCATGAGGATTATTCCTAATTCAGAAAGTTAATTGTTAAACAAACATGAAATGAATTGTGAAGTTTTTTGTCATCAATTTGATGTCGATAGTAATATTTATGGTGAAATAAGAAAAGGGTATAGAGCCCAATTTTAGCATCAGGTTATGCCCATTTACGGGCATGAAAATTTGGTAAAGTCGGGTGTGAGGTGAGTAGCGTGATCCGCGCCCGCCTCTGCACCAGTTCCCCCTTTACCAAGGCCCGAAAATGGCTGTGATCGGGACCGTGCCCGAAACGGGCATGTCAGCCATTTAAATGCATTTGCATGCATTTAAATTGACTTAATGGGCTGCACGCCCAACCTTACCGGCACTTCCCCCTTTACCACTGCGTTCGCCCATCCAGAATCAGCGCGAAACAGACATGCTCGACAAAAGTCCGATTCGGGCACTCCAGTCAGTAAGTGCCTAGTATCCGATGGCTCTCTGCTTGAGATCGTTGGGCGGCGGGTAGGGGAGGTGGGGGGGGGGGGGGGGGGGGGGGGGGGGGCGCATAGGGGCGCCTGAGAATGAGTCTAAAAATCAGATCTGAAACACTCCCTTTTTCAAGTCCCCCCAGCACTTAGAATCAAAATGATAAAATAGGGCCCTATGTGCTAGGACTGTAAGAAGGCAATTTTGTGGAAATAACAAATCACAAAAATGATATTTCTTTAGAGTCCTCCTTTCATTAAATAAATGTAGATATTAAAAAGTGTTATGCAAAGTAGGGACAGGAAGGGCACACCATGCATGCTTTTTTGTATACAAATGTTTAATGCAACACCAGATACGATACTGCTATGATAAAACTTTTTCCTAACAAATTAATGTATCAGCTCATTATAAAGATTGAATTTCAACTAAAATTTAGATGCTAGAGAGCAATGCGAAGCTGGCAATGTAATGCAGATCTGCCAGCTCTTTTCAGGTCTCAAAACAGTGCCTTACTATAGTTAACATGTTTATGCAGAGGATTGAATCAGTCATGTGGCTACGAATGGGTCATATTAATCCATCAATACTTTCCAAAGGCAAAAAAAGTAGCATCCACCATTTCATAATATCACCTTCTCAAATAACTGTGCTAATCTTAGGTCACAGACATCAAAGCTTTGCTGTGAAACTGTGGCGCTGCTGATATAAGCACAATCATCTCAATGGCACAACAATTTTGTAACACTTTAAGCTTCAATCTACATTTAACCTGGACTCACTTCAGTAATATATTTTCAATGTGCTTCTTTGTGATTTGTAATTTCTCAAAACAACGATCATTAATTTGGTGTTTAGATGAGATTGTTGAAAATGCTTTGTTAAAATAAAACTCGAGCAAAAATTGGTTTTGCAACACAAACCAGTTATTGGCAGAGCATATGCAACATGCACCTAATGTCAGAACCCTGGCACTCACTGCAAAATTGGTTGCAGATGACAACCAAGTGCTCTGCTGTAGTTTGCAAAATTATCTGGCTCAAATGTCAGTTCACAGGCAAGGTGGATAGGAGCTAGTGAATGGAATAGTTGAACAAAGGCCGATAGTATCCCTCCATATCAGGTAAAGGAAAAATAAAGAACTCAACAGTTCTTCAACATCATCCTGCGAACTCTTTGGTCTCCAGTACATCTGGAAAAACTGAACAATGTTGTACATGCAGTGTTCGGATTCTGTTACTCTTGGCAGCAAGGTGCTAACTCAGGTGCTAGGTCCCAACTTAGCATCATCAAGTGTCCTTATAGGCTTTTTAAGTGGACATACCAAAGATTCGAAAGATAAAACTAATGCCAAATAAGTTGAATGTCTGGAGCATGTGCCCAAAGCTAGATGTCTGGCTCTGCCAAAAGCAATAACAAAAAAAGCCAAATAATTAAACTGCATGTTTTTAAAGAAGTAGCTTAATACTTATCTTTTGTTTTATTTACAAGCATGCCATATAGAAATCTATATTTTGTGTATGTCTCAGGTTTATGATATCTAAGAGGCTGCATGTTGTTAGTTATTCATTTTCAATTAGAAAATAAATGTTTAAATGAAAGTTGGCTTTTTAAAAAAATCATTCTTGGGTTAAGACAGTGGCTGGTAAGTCAACATTTATTGAAGGTGGAAATGAGCTGCCTTCTTGAACATTGCAGTCCGTGTAGTGTGGGTACACCCACAGTGCTGTTAGGGAGGAAGTTCCAGCATTTTGACCCAGCGACAGTGAAAGAACAGAGATATATTTCCAAGTCAGGATGGTGAGTGATTTGGAGAGAATTTGCAGATACTGGTGTTCCCATGCATCTGTTGCCCTTGTTCTTTGGCGTAGTAGAGATCACAGATTTGGAATATGTTGTCAAAAGAGCTTTGGCAAATTGCTGCAGTGTGATTTGAAGATGGTACACAGTGCAACCACTATGCATGGTGGTGCAGAGAGTGAATGTTTAAGATGGTGGATGGGGTGCCCATAAAGTGGACTCTGCTTTCTCTTGGATGATGATGAGCTTCCTGAGTGTTGTTGGGGCTGCACTCATCCAGACAACTGGAGAATATTCCATCACACTCCTGGCTTGTCCTTAGATGGTGGAAAGGCTGTGGAGAGCCAGGAGGTGCCATACTGGCCACAGAATTCCCATCTCTGACCCACTTTTGCTGCCACATTTTTTGTACGACTGGTCCAGTTAAGTTTCTGATCAATGGTAACCCCTATAATGTTGTTGGCAATGCCATTGACTGTTATGAGGTTGTAGTGAGATCCTCTCTTGTTGTAGATGGTTATTGCTTAGCACTTGCATAGTGCGAATATTACTTCCAATCACCCCAAGCCTGACAGTTGTTCAGATTTTCCTGCATGAAGGCTGAGACTGCCGCCGTAATCAAGGGGTTGGTGCATGATATTGAATACTGCCCAATCATCAGTGAAGATTGCCACTTCTGATATTATAATGGTGGGAGGTGGTCGCTGAAGCAGCTGAAGATGGTTGGACGAAGGACACCACCCTGAGGAATATCTGCAGTGATGTCATGGGGCTGAGATCATCTAACAAACAACCATTTTCCTTTTTATTGCCCCAATATATGGAGAGACATCCCCTCGACTCCAATTGATTTAAATTTTCTTGGGTTGTTTGATCTCATACTCAGTCAAATGCTGTTCTGATGATAAGGACAAACAAAATAGATAAAAGCAAATTATTATGGATGCTGGAATCTGAAACAAAAACAGAAAATGCTTGATAATCTCAGCAGGCCTGACGGCATCTGTGGAGAAAGAACAGAGCTGATGTTCTGTTTCAGACACCTCACCTTTTGTTATTGACTGTCCTAATTGCTCTTGGCAATTTTGCAGTAATAAGAATTGAACGTTGTAACATTGTTAATCACAGCTTACAATATGCAGAGAAATCTCTCATAACATTTTCTGTTTGTGCAATCCAGAATTAGAAGAAAGCTCCCTGCACTCAGCCACTGATCTGGGAACAAAGAAACACAATGTGGTAAACCACTGTTAAGCTTATTGCCTGTGTGTGTGTGTGACATGCCTGGACATGCCCCTGCTGGCCTTGCCTGAGACTCCTCCCCCCCTGGTCCAGGTATAACGGTGACTGCTCCCAACCCCCCTGCCTCAGTCTCGGGACCAGTTCATTAGCATGGGTGTGCTCCAAGTCTTTTGCGAATAAAAGCCTATTTGTTCTTGCATACAAACTAGTCTTTGCTTGATTGATAGTGCATCAATTTTATTCGCAAAAAGTTTTGGGATGGAGCAGATCCTAAAACCCGATAGATTAGAATTGGATCCTCAAGCTGTAGGAGCCTCTAACAGCTTCGATCACTGGCTGCGATGTTTCGAAACTTTCCTCTCCGCCTCCGTCGTCCAGACCGAAACCGACAAGCTACACGTGCTCCACGCCCGGGTAAGCGATCAAGTATTCTCGATGATTAGAGACGCTGAAACTTACGAGGATGCGATCGAACTTTTAACAGGCCAGTACAACAAACAGACTAATGTAATCTACGCCAGACATCTTCAGGCTACTCGCAGACAACAGCCAGGAGAATCGGGCGACCAATTCCTGAGTGTGTTGCGAGCACTTGGCAGGGCCTGCAACTGCAAGATCTTAACAGCCACCCAAAACACTGAGGACTTAGTCAGAGATGCCTATGTCACGGGTATCAGGTCAAACTATATCCGACAACGACTGCTGAAACAGGGTGGGCTGGATCTACAAAAGCCTGCGGCGCTTGCCGACTCGTTAGAGGTGGCCTTCCGTAATTTCGAAGCCTACACCCCTGACCACGGGGGTGCATCGTGGACGCCGCAGTCGCTGCCACCTCTGTACTCGGGAGGGCCGCAGGCCTATGCCACGCCACGTCCCACCAATGACCCGACCGCTGCGGCAGTCTCTGGAGGCCCGAAGTGCTACCTCTGTGGCCTGGGGAAGCACCCCCGACAACGCTGCCCAGCGAAGGATGCGAACTGCTCCGGGTGTGGAAAGAAGGGCCATTACGTGAAGGTATGCAAGGCGAAGTCGACCTCCAAGCCCAGTAGCGCCGCGTGCGACCCGCGGGAGCCGCCATCTTGGGCGCCGGTAGCCGTGTGTGAGCCGTGCGGGCCGCCATCTTGGACGCCTTCAGCCGCATGTGAGCCGTGTGGGCCGCCATCTTGGATGCCGTCAACTGCGTCGCAAAATCCAACGGTGGCTTCGGTTACGCTGGACCAATTCAGGCCTCACCAACTCGCCATCATGGACATCGAGGTAAACGGTCGCACTACAAACTGTTTATTTGACTGTGGGAGTACGGAGAGCTTTATTCACCCTAACACAGTGAGTCGCTACGCCCTTTCAGTACTGCCAGTGAAGCAAACGATCTCCATGGCTTCAAAGTCCCACTCGGTGGATGTCCTCGGGTACTGCGTGGCGACCCTGACTGTACGGGGCAGTGTACAAAAACTTCAGGCTCCTCGTGCTGCCACAACTCTGCGCTGCCGTACTCCTGGGGCTAGATTTCCTGTGTCACCTTAAGAGTGTCACCATGGAGTATAATGGACCTTTTCCCCGGCTCTCTGTTTGCAATCACCAGTTCTTAGATCGCCCACCGTGCACCACCTGCAGCCTCTCGACCCTTAAAGTCGCCCCTCCCTCACTGTTTGAAAATCTCACCCCCCGACTGCAAGCCCATCGCCAGCAAGAGCAGACGGTACAGTGCTGGAGACAGGGCTTTTATCAGGTCCGAAGTACAACGGCTCCTAGGGGAGGGGATCATCGAGGCCAGTACCAGCCCCTGGAGAGCCCAAGTAGTAGTTGTTAAGACTGGGGCGCAACATCATTGACTACAGGCAGACCATTAACCGCTACACGCAGCTGGACGCGTACCCCCTTCCCCGCATATCTGACATGGTTAATCAGATTGCGCAATATCAGGTGTTCTCCACCATCGACTTAAAATCTGCATACCACCAGCTCCCTCTCCGCCCGGAAGACCGCCAATATACTGCCTTCGAGGCGGATGGCCGCCTCTATCACTTCCTTAGGGTCCCCTTCGGCGTCACCAACGGGGTCTCGGTTTTCCAGCGTGAGATGGACCGAATGGTAGACCAGAACAGGCTGCGGGCCACCTTCCCGTACCTGGATAACGTCACCATCTGCAGCCATGATCAGCAGGACCACGACGCCAACCTCCACAAATTCCTCCACACCACCTCACTCCTAAATCTGACCTATAATAAGGAGAAGTGCGTATTCCGCACACGCCGCCTCGCCATCCTTGGTTGTGTTGTGGAAAACGGGGTCATCGGTCCCGATCCCGACCACATGCGCCCCATCCTGGAACTTCCCCTCCCCACTAGCCTCAAAGCACTGAGGAGATGCCTGGGCTTTTCATCGTATCTAGTTTTCAGGCATTAAATGGACACATAAGCTTCCAAAATGGCAGGAAGAATTTACACACTCATTATGAATTGGAAGTGCACTAACTGGTATTTTTGAACAAGTTGCCGATAGGAATCCATGGCGCCAGCCAGAATTATTCAAAGCAATGATTAAAATATACAAATTAGGATCCTACACATGTTACAGGACATTTTTGTGATACAAGGCTACCCAGTGACTGACTTACTACATAAACTCTCTCAACCACTCCTGGTGTTAACAGGCAGGAATGACCCTTTATTAGTACTCGATAAAGGGATCATTTAGTATTTACAGGTTAGTGGCTGCTTTGCGTTTTGAACTCTTGCTGCTTCTGGTCTGTTATTTAACTGAAAACTGCATTTTGACTGCTGACAGGACCTGCGAAGTTGTACTGTTTTTGGCTGCCTTTGGAGCTGGAGAAGGGGAACAGCAAAGAGGGCAGCAGAGAACAGGGGCAGCTTTGATGGAGGTAGGAAGAGGAGGGAACTGCACAGAGAGCATACTCACAATTGGCATTCAGAAAGCATTTTTCCTACATTTAATAAAATAAGCAGCAGGTCAGGCACAATCTGTGGAAATAAGTGGAGTTAACTTTTCAAGTCAAGGTGACCTTTTATTAAGATGTTTCTTTCATTAAATTTTAAGAGAAGCGATACATGAGATGCCTTCACTTCAGAAAGAAGACTGTCACCAAATTATCTCACCTGTTGCAGCCACAACTTGAGCCTCACACCAGTGCATGTTTGAGGTAGACTGTGTTTATCAAGTTCATCATGACAGTAAACTTTTATGGCACAGACTTCTTTCAAACTGCTCCAAGTGTCATCAGTAACATATGACAGCTTACACACCACTGCATTTGGGACACTCCACTAGAAGCAGTACTTAAATCTACTTCCCCATAGTTGTTGATTCAAGTAACTGTGGTGTGTGCCACAGACACTTAAAGAACAACTAATCCAATGATAACAAGAGAGCACTAGGCTTTGCCCACATGTCAGGGTACAAAATGCAATAGCTCACCCACATTTCCTTGTATACACCTTGGTCCCTTTATCAATTGTGAAAAATCCAAATCCTCAATGTGCAGCTGCTTTGCAACCATAACCATTACATCATTCAGTTTTGTGCTCAGTGTCCTGATTGCAGTTAGGGCTCATTCATCTTCTGCCAACCCATTGTGCAGCCCCTACTGGGGCGGCACGGTAGCACAGTGGTTAGCACTGCTGCTTCACAGCGCCAGGGATCTGGGTTCAATTCCTGGCTTGGGTCACTGTCTATGTCTATGTGGAGTTTGCACATTCTCTCCGTGTCTGCGTGGGTTTCCTCCGGGTGCTCCAGTTTCCTCCCATATTCTGAAAGACGTGCTGGTTTGGTGCATTGACCCAAACAGGCGCCAGAATGTGGCGACTAGGGGAATTTCACAGTAGCTTCATTGCAGTGTTAATGTAAGCCTTACTTATGACTAATAAATAAACTTCACTTTATTCCAGTCAAGCCATCAAGTTACATGCTAGGAAACAAGGGCTATCCCGTTGAGACATAGCTCATGATTCCTATCTAGAAACAAGGCAAAGCTGCAGAGTGGGCCAACAGCTTGAGCCATGCTTGAGCCACCAGATGCACCATTGAAGAAATAATTGGCATAATTAAGCAATGTGTGGACCTTTCCTGTGCAACTCTGCAGCAAACTCCTGAATGGGTATCCAGATGAGATCATCTGCTGCATGTCCCTTAGCTTTGCAATTATGAGGGATCAGTCCGAAGCACATCCTGGGAGCAAGAAGTATGGCAGGAGGAAGAGCATGAAAAGGAGCACGAGCAGTAGAGGCATCATTCACTAGTGCCACTACCTGCTAGAATTCTCAAAAGAACAGTTAATTAAAAAGCACTTAACTTAAACCATCCCTCCCATTTCCAATTTACCAATAGTTGCACAATCCTTATTAACATCCTTACTAACATCCCCAATTGTCTTCTTTGGGTCTAGCCTTCTGGATCCTGACCTCACTTCAGTACAAATGTGAACAACTACACCAAATCTAGAACAAAAAAAAATGAACAATGAGGCAGAATCAAATGTAATAAATATGGAAACATCCTGTGCCCTGAATGTTATAATTTCCACAGGTGCTAGTTTACAAAGCATATGGACAAAAAATTTGATTACCTGACATTTATGTGGCATCAGAAATGCCCAATTTCTGATCCTCCAAACAGGCAATGTGAGTAGCTCGACCTGCATATCTACTATCAGCTTGCAACACAAATATGGTACGCTGCCTGGGCCAACACAAATAGGTGCATGCAATACCCAGATATGGACAAGCATACATTATTTTGTCACGCTTTTTTAGAGGGAAAACATTCTTCATTCCCATGGCGTATTATATTGATGTGCTTCCAAAATCTAGGAATTCAAATCCTCAACACAATTTGGTTGGCTGGTGATACATCTTTGCCATTGTGCAACATTAAATATGAAAAGTGGGGGGAAAATTATTTTTTCAACATTGTATGACTTTAGAAAAACTTGCAGTTTCAAAGCTATATTTAATCTGAGATTAATAGAAACATTTGAGATTTTAAAGTGGGAAAGAAAGGGAATGTATTCAGTCCTATCCAATGAAGGTTAAACTTCCCAGTTAATTGGAGACACTGTTAATTTGAGAACCTGTTTCCCCATCTATGTAAATATGCCACATTGGATCTTTACTCCCATCAAATATTCAGAGACCTGGCTGGGTATTCAATCATAACTAAAATTTTATAGTTTAACTTTTCAAACAACCTATAAAATGATAAGTCTCCATGAAGCTGCTTAGCAGATAGGCAGCAAAGAGTTGGCATAAATGGGTCTTTTTCTGATTGGCAGTCAGTGACTAGTAGGGTTCCGCAGGGATCTGTGCTGGGACCCCAGCTGTTCACATTATATATTAATGATTTGGAAGAGGGAACTGAATGTGTTATCTCCAAATTTGCAGATGACACAAAGTTGGGTGGGAGGGTGAGCTGTGAGGAGGATGCAGAGATGCTTCAGTGTGATTTAGACAGCTGAGTGTGTGGGCATGTGCATGGCAGATGCAGTAATGTAGATAAATGTGAGGTTATCCAATTTTGTAGTGAGGAATTTGAAGCATCATGTATCAAACTGTTGTAACCTGTGGTAGAAGACAAAAGGCTGTTTGCAAACAAGCCTGTGGCTGTGGAGCTGGTTAGAACCGGTTCAAGCTGCAGCCGAGAGAACAAGGGAAAGGTGCTTACTGGGAGGTTGTTTAAGTTGTAAAATCTGTTTGGCAAGAGTGAGAGTATAAAAAGAGGGACACAAGGAAACCTTTGTTACGACACTGTACGGCTAGACTGAACACCACGTGCCTTTGAAATAAAGGGGCCGATTCTCCCATTGTGACCCACACATTTTCCGGCGGATCCGGTCGGCAGAATCGCGTGTCGGCCATTGCGCGGGATTTGTGCATGTGTTCCCGATGCATGCGCGTCTCCCAGAGCCAGGGAACAGTCGCAGTCGAGACCGCGTTGGAAACCGGCGGGAAGAGAGGTAAGTCATTTGAATCTGTTTTTAATATATTTTAAATGTAGTTTAAATGTGGATTATAGGGCCCAGCACGGATCTTGCCGGGCCCAATAGCATCTCCCACCCCACCAGAAGTACTTCATTCCAGCGGGGTTTAGAGTAGCTCCACACGTTCAGGGAACTCGTGGGAGATCCTGCCGGAGTGATGGGGGGCAATTAGGGCCCCCAGGGGGTTGGGTGGTGGGGGGGTGGTGCCCCCTAGGCATGGGCACCCTGGCAGTACTAGCCTGTGCCCCGTGGCACTGCGCAATGGGCAAAGTGCCCATGCCCAGGGGACACCTTGGCACAGCCCACCGGCATCGGGCAGTGCCAAGGGGGTGAGGCCTATAGTGGGCGGGGCCTAGGAGCGATTGGTGGGGGGTCCCACTGGCATTCTGCATTACGATTGGCAAGGAGGGTATCAAATTGAAAGAAAATGCATACAAAGTGGCAAAGATTAATGGGAACCTAGAGGATTGGGAAATCTTTAAAGGTCAGCAGAAAGCCAGGAACAAAGCTATAAAGAAAGGTAAGATGGATTATGAGAGTAAACTAGCTCAGAATATAAAAACAGATAGCCAAAGTTTCTACAAATATATAAAACGAAAAAGAGTGGTGAAAGTAAACATTGGTCCTTTAGAGGACGAGAAGGGGGATATAATAACTGGAAAAGAGAAAATGGCTGAGGCATTGAACAGGCATTTTGTGTTGGCCTTCACAGTGGAAGACACAAATAACATGCCAAAAATTGATGACAGGGAGGTTATGGCAGGTGAGAACCTAGAATGTATCGTCATCACGAAAGAGGTAGTGTTGGGTAAGTTAATGGGGCTAAAGGTAGACAAGTCTCCTGGTCCTGATGGAATGCATCCCAGGGTACTAAAAGAGATGGCGGGAGAAATAGCAAATGCACTCGTGGTAATTTACCAAAATTCGCTGGGCTCTGGGGTGGTTTCCGCAGATTGGAAAACAGCAAATGTGACGCCACTGTTTAAAAAAGGAGGTAGACAAAAGGCAGGTAACTATAGGCTGGTTAGCTTAACTTCTGTAGTAGGGAAAATGCTTGAATCTATCATCAAGGAAGAAATAGCGAGACATCTGGATATAAATTGTCCCATTAGTAAGACGCAGCATGGGTTCTTGAAGGGCAGGTCATGTTTGACGAATTTGGTGGAATTCTTTGAGAACATTACATGTGCAGTGGACAATGGGGAACCTGTGGATGTGGTGTATCTGGATTTCCAGAAGGCAATTGACAAGGTGCCACACCAAAGACTGCTACATAAGATAAAGGTGCACAGTGTTACGGGTAATGTATTACCATGGATAGAGGATTAGTTAACTAACAGAAAGCAAAGAATGAGGGTAAATGGGTGTTTTCTGGTTGGCGATCAGTGACTAGTGGTGTGCCTCAGGGATCAGTGTTGGGACCGCAATTGTTTACGATTTACATAGATGATTTGGAATTGGGGACCAAGCGTAATGTGTCAAAATTCGCAGATGACACTAAGATGGGTGGAAGGGCAAAGTGTGCAGAGGATGCTGAAAGTCTGCAAAGGGATATAGATAGTCTAAGTGAGTGGGCGAGGGTCTGGCAGATGGAGTACAATGTTGGTAAACATGTGGTCATCCATTTTGGTAGGAATAAAGCAAAATGGACTATTATTTAAATGGTATAAAATTGCAGCATGCTGCTGTGCAGAGGGACCTGGATGTCCTTGTGCAGGAATCTCAAGGAGTTGGCTTGCAGGTGCAGCAGGTAATTAAGAAGGCAAATGGAATTTTGTCCTTCATTGCTAGAGGGATGAAGTTTAAAAACAGCGAGATTATGTTGCAGCTGTATAAGGTGCTGGTGAGGCCATACCTGGAGTACTGTGTACAGTTTTGGTCTCCTTACTTGAGAAAGGATATACTGGCACTGGAGGGGGTGCAGAGGAGATTCACTAGGTTAATTCCGGAGTTAAGAGGTTTGGCTTATGAGGAGAAACTGAGTAGACTGGGGCTATACTCTTTGGAATTCAGAAGAATGAGGGGAGACCTTATAGAAACATATAAGATTATGAAGGGAATAGATAAAATAGAAGCAGGGAAGTTGTTTCCACTGGCGGGTGAAACTAGAACTTTGGGGCATAGCCTCAAAGTAAAGGGAAGCAGATTTAGGACTGAGTTGAGGAGGAACTTCTTCACACAAAGGGTTGTGAATCTGTGGAACTTCCTGCCCAGTGAAGCAGTTGAGGCTACCTCATTGAATATTTTTAAGGCAAGGATAGATAAATTTTTGAACAGTAAAGGAATTAAGGATTATGGTGAGCGGGCGGGTAAGTGGAGCTTGAGTCCACAAAAAGATCAGCTATGATCTTATTGAATGGTGAAGCAGGCTCGAGGGGCCAGATGGCGTACTCCTGCTCCTAGTTCTTATGTTCTTATGATTGGTCTGGGCTGGAGGGAGGCCAGCAATTGGGGCAGGCTGGGAGGGGTGGTGGTCTGCCGGGGGCAGGGGGGGGGGGCGGCGGGGGTCTATCTCCCAGGTCGGAGGGTCTGATGGGGTGAGTGGGTGGGGGATTGCCACTGCTGGGGGGAGATGGGCTGGACATCGGGGAGGGAGGTCAAATCTGGCCTGGGAATTGTCGCGGGGGCCACGATAGTGTCGGGAGGGGCAGCACTGTGGGGGTCCCAGGCTGGCCAGCGATCAAGCTGGCCAGCAAACGGTGAGACTGACAGATCGGGACCACTGCGCATGCGCAGAGTTCCAGAACTGTCAGACTCTGGTGTGAATAGGCCCCGCCTCCCCTGGGTTTTTAATGATATTCACGATTGCGACCTCTGCATTGCACAGAATGGGGAGATTCAGGTCTGAAGTTGCACTGAAAAAACAGTCGTGATCTAGACCAATTTTCCCACCAATTCAGCACTTTTGGGAGAATCACCCCCAAACGTTCATAACCAAACTGACTCTCCTAAGAACCAGGATTTGAAGCTAAAATCTAACAGTTTGAAGCCAGAATTCAATAACTGTCATAGTTGGCAAGAATGATTAACATCTGGAGATCAGAAAAGGAAGCACCAAAGTCAAGTGAAGAGAAAGAGAAATGAATGCGCATGCAACAGTCGCTGGGTCAAAATCCTGGAATTCCCTCCCTAACAGCATTGTGCATCAACCCAGAGAACATAGGCTGCAGCGATTCAAGAAGGCAGCTCACCACCACCTTCTCAAGGGCACCAAGGGATGGGCAATAAATGCTGGCCAGCCAGCGATGCCCATGTCCCATGAATGAATAAAAAAGAGGTAAGCTCTCCTCCTTTCTTTTCATAGAATCCCTACAGTGCAGAAGGAGGCCATTCGGCCCATCGAGTCTGCACCGACCACAATCCCACCCAGGCCCTACCCCCAAGATACCCTTAAGATCAAGGGGTTTTCTTTTTCGTCTCAGATGACACATCATAGGAGAAGTCAGTCTGATGAAGTAATCGGGTATACTATACTCTAAGGAATTTCAAGACTTTCAGGGTATCTCTAAAAAAGGGAATCAAGTATGGGGTGCCTCTATTAATAAATAATTGATTTAAACGGGATGTCTCTACTGATTTAAACGGGACATTTAAATAGCCAATTCACATAAGAAACCTACAACTGTGAAGGGAGGCACAGAGCCCCCTGAAGTTAGTGAACAAGAGATACAGAATGATATAAGTCAATGATTGGGAAAGAAGTTTCAGTTGGAGAAACAAAGAGAAGTTTTAAGACAAAAGTTTACTATTAACACTGATCGTAACGGGGGTTATGGCCCCTACCGGACGTGCAACAGGCATTTGGAAAATGACTTGGAAAAGAATTACGAAAAATAAATTGTCTATGTGCATGGTGATAATGTCACAATTGCGACAGCGCGAGATAACCACCCTAAAATCGCAGGAAGATAGGAAAAACAAAATGTGCGTGGTGTCTCTGAAAAAATCAGCGAGGAGAATCAGCAGAGAGTGAAAACGGAAGTTCATGCGAAGAGACTGAGAGAAGAACTGGGAGCTCTCAAGGAAGTTAAACAGAGTCCTCGCAGAGGTGAGACTACCGATGGCAACTCGTCCTGTCTGCCCCCACAAGTTCTGCCTACCGCGAGCGTGTATCCAAATTTGGAGGTTGTAGAGAGAGAGACTCGGAGGAGACTTATGGCTGAAATTGATCGACGCCATGAGGATTCCAGCTCTGACTCAGACAGTGATCATTCGGACAAAGGGGAGGCGACACATGTACGTCCTCTCAAAACCAAACCAGCTACCATGCTGCCCATAGGGCAGTGTTGGTTTTATTCAAGTCTTGGAATCACAGCAAGAAATGCGTGAACTTCCTCGGTCTAACTCACACTGGGTCCTCTACACAGATGGGTCATCCATAGTGGAAGATGGAGTTCAGAAGGCAGGCTGGGCTGTGACAACAGAAAACGCTGTGTTAGCACAGGGATCAATGCCTCCAGGTACCTCAGGCCAACAAGCAGAACTAAAGGTGTTTACTGAAGCCTGTAAATTGGCTGAAGGTCAGAGTACCAATATCTACACTGACTCTAGGTGCGCATTTGGGATAGCACATGATTTTGGCCAACTGTGGAAACACAGAGGGTTCCTTACTGCTGCTGGTACTCCTGTTAGTCTACTAGTTCTTCTTTGTTATGACACTGTACAGCTGGACAGCTTCCAAGTGAGGTCACGATCCTCAAGTGTAAAGCACACACAAGATACTCCTGAAGCTAAAGGCAATACACTAGCTGATGAAACTACAAGACAAGCCACTAGGGAGGGCAGACAAAATGATGATGAAACAACAAAGCAACGGCAAGTGTGTACAACCCCGCAGACACTGTTGCAGAAAGAAGAAATGTAAAATACGTGTAGCCGTGAGAAGTGGGAATGGATGGAAAACGGAGCGGACTCTTTAATGATGGTGTCCAGAGACACAGAAGTAATTGAATGATAGATCCCACCTCATTCCTTCCTTATCTGGTGACACAGATTCACTCTTTGGGACATGTTGGAATGGATAAAATAGTTCAGAGATTCTCCCAGACATGGTGGAACCCACGTTTCAGAGCACAGGACAAGATAGTGGATGAAACCTGCGTCACCTGTCAGAGAAATAACACGGGAACAGCGGTTAAGCTACCCATGTTGGCTACACCGGCTCCTCCAGGACCCTTTCGTCACTTACAAGTGGACTATATCACACTACCAGCATGTAAAAAGTACACAGGAGTCTTGGAGTCTTGGTTATTGTGGATATGTTCTCTAGATGGGTGGAGGCAGCCCTGCCAGGAAGGCCACAGTCTCACACACTGCCAAAACCTTGGTGAAAGACATCATTCCAAGGTGGGGACTACTGCAATAAATCGACTCGGACCAAGGGACACATTTTACAGGGGCAGTGTGTCAAGAGGTGCGCAGGTTACTGAACATTCAGCGGTCATATCACTGCCCCCATCATCCGCAGTCCTCGGGGATGGTTGAGAGAATGAACCGGACCATCAAAGAATGTCTGTCTAAAATGTATCAGGCCGAGACTGACTGGGTGACAGTCCTACCGATGTGCTCCGCGGTATCAGAGCTACCGCCAACAAGGAAACGGGGCTGACTCCACATCAGGTCATCACGGGCAGACCAATGCCACTACCTGGGATCCCTGATTTGAGAAAAGCTGATGTTCAGCTAATGAGTGACTCCTAGCCAGGGCATGGTCATCATTAATTCGCCCCCCCGCAACTATGACGACCATTATGATGTTCTGGGTGCTAACCTCTTCCTACAGATCACACATGCATATGCTAGGGTCATAGATCGAAAAGATTGTTAGGTCTGTAGTTTGCTACCCAGGGAATCCCATACATATCCTATGATCGTCATCCTATTCACACTTTCTGATTATGTCACTGTATGGAAAGCTGTCACATGTCCATACCTTAATAAGAATATGAACTTTTATCTCAAACCAATTCCTAAAGATAAAACAAATACACCCATTAAGTTATCTTATGCTCCCAACGGACTACTGTGCTGGGTCAACAATGGAATGGGCCCTAAATTCGGGTATAGGCACTGTACATGCAATTTTTCTACATGGGCTCCGAATGTCACTGTCCATGAAGGAAGGAATGAGGATAACTTCACTCTCCAAAACGGTTTGAAACATTGACCAGACTTCTGTAAATGGTACTATGTATGTTTGTGGTACTAAGGCGTACGAATACTTGCCTACTCATTGGTCAGGATCATGCTATGGTGCTTATATAGTCCCCGCTGTTAGGGCAGTGGTTCACCCTATTCAAGATCCTCACCAACCCAAATGTGACCTTTACAGTTCCAAAGAGACTGTAGTCATTCCCACACAGCGTTTCTTCTACGCTCTTTTCCCAAATTATGGAGTCACAGTTGCATTAGACAAAATAAGGCATCTGGTGCATGCGGTTGGAAAGATGGGGAATAGCATCGCAAATGTCCTAGCTGCCATAAATGCTGAGCTAGCTCAGGTTCGGAGAATGGTAATTACAAAACTGAATGGCCTTAGACCTCCTACTGGCCGAAGAAAAAGGTGGCACGTGTGCAGTGATTGGACATGAATGTTGTACCTATATCCCTCACTGTTCCAGCAATGTTTCTGCTTCCATCTCTGACATTCAGGTTAAAGCTCTCAAGGCTGACTCAAAACCGTGGGATATTTTCGGGTGGCTTGAGGGCATCCTAGGAAGCATAGTGATATCATAGAATTCCTACAGTACAGAAGGAGACCATTTGGCCCATTGAGCCTGCACCGATAACAATCCCACCCTAACCCCGTAACCCCACATATTTACCTTGCTAATCCCTCCCGAAACGAGGGGCAATTTAGCATGGCCAATCAACCTAACCTGCACGTCTTTGGACTGTGGGAGGAAACCGGAGCACCCAGAGGAAACCCACGCAGACACGGGGAGAACGTGCAAACTCCACACAGACAGTGACCCAAGCCGGGAATCGAACCCGGGTCCCTGCCGCTGTGAGGCAGCAGTGCTAACCACTCTGCCGCTGTGAGGCAGCAGTGTTAACCACTGTGCCACTGTGCCGCCCTGGATCATACAAGGACTATTACAATTCGTTGTTTTCCTCTAACTTATCTTGATTGTTTTTAAAGTTATTCAGTGTATTGTCTCCCACTGTACTCATGCTGCCTTTACTCCAATCCCCAATGTTGGGACCTGCTATTTTATTTAACCCGATGCAGGTACAATATACTGTAACCCACATCTTTCCTTAAGATTGCATTTGTGATTAAGCTTGCTAAGTTTCTTATGCTGGTAACTGTAGGTAGTTGGTGCCAAGATAACATTCCTGTAAGGTATGATTCCAATTAGCTGCTTGAAACATTAATTGTATTAAAGGGGGAACTGAGGGATTTGAAGCATCATGTATCAAACTGTTGCAACCTGTGGTAGAAGACAAAAGGTTGTTTGCAAACAGGCTTGTGGCTGTGGAGCTGGTTAGAACCAGTTCAGCCTACAGCCTAGAGAACAATGGAAAGGTACTTACTGAGAGGTTGTTTAAGTTGTAAAACCTGTTCAGCAACAGAGAGAATATAAAAAGAGGGACACAAGGAAACCTTCTTTGGTACGATACTGTATGGCTGGACTGAACACCGTGTGCCTTTGAAATAAAAGTTCATAATCAAAAGCTTGTGCCCCATCACTGACTCTTCAAAGAACCAGGATTTAAAACTAATATCTAACAGTTTGAAGCCAGAATTCAGCAGTGCCAATAACAGGAAGGCAGATTATTACTTGAATGGATGTAAATTGAGAGAGGTGGAAACTCAACAAGACCTTGGAGTCCTCGTGCATCAGTTGCTGAAAGTAAGCTCGCAGGTACAGCAGGCAGTAAAGAAGGCAAATGGTATGTTGGCCTTCATACCAAGAGGATTTAGTATAGGGACATAGATGTTATATTGCAATTGTATAGGACGTTGGTGAGGCCACATCTGGAGTACCGCGTGCAGTTTTGGTGTCCTTATCGAAGGAAGGATGTCCTTGTGTAGAGGGAGTACAGCGGAGGTTTACCAGGCTGATTCCTAGGATGGCAGGTCAGTCATATAAGGAGAGACTAAGACAGTTAGGATTGTATTCACTGGAGTTTAGAAGAGTGAAAGGGATCTCATAGAAATTTATAAAATTCTAACAGGGTTAGACAGGGTAGATTCAGAAAGAATGGCCGTGATTCCCCCATCGCGACCCGCAACTTTTCTGGCGGGTCGCGGTGCGAAATGCATGTCGCCGGCCTTGTTCAGGGATCTGCGCATACGCCGGGAATGCATGCCATCTCCCAGAGCAGTCGCCGATCAGACCACGCTGGAAACAGGCGGGAAGACAGATAAGTAATTTGAATCTTTTAAAATGTATTTTAAATATGTTTTCAATGTGATTATCGGGAACTTTCAGGTCCCGATTGAATCTCCCTGCCTGCCAGGAGTACTTCATTCTGGCAGGGTTTACACTAGCTCCCCACGTTCGGGGAACTAGCAGGAGGCCCCGCCGGAATAAAGGGGGGCAATCGGGGGCCCCCCCAGGGGGTCGGGCGGCAGGGGGATGTGTCCCCTGGGTATGGGCACCCTGGCAGTGCCAGCCTGTGCCCCCGGCACTGCCCAAGGGGCAAAGTGCCCATGCCCTGGGGCACCTTGGCAGTGGGCAGTGCCAGGCGGTGGGGCCTAGGGGCGATCGGTGGGGGTGGGGAGTCTCTGCCACTCTGCAGACAGGATCAGTCTGGGATGGAGGGAGGACAGCGATTGGGGTGGGCTGGGGGGGTGGTCTGCTGGGAGGCAGGGGAGGGGCTGCCACCGGAGGGGGGGTTGGGGCGGGGGGAGGTCTGCCGGGGTTGGGCTGTGCATTGAGGTGCTCTGGGACGGGGACGGGGGTGGGTGGGGGGGGGGGGGGGGGCAGGGCTGGCCCGGGAATTGTTGTGGGGGCTGCGTTCGGGCCGTGTGAGGGGGGGGGTGCTGAGGGGCAGCAAAGTGGGGTCCTGGGCTGGTCAGCGATTGGGCTGGCCAGCAAATGGGAAATCTGACAGATTGGGGCCACTGCGCACGCGCAGAGTTCCAGAACTGTCAGACTCCCGCACGAATAGGCCCCCCTCTCCGCCCCCGGATTTTTAATGAGATTCACGATTGGGACCTCTGCAGTGAGAAGTTGAACTGACAAAACAGTCGGGATCTAGAACAGTTTTCCCGCCAATTCAACACTTTTGGGAGAATTGCAGCCAATGTTCCCAATGATGGGGGAGTCCAGAACTAGAGGTCATAGTTTGAGCATAATGGGTAAACCTTTTAGAAGTGAGGTGAGGAGAAATTTCTTCACCCAGAGGGTGGTGAATGTGTGGAATTCCCTACCACAGAATGTAGTTGAGGCCAAAACACTATCTGATTTCAAGGAGAAATTGGATATAGCTCTTGGGGCTAAAGGGATCAAGGAGAAGGGAGGATCAGGATATTGAATTCGATGATCAGTCATGATCAGAATGAATGGTGGAGCAGGCTCGAAGGGCCAAATGGCCTACTCCTGCTTCTAGTTTCTCGTGTCTCAACAATCAGAGTGCTTCATTTTTTAAAATAATGACATGATTGACTTTTAATCTTATACATGACCATAAGAACAGGAGACTATTTAGGCCATTGAGCCTCTTTTGTCATTTTGTTTGTCAAAGTAACTCTCCTTTTTTAATCCAATTACCTACCCATTTTTATATAAGATTAAAGCAAAATACTGCGGATGCTGGAATCTGAAACAAAAACAGAAAATGCTGGGAAATGTCAGGTCTGACAGGGTGAGGAGAAGATGCGTTGAGTATTGGCATCATGCTGGAGTTGTTGGAAATGGCGGAGAATGATTCTTTGAATGTGGAGACTGGTGTGGTGAAAAGTGAGGACCCCTCCCTCTGGCATCCTGAGATTCCCGCTCAGTGCCGTGCACTGCCATATGCACACCATCGATATCGCTCTCCAGCAGCACCAACTCACTCTTTCTCAAAACTGTCCTGGTTCCCCAGTTTTACTTCATTCATCGTCTCATCTGACACATTAACAAGGAACTTTTTCTGTTCCTTTTAGGTGTTAAGGGACGCAAGCTCCACCAACTCATCAATACCAATATCCACCCAAGACCCTCTACCTCCTCCCTTCCCTCGGATCCTATCCCTCCTAACCCCAGCCCTTCTCGCTTATTCACTATTCCCTCTGACGTTTCCCTCTGAAGCTGAGCGTGCTGTACTCAGCAAAGAACTCGGCTTTGTACCCTTATGTCTTCACCTAAACAAATTTTGGGCTTGCCATAATGCTGAACTCTTCTTCCGCCACCTTTGTCTCCGTGCTCACTTCTTTGGGCAGGAGCCTTCCGCCAGTTCAGCAGATTCTTACACCCATCTCCAGCATTCCCCCTCCACCTGGACCCTGCCATCTGGCCTCTTATCTGCTCTTGGTCTTTTCATCAAGAACTGACGGCGTGACATTAGCCGTCTCAATTTCCCCACTCCTCTCAAACACTCTAACTTGTCTCCTTCCAAACTTACTGCACTTTGCTCTCCTAGGACCAACCCTGATGTTGTCATCAAACCCGCCGACAAGGGCGGTGCTGTTGTTGTCTGGCATACGGACCTCTACCTCACAGAGGCTGAGCACCAACACTCGGACACTTCCTCCTACCTCCCCCTGGACCACGTCCCAACCACCAAACATCAAGCCACTGTTTCCAGGACTGTCAATGACCTCATCTCCTCCGGAGATCTTCCCTCTACAGCCTCCAACCTCATTGTCTCCCAACCCTGGACAGCCCGCTTCTACCTCCTTCCCAAAATCCACAAACAGGACTGTCCTTGTAGGAGCAGGAACAGGCGTGTCAGCCTGTTCCTGCTCCATTGAACTAATTTCCTCCTATCTTGACTCCGTTCTCTCTCCTCTTGTTCAGTCCCTTCCCACCACATCCGCGATTCCTCTGATGCCCTACGCCATATCAATGACTTCCAATTCCCCAGCCCAAACCGTCTCTTCCTCACCATGGATGTCCAATCCCTCTACACCTCCATTCCCCACTAGGATGGCCTCAAAGCTCTTTGCTTCTTCCTTGAACAGAGGTCTGAATAATCCCGATCCACCACCACTCTCCTCCGTCTGGCTGAACTGGTTCTCTCACTCAACAATTTCTCCTTTAACTTATCTCACTTCCTCCAAATAAAAAGTGTGACTATGGGCACCCACATGGGTGCTGGTTATGCCTGTCTCTTTATGGGTTACGTGGAGCATTTCCTGTAGCAGTCCTACTCCGGCCCCCTCCCACAACTCCTTTACCGGGACATTGATGACTATTTTGGTGCCACTTCATGCCCTCGTCCGGGCCTGGAAAAATTTATCAATTTTTCTTCCAATTTCCATCCCTCTATCACCTTCACATGGTCCTCCTCTGACACTTCTCTTCCCTTCCTTGACTTCTTTCTCTCTCCATTTCTGGTGATAAACTGTCCACTAGTATCCATTACAAGCCCACCAACTCCCACAACTACCTTGACTACAGTTCTTCACACCCCACATCCTGTAGGGACTCTATCCCATTCTCTCAGTTCCTTCATCTGTTCTAAGCATGCCACTTTCTAAAACAGCACTGCCGATATGTCTCCTTTCTTCCTCAATCGTGGTTTTCCACTCGCTCTGGTTGACAGGGCTCTTAACTGTGTCCAACCTATCCCCCAGGCCACTCCTCTCACCTCCTCCCCTCCCTCCCAGAACCAGGATAGGGTCCCCCTTATCCTCACTTTTCACCCCACCAGTCTCCGCATTCAAAGGATCATTCTCCACTATCTTCTGCCAACTCCAGCATGATGCCACTGCTCAACACATCTTCCCCTCAACACCCCCGCCCCCCAACCCCGTCAGCATTCCGCAGGGACTGTTCCTTCTGGGACATCCTGGTCTACTCCTCCATCACACCCAGCATCTCACTCCCTGCCCACAGCACCTTCCCATGCAATTGCAGAAGGTGCAATACCTGCCCCTTTACCTCCTCCCTGCTCACCCTAAACACCCCTTTCAGGTGAAGCAGTGCTCCACATGCAGCTCCTTCAGTCTGGTCTATTGCATTGGGTGTTCCTAATGCGGTCTACTCTACATCTGAGAGACCAAATGCAGACTGGGTGGCCGCTTTGCTGAACACCTTCGGTCTGTCCACAAGCAGGACCCAGACCTTCTTGTCGCTTGCCACTTCAACACACCACCTTGCTCTCCTGTCCACATGTCCGTCCTTGATCTTTTGCAATGTTCTAGTGAACCCAAAACGCAAACTGGAGGAACAGCACCTCATCTTCCGATTGGGCACTTTACAGCCTTCTGGACTGAACATTGAGTTCAACAACTTCAGAGGATGAATTCACTCTTCCACCTTCACCCCATTTCCATTTATTTTATTTCATTTTGTTTCATCTCATTGATCCATTTTATCATCCTTCTTTCTCACTTCCATTGGTTCCACTTCTCCATTTCAGCTCTCCTTCTTGCTTCCTCCGTCCCTCTCCCTGCCTTCAGGTGACTGCCATAATCCCCAGGCAGTTCCTTAACCATCTGTATCTCTGTTCTGCCATTCACACATTCTGATCACTTAATGGACACTTATGGCACCTTCTCAGCCTTCCGCATCCTCATTTACATTTCCTTTGTCTCATTGTCTCATGAAAATTTTCCATCCACCACCACCCTCTGTCTTCGATCAGACAACCAGTTACCTATCCAATCTGCCAACTTTCCCTCTATCCCACACCTCCTCACTTTCATCATAAGCCGACCATGGGGGACCTTATCAAACGCCTTACTAAAATCCATGTATATGACATCAACTGCCCTACCTTCATCAACACACTTAGTTACCTCTTCAAAAAATTCAATCAAATTTGTGAGGCACGACTTGCCCTTCACAAATCCGTGCTGACTATCCCGGATTTGACGAATGGTCATCTGGACTCAAAACATTGAGTCTATTCTCTCCCCACAGATGCTGTCAGACCTGCTGAGATTTTCCAGCATTTTCTGTTTTTGTATCTACCCACTCTTTATATTCCTCAATAAACTTATTACCAGGTTAAGCGTATAGTTGCCTTTTAAGCACTTGAATTCTTTTGCTATACAGTATTCTATCCAGCAAAGCCAAATGCTATAAAACATCCTCTCTTATAAAACAATTTTAAGCGATTAAGGGGAATATACAGTTTGCCAGAGAAAAAGTGAAGCCGAGGTTTGAAGCCAGATCAGTAGTCAGATGAAAGTTTCCCATCTTCATATAAAATGCAAACATCATACTCATGCAGTAGGGTGATATTGATGTCAGAGTAAAATAAGCCTTTTTTCTGACTCTAACATGATATACTTTACTTGGGAATTCTTGAAAGACTGTTTCCTGTCCTGTCCTGCATATAGCATCTCTGATGTGGAGATGCCAGCGTTGTACTGGGGTGGGCACAGTAAGAAGTCTCACAACACCAGGTTAAAGTCCAACAGGTTTATTTGGTAGCACAAGCCACGAGCTTTCGGAGCATGGCCCCTTCATCAGGTGAGTGGGAGTTCTGTTCACAAACAGGGCATATATAGATACAAACTCAATTTACAAGATAATGGTTGGAATGCAACTCTTTACAGGTAATCAAGTCTGAAAGGTACAGACAATGTGAGTGGAGAGAGGGTTAAGCACAGGTTAAAGAGATGTGTATTGTCTCCAGCCAGGACAGTTAGTGAGATTTTGCAAGCCCAAGCAAGTCGTAGTGGTTACAGATGGTGTGACATGAACCCAAGATCCCGATTGAGACCGTCCTCATGTGTGCGGAACTTGGCTATCAGTTTTTGCTCAGCGATTCTGCGTTGTCGTGTGTTGTGAAGGCCGCCTTGGAGAACGCTTACCCAAAGATCAGAGGCGGAATGCCCGTGACTGCTGAAGTGTTCCCAACAGGAAGAGAACACTCCTGCCTGGTGACAATCACATCTACTCTACATCGGAGTGACTTCTTACTATAGCATCTCTGACCAGGAGATCTACTATCATGGTCCAACACTGTTTCCAAAAAGTGCAAAATGCTCCCCTCTGCACTATTGTCATCATTAATCTTGTTAAACTGTATATTCATCCCTAAATCTCTTAAAATTGGATTTATAAAAGAAGATTTTTATTCCATGGAACAAAATCATGCAAGCTATGTTGTGATGTAATGTGAGATTTTATATTAGGAATTAACTCCACATCAATACTCACAGGAAAATCAATTGATCTCTTCATTAGTAGCTCTCTGTCCATCCCAGGATAGCTTGGTGTCAGCCTGTGACCAGGATAAAGAAATTCTCTGGTGTTCTGCTCATAGATAGCCAGTGTTTCACCGACTGCAAAGAAATATTTCAAAGCCGTCAGGTCTTAAAGCTCGTAATCCTATTTCAGCAGCATAACAATGGCTGAATGGGACTACTAATGCATTGCAGAGTGAACTGCCTGACTCAGTTGGAATTTCTAGGATCGGGCAATAATGTTGGCAGATATCCACACTTGCACCAGAGTGGTCACTAGATGAGGAATATTCAATGGTGGAAATTTACTTGGCGACACAACCAGTTGGTGCAGTTTAAGATCGCAAGTTCCCACAAACAAATTAATGAAAGACCAGATAATCTGTTTTCAAGTGATGGCTATATAGCTGTAGTAAAAGTGTTGGCCAGAGAACTGGGAGAAATCCCAGATCTTCAAATTTCCCCGTGGGTTTTTAATGAACTGATAAGTGATCTTTTTTAATATTGTATTTGAAATTCTCCGGCAGTGCAGCAGTCTCCCAAAACTGCCTTAAGAGTCGACCTATATCTTTGCATTAATCAACAGTGGGGTTTAAACCAACAGCCTGTCACTCAGAAGCAACAGCATTTCTAACTGAGCCAAGCTATTTACTTGACTGTAATAAATTATTTAAGGATTCAATTATACAATATATGATGGTACAAAATATACTAAAAGGTCCAGACATTTCCTTTCTTAGGTGCTAATGTGAAAGGTTAGGTGCTACAATGGCATGAAGTTAAGCTCAATTTACATTTGTACCACAGAAAGCTATATTCTCAGGTTGAAGGGATGTGAGGCACAGAACACCAGGTCCTTAACCACTCCATTGTGTATCTTCAGCAGTAGAGCTGCATGGTCCACCATAATAAGACGCAAGCAGATAAACATCACCAGTCACTCAATCTTTTACGCTTTCTGACTGTATGCAATTGGTTGAAATTCAGTGAAAGCAGTGATTCATTCTCCCACAATCCCACTTCTCCAGGTCCTTTGTGCTCAGTGAATCACCTAATACCAACTGTTCTGTGCCAATTCCGAGCTACCATTATCTAGTTCTAAGTAGGTGAAAAGTTATGATGTGTTATTGGGAGGGAAGAAACAAGTGTGTGAAGAGGTTAAATTCAATGGGTTGAGATACAGGAAGATGGGATGGGCCTCCACCAGTCGAACCAGTCATTGTGTGAAAAAGTGTTTTCTCACATAATATTTGTTTCCTTTGCGAATCATTTTAAATCTGTGCCCTCTTGTTCTTTTATAAGTAGGAATAGTTTCTTCCTATCGAGTCTCTCCAACCCCCTCATGATTTTGAACATCTTTGTCAAACCTCCTCTTAGCCTTCTTCTCATTTACCATGGCAGCTGCAAATGAAGAATGGACTCATCCTTATCAGCATAAGTGTCACAAAGAACAGCAAACATCCAAGGTCCACCTCCACATCAGCACCTGCCCTCCAGTTATGTTCCCCATTGCTCTAATCATGAATGGATGCCTGAAGTAAGATCGGGTAAGAATTATCTCTTCAGGATTAAGAAGACACAGGTCCTGATTTTAAACCCCCATGCCTAACAAGAATGGGACATGTGGAGGGTTATATTTGTGACAGTAAGTAATGTTTCCTGCCAACTTTGTGCCTTGTCTCATTTTAAGAGGCACACTTTGGGCAGTCTGCGAAAACCCTCACCCCAGGCTTACAATGGCCTCATTAACTTTAAAACTTTGGTCTCTAATGTCACCATTCTGATCTCAACATGACTTTTTAAAGCAGTTGTGTGTCTGGTGTCAGTAAAATCTCACCAGGAGCCCCAACACCAAGGAGCAGCAGACCCAGAGAAGCCAGATGCACAAAGACTTCATCTATTTTTACAGCTTCTTTGCTGGCTAGGGGTTTCTCAGTAGGAACTGGGCAGCAAGTTGATTTTCACAATTTTAGCAGCTTACCTATCCTTTTCCCACGAGGCTGGATCAGGAAAAACACTTTAAACTAGTTTCACAGAATCACATAATTGATATGGCAAGGAGGAGGCCATTTGGCCCATCGTGTCTGCATTGACTCTCCAAATCAGTATCATGACTTAGTGCCATTCCCCTGTCTTTTCTTCGTACCCCTGCACATTGTTTCCATTTAAGTAATAATTTCTTGAATGCCTCGATTGAACCTCCCTCCACCAGTCGAGCCAGTCATTGTGAAACAGTGTTTTCTCACATATTTGTTTCCTTTGCGAATCATTTAAAATCTGTGCCCTCTTGTTCTTAATCCTTTTATAAGTGGGAATAGTTTCTTCCTATCGAGGCTCTCCGACCCTCTCATGATTTTGAACATCTTTATGAAACTTCCTCTTAGCCTTCTTCTCTCCAAGTAGACTAGTCCCAACTTGCCATAGAACCCCTACAGTGCAGAAGGAGGCCATTTGGCCCATCGAGCCAGCACTGACTCTCCGAAGAGGCCCCCCCATCCCCGTAAACCCGCACATTTACCATGGCTAATCCACCTATTTTACACATCTTTGGACTGTGGGAGGAAACTAAATCACCCAGAAGAAGCCAACACAGACACTTGGAGAACATGCAAACACCACACAATTACCCACAGCCAGAATCAAACCAGGTTCCTGGTGCCGAGAGACAACAGCTAACCACTGTGCCACCCATAAGTAAACATGTTTCTCAATGCTCATTAGTTTTATTTATTTATTCCTTCATGGAACATGGGTGTCACTGGCAGGGTCAACACTTATTACTCATCTGTAATTGCCCTTGAATTGAATGACTTGCTAGGCCATACCGGAGGGCAATTGAGAGCCAAAACGTTGCTGTGGATCCGGAGCTACTTGGAGGCCAAACCAGGTAAGGATGACAGATTCCCTTCCTTAAGAGAAATTAGTGAACCAGTTGGATTTTTACAACAGTCGATGATAATTTTATCGTTACCATTACTGAGACTGCTCCAGTCTATCCTCATAACTGAAGTTTTTCATCCCTGGAACCATTCCTGTTAACCTCTTTTCTCTCTCCAATGTGTTCATATCCAAATAGTGTGGCGCCCAGAACCATATACAATATTCCAGCTGAGGTTTAACTAATGTCTTGTATAAATTCAGCACAATCTCCTTACACTTGTACACTATACCCCAATGGATAAAGCCCTGAATGCTATATGCTTTATTAACTGCTTTCTCCACCTGCTCTGTCAGCTTCAATGATTTATGCACATGTATAACCAGGTCCTTCTGTTCCTGCACCCCTTTAAGAATTTTACATTGATTTTACATTGGCTCTCCATATACTTCCTACCAAAATGCATCACCTCACACTTCTCTGCATTGAACCTCATTTGCCACTGATCTGCCCACCCCACCACTCTATGTCCTTTTGAAGTTCTACACTGTCTTCTTCAGTTTACAATGGTTCTGAATTTTCCATCATCCGTAAGCTTTGAAACAATCCCCTGCACGCCAAGATCTAAATCATTAATATATATCCATAATGGATATAATGGCTCAGTTTTTCCAGCATCTTATGTTTTTATACCTATAATTTTCTAGACATGTTCTGACCTCTTAAATATAAGAATTACATTATCTATCCGCCAGTCCTTTGACAGTACATCCTTTTGGAATGAATTATTAGATATAAGTAGCAATGCCTGTGTTGTCTTTCCCTGAATTATTTTAAAATAATGCAATCCATCTGGGCCAGGAATCTTGAGTTGGTTAATTTGTTCATTACATCCTCCTTTTTATTCTAAATGCACATACCTGGTTGCTCATTTCATAATTCAATGTAATGTCTGCCTGTTAAATATCCTTGGTAAATACCAAAGCAAAGTAATATTTAATATTTCTGCCATATCTCTACCATTAACTGTGGTATTATCTTGTCTACTCATTAATGGTCCTATTTCCATTAAAGCCTTCATTTTTAATTGATGTGTCTGTAAAATATTTTACAATTTTGTTTTGTGTTCCTTGTCAATTTAATGACATAGTTCCTCTTTGCCTTCCAATTGTTTTGCTTTTTACTTCTCTCCTAATCTCTTTATATTCTGTCTTATCAAGCACTCGTCTACTTTCTATGTGCTTACGGTCAGCCTCTTGTCTAACCCTCAGTTGTTTTTTTTTGATATCTTTATTTATGCATGGACTCCAACAACTATTTAATTTGTTCTTTTCTTTTAGCAAAATATATTTTTTGCTCAATCATCCTATGATTATTATTCTGTGTTTTTAACTCATTTTCCTAATTTGTTGGTATATTTCTTTGTTGACCTCCCTTCCAGTATTAGGTTGTGGCTGGACTGGCCCTAATAGTATGATTGGTGTTTTATTATCTTTTATCTCTATTCACATAAATTTTGTTTCCGTTTTACTGGCTCTATACTTTTTCTACTGCCATAATGTTTTCTCTAATAAGTACAGCTAATCCACCTTCCCTTTTCACTATCTTTTCTACATTCTGAAATGTTTATTACCCAGTCCTGATTTTCCTGCATGTTTTATTAAGCCCTAGTAAATCTGGCTCCTTGCACCGTATTTATTGCTTCTCGTTCCCATTTTATTGTGAACAGTGTGTACATTGCTATACGATTTAACTCATCTTTAATAACAATACCTCTAATGTTATTTTTGTTGTTTGCTTCTCTTCCTGCACATTACTACCCACCATTGGCCTGTGCTAGAAGGATTTTGTAGGTTGAAACTCAACCTGTTTGGCCGTGTTATGAATGCACCTTCCTTAGCCACCAAGTACTGGGGTGAGACGTGAACTTGGAGCTCCCGGCTTAGAAGCAGGGACTGCGTCACAGGACCCTTTATGTTATTTCTAACCACTTCTAACATTTTTACACTTATATAAGTTAGTTAAGCTAATCTTTTACATTAGCAGCTAAGGTGGGAAAAGCCCAGCTTGTACGTTTTGTCATATAAAATCGTTAAAGTGGTTACAGCAAGTAAAGAGCCTATTAAGCCTGTTGTATCTGTGTCATCTATGCAACAGTAGTTTACCTTGTCCCATTATCCCGTTTTATCCCCCGGCCCTGAAAATTCCTTCTCTTCAGATACTTATCCAAATCCTTTTTGAAGGTCAAGATGGAATCTGACTCCATCACACTCTCTGGTGGTGCATGACAGATCCTAACTGCTGACTGCGTAAAAATGTTTTTCCTATTATCAACTTTGCTTCCTTAACCAACCACCTGACATCAATGTTCTGTGATTCTTGATCCTTTTGATCCTAGATTTCTCCCTATTCATTCTGTCACGACCCCGCATGATTTTGAACACTTCCATCAAATCTTCTCTTGAGGAGCTCCAGCTTGTCCAAACTATCCAAGTAACTTAAGTTCTTCATCCCTATGATCATTCTTGTGAACCTTTTCTACATTCTCTCTAATGACTTCACATCTTTCTTAAGGTGCGGTGTCCAGAACTCAACAGTTGTGGCCAAGCCAGTGTTTCATATAGATTTATCTCAACTCCCTTGAATTTTTTTTTTTGTTTATAAAGCCTGGAATCGTGTATGATTGATTAACCACTTTCTCAACCTGTACTGTCATCTTCAATGATTTGTGTACATATAGCCTAGCACCCTGTGTTCCTGCACCCCCTTTAGAATTGTACCCTTATTTTGTTACCTTTTTATTTATTATTCACACTGTCCCACTCACACCAGTAGCACAGGCAACTCACACAACGACGCACAGTCCCACTCACACTAATAGCACTGTTCCCTTACATGGCTATCCTGTATTGGTGCCACCTGCTTTCTGTCCTGTTTCTCCCATAGATCTTATTTTCTTATCATAGTGCCGGTCATCTGCTACCCCTCGCAGGAACTGGCGCACTCTGGCTCTGCTCACCTCCAATTGTCACATCCACACTGGAGCACAGTCTCTATACCTTTATTATTGTCATTGGAGCTGGTCCACTTATGTCTGTGTACACTCACAATTGCTTTGTAAGGGACAGGGCTTTGCTGATGGAGCTCGAACATGGGTTGGCACCAATTGGTGTGCCTGATTACGGAGAGCCCTTCCCCATAGACTTTCTGTGGAGCCCCTGGTGGGCTATGCCTGGAGCTTATTGATTGACCGATAAGTGGCATTTGGGCAACAGCTCTGAACCTACCTGCACTGGACCCAGGGCTACTGCTTGTTCAAAAAGAATCTCTGGGATTTGTCTCATAGTGCGTGGAGAAACTTTTCCCCACAAATTGAGACCAATTTTTTAAAAATCTTTTTACAAAAATAATTATTTCACATCTTTGAAATGAGTTTGAGCCCGGGTGTTTTGCATCTTGCAGATCCACCTCTCCTGAATCTTGGTCCAAAACCAAACCCTGGGAAATCCCACAAGATGCCTTCCTCCAGTACGAAAAACAGGCATTCAACACGACCCTGTTTCCTGTAACTCAACTAATTTTGTACCCATACTGCTATTGTCCCATTTATTTCATGGGCTCTAACTAACAAAGTGGTACTTTAGGTGGCACTTCACCATTTGTCTTTTGGAAGTATGTGTACACCATTTAAACTGCAATATTTTCATCAACCCTCTCTGTTGCTTCATTATAAAGCTCAAGCAAGTTAATTAAACACGATTTGCTCTTATCAAATCCATGCTGGCTTTCCTTAATTAGTCTGTAGTTTCTGGCTTATCCTTACACCCTTATTGATCATGGGTGTAGCATTTGCAAATCTCCAGTCCTCTGGTATTACCCCTATTTCTAATGAGATTCTATAGACTCTGGAATAGTTACATCAGATTGGAGGGTTGCTAATGTAACCACATTATTTAAAAAGGGAGGTAGAGATAAAACAGGGAATTATAGACCAGTCAGCCTGATGTCGGTAGTGGAGAAAATTCTAGAGTCCATTATCACGGATTTTACAGCAGTGCACTTGGAAATCAGTTGTAGAATCAGACAAAGTTAGCATGATTTCAGACAGCGAAATCTTGCTTAACAAATCTACTGGAATTCTTTGAAGATGGGCGACATGGTGGCACAGCGGTTAGCACTGCTGCCTCACAGCGCCAGGGATCTGGGTTCGATTCCCGGCTTGGGTCGCTGTCTGTGTGGAGTTTGTACATTCTCCTCATGTCTGCGTGGGTTTCCTCCGGGTGCTCCGGTTTCCTCCTACAGTCCAAAGACTGGATTGGCCATGCTAAATTGCCCCTTAGTGTCAGGGGGACTAGCAAGGTAAATATGTGGGGCTATGGGGATAGGGGCTGGGAGGGATTGAGGTCGGTGCAAACTCGATGGGCTGAATGGCCTCCTTTTGCATTGTAGGATTCTATGATTCTATGTAACAAGCAGAGGGATTTTCTGGCTGCGCTCGCCTCATGGCCAGAAATTCCCACTTGAGGTCAACGGGCCTTTGCATGGTCCGTCACCGCTCACTTTGATTCCCATGGCGGGATGGATGGGAGAATTCCGCCCATAGAGTTGGTAAGTGGATGTGGTTTATTTGGACTTTCAGAAGGCTTTCAACAAAGTCTGACATAAGAGATTAGCGTGTAAAATTAAAGCATGGAGTTTGGGTTAGTATATTGAGATGGATAAAAAATTGGTTGTCAGACAGGAAACAAAGGGTAGGAATAAATGTTTTTTTTTCGAATGACAGTCAGTGACTAGTGGGGTACTGTAAAGATCAGTGATGACAGCTTCAAGTTTCTGGGTGTACAGATCACCAACAACCTGTCCTGGTCCCTCCATGCCGACACTATAGTTAAGAAATCCCACCAACGCCTCTACCTTCTCAGGAGGCTAAGGAAATTTGGCATGTTCACTACAACTCTCACCAACTTTTACAGATGCACCATAGAAAGCATTTTTTCTGCTTGTATCACAGCTTGGTATGGCTCCTGGTCTGTCCAAGACCGCAAAAAACTACAAAGGGCCGTGATTGAAGCCCAGTCCATCACGCAAAACAGCCTCCCATCCATTGACTCTGTCTACATTTCCCGCTGCCTCGGAAAAGCAACCAGCATAATTAATGACTGTACGCACCCCGGGCATACTCTCTTCCACCTTCTTCCATCGGGAAAAAGATACAAAAGTCTGAGGTCGCATATCAACCAATTCAAGAACAGCTTCTTTCCTGCTGCCATCAGACTTTTGAATGGACTTATCTTGTATTAAGTTGATTTTTCTCTACACCCTAGCAATGACTGTAACACTACATTCTGCACTCTCTCCTTTCCTTCTCTATGTACAGTAGGCTTTGTCTGCATTGCATGCAAGAAACAATACTTTTCATTGTATACCAATACATGTAACAATAATAAATCAAAATAGGAACCCCTGCTATTCACAATGTATTGTGACGATACTGTGCCTTTAAGAAATGTATTTATACCATGTTTCTTCTGAGGGGAATGTTTACCTTCAGCTCTGGTCTACCTGGTGGCAATCTGTTTGCAAACCAGGCAGCTCCATGCTGAGAATGCAGAAGAATAATTGATCCTCGATAAAGAGGTGGTTGTTTTGATCTGAGCTAATACACTGTTGTTCATTTTTGGGTTTTCCCCTGGGGTTTCAGAATAATTAGGTTGATTGACAAGAAACAGAAAATTGTGAATGGGTGGAGCTAAACTTACAGGGAAAAACAATTTAGCTTCTGCTTGATCTTGAAAGAAGCATGAGGTGTTTCTCTTTCTCTCTCTGGAGGCTGCTTTTTAAGTGTCAGAAGACAGGTGTCTCTTTCTGTCTCTCCATCTCCAGAAGTGTTCAAAGGTTTGAGCACTGGCAGCCCAGGTACCAGCACATAAACCTGTGTTGTTTGCTAACTGATTTGAAGAGGAACTTGAGTCCATGAGGGATATTGCTTAAATTGAAACTAATAGAGATAGGTTAACAGTTAAGAATTGTATCTTGTCATGCTTAAGTATTTCAATTGGTAAAAGTTAAGCAAATTCATTTGTTATATTTAAACTTTGTTAAAATAAAGTTTATTTAGCTTCCTAGTGTGTCAATAGAATCACACCTGGAGTGAAACTCCTTGGCCGGAATTTTCTGATTGTTCACGCCACCGGGATATTCCCATCCCGCTACAGTGAATGGAGATTTGGCTTGCTGTCAAATTCTCCATCTTCACTGCAACGGGAGTATGGCATGAACAGGTGGTAAGATCATGCCCCTTATCTTCACACTAATGCCAAAATAAAGAGTAGTTGGGGTCTAGTCTAACTTTACAATATACCTTGGGGTTTATGATCTGGTCCCTAACAAAATATTAATGATTTAGATTCGGGAACTAAATGGAATATCTCCAAATTTGCAGATGATACAAAACTGGATGAGAGGGCAAGCTATGAGGAGGATACAGAGATGATTCCATGTGACTTGGACAAGCTGAGTTCGTGGGCAAATGCTTGGCAAATGCAGTACAATGTAGTTAAATGTGAGATGGTCACAAAAACAGGAAGGCAGATTATTTGAATGGCCATAAAGGGGAATGTGCAATGAGACCTGGGTTTCCTCATACACCAGGTAAACATACAGGTGATAAAGAAGTCAAATGGTATGATGGCCTTCATAGCAAGAGGAATAGAGCACAGGCGCAGGGATATCTCCTGCCATTACCCACGGTCTTGGTGGGCCACACCAAGAATATTGTATGCAGTTTTGGTCCCCTTGTCTGATGAAGGATGTTTTTGCTATAGAGGGAATGCAGCAAAAGTTTACCAGACTGATTCCTGGGATGGTGGGGCTGATGTACAAGGAAAGGTTTGAATTATATCTGTTTGAGTTCAGAAGGATGAGGGGGGATTCTTCCAGAAACTGATAAAATTCTAACAAGACTAGACAAGATAGATGCAGGAAGGATGCTCCTGATGGTGGGGGAGGCCAGAATCAGGGGTCATAGTCGAAGGATAAGGGGTAATCCTTTTAGGGCTGAGATAAGGAGAAATTTCTTCACAAAAAAAGTGGGGGGGGGGAGCCTGTGGAATTCGCCACCACAGAAAGTGTTGTATGTTTTCAAAAAGAAGTTAGATATAACTCTTGAGGAAAAGGGATCAAAGAATACGGGTGGAAGGTGGGATCAGGCTATTGAGTTGGATGATCAGCCAAGATCATACTGAAGGGCAGAGCAGGCTCGAAGGGTCAAATGGCCTATGTTTCTATGAGTTGAAATTTATATGCTGAACTTGAACTATGTATAATTGAATCCTTCAATAATTTATCACTTAAGAGTAAAACTTGACTCAGTTAGCAGTGTTGTATGATAGAAGGTGTTAATAGATTTTCCTTTGATGCTTCAAGAAATCCTTTCAAAAATGGGGTTGACTTCTATAGATAGATTTTCTTGGTGGAGTACGTGTGTTGTGGCAGATGCAGAATATTGTTTGCTGCCCCATTAGAAAAGCTGTTTGCAAATTGATCCTGCAGTGATAATACACTCTGGATGTCCTTCGCAAGCTCAGCACTGGATGAGTGCCCCTGCGGTTTCCATAAGGATCAGTGCTGGGATTAGCGTTGTTCACAATCTACATTAACAATCCAAATCAAGAACACTGTTTCTAAATTTTTAGATGGCACCGAATTGGAGGGGATAGTTAATTCTGAGGAGGACATCAATAAACTTGCAGAATGAGCAAATAATTGACAACTTAAGTTCAACACAGATAAATGTGTGGTGGAAAGAATAGGGAGGTCACTTATTACTTGGAAGGTTTAAGTTTAATATTAAGTTTATTTATTAGTGTCACAAGTAGGCTTACATTAACACTGCAATGAAATTACTGTGAAAATCCCCTAGTTGGCACACTCTGGTGCCTGTTCAGATACGCTGAAGGAAAATTTTGCCTGGCCGATGCACCTAACCGGCTCGTCTTTCGAACTGTGGGAGGAAACTGGAACAGCCAGAGGAAACCCACGCAGACACGGGGAGAACATGCAGACTCCGCACTGATAGTAACCCAAGTTGGCAACCAAACCCGGGTCCCTGGCGCTGTGAGGCAGCAAGGTGCAACTCTAGGTGGAGTACAGGAACAAAAAAAATCACT
Organism: Mustelus asterias; assembly: GCF_964213995.1. Taxonomy (NCBI): domain Eukaryota; kingdom Metazoa; phylum Chordata; class Chondrichthyes; order Carcharhiniformes; family Triakidae; genus Mustelus; species Mustelus asterias. The sequence goes on from NC_135808.1 coordinate 96,503,759, forward strand.
AAAAGTTGTCACATGTCAACAAGGCCATTAACAAGCAACTAAGTACTAGGCTTTATTCCGAGAATAGAATTCAAAAGCAGGGAAGTGATGGCCAGAATTCTCGACCTCACTCGCGGCTGAGATTCTCCAGTCCTGCTGCAGTGAATAGAGATTTGGCTGAGTGCCAAATTCTCTGTTCTCACTGGCAGCAGTAGCAGGGTGTGCAAGTCCGGAGAATTCCAGCCAATGCTAAACCTGTATCGAACCTTGGTTCGCAACACTTAAGAGTGCTGCGTACAGTTCTGATCGCCATAATACAAAAAAAGCACTGGAAAAGGTGCAGAGAATATGTACAAGAATGATACCAGAAATATGTGTATAGACACATCTGGAAAGGACTGACATCCTGGGTCTCTTTTCCCATGAAAAAAAGAGAGCTGAAGAGTGATTCAGTAGAATTCTTAAATGGTCTGATGTCAGGGTAGAAAATGGTTAATACTCAAGTTAGTATTTGCAGATTAATTGATTAAGTGCATCACTGGGTGTATATAATGGGGAAACAGGCGTGATGGTGGTGGCAGCACCATATCACTGGGAATAAAGCTCTATCTGGAAGAAGTCAAGACACGGCCGGAAGTTTCCCAAAAAATGGTGTCAGGTTCAGTCAGAAAACTCTCCAGAGAAACCGGCAGATTTTTCAACAAGACTTTCCCACACATTGGGTGCGATCTTTCTGGCCCACTGTGCCGGTCGATCGGCAGAGTGAGCCGGGAAGATAGTGCACAAGGCTTTCTCACTGGGCATGAACTAAGTCATCTTCCCTGCCATATTTTGCCGGTGTGATTGACTTCGCGCCTAAACTGATTTAAATTTTAACGTGCCCGGCACAGCCATTTCTGGCCTTAACAACGTTTCCTCACCAATGGGGCCCAGACATTTGATTTTGATTTGATTTATTGTTGTCACATGTATTGGTATACAGTGAAAAGTATTATTTCTTGCGCACTATACAGACAAAGCATACCATTCATAGAGAAGGAAAAGAGAGAGTGGAGAATGTAGTGTTACAGTCATAGCTAGTGTGGAGAGAAAGATCAACTTAATGCGAGGTAGGTCCATTCAAAAGTCTGATGGCAACAGGGAAGAAGCTGTTCTTGAGTCGATTGGTACGGGTCCTTAGACTTTTTTATCTTTTTCCCGATGGAAGAAGATGGAAGAGAGTATGTCCGGGGTGCGAGGGGTCCTTGATTATGCGGCTGCTTTTCCAGGGCAGCAGGAAGTGTAGGCAGTGTTAATGGCCATGATGACATGATGGCCATGCCAAGGGTATCAGAGGCCATTAAAGCCCACGGGTCACAGGAACATGGCCAAGCAGTGCCCATGGGACAGTGCCAGGCTGGCACCCTGGTACTGTCAATGGGGTATCCTGGCACCATAATTGTGCCGGGGCAGTGCCAAGAGGGTGGGGCTTGAGGGGGGGGAAATGATGGGGGAGAGGCAAGGGGGGTCTGCAGGGGTTGTGATAAGCAGGGGCGAGGGGGAGAAGATCTGCAGACCGAGGGGTTGATCGGCGGAGGGGGTAGGAACCGGCACAGGGAGCAATCGGTAGAGAGGTGATGTCCGTGGGAGTGGGGGGGGGGGGGGGGGGAGCGGAATGCCAGCAGGTTGCCCAGTGCACTAGCAGATCAGGCGCCTGTGCAATGGCGCCCCAAGCACTCAGCCTCCAGTTTCACTGGCAAGCTTTAGCTCTGCTGCCACCCGCCATCCCCCCATCCCCCACCACTGGTGAGAATCGCATCCGACCTCTTTTTTGCTGTAAGATTGTGACTCGTGGCTTGCTGAAAAAACTGGCACCATTTTCTCCCGTTTTCTTGCTCATTCGGCACAGAATTCTTTGCGAAAAGATTGTGCCCACTGACGTTTTTTGAAGGGGCTGTGTTTTGCACCATCATTGTGAGGGGCAGGGCCTAAAAACATCGGCATGCCCAGCAACACTGAGATCAAACACAAATTTTAATTTGAAGACCCCACTCCGTGTCGCCCCTCCCTACAGATGTCGGGACCGCCTATCCCCCACCCCTCCTTATTGATGGCATATTCCATCCCCGAACATTGTTCACTGGCATAAACTCCCCACCTCCCCATCCCAAACATAGATTGCCGGCATGAACTCCCCTCAGCATTTTGCTGCCATGAGTCTGCCCCCGCGCCCGCGCCGCCCCCCCCCCCCCCCCCCCCCCCCCCTTTCCCATGAACATAGATCTCTGGCATAGTAATTTCCACCGATGTTTCAACATGCTGATATGTGGGAACATATGACGTTCCCAAAAGATTCGGCGTTAAGCCAATTTTGCATATTTAAATGCATTTAAATTCACTGGGTGTGAACCTGCTCATGTCTGCTGGGAGGGCCTGGGAAGATCCAAAATATTTTGTGCCCTGCACAAATTCCACTTGCGGCATCTCGCTGAGCTTTCCAGACACAGCAGGATTTGCGCCACTGATAATTGTTCACTGATAATGGGGGAAGATTTAAGGAGGAGGCAAGGTTTAAGGAGGGAATTTCACCCAACTACCAATGGTACCTCATTCAGAGGCACAGTGCCCGATCGAAGGACCGGCATTGGGAAGGGGGAGCTCTGCTGAGAGCAATACTCCCATCCTTGCTTGTTGCCAACCACATCCCCACCCATTCCACCCAACAATCCCATCCCACCTTCACTCACCATTGGTCAGGTGTCCCTCACCAATCCTTGGCCTCTGGTGGATGCATCACCAGCAGTTAACACCACTTCCCTGGGGGCACGGGGCAGGATTTTTATCCCCTGGATCCTTGATCCTGGGAAAGGCCTGTCACTGTCCACTTAAGTGCCTGATGGACACTTAATTCAGTGTGCCTTCCCAAAAGAAAGCGATGCAGGGCTCTCACCAGCTCTCCACAAGGTAGATGAGGTGCCTATTGCCTGCATTAAATACTGTCCAATATGATGAAGGCTTTGATATTCACTTTGCAAGAATGCACACCTAAAAGGCGGCATGGTGGCACAGTGGTTAGCACTGCTGCCTCACAGCGCCAGGAGCCCAGGTTCGATTCCCAGCTTGGGTCACTGTCTGTGTGGAGTTTGCATATTCTCCCCATGTCTGCATGGGTTTCCTCCGGGTGCTCCGGTTTCCTCCCACAGGCTGAAAGCGTGCTGGATAGGTGCATTGACCAAAACAGACACGGGAGTGTGGTGAGTCGGGGAATTTCACAGTAACTTCATTGCAGTGTGAATGTAAGCCTTGTGACTAATAAATAAACTTTATAAATTTTCAGTAGTCAGTGGATAAGTACAGAGTTAATCAGTTTTTATATTTTCCCTCATGTCTCTATTTTAATTTAGATCTCCTTCTTAATTACTTTCTGGGACATGGTTTTACAAATAGTGATTGCCTTTTAATAACCGCTCAACCTGTTATTGTTATTTGCTCTGATTGTGTGAATCACAGAATGCCTCAGAATGGAGTCTAATCCTGTATTTTGCAAGGATTCACGTATATGCCAGCATATTTACAGGAATCAGGACTGAGAACCCATCCGACTTTGTCTTAATAGTCCAGGGATTGCGATGCCAATTATAACATTTCTACTGTTATTTGAGATCTTAGCACAGATTGGGAAATTACCTGATATCTTCCTGGTTTCTACTGCTCACCTGCTCAACTGATAAACTCACTGAGGCATTAAGATGGTTTTCTTTTTCTTTTTTCCATTTCAGTATTCTGTATGTGCTTTCCATCTTCCTTCCAATCCCAAGTATGAAGGAACCCAAAGCATTTTAACAAAATAAAATGTCATTCGCAATATGTGTCTGTGTTTCTTCTCACATCATGCATTCTTTTTATTATTTTGTTCTGTCTTTATATAGAAGGGAGAAATGTGTTCTCAAAATAAGCATCACATCACCTATGTCTGTTAAATGATAGTGGTACTTTACTAGGTGATAGCAATCTTCATAAAATGTATTCCCAATGTGCAAATAGTATCTGACAGGTAAACATATTGATATTTTGCAAATATTGATGGTACCTGGCGGAGTCAGCTGTATCAATTCAAATTTTGTTGTATCCACTGTGAACAAAGGAATCATAAGATAATATCAGTGCTAATTAAATGTTAAACAAGTGTTGGAAATACAAATGCATAAATACAAAATATCACAGATATATTGCTCTTACTTTCCAGCATGTCTGCAACATCCCCAGGATTCATAGCTTCTGGAAAGTTCTGTATTTACATAAAACAGTAAAAAGAACATCAACTACAAAGTACCACATTAATACTTGGAAATAATCTTCCAATATCAGGAAACACATAAAAGTAAAAGCAAATTATTGCAGGTGCTGGAATCTGAAACAAAAACAGAAAATGCTGGAAAATCTCAGCAGGTCTTACAGCATCTGTGGAGAGAGGACAAAGCTAACGTTTTGAGTTTGTATGGCCCTTCTTCAGAGCTCATACAAAGCTAAATGTCTTTTTTTTAAATACCTAATGATAATTTAGAAAGAAATTATGGCTGTGGACTCATGGGCTAAGCTTTGGTCTGAAATTGAGCTGATGAAATGGTCAATAGAAACAGTTTACTACTTTGAGGAGAAAACTGTTGTATTTGTGACGAGTATAATTCAGGTTATGCACCAAATTATTAGAAATTTCAGATTAGAGCTTCTTTGCTTCATCCTTTTCCTAGGTTTGATCTAACAGCTGATCTCAATGATTTGTGACTTCTTCTGTTTGTTTCGAAGGCTTCTACAAATAATGTTTTTCTTTGTTAATTACAAACAATGTAGTTGCTTTTCATTTTCAAAAATTGTAATTGATTCACATTCATTAAATTTGTGAAGTGCTGCACTGTTCTGAATGTTATTTGTTAAAATGAAAAGTGAAGAGAAATGCAGGTTAAATTTACCTATATTTGAACAATTTCCCCTGATGTAACACTTAAGCATAGCTAAGTGCCTCAAGCAATTACCTGGAAAAGGATGGGGACAATGAGAATGTTGAATAACAAACACAAATGAAAGAATCAGGGCTAGTGACAAAATACACAGTTAAAAAAAGTAGCATTTGAGGAAGTTTTGAAGGTAGAAAGTGACGTGTCAAGGCATTTCAGTTTGGGAAGGGAAGTCCAGAGACAGGGGGTGATTCTCCCAAAGAAATTCTAAGTGCTTAATTCGCGGGAAAAGTGGTGTAAATCACGATTGTTTTTACAGTGGGAGTTCAGACTAGAATCTCCCACACTCTGTGCACTGCAGAGATCACAATCGTGAATATCATTAAAAGCTTGGGGGGGCAGGGTCTATTCACGCCAGAGTCCGACAGTTCTGGGCCTCTGCGCATCCGCAGTGGCCCCGAACTGTCAGCCTCCCGTTTGCTGGCCAGCTCAATCGCTGTAGTGCTGCCCCTGCCAACACCTCCACAGCTCGATTGTGGCCCCCACGACCATTCCTGGCCAGCCCCGATCCTCCCCCTCCCCAAGCGCCCCAATCTTTAACACCACCTCCACCCAGCAGTGACGATCCTCCACCCACCCCCCCCACCTCGGCAGACACCCCCCTCACGGGAGGCAGACCCCCCTTGGGAGGCAGACCCCCCCCACCCCGGCAGACACCCCCCTCACGGGAGGCAGACCCCCCCCGGCAGAACACCCCACCCCCACCCAGCCCGGCTCAATTGCTGGCCTCCCTCCACCCCTAGCCGATCCTGTCTGCAGAGTGGCAGCGGGACCCCCCCACCCCCACTGATCGCCCCCTAAGCCCCACCTCCAGCTACCCTGCCCCCTAGGCCCCACCCCCTTGGCATTGCCCAATGTTCAGTGGGCAGTGCCGAAGTGCCCCCTGGGCATGGGCACTTTGGACCTAGGGCACTGCCAGGGTACCCATGCCGAGGGGGCACCACCTCTCCATCATCCAACCCGCTGGGGGGCCCCAATTGCCCCCGTTCACTTCAGCAAGGTGTCCCACTAGTTCCCCAAAAGTGGGGAGTTATTCTTAACCCCACTGGAGTGAATTTGTACTGGCGGGGTGGGAGATGCTATCAGGCCCGGAGAACTAAGTCCCGGGCCCAACAATGACATTTAAATCACGTTAAAAATTGATTACAATGAGTTGCCTGGTGTTCCCGCCGGTTTCCTGCGTGGTCCCGACCGCACTGGATATCCGGCGGTGGGAGACACGCATGTGTCGGGAACATATGCGCGAATACCGTGAATCGGCGCACGCGCGCATCTCCCAACCTGACTCGTCAAAAAATTAGCAGCTTGGAATGGGAGAATCGCCCCCATGATAACCAATGGCTCAACCTAGAGAGGGTGCACAGTGGATCTGAGTCAGAAGGTAAAAGACACAAAATGGAACATGCAATGAGAAAAACAGAAGAGGTATGCTGGAGCAAATCACTGGAAGAATTTATATTTCTTGAAAAATATTTTCTTTATCAAGAAATGTAGTTGTTTAAGAGAGATATGTGTTATAATCAAGAAAAGACATCGATACATTGACCAATTTTAGTAGTTTAATCAGTGCTTCACTAACAAAAATTCACATTGAAAGAAATACTGCTCTGGATGAAGGCAATCTATCCCCATTAATTTCAAGTATTTTACGAAATGTCAGCAGGTTTCTTTATTGTTTTCATATTTAATGATTACACTCTAAAGTAATTAATTGTATGAAACACTTTAAGATGCTTCAATATGATTAAATATGATTATAGTCAATCGCCATAGTTCAGTTCGAGAACTCCAGGGCAAGCAGGTGTAATTCAGTCCCCATTTTTACTTTACATATAATACATTGTGTCCTAACTTCTGTATTCCCATTATAATTTATTGGGTCCACATTTATAATGCAAACTGCCTGTGCAAACTTGTCACACAATAATTACATCCACTTATAGTGGTATTGATGCATCATCTCCACTAGGATGGGGTGCTACTTCAACAATAGATTTACTACATACACTCATGGAGCTCCCATTGCTAATGACAGAACAATTTTCTTATCACAATCATCTTTATGTTCCTGTTATTTTCTCTGTCCCTCTTTCTCTGCTTTATTTTTTCCTCTTTCCATTCAGTTGAAAATTGGTGGGTAGTGTGGAATGGTATGACAGACAAGGTAGCTAATAATTTTCTATAGCAAATAGGAGGTGTTAGTTTCATGCTACAGGTTGTATTTTCATATGGCAAGTATGGAAATCTGATTATGTCAAAGATCAAGCCAAGGTTTCAGGCCATGAATTACAGCAAAGATCCAACCAATGTCTGCATAGTGCAACCTCTGGGCTGTGGATGGAAGATTGTAGGCTTGTTGAGGATTCTGGTCAAACTTTGAGCTGGGGGAGGTAGAAACAATGTGAAGAGATCTGCAGATAGGTTTGGGGACATACATGAGATTTAGCCATGAGTGCACTGCATCAGTGGAAACCAATATAAGGATAGTGGCATCTACCATCTATTTCCTGACCTCCACACTCCATATTCTCCCAACCAGCCAGCACCAAACCCAACAACATCCCCACCCCACCCAACTAACTTTGCTCTCAAACTTTCCAGGCCCTTCATACTCCTGTTGGCTCACCTTCTCTTTCACTGGCAGCCCTCTTCCACTCATCCTTCAGTCCTTCCTTCCTATATTGACCAACTCATCTCCTTTTCTTCATATCCATTTCCTCTCCTCCACATTATCTTCATCCTCTACTCTCATCGCATTCTTTTTACCTTTTCTTCTCCCTCACTCCCTAATCCCTTTGCTGACTCCTTTTTTGTCCACCTTCTAGGGCATACCTAAAAATGAGGTGTCAAACTGGACACACTACAACACCAGGACAACTTGCATGCCAAACAGCAGAAGCAGCATGCAACAGACGATCCCACAACCAATGGATCAGATCAAAGCTCTACAGTCGAGGCACATCCAGTCATGAATGGTGGTGGACAATTAGGCAAAGAACCAAAGGATGAGGCCCAACAAATATCCCCATCTCCATTGATGGTGAAGCTCAGCACATCAGTGCAAAAGACAAAGTTGAAGCATTTACAATCACCTTTGGCCAAAAATGCCAAGTAAATTATCCACCTTGGCCATCATCACAGATGCCAGTCTTCAGCCAATTCCATTCATTCCATGTGATATCAAGAAATGTCTCAAAGCATTGGATATCGCAAAGGCTGTGGGCCCTGACAATATCTGGCAATTATACTGAATACTAGTGCTCTTGAACTTGCCGTGCCCATAGCCAAGCTGTTCCAGTACATCTACCCAGCAATGTGGAAAATTGCTCAGGTATGACAAGTTCACAAAAAAGCAGGACAAATCCAATCCCCTGCCAATTACCACCCCTCTCGATCATCAGCAAAGTGATGGAAGGTGTTACTGCGCTGCTGTCAAGCGGCACCTACTCAGCAATAACCTGCTCACTGACGCTCAGTTTGGGTTCCACCAGGGCAACTCAGCTCCTAACCTCATTACAGCCTTGATCCAAACATGGACAAGAGAGCTGAACTCAAGAGGTGAGATGAGAGTGACTGCTCTTAACGTCAAGAGAGTGTGTGACTGAGTGTGGGATCAAGGAAAGCTGTGGTTAATGGGAATCAGGGGGAGGACTCTCCATTGGTTGAGTGGTTGAGTCATATCTAGTACAAAGGAAGATGGTGTGGCTATTAGAGGTCAATTGTCTCAATTACAGCACATCATTATAGGATTTCCCCAGGATAGTGTCCTAGTCTCCTAATCATCAATAGCTGCTTCATCAATGATCTTCCCTCCAACATATGGTCTGAAGTGGAGAGGTTGGCATTTGATTGCACAATGTTCAGCATAATTCATGATTCCTCAGATACTGAAACAAGTTGTGTCCATATGCAGCAAAACATGGACAACAGTCAGGCTTTGGCTCATAAGTTGCAAGGAACATTTGCACCGCACAAGTGCAAGGCAAAGACCATCTCCAACAAAAGAAAATCTAACCACCTCCTCATAACATCCAATGGCTTTTAATCATTGCTGAAAACCATTGACCAGAAACTGAACTGGCAAAACAGTAGTACAAATCCTGTAGCTACAAGAGCAGATCAGAGACTTGGAATTCTGTGGTGAGTAATTCATCTTCTGACTCCCCAAAGCCTGTCCAAAGCCTAAAATGCACAATCAGGACTATACTGCCCATCAAATAAAACATTATCAAAATATCCTCCACAAACTAATTCTGTTTTCTAAAAATCAAATGGATTGTTAACTTATGTGTCACCCCTTTTGTAATTTTTTTGAGGGGAGATAGATTGGGGAAGCTAATAGCACAGGGCAGAGTTTAGAAGTTGTCTGGTAGGGAGAATGGGAGAGCTAGCAGGCGCAACTTGTTTTGCCCATGGGAGAGCTTTTAAAGTTGTCCCGAGATGGCCAATTAAAATGATCATAGGTTCTGGCTGGGTTGTTGCCAAGTGCAGCAACTTAAAGAGTGGATAGGGGGAAACAAACTCTGACTACATTTTTGGAGCAGTTACCATGAGACATACTATTGGCTAGAATCGCCACATTGAGGGGCACAGCTGGAGTCAGCAGTGTGTAAACTAAATGATTGCTGAAATAACAGAGGAACAAAGATTTTTCTTATGTATTTCTTTCAATTTCAGTAAAATAGGCTTTAATGTAGTCCAATTGGAGCTTTGCTAATGCAATTAAAGAACAAAGAGACTATGGCATAGAGAGAAGAAATGTAATAATATATTTAAACAAATAATCTTACATTTCAAAGCTGATAATTAAACTTGGAATTATTTACTTATGAGGAAAAACATTCAGCTTGAGAAATATTCACAGTATTGGGACAAAGTTAATTTGATAAATACATTTTTTTCAGGAAAAGAGAAGCAGACCTAAATGGTTCAAAGTGTTTCACTGAATACTCAAAAAGAAAAAGAAAATTAAGAAGAATCAGGTCAATATATCTCTTTTTCTTTCTTTAGAACATGCCTGAACAAGAAGACATATTATACCTTTTCAATCTTCATTTTGTCATTGAAGGTCAATGGAAAGACAGAAGGGAGAAACTTGGTTTTCTGGAACTTTCCTAACAGACATACACTAATGTAAACATCATTCTTTTCAGGTAGGAACACTCCAGGGCATGTAACCTATAATAAATTATTTCAAATAAAAAGGATCACAATGTTGCATAGAAAAATAAAATGTCATACCATTACCAACATTATGATACCACTCGTTTTGACAATGAAATTTTAGGCCTTCATGCCCTCCCATGTGTCAAGTTCCGTTGACAACCCAGCCACAACCTATTTTGTGTCATGCACTAATATCCAACACCAAACCCCCACCCACCCCTTCCACATTGATTTCCTCATCGTCAGACAGTTTTTGTCTTTATGTTCCTGCCTTAAAACATTCAGCAATCATTAGTAAATTTCCTGCTGGGCTAAATTTTACAGTCCAGTCCACCGCAGGAATCATCACGGGTGGGCAGAAAATTTGACGGACTGTTTAAAGGTCTGTTGACCTCAGTCAGGAATTTCCAGCATTGAGGCATGTAGGACCAGAAAATCCCACCCATAGGCTGGAATTTTCCGCCCACTCACCGATGGGATCTTCTGGTTCTGCCAACAGCAAACCCCCACCGCAGGTTTCCTGGTGGTGTGGGGTGCATAGAATGGGAAACTCCGTTGACAGCCAATGGCGGGCCGCCTCTGCCACTGTAGAACATGCCAAGGGGGAGGGGGATGGAAAATCCCGCCCATTGTCTTTAATATATATAAATTCCATAAACAAATTAAATTTAATTCATAAAATGGTTCAAAGTTCACTTAGTAGTTTCAAAATTTTTATTTGGATAAAATTATCCTTAAACCCAATTGTGACTTAGAGCAAATCATTTTAACCAGGTTTTCAGTCAAAATAAAGAAAATTGGTTTCAGTGTTTGACAATGGACTGCTGCCAAGGACATAATTCAAATGCTGTGTTTAATTCCCATGAAAAAACAAGGTGAGATCCTCTTAACATCTCGACTGAGAAAATTTATATATTCTTGAAAAATAATTTTGTTACTTTTACGCCAACAACTAGATGATGCAGCCATCACAAGTGGTAATATTTTAAACATAAGACTTGTATGAAAGAAAGCTTCTTACAATCTTCATTGAATAAGGGGGGGGGAAATTTCTACATTAACTCATAAACCTGCTGCTACAAATGCGAAGTGCTTATCATACAAAGAGTTGACATTGGAAAATTATGAAAAATGCACATAGTTAAGAATGCATAGATGTGGTTAGAAAGTATCTAATGAATTGGAGGAAATTTTGGGAAAATCAAAGCCACTATTTTCACTTCTCGCGAGGAACTCAAGTTTTTTAAAAATAAAGTTTATTTATTAGTGTCACAAGTAGGCTTACGTTAACACTGCAATGAAGGTACTGCGAAAATCCCCGAGTCGCCACACTCCCGGCGCCTGTTCGGGTACACTGAGGGAGAATTTATCATGGCCAATGCACCTAAACAGCACATCTTTCCGACTGTGGGAGGAAACCGGAGCACCCGGAGGAAACCCACGCAGACACAGGGAGAACGTACAGGCTCCACACAGACAGTGACCCATGCCGGGAATTGAACCCGGGTGCCTGGCACTGTGAGGCACCAGCGCCAACTGTGCCACCGTGCCACCCAAACAAAACCCCAGAATTCCGTGTAAAGAACAAAATTGAAAAGCTGATTATAAAAAACCACAATGCAGTGAGGCGAGCAAAAAAGTTAAAATCAGAAGAGGTTGCTCCAAGTTGTTGTTGCTGGGGGGAGGGGCGGAGTGTTTCCCCGCCCCCATCCCACGCAGTCATTGGACCCAGCGGAGAGCTTCCAGCAAATCCCAGCAGAGAACGGCCCTCCCGCCGTCTCCTATTGGCTCAACCGCACGTCAATCACCACCCCGGCCAGCTGCTGCTGCTGCCCAACGGCCGCCGCTTATCAATAAACACCGCCGCCCGCCCCGCTCATTCCCAGCCGCTCATACCCACCGCCCGCCCCTCTCACACCCATCGACTGCCCCGCCCGCCCCTCTCATACCCATCGACTGCCCGCCTGGCTCAGTCCCAGCCGCTCACACCCACCCCCCGCCCGGCTCACACCGACTGCCCGCCCTGCCCATACCCACCGCCTGGATCTTCAAATACACCGTGAGCTTCAGAACTTTCTTCGGCATTCCTGCCTGTTTAGAAATAACACTGGATCAAGCTGTTTATATAAATATATATATCGCTGTTTGAAAGTGGAAGCCTGCGGAAGGTGCAGCTCGAGCCAGCGATTCAAAAGTGTGGAAGCAACGGTCAGTGGAATCCTGGCGTTGCCATGGCGCCGGGCCCCACACTGACGCCACAGAAAGGAAGTGATGCAGCAATAGTGTGGGTCAGAGCCAGGCCCGGTGTGGGCCAGAGCCAGGCTCGGTGTGGGTCAGAGCCTGGGCCAGGGCCAGGGCCAGGCCCAGTGTGGGTCAGGGCCAGGCCAGTGTGGGTCAGAGCTGGGCCCAGTGTGGGTCAGGGCCGGGCCAGTGTGGGTCAGAGCCGGGCCTGGTGTGGGTCAGAGCCGGGCCAGTGTGGGTCAGGGCCAGGCCAGTGTGGGTCAGAGCCAGGCCCAGTGTGGGTCAGGGCCAGGCCTGGTGTGGGTCAGAGCCAGGCGCAGTGTGGGTCTGGGTCAGAGCCAGGCCCAGTGTGGGTCAGGGCCGGGCCAGTGTGGGTCAGAGCCAGGCGCAGTGTGGGTCTGGGTCAGAGCCAGGCCCAGTGTGGGTCAGGGCCAGGCCAGTGTGGGTCAGGGCCGGGCCTGGTGTGGGTCAGAGCCAGGCGCAGTGTGGGTCTGGGTCAGAGCCAGGCCCAGTGTGGGTCAGGGCCAGGCCAGTGTGGGTCAGAGCCGGGCCCGGTGTGGGTCAGAGCCAGGCCAGTATGGATCAGAGCCAGGCCCAGTGTGGGTAAGAGCCAGCCCATTGTTGGTGAGGGCCAGCCCAGTGTGCTTGAGGGCCAGGCCAGTGTGAGTCAGGTCCAGGCCAGTGTGGTTGAGGGCCAGGCCAGTGTGGTTGAGGGCCAGGCCAGTGTGGGTCAGGGCCAGCCCAGTGTGGTCCAGGACCCGGCCAGCCCAGTGTGGTCCAGGACCAGGCCAGCCCAGTGAGGGTGAAGGCCAGCCCAGTGTGGGGGTCAGAGCGGGCCCAGTGAGGTTGGGCCAGGCCAGTGTGGCTCAGGGCTGGCCGAATGCGGGCCAGGTCAATGAGGCAGGACCAGGCCAGTGTGGGGCAGAGCAGCAAAGCCAATACTCCTCAATCATCATTGTCCTGGCCCAGATACAATCACAACTGTCATCGTCATAGAGGTTTACAGCACAGGAAAAGGCCCTTCGGCCCATTGTGTCTGCACCGACAACAATCCCATTCAGGTCCTATCCCCGTATGATAAAAGTAAAATACTGCAATTGCTGGAATCTGAGACAAAAACAGAAAATGCTGAAAAGTCTCAGCAGCTTTGACAGCATCTGTGGAGAGAGAATAGAGCCAAAGTGTTGAGTCTGGATGACCCTTTGTCACAGCACTGTCCTTGTCAGTGGGTTTGATGACAAGGTCAGGGTTGGACCTGAGAGAGCAAAGTGCAGCAAGTTCAGAATCCCCATATGTCTACTAGTCCCTGACACTAAGGGTCAATTTATCATGGCCAATCAATCTAAGCCACATATTTTTGGACTGTGAGGGGAAACCGGAGCACCCGGAGGAAACCCACACAGACAGTCATCCAACCCAGGTCCCTGGCACTTTGAGGCAGCAGTGCTAACCCACTGTGCCACCGTGCTGCCCCTGACCCAGGCAGAATCAGAAATGTCACTCAGAGATAGAAAGGTTCTCGAGAGGAGATAACGACCTAGTGGTATTATTTTCATAGAAGAATCATAGATCCAGTCCAAAGATGTGCAGGTTAGGTTGATTGGCCATGATAAATTGCCCCTTAGTGTCAGGGGAATTAGCAGGGTAAATACATGGGGTTATCGGGATAGGGCCTGGGTGGGATTGTTGGCAGTGCATGCTTGATGGGCCGAATGGCCTCCTTCTGCACTTTAGGAATTCTATAATTATCTTTAGAGTATTAATCAGAAACTCAGCTAATGTTCTGGGGACCCGAGTTCAAATCCCGCCATGGCAGACGGTGAAATTTTAATTCAATAAAAAATATCTGGATCTGAAACCATTGTCAATTCTCGGAAAAACCCATCTGATTCACTAATGTCCTTTATGGAAGAAAATCTGCCATCCTTACCTGGTCTGGCCAATATGTCACTCCAGAGCCACAGCAATGTGGTTGATTCTCAACTGCCTTCCAAGGGCAACTAGGGATGGGCAATAAATACTGACCAGCCAGAGACGCTCATGTCCCACGAATGAATAAAAAAAATATTGGTAAGGGGATCTACCGACTCAAGAACAGCTTCTTCTCTGCTGCCATCAGACTTTTAAATGGACCTACCTTATATTAAGCTGATTTTTCTCTACATCCTAGCTATAACCGTAACATATTCTGCACTCTCTCCTTTCCTGCTCCCTTGTGTACTCTATGAACTGTATGTTTTGTCTCTAAAGCATGCAAGAAACAATACTTTTCACTGTATACCAGTACAATTGACAATAATAAATCAAAGGTTACGGGGACAAAGCAGGTGGAAGGGGTTGAGAAACATATCAGCCATGATTGAATGGCAGAGCAGACCCGATGGACCGAATGGCCTAATTCGGCTCCAATATCTATCTTATGCTCTCAGAGGATGCTGAAAGTCTGCAAAGGGATACAGATTGTGAGTGGGCGAGGGTCTGGCAGATGGAGTACAATATTGGTAAATGTGAGGTCATCCATTTTGGTAGGAATAACAGCAAAATGGACTATTATTTAAATGGTAAAAAAATTGCAGCATGCTGCTGCGCAGAGGGACCTGGGTGTCCTTGTGCAAGAATCACAAGGAGTTGGTTTGCAGGTGCAGCAGGTAATTAAGAAGGCAAATGGAATTTTGTCCTTCATTGCTCTAGAGATGGAGTTTAAAAACAGGGAGGTTATGTTGCAGCTACATAAGGTGCTCGTGAGGCCACACCTGGAGTATTGTGTACAGTTTTGGTCTCCTTACTTGAGAAAGGATATACTGGCACTGGAGGGGGTGCAGAGGAGATTCACGAGGTTGATTCCGGAGTTGAGAGAGTTGGCTTATGAGGAGAGACTGAGTAGACTGGGGCTATACTCATTGGAATTCAGAAGAATGAGGGGAGATCTTATAGAAACATATAAGATTATGAAGGGAATAGATAAGATAGATACAGGGAAGTTGTTTCCACTGGCAGCTGAAACTAGAACTAGGGGGCATAGCCTCAAAATAAGGGGAAGCAGATTTAGGACTGAGTTGAGGAGGAACTTCTTCACACAAAGGGTTGTGAACCTGTGGAATTCCCTGCCCAGTGAAGCAGTTGAGGCTACCTCATTGAATGTTTTTAAGGCAAGGATAGATAAATTTTTGAAGGAATTAAGGGTTATGGTGAGTGGGAGGATAAGTGGAGCTCAGTCCACTAAAAGATCAGCCATGATTTTATTGAATGGCGAAGCAGGCTCGAGGGGCCAGATGGCCTACTCGTGCTCCTAGTTCTTATGTTCTAAATACATTTTATGGGAATATCCCTGCAGGTCTGGCAGCATCTGTGGAGAAAGAAAAAAACAAAAGTTAAAATATTAAATCTGTGACCTCTTATTAGTAAGAAGTCTCACAACACCAGGTTAAAGTCCATCAGGTTTGTTGGACTTCAACCTGTTGGACTTTAACCTGGTGTTGTGAGACTTCTTACTGTGCTTACCGAAGTCCAATGCCGGCATCTCCACATCATATCTCTCATTAGTCCAGAGTAACCACCCAGACAGTTAAGGAATGAATATTGATGGCGAGCCAGCAAAGATTATAGATGGAAAACCGAGAAGCTTTTAACTCAGCATATGTGTGAAATATTGACAAAATGCAAATAAAATGGATTGGTTATAATTTGATTTTGATTTGATTTATAACTGTCACATGTATTAGTATACAGTGAAAAGTATTGTTTCTTGCACACTGAAGACAGGAATTTTTTTTATACTCTTCCAATTCAATCAAATAAAGTCCAATTCAGAGTCTCAACAAGTTGAGACATTTCCGATCCAAGCTGACAAGACAGGGCACAATTGTGGGAGACCGTCCGATGCCTAACACGGCCTCAGACTTCTCAGCAAATACAGGTTAAGAACATACATTTATACCCCCCCCCCCCCCCCCCCGTCACGTCCGCAGTTTCCCAGGCCTCACAGGTTCCCAGGCTGTGGCTTGTCTTCCATTGTGTGAACCTTGCTGCCTTGGCGGTTTCTTCACGGTTATCCCAAGGCCTGATCTACATGAGCCAAGCTGATTGGAGGAGGGGGAGGTTTTCTCCTCCAAGGCTTGATCTCATTTGCATCTTAGCCAAAAGGCCAAGATGCCGCTTCTAAAAATTGCTTCATATGAATATGAAGCTTAAATGTAACCCAATGACCTCAACCAAGTGCAGCATCCGATCCATACTACACTTGATCTTAGCCAAAAGGCCGAGAAGCGATGAAGACGGGAATGGGTTAATGAACTCTAATACTCAAAGTGTCAAAGTGAACTCTGTGATATTTTGAGATTGTGAGAGAAACATTGTAGAACTCATGTTTACGTTAGTGTGTTTTCATGCTCATGTATCCAAGAACAGATAAGAGCAACAGCTGTTCCCAGCTAATCTGTTCAAGAATGTGGCTAACCCGCCATTTTGTATTCTTTAATTATGTATTGCTGTGTAACAGTAGAAGCCTACATGTAGGCCTTCTGTGATCGTATAATGATGCATTCATATATCTCATCGTAACCTGTACCGATATACATTATACAAGTACCTACGAACATATATAAATTGTTATAAGCCAGTTAACTTGTTTGTGCAAGACTGTAACCTTGTACGTTAGTAAGATACCCCACCTGTGCTCACAGGGAACAACAACACTCGCGGCCTTGGGATAACCGTGAAGAAACCGCCAAGGCAGCAAGGTTCACACAATGGAAGACAAGCCACAGCCTGGGAACCTGTGAGGCCTGGGAAACTGCGGACGTGACGGGGGGGTATAAATGTATGTACTTAACCTGTATTTGCTGAGAAGTCTGAGGCCGTGTTAGGCATCGGACGGTCTCCCACAATTGTGCAAATAAACCAATGTATTTTGACCGACGAATAGACTCAGAGATATTTTTACCTACAACAACACTATACAGACAAAGCATACCGTACAGAGAAGGAAAGGACAGGATGCAGAATGTAATGTTACCATCATAGCTAGGGTGTAAAGAGCAACCTAATATGAGGTTGGTCCATTCAAAAGTCTGATGGCAGCAGGGAAGAAGCTGTTTTTGAGTCGGTTGGTATGTGATCTCAGATTTTTGTATCTTTCCCAATGGAAGAAGGAAGAGATTATGTCCGGGATGCATGGGGTCCTTAATTATGCTGGTTGCTTTTCCGAGGCAACGGGAAGTGTAGACAGTGTTAATGGATGGGAGGCTGGTTTGAGTGGTGGGCTGGGCTTCATTCACGACCCTTGCTAGTTTCTTGTGGTCTTGGACAGAGCAGGAACCATACCAAGCTGAGATACAACCAGAAAGAATGCTTTCTATGGTGCATCTGTAGAAATGGTGAGAATTTTAGTGGACATGTCAAATTTCCTGAGTCTCTTGAGAAAGTAGAGGCATTGGCGGGCTTTCTTAACTATAGCTTCCACATGGAGGGACCAGGACAGGTTGTTGGTGATCTGGACACCTAAAAGCTTGAAGCTCTCAACTATTTCTACTTTGTCCCCATTGATATAGACAGGGACATGCCCTCGACAACACTTCCTGAAGTCAATGACTATCTCCTTCATTTTGTTGACATCGAGGGAGAGATTATTGTCGTCACACCAGTTCATCAGATGCTCTATCTCTTTCCTATACTCCATCTCACCATTGTTTGAGATTCGATCCACAACAATGGTGTCATCAGCAAACTTGAAAATCGAGTTGGAGGGAAATTTGGCCATACAAAGGTGTATAAGGAGTATAGTAAAGGGCTGAGGACACAGCCTTGTGGACCATCGATGTTGAGGATGATCGTGGAGGAGATGTTGTTGCCTATCCCCTTACTGACTCCAGCCTGTGGGTTAGGAAGTGTAGGATCCAGTTGCAGAGGGAGGAGCCAAGCCCCAGGCCATGAAGTTTGGAAATGAGTCTTGTGGGAATAATGGTATTAAAGGCTGAGCTGTCGTCTATGAAAGGAGTCTGACATAGGTGTCTTTGTTATCTAGGTGTTCCAGGGTTGAGTATAGGGCCAATTTGTAAAGCAAATCATTTGTAAAGCAAAGTTCAAAGTGACCGAAAATAATTAAAATTAATTCATACATATAGTCAGAGTGCAATATCCTTGGACAGAAGGACTTATTTAATGTTTCATTGTGTCTAAGAGTTTTATATATTTTCTAAAAATAACCATATTTGTTATTGGTTTTGCCTTTTTAATATATTTTATTTCTTTTCCAATCCAAACTATAAAGGGTTGTGAACATAGCCCCGTCCATCACACAAACCAGCCTCCCATCCATTGACTCTGTGTACACTTCCCGCTGCCTCGGGAAAGCAGCCAGCATAATCAAGGAACCCACAAACACTGGACATACTCTCTTCCACCTTCTTCCATCAGGAAAAATATGCAAAAGTCTGAGATCAAGCATCAACCAACTCAAGAACAGCTACTTCCCTGCTGCCATCAGACTTTTGAATGGACCTATCATATATTAAGCTGATCTTTTTCTGCACCCCAGCTATGTCTGTAACACTATATTCTGCTCTCCTTTCCTTCTCTCCTGTGTACACTATGAATGGTATGGTTTGTCTGTATAGCGCGCAAGAAACAATTCTTTCCACTGTATCTCAATACATGTGACAATAATAAATATTCTCAAAATTAGGTCAGGTGGATTGAAAGTGGGACATAAAAGAATCAAGGAAGATAGATACTGGAACCCCCCCCCCCCCCCCCCCCCCACACCCACCCTGGGTGTGTTTTCTGCAGAGAGAATGTAAAATATGTCAGATGGCTAGCCCACCACCTTCCCATCCATCCCTGACCTGGTTCCTATAATACAGGGGAGGGTAAGGCACTCAATAGCCAGCCCTGCCCTTAGGCCTATTGAGGCATTTAAATGGACAATTATAGCCCACATAAGGCCCTCAATCCACCTCCACTGCCATGGTATTCTGGGAAGTGGCAGGCGAGTGAGAGTGGACAAACAACTTTGTGGAAAATACTGGAAGGAGGAAGGCATATTATTCTGTGGGTGTCATGTGTGTATTGGGTGGACCCCTTGGCTGCAAGATGTTACCCCTCCCACATGTGTTAGTTACTTAGGCTCCCTGACCTCTCCCTGTCCAAAACCCCAGACTAGCCTCTCGAATGGCCATGTCCTTTCATACTGGGGACTCCATGTAGTCCCATCAGCAGCCACAACTGAGTTCTGGAGCTGCAGGTCTTGAGAACAGGACTTCCTACCACTGAGGGGCATGTGTCCAAGTTGTTTAGGCTGCCGGCAGTGTGCTCTCACTGCAGGGAGGCCTAATATAAAGTCAGACGGTTTGGAACCAACATTGGGTGGGTGGGGTGAGAGCAGTTGGTGGGGAGCAGTTGTGAACTCCGGTGGTGGAAACTTCTCCTGGCGGGAGGGGAGAGATACCAGCAGGCCTGGATACAGCCAACTTGGACCCACTAATCATATAGAAATATCAATTTCCATGCAGTAATCAGTTCGGCGCAGAGCTAATTACACAAAACAAGGGCCTCGGAGACTCGTGATCAACTGGACACCGGTTGCAAGTCCCGCTAAAGGCCTCCCGCTGATATCTCCTGGCCCGTTGCGCTGCTCGAGTAGCGCAACAGGCTGGGAGAATCCCGGCCATGATTTGTGTGAGCCTATGGGCTACCGTGATGCGGTTATCCTTTAAGTGCTGTAGCCCTTTACCATCAAAGTAAAACCGTATTGTTTGGAGCATTGGACTGTTCTCAGTGAATAATGGGAGACTAATACAACTGAGTAATTAAACAATAAATCGAGACAGAGAGAAACTGGAGTGGTTTGCATTTGTCATCTGATCCTCAAGGTTATAATACAACCATAGCATCGCTGTGTCCTAACAGTTCTTTTGGTATACTAGTTCCTCTGGCTCATAGATAAAATAAAACAAAGTTGCGTCACTTTTTCCTGCACCAAATGTATTACTTTTCTGCTATTTCTTTCTGCCTGTTTGTGTTTGTCCTTCAATTTTATTTTGTTCCTTGTCTTTTCCATATTTCCTCTTGCATTTGTCTGTGTGCCCCACGTGTTAATGTTGGAATTGTGCTGCAATCTTACCTACCCTCTGAAATGACCTAGCAAGCTACTTAGTACAGTAACAATTAGGCATAGGCAACAGATGCTGGCTTTACTGGTGGCACCCACGTTCCAAAAAAATTCAGGGTGTACCAAAGCTTGTACATTGATCAGGTCATTTTCTAAGTTGGCGTGCAAGCTTTGCAATCTCTGCGCTGAATAATTTGCAGCGGTGCAGCACAACCCCATGCCTTTAAAACTCACCTAATAAAGTGCTAATAGGGGTACTTGAAATCGGAGGGTGGGTTTGAGGCCTTCATCCCACCAAAACAGTGCTGGGGGTGGGGGTGGGGGCAGGAAGTCTGACATTGTTGGACTTGATCTGGAACACAATAAGTTAGTAATCTAAAGGGCCCCCTGACACAGGCCTGTGTCAGGAGACCTAGAAAATGCTGGCAGTGTTCAGAATTTGGAAGCTCATTGTGACTTCAGTGATTTGTAGGCTTTTAATGTGAGTGTGCATTCATAAGTTCTGCGATGTCCAAACTATGCCGTTGAACAAAGGAGGCTTTATTTTTGAACCCGAATAAGTTTTTTTTTACATCTTTGCTAAGAGGAATTTAGTTGTACAACATGTCTAGTTGTAGTTGTATGGAGTTTCCCTCCATAGATTTCTGAGCCATTGGAGCGAGGGGAGAAGGGCCTCAAGCCCCTCAATTTAGTGATGACTCCCTCAGAGTCCTCCTCCATGCAGCCTTGAACCAATGTGAGCAGTGGGTGCCATCTGGTAGGAAGAAGAGAAACCTGATCAAAACCGTGTTCTCCTGAAGGAATTAGCCAAGGAGGTCAGAGTCTTGGGCTGGTGAATTTACCATTCAGAAGCTTACATGTCTGGACAGTAGTTACAATATTCAGAAGCATCCTAAATCCTTAGATTGTTCACCTAGTGGGTCTGCTGGCCAGACTTAATGGTTTCGTATTGCATTCACCTTTCCACAGCTCAAAAGGATATTAAAGCTGGAATTTTACCAGCACACCCGCCCCAATTACGGGGGCAGGCAAGGCTCGGAGAATGGCATTCTCCTTTGGCCTCGGGTTGCATCGTATGAATCTCAGGCGGATGTGCCGGTAAAATTCCGCCCTAAGGCCATGCTTCTCCTGAATTGGGACTAAGTGCCCACGTCAATGGGAAACCTGGCCAAGCAGAAGGAGCTCTGGCCTGGCTGGAGAACTGCCCCGCTACCCTGCCTTTGCTAAAAGCTTTGTACCATCGCCTATTTCAACTTGTAAAGTCAACATCACCGGAAAAGCGAATCTTATACCACAGATTTTCAGCCCACCAGACTCCGTGAAGGAATTCTTTATGGGATTTTGAACACTGGATCTTGTCTGAACTGGACCAAAGCTTTAAGAGCACACTGATCCTGTTGCTGACAGCAATCTCTTTGTTGCATCGTGCTGCCTTGGAGTTCCAGACAGATTCACTTTCTTCCATTTGTGAAGGCACCCTGTAGCACTGGCACAAGATTGCACATACTGAGTGCTTACTCACACTTCATGAAGTCATTGAGCCTCTTCTGCCAAGAGACCAGGTTCTCTTCACAATCCCAAGACTCTGACCTCCTTGGGTACTCCCTTCAGGGCAGCACGGTTTTGATCAGGTTTCTCCTCTTCCTATTAGGTGGCACGCACTCCTCACATTGGTTCGAGATTGCATGGAGGAGGGCTCTGAGGGAATCATTATGCTAGCATTCTCATACTAGACAAAGGTGTTTGCTTCTGGGGGGTTTTGGCTTCTATTTAGAGACAGTTACGGCATAAACAATGTGGCAGAGGCATAAAGTTGTTGCTCAGCAATGGGCTTTAAAGGAGGAAGACTTTTTGAGTTTTGTTTCTCGCTGGATATATTGCAGTTGAAGGTGACAAGCCCATGGGTGAATATCCCTCATGGCAGAAAAGCTGGACAGGACAAGAGGCTGCAAAAAGACAGACTTCCTAAAGAACCAGATAAAGTTCTGACAGCCAGGGAATTGGGGCAGAAAGAATGCTTTTGGAAGACTGAAGTTAAGGGAACAGAGAACGAGAGGTTGAACAAAGTACTGTTCAGCAGAATTCAAGCGAAAAGCAAATAGTGTTCTGAACTGAAGAGACAGCTACAGTAACCAGTTTTCAAGTGGGAAAACTGACTTCAGAGGTAAATCAAAAGTTTGTTGTCATCTTAATATAGTCTGGGAATCAATAGTTAAAGCAATTGTGAAGAGTTTGCTGAACAGTCAAGGCAAAAGGAAGAGATGTAAAACCGGGAAGCGAATCGTTGATGGAAGCAGCTGAGGGGAAGTATTGTTTAAAAGAAGATTTGAAAATGTGTCTTTTTGGAAGCAGAATTTGAAATCACTTGTGTGAGGCTGGTGTTCAGTGAGACAAGGTACCTCATGGTATAAGAATCATCTGGGGAATTTTGAGGAGAATTTCACACGGGTTCAGAGCGGAGTGTGTCTAACCACAGCCAGTCTGTGTTTTTAAAGGGACTGTGTATTACTGAGACCATTATAGCCTAAGATATACCTTGTAACCTATGTATACAAGTGAATGGGGGGTATTGTATTTTTCTTGTTAAAACTAATTAGAGGTTCTGTGATTCTGTTCTTCCATATTTTCTTAAAAAAGTAAAAGTTACGGTTTCTTTGAGCCAGGGTTCCATTCTGGGATCTTCCCATCCAGTTATAACACCAACTGGGATTGTAACAAAATACAATGCAAATAGGTTCCCCTTGAGTCAGAATGCACAAAATTAATCTCTGTAGATTTGGGAATAATTAACAAAATTAACTTGGGGGTAAACTGCACATGACTTGAGAATCTTTACTCTGCAATGGCAACCATAGCTAAATGTGTCCAAACTAAAATGCCGGAAGGGAAGCGCCTTTTCTAAAAAAAAATCAAAAATAAAGGTTGCTTTCCGTGTCTGAGTTGAATTTTATTTTCCCCTGCATTTCACTGAAAAGGATGTTTTTTTATTGTTTTTGATTTTGAGAATGATGCCATTTCTTGAGAATTTATCATGGCTCAATTTTCATTGATTCAGTGTCTAGGTATAAAGTATAACAGGAAAGACTTGCATTTATTTGGTTGTTGCATCTTTCACAAATGTCTCAGAACATTTCATATAATTACTTTGAAGTTCAGTGACTTTTACATAAACAAACATGGCAGTCATTCTGTTCACAAACAGCACCGTTAAGCAACAATGAGGTGAGTGACTGGTTAATCTATTTTTGGTGGTGTTGAGATATCCATGCTTCAAATAATCCCATCACATTCCATTGGATGTGCTGTTAAACTAAGGCCCTGGAACAGGCAGACATCACATCATATGATTTTAACATCACATTCTGAGAAAGCATAGAACCGTTTTTCTAACAATGTATTACTTCCTCAGCATTGTACTGAAGTATCAGTTTAGATTATAAACTCACAACATGCTGCCTTGGAGATTGAACTGCTTCCATTTGGAGCACACACACAGAAGAAATCCTCTATTTTTGCCCAAAAAGCCTCCCTTAATACCACAAAAGCATTCCTTACAACCACACATTCACAGACCCTTGGGATTTCTATGCCTGATTTTGGTAACTGGGCTGATGTGTGGTCAGTTTTGTTGGTGTAAACTAGTGATCAAATAGATGTATAATGGCAATTAAAATTTATTTCACTTAGATCTTCACAGCTATCTGGTATAGAATCCCTATAATGCAGAAGGAGGCCATTCGCCCGTTGAGTCTGCACCGACTCTCCAATAGAGCATCCTACCCATGCCCTATCCTCATAACCCCATGTTATTATCCTGATAATCCCCCTAACCCACGCATCCTGGGACACTTAAGGGCAATTCAGCATGGCCATTCTACCTAACCTGCAGATCTTTGGACTGTGGGAGGAAACCGCAGCACCTGGAGGAAACCCACACAGACACCAAGAGAATGTGCAAACTCCACACAGACAGTGACCCAAGGTCAGAATCGAACCCGGGTCCCTGGCGCTGTGAGACAACAGTGCTAACCTTATATAACACTTTGACCCCAAATCTAACACGCAAAATTATTCCCATGCATCTCATGACTCCATATTTGTTTCTCTTTAATGAAGAGAGCAACCATGAATTCCAGTGCAACTGATCTTGACAGCCATCTCCCACCTACCCTGACATTTTATTAATGCTGGTTCTTTAACATGGCTCATAAAAATTTTCATGAACACACTGGCTGACACAAACAGCCTGAGGCAAAAATCCCTTCGCACTGTTGCAAGCTGTCCTTGTGAAACTGCACCAAAGGGAAATATTTGCCTTTTGAATATAAATTGAGAATATTTGAACGAAAATATAGTTAATGACAGAAAACTTGGCGTTATCTTTTACAGCAATGCCCTGTCACAATTTAAAGTAGATTAGATTATTGAAGCTTGGCAGGCATGTAGATTTTTTAAAAATTGATGATAATTTTTCATATGAAGATTTAACACCTCACCTCATACATGGTGAGTTTTAGTTGCAGTAGTAATAACTAACCTTCAAGAGTAATGTAGCAATAAGCAACAAACATGAAATCTATTTAACTGAAAATATTGCTTACTATATTGCTATACAAAAGGTTCATTATATTTTGGAAGATGTTTTTCTTTTAAAATATGACAATGCACCAAATATACACAGATTTATAGATTATGCCATTTTTGTTATAACTAATGAGTCAAAAACAGAATAATGTTTTACCCTGGTATATCAGCCACTGAAACCATTTTGCTTAATGAGGTACTTAGTCTTTATAATTAGAACCAAAAGGGAACAATTTCTTGTTCATGGGCCATGGTGATTATTATGTCCATTTATGCAATTAAAAAGATTTGCAATATGAATTATTTTGATAACTTGTGCATTTTCCTCCTTGACCATATTGCTGAACAAGCAGTAATCCCATTCATGACAACTGTTGCACCCATAAGCTGTTAACTCTTGGGAAATTAATTAATTCAAAACTGGATAACTGAATCTAAATATAAATGATCTGTTGTGCAAACCAAGCTGAAAAGATTTTTTACTTAAACAACAAAATGTGAAGTTGTTTTTTTTCTTGCATTATTGAAACTCTAAAATGCTACCTATTGTATATTTTACTAATTTTCTATTTAAAAAGATATGTTAACATGTACATCTTAATATGTGGATTACAATACAATTAAATATTCCCTGAGGACCCTCAAGGTGCAATGACTGTCATTGTATGTAAAATGGCAATTGCAATGCTTCTCCCTGTGGCTTTAGATCTAATTCAAAAAAATATGATCTAAAATTCAGATATCAGGAGGCTTTCTACCATGAATTCTTCAGTAATTAAGCAGCACAGCACCTTATCAAATAAACACACTTTTATTAAGTTTCTATTCATTTGTTGAAATTGCAACAAATAGATAAATTGTGAATTAGACAGCAACATTAATCATGCACATACAAACTTCACTTGCAAACAACACAAAGAAAATATATATTTTTCAAAAAATGGTTGGTGTTTGTATTTCACATTCCAGTTACATTCTCTAAAGCTTATTGGTATTTAGATTAAAATACTTGTAAGTACAAAGATTCAAATAATGTGGCAATGACATTTAAACAGTGAAATGATTTGCCCTGCTAATCCTTTCAATGGCATTATCCTTTCAAAGGCATTGCTTACTAGATTGCAGGAAATGTTTGTCACTCCAAAAAAATTAGAAATATAAGGAAGAGACCAATAAAAAACATCGCCTATATTCCACGGCAACATGCTGTTCTACAGTCAGTAAATGTAAGAGGTCAAAAGATTGAAGAGAAATGTTACATTAATTACAATTTTGTGAAGTGAAAGGCATTTACCCTATGTGTGTTCCTGTGAAATGCTGCTGCTGGAATCTTTTTGAGGATTCACTGCAGTTCGGATAAGCAATTCAACCTATGAACCACCTATGTGAAACAAAATTCCTGTCCGCATCCAAATAAATTCATGCTTCCATGTCTAAATCTTCAAATCTAAATAAGATCAGAGGCAACTCATTGAAGGAACAGGCATGTTAAAATATCATTTTGAAAGTGTTTCTCTCCTTCCCCACTCGGAGGTTTTTGAGCTGTTCTGGGAGGATTTGTGTAATTTGTCGATAATGATCATCTCCAATCAAACACAAATCAATGTTGACTATTTTAGTGTCCAACCAGTTTATGGCAATTACAGTAGATGTCAGTCCACTTTTAATATAATACATCATATACTATCAAGAAACAAATTTCAGAATCCAGGGAATTGAATTTACTTTCTATTGCTTCCTTAGTAAGTAGAAAATCACAGAACTGCATGCATAGCAGCAGATTTAGACGTATATTAAAACAGGATGTTAATTCTTTTATTAAATATTACAAGTGTACATATCGATCTTGAAATACATTTTTATGGCATTTGTGTGACAATTTGTTTTTTCAAACTCATCAAGCACTGAAATGTCACTCAGATTAAATTCTACACAGTACCTATCATCCTGCATTTCTGATCATTTCAGCAAGACAAACTTTATATGTTACCAGTGAGTCCAACATTCATAACAACTGTGAGTTTGGTTTGTGCTGTCCTCAGCTTTTTTAATTAGATAAACCACTGCAAGAATATTGAATTTTGTTTTTGTTGTTTTCAATAAACTGAGCAGATGAAAATGGTCTGGGGAGGAACTCTCCATAGGCAGAAGTTATAAAAAGGAGCTGAAGTACAAACATATTATTCATACTCTATTGCTTTTTATCAAGAAATGTGCCAAAATTTCATCCTACATGGCTCTCTTTAACGAGATAGATTAATTGGCAGATTCACAACATACATTTAAACAGGCTATCTTGTGCTTAGCAATTGATTAATTAGGGCCAATTTTAACTGCAGTGGGAAAAGTCAAAACAAGTTTGCAGCTCATCCACCCTTGTCTGAGGGTCCAGGTCACTTAGTCAACTCATTGTTGACTGTTGACACCAAACATCTGAGGCCCCATTGCAGCTTGCTGGTTCTGGGTGGATGGAAAATCGATCTGCTCCCACACTAAACTGGTCGACAGACATAGGCCAGATGTAGGCCGAGATTCTCCCAAATAAATTCTCAGTTCCCAACATGCTGGAAAATGGGAGTAAATCTCGCCCTTTTTTTAAACATACTTACCATAACGATTCTCCGACACTGCATATCACAAAGTGCGCTAGCGTGATTCCCTCTGGTAAGAGGTGGGCGGGGCCTATTCCCACTGGAGAGACCGGTAGTATAGCGCTGAGCGGGCCACTGTGCATGTGCCAATCTGTCAGTGCGGAGATCGGCGCATGTGCAGTGCCCCCCCTCCACTACTACTGGCCTCCAGATTTTGGCCAGCCCGATAGCTGGCCTTTCAGACTCCCCCAATCCCCGATCGCTGACCTCCCGGACCTCCCTGGGCCAGCCCCTATGCGGCAAACAGGCATTGCCTAGTGCCCAGTGGGCAGTACCAGTTTGCCAGATTTTTGGAGATGCATGGAGGCCGTGGTGCCCAACGGGAATCCCATGAAACGGACTCTACTGATGTCTCCCAGCCCATTGTAATATTTGGGCAGCGCAGTGGGCTGGGAGAATTGCCCCCATAATCTCAGGATGGGTCTTAGATATTTTGGCGGCAGCCCAAATTCTATTTTTGTGGGCCAAGGAGGTGTATTTCTGCTCATTCTAACCCCAGCAAAGGGAAAGTAATACATTTCCAGAGCTGATTTGTGAGTGGCCTCCAGGATGACTGCTGGTAAGGCCACTCATCAACACCCAGTACAAATGGACGAAACATACTGCACACATTCCATTTATTTGTACCAGGAAACTGCAATTGAAGTCCTGTGATTGTGAAAGGGCAATGATTAGCATACTTTGACAAGCTTCCTGCCTTTTATAGGCAGGCCTCAGGCAAACTGTGGTGAACAGGATGGGAGCAAGAACCAGGTGATAAATGTACCACTGCAATTTAGGGCTACTATCATCCTGTTCCCACCTGGAAGTTAAAATTGGCTCTATTACATTAGAAATAGTACTGCATTTGTGTTTGTAAACCAATCATTAGCAAATTTAATTAACTGAAAACAGAAAAACAAACCACAGATGTTTTTCCTTATGCAGCTACCTTAGGAGTCCATGAATTTTATCACCATCATTGTCAATGTCTCTCTTTAAATGTTATTCACTAACTGAAACTCAACCAAGTGAGCTATGTTGCAATTACTAGATCTTTTCCCCCAAGATAAAGCACATTGGTACCATACGACATTCTTCATTGCTCAACTGAGAAGTAACCCTTAGAACCAAACTCATGACCTTCCCAAAAGCATACCTGACATTTTCTGAATTAGCAAATTTTACCTAATACATTAATGACTGCTTTTCTTGCCATGAAGTTGAGATCCCCTATAAAGTTCATGACATTCCTTTAACTAATTTACAAGAACTGCTGTTTTGCTGGGTGGGAGTCCCAATATCTCTGATATAAAGTACCATGCTATGATATTATATTGATATTGCAGGCAATCGACCAAAAATGACCAATGTAGGCCGATGAGTTTCAAAGAACATGAAGTAAAGAACATTTTAAATCTTAAATTCTAAACTTCACATTAGAGGGTATCCTTATTCTGCAGCATGTTAGTTCACTCAATAGATTGCATTACACTGTGCTCTATTGCCTAATGAAGGTAGATTCATCACCCCACGTTCCTGCAGGTTGAATTCAACAGTTCCTCTGGACTGCCTCGGGAGACAATGCATTTCCTTAGGTGAAAAAAAAGTAAGCAGCAAATCAACTTGCATTGGACTTCTAGATTAAAAGCATAAGTTTGAGTAGCAGACCTGCCATTCATTTGGTAGGAAATATAAGGAGGGATACTGCCCTTTTCCTACATAAGTGAGAGTGATAGGTGTAAAGTTTCAAAATATGAATTAGCAAGCTTACTCAGGTAGTTCAATACTACATTCCCAACAAAAGTAATTTTTATCTTAGTGCTGTTACTGAGAGAAAATAATCTACAAAGAGGGATTAAAGAAGAAGGAAGTCATCACCAGACTTTATTAACTGTTCAAATGGCTTAATCGGTCGAAAGCAACAGCATAAAATGTGACAGAACAGATAAACACAAGCTATTATGATGCTTTGTAGCAGAATAAATCTTTTCAAATATGGTTTTAAAAATTAAAATTTTAGCAATGGAAACTATTTCAAAATAGTAATTTAGAAAGAGACTTTTCTCTCTCTTTTACATACTAATCCACTTCATGGAAAGGCCATTTCCATGCTTTAGCTATCATTCAATTTCCCTACTTACAGAGATGCAGAGATGAGAGGCGCTTGTGTGGATTGAAATTCATTGCAGCCCATCAGTTTCCTTTTAAATACTTACTGCATTTAACCTACAAACTTTCAAATCTGCAATATATAAACCTTTGAGCTTCAAGAAGATGCTGATAACCACAAGAATTAGGAATTAAGTTAGAAGTGAATTTGATCACAAACATTTCTCTTCTGATGATACATCTGGACCCATTTTACCACATTAACCCCTTTTCATAGCTGTTCATAAGATGGTTATAATGCCTGGGAGCGAAAATCCTTTCGATTTATTTCGTGTCCCCGTGCTCCACTGACTGTTGTCTTGCTGTTTTCTGAGTTGTTTTCATTGCTTTGATGGTTTGTGTGTCTGAGGCCAGGTGATTTTTCTCTGCTGCAAAAGGCATGAATTATAAAAAGAAGAAAATTGCATTTGGGTAGAATCAAAGTTGTATCAATCACAATAGAAATTCACTTTTATGCCTGTTAACATTTTTCATAGACATCAACGAATTCCAATGTAGAACAAGAACAAAGAACAGGACAAAAACAGGCCCTTTGGCCCACCAAAGCCTGCACCGACACATGATGCTTTCTAAACTAAAGACCTTTTGTCTCTCCGGTCTATATCCTTCTATTCCCTGCCTATTTATATATTTGTCAGGATGCCTCTTAAACAGAAAACTCTATGAAGTATACGCATTGACAGTAGAAAATTATACTTAGATTTCATGTTGGAAAAAAGTTTCACATTATGTACCCGAAAACTTCAACGAGAGAATAGAGAAAGTTCTATTTTACACTGATATAATTTATATGGCAGATACTTTTGGATCAAAAGTTTAGTGCTGATAATTCCTGTAAAGTTAGTAAATTGGCTTATTCAAACAGTTCATATGTAGTAGTTACAAAACAGGACATGATGTGGAGTTTGGGGCTGGAATAAGAACTAGTTGCAGACAGGACAGGAATTGTGATACATAGCGAACTATGACTGGAAACTGAAAGTGGAAAGTACCACAGCCTCACAACTGGAGTCATAGGGCGGAATTTTCTTTTAAAATTCTGAATGTAAAACAGGCAAGAAAATGGGAGGTTTTCTTGCCCATTTTTTCAGCGAGGTAAGTCATGGTAATTGAGAGTGCTCTGTGCATTACAGAGGTCGTAATGTGAATCTCGCCAGTAGGGGAAGGGTGGAGTCTCAGCCCGCCCATGAGGCTGGCTGCTTAGCTTTAGGGGTGCCATTGCACAGATGCCCTGATCTCCCAGTGTAGTATATATCCCACTGGCCACCCCCACCCCCTCGCCCCGTTTGCCGCCCAGCCGATCCCCCCCACCTATCGTTGCCCGGCCAGTCAACTAATACCTCTTCCCCTCCCCATTATGCCACACCCCCTCAGACACTGCCCCCCCTCCCCCCACCCTGCATTAGGCCCTGCCGATCGATCGGTATGGCGAGCCAGTAAGATCCCCCCCAATAATCCTGAATGTGATAAAAGATCAATTACCTGATAGCAAGTTAGATACAGCACAGATAAATTTAATATCTCTAGTCATACTCTCTGTACTCTCTCTGTTACATAGGTAAGATTGGTAAAGAGGGATAAGGGCCAAACATGGGCAATTGGGACTAGCTTATGGTAAAAACTGGGCGGCATATAAAGGCTGGGCGAAAGGGCCTGTTTCCATGCTGTAAACCTCTATGACTCTATGAAGATTCCAAAAATATTGTAATAAAGGGGGAGAGAAAATATGTATTGTACTGGCTCAAAATGCCTTCTCTGATCTGATCACGAAATGTAATTGGTGGCAGCCTTAAGAAGTTTGTGACAATGGCAAATCACCCTCCAAACTGAACTGAACTGGCGTGAAAATGGGCACGAAGCTTACTGGCATGAATTTGACTGGATTTCAATATCATTAGTAGCTTCTACATGCATGTTCCACCCCCACCGCGCCCCCCCCCCCCACCCCCATCCCGGATGCCTCCCACCTCTCCAGCAGGACGTCACACTGGCGCAAATAACTACCCCCTCACCCTCCGTCCAACCTCTTAGAGCACCCCGGACCATATCTCTAGTGACAACAATGCACTCTCGGCACTCCTTTGGGCTGAACCATCCACCTGCCCAGTTACACTCACTTCAGTGGGGTATGTCAGCGGTCAGCCTTCTGGGGCACCCTTTGGTGAGCACCACACAGCTGCTGCTGCACATTGGGCGGAGGCGAGCTGGCATTCGGAGAACTGCTGGCTCCCAGGAGCCAGCTGCTCCGAAGGCAGATGTCGATCCACTGGGAAAGCTCATCCCAGCACAGCTACAGATGCAGAAGCAAAGCCATGCTATTCAGGAGGGTGTGTCCGGAAACTTCCTGCAAATACAAGGCCTGCTAGAGAGATCCAGAAGCCTTCTTTCACAGGAGATGGTGCCAGCAATGTATGCAACCCAAGCCAACACTGTGGCGGCTGCAGTGGAGAGCCTGGGGCCAGGGGAATGTCTGACAATGTGCAAGGCCTTGCTCATTCTGTGCTGTCCATTGCTGAATGCCAAAACAGCATGTCCAGGTTTCTCACGGACATGTCAAAGGCCCAGATGGACTTGGAGTGGCACTCCAGAGCTTGGTCCAGTCACACCAGACCATAGCTGAGGGCATCGCCCACATTCCTTAGACTATGGACAGCCTCCAGGACTGGCATTGCCAGATGAGGCTGAGGCATCTGGAGCTGACTCCAACATCCTATGGAGTGACCTGGGAGCCACTGGACACCCCGAGGGAGGATGAAGCACTGGAGCTCAGCCCTGTGCTTTCCACCCAGGACACTCTGGCATTCACTAGCCCTTCTGAATCCCCCCTCCTGACACCAGAATCTAGTGGGAATCTGGAAGAACCCATGACACCTGAAAGTCGGCCAGGTCCTTCCAGGTCCAGGCCCTCCAGAGGCTGCTTGACAAGGGCATTACAGGCCAGAGGGCATGGAAAGCAGTATGCCACCTCCACTTCCGATGTGCAATCCGAGGGAACACTCAGAAGGAGCGTGAGACCTCGAAGTTAAAAAGTTGCAGGAGCACTGAGTTGGCACAGATGAAGTATAGAAGTGTTAGTTATGGAGAAGGGGGCACCAAATGTACACTTGCATAATTAAAACTTGTTTCACTTTAAGCATGAGTACCTTTCACTTTGTGCAGTCACCCTCATTAGTGGGGGATGATGGGATGGGGGTGGACAGCTTTTCTGTCTCCAGCCCAGCACTCTCCATCCCACAGGCCCTACAGATTTACTCTTAAATATAAGGCCATGTGAGCCAGAGTTAGACATGCCAACTCAGAACTGTACCATGCAATCTGCAGAAAACCCAATTCACCCATCCCCCACTGGATTGATAAAAGTGCCCCCATCGCACTCTCAGGAATGAGAAGGGAGGTCAGTGGAATGTCTTGAGACAGACAGGAGTCAGATCTCTCGTTATGATGAGGTGCATCACAGCTTTCCTCATAGCAAGTCATCATCCTGATGGATGCACAAGTGCATGGATGGCTGTGAGATCCCGCACAAGTGCCCACTCGAGCTCTGGAAAGATCCAGTGGCAAAGAAAATGAGGGTGACAGTCACTGGGAATGGGTATCCTCCTCTTCTCGGTGCCAGGTGATGGAGAACCTGGCACAGGTGTTGCACTGTCACCTTTTGCTGGCGTAGTCTTCTGTGGCACATGTCGTCCATCAGCTCCTCAAATTGCCAGTGCCTCCTGTTGCCTCATGACTATGGTATCACTGTCTTCTTGCTTCCTCCACGGCCTGAAGGGTGGCCGGACCTGAATCTCTGCAGCAGCGCCTGATCATCCAGGTCCAGCTCCTGTGGTGCAAGATCATGCCTGGGCTGCACCTGGCACACTTGCAACTCCTGTATGCCTCGGTGCCAATGATCAGTAACCTTGCGATATGGAATGACTCCAATCCAAAATCCATCCTCAGTCTGTGAGGACATAGAAAAGAGAGATAGAGACAGTTAGCAATGTTATCCATCTTTTCACTCTAACATCCTCCTTCATCCTTATGTGGTGCAGCAGCTGGAGGTTGGCCAACCCTCAACATTCCCCCCGCACAGTGATGCATTACTGCAGCAGTTGTCTACATCATCCAGCTTGCATGGTGAGGTCTTTGTCTCTTGTCCCCTCTTCTGAAGTTGATCTTTCTCTACACCCTAGCTATGACTGTAACACTACATTCTGCACTCTCTCCTTTCCTTCTCTATGTACAATTTGCTTTGTCCGTATAGCGTGCCAGAAACCATACTTGTCACTATATACTAATACATGTGACAATAATAAATCAAATCAAGTCTTGCCTCATGGCCTCTGACCCCCCATCATCCCTCCCTTCACATCACTTATGGAATGCTTGTTAACGTGCTGAAAGTGGTGAAGACTGAAGGTTCCTGTCAGTGAGAGATGTGAGCCTCTGGGGGAAGCTGTATTGCAGAATGATACAATCACTGGTTCAAATGTGAATTTCAATCGAGAATTTTTGAGAGATTCAGCAAAGTTCCGAGAGTGTTAATGTCATCCAGTGGGATAAGGATGAGACATGAGGGAGCAGCTGGTATCCAATGGCAGAGAGCATCATCCTTTATGGAGCATCCCCTGTGTGTCTCAGTGATGAGGCTGTTTCCTTGATATGGGCTACATGGCAGCACTTCATTCACCTGCTACTGGGGCACCTAATTCTTGTGTGCACTCATAGAATCATAGAAGAATCATAGAAACCCAACAGTGCAGAAGGAGGCCATTTGGCAAGTCTGCACTGATGACCATCCCACCCAGGCCCTATCCCTGCAATCCCATGTATCTATCCTGTTAATCCCCCTGATACTAAGGGGCAACTTATCATGGTCAATCCGCCTAACATGCACATCTTTGGACTGTGGGAGGAAACCGGAGCACCTGGAGGAAACCCACGCAGACACAGACAGAACATGCAAACTGCACACAGACAGTGACCCAAGGCCAGAATTGAATCCAGGTCCCTGGTGCTGTGAGGCAACAATGCTAACCAATGTGCCACCGTGCCCACCCTACCACTGTGCCACCATGCCACCCTCTCACCTTTCTGATTCTCCCCCCCCTCATCTGGTGTGAGACTGTGAATGAAGGATGTTCCAAGGGAGAGAGGTCCTGGGGTTGGTGACACTTTTTGTGTGTGAGGAGAGTTAAGAGAGGGCTGGCTTGAGTTCGGGGTTTCTGGATGAGGACAGGACTATGCCAGACTGTGAGTAGTTAACAGGTCCAGATATCCTTGGTGCATGGTTTCCATGGAGCCATAAGGTCAGAGCTGAGATAGGACACAGAGAGAAAACAATACTTTTAATATTCAGGTGGCTGAAACTGATCTGGATCGAGTTAGCTGCAATACTTCAAAGAATCAATGGAAGTAGTCAGGCAAGATTTCTTCGTCCTGGGGGTACCCCCCAAGGTTGCTCCCTTCCCTTCAACTCAAACCCCAGTTGCCCCTGAGACAGACATGCCCCCCCCACCGCCAAGCAAGACAAATAAGTTTGAAAATGACCACTTACCTCCTACTCCCTGTCAGATGCCTTGCCTCCAGGTCCCCACTTTTCAAATGTAATACCAAATTGACTTCCGGCACTGAGAGTGGGTGAATATCACCTGGCTGCTGCATCTGGGGTCAATCCCACTAATGATATTAAAATGAAGATATTCAGGCAGCAACCCGATTGAGGCCAGCAGGATGGGTTGGGTCGGGTGAATCCCGAAAGCCTTCAGAAAGTTATGTCAGAAATCCCAACTTTTAGCTGACGCCCCAATCAGTAGGCCATCGGAATTCCCACCGGCTGTCTGATAAGGGTGGTGAATCCCCCCCATTGATTCTGCAGCATTGAAAAGTAAATTTGTCATGTTCTCATAGAAATGGTTTATGTATAATCTAGGAAAATTAAACAAACGTAACCCTGAATTTATGGGGAAGTATTGTCCAGTAGGGGAATAGCAAAATTATCGAACAACCTCAGAAAAGTCTGATTACTGACTTGGTAGTCTCATCTACATTTTATTTCTGTTTACCATTACAATATGTCCTGCTTCAGGCATAATTTGTGAAAAATAGGCTTATTGATAGAACATTGATATGCTAAATGATAAAGTTGATGAATGAATGTCAATGCATGTCAGTCAAAATAGCCTTACACTGAGAAATGAAAGACGAGCGAGATTGGTAAAATTTTGTCAAGAAAATGATCTGATGTTTGCAAACATATATTTTAAGCAACTAAAAAGACTGTACACTTGGAGAAGTCCAGGTGATGCGCATAGAAATCAAATAGATTATGTGATGGTGAAACAACATTTTAGGAACAGTATGAAGAACATTCACACATATCCTGGCACAGTATAAATTCAGAGATCATTGTCTCCCTGTGGATAAAATTAAGATGAAATTTAAAACACCAAAAAAAGGTGACCATTTAGACCTTGATACATTGAACGATGAGAACATCAGAGAGGCATTCACTGTCAAAGTAAAAAGCAAATACGAATATCTCATTATTGAGGAAATGGAGCAAACTGATGTCAGAAAAAGAAATAAAAAGCAAATGGAAAAAGGTGAAAGAGAGCAGACAACATGCTGCTTGTAACAAGGAAAAAACTTCGAAGGTGATACATTCTGTCCAATATCCTGCACACCTCAGAAACCTGGACAATAAGTAAGAAGAAAACAGAGGCCTTTGAAATTTGGATGCTACAAATTCCAAAGTGCAGGCCATAAGACAAATGAAGAAGTTTTTGAAATTGCAAGAGCAAAAATAACTTTAAAAGGCGACAGCCATAAAAGAAAATGTCGATATTTCGGCAATTTGATCAGAGATGAAAAGTTCTGCTAAAGGGTAAAGTGTTTTATAATGACAGGTAAATATATCAGAGGTTGGGGCGGGGGGGGTGATCTCGTGGTGGAGTAGGTAGCATCCCTACCTCTGAGCCAGAAGCTCCAGGTTCAAGTCCCATTCCAGGATTTGATGGCCAAAGCAGGTGCATTCAAAACACGGCCAAACAGAACATAGCCTTCCAACATATGCCAATGGAAGGTGGTAAGAGTGGGAAAGATTCCTGGCCAGCCATGTGATGGAAAGAATGTTGGAGCTTCTACCATCACTATCTATTGCTCCTGGCCAAAATATGCATGTAAAAGTGCATGTTGTGACAACAATGGGGGTGGGACTGGCCAGTTAGCTCAGTCGGCTGGATGGCTGGTTTTAATTTGGTGCCAACAGCATCAATCCCCATTCAGCTGGGGCAGATTTGGGATCTGCCTCCTTGTTAACTCATGGTGGAGGTCATGGAGCTGTCAATCAGACCTGTCTTTGGCAGAGAACTCAAGAAGCAAAGAATTATATCAGATCATTCAAAAGACATTGGGTGCAATTTTTTTTTTTCCGAAGTGCTCCCGCCAACAGGTAAACTGGAATGTTTCCCATTGGTGCTGGCAGCACCTGTCAGGTGGAATTCAACCACATTTACAATGTAAATGTACGCAAAATATAAAACATGCCGGAAGTCCAGCTTCACAGAGATCGGGCGCCCTTTAGTATTCCTTGATAGGGCCCCACCTCACATCCCCTACTACAGAAATGGCGACCCCTTGCTAACAAGGGGTGCACTCCCAACCTCTCACCACAGAGGGGCATCCTCTCAGCCCCCCCCACCAATAAAAGAACAGGTGACCTGATGCCCCCACCCCCAGCACCCCTCCCTTACTTCAACCAGAGGCCTCATTCAGTCCCCACAATAGAGACAATCCGATATGGAGCCCCTTGAGGCCTCTCCTGCGTAGCAGGGCCAACCTTTCACTGACTCCTGGCACTCTGGCAGTGATACAACCAGGGTTTCACTGCCAGGGTGTCACTGCCAGGCTGTCACTGCCAAGGTGACACAACCAGGGTGTCACTGCCGCAATGACACAGACAGGGTGGCAAGGGGAGTGGTGCCAGCCTAAGATCACAATGCCAAGAGTGATCTCCACTTTTCCCAAGGCTGGAAGGGACAGTCCAGCCATGAGACCCCCATCCCAGGAAAGAGTTCTGATGTCAATCCATTCCCCATAATCCACCCCCCCCAGCCTGAGCCCACCCAACCCCTAGGTCATAGAGTCGTAGAGGTTTACAGCATGAAAACAGGCCCTTCGGCCCAACTTGTTCATGCCATCTTTTTTTTTTAAACCCCTAAGCTAATCCCAATTGCCCGCATTTGGCCCATATCCCTCTATACCCATCTTACCCATGTAACTGTCTAAATGCTTTTTAAAAGACAAAATTGTACCCGCCTCTACTACTATCTCTGGCAGCTTGTTCCAGACACTCACCACCCTCTGTGTGAAAAAATTGCCCCTCTGGACACTTTTGTATCTCTCCCCTCTCACCCCAAACCTATGCCCTCTAGTTTTAGACTCCCCTACCTTTGGGAAAAAATATTGACTATCTAGCTGATCTATGCCCCTCATTATTTTATAGGCCTCTATAAGATCACCCCTCAGCCTTCTACGCTCCTGAGAAAAAAATCCCAGTCTATCCAGCCTCTCCTTATAACTCAAACCATCAAGTCCTGGTAGCATCCTAGTAAATCTTTTCTGCACACTTTCTAGTTTAATAATATCCTTTCTATAATAGGGTGACCAGAACTGTACACAGTATTCCAAGTGTGGCCTTACCAATGTCTTGTACAACTTCAACAAAACATCCCAACTCCTGTATTCAATGTTCTGACCAATGAAACCAAGCATGCTGAATGC
Organism: Mustelus asterias; assembly: GCF_964213995.1. Taxonomy (NCBI): domain Eukaryota; kingdom Metazoa; phylum Chordata; class Chondrichthyes; order Carcharhiniformes; family Triakidae; genus Mustelus; species Mustelus asterias. Next base: position 96,542,398 of record NC_135808.1, read on the forward strand.
TTTCTTCACCACTTTGTCCACCTGTGACTCCACTTTCAATGAGCTATGAACATGTACCCCTAGATCTATTTGCTCTGTTATTCTCCCCAACTCCCTACCATTAACTGAGTAAGTCCTGCCCTGGTTCAATCTACCAAAATGCATCACCTCGCATTTATCTAAATGAAACTCCATCTGCCATTCGTCAGCCCACTGGCCCAATTGACCAAGATCCTGTTGCAATCGGGGATAACTTTCTTCACTATCCACTATGCCACCAATCTTGGTGTCATCTGCAAACTTACTAAGCATGCCTCCTATATTCTCATCCAAATCATTAATATAAATGACAAATAACAGTGGACCCAGCACTGATCCCTGAGGCACACCGCTGGTCACAGGCCTCCTGTTTGAAAGTCAACCCTCTATAACCACCCTCTGGCTTCTGTCATGAAGCTAATTTTGTATCCATTTAGGTACCTCACCCTGGATCCCATGAGATTTAACCTTATGCAACAACCTACCATGCGGTATCTTGTCAAAGGCCTTGCTAAAGCCCATGTAGACAACATCAACTGCACTGCCCTCATCTACCTTCTTGGTTACCCTTCAAAAAACTCAATCAAATTTGAGAGACATGATTTTCTACTCACAAAGCCACACTGACTATCCCTAATCAGTCCTTGTGTCTCTAAATGCCTGTAGATCCTGTCTCCCAAAATACCTTCCAACAACATACCCACCACAGATGTGAGGCTCACCGGCCTGTAGATCCCAGGCTTTTCCCGGCAGCCCTTTTTAAACAAAGGCACAACATTTGCCACCCTCCAATCTTCAGGCACCTCACCTCATATTGATGATTCAAATATCTCTGCTCGGGGACCCGCAATTTCCTCCCTAGCCTCCCACAATGTCCTGGGATACACTTAATCAGGTTCCGGGATTTATCTACCTTGATGCGCCTGAAGACTTCTAGCACCTCTTTCTCTGTAATGTGTACACTCCTCAAGACATCACTACTTATTTCTCCAAGTTCCCTAACATCCATGCTTTTCTCAACAGTAAATACTGATGAAGTCTGTTGGGGGTCCCTCCCTCTGCCACTTTGCAGCGACAGAGGGGCACATAGGCACAAAATCGACCTTCTTACCCCACCACCCGCCCTCCAACCATTATATAGTTATATAATATGAAATGTGCTTCCTTTGTTTCAAACGAACCTGAATGGATGTAGGGGGAGATAAGGCCACATGCAATTGCATAGCACAGGGTCAGACAGGGTATCTATGTATAGAGCATTAAAATTCAGTATGTAAATGAAAATAAAGTTGCAAATGCAGTTAAAAAGTAGCTACTAAAATAATGAAAGTTGAGATTTTTCAAAAAATCCACGCTAGATTAGGCAACTGGAGAGAAACAAGAACAAGATTCACACGAGATAGTCAGAGAAAGCAAATGATCCCATCTCATTAAATGAACCATCATGAAATAACTGAAACTTGAACCCAAATTATTGAAAGAGCAATAGATCACTACAAGGAAATATTGTTGTAGATATGTAGATTATTTTATTTTTAAAACCTTTAATAAATCTTATTTATGCTAATATGTTTCTACATAGGTCAAAAATCGGATTGATAGCTGAAGCCAGATTGAATTTTTTTGCATCAATTATTTGGCTGGTACTTGCTGTTCTGTGAAAGATATATTGAAAATAAATAGTTTTGGTTTCTTTTATTTTGTAGCATTGATGGTGATTGATTGTAAAGTTTCTTTCTTATTTAGTGAATGAAGCTGGTTTTTATTCCATTCTTAAAGTTACAAAGCCAATGCGGAGTGGACTGGGCAAACCTGAATCCATCTCCGTGTTTGCTCCAAAAACCAATTCAAATTCAAATTCAATCCAATTCATGATTCCTACAAGAGAGACATGCAAGGACCAAGCTGAGAAGAAAAGGCGTTGTACCCTATCTTAGGCTTGATCTGACACTTGATCTTAGCCAAAAGTCCGAGATTACACCACAGTTGTGCCAATCAGTATGGTTAATTAAACCAATCAACCGAAGTGAATACTTTGAAATGGGATGCCAGTTTGAGTTGTGACACTACATATGTAATATTTCAATTATAAAAATGGTTTGTACAGACAGCAAAAAATTAATTGCGTTTAAGAGGTCTTTCGCATGCTATTGTCTTCCACATCTGTTCCTGATCTTGTAGGTGCTCATACCTTGCTGCCAGAATTGATGTAGGCCATTTTTTGTGCAGGGTTTCCTGAAGTACCAAAGGAGGCAATCTTCTTGCAGCATGAGTTGTCCTGCACCAGCCATCAGGCAGGGTGCTTTAGTCCTGTCCATGTTTTGGTGACAAGCTCTGTTTGCTGCTTGCATCTTCATGTTGCCATTCATAACTTTCTCCAGCTGCTTCTTTTACCCCATGCAATCTTAAAGTCTTGTGAAAGACTGAAAAAAGTATCTGTGCCTTTGTGGAGCCACATATATTTAAGAGACTCCATCCGTCGAATCAAGGAATGAAATGTTTTTAGAGCTGATCTTATACTAGATTTCCTGCTTCATCTTTTGGCAAACTCCTAATGCCAAGAGAAATTGAAGCTTGCAGTTGACTGCAATGGAAAATGAAGGACAATCCTTTAGAATCAAAGGGGATCATATTTGGGCAATTGTACTGAGAATATAGGCTCACTCCCCTCTGGCTGCTGCTCGAAACTTTACCCTATTATGATTTATATTCATTGGCCCTCATCCCCAGTGGCTTTCTGGGCAACATTATGAAAATCTCTGTTAAAATGAAGACATTGACTCACAGTGATAACTCAATTTAAATGACAATCTATTGCATCAGTGAGTCACAATGCCAAGACAATTCTTTAGTTCAGGTAAACAGTGTGAAGGGAAAATATCAAAACACTTTTCAAAATAGTTCAGACATTTTATATTTTACTGCAATGAGGTAGTTCTGCGACAGACCAGATGGGTTTATATGGTAATCCAGTTCGTCTGTCTCATGCATCTCTAGAAATGGGTGCTATTAAGCAAGTGTAAATCTAAGGTAGGTTCATGATCACTATTAACGAGCATTTTATTCCAGATTTTTATTAATTAATTGAATTTAAATTTCCGAGCTTCAGAGGTGGGATTCAAACTCATGTCTCTGAAGTATCAGTTCAGGCCTCTTGGTTACTAGTCTAGTAATATTACCATTATGCTACCATCCCCCAGGGCACATGTAAGTATGTCATAAGGCGTTAACTGTTTATGTACATTTATTACTGACTCATTGTGCTAAGCCATTACACAATCCTATCGTGTTTTTATTATTGCTGAAAAAGAGACAGGTTGAAGCTTTACATTCTGCACTTATCAGGACACTTTGCAAGAATACCAATGTAAGGAGAAAACAATAATTTGTATGAGAAGTGCTGCTTGGTTGGTAGGTAGACTCTGATTAGTGGTACACTTTGATTGGTAGGGCCGTTGTCATAGAGAATGCACCAGGTGATGACAGTTAACTGCTAAGCACAGTTTGAAATTTAAACCAGGCAGTCTGACCTTGATTGGACAAGGCATTGCCCTAAGAAATGAGTCAGTGAATGTATGTCACTTATTTTGTTTAGTTGAAACAGGTGCAATGTGTGTACATATTGAGGACAGTAAGACAGGTATACACATTGTGCCTGTTTCAGCTAAACAGACAAAGCGTTGACTGTTCACTGATTCATTCCTCAGGGCAATGCATTAACCAATCAGGGTCAAACTGCCTAGTTTAAATTTCAAACAATGCTCGGCAGTTAATTGTCAGTCACCTGGTGTATTTTCCATGGCAACACTTCTACTAATCAGAGTGCACTTGCTAGCTAATCAGCACTTTCTTCTCATATAGTATAAATAGTTGTTTTCCCCTTATATTGGTAGTCTTGTGAAGTATCCTGACAAGTACGAGACAAAAACCTTTGCCATTTTTTTGTCAACAATACTCTAGTACTGTACTACCAAACGACTATTTGTTTACCTGATTTTATTACTGACCATTAATTTCTGTACTCCAAGAGGACTTTTATTCTAACAGATTCACAACCTAAAGCTTTGACACACTGATACCCTCAATGGACTTTGCATATGAAACCGCTGGAACACCACCTAGCTACATCTTTTTTGGAAGTTACTAAAACATAGGAAGAGCGACAGGGTAGCACATGCCAGTCAATGTGTACATACGCCTTTACTACATTGAAACTATTTTTCATTTTGCACAAGCACACAGACTGCAAGACCTATTTGGAGTTGGACTCAGCGATTACAAAACCATAACTCTCTTGGAGGAGGTCATCCTGAAGCGATAAATGAAAATGAAGCTATTGGCTTTTTTTAGCTTATGATTAATGCCATTCTGCTTCTGTCATTTCTCTCTATTCTTACTTAGACCCACATAAAATCACAAAAGAGTATCATACAAGGATTGATTTTAGAGTTCAAGAGCTTTCATGGGAAGCCTTGCCTATCAGGTGCAGAAATCCAGAAATCGTTGGTGTGTATTCTACAACTTCTCCATCCATTAAATGTAATTACTAGTTCATGCTGCTGGGATTCATAAACTTGGCTTTGCAGTATCTTGCTCTGTTGATGTATGTTCTGAAGCAAATATTTTAACATTTGTTCCTTTATTGCTACTGTAACTATTGCTTGTGGCTTTGAAAAGACAACATCTTATGGCAACCTATGCCTCTCTCACCAACATTTGAAGCAACACAGCCTCATAGATCCTACAGGATGCAATGTGTAAGCTTAGAAAGCTCACATCGGGTGAGATTGATGTGCACAGGTAAGGAGAATAAAATGACAGTGGCAGAGGAAGAGCAGGAGTTTGCTGTCCAGATGGCCAATTGATGACTATCAATTACTGCCTGCACATGGAAAGCAGCATCGCATTGAAATTCTGCAGCCATGCCATACTTCTGATATGAGGAATGTGAGAGTGGAAACTTCAAAGGCACTGGTGATAATCTTCAAGACTTCCTTAGACACAGGGTGGCGCTGGAGGACTGAAGAATTGCAAAAGTTACACCCTTCTTCAAAAAGGGGTGCAAGGATAATGCTGGCAATTCAGTCCAGTCAGTTTGATTTCAGTGGTAGGGAAACAGTTGGATACTATAGTTTAGGATAAAATTAATGGGCATTTAGACAGATGCAGAATAACGAAGGAAAGTCAGCATGGCTTCATTACGGGAAAGTCGTGTTTAACAAACTTGCTGGAGTTCTTTGAAGTGGTAACATAGAAGGTTGATAAGGACAGTGCCACTGATGTGGTGTATATGGATTTGCAAAAAGTAGTTGTTACAGTGCCACACAACAGACTTGTAAGCAAAATTCTAGCTCATGGAATAAAAGGAAAAGTAGGCACTCGGATATGAAATTGGCTGAGTGACAGGAAACCGAGTAGTAATAAATCATTATTTTTGAGATTGGGGGAAGGTTTGTTGTGGAGTTGCCCAGGGTTCAGTGTTGGGACCCTTGCTCTTCTTGATATATATTAATGGCCTAGACTGTGGTATGCAGGGCATGATTTAAAAATTTGCAGATGATACAAAGATTGGAAGCATTTGTCAGCTGTGATGAGGATAGTCTTGGACTCCAAAAGGACATATACTTTTTATCTGGAATAAGTATTCAAGTGGCAGGTGCAGTGGGCGGCACGGTAGCACAGTGATTAGCACTGCTGCTTCACAGCTCCAGGGACCTGGGTTCGATTCCTGGCTTGGGTCACTATCTGTGTGGAGTTTGCACATTCTCCTCGTGTCTGCGTGGGTTTCCTCCGGGTGCTCTGGTTTCCTCCCACAGTCCAAAGATGTGCGGGTTAGGTTGATTGGCCATGCTAAAATTGCCCCATAGTGTCCTGAGATGCGTAGGTAAGAGGGATTAGTGGGTAAATATGTAGGGATAAGGGGGTAGGGCCTGGGTGGGATTGTGGTCGGGGCAGACTCGATGGGCCAAATGGCCTCTTTCTGCACTGTAGGGCTTCTATGGCTTCTAATACAGAGAAGTGTGAGGTGATTCATTTTGGCAGGAAGAATGTGGAGAGAAAGATTAAAACAAAGGGAGAAACTCTTAGGAAGGTGCAGAAACAAAGGACCCTTGGTGTATATGCATAAGTCATTGAAGGTGGCAGAGCATGTTGAAAGAGCAGTTAATAAAACATATGGTATCCTAGGTTTTATTAGTGGGGTATTGAGTTCAAAGGGGTCATGTTGAACTTGCATAAGACATTAGTTAGACCTCACCTGGAGTAGTGCATCCAGTTCTATGCTCCATACTTGAGCAACAATGTGAATGTATTGGAGAGAGTACAGAGGAGATTCACAAGAATGATTCCAGGGATAAAGAACCATAGCAAAAGGATTGGAGAGGCTGGGACTGTTTTCCTTGAGAAAAGAAGGTTGAGAGGAAACTTGATAGGGGTATTCAAGATCCTGAGGGGTGTGCACGGGCTATATTGTGAGAAACTGTCCCCTCTCACCTCTAAAAGAGATAGCTGAGGAAATGATGGAGCCACTGGTGGTGATCTTTCAGGAATCACTGGAGGTGGGGAGGGTCCCAGAGGACTAGAAAGTAGCGAGCGTAACACCGCTGTTTAAGAAGGGAGGGAGGCAGCAGTCGGGAAATTATAGGCCGGTTAGCCTGACTTCGGTCATTGGCAAGATTTTAGAATCCATTAATAAAGATGGGATCGTGTAGTACTTGGAAGTGCATGATAATATAGGACTGAGTCAGCACAGCTTCGTCAAGGGGAGATCATGTCTGACAAATCTGTTAAGAGTTCTTTGAGAACGTAACAAGGAAGTTAGATAAAGGAGAACCAGTGGACGTGATTTATTTAGATTTCCAAAAGGCCTTTGACAAGGTGCCAGATAGGAAACTTAAATAAGTTAAGAGCCCATGGTGTTAAGGGTAAGATCCTGGCATGGATAGAGGATTGGCTGACTGGCAGAAGGCAGTGAGTGGGGATAAAAGGGTATTTTTCAGGATGGCAGCCGGTGACTAGTGGTGTGCCTCAGGGGTCGGTGCTGGGACCACAACTTTTCACAATATACATTAACGATTTGGAAGAAGGGTCTGAAGGCACTGTTGCTAACTTTGCAGATGATACAAAGATATGTAGAGGGACAGGTAGTATTGAGGAAGCAAGGGGGCTACAGAAGGACTTGGACAGCTTAGAAGAGTGGGAAAAGAAGTGGCAGATGGAATACAATGTGGAAAAGTGTGAGGTTATGCACTTTGGAAGGAGGAATGGAGGCAAAGACTATTTTCTAAATGGGGAAATGCTTAGGAAATCAGAAGCACAAAGGGACCTGGGAGTCCTTGTTCAAGATTCTCTTAAGATTAAAGTGCAGGTTCAGTCGACAGTTAGGAAGGCAAATGCAATGTTAGCATTCATGTCAAGAGGGCTAGAATACAAGAGCAGGAATGTACCTCTGGGGCTGTATAAGGCTCTGGTCAGACCTCATTTGGAGTATTGTGAGCAGTTTTGGGCCCCGTATCTAAGGAAGGATCTGCTGGCCTTGGAAAGGATCCAGAGGAGGTTCACAAGAATGATCCCTGGAATGAGGAACGGTTGAGGACTCTGGATCTGTACTCGGAGTTTAGAAGGATGAGGGGGGATCTTATTGAAACTTACAGGACACTGTACTATGAGGCCTGGATAGAGTGGACGTGAAGAGGATGTTTCCACTAGTGGGAAAAACTAGAACCAGAGGGCACAACCTCAGGCTAAAGGGACGATCCTTTAAATGAGGAGGAATTTCTTCAGCCAGAGAGTGATGAATTTGTGGAACTCTTTGCCACAGAAAGCTGTGGAGGCCAAGTCATTGATTGTCTTTAAGACAGAGATAGATAGGTTCTTGATTATTAAGGGGATCAGGGATTATGGGGAAAAGGCAGGAGAATGGGGATGAGAAAATATCAGCCATGATTGAATGGCAGAGCAAACTCGATGGGCCGAGTGGCCTAATTCTGCTCCTATGTCTTATGGTCTTATGGTCTCAAGAGTATATCAAGGACGAGAGGGCACAGATTCAAAATGATGGATAAAAGGAATAGAAGTGATGTGAAGAATTTTTTGTTTCATCCAGAGGGTGGTTGGAGTCTGGAATGAACTTCCCAAGAGGGAGGTAGAGGCAACTTTGATCAAGATATTCAAAATGGAATTGGATTGCTATTTGAAAAGAAAGAATGTGGAAGGTTACAGGGATAAGGCAGGCGATTGGGATTAGGTAGTATGCTCTTTCAGAGAATCAGTGCAGACTTGATGGTTCATAAGGCCTCTTTCGGTATTTTAAAGATTCTGCGATTCTGATATTCAGTCAAAAGAAGTGATGGTTGTGCTGATTGATGGGTCAGTTAGCTGTTTGATGCATCTGTGGTCAAGACATTGACTGATACTGCAGAGGATCCCTATTCTATAGGTGAGCTTTCTATTGACCACATTGTTCTTATGGTGTTAGCACCTTGAAGGAAGGTCAGCTGACTCCTTGCTGAACCTCAGCCTCTGCCAGCTATTTTTCTTATTCATTGTTAGGTAGGGTATACTAAGGCCTGCACATATGATTGGTAGCACAATAATAGATGGGGAAATTTGGTTCTTATGCCTGGAGATGCCTTATTTCATCTTTTACCACTTGAACCATAAAATACTGTATTTGACATGCTGTAAAATCAAGCCACATCATTCATTTTAAATTGATTTGGCAACTGCCATGGGACTCAGCAGCTTGTACTTTGATTCCTTGTCACTCACAGAGCCTCCATGAGAACCCTTTGATATGTCCCTTTTTTAAGCTCTTCTGGTCCTGCTGAGGTTTTGTGAAATGCTTCACTTACATTTGACTTTCTGGTAATTGTACTCATTCCGCTCTTTTCAAACTAAATCTTTCCTACAGGTTCTATAAAGAATAACATGTTTAAAGGAACAACAAAAACAGAATATAAACAAAGAGAACAAAGAACAGCACTGTAAGTATTTAAATACTTGTTTTTACATAAAATGTGTGTATCCTTTAAGAGATTTATAACACGGGAATTTTCTTTTACATGTCCTATCATAAATAGACAGGAATCATGTTGTGTCTTACTTATATGGATTACCATTCATTTAAATATTGAAACCCAGAGCTGAATTTTCCCCCACTAAATTTCCTTTTGGACATCGGGACCATTGTCATATCAGCAGGCCACATGCTTGATTAGCAGGCCTTCCAGTCCAACCCTCTGGGAGACTAAAAATTAACAGCTTACCTGTAGGCTCTTCTTCTGCTTTAGTTGTGCCGATATCACAGACCAATATCCATATTCCACCAACACTTATACGGGTAGTACTGGCTAACTCAACCAAGACCTGCATAATGGTAATTCTGATAATGAAAACTTCAATTACGATGGCAAGAGGGTCATCAAGTCAGCAGCGCACCCGAATATGCAAGATTTAAAGGGCCACAGGTAGCCATTGCAGTCACTGCATCGAGAGAACTGAGGTGATGTTTTTCAGCAGTGTGCAGAACATGGAGGACAGATGGGGATGGCTACACCCTGCTTCACCGTCATTACTCTAAGTTAGATTGTGGAGAGTGAGGTCATGGGGGCAGATGTGGTTTTCAGAGGAGGAGGCCAGCTTGCATGTCCAAGTAGGTATAGCTGTAGGTACCTAAAAAGATCAGCAGCCAAAGAACCATCATCAGGACCTGGATACAGTGCAAGTGGTGCTTCAATTATCTGTTGAGAGCTGGCAAGGTGAGTACTTTGCAATTAACAGCTGGCAGCCATGACTTTATGTAATCTCTTTCGTAGCCCTCTGCATTGGAAGGCAAAAAGGAAAACTCTGCAGAGGAATGTCTCACAGAATCCTTTTGTTACTCTTCATATACACAGACAGCACCCTGACTCAGCCCTAAAGTACTCCTTGCGTAACCTATTCTACAGTGAAGTCTAGTGAAGTTATTGCACCTTATGATCCACTCACTGCATCCTAATTTTTCTCAACCTGTTTTTGCTCATTTCAGGAGAGGTGATGAATTGTCAATCCTGATTCCAATGAAGGTGGAGAGGCCCTTTAGATTGGCAAAGTGGCTGGAATCTGCCAAGGGGGAGATGTGGGTACAGGAGAGTGCAGGTGAAAGCACTCTCTGTATTGGCAGGGCACACTTGCAGGCAAATTACAGAAGTTTGCAAGAACAACAGAGTAGTGATAATGGGTAACTTCAGTCATCCTAAGATAGACTGGGATCATGACAGTGCAAAGTACAAAGAGATGAAATACCTGGGCCTCCAACCCAATGAAAAAGCAATGCTGGATCTAGTTTGAGGCAACAAAGTGGGGCAAGTGGATTGTGTTTCATTAGGGAAGCATTTGGGAAGTGTGATCATAATATAATCAGGTTTAGAATAATTGTAGAAAATGAGAAGGGACAATCCAGCAGATAACCAGTTAATACTTAACTGGAGGAATGTTAACTTCCATGAATTGAAAAGGGGATCTGGTCCAGGTGGGCTGGAATCAAATATCAGTAGACAATAAAGTAATCGGGAGGCCTTCAGAGAGAAGGTCATTTGGGTGCAGAGCAGACACATTCCTAAAAAGGGGGAAAAGAAGGGCATCAAGAGCTAGAGCTTCCTGGATGATAAAGATATTGATATTAAAACAAACCAGTGAAAGAAGCTTTATGCTGAGTAATGATAGAGAAACAAGCTGAAAATAAACAATAAAGGGAATAAGAAGGGCAAAGAGAAAAGATGAGAATAGAATGGTGGATAACACAAAGGGAATTGAAAAGGTTTTTTATTCTAAACATTTAAACATTAAAAGGATGATCGTAAGGAGGGTGGGGCCAATTAGGAACCAAAGAGGAAACCTTGAGGGAGCAGAGGACATGGCTTAGGTACTAAATGAATACTTTCCATCAGTCTTCACTGAAGAAGAGGATTTACCAATGTAGCCACAAAGGGAGAGGCAGCTGTGATATTGGATAACATCAAAAAATAAAGAAGAACTTAAAATATTGACTGGTAGCCCTCAACGTACGTCAGTCATCTGGTCTGGATGGGATGTACCCTGGGTTACTGAAGGAGGTAAGTTTGGAAATTGCAAAGGCTCTGGGCACAATTCTCTTTGGACATGGAAGTGATGTGAGGGACAAGAGGATATCAAATGCTACATCCTTATCTAGTAGAGGGTCATTGGATGGCAGCTACATGCTGGTTAGCTTAATGTCCTCCTACTCCTTCAGGTACCGTACCATAAGAGGGCATCGGTGACCATGGACAACCATTGCATTGGTCCATGATTATGCTTGGTAAAGTACTGCAGTAGTTTGATATCATCTACTGCAGTGTGTCGAACGGGAAACTCTCCTGCTCTTACCACCTATCATCAAGTGTATTGGAAAGATTTACAGGCTGATAATCAAACTGTTTGGCCACATTATGAACACACCTTCCATGGGCATCAAGTCCTTAAGTGAGACTTAAACCTGGGGCTTCTAGTCCAGAGGCAGAGACACTAGCCATTGTGCCACAAGACCTCCCCAGCTTAATGTCAGTCATGGGAAAACTGTTGGAGTCAATTATTTATGACAAAATTAACTCACATTTGGAAATGTATGGGTGAATAAAGGAGAGTCAGCACCAATTTGTTAATGACGCACCATATTTAACTAACTTGATTGAATTATTCAATAAAATAACAAGAGTGGGTTGATGGGGGTAGTGCAATCAATCGACTTTCAAAGTGGGTTCGACAAAATATTATATACAGATGTTTTATGCAAAATCAAAGCCATGGGTTTGAAGGGGCAGTGACAGCACACATACAAAACTGGCTAAGGGAAAGAACAATGGTGAACAGTTGTTTCCCAGGCTGGGGGGAGGTGATCTCCAGGTCATTATTGGGAGCACTGTTCATGTATATTAATGCCCTGGACTTGGGTACACAGGATATGGTGAGAATAGTAACAGACTTCAGGAGGGCATTAAACAGACTGATGACAGGGGCAGGCACAAGGCAACTGAAATTTAACTCAGGGAAGTGTTAAGCGAAAGAATGAGGCAAGCAATACAAACTAAATGGTTCTATTATAAAGGGGCTAGAGAGACCCTGGGGTGTATATCGACAAATCTTTGTCAGTGACAAGATGACATGAGAAGGCTGTTAAATAAAAGCACATGGGTTATTTGATTTTATTAATAGAGGCATGTAGTAGAAAAGCACAAATGCCATGCTAAAACCTCAACCATAGTTTTGTGTTCAATTCTGGGCATCACACTTTGGGAAGAATGTCAAGACATAGAAGGGGTGCAGGAATAGCACCAGGGGTGAGGGACTTCAGTCAAGTGGATGGATTGGATTTTTAGTCTTCATCGAGAAACTAACAGCGATCCTCCTTCTGCTTGCAAGAACAATACAATACACAATAACAAAGAGTGGGCAAAAACTGGTCGAGGCCTCAAAAACCTTTGTGTTCTTCATCCAATGCCCTTGCATTCAAAGCATTCATCACCAGTGTGATATAGTTGTGGGAGATTGGGAGATTCTGCAAAAGTCAGCATTCACCCCTGGAATGATGCAGATGCAAAGAAATTTATTGCCACGGTCACCTTGACTGCTTCAGGCAATAGATGTTGTTCAGCTCCTTCTGCCCTCAGTTCCACTTGCAAAAGGAAGAAGATTTCTGCAACCCACCTGCATGAGAACAGTAGCCTTCACAGGCACTGTTACTTTGAGAGGGGCAGAATTCTGACCTTTTGCCTCTGTACCCTTTCTTCTGACCCTTAGCCAAATGTTCTGGGCACTCCAGCTGCATGTGGGAGTATTGCTAAGCGCAGCTGCTGATCCCCCAACTGCTGCTGCTTTGCCTGCGGTTACTGAAGTGGGTTTCACATCTGCTCCTCCCCAGTTGTCTACTTAAACTCAGAATTAGTGGAACCCATGTATTTGGAGTCTCAAATACACAAGAGTCTGTAACTAATGGAATTGTAAGAAGTCTCACAACACCAGGTTAAAGTCCAACTGGTTTATTTGGTAGCAAATACCATAAGCTTTCGGAGCGCTGCCCCTTCGTCAGATGGAGTGGAAATCTGTTCTCCAACAGTGCACAGAGACACAGAAATCAAGTTACAGAATATTCTGTATTCTGTAACTTGATTTCTGTGTCTCTGTGCACTGTTGGAGAACAGATTTCCACTCCATCTGACGAAGGGGCAGCGCTCCGAAAGCTTATGGTATTTGCTACCAAATAAACCAGTTGGACTTTAACCTGGTGTTGTGAGACTTCTTACTGTGCTTACCCCAGTCCAACGCCGGCATCTCCACATCATGACTAATGGAATTGGCAGGTAATGCTGCACGAAATTTTAGCAATTTCTTTCTCCCGAATATTATCTGTCTTAGCTGCTCCTGGAATGACAAGCCTCGGTCTATGGCTAACCACAGCATTGCTGCTTCCCACCCTTTACAGCAGTGAGTGCATGTCAGTTTCAAACCTCAATGACTTCCTGCTCTGCTTTCTGAGTTAGCAAGTTCTACACACTGCATGTGTCCTATGTGCTTCTCAAAAACTGTCCTTGGAAAATTCCTAGTAATTGCCTCATTACCAAGTTCATAGCTTTCTTCCACTGCTGTGCTGAATGCTGACAGCACACTCAAACTGCCCTGGAAAAAGCAGGAAAAGGCAGAAACATGTTGAGAAACCTGCCCAACACATTTTCTCTAATTTTCCCAACAGCGATCCCAAATCCTAGGGCCTGGGAAAACTCCCCATCCACTGAAAATGTATCGAAGTTACAAATTGCCTCTCCTTTGACAATGAGCAGAGGTCACTTTCATTGCTACATTTAAGATTATTCCTCCCACTGAAACAGACTGCAGCTGGCATAAAAAAACTTTGGGCAAAGGAAGTATAATCTTCAAAGGCACTAATAAGCAGATGAAGTAACTAAGACATACTAAATCTTTACATCCAATAATATAGGAAATGAAATGTCGGTAACAAATGTTCTATGCGTTCAAATTCCACTGCTAAGCATCTTCAATCTAGCCTCATCAATTCATCCTTTCCTCCCCCTCTTCTAAAGCACACAGGAAGAAAAGGATTTCCATTATGCAATCCATTTTCCCAAGCTGAAATGTTTGAGTATCCATTGCTGACTATAGAAGGGAAGAGAGGTGTTTGATGAAGCTCCAGAGTGCAAAGCTAAATAAATCACTGTCCAAGGTAAGTTTTAGACAGCTGCACCAAAGATGGTCTCCATTATATGATGTCTGTCTCAGGGATACCATTGTGATATTCGCACCAACACTACATATGGCTGTTATTCCTAATACTAAATTAGTGATGCTGCTTTGGATATATTGTACGGGCGGCCTAGTTATCATTTACACAAGAGAGGCGATAAAAAAATGTTGGTTATCAGGACAGGCAATCTATAGGAAGTGAAATTTTGGTGGTCATCTTTTGGAGGATTGATGTTGTAATGGTAAGCATAGGACCCCCCCTTTCCTCTTTACACAAACTCAAAATCCTCTGAAAATGGGAGTGGTTTCAAATGGAAATCCAGTCTGATATAATTGTGAGATTCTTAATAGAGTTAGTAAAATTAACCTTTGTTTCCAGAATGTCAGTAAACTGTACACTCATGTCAGATTTAATCATTTTTTTCAGAGCTTAGATGTAAGACATCAATGCTCAAGTGATTTATTATTTCTGCTTTGTTTTATTTTTAATACAGTGCTGCTCTGGGAAATATTTACACTATGAATTAATGTTTAAAATCATTTAGTTACATCTGCAAAACAAAGCAACTTAGTTGAGCTAAATAAATATCTATTCCAGATTAGCATAGTTATTACAATTAGAGACAGGACTAAAATTATAATTTGTTTCTTTGCATATATTTATGAATCCATTTAACAGGTTTGAATGTTATTTAAATGATTAGCTTGACTGGTACTTTCCAATTAATTTGATCTCTTGTTTGCTTTCTTATTTAAACTTATGATTATTGTTTTCTTCTAGCTTGCAGAGGGTTTCAGCAGAGCCTGGTCTCCAGTCATCTTGTCACCTTTGCCACTGGACTAAGGCCTTGCTCCATCAAATCCGTGTGGTAGCTGGTGTGCAACAGCCACCCCATGATAAAAGAACTCACTCACAGGCATCTTTCACCCCTTAAAATGAAGCTCTGGACTTTGGAACATCAGGACCTTCATGGACAACTCCAACAACGACGGACGAGTGATGTACTGCCCAGGAGATCAGGTGTTTAGACATTGACATTTCCGCCCTATGTGAGACCTGGTGGGTAGGGGAGACCAGTTCAAAGAACAAGGTGGTGGTGACACCTTCTTCTGGAAAAGTAAACCAGAAAAGATCGCCACCTCCATGAGGTTGGGCTTGCAGGATAAACAAATGCTTCATGATCTTTTGGCTCACACTAGCCCAGAACCATTGTGCTACAGTCCTCAGTGGATTTGCCCCAACACTGTAGCTACAGATGAGTCCAAAGAGAAATTTTACTCCAGTCTCAGACAATCCTTGGCCTGAGTGTCAATGGGCGACAAGCTAATCCTCCTCAGTGACTTCAATACCAGAGTTGGAAAAGACAGACCTCTGGGGTGGTGTAGTCAGCAGAGAAGAGGGAAGGTAAATCCAACACCAATGGTACACTGCTCCTGACAAAATGTCTGGAACGTGATCTTTCCATAATCTATACCTTGTTCGTCAGAGACAAGTACAAGGCCCCATGCTAACATGCTCACTCCAAGCTGTCAAATAGGCTTAGACTCTGTCAACATTGTGGTCAGGATCAATGGGGTACTTGTGATTCATTCAAGCATGAAGGGAAATGAAAATAAACACAGGTGGCTGGAGGACGACAGATGAATTTGCTAGAGATCAAAGGATTCCATTGGAATGCAGAGGGTTTCAAAGAATTAAACCTGCTAGGAAGCCTCAGAAATACTTATATACTTATACAAAGCTGTGTGCATACGTTGGAGCTGAATAAACAGCTGTGCAGACTGGACCCTGCCTCCCACCCTGCAGCAGCGCCCCCCCCCTCCCCCACTCCCACCCCCGCCCCCGCTCAAGTTAAATTGACGTCTCCTCTGTGTCAGACGACTTCAAAAGGGTCTGCTTATTCCTGCAGCCTCTGACAGGGGAAATGAAAATCTCTGCTGCCACATGAAGTGCTGCAACTTTTTAAAATCCAGCCAGCTGAACAGCGGGAGGGGGAAAGGGGGGGAGGGGGGTGCATGGAGATTAAAGTGATCTGTCCACTCAGAATTTTCACAGTGACAGGCAGGAAGGCAGATGTTGGTCCCAGAGCTGTCTGAAATCACAAAGTCTGCCAGGGCTAGAAGGGGCAGTCCAGCCATGACACCCCATTCTGGGGGAAAGTGATGAGGTCAACTGCTTGCCCTCAGCCTGAGCCCACCCAATCCCCAGGACCTCTGAGGGACCCTCCCTCTGAAGTCTGGCAACAGCAGAGGGGCAAATTGTCACTGAATCTACTTCCTTGTGGCCCCTCAGGGCTCAAGGCACCAGGCCAGGGTGTTAGTACCAAGGCGCCAGGGTGCAATGCACCATGGGCATTGTCAAGGCGCATGGCCTAAGGGGATGAGTATGGTGTCTGAGGGGGGAGGGGGCTGACTGGGGGAATCTGAGGGGAAGCGGTCTGACTGGTGGGTCTGAGTGGGAAGGAGGCTGAATGGAAGGTCTGAGGCGGAGGGGGCTTGAGCAGGGGTGGGTCTGAGGGGGAAGAGAGTCTGAGGGGCGGCTCGGTAGCACAGTGGTTAGCAGTGCTGCTTCACAGCTCCAGGGACCTGGGTTCGATTCCCGGCTCGGGTCACTGTCTGTGTGGAGTTTGCACATTCTCCTCGTGTTTGCATGGGTTTCCTCCGGGTGCTCCGGTTTCCTCCCACAGTCCAAAGATGTGCGGGTTAGGTTGATTGGCCATGCTAAAATTGCTCCTTAGTGTCCTGAGATGAGTCGGTTAGAGGGATTTGCAGGTAAAATATGTAGGGATATGGGGGCAGGGCCTGGGTGGAATTGTGGTCGTGCAGACTCGATGGGCCGAATGGCCTCTTTCTGCACTGTAGGGTTCTATGAATCTATGAGGAGAGAAGGGGGCTGAGTGGGGCAGTGGGGGGGTCAGGTCACCCTCATGCCTACATGATGTGTGGGGACTGAGGGGTGCTACTAGTTATTTGTGGATGGGGTGAGGATGTCCCTCTTCGATAAAGGGTTGGTGGTGCTCCCTTGGTCAGTGTGAAGGGCACCATTTCATTTTCTGTGGGGAGGCGGGCCTGTCTCCAAGCATGGTTTTGAAAGGGCGGCCCGCTCTCGGAACAGCAGGTCTGGCTAGCGGGTTGCTCAAAATGAGCTTCTTAACATCTTCCAGGTGGATGAATCCCATCTGACAGATGCTGCCAGTTCCAGTGGGAAACACTCCTGTTTTCCCACCAGCATGAGCACTTAGTCCCAAAATGGAAGACTTAGGTCTGGAGTGTATTTGGATTTCCATGTAAAAAAATATTGCAAAAAATAAGAGCTAATTTGTTTGATGGTAATATAATAGCTTGGAAGAGGATTGATTACGTAAAGAAATCTGAGTCTAGATTAATGGTTCGTTTATCCATCCTCCATTGTACCTGTTCTGATGATGCTACCTTCTATCTTCTAGGGCGGCACGGTGGCACAGTGGTTAGCACTGCTGCCTCACAGCACCAGGAACCTGGGTTCAATTCCGGCCTTGGGTCACTGTCTGTGTGGAATTTGCACATTCTCCCTGTGTCTGTGTGGGTTTCCTCTGTGAGCTCCCGTTTCCTCCCACACTCCAAAGATGTGTAGGTTAGATGGATTAGCCATGGTAAATGTGTGGGGTTACGAGGATAGGGCAGGATTTTGGGCTTGGGAAGATATTCTGTCAGAGAGTCGGTGCAGACTCAAAGGGCTGAATGGCCTCCCTCTGCACTCCAGGGATTCTATGATAGGACTCTATTGGTTCTGCAATGTGCCTTCCTTTTTCTTCAGCTGAGGATTCCTCCCTGTTGTAGTTGACACAGCTCTCAACTATGTGTGTTCCATTCCCTCATTTCTGCTCAGAAGTTCTCCCTATCCTCATCTTCCACCCCACTAGCCTTCACATTCAACAGATCTTCCTCCGTCAATTTCCCCAACTACAGAGTGAAGCCACCATCAAACACATCTTCCCATCCCATCCACTTTCAGCTTTCTGATGGGACTGTTCCCTCTAACAGGGAAGCTGCACTGAATAATAGTGGTGGAATTTCAATGATGGAAAATGAAACAACCAGGGAGAGAGTTGCATCTCTGGAGATATTGGTGGTGGTGCTGGGCAGGAGGAGTAATGCAATGATTCCATGGGTTCTTTTGTGACCAGGAAACCCTCAAGGGCCACCACGATAAGGGAATGGGAGCAGATAGTCAGGGATATCAACTATTGTTATTTATTAGTGTCACAAGTAGGCTTACATTAACACTGCAATTAAGTCACAGTGAAAATCAGAACCAGAGACTCGGCAGCAGTTCTGCATGAACTCTAATGATCTAAAGTAGCTGGGTAAGGTGATGACATCTATTTACTCAACACAACGTTAATCTCTCAGGCTGATCAATGCACCAGATCCCCATCACACACCCACCAGCAGATCCCTGGTACTCAAAAGTCATGCCTAACATCCAGATACTCCACCTCACTGTCAGACAGATAGAAGGGTTGGTGGTGCTCCCTTGGTCAGTGTGAAGGGCACCATTCTTACACCTCTTGCTGTCCGCACATGCCTCCAGCTATTCAGTTATGGCAAAATCCAAACACTATATGACACAATCACTGACATTCTTCCCTCTCTTGCAGGACTGGGTGACAATGCAAGGGAACAGGGCAGAACTGGCAGGGAACATGGATGCCTGCATCTTTTGTGCCTTATGCAGGGGATAGTGCTCTGCATCCATTGAATAGAACCAGAAAATCCCTACTGTGCAGAATGAGGCCATTTAGCCCATCGAGTCTGCATCGACTCTCAGAAGAGCATCCCATCCAACCCCTCCCCT
This sequence comes from Mustelus asterias, assembly GCF_964213995.1. NCBI lineage: Eukaryota > Metazoa > Chordata > Chondrichthyes > Carcharhiniformes > Triakidae > Mustelus > Mustelus asterias. Next base: position 96,561,506 of record NC_135808.1, read on the forward strand.
CTGTCCTATCCCCTTGACCCTGTGCATTTACCATGGCCAATCCACCTAGCCTGTACATCTTTGGATTGTGGGAGGAAACCAAGTCATTTGCTAAGGGGCCTATGGGATTTAGCTGAGACCATTGAAGATGGCAGAACATTCCTTTCTTATGCCTTTTCTTAACTCCTGCTATCTGGAATAACGAGGGCGGCAAGGTGGCACAGTGGTTGGCACTGCTGCTTCACATTGCCAGGGACCCGGGTTCGATTCTCGGCTTGGGTCACTATCTGTGTGGAGTTTGCATGTTCTCCCCGTGTCTGCGTGGGTTTCCTCCGGGTGCTCCGGTTTCCTCCCACATTCCAAAAGACATGCTGGTTAGGTGCATTGACCCGAACAGATGTGTGGCGACTAGGGGAATTTCACAGTAACTTCACTGCAGTGTTAATGTAAGCCTTACTTGTGACTACTAAATAAACTTTCAAACTTTAAACTTTAAAAGCTACTAATGGTGTGACCATGGACCACTTGCTTCCCTTAATACCATCCCTTCCCCTTCTTATTTCCTACTTTTAAGCACCCAATAATTGTTGCCTGTCCAACCACAGCAGCCCAAGGAGGGAGAGAGAGTGGAAAAACACAACACTAATGAAAAAGACACTTGCAGTCATAGGCTCAGTTAGTGATCCTGCATTTAACTTAGAGGCTCGTAAAGAATTAGGATCAGCTTTGAGAAATACGGCTCCATGCTGACAGAGACAATTGTGCACAGCCTGCACTCTCCACAGCCTCTGCTCCATCTCCCTTTTGTGCAGCAAACCCAGAGACACTGCACTGCTGCCTCCATACCTGTTTCAGCCTTTGTGCACATAGGTCACTTACCCTTCTGCTCCCCCTGTGAGGATGCATTTTGTGGCAAATCCACACACCACCAGAAACATTCATGAGTACTTCCAGACTCTTTTTAACAGAACTCTTTAAAAAAAAATGCCTGTGTGCAATAGTCTGACACTTTAAGCAACATTTGTGAAGATTTATGCTTGCTGTTTACAGAGTTCATTCGTGAATATGCTGCCTGGACCTGCATGGTTCAAATTTGGTATTCTGGCATCACATCAGCCAGTTGGACTATATAATGTCAAGGTGGTGTGGATTCACAGCATTCCGGTGCATGCGGGGGCACCCACACATGCGTCCTACTAGTACTTCATGGAATGCCACACAGGCCATGCAGGAAGCTGCCAGCTGTGCACCCACATCAGAAAATGGCAACTGGGCTTTTAGAGTCCAGGATGTATTTCTCTCCCCTCCTCTTTTGACCAGGTACTTTATAGTTTCTCAGACTCAATACTGAGTTGTAATTTCAGACCATAATCTCTGACACCAATTTTGTGGGAGAGGCGGTTGCTATTGGAGATGATTCTGCTTTTCCAATTTACATCTTTTCCAGACCCATCTTTTGTTTCTTCATTCTTCTCCAGGTGGCATTCTCAGTTATTCAAGGGTCCGTGGACTATGGCTTATGTTATAGTAAAATAAGTTTACTATGGGGCAGAACGAGGAACAAGCCAAACCCTACCTCAACCGGACTGGGGATCAATTTGTTACCATTATTCTGAACTACATATTGGTTGTTTAGCCTGCTGAGATAACTGGTCCTCTTTGTTTCTTTACTTGTCCCATTACCACTCCTTTTTGCCTTGCACCGTCATTCCTTTTGCCATTTAATCCCTCCAGCCTTCCACTCTAACACAGAACTTCACTTTTGCTTTTTTTTCTCTCGCTCCCCCTTTCTCTGGTTCTATATTGGTTCAAACCTATTACATTGCTCCCATTTTTCAGTTCTGATGAAAGGTCACCAACTTGAAATATTCTCTGTTTCTTTCCCCATAGAGACTGCCAGACCTTCTGAGTTTCCAATATCTTCTGTTTTTATTTCAGATTTCCAGCATCCACAATATTTTGCTTTTGTATTGATCTATTCTTTAGTTCAATACTTTGCTACTCAAGGAAGGAAACATTTAAGGATTTTTGAGTACAAACTTTTCAATAATTCTTACTGAAGTACCCAATTTAATTGTATTTTTAAAGCTCTTTTGTTGCATAACCTTAATTAGATTTTATATTATATAACCTCCACTTAGAATCATAAAAACAATTTATCAGTGCTGGAATTAGTAAGGAACTGATAGTAGTGAATTGACAGAAATGTCTAAGGAAATACATCATCATATTCTTAACAGTTATTATGATTCCATACCTGAAGGTAGCTACTGATGCTAAAGACTTTGTACTAGCCACATTATTTGTTTTATAGTAGTCCATGAACGTTCGAGCCAGGTTGTTTCCAAGTTTCATGTCTGTAGATTTGTAGTTAAAGAATTTAAACATATATAGACATAGAGAGGAACAAGTGCAATAACATTGAACCTATAACCTATCCAAAATGTAACTTTTGTTCTTAATTTTTGCAAGACAATCATGGCAACAAACATGGGTTTGTGTAGAACGTTAAATATTGTTTAGTGTTGGCAATTAATTAATCAAAATTGGCATCTACTGGGTTTAAGACACGGTGAATCTGAAAAAAAAAGCCATTGTCAGGGGAAAAGAATTCAAGGGAGGAATCTTACCAAACAAATTCCAGGTCCAGGATGGGCGTGAAAACAGGAGAATTTCTGACCCGCTTTTTGGGTGAGTTCCATTCCAGTACCTTATCCACTCAGTGCAGGAAAAAATGGGCTAAACCATTCCTTGCCTGTAAGGGAAGGGTGCGGGGCTTAAATCACCAGCAAGCCTGCTGTAGCAGCCGAGAGCACCATTTTGCACATGCGGACCTCTGTGGCTGCACAAGCACAATGGCAACCAGCAGAGGCCCGACAGGACTGAGAGAGCCTCTGCTGCTGCAGCTGGCCTCAACCTAGCTCTGTCCTAGCTATCGCAGGAGCGGCTGATCGCAAGCTCCACCCGGAAATATCACCCCCCTCGATCACCGCAGCAGCCCCCCCCCCCCCACTGATTGGCCCCCCAGTAGAGCCTGCCCCCAGAAGACCCTGCCACCTCAGACCCTGCCCCCTTGGCACTGCCCAGTGCCTGATGGGCAATGCCAGGGTACCCAGTAGGGAGTGCCAGGGTGCCTGGTAGGAAGTGCCAGGATGCCAGGCTGGCAGTGCCAGGCTGACACCGTCCAAGGGGCACCCCCCTTGCCCCCAAACGCCCCAGGGGGGCCTAAATGGTCTCAAGTTCTACTGGCGAGGCCATCACGACTGGTCCACGTTGCTGGGGACCAGCAGTGATTCTCGCCAGAGAGAATCTCTCCCAACGAGGCCACAAAGGCAGTGAGCTAGGACAATTGCATCCTGGGCTCATCAATTATATGTAAATCAGCATTTCAATATATTTAAACAATTTATTCAGTCTCACGCTGGAGATGGCCGCGAGGCTGACCTCACCGGATATCTGGTGTCGGTAAGATCTTGCGAGGTGAGAAATCGGGCACAATCCTGATTTCTTGGCTCTCATGCGGTCTTACCGGCTCGTCCTGCCCATTGGCCAGAGGGACAAAATGGTAAGATAACCCCCTAAGTTTGAGAAATGCTCCTCTTAAAAATAATGATAATGTGGATTCCTAAACATTTGTCCAAGAGTTTCAAACCTACCATTATCAGAACATAAAATGTTCATCTGTAGAATATTTATTTTATTCAATATGTCTTTTTGACAGTTCCTGTGGTCACAAAATAAATATGTCAGTGTAAAAGACTGTGGGCGGAATTTTATCAGTACACCTGCCCGAGGTTCATACGATCCGCCTGAGGCTAATGGAGAATATCGTTCTCCGAGCCTTGCCTGCCCCTGGAATTGGGACAGGCGTGCCGGTAAAATTCCAGCCTGTAATTACATAAAACTTCTGTTCACTAAGTTTGATCATGCTTTTGAGACCATTGAATAACGACGACTGATGGATATGTGATGCAATGACTGTTGAGATTTTAATGTGCCAATTTACAGTGAAAATCCTAGCATCAGAATTAGAGGAAGTATTTTAAAATCCAGTATTATTTGTAAAGTCGGGGGTGAGATACGGTTATGAGGCTTGTATGAATGTTAAATGTGTGGTTGGAGATCTGAACATTGGATATATTCTAGGCTGAGTTAGAAATAATTTTCATTCACAAGAGGGTCAAGGGTTATGGGGGACAGACAGGTAAGTGGAATTGAAGCCAAAATCATATTAGCCGCGACCTTATCAATTGCCAGCACAAACTCACAGGCTGAATGGCCTAATCCTGCTCCTAATTTTTCTGTTTTTAAGGATGAGTGATAGAGATTTGGTGAATTGAGCAGTGTCTGAGGCTATGCTGAAGTTGGTAGGATGTGGCATTGAGCACTAGTGTGGAGTCATTGAGCATCTTGCTGCATGACATTCAGGTGCTCGGACAACGATTCCATGGATATCGCCATGGACAAAGATTGATCTCCATGAATATCTACTCCCATTGTCTTCTGTCTGTGTCTGGAGGTCCACGTGCCTGCTACCTCCACCATACCACCCACATCCCATGCCCTCCTGCCACAAATGTGAGTATACACACTTCCAGGTGCTGTGCTTCAGTTTCCCAGGTTAGATTCATTCCCTGCATGACGCCCAGCACCTGCTTCTCCCTCTTAGAATGCTCTAACAGCTGAGCACCCCCATCCCCCAACTGCACTCTTCCCAAACGCCTCCACACAAGCTGCCTTGCCAGTTGCCTCCCCTCACCCGACCCCACCCCACTCCATGCTTGCATGCATAGCTGGCTGGCCCCACAACAACCGTACCACAACCCCAAGGCCCCATGCGTGCTTGAAGCAGAATCCACCCTGCCACACAGCTCTGAGGCCTAATGCCTGACCAAGCCCGAACCTCCTGAACTCCCAGCAGCAATGTCTGTTCAAACCCAAAATTCCTGAATCCCTAGCAGCACACTCCTCACTGAACCACAAGGCCCGTAACTGGCTCCCCCGACCTTTCCAATGCCTCCCCCGCTCTCCTTGAAGAAGCACTGGCCTGTGGCATGCTCACCTCCGAACTCCCCTCCGAGGTGATCGTGCCACTTTTCCCCTTTTGAAAAATTAGCTGAGAAAGGCACAGACATGATGTCACGTCTCCATGGGTAGATTTCCCAACATGGGAGAGAATTGTTGCGGGAGGCCCGCTAATGAGACTAAAATGAATGTAAACAGTGTTCCCACCATTGCATTAAAGTTTATTGTCTTGTTAATAAACCTTAAATTTTTAAAAATCCTAAAGGTGTTACTGGAGTTCTTTGCTTTTGGGGTCAGTAGCTTTTATTCCTCATTTTCAAAATACAAAATAAAAGGATTAGGATCAGCAAGACAGGTTTCCCTTTGGGATCTGACTTGCATCTACTGTGGTCATAACAGTGCCAATCAAGCAGGCTGCTTTGTCCTGGGTTGCCTTAAGCTTCTTCAGTATTGTTCAAGCTGAACTTATCCAGGCACATGGAGAGTATTCTATCACACTCCTGACTTGTGGGTTGTAGATGGTGGAAAAGCTTTGGTGAATTACCTGCCGCAAATTCCCAGGCTCTGACCTGCTCTTGTAGCCAGAATATTTATATTGCTAGTCTTGTTGAGTTTTTAGTCAGTGGCAACCCCCAGGTTGTTGATAGTGCTGTAATAGACCTTTATGGGATAGAAATATGACTTCACTAGTAGGGAAGTGGTTCATGCAATTCTGTCTAGTTTCACTTTTGCTTTTAAGCAGAGCAGAGCATGGACAGCTGTGATGATTATCTTCAAGTTTCCTACCCATGTATGTCTGTTCTCATGTGCCTGTTCCCACAACATGTTTACACAATCCCTTATTTGATTGATGCCTTTATATCACTATAAAAACATGGGAAATAGAAAAGGTTAAGTAATGGTAATGTTGTTGAACATCATGAGATGAAGATTAGATTCTCTCCTGTTCGAAATGATCATTATTTGATACTTGTGTGACATAAATGTTAATTGCTATTTATCAGCCCAAGCCTGAATTTTGTCCAGGTCTTACAGCATATAGAAATGGATTCCTTCAGTACCCGCGAGGAGCTGCAAATGGTACTGAGCATTGTTACTTAGCAAATATCCACATTTCTGACCTTATTATGGACTCTTTTTGCCACATTAGGTCAAATGCTGCCTTGATGTCAAGGTCAGCCACTTCCATCCCACTTCTGGAATTCAACTCTTTTGTCCTTGTTTGGATCAAAGCAGAATTGAGGTCAGGAGCTGAGGGGGACAGGCAGAACCTAAAGTGAGCATCAAAAAGCAGATTATTGCTAAGTAAATTGATAGCACTGTCAGCAACTCCTTCCATTAGTTGGCTGATGATCAAAAGTCGACTGAAGTCTGTAGCTAGTGATGTTCATGATGTGGAGATGCCGGCGTTGGACTGGGGTAAACACAGTAAGAAGTTTAACAACACCAGGTTAAAGTCCAACAGGTTTATTTGGTAGCAAAAGCCACACAAGCTTTCGGAGCTCTAAGCCCCTTCTTCAGGTGAGTGGGAATTCTGTTCACAAACAGAGCTTATAAAGACACAGACTCAATTTACATGAATAATGGTTGGAATGCGAATACTAGTGATGATCAAGTCTTTAAGAAACAAAACAATGTGAGTGGAGAGAGCATCAAGACAGGCTAAAAAGATGTGTATTGTCTCCAGACAAGACAGCCAGTGAAGCTAGTGATGTTCCACAGGGATCAGTGCTGGGACCTCTGCTGTTTGTAATATATATAAATGACTTGGAAGAAAACGTAGCTGGTCTGATTAGCAAGTTTGCGGATGATACTAAGATTGGCGGAGTTGCGGATAGTGATGAAGGTTGTCAGAGAATACAGCAGGATAGATAGACTGGAAAATTGGGTGGAGAAATGACAGATGGAATTTAATCTGGACAAATGTGAGGTGATGCAGTTTGGTAGATCCAATGCATGTGGGAGCTATAAAATAAATGGCAGAACCATCAGGAGCATAGACAGACAGAGAGATCTGGGAGTACAGGTCCACAGATCTTTAAAAGTGGCAGCACAGAAGGCAAAGGTGGTGAAGAAAGCATATGGCATGTTTGCCTTCATCGGACGGGGCATCAAGTATAAAAGTTGGAAAATTATCTTACAGTTGTATAAACGTTAGTTAGGCTACATTTGGAATACTGTGTGGTTAAGAAGGCGTATGGAATACTGGCCTTCATCAATAGAGGAATTGAGTTTAGAAATTGGGAGATAATGCTGCAGCTGTATAGGACCCTGGTCAGACCCCATCTGGAGTACTGTGCCCAGTTCTGGTCGCCTCATTACAGAAAGGATGTGGAAGCCATAGAAAGGGTGCAGAGGAAATTTACAAGGATGTTGCCTGGATTAGGTGGCATGCCTTATGAGGATAGGTTGAGAGAGCTAGGTCTTTTCTCCTTGGAGAGGCGAAGGATGAAAGGTGACCTGATAGAGGTGTATAAGATGTTGAGGGGTATTGATAGAGTGGATTCTCAGAGGCTTTTACCCAGGGCTGAAATGATTGCCACAAGAGGTCACAGGTTTAGGGTGCTGGGGAGTAGGTACAGAGGAGATGTTAGGGGTGAGTTTTTCACTCAGAGGGTGGTGGGTGCGTGAAATCGGCTGCCGGTAGTGGTGGTGGAGGCGGATTCGATAGGGTCTTTTAAGAGACTTTTGGATAAGTTCATGGAAGTTCGTAAGATAGAGGGTTATAGGTAAGCCTAGTTGGTAGGGACGTGTTCGGCGCAACTTGTGGGCCGAAGGGCCTGTTTGTGCTGTAGCTTTTCTATGTTCTATGTTCCATGTTCTATGTTCCATTTCTGGTCACCACACTACCAGAAGGATGTGGCGACTTTGGAGACAGCAGAAAAGGTTTACCAGGATGTTGCCTGGTATGGAGGGTATTAGATATGAGGAGAGATTTAGTAAACTGGGATTGTTCTCCCTGGAAAGACGGAGGCTGAGGGATGACCTGATAGAAGTTTATAAAATTATGAGAGGTATAGACAGGGTGAACAGTTGGAAGCTTTTTCTCCAGTGCAGAAATGACAATTACAAGGGGGCACAAGTTCAAGATAAGGGGGGAAAGGTTCAGAGGAGATGTGGGGGGAAGATTTTTACACAGAGGGTAGTGGGGGCCTGGAATGCATTACCAAATGAGGTGGTTGAGGCAGTTATGTTAGCCACATTTAAGACTTATAGGCATATGAACAAACGGGGAATAGAGGGACATACGCGGTTGGTATGGATAGGTAAACGTGATCGGCGCAGGCTTGGAGGGCCGAAAGGCCTGTTCCTGTGCTGTATTGTTCTTTGTTCTTTGATGGGTTGGTAATTGGACAGAGTTTGCCCGGCTATGTGGACAGGACATACTTGGGCAATTTTTCGCACTGTCAAGTAAATGCCAGTGTGCATCACTTTTGGGAATTAGCCAATTCAGCTCCCAAAGTCCCTTACTCTTATGGGTAGAATCTAATCTAGATACATCTTTAGAAGAAGCATATCAAGACATAAGCCTCATCAGTGTATGCTAATAGAAGTCCTGAGACATCAGTAGGAATCAGTAGGACTGAGTGTGGCATATCTTGCATGCTCAACAAAACCTGATGGGAAGATGGACAGATCCTTTAAAATAAGTTAAGAGTGTTCCTTATTGCAGTTCAAAGGAGCAGAAGTGCTTCCCACAAGAGTCTGGGCTGCTGTTGCACCGAATTTTTCCACTTTCTGACTGACAAAACAACCTCTAATCCCACCCTACCCTTTACCTATCCAGGAGTCAGCAGGCAACCTACAGGCTGAGCGATTTTGGCACATCCAAAGTCGGCCAACTACTTCTATCGGATGAGCAGGAGGCTGCTGAGGTGTTAGCGACACCTAACTGCTAAATTAATACGTGCTTTGCACATGGGAGCTAAATCCTTCCTTTAATGTTACGCACTAGAAGGGTGGACAATAAATTCATTTATGGAGCAGAGTTAAGCTGTTGTGGCTTATAAATTACTTACCAAATGTTAAAATTGAGGGTCCCTTTAAGGATGAAATGGGGTAAGCACGTTGCTTAATCCAAGCTTTGTGAGGAACCTTAAACCAAATTTATAGTCATAAAGCAAATAACAAAGAAAAGGTAGAATAATTGTCTAATATAGTGTCATCATTTTATTTCTATGTAAAGGTAATCAATTTTTCATTCTAATTTTGCTGGCCAGACCATAAGAGGTGTAAGCTCAGCAAACACCATTCTTTGCACGTACTGCTATGCATATCTTGGCACCAAAGTAATTTAAGGTATTTGAACCACATCTTAAATGAGGGCAGTTAAAAGTAAAATATGGGCAACATCTTCATTATATAGGTTTAAAATCACCAAGAGGCATTTTCTTTGGGTATCTGCTATGCTGAGAATGACCTGTCAAACAGTGATGTGTCCCACATTTTGGCTGAGCTAAGTACAAAAAAATGCTGTGATTTAGAGCAATTGATCAGCCGTTATATGTCAGTTTCAAAATTATTTACTTCTCCATGTAGAAGCTGTGCAATAGATTACTTTCTGGAAATGGTTCTGTTCAATAAATTTTAATTGATTAAAATTAAGAATCAACCTCCCTAAAAGACCTCGAGGTTGCGCACCTGCCCTGCATGTATATGACATGTGAAAGGAGAAATGAAACAACTGAATTTTAGTAGGCAGCTAAATTCTTAACCATGCGATCCTAATTAAACAAAATTCTGTCAATGTTTCTGTATATTATTTACATTTTTGTGCTGTTTTATGAGAAACCTACTACACCAGCAAATTAGCATAGTGTATGATCGGCAAGTTGAATGCATGGCTCAAAGATTGGTGTGGGAAAAATGGGTTTAGATTCGTGGAACAGTACAGGGAAAAGAGGGAACTGTGCCATTGGCGCAGCCTTCACTTGAACAATGCTGGAATCAATGTACTGGCAAATCATATAACCAGGCCTGTAAAGAAGAGTTTGCACTAAATAGAGAGGCGGGGGTGGAGTTATTTCTTGTGAAGGGAGATTTGAAAAGTTAAAGCGAAAGAACAAGGCAATAGTGCAGCGTAGTGATGAGGGTAATAATAATCAGAGTGTGACATGAAGGGACTGAGCATACAAACATTAGATTGCACCAGCAAATAAGGTCAGAGCAGGGAAAAGTGGTAAAAGACAGAATTAAGGGCCCTTTATCTGAATGCTCACAGCATAACAAGATGGATGAATTGATAGCACAATTTGAAATTAAGAAGTACATGTCCCAGTAACTGCAGCTCAAGTCCAACGACAGACCAGAAATGATCCCGTGATTGGGAAGGTACTGGAAATGGTGTTAAAAGGGAGGAGAACGCATCCCGAATTAAAGCTGTATGTTTCCAGAAAATTTGAGTTGACAGCACAGGGCAGATATTGTTCTGAGGAAATGAGGGTAATAATTCCTCCAAACTTGCGACAAAGAGTATTGAAACAATTGCATAAAGGACATCCAGGTATAGTTCAAAGGAAAGAACTTGCAAGGGCTAATTCTGGTGGTCTGGACTAGATGCTCAGATTGAACAAAAAGCAGAACTGTGCCAGTCATGTGTGCGGGTAGGGAACGCACTGTCATTGTCCCCATTGCCTCCATGGGAGTGGCCTAAAATGCCTTGGCAACATCTACACATTGACTTCACAGGTTCATAAGAGGGGCACATGTTCATGGTTGACATTGGTGCACACTCCAAATAGCTGGATGTTGTCCGAATGAAGTCAACAACTGTGGAACAAGCCATCAAAAAGCTCAATGAGATTCTAGGCATATTTGGGAAACCAGAAAAAATTGTGAGTGATAATGGACCACAATTCACGCCACCAGAGTTTGAAGACCATCTAAAGATGATTGGTATCCAACACATAAAATCAGCACTATACCACCCATCCATGAATGGATTCGCCGAAAAGTTTGTCCAGAATCCTGGAAGTAGTCACTGAAAGCCGCCAAGAACCAATGCTCATTAAATTGCCATCCAAACAGTTTATTGGTGACATATTGCAATATCACACACAAGACTACTTTGAGTTCCCCAGCTTTACTACTGCTGAAGAGATAGCTGAAAACTGCGTTTGATTTACTCTTACTGCAGGAGATGTCTGAGATGGTAGAATGCAATCAGCGGTCACAAATCTTATGAGAAGGTAATTAAAAAGACACTTGTTTTGACAAAGAGAGTAAATTGTGATGCACAGTTATACCACCAGTGAGAAGTGGGCTCCTGGAACTGTCTTAATTTAAACTGGCTCTATCTCCTATACAGTACAGAATGAAGATGGGCTCGTGTGGAGATGACACAGAACAATTGTTAGCTACACACATCAATGTGCCGATACCGTGTATGTCAGAACTAGCTCAGGGTGAACCACCATCTATACAACTAAATACTGAGACGGCAACTTCTGGTCAATCAGCAGAAGCCGAGATTGTCGAAGAATCCCTTACTGCTACCAATCTTTCTTCTACAAAAAAGACTTCCAGGGTAGAGGCATCCTCTGAAGCCCCGGAAAGTACCTCTAAGGTCAAGAACACCAAAATCCCTCAAGTGTGCAGGCAACCAGGGCGGAATAGATGCCCACCAGATCGACCTTCTTACTAACTGTATTATTATTGTGTAATGTTTCATTGCTTGTCTTGTATATATGTTTTAATGATTGTGTAAAAGTGCTCTGGTTATTTTTTGTTTTGGGAGTTTAGAAGTAAAGGGGGAGGGATGTTATGCATTTGGGGTTGTTGCATTGTTGCACTGTCATTTTAAGTGTCTAGTTATGTGTCTAGCTTTTGCAGGCTTTGCCTCAGTCTAGATCAAATCTTTATACAGTTAACAACTATTCAATAAACCTGTGCTATTGTTTGCATTCAACCCTATGTTCTTTTGCCCTGAGAGTGCAATCTAAAACAGTAGATCTGTTAATTAAGGACAAGATCAGTATAGTAGTGAGAAATGATCTTAGTTTGAAGGATCAATATGTAGCATCAATTTAGGTGAAGATAAGAAATAGCAAAGGATGAAAGTCACTGTTGGGAGTGGTTTTCAACCCGTTGCCAGTAACTACACTGTAAAACAGAGTATAAATCAAGAAATAATGGGGGCTTGTAAGAAATTCACTGGAACATTCATGGGAGATTTTAATTTTCATAAAAGATTGAACAAATCAAATTCGCAAAGGTAGCCTGGGAGATGAGTTCACACTAGAATAATATATTCTGGAACCTAGCAGGGAAAGGGCTATTTTGAACCAGGGAATATGTAGTGAGACAGAATTAACAAATTACCTATTTGAAAAGGATCCTCTCAGTAAGAGTGATCATAACGTGACAGAATTTCACATTCAGTTTCAAGATGAGAAATTTAGATCTGAAATTAGCGTCTTAAACTTAACAAAAAGGTATATTAGGATTAAAGACAGTTGATTAAAGTGGACTTGGAAAATAGGTTAAAAGGTAAGATGTAGGTTAGCAGTGGCAGAAATTTAAGGAGTTATTTTGTAACTCTCAACCAAAAAATGTTTCATTGTGAAAGAAAGACTATGCAAATGATACATCATGTGTGGTTGAACTAAGTTAAGGATAGTATCAAATTGGAAGAAAAGATGTACAATGCTCAAAAGATTAATGGTAGGTTAGAAGATTGGGAAAATTTTAGAAATCAGTAAAAGATGACTGAAAGAATACGAAAGAGAAATTGGAGTATGAGAAAAGATTAGCAAGAAATGTGAAAATTACAGTAAAGGCTTCTACGTGTCAACAAAAAGAAAATGAGTAGTCATGGTGAGCGTTGGTCCCCTTAGAGGGTGATCCTGGGAAACAAGGAAATGGCAAAACTGGCTTCACAGAAGACACAGAATGTATCCCCGAATAGTTGAAAAGCAAGGGGAAAAAGAGAGAACAGAATGTAAAATAATCATGATCCCTAGAGAAAAAGTACTAGGAAAACTAATGGGGCTAAATGCTGACAGGTGCCCTGGACCTGATGGGTTGCATTCTAAAAAAGTGGCTGCAGATATACTGGATGCACAGGTTGTAATCTTCCAAAATTCCCTATATTCCCAGCATATTAGAAAGCTTCATTATTCAAGAAATAGGGAGACAGAAAGCAGGAAAATATAGGCCAAATTATCTAACATCTGTCACCAGGAAAATGCTAGAATCCATTATTAAGGCAGTAGTAGCAGGATATTTAGAAAATCATAATACAATCAGGCAGAGTCAATGGGCGGAATTCTCCCAAAAAGATTCTGTGTCGAATTCGTGGGAAAACTGGAGTAATTCACACTGGTTCTTTCAGTGGGAGTTTGCACTAGAATTTCACACACACTGTGCAATGCAGAGGCCACCAACGTGAATATTATTAGATTTCAGGGGGCATGGGCCTATTCCCACCCAGGAGGTTGAAACCAGTGGGCCTCTGCACATGTGCAGTGGCCCCGAGCTGCCAGCCTCCTGTTTGCTGCCCAGCTCAAATCGCTGGCCAGCCCAGGAACCCCGCAATGCTGCCCCCCAACCCCCCCATGGCCTGATTGAGGCTCCCCCAACCATTCCCAAGCCAGCCCTGACACCCCCTATCCTGGATGGCCCCGATTTCCAGGCCCTTCCCGCACTGCAGACTCCCTGGGAGGCAGACCCCCCCCCACTGATCTCCTCCTCCCCCAGCAGACCCCCCTACAGCCCACTTTGATCGCTGGCCTCCCTCCTTACCCCACCAATCCCCATGCAGAGTGGCAGTGGGACACCCCATCCCCAATGATTGTCCCCTAGACCCCGCCCCCACCAGGTCCCGGTTTCAGTCCTGGGCCTGCTAATTATATTTAAATTATATTAAAAACAGATTAAAATCATTTACCTGGTCTTCTTGCCAGTTTCCAGCGCAGATGAGATGGCGGCAGAAATCTGGCACTGGGAGATGCACTCAGGGTAGAATGCATGCATGAATCCCGCGCCCTCCGCGAGATTCTCCCACCCCACTCCACTAGACAGTAAGCGTGGCGGGGTGGGGGAATCACCCCCCAATGTTGTTTTTGAAAGGGAAATCATATTTGTCAAATTCTTAAGAGTTTTTTGAAGGTGCGACAGCCGGGATTTTACCGGCTTGCCCCGCCAATCGATAGGCGGAGCGAGCCAGTAATATCACACAAGTGATTTTATAAGAACCAGATTTACGGCAAGGTCAGCCTCTCGCCAGATAATGGCTGGTGAATTGCAGGCTGGCTGGCAAATTACGCCCTGCCCATTGCTTGCAGCAGCTAGAAACAGTCTACACCATTTTTTCAATGATTAAGTAGGTAAGATTGGGCATGAAAACTTGCCCAAAAAACGGATCAGGAACTCTCCCATTTTCACCCTAGCATTCTCGTATACCCAACAAGTGGCATGGATAATGGGGAACCAGTAGTATATTTGGATTTTCAAAAGGTGTTGGATAAGGTGTCACATAAGAGGTTACTGCAGAAGTGCTCATGGTGTTGAGGGTGATATATTAGCATATGTAGAGGATTGGCTAACAGGAAACATGAAGTCAGGATAAATGGATCATTTTCAGGATGGTAAACTGTGGATAAACTAGTGGAGTGCTGCATGAATCAGTGCTGGGGCCTCAACTATTTATGATCAATAATAGTGACCTCGGTAAAGGGACTGACAATGATGGCTAAATTTGTTGCTGATACAAAGACAGATTTTTGATTGACAAAGGAGTTAAAGTTTATGGGATAGGCAGGAAAGCTGAGTTAAGGCCACAATCAGATCAGTCATAATCTTACTAAATGGTGGAGTAAGCACGAGGGACCAAATGGCCTACTCCTGTTCCTATTTCTTTGGAACCTACGATCTTACATTTTTTTCTCTCTTATTCCTGGTTAAATTACAAATATGTACGCTGACATTAATGAATTGTAACATTTACAATCATAGAGTTTTAATATTGTGCACTTTCTAGAAAAATAAATATTGCTTATTTTCAGAATACAATGCTAAAAGTACTCCAAATCAATCTAAACCTTTTACATTCTGTTGCAATAGGTGTCTAGCTTTAAATACTATGTATGCATTGCTTTCAAATTAAAGCCTGTTGGCATTACAATATATTGCTCTAAAAAGAAAGGGATGACATACAGGTATATAATTTTTATTGTTGCTATATTCATTATTCATCTGTAATATAAACCTTGTCTATTGGGACCACAAGCTCACAGTTTAAGAAATCAAATGTGCACTTCAATAGCAATGCATGCAAATTAATTATTAACTAGTTGCAGATCGTAATAGACAAACAGCAATTCATTGCTGTATTTATTACCAGTTTCATTTAGGGCAATTTGATAAAGTTCTGCTCTTGGGAGCCATATCACTATACTTGAGAGAATTCAATATTTCTCACAAAAGAGAGGGGCATTTTTTCCATACATTTCCCTTCAGAAAAATGACCATGAATTTGACCCTATGAAAGACACTTCTGGGACCAGGATACCACTTATCAGCTCTAATATCAAGTACAATGCTAGGTCAACATGAAGGGTAACATCATCATCCTGAAATCTCCTAACGGCACCAGTCACCTTGGCCTGTAAATGTACTACCTCAATCATGGTCATTCTTCAATCAACTCTCTGTCTCAGGCTCAGCTCATGTCCTTGGATATCAGTATTTACAGCCAATCTGTCTGACACAAACACTGTTCTCACTTGAGAGGGAAATTAATCTCTCTCTGCATCACATTTCACACTACGATTTGGTATTCTGCTTCTATCTATTTGATGCACATGATCAAGTGCAACCATGCACTTCGGTACATTATGAGTATTGTTTATTGCGCACTAGATTCTTTGCCATATAAAAGCAATTTAAATACCAACAGTCAATTGTATTCATATTTTAACTATGAATTGCAGAACAAACATTGGCATCATAAGTAGAAATTTTAATTTCCTTCACTTGACAGAATGGGAGTTAAAATCCAAGTGATGCACTTACATTTATTTCCCATTCAGTAATGATTTTAACATTGCTGCTATCTTGTGTTGCTGACGTGTGAACCTGACTCAGACGAGAGCCTCAGATATATGCAAATATTCAGTACCGAGTGAATAGCCTGCTGAGGATAGGATAGATACCTTGTTCAATAAAACCTGATGGACACCCAGCAGAGACCTCAGAGAGAGACAAAAACAAAATGCTGGAAGTACTCAGCAGGTCTGGCAGCATCTGTGGAGAAAGAAACAGTTAATGTCTTAGGTCAAGAACCTTTCTTCAGAACCAGGTCCCCAAAGGGAAACAAAAACAGGAAATGCTGGAAAACCCTTTGAGGGTCACCCAGGCTTGAAACATTGGCTCTATTCTTTCTCCACAAATGTTGTCAAACCTGCTGAGATTTTCCAGCATTTTCTGTTTTTGTTTCAGATTCCAGCATCCGTAGTAGTTTGCTTTTACCCAAAGAGAAAGGTTATGGACATCATCTGAAATCAGACTATTAGCTTTTACATGTATGCTACCTCACCACCACCTCTCTCCACTCATCTACTGTTGCTCAATTACCACACTGTTAATCTGATATCTAGTTCTCAATGAACAGAAATTTCCCCCAATTAAATATTGGGAAGATTCAAGCCAATACTTTCGGTCACCACTTCAAACTCTGTTCAGTGGTTATCGTTTCCATTCCTCGCTGTGGCAAATTTCTGTAGCTAAACTAGGCTGTTTGCAACCTTGCTGACATGGTCGATCCTGGGATGAGTTTCTAACCACATATTCATACCATCACTAAAATTACCTATTTCCATTTCTGTAATGTACCCAACTTTGCCCCTACCTCATCTCATCTGCCCCTGAACCCTTCATTCAGACCTTTGTTACTTCTAGACTTGACTATTCCAACACATTCCTTGCTGGTCTCCCATATTCTACCCTCTGTAAACTGGGGGCTATTCAAAACTTTGCTGCACGCACCTAACTTGCACCATGCCCCATTTACCCATCTTTGCTGTACTCGCTGACCTACATTGGCCCCAAGTCAAGCAACATCTTTCCTTTAAAATTCTCATCCTTGTTTTCAAATACCTCCATGGCATACCTCCACCCCTATCTTAGTAATCCCTTCCAGCTCCACTGAGATATCCGTGCTAATCCAATTCTGGACTTTTGAGCATCCCCTTTTTTTTTCATTCAACCATTAAATGGTCTTGCCTTCAGTTGGCTGGATTCTAACCTCTGGAATTTCCTCCCAACACCTCTCTACCTCTCTACTTTGCTATCCTCCTTTAAGACATTTAGTCGTTTGATAGTAGATAACTTAAATTTTGATTTAAAAAAAGACATGCTTTTGAAGCTTTTCATCTTGCACTCATCCAGACAGATTTGCAAGAATACCAAATCTCAAAGGGAGCAATAATTTCACTGTATGAGAAGAGATTGTTGATTGATCAATGCTAGTTCACCAATTTTAAAAACGGATGTCCTGCACCTTGGGGGTGGACAGGGAAGTAGTGGGCTAGCCACCTGGTCTATTTTACATGGTCCACTGACACCAAAAACACACCTGGTGGGGTCGGGGTGGGGTGCATAAAATTACCCCCATGTCAAAACTATGCAGTAACCATGACTGAGTGGGTGGTATTCTTGCCTATAGTATGGAAGATTGTGGGTTCATGTCCCATGCCAAAGACTTGTGCACAAAAATCTAAGCTGACATTCAGTGCAGTACTGAGGGAGCATGCATTGTCAGAAGTGGTGCCTTTTGGATGGACATTAAAATGATGCCCTGTCTAGTCTCCAAGGAGGATGCATAAGATCCGATTGCAATATTTTGAAGAAAGGGAGTTATCTTGATGTCCTGGCTAATATTTATTCCTCAATCAACAAACATGACAAATACAGATTATCTAATTAATACTTCACTGATATTTGCCGGATCTTGCTGTGTGCATATTGGCTGTCATGCATCCTACATTAGAACAGTGACCACAGGTCTGTTAAGAACATAAGAAATAGGAGCAGGAGTAGGCCATCTAGCCCCTCGAGCCTGCCCCGCCATTCAATAAGATCATGGCTGATCTGACGTGGATCAGTACCACTTACCCGCCTGATCCCCATAACCCTTAATTCCCTTACCGATCAGGAATCCATCCATCCACGCTTTAAACATATTCAGCGAGGTAGCCTCCACCACCTCAGTGGGCAGAGAATTCCAGAGATTCACCACCCTCTGGGAGAAGAAGTTCCTCCTCAACTCTGTCTTAAACCGACCCCCCTTTATTTTGAGGCTGTGTCCTCTAGTTTTAACTTCCTTACTAAGTGGAAAGAATCTCTCCGCCTCCACCCTATCCAGCCCCCGCATTATCTTATAAGTCTCCATAAGATCCCCCCTCATCCTTCTAAACTCCAACGAGTACAAACCCAATCTCCTCAGCCTCTCCTCATAATCCAAACCCCTCATCTCCGGTATCAACCTGGTGAACCTTCTCTGCACTCCCTCCAATGTCAATATATCCTTCCTCATATAAGGGGACCAATACTGCACACAGTATTCCAGCTGCGGCCTCACCAATGCCCTGTACAGGTGCATCAAGACATCCCTGCTTTTATATTCTATCCCCCTCGCAATATAGGCCAACATCCCATTTGCCTTCTTGATCACCTGTTGTACCTGCAGACTGGGCTTTTGCGTCTCATGCACAAGGACCCCCAGGTCCCTTTGCACGGTAGCATGTTTTAATTTGTTTCCATTGAGATAGTAATCCCATTTGTTATTATTTCCTCCAAAGTGTATAACCTCGCATTTCTCAACGTTATACTCCATTTGCCATATCCTCGCCCACTCACTCAGCCTGTCCAAATCTCTCTGCAGATCTTCTCCGTCCTCCACACGATTCACTTTTCCACTTATCTTTGTGTCGTCTGCAAACTTCGTTACCCTACACTCCGTCCCCTCCTCCAGATCATCTATATAAATGGTAAACAGTTGCGGCCCGAGTACCGATCCCTGCGGCACGCCACTAGTTACCTTCCTCCAACCGGAAAAACACCCATTTATTCCGACTCTTTGCTTCCTGTCGGATAGCCAGTCCCCAATCCACTTTAACACACTACCCCCAACTCCGTGTGCCCTAATCTTCTTCAGCAGCCTTTTATGGGGCACCTTATCAAACGCCTTTTGGAAATCCAAAAACACCGCATCCACCGGTTCTCCTCCATCAACCGCCCTAGTCACATCTTCATAAAAATCCAACATGTTCGTCAAGCACGACTTTCCCCTCATGGATCCATGCTGCGTCTGATTGATCGAACCATTTCTATCCAGATGCCCTGCTATCTCCTCTTTAATAATGGATTCCAGCATTTTCCCTACTACAGACGTTAAGCTGACCGGCCTATAGTTACCCGCCTTTTGTCTCCTTCCTTTTTTAAACAGCGGCGTAACATTAGCCGTTTTCCAATCAACCGGCACTACCCCAGAATGCAACGAGTTTTGATAAATAATCACTAACGCATCCACTATTACCTCTGACATTTCTTTCAATACCCTGGGATGCATTCCATCCGGACCCGGGGACTTGTCCACCTTCAGTCCCATTAGTCTACCCAGCACTGTTGGAAGTGGGTTCAGGAACAACTGGATTGAGAAAGACCTGGATTTCAGCGTTGGGCTGGAATCTTCACATGATCCCACACTCTGTCTTTCACTAAATTGTTTCTTCTCCCACAAGCAGAGAAAGAAAGATGTGAGCAGTGGTTTGTGTGGAGAGGAGGGACAGACACCATTTGTGACAGTGTTGGCTGCTCTGAAGGGTATGTGAGGTGTTGGAAGAGAGAGGAATGAGTGGAGCTGTAAGTTGTGTTGACCAAAGGAGTTCTATGCAGGAAACTGCTGGTCAAGTCAGAGTTTATTTTTATTCATTCATGGGATACAAGCATTGGTTGTTGGGCCAACATTTATTGCTCATCCCTAATTTCCCTTAACTGAATGTAATCATTTCAGAGTCAACTACATTACTGTGGATCTGGAATCACATGTAGGCCAGACCAGATAACGGCAGATTTCCTTTCCTAATGGACATTAGTAAACCAGACGGGTTTTTATGACAATTGACAACGGTTTCATGGTCATCAATGGACTTTTATTGAATTCAAATTTCACCATTCAAACCCAGGTCCCCAAAGCATTACCTTGGGTCTCCTACTAGCCCACTGACAATACCATTATGCCACTGCCTCCTTCATGTAAGGGACATTGCACCTGTAACTGTTATGCCACTCACCTGTCATGTCCATTGAGGTCCTAGATCCTATTGGAGAGAACACATTCCTTCTGATCAAATCCTCAGCCACTTCCATTTCAGCTGCCTGATTGGAGAGATTGTCTTCTTCCTTGCCCTTGGGAGATCTAACCTCACTACACCCCTCAGGTACATCAACAGGACCTCCACATAAGAGCGAGACATTCAGGGAGCAATCTTCCCAAATATCTTTATTCTTGAGGCTTCTGCAACTTGAAAAATCCAAATGGTGGTGAACTTTTCTGACCCCCTATTATGATTCCATTTAATTAGAAATTATTTTGACTGGAAGGATATGTCACCCACCCACTCTCCCTAATTGATCAGGGAAATAAGATGCAGTTGGCCTTAGTAAAAAGCAATTGCTAGGAATGCTAATCAGAGAGTTGGGTTCTGGACCTGGAAACATTCCTGCTGTTCAGGCAGAGAATATGGTAAAAGATTTTGCCTCACATTTCACAAAAATTACTTAATTGCCTGTAAAGTATTATGAGACATCCTGAGGTAATAAAAAGTGCTACATATATGCTTGCCTTTCAAAAGTAATGTGTAATTTCAGCACCATAATTACTATCCTAAATTTAACTTTTGAGTTTTTTTCCTACTCATTCATGGGATGTGGTGGACATTGATAAGGCCAGCATTTATCGTCCAATCCTAACTATCCTTGAAAAGGTGATGCTGATTCATGGCTTTGTATGATTACAGTCCACGTAGTGAAGACAATCACTTGAAGTTGGTGGATTGGATGCCAAGCAAGTGAGCTGTTTTGCCTTGGATAGTATGAAGCTTTTTGAGTAATGCTGGAGCTGCACGCATTCAGACAAGTGGAGGATATTCCGTCAGACACCAGACTTGTATCTTGTAGGTGGAAGAAAGGCTTTGCTGATTCAGGAGATGAGTCATTCACCACAGAATACCCAGTCTCTGCCCTTCTATTGTAGTCATGGCCGGAACTTTCTGGCCACTCATGGGGATGGGATTTTCCAGTTCCGCCAACCCTGCACTCCTGCTGCGAGTTTCATGGCAGTGAGGGGTGCATTCAGCAGGAAATCCTCTTGACAATAGTGGGACCAGAAGATCCCGCAGCTGGCCAACGGAAGGCTGCCTCCCACCATAGTGAAACATGCGGCGCGTTGTGGGGTAAATCCCGCCCACAGTATTCATGTTGCTCGTCCTGGTTTCTGATCAATGCGAATTCCTCTTCACCCCAGGATGTTAATGGTGGAGATTTTGGTGATGGCGATGTCATTGAAAATCAATGAGGAGGTAATTAGATTCTTTTTTTGAAGATGGTCATTGCCTTGCACTTGTGTGGTGTGAATGTTACTTTATCACATATCAGCCCAAACATGAATGTTGCCCAGGTCTAGCTGCAGGCAGACACGGATTGCTTCATTGTCTGAGGAGGTGCAAATGGAACCAACAACCTGTAATTGTCAGTAAATATCCCCACTTCTGACCATATGGTGGAGGGAAGATAATAGATGAAGAGACTGAAGATGGCTGAGCCTGGAACACTGTTCTGAGAAATTTCTACAGTGATATCCTGGGTTGGGATAGCTGGCCTCCAACACCCACAGGCAAAATTCAATTGAGCCTACCGGAATGGACATGGTGGCGAGGTGGCCCAGAGAATTGGGCAGGAATACCCACATTGGATTCCTGGTTTCAGGAAGAGTTTATAAATAAGGTGGGGACAGGGAGGATCCAATGCAGGAATTCTGTCCACTGGCGGCAGGATGTCAATTTGGTTTTTTATAGCCAATTCACACCAATTATCCCTGAGCTCACTGCAATTTAGTGGTGGCTTAGAAATTTAGGGGGAGGACTCTTCCCAGCATCCAAAAGGCTGTCCAGCAAGCACTGTTGTGTTTGCTAGTGGCCTCCCAGGGAGGCATTGGGATGTACGGAATTGTTCATCTTTGTCAGACTTGGTCGAGGGATCTGGCATCAGAAAGTGGGGAGGGCGCTGAAAGCAAACCCCTGTCTCTCCCTCCTGCTAGTCCTTGCCTGTTATCCCCATTTTGCCCTCACTTACCTTTGGTCTGGGGTTCATGACCTTGGACCCCTCTCAGAACCGGCAACCTGATGGGCACAATTCTGTCAGGCCTATCCCACAGAACTGACAGGGGTTCCCCAATAGTTCTCCTAACAGTGGGTGACACTCCTGTTGGGCTCATTAAATCCCATCCCACAACCATCTTCCTTTGTGGTAGGTATGACTCCAGACAGTTGAAAATTTTCCTCTGGTTCCCGCTGACTTCAATGGCTCCTTGATGTCATACTCAGCCAAATGCCAAGGGCTATCAGTCTCTAACCTCTGGAATTCAGCTCCTTTGTCTATGCTGGGGCCAAGGCTGTAACTAAGTTTGGAACTGAATGACTTTGGTGGAAACAGAAATGAGCATTGTTGAGCGGGTTATTGCTGAGTAAGTGCAGCTTGATTCCACTGTTGACACCATTTTGCATCACTTTGCTGATGATTAAAAGTAGATTGAGGCAATAATTTGCATTTCTTGGCAATTTTCCACTTTGTCAGGTCAATGCCAATGTTGTCCTGTGCTAGAATAGCCTCTGGCTAGAGACGCAGCTAGTACTCGAGAACAAATCTTCAGTAAAACAACTGGGATGTATCTGGACTCATAACCTTTGTTGAATTATGCGGACTGATATAAATAGGCTGCAGAACTGATTTCTGAAGTAGTGGGGCCTCAGAAAGAGGCAGAGATGGATCATCCACTTGGCACATCTGGCTGAAGATGGTTGCAAATGCTTTAGCCTTATCTTTTGTACTCACATATTAGACTCAACTATGATTTAGCATCCAAATGCTCATGTAGTTTCCTCGTCCCTTTAGTTGCTTAACTGTCCACTACCATTCATGATATGATGTGGTAGGTCAGCAGAACTTGAATCTGATTCACTAGTTGCTCAACTGCTCAGCTCTGTCTATATAGTATGTTGCTTCTGCTGCCTAGTATGCACATAGTCTATGTTGTAGCTTCACCAGATTAACACTTCATTTTTAGATACGTTTTGCACTGCTGGAATTGACACCACAATGCTGATGTTGATTTCATAGTGGTCTAATGTATAGTAATATTTTGATATTGGCAAAATTGCTTTAGAAATAGATCATACATTATCCACAGATAATCTTTTGTAATAAATTTGTTTGTAATTTTTTTTGTTGCTTAAAAACAATATAATTACAAATCTAATATTTACTTAAACTGACAAACTTGTGAATGTCCAATATTTCTTCTCACTAGGTTGCAAGCACCGAAAACAAGCTGAATTTCTCTGAAGCAAAAGTTTTACTATTGCTCATGTAAGGAAACTATATTAAAGCAATAACCTGCATTTTATAGGGTATTACACAGTGAGAGGTAAAAGTGTTTTTTGACTCAATGGTTGCTCGCACTTTCAAATAATCCTTTGCACAATATAAATGATGTTGACTCAAAGCATTTCATATCCAGCAGCTTGGTAATTTAAGAAAGATAATGCATTGGATATCTCTGCTGGAAAGCACATTCAAACATTTACAATTGACTACTACACAGATTAGTCATACTGTGGCACTGAATACAATAAACAGCCAGGCAATCTGAACAGCTTGACTGTTGCAGTCATTAATAATATGATCTTTAACTTTGTATTACATGGTTTCTTAGTTGTGAAAGCACTAATTAACAGAGATATTTAATGCAAAAAAGGATCCATTCTTCTGAATGCTGCCTCTGTCAGTTATATTATTGCATATCTGATAATATAAAGTATTTAATCAATTTTTGCATTTGCTAGGATACCTGCCATGCTCTTACAAGAGAGGTCTGAATGAGAAGACTCTAAATGCACCAAGGACTACTCAAAGTAAAGTCCAACAGACTGCTAGGTGGTGCATCGATGACTACTGGTTCCAACTTTGCTGGACAATCCAGATGTCCTTCAACACAGGGAATGCTAGGGGCAAGTATGAAGGGATCAAAAAGGCAATAGGTGCACCAGCAAAGAAAATAGCTCCATTGAAAAGTAAGCAGGGAAGTCATCACCAACTGTAATTAAGGTTGGAGTGGCACACTAGCTTGAGTTGTACACCAGGGAGAACACAGTCCCTGAGGAAGATCTCGACTCAATAGAAAACCTGCAGCCTGCCTGTCATGGGATAGCTGGACATCGAACCCACTATAGAGGAGATTAGCAAAACTATTGACTTGCTTGCCTTGGGAAAAGCTCCAGGTGCTGATACTATATTGCCTGAACAGATCAAACACAGGAAACTGGTCACTCCTGCAGCATCTGCACAAACTTTTCTGTCTCTGTTGGAGGGAGGGGGTAGTGTCCCAGATTACATGCAATGCAACAATTGTGAGCCTGTAGGGAAAAAAGATGACTGTAATAATTTCAACAACCATCTGCCAGCTGACCATCGTGAGAAATATATTTGCCCATGTTGGTTTGTCGGATTGCAGATCCTGGCTATAATCCAAATTCCAATAAGGTTTCAGAACCAGAGGATCTATAATTAACATGATCTTTGCAGTCTGCAAGCGAAATGCTGCAAACAAAGGAGATCACTATTTATTGCCTTCATTGATCTCACCAAAGTATTCGACCATATGAGCAGAGGCTCAGATTTAAGCTGCTGGAGAAAATTGACTGCCTGCTGAAGTTGCTCAATGTGATCTCCTCTTTCCTTGATAACATGATTGGTAAAGTCAGCTATGATGGGACAAGATCGGAACCTTTGTGATCCACAGTGAGATCAAACAAGACTGTGTCCTGGCACCAACAATCTTTGGCTCATTGACTCTTCTCTTTGCTGCTGTATATGCCTTCAGGTCATCTATAGAGGATGTCTACTCACATACCAAAACTGACAGAAAGCTATTCAGCCTTGCTCACCTGAGATCCAAGACAAAGCTACAACAAGCCCTCATCATAAAGTTGCTCTTTGCTTACGAAACCACAATAATTCAGTTCTAATTAACACCTTCAGAAACAAGTGGACAGACACTCTCATTCCTGTATAGAGTTTGGTTTGACCAGCAGCATCAGAAAGACAGGATGTTGCCACACTGCCATGTATCAGCATTGACGTTGGAGGCTGTTAATGATTTCACATATCTGGCATCTACAATCACCAGTGGTCTGTCACTTGATGCTTAAGTCAACTTGCACATTGCAAAAACTCCAGCTGTTATGCCCAAGTTGAATAAGAAAGTTTGGAACAACAGCAATCTGCTTGAGAACACCGAACTGTGATCTACCAACCCTACATTTTCAGTGCATGCCGCTAAAGTAGTGATACTTGGATAACATGATAGGCAGCAGAAAAGTCTGAACAGTTTCCACATTCACTTTCTCAGACGTGTCCTCTGCAAATCTTGGCAGGGCAAGGTCACCAACTCAGAGGTCCTGAGCATGCTAATATCATCAGTGTACACTCAATGCTAAGTCAACAACTTCTGCTCTGGTTTGCCCACAGTCATCAGATCGATGACAGTAATATATCCAAGTTTTCTGAATGGTGAACTGACCACTTGGGTCATGACCTCCTGGGCATCCAGACTTCCACTGCAAGAACACCTGAAAGCAAGATATGAAGATGGAAGACATTGACAATTGGGAGACAGGCACCAATGGCCATGACCTCTAGAGATTGACTGTTTGGATGGCCATTGGATGGGAAAGCAGAAATGGAAAGCTCAGCTGGGCATGAAGAGGATCTGGAAAAAACAAAGCGCGGTGAATTAACTTCTCAGTCCACTGTCTGCCTCTGCAACAAACTGTCATATCAGAGTGGGCTTCCTGAGCTATAAGGCAGTACTCAACACAGATTGGACCACCAGACAAAAGATTGCTAAATAAAAAGTATTTAATAAGTAATTGTATTTATTAGGATACCTGCCATGCTTTGTTTTCTTAAATTTAATATGAAATTTGTGCATTTTAAACAACATTTGGAACAATTATGTCCAATCCATACAGGGCAAATAAATTCCCAGGATAGGTTCTGTTGGCATCTGTTTTAATTAGCACCTTTATAACCCTGAACTAACATGGAGGAGAGTTTGTTATTAACACTGTTTAGGTGTGGAAGGTTGGCCCTAAAATGCACCCCTGTGCTTCCATTTTCCACCTGAAAAATTGGCATAATAAGGTCCAATTTTACTAATTGTGTTTTAGAAATAAACTCCTGACGAGTGCAATGTTGTGACCTTGGCTTCATAAAAAAGTCAATGTGCAGCCTATGATTAGTTGAACGACATGCTACATTATAGTAATTATTATTATAGTATTTATAACACACTTCTCAATTTTCAAAATCAATAGATTTCAGTTGTATTGACTATATTTACATCTGGGGACAGAGTTCCAATCAGTACTGGCTCAAACTGTCATTCATTGTTTCAATGGGAGATTATGCTATGTATACAAGACATAACAATTATTTGACAGGCAGTTCAATTGTTTTTAGGATAATAATCACTTAAAACAAGATGCCAATCTGGAATTTCATTTTGTTCTGACAGAAGACAATGTCAATGGATTAAAAATATAGCAAAGGGCATAAACTTCAAAGCAGACACTGCTTGACTTAACCCTGTGTGGAAACAGGTTGCTCTGGCTAATAAGTGTTCTGAAGGATGATGCTGAAATCAGGGAATCACAAAGAAGAGTACAACAGACAGCCTATCTTTCAACCTTTCCCCATCATAGAGTTAGTTTAAATATCAAGGGCAGGAATTTCCTTCCAGTAGCAGGGGGGCAACAGTCACTCATTGTGAATAAATAGGGGGGACTCACTTAATTGACCTGGAGATGGACTTGCTGAGGACAGCAGGTGGCCTCTCAAAGCTCGAAGACAGGAAACTCATACAAACTCAATTTACAAAATAATACATTATCTTGTAAATTTACAAGCGACATTATCATGTAAATTGAGTTTGTATCTATATATGCCCTGTTTGTGAACAGAACTCCCACTCACCTGATGAAGGGGCAGTGCTCCGAAAGTTGTGGCTTGTGCTACCAAATAAACTTGTTGGATTTTAACCTGGTGTTGTAAGACCTCTTACTGTTCCTCTCATGGTCCAAAGATGTCCAGTTAGGTGAACTGGCCATAGCTAAATTTCCCCTTAGTGTCCAAAGATGTGTAGGCTAGGTGGATTGGCCATGCTAAATTGTCCCTTAATGTCCCAAGATGTGTAGGTTAGGGGGATTAGCGGGGTAAATGTGTGGGGTACAGGGATAGGACAGGGGGTGGGCCTGGGTAAGGTGCTCTGTCAGAGAATTGATGCAGACTTGATGGGCTGAATGGTCTCCTTCTGCACTGTAGGGGTGCTAAGATTTATAATGTAATGACAATAGAGTGATTGTGGTAGTGGATTCCAGTGTTAGATGCAATACTCTACACTTTAAACTTCAAAAGGGGTTGAAAGTCAGTGCAAGAGTACATTGTAACAAGACTGCAGATGCCTTGTAGTTGTGTGTTCACGCTCTGAAAATGTATTCATAACAAAGTTAGTTTGCAGCAATAGTGTCGGTCACCCTGCAACATAAAGAGAGTCTGCAAAGTTGCACATCTTTGGACTGTGGGAGGAAACCAGAGCACCTGAACGAAACCCACGCAGACATGGGGAAAACATGCAAACTCCACACAGTCACCCAAGGCTAAAATCGAATCTGGATCCCTGGTGCTGTGAAGCAGCAATGCTATCCATTGTGCCACCGTGCTACCATTTCCCTTTTTTGAACAAAAACTTCTGACTAGTTTCTGTTAGAACTAAGTAAACTGTGAGCATAGCCGACTCAAGTACTCAAAGCCTCTTATCTACTCTTTTGCGCCTTGTTTTGATCAGTCTATTTTGTTTTTTACTCATCTCTGTATAACTGTGTTTTTTCACAATTCTTCCACTGGATGTTCTGACTGGTGACAGAGATGATTTTCTATTTAATCCTGGAGTCATCATGATGGACTGGCCCTCATCAGCAACTTCCATTTCCTCCCCAACATCCTTAAATGTGCTATTATTTTTCAAACCCATGTCCACTCATCCTGCAAAGCTGCACTTGAATCCGTCTAATTCAGTTTCTTTCTCTGAAAGTTGGCTCATCGGGCTTCGGCGTAAACAGGCACAGGCAGGGTAGGTACTGTTCTTCGTTCATCCAGTAATTTAAAGAAAGGGGTAATTATGAGTGGGAGGCCAATTTTTTGCTGTCGGTGTCGGATGTGGGAGTTCATGGAATCGCCTAGCCTCCCGGAAGTCCATATCTGCGCCAGGTGGGTCGAACTGCAGCTCCTGAGATACCGCATTAGGGAACTGGAGCTGCGGCTTGATGACCTTAGTCTAGTCAGGGAAAATGAGAAGTTAACAGATAGAAGTTACAGGCAGATCGTCACACCAGGGCCACGGGAGGAAGGCACGTGGGTCACGGTTAGGAAGGGTAAAGGTCACGTACCAGAGAGTACCCCGGTGGTTGTTCCCCTTAACAGTAAGGGAGGGTGTCAGACAGGAGAGAGGAGGGGAGAGAGCAGTCAGTGATGGGATCCCCTGTGGTTGTCCCCCTCCAAAATAAGTATACCATTTTGGATACTGTGCGGGGGGGATGGCCCTCCAGGGGTAAGCCACGGTGACCAGGTCACTGGCACGGAATCGGGCTCTGTGGCTCAGAAGGGAAAGAGGGGAACCAGGAGAGCAATAGTAGAGGGGGATGAAATGGTTAGAGGCACAGACAGGCGGTTCTGTGGGCGCGAACGAGACTCCAGGATGGTAGTCTGCCTCCCTGGTACTGGGGTCCTGGATGTCTCTGAGCGGGTAGGAAGCATCCTAAAAAAGGCGGGTAACCAGACAGACGTCATTGTCCACATTGGTGCAAATGACGTAGGCAGAAAGAGCAGGGAGGTCCTGCGAGAGCAATTCAGGGAGTTGGGTAGTAGGCTAAAAAGCAGGGCCTCTAGGGTAGTGATCTCTGGACTACTCCCAGTGCCACAAGTTAGTGAGGCTAAGAACAGGGAGACTGCACAGCTGAATGTGTGGCTAAAGGACTGGTGCAGGAGGGAGGGTTTCGAATTCGTGGATCACTGGGAAGTCTTCAAGAGAGGATGGCACCTGTACAAGAAGGACGGGTTGCACCTAAACTGGAGGGGTACGAATATCCTTGCTGGGAGTTTTGCTAGTGTGGTTCGGGTGGGTTTAAACTAATGTGGAAATGCCGGCGTTGGACTGGGGTAAACACAGTAAGAAGTTTAACAACACCAGGTTAAAGTCCAACAGGTTTATTTGGTAGCAAAAGCCACAAGCTTTCGGAGCCTTAAGCCCCTTCTTCAACTGAGTGGGAGTTCTGTTCACAAACAGGGCAGAGATGGCATAGGTTCGCTGAGCAGAAACTGATAGCCAAGTTCCGCACACATGAGGATGGCCTCAACCGGGATATTGGGTTCATGTCACACTATCTGTAATCCCCACAGCTTGCCTGGACCTGCAGAGTCTCACTGGCTGTCCTGTCTGGAGACAATACACATCTCTTAAACCTGTCTTAATGCTCTCTCCACTCACATTGTTTGTATCTTAAAGACTTGATTAGCTGTAAGTATTCACATTCCAACCATTATTCTGTAAATTGAGTTTGTGTCTTTATATGCCCTGTTTGTGAACATAATTCCCACTCACCTGAAGAAGGGGCTTAAGGCTCCGAAAGCTTGTGGCTTTTGCTACCAAATAAACCTGTTGGACTTTAACCTGATGTTGTTAAACTTCTTACTGTGTTAAACTAATGTGGCAGGGGGGTGGGAATCAGAACAATAGGTCAATAAGCATAGAGGCTGGGGACGAGGTTGGGGCCAAGATAAGGCTATCTAAAAGGAAGGGCATTCTGGGGGCGGTTGACCTCAGTGGGCCTGGAGGTCTGGAGTGCATCTGCTTCAATGCAAGGAGCGTCACGGGCAAGACAGACGAGCTTAGAGCCTTAATGCTTGCGCGGAACTTGGATGTGGTTGCAGTGACGGAGACTTGGTTAAAAGGACAGGACTGGCAGCTGAATATTCCGGGGTATAAGTGTTTTAGGCGAGACAGAGGAGGGGCGAGGAGAGGTGCGGGAGTAGCTGGTTAGGGAGCATATTACAGTGGTACAGAGGGTAGACAATATGGAAGGGTCAGGTGGGTGGAGCTCAGAAACAGGAAGGGCGCATCACTATGCTGGAGGTATACTACAGGCCTCCTAACAGCCCACGGGAAGTTGAGGAACGGATATGTAAGGAGATTCTGGACAGGTGCAGAAAAAATAGGGTTGTTGTAGTGGGAGATTTTAATTCCCCTCACATAGACTGGAAATCGCTTAGGGCTGGGGGCCTGGATGGGAAGAATTTATAAAATGTGTACAGGAAGGTTCTTTGGAACAATATGTTGACAGTCCAACTAGAGAGGGAGCTATACTGGACCTAGTACTGGGGAATGAGCCCGGTCAGGTTATCAAAGTTGCAGTCGGGAACATGTGGCAAATAGTGACCACAATTCTGTAAACTTTAGGATAGTAATGGAAAAAGATGAGTAATGTCCTATGGGTAAGGTCCTGAATTGGGGGAAGGCTAACTACAGCCGGATTAGGCAGTATTTGGTGGCTGTTGATTGGGAGAGGCTGTTCGAGGGTAAATCCACATCTGGCATGTGGGAGTCTTTTAAGGAGCAGTTGATAGGACTGCAGGACAGGCATGTGCCTGTAAAGAGGAAGGATAGGAAAGGTAGGATTCGAGAGCCGTGGATAGCCAGTGAAATTGTGGGTCTAATCAAAAAGAAAAAAGAGGCATGCATGAGGTCCAGGCAGCTAAAAACAGATGGAGCACTGGAGGAATACAGAGAAAGTAGAAAAGAACTCAAACAGGGACTTAGAAGGGCAAAAAGGGGTCACGAAATGTCCTTGGCAGACAGGATTAAGGAGAATCCTAAGGCATTTTATACACACGTTAGGAACAAGAGGGTTGTTAGGGAAAGAATCGGACCTCTCAGGGACAAAGGAGGGGAATTATGCTTAGAACCAAAGGAAGTAGGTGAGATCCTAAACGAATACTTTGCATCAGTATTCACAAAGGAGAGGGACATGTTGACTAGTATTGTCTCAGAGAGATGTGTTGACCCGTTAGAAAAAATCTCAATTACAAGGGAGGAAGTGTTAGGTTTTTTAGGAAACATTAAGACAGACAAATCCCCAGTCTATCCTCGACTCCTCAGGGAAGCGAGAGATGCAATTGCTGGGCCTCTAGCAGAAATCTGTGTCTCTTCACTGGACACAGGTGAGGTCCCAGAGGATTGGAGGATAGCAAATGTGGTCCCGTTATTTAAGAAGGGTAGCAAGGATAACCCGGGTAATTATAGGCCGGTGAGCTTGACGTCCGTGGTAGGGAAGTTGTTGGAAAAGATTCTCAGAGATAGGATATTTGCGCATTTAGAACTGAATAATCTCATTAGCGATAGACAGCATGGTTTTGTAAGAGGGAGGTCATGCCTCACAAATTTGGTTGAGTTTTTTGAGGAGGTGACAAAAACGATTGACGAGGGAAGGGTCGTGAATATCGTCTATATGGATTTTAGTAAAGCGCTTGACAAGGTCCCTCATGGCAGGCTGGTGCAAAAGGTTAAATCTCACGGGATAAGAGGTGAGCTAGCTAGATGGGTGGAGAACTGGCTTAGCCATAGAAGTGGAGATGCCAGCGTTGGACTGGGGTAAACACAGTAAGAAGTTTAACAACACCAGGTTAAAGTCCAACAGGTTTATTTGGTAGCAAAAGCCACACAAGCTTTCGGAGCTCTAAGCCCCTTCTTCAGGTGAGAGACTCACCTAAAGAAGGGGCTTAGAGCTCCGACAGCTTGTGTGGCTTTTGCTACCAAATAAACCTGTTGGACTTTAACCTGGTGTTGTTAAACTTCTTACTGTGTTTAGCCATAGAAGACAGAGGGTAACAGTGGAGGGGTCTTTTTCCGGTTGGAGGTCTGTGACTAGTGGTGTTCCGCAGGGCTCTGTACTGGGACCTCTGCTGTTTGTGATATATATAAATGATTTGGAGGAAGATGTAACTGGTGTGATCAGTAAATTTGCGGACGACACGAAGATTGCTGGAGTTCCGGATAGTGATGAACATTGTCAGAGAATACAGCAGGATATAGATAGGCTGGAACATTGGGCGGAGAAATGGCAGATGGAATTTAATCCAGATAAATGCGAAGTGATGCATTTCGGTAGATCTAATGTAAGGGGGAGCTATACAATAAATGGCAGGACCATCAGGAGTATAGACACACAGAGGGACCTGGGTGTACAAGTCCACAGATCCTTAAAGGTGGCAGCACAGGTGGAGAGGGTGGTCAAGAAGGCATATGGCATGCTTGCCTTTATTGGATGGGGCATAGAATATAAAAGTTGGCATATGATGTTGCAACTGTATAGAACGATGGTTAGGCCACATTTGGAATACTGCGTCCAGTTCTGGTCGCCACACTACCAGAAGGACATGGAGGCTTTGGAGAGAGTACAAAGAAGGTTTACCAGGATGTTGCCTGGTATGGAGGGTCTTAGCTATGAGGAGAGATTGGGTAAACTGGGGTTGTTCTCCCTGGAAAGATGGAGGATGAGGGGCGACCTAATAGAGGTGTATAAAATTATGAAGGGCATAGATAGGGTGAACAGTGGGAAACTTTTTCCCAGGTCGGAGGTGACAAACACAAGGGGTCACGGGTTCAAGGTGAGGGGGGCAAGGTTCAACACAGATGTCAGGGGGACATATTTTACACAGAGGGTGGTGGGGGCCTGGAATGCACTGCCAAGCAAGGTGATTGAGGCGGACACGCTGGGATCGTTTAAGACTTATCTAGATAGCCACATGAACAGACTGGGAATAGAGGGATACAAAAGAATGGTCTAGTGGGCACATGAGCGGCGCAGGCTTGGAGGGCCGGAGGGCCTGTTCCTGTGCTGTATTGTTCTTTGTTCTTTAAAATAGTCTAATGAAAGTCACTAATACCATTCTCTGTGTTGGTGACCATGGCGCGCTATCCCTCTAGTCCTTCTAAACCACTGAAGCCTTTGACATAATGGGCAACACTGTTGGCTTTAGGAGAGAATTGCATTTGTTAAGTCTCAAGGTGACAAATGCATGAATAAGAATGGACCTTGGGAAACAGTTTTATGGGATAACCATTTCTTAGTTTGACTGTACATTCTCTCATAGCCAGGTGTTTTTACAAATGGGCTCTCTTCCCACGACTGTACTGCTTCCTAAGGTCCATTCTGGGACCTCTTGATGACACCTTACACATGCATGTTGATGGACCCAACTTTATGTCTTCACAACTTTTTTGACCATTTACTGTTCTGTGCTGTTAAACTGCTCCTCCAATAACCACCTTGGAAGAGCAGCAACATTCTTCAGTTGAAGATTGAAAAGTCAAAATTGGCTCCCACTATAAACACAGCAACTTTGACACTCTCTCTCATCTTTCTTGACCACTGTCTCAGGCTGAACCAGACTGTTCACAACCTCAGCATCTTATTTGACTCGAAGCAAAGTTTCCCACTGTGCATTCTGTTCATTTTCGAAGAGTGCCTATTTCCATCTCTGTAACATTTCCCCCTTTACCCAGCCTATCTGCTACTGAAACTCTTATCCATGCATTTGTCACCTTGATAAATATAATGCTCTTCTAGTTGAGCCTCTTGTGCACAACTCTTTCTTTTGTCTCACCATTGGCAGCCAAGCAATATGCAGTCTAAGACTGATGCTCAAACAATTTCCTTAACTTGTCTACTTCCCTATTCTCATTTATGACTTTCTTGAAATCAACCTGATCCGCTACTGCCCTTCTTTGGTTTGACCTCCATTTTTTTTTCAATTCAGTGAAATGCACTGGGATCTCTTTCTACATAAGGGAGCTATATAAACAAAAGTTGTGCTGAATTCCTCCTGCCCTCCCCGCAAGCAAGTACAGACACATTGCACTTTAAAAGCTGCTTGCCATTAAACAAATTGGTTACCACGTTTTCTACATTACAACAGTGACCACACTTGACTACTTTATTTGTTGTGAAGGTTTTGGGATGTCCTCAAATCATGAAAGGTGTCATATAAATTCAAGTCTTTCAATTTTTTCTTTAAAACACTCAACAATGGTTGGACAATTCACAATGGTGCGAGTGGTGATAAGGAGGAAAATGTGGAGAACATGCAGCTTTTCTGGTGACTGAAATAGCAGACTACCCAACAGGTCTGCAGTATGCATTTTGGGAGATCTAATACAGATAGGAAATACACAGTAAATGGTAGAACCCTTAAGAGTAATGATCGGCAAAGTGATCTGGGTGTACAGGTACACAGGTCACTGAAAGTGGCAACGCAGGTGGAGAAGGTAGTCAAGAAGGCATACAGCATGCTTGCCTTCATTGGCCGGGGCATTGAGTTAAAAAATTTGATAAGTCACGTTGCAGCTTTATAGAACGTTAGTTAGGCCGCACTTGGAATATAGTGTTCAATTCTGATCGCCACACAACCAGAAGGATGTGGAGGCTTTGGAGAGGGTACAGAAAAGATTTACCAGGATGTTGCCTGGTATGGAGGGCATTAGCTATGAGGAGAGGTTGGAGAAACTTGGTTTGTTCTCACTGGAACGACGGAGGTTGAGGGGCGACCTGATAGAAGTCTACAAGATTATGAAAGGCATGGACAGAGTGGATAGTCAGAAGCTTTTTCCCAGGGTGGAAGAGTCAATTGCTAGGGGGCACAGGTTTAAGGTGCGAGGGGCAAGGTTTAAAGGAGATGTATGAGGCAGATTTTTTTACACAGAGTAGTGGGTGCCTGGAACTTGTTGCCGGGGAGGTAGTGGAAGTGGACACAGTAGTGACTTTTAAGGGGCGTCTTGACAAATACATGAATAGGTTGGGAATAGAGGGATATGGTCCCTGGAAGGGTAGGGGGCTTTAGTTCAGTCGGGCAGCACGGTCGGTGCAGGCTTGGAGGGCTGAAGGGCCTGTTCCTGTGCTGTAATTTTCTTTGTTCTTTGTTCTATACGTCTCTAAAGGTAAGTACCATTATCACTTAAATTAGCTGCTGTCATCAAGCATATGTAATATAATAATATAATATAATTGAGTATAATATGCCATTAAGCATGGCCCATTGGCCAATCACCATTATTAAACAGTCAAAGAGTTAAACTTGATACCGTCCACACCACAACAGTGTGAACCCCAAACTCCGTGGGGGTGAAATTGGTCTACGCCAACAGCATGAATTAATGGTGAATCAGCAGCTGATTTTTCACCATGCCAGATCTTCTTTCCATTCAAGTGCTAAGAATGATGGTTCAAATTCTTTTTTGAGGCTAATTTCCTATTCTCCCTACAGATGCTGCCAAAGCAGTGGACTTTTTCCAGCATTCTCTGTTTTTATCCTAGTCTCAATGTTGTCTTGACTTGGCTTGCACTTAAAAATCTTGCCAATATTTTCCAAGTCAATGGAAACCACAACTATAAATTTGGCTGATGCTTCACTATGAGCTCCTGTTGCACTGCTGGCATCAACCAATTTAGCTAGTATGAAGTATGCCACGTAGTTACCATGTGGAATATCTTGCTGGACTTAGTTGTACAGCAGTCATACAGAACCCAAGAATCAAATGAATCACAAAACATAATTTGTTTCAAACATTCAAGTGACATTGTTATCAACAAAATAGAGAATTTCTTTCCTTGTCATAGTTTCATATGGCCTTTCTGTGAACCTGTACTGTATATTTAAGTCCTCACTGACTTAATATTATTAGCGCTTGAATACCCTTTTGAAGTAAGAACCAAACTTAAAAATAAATAACTAGCTTTGTAAAGCCTTTAACTATGCTTTGTGTTTTGTAAAACTATACTGTAATCACACCATTAGCCTCAGCTGATTTTAGGATTAGATTGAAAATGTCCAGTTCTGCATTTTAGTGACAATGGGAGAAAAAGCTGTGAATGAAGAACAGAATTGCTGCATTGCGGAGTTTTATGAAACAAAGCATCTACACATGCATGATGTGACATATTATCTGTGTGCAATTTGCATTCAGGGGGATTATCAGCAGAGCTGTTGATCTGAGTTAATTAGTCTTAAATCTCCAATTATCTTTTGGTGACTTCTTGAATCATTGTTTAATGAATCTGATAGTCCTAAACCACTATCAGCCCGTTTTTAGAACCCTCTGAATGCAGTAGCGAAGTAGGAACCTGTAACCGCAGAGCTGCACTTATCAAAATTCTACTCACATTGCTCCACTAAACAGGTTGTGAGCCATTTGTCACAGATGGTTGACACTCAGAACTCATTAGGTAGCATGACATTACTATTAAAAGGAAACTGGAAAAGCCTAATGAAGCTCAATTTGTTTCCTGACTTCAAAAATATAATCATGCAAACACTGAATTCCTTTCTTTTCACTCAAACATTTGGAGGTCAATTATGATTTATGAAATGGAAAGTGCTGGCATTTGGTGTTCAACAAACAATTTTGACTCTGCTAAACACTAGTGGTTTAATGTTTTAAATGGAAGGCTTCAGTTAATAGAAAGCTGAAGGTTAACAATCACTGTTGCGACTGCATTATATTAGAGTGTTCTTGGACCACAATGCCAGACAGTCTTATTTTTAAATATGAAAAGTGGCTTCTCAGCACATTTCACAACTTCAATTATCAAATTTTGTAATGGCAATTGAAATAACCAGAACAAAGGTATAAGGGGGAATTTTAATTCCAGAGTGGAAGAACGGCCGTGCAAGCAGGAATCTCAGCAGATTTTGAACAACGAAACCTCATTAACATGTTGCTGGTCAATTTCTTAACCAAAACAGTGGGGAAGTCAGTCGAAGATGCATTAAAATTGGGTGGTTCAGAGGCTACCCAGGACTCAAGATAAGTGCAGGGATTGCAGTTCCAAGATGATTATTGATTTGAGAGTGATGGCTATGAAGGGGTAAGGTTAGTCTAGGCCACAGAAGGCCTACACTTTCTCACTCCTCCAGGCTCTACCAATGAATAAATAGACTTCTTTGTCTCTTTGCCTTCCGGCTTCTTGTCCTGGTGATCAGCCTTCAGGAGGCATCAACCTGGAGGGGAAAGCCAGAATTACCAATGTTAATAAGATCTGATCTGCTTCTCTAAAGAACCAGCTTCAGACAGGTACTTGTCATCTTCAATTTAAAATTGTGGTTAACAGGATTGAGGTAGAATCCTGCAGCAAATTTCTTGCAACATTTTACCTGATTTATGCCCGGAGTGGAGAGTTAAAATTCTACCCATACTGAAGAATCACCCAGAAAGGGTTTGCTGAATCTTATTCTGAAGTGCAAATCTACTGTAAACAGAAAAACTTAAACTAGTTTTTTTAAATTATAAAGCAACTGATCATCTATCAGTCAACATTAGCTTTCGTTATTTAGATACACTAGGATCAATCCCTATATTCAAGCACACATTATAATTGAAACAATTTTCACTGGAAATCTCATACATAGTTCACACCAAAAAAAATTACTGTTTTCTGCTGCACACTTTATAAACATCAACAGCTTTGTTCAAGCTCTTCTTGGTTAAGTCCCAGCAGCACAATTATAATCATTAGTTTTAATGATCACTTACATAGTAATCTAATTGCAAATTGATCCTTAATTTGTATTATTATTTCAGTCATACAGATTTGACAACCATAGAGCTATCAATAAGATGAATAATTGGTACAGTCAGTGTCAAATAAGCTAATATACGATCATAATTTTGATCTGAGCATGGAATTGCAATATAGACACAACTTCTCAACCATTCTCATCAAGCAGATTTCCTGATCCAAGTACTAAATGTAAAGAACTGGTAATACTAAGAGTTATAATGTACTGCTGGATATATGATGAGATGGGATTTCTGCAGTCAACTGGGATTTCAGGTATCTCAAATACCCCGCCCTCCCCAAATCCCAATTTTGAATTGAAGAGACACCCATCGAACATTGGGATGAGAGACTGTCTCTTTACATTCAACTCATCTCTCACAAGAGAGAAAGACAAAGTAATGTTTATTTATAGTTGCTTCACTGATGGTCTGCCACTCGTAATGTCTACCATTGACTGCCACTGGGATATGGTAGTCATGATGTGGAGATGCCGGCGTTGGACTAGGGTAAGCACAGTAAGAAGTCTCACAACACCAGGTTAAAGTCCAACAGGTTTATTTGGTAGCAAATACCATAAGCTTTGCTATTTGCTACCAAATGTTGGACTTTAACCTGGTGTTGTGAGACTTCTCACTGGGATATGGTACCATGGCATTAGTACAGCAAGTTTGGAACAAATTATTAGGATTTCTGGGGGAGCCCAGTATGTTGCTAGTTCTGTTGTCAAAGATTATATCATGGCAGACAAGTGGGGTGGGGAAGGAAGTATGGGGAATAGGTGGAATTGCTAAAGGAAGCCAACAAGGGATAGAAACATGGCAGAAACAGGATCCACTCCAAGCTCTTTCCTTGCTCATATAATTCCAATTCTAGGCGAAGGTCTTCACATATAAAAAATTCCAGACAAATTAGTACAGTATAAATAATTGACACATTCAGAAATTTTACCTAGATGTAGCAATTTACTAAGGTTTAAAATAAATATCTATTGTTGTTCTGGTTTATTAGCTAATGCAATTTACAGAAATCTTGATCTAAATGACAAGACTTGTTATTAATTATTTTGGCAAAAAATGTTCACCGAACCCTACATTCCCAACAGGGGGCCATGTTCAAAGTGTCAGAGAATTAGAGCCACAATATTATGAATATATCTCTGATCTGTAACTTTACCAGTCCTGACTACAGTAGAGGTAACCTGCTTTCCACTTTGTGGAGAAAAGTGAAATGGGTTCCACTAAAGCAGACTTGTCCAACCTTCTTATGTGGGAGGTGCGCGTTTCCATCTTTTTCTCATTTAAGGGGCCGATCAGCAAATATCAGAAAGATAAGGTATTGCACAACATTAAACATGGATGTGAAAAAAGTGGTACGGTATGAAGAAGAGAAATAACTTGCTGAGCAAACATAAAGCGATACCAAAGCAATAAATGGATAATTTATATAGAAAAGTAATGAATAAAATGACCATTAGAACACACACGCACGCACACTCTGTTAACTCTGTTTCTCTCTCCACAGGTGCTACCTGAACATTAAGTCTTTCCAGCACTTCCTGATTTTATTTCAAATCTCCAGCATCTTCATTATTTTGCTTTTATTTTACATTATATTTCTGAAAAAGAATCATTGGGCTCAAGATGTTAACTCTGTTCCTCTCTCCACAGATACCGCCAGACCTCATGAGCTTTTCCTGCACTTCATGATTTAACAAGAGCAAATTTAGCAACTTCTGTTGCCTCCATAGTAGGTAACTGTGATGCAGCTTTGCAGACTAAGGGTGGAATTTTCCCACTACGATTCCCGTGGCGGGTGGGGGAGGACCATGCAAAGGTCCATCGACCTCGGGTGGGATTTTCCAGTTTTGGGGCGAGCGTGGCTGGAAAATCCTGCCCCGTGTGTATTGGTCAGTGATCTACACAGCAAAAGGTAAAGGGATTATACATTCGGCAAATCACAGCTGTAGATGGGAATATAAAATGTAGATTTCTAATAAATGTGTCATCGTATCAAGATTTTTCAAGTTTTGTTCCAACACTTGGCAAGTCTTAGTGATGCAGTGCATTAATCATTCATTCAATAATTCAATATAAAACACTCCTTAGTTTTATTTATAGTGTTTCTTTTCCTAAACAAATAAAGCTAATAAGAAAATTTACAAGTGACCATTATCACAGTTGCAGTTGCTCTGCAAGTGCAATCATTCAATCTTATTTGTGTTTAGAGAATAATGAATGCCCAGGAGTGATTACAAGGCAGTAATCTCGTTGAGGATCAAATGACATCATAAACTACAGGATGAGCTTTCAGCCCTGAAATTATTCCCAGGAGTCAGTTTTTCTTTATGATTTTCCTTGGAGTTCATGAAGACAATTTGAAAGCATTCTGAGTGGAGTTTCCTGTTGCTGGTGGATGTCATGACATTATTTGCTTTGCTAATTTTTCATATCAAATGCTATAATCCTGATCACTGTCTTGCTCAAAAGGCACTTCCAAGAAAGTTGCAATTCTTGTGGGTCTGTACCTTTTAATTTCCCACATAATAGATGTTTGATTTAAATGAAACATAGGAACTTAGGAATTGCCAGATGAGAAAAGACCAAGGACTATCTAGTTTGTCTTCTACCATCTTAACAGTTGCATAGTACAATGATAATGGCCTAATCATAATAATCAATCTCTACAACTTATCCAGACAATGAGGTGAGGAAAATCTGAATGGTGGACAGCTTTGAGAACCAGATGCCAAAAGCACCTGTCCCTCCCAAGCCTGCGATCTACTTGAGCTGTTTTGAAGTGGGGTTTTCTCCATAGATAGAAAAGGAAAAACTAAAATATAGGAACGTTGTTCTATTTAAATTATGCTCTTTTCCACAGGACATTGAGTGAATTTATGGTTTGCTAAACAGAGCAACTGTGTCAGTGCATGAATTTACTGCAATGCTAAATATTGTAAATATTGAGGAAACAGTAAATATATAAGTAATCAGGGTCTTAAACTAGTTCCAATGGGATAAATGTAAAATGTATGAAGTAGATATTGCCAATATTAAAGGGACTCAAAGTGCATTAAACAAAAATAAAACATACATAAGTAATTAAATAATATATAGAAGTAAGGAGACAATGGGCCAGATTTTCACCTCCAAGTGGCGATGAGAATTGGGGTGCAAAATTCTATATTTGGTTTTTTTTGGAGGGAAAAAAATCCTCTGCCATCCTGACCCTGCAGTGTTTTTGTGTGTCCTTTTCACAGGCTGGGAAGTCCTGGTGTGAAAAATGTATATGCACCTCTTCCACAGTCAGTGTCCCTATTTTGGGGACCACAGAAAAATTGTATTTCCTCTTGCACAACATTTTCATTCAATGGTGTGGGGTTTTAGAAATCCTAAAACATCAAGCCTCCTTGGAGAGGTCATAATCACTGGGGATTACTGCTGAGGAGTCAGGAACCTTTGGAATGGTAAGTGTAAAATGGTTTAACACCTTCCATTGTCACTGGTAGAAACCGTATTTATTATAGATGTGTTTTTAATGCAATGATTCATCAGACAGATTTATCTTGCAAAGATAAGTTGACTCTTACATTGTCTAATACTGTGTAATTGTTGACATGCATTATAGTACTTTGCATTTGTTAAATGTGTCATAAAGCATTAAAAATATTTTTAAAATGTCCTTTCAGCCTCTATTGTCATGTTTTGAACTATGATTTAAATCATTTGACAGCTCTGTCTGTGAAAAAATACCCTGCTTTTAAAAGTTGAAACAAAATCTCTGTCTCTCACCATTGATTAGCAAGTGCTCTGCTTTGACATAGAAATGGGACACCATGGGCCTGATTTTAACATTTTAATTCTAAGTGCTGAATCTAGGCACAATTCAGATCCGACTTGAAAATCTGCTTTCAGGCGTCCCCATACGCACTCAGTCTGAAAAATAAATCGCGGGTCCGAATCGCTTAGCGTGCCTGAAACAATCAGAGCTCTGAACTGCGCACGCGCAATTAGAACAAAATTTGAAAAAGAGCGCCCGTGTCAGATCGCTCCCAGCCGCAGAAAGTGGAGAAAGCGGCCTGGGAACGAAAAGTGGGAGCGATGGCCCCCACAGACATCACCCCCACCCTGACAACATAACTGTCCCCCTTATGCACCCATCCCCCCCGCTACCCAGACTGATCGTGGCCCCCTGCCCCCTTACCCCCCACCGATCGCCCGCAGAGTGGCAGCGGACCCCCCACCCTCCCACCAAAGATACATGTTACCCACTTCCCTCACCCCCCCCCCAGAGAACGATCTCACCTCACTCCCCCCCACCACCCCTCCAGAGAACGATCTGGCCTCTCCCCCCCACAAGAGAATGATCTGGTTTCACTCCCCGCCCACCCCTCCAGAGGTACATCTGACCCGTCTCCTCCTCCCTCACCACCCCCTCACCAGAGAATGATCAGGCCCGCCTCCCGGCCCGTTGGAAGCTCTACAGTATGTACATAGCTGGTTGCAGGGAAGGCACATCTTTCCTGAGGATTACCTGTCTGCTACTGAGAGTACCTAACACATGACTGCCTGAAATAAATATAGAAAATGTGGGAAAATCTCAGCATGTCTGACAGCATCTGTAGAGAGAGAATAGAACCAACGTTTCAAGTCTGGATGACTCTTCATCAGAGCTGACTATCTGATGTCAGTGCCACATCATCATATACTTATAGATTAGCATGTCCATTCTGTTAACCTTTTGTACTACCCCCCATCAAGTTAACCATGTGCTTTTTAACAACAACATGAAACTATTTACTTTACTGCCTCATCTTCTCCACATTCTCTCCCCCCCCCCCCCCCCACCTGCCACCGCCAGTGACCCCCAGTTACAGATTGAAACTCAGGGGAGCCTTTACCACTATTATGTGTCCTGATGACTGCTCCACTGGATCAGAGGTTTAAGGCGAGTGGGGTGTGGGGGGGGGGGGGGGGGGGGGGGCGGGGGGGTGTCTGGATAGATCAATACTTCTGGTGAGACTTGAGAACATCTCT
Source organism: Mustelus asterias (assembly GCF_964213995.1). Taxonomy (NCBI): domain Eukaryota; kingdom Metazoa; phylum Chordata; class Chondrichthyes; order Carcharhiniformes; family Triakidae; genus Mustelus; species Mustelus asterias. Next base: position 96,604,548 of record NC_135808.1, read on the forward strand.
TACCCTATCGTTATGTCCCACTCTTATAGAACTATCTGTCAGGATGTTGCCCATATGGCAGATAACTTCTTGTTTGCCCTCAAGGATTGTTAACATGGTACACTGGAATATCTCAGGAGCAGATGAAATGTCCAAAGGGAGGTGGTTAAAGCATAATTGGCTAAAGGATATGATATAGATGTCAATGGGTATTTGCCAAAAGTTGCTGTTCACACTGAGCTTAGTAAAAAGGACACTATTGGCAAGTTTGGCGAAACTGAGGTCTATGAACGTTATTGGGTAGACCTCCATCTGCATGGCTTTATTAAGCTGCACAAGGTGACACGAAGTCAGAAGTAGCCATTGGGCTTTGGAATACCAATGGGTTGGTTGTGTGACCAGAGTAATTACACCTCTGTGTAAGATGCACTCAAAGTTCCCCCTTAACCTTCACAAACAGGATGTGGAGCATCCTCCTAGGGCAACAGGTACACTAGCATGGCATCTGGGAGAAAATAGGTCAAGGACGTCTCTGAGCAGGCCCAGGACATTCTCCCCGTGTCTGCATGGGTTTCCCCTGGGTGCTCCAGTTTCCTCCCACACTCGAAAGATGTGCAAGTTAGGTGGATTGGCCATGGTAAATTGCAGTTTAGCAGGGTAAATATGTGGGGTTACAGGGATAGGGCCTGAGTGCGATCATTGTCAGCGCAGGCTCGGTGGGCCGAATGGCCTCCTTCTGCACTGTAGGAATTCTATGATTCTATGACAGGGTTATACAGAATAGATTCAGAAAGCATGTTCCCAATGGTGGGGGAGTCCAGAACTAGGGATCATAGTTTGAGGATAAGGAGTAAACCTTTTAGAACTGAGGTGAGGAGAAATGTCTTCACCTAGAGAGTGGTGAATGTGTGGAATTCCCTACCACAGAATATAGCTAAGGCCAAAATGTTGTCTGATTTCAAGAAAAAATTAGATATAGCTCTAGAGGCTAAAGGGATCAAGGGATATGGGTGAAAGGGGGGATCAGGATATAGAATTTGATGATCGGCCACATTCAAAATGAGTGGCGGAGCAAGCTTGAAGAGCTGAATGGCCTACTCCTGCTTCTAGTTTCAATGTTTTTATGATTAACAAGATGATTTTTCAAGATTTGAGAATGCTGTGGAAAGCTGGATTTGAGGTAGAAGTTCAAACCTACTATTAATGATTGACAGAACTGGCTCGAGTGGGCTGAATGGCCCACTCTGGAGCTTTTTGATATCTTTGCATATCTAGGCTTCACAATAACGAGTAGTCTGTCATTTGATACTGAAATCAACTCACATATCATGGCACAGTGGTTAGCATTGCTGCCTCACAGCACCAGGAACTGTGTTTGATTCCCAGCCTGGGTCACTGTCTATGCGGAGTCTGCATATTTTTCCCGTATCTGCGTGGGTTTCCTCCAGGTGCTCCAGTTTCCTCTCACAGTCTGAAAGATGTGCTGGTTAGATGTATTAGCCATGCTAAATTTTCTTTCAGTGTACCTGAACAGGCGTTGGAGTGGTGACTACGGGATTTTCACAGTAACTTCATTGCAGTGTTCATGTGAGCCTACTTGACATTAATAAATAAACTTGAACTTTAAAAAAATCCTGCAGTCCAAGCTGAGTATAACAGCTTGCAACAACAGCAACCTGACAGTGAGTCTACCAACAAGCTTGTGTCCTCAGAACACTCCTCTATATTGGTGAGGCCTGGACAAGATATACTAGGCAAGAGAAAGTCTGAACAGTTTCTAGCTGCACTGTCTCTTGGCAGGGCAAGATCACCAGCTCAGAGGTGTTGGAGAATGCTAATCCAATCAGCATGTGTTCATTGTTCAGCCAATGATGTCTACGCTGGTTCAGCCACATTCATCAGATGGATGATGGCCCTATACCTAAAGACCTTCTGTATGGTGAACTGGTCACTGAGTCATAACCTCCTGCCACAAGGACACCTGCAAGTGAGATACAAAGATGGTGGACACTGATAACTGGGAGACAGTTGCAGACGGTCATGGCCTCAGGAGGCTGACTGTTTGGAGGGGCATTGGAAGAGGCAAGCAGAAACAAAGTGCTCACCTGGCTATGAAGAGAGTCCAGAGACAACAGAGGCCAGTGAATTGTGTACCTTCACAGCTCACTGTTTTCCTCTGCAGGAAATGCAGCAGAGACTGCCATGTGAGAGTGGGGATCATGAACCACACAAAGCGATGCTTAACACACCATGGCACAAACCATCATCTTATAAAACGAAAGGATGCCACAAATGTTTAAAATTTTCATAGACAAAAGCAATGGCAGTACTGGTCAGTAAAAATAAAATGGATTTGTTATTGCGCCAAGAATTAAAAGAGCACCAAAATATCTAATGTGATTGAGTATAGCTGTTTGAAATATTTTGTAGTTTCATGTTAGCTTATGAAAAATCTGATATGTTTCAGTGATAAATGAAATGGCTGAGGCATTCTACCAAATAAGTCATGTACCGATTAAATAGGTCATGTGTTCTGCGTCAACTTTAAATTGCAAACATACCTTTCAACTAAAAGAATCAGTTGTCAACACTACAATAAAATTGAGAAGCAAGAGAAAGGTTATGATTCTCATACCTATTTTAAACAGTGAACCAAAGTAGCATTTGATTAAAGGATTCTGAAGAACAAAAACACAAGAAGTTGGTCTTGTCCACAATTTGCATGGTCTGCAGATCAAGCAACTGAACCGTGACACTTCATCATACCACAGGCTCCCAAACTGACCCCAATTTTTGCTACAAGGATTTCTACACTCACTGCGTAAGATTTGACATTTTGGACTTGAATTAAAGCTCATATTACACACTAATTTTAAATGTAGCCATAGCCTCAGGAATTGTTTGGTGACCTTCAATAAAATTCATCTAATTTAAAAAAGAAACTTATGAAGGTGGTCTCCTTTCAACTTTGGATCCCTCAGGCTTGAAAGTAATAGCTATTAAAATGTTAGTTCCATTTGTCTAATGCAATTCCACGCTCAACATCCATCTTTAGAGATTTGCCTTACATTAACAGTTCAAACATAATTTAAAGTCTTACCATGAAGGTTATCAAACTTCTTACTACTTAGCTTTAATATCCTACTGTGTACATTTTATAATGACCCATAACTTTTAGTTATGTTAAGCTAGTGAAAGATTAGATCTAGATTGCAAATGATAAACAACATAATTCTTATCATCATGCATAGTAGTGAGTATCTTATTTAAAAACAAAATCATTTGGAGCTGGTTTAGAAATATGTGATTCCCACAGCTTATCTTGCTATCTTCTTTCACTCTAATTCTTTAGCATATACAGCATACATAATTAAAAATACCCTCTGTAGAGTAAGATATAAATTAACTCATACATCAATCATGACCCACTGTGACCTTGTCTTTATTTCTTACTAAACTGAAGTGTAGTTAATAAGAGGACATTTAGACAACAGCGTGTTGACTATATTGACCTCAAACAAGTAGATTACAATCAAAGCTAAACAAATAATTATCTGATACAAGCATAATGTTCCTGTGTACTGTTTATGGTTACTTTTATTATATGTAAAGCTTCCTGGCAAATTAGCTGTGTTTATTAAAATCCAATTGCAGCTGATGACTAAGGCCATGATGCAATTGTTTTGGACAATAAATCAATTTTCTCATATATTTTTGTACAAATTTCTTATTTACCTGAATGAAGTTTAAGTCAATTCAAAATATATTAGTTGCCTTAATATATAAAAGACAGTAGTTAAAACCATTTCTCTGAGGGCTAATGATCTAACGAACTCTCATTCATACTTCACAATCAAATGGTCAAATAATCATCTTGCTAATACTAACAGATAAGTGCGCCTGCTCCGTTGTTTAATCGTGAATTATAATCAACCATATTACAGAATTAAGACGAGGACACTCAGCAACAATAGCTAAAATCTTCAGGAGTTGTCTTCTTGTAACAATCATCAAAATATTATTAGAGGAAAGGCTTCAACAGAAAATCCTAATTCTAATGAGATAATAAAATGTAGCTTATACTATTCTGTGTATGTGGGTTCAGTTTCCACAAAAAAGACAAATATACTTTCAGCAGCACATAAATGTGACAATTGTCTCACTTACATGGAGTAGGGAAGAATTTGTCTGAAGACTTAGTTAGTACTGTTATGATCCTTGTGCAGACCAAAGACGAAGAATTTATCAAATAATTCCACAAAAAAAAGCCAATGAAGACATTTCACTTTTTATAACTTTTATTTTAACAATCAAACCAAAATCAACTTGAATTAACGGGCATATTGTGGTCAATATAAACTACATATTACAATTTAAATAGCAAATACAATAAAGACAGATCTCATGGATTTACTCATCCACTTAACATAGATGTCTTTTTCTCCTTCTAGCGCCTCGGGGTTGAGGATGATTTTCTTTCACACTAGGTGACTGCAGAGACAAACACAGATGAGGTAGATGCTGGTTGGAAAAGTGGGTGGGTGGGGTGCCCAGATTGCCACATTTTCCTCTTGCTATCGACGCTTGGCTTCAGCTTGCTCTTGGCAATGAAATTCGAGGTGTTCAGCTCCTGTCTGAATGCTTTTATTCCACTTTGGACGGTGTTGTACCAGGGATTTCCAGGTGTCAGTGGGGATATTTCACTTTTTCAGGAAGGCTTTAAGTGAATGTTTCCTTTGCTTTTCCGGGGCTTGTTTGTCATGTCAAAGCGGTAAGTAGAATGCTTGTTTCGAGAGTCTCGTGTCAGGCATGTGGACAATGTGACCCATCCAGTGGAGCTGATCAAGCGTGGCCCATGTTTCGATGTTGGAGATGTTGGCCTGAGCAAGAACACTGATGTTGGTGTGCCTATCCTGCCAATGGATTTGCAGAATCTTGCAGAGGCAGCGCTGGTGGTACTTCTCCAGGGTTTTGAGATGTCTGCTGTATATGTTTCATATCACTGAAGCATATAGGAAGACAGATATCACGGCTACTCTGTAGACCATGAGCATAATCTCAGACTAAGGGGTCACCATTTAAGACAGAGAGTAATGAATCTGTGGCATTCTTTACTGCAGAGGCTGTAGCGGCTGGGTCATTAAATATGTTCATAGTTCCGATATGCAGATTTTTAATCAGTAAGGGAATCAACGGTTATGGGGATTAAGTGGAAAAGTTGCATTGAGGATTATGATGTCGGATCTGCCATGATCATGTTGAATAGCAGAGCAGACTTGATGGGCTGAATGGCCTACTTCTGCTTCTACATTATATCAACTTTTGAACTTGGTGCTGGATCTTTGTCTTCAAACACAACCGAAGGCTGCGCTGTTACACTGAGGATGATGTTGAACCTCATGGTTGATGTCTGCCCTTGCTGACAGTAGGCTGCCAAGGTGTGGAAAATGGTCCACATTGTACAAGGCCTCATTATGGATTTTGATCATTGGGGTAGTAGTCTTGTTTGCGGGGCGGGGGGCTGGTCAGTAGAGGATGTTTAGTCTAAGGCTCATGTTCTCATAAACCTTGGTGGAGTTGTTGACAATGGGGCTTGGTCTCCGAATGTGCACAGATACATGCATCATCCGCATACTGTAGTTCAATGACAGAGGATGGGATGGCTTTGGATCTAGCTTGTAGGCTTCAGAGGTTGAACAGATTCCTGTTTGTTCTGTAGTTTAGCTCCACTCCAGCTGGGAGCTTGCTGAGGGTGAGATGGAGCATTGCAGCAAGGAAGATTGGGAAGAGCATCAGTGCAATGACACAGCATTGCTATTAGAGAAAATTGTAATCAGGATCATGACTTGCATGTCATTGTGGAGAACGCAGAGGAGGATGGTGAGAAACTTTTGGGAGCAGCGGAAACGGAGGAGGATGCTCCATAATCCCTCATGGTTGACAGTGTCGAAGGCCTTTGTGAGGTCAAAGAAGGCCATGTATAACTGTTGGTGCTGTTCCCTGCATTTCTCTTGTAGTTGTCGTGCAGTGAAGATCATGTCTGCTGTACCCCTTAGTGGCCGGAATCCACACTGGGACTCTGGGAGGAGTTTTTCAGCCACAGGGAGAATGCTATTAAGAAGGACTCTTGCGATCACCTTCCCTGTGGCCAACAACAGGGAAATTCCTCAGTAGTTACTGCATTGAACTTACCTGCCAGAATTCTACAGCCACGCCTGCTAGGGGAATCGGAGCAGGTGAGGGGCGGATAATGGGAAGGTCTATTGACCTCGGGTGGGATTTTCCAGTCTTGGGTCAAGCGAGACAGTAACATCCGGCCAACATCTTTTTTGAAGATGGTCACAATTACGGCATCTCTGAGGTCTCCTGGCATGTTCTCCTCCTTCCAGATAAGGGAAATGAGGTCATGTGTTTGTGCCAAGCGTGCTTCCCTGTCATGTTTTAGTGCTTTGGCAGGGATTCTTCCTGCTCCTGAAGCTTTGTCCTTTAGCTGTTGGATGGCTTTTTCTACCTCATGCTGTCTTGTGTTGAGATGGTAGCAGGTAGCATGCTGCAGCAAGGAGTCAGGGCGAATTTTACCGTCCCGCCCGCCACGGGAATCGGAGCGGGCAAGGGGCAGATCATGGAAAGGTCCGTTGACCACTGGCGGGATTTTCCAGTTTTGGTGCGAGGGAGGCCGGATAATCCTGCCTGAGGACACTCGCGTTGAAGACAGATAGTCCCCTTGCAGGATAAAAGAATGCTTCATGACCTTTGGCTCACCCTAGCACAGGACCTGTGTGTTACAGTCCTCAATGCATTCACTCCAACACTGGAAGTTACAGGCAAGTCCAAAGAGGAATTTTACTCCATCCTTGAACAATCCTTGGCCCAAGTCTCAGTGGGTGACAAGTTGACCCTTATTGGCAACTTCAATGCCAGAGTTTGAAGAGATACAGACCTCTGGAGAAGTTTAGTTGGCAGAGGGGGGGTAAAGAAATTCAACATCAATGGTACTCTGCTCCTGTCAAAATGCCCAGAACATAGACATGTTGTAGCCCATATCTTGTTGTGTCAGACAAACAAGTAGAGGGCCTCATGGTAACACCTTTGCTCTCAGCATTAGCTTAACTATTCATTGTCCAAGTGAGGGACCGCGAGGACCTGCATATCACATGCACCATGACAGGAGCTGATGACTGCTGGAAGGACCACCGTCTAACTCACTCTTTGATCAACATCAATGTAGCCCCAAAGCAATAACGGCAACAGAAACGATGCTGCAGGAAAATCAACACTGAGCCACTAATAGACCTCAGGGCCGTGTTTACCCGGAACCTTACTGCCAATCTGACGTTCCCCCAGTGATCCAGAGACAAAGAGTATCTACAGTGTCTGGTCTGTCCTCAAGGTCACCATAATCAACGCCAGCGAAGATCACTTGACCAGGAAACACAAAGGCTGGTTGGATGAGAATGACTAGGACATTCAGGAACTGATAAGTCACAAGTGCAAGGTTTTCCTGAACCTGAAACAGCAATCCAACTTGGGAGCAAGAAAGCAGCTGTACACATGGCTGAAGGCTAAGGTCCAGCAAAAAACCCGTGACCTAAAGAACAGATGGTTGGGTTGGAGAAAGCGCAGGAGATCTAGCAGTCAGCTTACAACCATGATGTGTGAGATCTCTTTCGCAGTTAAGATCACTTACGGCCCAAGCAGGGCACCATCCACTGCTGGCCAAAAATGGATGGGTGCTAACTAAGAACAGAGCAGCAGCCAACGCCCGCTGGAAGGAGCACTTCGAAGACCTTCTTAACAGAAGCTCTGTCTTCAATGCGATTGTCCTTGATTCCATCCCACAGTATTAGAGTATGTAACCTCCATTCGAGCCGCAAAGTCTTACAAAGCTCTAAATGTCTTTGGTAGAATTTTAGCTCCTTTTCTTTGAGACATTAGCCAGGAATCCCAATCTAACAGCAGATTTAATCCACCTAGCTTCTAAGGGCACAATTTTCACCAAAAGGTACATTTTTCCAGATACCTCTCAGATCTGCTCCCAGGTCCAACCTTCTTGGCAGTTGATCCCAGCCACCACCACCTTCTCCAGAACGTGACCATCTGGACCTGTTTTTGTGTCACATTCCGGGTCATGAGATCATGGGTTTTAGTTTTATTTAACTGCTACTGATGTGTCTCCAGTGGACCTTGACTAGAATCATAGACTCCCTACAGTGCAGGAGGAGGCCAATCAACCAATTGAGCCTGCACTGACAACAATCCCACCCAGGCCCTATCCCCGTAACCCTACATATTTACTGTGCTAATCCCCCTGACACTAAGGGGCAATTTATCACGGCCAATCAACTTAACCCGCACATCTTTGGAATGTGGGAGGAAACCAAAGTACCCAGAGGAAACTCAGACAGACACGGGAAGAACATGCAAACTTCAGACAGTCACCTGAGGCCAGAATTGAAGCCAGGTCCCTGGCGCTGTGAGGTAGCAGTGCTAACCATTGTGCCATATTCAGTTCTGTTCCTTCTTTTGCAAAGAGTTTTCAGGGCCAAGGCTTCACCCCAAGAGCTAGTCAGTAGTAAGTGTCAGAATCATCCACAATAACCTCCTAAATGAATGGGGTCATCAACCGAAGCCCCATTCCCAATGGGCAGCCAGCACTACACCTATGCATTCACAATGACCCTGCTCCATGAATGAGCCTTAAATGGCACCATCTCCAGCTTGCTGGACACCATCACAGTACTCACATGTCAATATTAGTTAATTCTCAGGTTAAATGGGCCCTGCAGAATACTGTTTTAAGTTTTTCAGTAACAAAGAGGAAAGGGTAATTGTTGGGAAAATAATGACAGGTTCAAATTTAAGATATAATATACTTGAAACATCTGATTCATTGGAACTAATAATTATTGCAGACATCAACTCACTGGCTTACTCGTTCATATTAAGCGAAACATAAAATGCATCAGTAATTATGTTTTGGATTTTGAAATATATATTTACAATTTACTTAGAATTTGCTGAAATTCCACATAATTTTAATTTGACTAACTCCATCATGATACAAGACTAAAAAACCTGAATACTGCATAATCATTATAATCACAAAATGATTCCTAAACAGAAGTGATTGAGTAATGACATTGGAGAACCGTAACTTAAATGTCATTTGCTTTCTACAGTTTCATAGTAGACATTCCCAAAGCAAATATATGACATTCCTTAAAAATATGTTTGAATTTAGTATTCTGCCTGAGGTAAACAGTTTGTTATGTAGAGAATAATGACAGAAATAGCATGGAATCAAAAAAACCTTCACCAATATTGCTTATATCCAATGGCTATTTCTATGTCTAAATAATACATCTTAAGCTTTGCATGTGCTGCACAATTACAGTAAATTTTTCCTCTAGCACTTTTTCTGTCACAATTTGTTGATAAAAACAATGTATTCTCTGACTTACAGTGAGCAGAGCCATGGGAGACCTGCTACCTCCATTTGGAAGTAGAGACCACTTTAGAAAGCATTTCAAGTTTCTGTCATGCACACTGCTCAGTAGCTATCAAAATGGGAAGTATACACAATTCCACCTGAAATATAAAATTTAAGTTCACAGCACTTTAAATGAATCAGTCAACAGATTTGTATGCGATTTATAAGTTATTAGAGAAAAGCTATGATCACTTATTGACGTAATGCTCCTCAGCATCAATGTATCTGCACAATGTAGTTATGGCAAAGGAGATGAGATAATCTACGCGACCATGTGAGGACATCTGTTCAGCACTGCATTTTAATTTTTGCACAAGTAGCTAGCTTCCCATAAACCTGACAAAATATCAGCATACATAAAATTGAATATTATTATTACTAACTTTTTATGCATACTAATTTAAATACCAACAATATTGATAAAAGATTAGGTATGTTAAAAGAATTACATAGAAATTACAACTCAGAAACAGACCATCCAGACCAACTTGTGCTCCTTTCTCCTTCATGTACTTATCTATCGTCCAGTTAAAAATATCTATGAGATTCACCTCAACCACTCCATTGGCTGGATTATATGCTCCCCCACTGGTGGAATTAAAGGCAGGGAGAGCAAGTAAAGTCCAGCAGTCTCCATGCCTGCCACCTACCCTCACCATGATTTGGAGCTGTAGGGCGCTTCACCCAGCCTTGGACATTTTGAGGCCCCTATGTGGCAAATTAATGATCACTTAAGGATCTCATCCTGCTGCCACAGATATTTTACCTGAAGCGGGGGAGGCCCATGCCAGTCAGGAAGCCTGGCAGCTTTGGCTGTGTGGGCTGATGTCAGGCAAGAAGTGGTGGTGGGTAGGTGTAGTGGAAAATCTCATTTGGAGAATGAGATCTGAGCTCCCCAAAATCATCCCTGCCACTTCCTTTTAACCCTATACCCAGTCTCTCAAACCCAGCCCCCACCTGGACCTGCCAATCTAGTCCCATCAAAACCTGGGCTCCTCAATTTGCTGGGACTGGCTGTAGTCCCAGCAGTGGCCACCACTTCCAGTTGTCCTGTTGGCCTGCTGTTTGGCTGGCAGCTCTCTAAAGCAGACTTCCTCCCAAGAGAGGGAAAGAACACCTACCCCCTTCCATTTAACAATTCTTTAGTGTTAATTGCTTGTGGGACAGCTGTCAGGTTCATGGGTGGGCTGCTCTCAACTTTTTAGCCAGTGGTGCAAGCACTATGGTGCATTTTGAAGTCCCGTATGGTAGTGCGTTCCACATTCTAACCACTCTCTGGGGAAAAGGAATCTTCTGCATTACTTACTGGATTCATTAATGACAAAGGAGAACGGTGGCACACTGGTTAGCACTGCTACCTCACAGTGGCAGGGACCGGGTTTGATTCCCGGCTTGAGTCACTGTCTTTGTGGAGTTTGCACATTCTCCCTGTGCCTGATTGGGTTTCTTCCGGGTGCTGCGGTTTCCTTCCACAGTCCGAAAATGTGTGGGTTAGGTGGATTGGCCATTCTAAATTGCCCCTTAGTGTCAGGGTGACTAGCGAGGGTAAGTACATGGGGTTACGGGGATAGGGCCTGGTTGGGATTGTGGCTGGTGCAGACTCGATGGGCCAAATGGCCTCATTCTGCACTGTAGGATTCTATGATTCTATGAAAATGTTGTACATCTAAGATATTGGTGGCTAATCCAATAGAACAAGCAGCCTAACATACTGCGGATGCTGGAATCTGAAACAAAAACAGAAAATGCTGGAAAATCTCCACAGGTCTGACAGCATCTGAGGGGAGAGAATAGAGCCAATGTTTCGAGTCTAGATGACCCTTCGTCAAAGTGAGAACAAGCAGCTTATTTAATTGATAGTAATGCTATCCCTCAGATAAATAAAACTTCAGCAAACTGTCAGGATAAGGGACATAATTTATTGATCTAGTCAATGCTGTACTGTCATGGGGCATTTTGATCCAATTATTCGCCATAAGTTTGTCATACACAAATTTTGCTGCATTTAATTATTTTAGCACTTCTGATTTTCTTTTAGGGAAAGTAGAAAAATATGCTTTTAAATTAATATAATATATTCTATTTACATTTAGGTGGCCTCCAAACATTAGTTATAAATCAAAATTGTGTTAAGCTTTACAATTGACATTGCATTACTTCCATGGCTGACAATATATAAAAGGGTTCTTGTTTTGTATAAGTAAACAATTCATAGAATCATAGAATAATGTAAAGATGATGCAATATTGTTTTATTATAATTAAAAATATTGCTGAAAAAAGAGACATGTCTTGCACTCATCAGGACAAACACAAAAATGACAAAATTGATCGCAACAATTTATACCGTAGGAGAAAAGGGGGTGTTGATTGTATAGCAAGTCAGCTCTAAATGGCTGAGACCCTTGCCACAATGAAATAAAAAGGGAATTTAGGCTCCCTGTTCTCCCAGACTTGAACATATTTCTTTGTTGCAGAGAACAGGACACTGTTTATGAATGAATGTCGCTTCTGGCAAGTATAAATGAGTCACGTTATGAGCTTGACTGATTATTTTGAATTGAATGTTCATGTAACTGTAAGCACACTCAAGATTGTTCAGCAAATGCTACCTAAGTCTAATAGTAGACATTTTGTTTGGGTTTTGCAAGCACAGGGTCATTGACTACGGTTTGTACTCTGACTGCTAAAAACCGCCAGAGGAACATGTTGTTGGGAATGTAAGGCCTATGTACCTGGCATTGCACTGGCACTGGAGTTCATAGTCAACATTGCTTGATTGTATGGTGGGCAGAATATCTTTTTGGACCGACACCAGAATCCTACGAGTGGAAAATATCACTTGTATTGTCAATGCTTCATAGCCATGTGAAACAGCTTACTTAATTTGTTTTTCAAATTTTTGAGATACTTTTGACTAGAGTAATTTGATGGAGAGTAGGCACTTTTCAGGTACGAAAGTGGCGGCCTTTGGCCTATATGCAAGTTATTGCGATACAGAGCAAATAATGATTAGGTTAGGATAGACATTGTTTCATGGGATAACTTTGATGTGCTCTATTCCTGCATCAAGCTTGCAAGGTGAGCAAATGGCTAAGGCTCTATCTATAAGATTGTTGATATGGCCAATCTTATATTGCGTGGACCCGCACAAATTCCAATGTGTAATTACCAGGAATATTTAAGTTCTGTACTACCAAGAGATAATTAAACATGCTCCAATTGTTGACTTGTTTATTGGCTGCATATCAGCTGTATTTTTCCTTATTCTTCAATTTTACGTTTGATGTGCTAACTGTTGTAGTCCTTACTAGTTCAGGCTGCTACAGGCTGTAAACTAAAGGTTAAATATTGTTCCATTTCTAAAGAATTGTGAAAAATACATTTTTATTTTCATGTTAGCCATGCTCAATTAACAAAATCACTCAAATGTACAACTTTAAAACATGCAATTTTCTGCCACATGAGCCAAACCTCAGTTTGCAACATATTCAAAACACTTCATTTTCTAAAAACATAATATCCATGTGAAAAAATGTACTTACTTACTCATAATGTTCTATTTTCTCTCTTTCAGTAGTTCACAAATAACACTGCTCGCTTGAATGCCAATTGTCACCACCCACTTTTAAGCAGCAGCCATTACAGGAAAAAATAATAGTGATGTTCAAGAGGAAATACTGGCTGATCACTAAGCGCTAAAACAGTGACAGTAGTGGAGCAGCTAGAATGGATGTCCATCAGGCTGTATTCCAATTCTAAACTGTTTGAGGATAGACATCCCACTGTTCAATAATGGTCGTTAAAACAATGATCTGCTTTCATTAGTAATGGTCTGGCAAGATTTTACCAGCATTTGTCTGCATTAAAATCCACCATTGAGTGTAAGGCAAAACTAAAGATCTCAGTTCTATGGTAACAGCACTTCTCAGAATGTACCAGTATCGCAAAATGGCCTGTAGAGTTCAAGCTGCAAAATGTAGTTATAACAAGCTTCAACTTACTTGGTGAAATAGTTCAAGCTATCACAGTCGGAGAATTTTGAAACCTCATAAATAAATACCCATGTAAATACCCATACCAGATTAGGGTTAGTGTTAGGATTTTTTAAGATTTGTACTTCGCATGTTGGTCATACCAGCAAGGCTACATTCCTCATTGCTTATTGCTTATTCCTCATTGCCTTGAGATGATAGTAGTGGACCTCATACTCGCACTAACACAGTCCAAGTACTAACAGTACTTCTGCAATGGCGTTAAGTAGGAAATTCCAGGATCTTAACCAAGGAATGATAAAGATATCAAAGATATGGTCAAGCATGAATGATGGAGGGGAGTTTGAGATGATGACCCCATAACATTGCTGCTTTCTACAATCAGGACTGCTCTGGTAGACCCATCATTTCACCCTATTCCTGCTCCACAAAACTGATTTCTTCCCATCTCAAATCTATTTTTTACTAATCTTCTCCAGTCTGTTCCTACTTTAATCTGTAACCACACTGATGTCCTCCATTCCCCAGGGTGCCCTGTGGGTAGTGCAAGGGTACATGGCCGGCAGTGCCAGGGTGCCAGGCTGGTAATGCCAAGCTGGCACTTCCCAAGGGGCACCATCCTGCTCCGACTTCTCTGGGGGGGGGCTCAGTGGCCTTTGCCCCACCCGTGAGGCCATCATGCCTGGTCCCCATTGCTGGGACCAGCTTTAATCTCCACTGGTAGGAACCTCACCCGGTAGGGTGGGAAACAATACCGTCCCAGGCTCGCTATTGATATCCAAATGTCAATTTCAATATGATAATTAGACTTGCGCTGTTTCCTGGTGCAAGGCTGATTACGCCATTAAAAAATGGCCCAGGAATATCGCAACCGGCATTCCCGTTTCAGCCCTCCACCGGTATTTCCTGGCCCGCTGCGCTACTCAAGCAGTGAAGCAGGTCGGGAAAATCACGCCCATGACCTGATTAATGGCATAATATAAATGGTACCTAGTGGAGCCACAGTGCACCAGTGATGGAGTGTATAGATGTTGAGTCCAGTAACAGGGTCAGTGATCAAATAAATGCTCTGTCCTGGATAGTGTTTAGTTTCTTAAGCATTGTCACAGTTATATTGATCCTGGAGAATGGCAAATGTTCCATTAAACTCCTTACTTGACCTAATTGATGGTGCAGAGATTTTGAGGGATCAGGAGGTTAGTCACTCAGAGTATCCAATAGGCACAATGTTGATATAGTTGATTTTATAAGCTTCTGGTCAATGGTGGCAAAAGATGTTGATGATGGAGGACTTGGTGATGGTTCCACCACTAAAAATTGGAAGAAATAGCTGAACTTAATCATTTTCATGAATTATGTCACACAAATTCTCCTGTCTTCTGGCAGGGTGTACAGAGAAGAGCATATAAGCAGATGGCTTGCATTCATATCAATGGCAATACTGTGCCATCACTGTGAGTTTAAGCTGTGAAAGGATAAGCACACAGTCACTGCAGCAAAGAAGTCCCATTGATACATTTGCATTTCCATTAGGATTAGCCTTTATATATTTCCATTGGTGCTATTAGTTCATTTAGGTGAAAATACACATGTGGCTGACTGATAAGTACTGAAAAGTTAAATTAAAAAAATAATTGGTCATATATTTTGTTGACTGTCACTCTTTCATTGTTCAGGAAAGAAAGCATCAGATGTCCAAAAGCCAAATAAACAAACTGGTTGATTCTCCTAATGTCTGTTCCCTGTTGATATCTGCACTGTCTCTAGCACAAGAGACAGTAGCCCTTCCTTGCCACTGTTCATATGTCAGGTGTGGACCGTCCTGAAAAGCCATGACGAATAGGTGGAGCACTATCACTGCAGTCACAGCATATGCCTTTCATGCAATTGTCCTCCAAATGATCAGGTAGTTGACTGGGTAGATTCTCTGAGTTGTGCAACACATGTGAGTTACGTGCTGTCAAGTATTGTTTCCTCGTCCGCCTGCCCTACGTTATCCTGATACACCCAACAAGGTCCTGCTGTGTACTTTTTACTTAGAATCATAGAATCGTGCAGCACAGAAGAGGCCCTTCAGCCCATCGAGTCTGCATCAACACATTAGAAAGACCTGAACTCTCACCTAATCCCATCTTCCAGCACTTGGCCCAAAACCCTGAATGTTACGATGTGCCAAGTGCTCATCCAGATACTTTTTAAAGGATGTGAGGCAACCCGCCTCACCACCTTCCCGGGCAGTGCATTCCAGACCGTCACCATCCTCTGGGTAAAAAGGTTTTTCCTCACATCCCCCCTAAACCTCCTGCTCCTCAATGTGAACCTATGATTTCTTGTGACTGATCCTTCAACTAAAGGGAACAGCTGCTTTTTATTGACTCTGTCCACGTCTCTCATAATCTTGTACACCTCGATCAAATCACCCCTCAGGCTTCTTTGCTCAACTGAAAACAACCCAAGCCTATCCAATTTGTCTTCATAACTTAAATGTTCCATCCCAGGCAGCATCCTGGTAAATCTCCTCTGCACCCCCTCCAGAGCAATCACATCCTTCTGATAATGTGGCGACCAGAACGGCACACAGTACTCTAGCTGTGGCCTCACCAAAGTTCTATACAACTCCAACCTGACTACCCTGCTTTTGTAATCTATGTCTCGATTGACAAAGGCAAGTGCCCCGTATGTCTTTTTCATCACCCTACTAACATGCCCTTCTGCTTTCAGAGATCTGTGGACAAACACACTAAAGTCTCTTTGTTCCACAGAACTTTCTAGTGTCCTACCATTCATTGAATACTTCCTTGTCAAATTACTCCTTCCAAAGTGTATCACCTCACACTTTTCAGGGTTAAATTCCATCTGCCACTTAGTTGCCCATTTGACCATTCCATCAATATCTTCTTAGAGCCCAAGATACTTTGCCTCACTGTTAACCACCCATCCAATCTTTGTGTCATCCACAAATGTACTAATCCTACCCCCACATGGTCATCAATGTCATATATATAAATGATGAATGATAGGGGGCCCAACACAGATCCCTGTGGTATGCCACTGGACACTGGCTTCCAGTTACTCAGTAACAGTTTTAACAACACCAGGTTAAAGTCCAACAGGTTTATTTGGTAGCAAATACCATTAGCTTTCGGAGCGCTGCTCCTTCGTCAGATGGAGTGGAAATGTGCTCTCAAACAGGGCACAGAGACACAAAATCAAGTTACAGAATACTGATTAGAATGCGAATCCCTACAGCCAACCAGATCTTAAAGATACAGACAATGTGGGTGGGGGGAGCATTAAGCACAGGTTAAAGAGATGTGTATTGTCTCCAGACAGGATAGCCCGCAAGTCCAGGAGGCAAGCTGTGGGGGTTACTGATAATGTGACATGAATCCAACATCCCAGTTTAGGCCGTCCTCATGTGTGCGGAACTTGGCTATCAGTTTCTGCTCAGCGACTCTGATCATGCAGCCCTCAATGTTACACATATTTATCATTACCTATTAACGTCTTGTTCAAATAATTAAAATTGGCTTCTCACTTTTCATTACCATAGAATCCCTACAGTGCAAAAAGAAGCCATTTGGCCCATTGAGTCTGCACCAACTCTCTGAAAGAGCATCCAATCCAGGCCCTCCCTTCTGTCCTATCGCCATAACCCCATGCATTTACCATGGCTAATCCACCTAACCTACACATCTTTGGAGACTAAGGGGTAATTTAGCATGACCAATCCACCCAACCGGCACATCTTTGGACTTTGGGAGGAAACAGGAGCACCTGGAGGGAACCCATGCAGGAGAGACTGTGCAAATGCCACAGTTACCCAAGGCTGGAATTGAACCTGGGTGTCTGGCGCGTGAGGCAGGAGTGCTAACCACTGTGCCATCCCATTAATATTTATATTCCATTATAGAAGGTTAAGAATTGTGAGAGTTAGTGGTAAACACATTTCAAAAAACTTTGTTGTGGAGTCAGGAGAGGTAGGTGTACTCTCCTGACTGAAGAATTTCCTTATCAAGACCCACCATCCTCTTTCCTCTTCCACTCCAGCTCTCCCCCATTGACAATCCATCAACCCGCTCCTGGTTTGTATCAGCTGAACGCTTTGATAAAATTTCATCCTTCATCTGAAGTATCTATAAATCTACTCTTAGTTTAATGACATTCTAAACTTTCAAGAGTCTTTGAAAGTTATTTGAACAATTTTCACTCATTTTTTGTAAAACTGAAACAATATTAATAACAGTTACAAGAGCCTTTGAACCAATTCAGATTGATGTCTTTTGAGCTATCGGAATGTCATAACAATGGAAAAATACTGTTGAGGAACCAACAGCGGGCTAAAATATTGAGTACCATGGTTATTTTCCCATGAGCATTTGGTGTATTTCATTAGTAGGTTGGGTAAAAAATATTGATTTGTGAATTTAACAATTTTAATGATTGCCATTGCACTCCAGTCCAGATGGGGACATCTAGCTCTCAAATAAAAGTTTTGCTTCTAAAGTAGGTGCTCGCAATGGCACTGCTAAACTGTAAAGGTCAATCTTGGCCCAAAGGTAACTTTCTTGCCTCTGAGTTAGAAGGTTGTGGGTTAAATCTCACTCCAGAGATTTGAGCACATAATGTAGGCTGAAATCTAGATTCAACATGAAGGGATTATTGTACTATGAGAGATGGCAACTGGAATTTTCTGGTCGTTCATGTTTCAACGCTGCTGCTAGTGAGGATGGATAATTTGGCACTCAGCCAAATCTCCATTTGCTGCAGCAGGATCAGAGAAACCCATTGGCATGAACAGCCGGAAAATTCCAGCATTGATCTTTCTGTTCAGATATTTAAACAGAAACTCCATCTGCTTTCTCAGGTAGACGTAAAAGATCACATTTGTACTATTTGAAGATAAACAGGGAAGTCTCTCTGATGATCTGGTCAATATTTATGCCTCAACCACGATCACTCTAATTGATTACTTGACCATTATCACATTCCTATTCATGGGTTATTGCCATGTGCAAATTTGTTGTCACTTTTTCTATGTTACAACAGTGATTACAATTCCAAAGTATTTAATGGACCCAAAAGCATTTTGGGAGCTCCTAAGGTCATGAAAGGTCCTTTACAAATGCAAGAGGGAGGAAGTAAAGAGGCAGATGTTGCATCTTCTGCGATTGCACGGGAAGGTGGCATGGGAGGGAGATAGGGAGATGGGTGTGATGGGGGAATGGGCCATGGGTATCACGGAGGGTGCGCTCCCTGCGGAATGATGACAGGGGGATGAGGAGAAGATGTGCTTCAAGGTAGCATCGTGCTGGAGCTGGCAGAAATAATGGAGGATGTTCCTTTGAATGTGGAGGTTAGTGGCGTTCAAAGTGAGGGCAAGGGAGACCCTATCATGGTTCTGGGAGGGAGGGGAAGGGTAAGGGCAGATGTGTGGGAAATTGGTCAAACCCATTTGAGTGCCCAGTTAACCACAGGTGGGGTAAACCTCGGTGAAGAAAAAAGCAAACATGTCAGAA
The DNA here is from genome assembly GCF_964213995.1 of Mustelus asterias. NCBI lineage: Eukaryota > Metazoa > Chordata > Chondrichthyes > Carcharhiniformes > Triakidae > Mustelus > Mustelus asterias. Next base: position 96,623,530 of record NC_135808.1, read on the forward strand.
GCACAATTTTCGAAGGTGATATCATCAGAACAGATGCGACAGAGATAGAGAAACTGGGAGACTGGGATGGCATCCTTACAGGGTGTGAGGAGTGAGGAGCTGTAGTCATGGTAGCTGTATGAGTCAGTGGATTTGAAATGGACATTGGTGGTCAGTCTATCACCGGAAATGGAGACATGCTATGATTCAGGTGGGTTTATCCCACCATTCCTTCATGAATTACATCGACTGAAGAGGTGAAGAAATTATTTTGCAGTTGGAAAGTTGGTAAATTGTAAAGCAGCTGAGATTATGCAGTGCATAATTGTCCAAATTTAAAGTGGGCTCTATGGCATTTTAAGAAAAGATATAGGGCGGGATCTGACCAGCTCACCATGCTGGTCGATCGGCGTGGTGAGCCAGTAAGAGAAGGTGAGCGGCGATAAAATGGGATTTGTGTCGGATTTCCCACCTCTCGCAATCTTGCTGGCCCCATTCTGCCAGCGAAATCAGCCCCACGCTCTTACATATCATTAACGAGCCCGGGATGCAATTGCCCAGATTCACTTAACTTAGTCCCCTTGCTGGTCAAGGTTCTCACCAGCGAGGATCGCAGATGGTCCCCACCAACGGGACCAGATGTGATGGCCTTGCCGGTGGGACCGAAGGCAATTGAAACCCCTGGCTGGTCGGGGGCAGGGCTGGGCAGTGCCCCTTGGGGGCACAGTGTGTACAGAGTACACTGGAAGATCAGGGCACCTGCACAATGGCGCCCCTAGAACTCAGCAGCTGGCCTCACAGGAGGGCTGAGACTCCACACCCCCCTGAGACTCCACCCCCCCACTAGAAAGATTCACATTGCGGCCTATGTATTGCACAGAGTGCCGTAAATTACCATTACTTACCTTGCTGAAAAAACTGGTGAGGAAACCTCCCGTTTTCTCACCCGTTTTACACTTAGAATATTTTTTTAGAAAATTCCGCCCATAAATTACAATTAGCTATCTAAAAACAAAGCCTTCTGGCTTGCACTGCAAGTCATATGATACTATAGTGTGAGGGAATGCAACTTATAAAATTCCAGGATTTCATCACCTGGCCTATTTCATTGCTTCCCTTTCATTGTGAGCATAGAATTGCAGCTAGCTTGTACTGTAGCTTTCTCAGGAGCTTTTTCTCCTAATTAATACTCTTCTAAAGAAATGGTCAATAGTTCTGTAGAATATTTGTAAAGAAGGCAAACTTCATGAATTTCCAATAATCACTGGAGAACAGAATAAATAGCTGGCAGTGATTGGAATATTCTGGTCCCCTTAATCTGTGGCACATCTTTTCTTCACATCTTCCCATTTTATGTTTTTCTAACGTTTACTTTTATCTATTATATCTTTTTACTGTCAATATTTATTTTGAAGTTGGCTAGATATGTCTTTGGTCGATAAAATATCACAAACATACAAATATAAATACGCAAATACCCTCAGAGAAGGAAAAAGCCCTCATCTCTGTCACAAATTAGTGACTCATTGGGCTGAATTTGCTCTGTATTTGGCAGAGTGAAGGAGTGGGTAGGAAAAGCAACCTTGAAGATGCCGCCACCAATGGAGGCTTTCTCCGCCATACTGTTGGAAACATAGAAGAGAAAATCCAAATAGCGGGTCTAACACAAGGCTGATGGGGTGGGCTGATTGAGCACCCCTTGCCAGCAACTTAGTTTTTTAAAGATAGGGACACCATTTTTAAAGGTTGCCCAGTGCATAATAGTTCAAATGGAAACCCCCTCCCTCTCCTCCCCCTCCACAGCACTGCTGCTGACACTGTCCCCTGGCACTTCCCCCGGCACTGCCCAAGCAGTGACCCATTAGTGACTGGACTGGGCCCACTACCCCCTGAGTGATGCAGTCACCTGAGATCCTCTAGAAGGTCTGCCTGCCAGATGTACAATATGGAACACCAGTTCACACCAGTCTGCCCTCATGCCAATGTGAATGGATTTTCCTGTGTGTGGGGAGGGGATAATTCAAGCGTGGAGGCCTGATAATGAGGTTCAATTGCATAATAATGATGTTCCTTATGCTATACATCGGGATTCCTGTTATGCCACAAGCAGGGGCAGGGACAAGCATGACAAGACTTTCTGCTGATGTTAAACGTGATTTGTGCCTCTCGCGAGCTTTTCCATAACCATTACCAAACCTGCCTGAAAAGAAACTAGTTCTAGTCCCTTCCACAAGGTGTTACATCTTCTCAGCATCTCCACTGTCAAGCCCCAAAAGGTCTCATATATTTCAATCAGATTATCTCTCATTCTTCTAAACTCCAGTGGAAACAAGAAGAAACTGTCCAGTGAGTATTCCAATGGACTCCTTTGAACTCCATCAGAAGTCACAACAGAAGTAAAATTAATACCATTTTCTTTATATATCACTTAGTTTTATATGTTATGAATTTTAACCTGCAGGTAGATGTTGCAAATGCCACTGGCATAAATATATCTTTTGACGGTAGATTTTAAGAATACCTAGTATTTCAACACTTTTTGCTATTTAAGCCATTTTTGCTCCTGGAGTTTTGGGAGCAATTTTAATCCTCTAAAACAATTGGATTAGAGTTAGGTGAGATACTAAAATTTTAAAAATCTCAAACTTGACCCCAAACCACCTGTCCGTGGGTTTAATGCAGGGGGAACAGGGGCTGGGCAGCCTATCTGCTCTCCCAAAAACTGAGTAGGTAATTGAAGTACGGCGGCACGGTAGCACAGTGGTTAGCACTGCTGCTTCACAGCTCCAGGGACCTGGGTTCGATTCCCGGCTTGGGTCACTGTCTGTGTGGAGTTTGCACATTCTCCTCGCGTCTGCGTGGGTTTCCTCCGGGTGCTCCGGTTTCCTCCCACAGTCCAAAGATATGCGAGTTAGGTTGATTGGCCATGCTAAAAAATTGCCCCTTAGTGTCCTGAGATGCGTAGGTTAGAGGGATTAGTGGGTAAAATATGTAGGGATATGGGGGTAGGGCCTGGGTGGGATTGTGGTCGGTGCAGACTCGATGGGCCGAATGGCCTCTTTCTGTACTGTAGGGTTTCTATGATTCTATGATAAGTACCATAATGGTGTGGGAAACCTTGCATTTAAGCTACTTTACAGGTTTAAACCTGTCTGATAAGGCCTTGGGAATCCTGGCAGGCTTATGGGAGGTGAAGACAAAGGCTATTGGAAAAACATGTATCAGAATTTCATGCATGGAAATTCATGTGAATTATGAATTGAGCATGAAGCACAGGGTTGGGAACATTAAATCATGGAACTTATTCCAATGTGTCGCTCAGCTGTTCATCAATTTAATGGAGACATTAATTTGTTTATTTTAATTTAAACAGATTAATGTTTCCCCTAAAATAGCAGGTAGACAAAATAGCTCAGAAAACAATTTGTTTGCTCATACCACCTAGTGAATCAGCCTTCATGCATCTTTAAGATAATTTTTTATTCTAGTTAGTGTGGTATATGGTCATAGCAAGATGTGTAAAAAAAGCCTTTAACATATAAGAAAAATCTGATTACACTACACAGGTGCATAATCAGAGAAAAATGAATGCCATCCCAGTGAAGAGAAGAGTAACCAAAAACATTGCCAAAGATGTGAGATTTTAGAAGGACTTGAAAAGAGAAGAGAGGTGGAGAGCTTAAGGAGGGGATAAATACAGCTTATTGGACAGAACATTGAATGTGGGAGATGGGACGTCTTGTTGAAGTTGTACAAGACATTAGTAAGGCCACACTTGGAATACTGTGTACAGTTCTGGTTACCCTATTATAGAAATGATATTATTAAACTAGAAAGAGTACAGAAATGATATACTAGGATGCTACTGCGACATGATGGTTTGAGTTATAAGGAGAGACTGGATAGACTGGGACTTTTTCCCTGGAGCGTACAAGACTTAGGGGTGATATATTTGCGGTCTATAAAATAATGAGGGGCTTAGATAAAGTAGATAGTCAACATCTTTTCCCAAGGTAGGGGAGTCTAAAATTAGAGGGCATAGGTTTAAGATGAGAGGGGAGAGATACAAAAGGGTCCAGAGGGGCAATTGTTTCACACAGAGGGTGGTGAATGTCTGGAATGAGCTGCCAGAGGAAGTAGTGGATGCAGGTACAATTTTGTCTTTTAAAAAGCATTTAGACAGTTACATGGATAAGATGGGTATAGAGGAATATGGGCCAAATACAGGCAATTGGAACTGGCTTTGTGGTAAAATCTGGGCGGCATGGATAAATTGGTCCAAAGGGCCTGTTTCCATGCTGTAAACCTCTATGACTCTATGACTGGGTTAACCAAAGTAACTGTTCTGTGAAGTTATGCCATGGGATTTTTATGTCCAACTAGAGCAGATGGGCCCTCAGTTTAATGTCTAATTCAAAAGACTCCCTCAGTACTGTCCTGAAACAGCTTAGATTTCTGTACTCCAGTCTTTTGGAGTGGGATTTGAACCCATTAACTTCTGAGAGGCAAGAGTGCTATCAATTGATCGAAGCTGAGATGTTCAAGCTGCACAAAAGCCAGATACAGAGGAAAGGAGAGTTCAGAGATGCTTGTGGAAATGAAAGAAGTTACAGAGAATGGAAAGGATTTCAACATTAGGACAAGATTTTTAAATTGGAGGACAACGGACCAAGTAGTTCAGCTGGCACCAGATGGGTGACCGTAAATTGGTGCAGGAAAGGACATGAGTCGTAGTTTTTGATGAGCTGAAATTAACAGAGCCTGAAGGATGGTAATGAGAGTATTAAAACAGTTGAAATCAGAAAAGACTGAATATGATTTTCTGCAGCAGATGTAGTGATGCAGTGATGCAGAAGATGTTACGGAAGTTGAAGTAGATGTTCTTTGCAATGGAGAGGATGGGGATAAAATTCAATTTTAGCACAGGTGCAAAGTAAGTAATAGCATATCAACCACCCTCTCCAATTTTCCATTCCACTAAAGTTGCTTGTAATTCCCCCAAGCCAAAGTTACACTTCACCCAATATGTCAATAGGCGAGATCAAGTTTGAATAGGACATCATGGTTGTGAACACTAAAAATTATGGCTTTGGTTTTCATCCTGTGTAACTGTAGGAATGTAAATTGGGGGTGATTCTCTGACCCTAGATAATCTCACAAGAGTGGCTATTGTGCAATTTGTGCCGCAGAAAATTCCCCCTTCCTGCAGCGTCATAATCTTGTTCACCCCCCAGTGAACCAGATTGATATACTTGAACGGGTTTTAGCTGGATTCACCTGGCTCCCAGTATTCACTGACCTGCCGATGCAAAGGGAAGCCAGCAAGAATCACTACTGTCTCTACAAGTGGAGACCGGTGTGATGGTCACACGTTGGGGGAGGAAGGGGGGTGGTCTTGGAAGCCTTTGGAGTCCTTGGGTGGTCAAGGATATGGTGGGCATTGCCCCTGGCACTGCCAATGTGGCACTGCCAGGTTGACTGCCAATGGGGTGGGGCCTGAAGGGCAGGCCTGAAGGGGAGACTAAAAAGGGGTGGGGTGGGGTGGGGTCTGAAGGTGGGGGGAATGAGAGGGTGGGCAAAAAGGGGTTGGGCTTCTGGTGACCCCATAGTGGGGTTTTGCACATTTGGGGCAGTGGCCATGGGTAGTGCCGATTTGGGGGTGGGGGGGCTGATGCTAGTAAGTGGGGTCTTTGTCAGTGAGTGGGGGGGTATGTTCTAGAGGGTTGTCTGGAGATCGGGGTGCCCTTCGATCTCTGAGGAGCCGATCTTGCCGACATCTTTAGGTCCAGCACATCTCTTTGCCAGCGGAAATCTCTCCAAGCCTCAAAAAATGACTAAGTGTGGATTGCGGTCTGGATCGTGCAGACCCACCTGGCAGGAATTGCACCAGTTTTCCTGCCAGCGACAACACTTTGAAATATTTTGGGAGAATTGTGCCCACTATATTTTTATGCATGTATTTGTTTAATAGTCAGGTTTCATAAATGCCAGGTAGATAAGTTTTACAATTTGAGTTATATACTTGTTGCCATTCACCAATTCATAAGAACATAAGAAATAGGAGCAGGAGTAGGCCATCTAGCCCCTCGAGCCTGCCCCGCCATTCAATAAGATCATGGCTGATCTGACGTGGATCAGTACCACTTACCCGCCTGATCCCCATAACCCTTAATTCCCTTACCGATCAGGAATCCATCCATCCGCGCTTTAAACATATTCAGCGAGGTAGCCTCCACCACCTCAGTGGGCAGAGAATTCCAGAGATTCACCACCCTCTGGGAGAAGAAGTTCCTCCTCAACTCTGTCTTAAACCAACCCCCCTTTATTTTGAGGCTGTGTCCTCTAGTTTTAACTTCCTTACTAAGTGGAAAGAATCTCTCCGCCTCCACCCTATCCAGCCCCCGCATTATCTTATAAGTCTCCATAAGATCCCCCCTCATCCTTCTAAACTCCAACGAGTACAAACCCAATCTCCTCAGCCTCTCCTCATAATCCAAACCCCTCATCTCAGGTATCAACCTGGTGAACCTTCTCTGCACTCCCTCCAATGCCAATATATCCTTCCTCATATAAGGGGACCAATACTGCACACAGTATTCCAGCTGCGGCCTCACCAATGCCCTGTACAGGTGCATCAAGACATCCCTGCTTCACTTCACTTCATGAAGATATTTTCAAGGTAGTAACAATAATAATCAACAGTTTATGAACTTAGTTTGATCTATCGATAGCTCTTATTTCTTACACTTAAACAACTTCATGATTATTTTCTCCCCAACTGTAATTGTATCCATCCATAAGATAAAATCTATTTAATCGTTTTACATTAAAAAGGATACAGGCTTCTTCAGTGTAAGGAACTGTGCTGGTAGTTCCTCCCACTACATAACTGTAAAAGGAAACTTCCAGTGTGTAGCAGTAGGAGGTGTCATCCAGAAGACCACCAAGGAAGCGACGTCCTGTGCCTGCTTTCACAGCATCTCGATTAAAGCAAGTACTAGACTAAAAATAAAACATTTGAAAATTAAGAATTTAAAAACATCAATACTAATAATGTTAACATGAAAACAGTTGTATTGCACAGCAGTACAATGTTACTACAATTCCACATTGTTATGAAATCAATGGCAATTGAATCATACTGTCTTGTAATGAAAATGTCCCTGATTCAAATTCCCTTAGCAACATCTTTTAAATACAGAAATGGAAAGCATCTTGGAGCTGAAATTTGACAACTCCTGAAACCAGGCACAGGACTGCAATGCCTAATTAATCTGCCCTTGTTGAGTGTAATGCAGAAGATGGAGTGCAATGCCTCATCCTGTCAGTTTGAATCTTGTTTGATCAAGCCCAAGTTGGGGTACAACGTCTCATCTTGTCAGCTTGGATCTTGTTTGTCCCTCACATGTGGACCATGAATTGTATTCAATTTGAATTGGTTTTTTGGCTGGAATAAAAGTATGACAATTTGTTCTGTTTTAAATGATTTCAATGTCCAGTCAGTGCTGTCTGCGTTGTTGAATGGCTGGCGCCTCAGCTGGGACCTAATATTGTGAGTCACTAGCGTTGTTCGTAGCTAGCCAGCACCTCATAAGGGAGGTGTATTGTGGCTGCAGCAGTCATGCAGGAAGTGATTCTGACCTGTGAGCCAATGATGGAACAATACGGGAGGGACGCGGCTCCACAGTGTTTGCCTTGGTGGAAGAGTTGATAAATGGGAGAAATGTCCAATAACAGTACTGGGCCTGAAGGATCTCTGGACACACACTAAGAAGGCAATGGAACTAAATAGCCTTAGAGGTTAATGTTAGCAGTCTAGCAGCGAGGGTCTGAGCAGTGCTGCAAAAGTCCAATGACCTCACATGAATGGTCAAGGTCAGTAAATGCATCTTCAAATGCCATGTCCCTCCAAATGCACACTGGCTTCAGACACCGTCCAATTCACTGCATCCATAGAGCTCTCTTACCAACAATTTCTATCAATCAGGACTCAGGCAAGTCATTCATATGCTTCACTGTATCCTTACACACCAACCACTGCTGCAAGACTCATACCTACATTTCACAGTTTGCACACATTGCCAGCTACTCAACCATGATAGGCATGTCTTCAACTTTAGTGGAGGTGCAAACACATTGCACTGCACTCTGTGACACACTTTCCTCTTTCTTGCGCAAGAAGGAACACACAACAGGTAGCAGCAAGCACTAACGGGGGAAGGGGGAGTGGACGGGGTCCTACATATCCTGACCACAATGGAGGAGATGGTGCAGGTGATTATTGCAATTTCCTTCGCTCGGCTGGAGGCTCTGAAACTGTTGAATTTGATGGTATCCTCATACCAAATCCTCTTACTCACATCTCACCTCCCCCTCATCTAACACTCCCTTCAGATTTACAAGCTGCAGATAGTGAAGGCTTCTGCCAATTACTTTAACGCCCCCCTCCCCATATCATAACTTTACCCTGTGGGCCCAATTTTACCATTTTGATTCTAAGTGCTGGGCAGACTTGGGAGTGTTTCAGATCCGACTTTTAGACCCGTTCTCAGGCGCCCCCATACACACTCTGCCTGAAAAAAATTTCAGCGATTCTGAATCGCGCTGCACCGGTCTGAAGACGGGGCTTATCGCACCCGAAACACCGCTGCTCCAATCGGTGCCTCCAACTGCGCATGCTCACCAAAGCAAATGATAGAATGCTGCTCCCCTACCACATCCCTCCTGGCCCAGAAAATGCCTCCCCCCTGGCCCCCACAGACAATGACCCACCCTCACAACATTACTGACCCCTTTATCCCCCCATCCGCCCATCATCCAGACCGATCGCAGCCCCCTCCCCCCCCAACGATCTCAGGCAGAGTGGCAGTGGACCCCCCCTTCCCCTTCACTCATCTCAAGCAGAGAGATCCACTCTGCCCCCTCCACCCTACAGATATCAGGTAGGGTGATCCCCCTCACTCCCACCCCGGACCCTCCCGCACAAGGCCCCCATCTCCTCCGGACGCCGATGACAATGTGACACCTCCCTCTCTCTCCCCTGTCCCCAGTCATTGAGGTACTCACCCACATCCCCCTCCCCCCCCCCGGCCCCATCAGCACACCTGCAAGTGCTCACTTGCCTTCCCCTCAATGCTAACAAGCAAACTGCATGTAACTTGCTGGAATGTTCTGCCAAATTGCCTGCAGCTGATCTGCCCTAACGAGGGGCAGCTCCATTAAAAACTCAAGAATGGACAGGCAGGCAGGCATTCCTGCACAAAGTGTGCGCACGTCCAGCCCCCCGATTCTCTGAAGGTGACCTGGGGAGGCTGCTGGATGCAGCAGAGGCGAGGCGGGACACCCTCTTCCTCCCAGGAATATGCAGGCAAAGAGGGGCTGATGGAAATGCAGCCTGGGAGGAAGTCACCGCCTCGGTCAGTGCCAGGGCACTGGCTCCCCGAACCGGGAAGCAGTACCGGAAAAAAGTCAATGACCTCATCCACGCAGCAAAGGTGAGTGCTGAACTCCATTTTGCATCATGCCCCATATCTCCTCCAGATCCTCCCATCCCCAGCAACCTGCATGCTTCCAGCCCCTGATCCCCAGCAGCTACTTCCTTTCCCCCCAATGAGCTCCGCTGTGCTTGCCATCCAAGGGCCATCACGTGATACTCTGCAGGAGCCACGCCACCATTTCTTTCATGGCTCCTTCTGTCTCCACAGGAGAAGACCAAGCACAACACCCGTGAGAGGGCGAAGACAGGGGGTGGTGAACCAGACCTCCAGGTCCTCACCCCCTTTGAGGAGCTGGTGCTGGAGCTCTCCAGAGAAGGGGAGATGTGGGCTGACAGTGATAGCATGATCAGGCTGCCGTCAAGACATGACACCTGTCATTCCTCCACTCACTTTGAGGCAACTTCTCGGGGGCAAGGGGCAAGGTTCAAAGGAGATGTACAAGGCATGTTTATTTGCACAGAAAAGGTAGTGTGTGCCTGGAACTCGCTGCCTTGGGAGGTTGTGGATGCATACGATAGTGACCTTTAAGGGGCATCTCTACAGCTATGTGAAAAGGATGGGAATAGAGGCATATGGTCTCCGAAAGGGTAGGGAATTGCAAAACAGATGGGCAGCCTGGTCACTACAGGCTTGGAGGGCCAAAGGGCCTATTTCTGTGATGTAATTTTCTTGGTTCTTTGTTCTATGTTCAATGGAGAAATGTGAATCATGTGTCTGGCATCCCGGATTCCTCTCCCTCCCTTGCACTTAACCCCAGGACAGACCTGGACTTCCTGGGACCTTCTGGACTACAGGCCCCGGCTACAGCTCCCACCCCTCCTGGTCCAGACAGCTCGGACGAGTCCTCGGAGAATGCGGATGAAGGGACCTCAAGGGTGGCACCGTTTTGGTGTCAACTGCCACCTCACAACTCACCATCCCAGATACAGACACGTCAGTGGGTCCAGTTAGTGTTGAGGCATCAGGGTCACTCTCTGGTGAGCACGACACATCTGATAATGTACATTGGGTGGAGGAGGGAATGTCCGAGGCCTGTGGCACGCAGGGTCCTGCCAGCGGGAGGATTCAGCTAGCCCCAGGCTACATGCTGGGCTTCTGAGATCACTTCTCCCTCAGCTGCTGGAGATGCAGCAACAGAGCCAGGGAATGCAGGAGGGGCTGGCGGCCACACTGGACTGACTGCGAGGCTGTTGGGAAGAGTCCCAAAGCTTTCAGGTGGACAAACTATTGCCTATCTTGCGTGCTTCCCACGCCAACACTGCAAAGGTGGCGTCTGCAGTGGAAAGCCTGGGGCAGGGGATCCTGAGTGACAGGCTCCAAATGATGGCCAAGTCACAGCAGGCCACAGCAGAGTCCCACAGGGCTGCAGCCGAGTCACAGCGGGTCACAGCTGAGGGACTGAACAGGCTTTTCAAGATTCTGGTGCCCATGACTGAGAGGCTCGAGAGCTTGCAGGAGACCCAGCGGGACAGTGCTGGGACACAGCGGGCAATGGCAGCAGCCCTTGAGAACATGGCCCAGTCTCAGAGGGCCACGGCTGAGGGGTTGCAGAGCATGGCCCAGTCTCAGAGGGCACTTGCTGCAGCCATTGAGAGGTGGCCCCTGACTCAAGTGGCCATCTCAGAGAGCTCGACCACCATGGGTAGGACGCAGGTGGTCCTCCAGGCCTGGCAGTGCCAGGTGACACTGGAGCTTCTGGAGCTCACTGCAGAAGCACCGCGGTCCCATGGAGTGACCCGGGGGCCACAGGAACCCCAAAGGAGGAGGAAGGTCTCGAGCCCATGCCAGGACCTTCCAGCCAGGAGACTGTGGCTGTGGCTACACCTTCTGACTCCCCCCTTCCTGACACCGGGGCATCCCAGGGGCAGCGGGATGAAGAGGGTGTCATGGAAATATCCCAGACACCTGGAAGCAGGCCAGAGCCCTCAAGGTCTCCACAGGACGCCCGCCACGTATATCACCGGCCACGGGACGAGGTAGGCAGCTGGCCCCCTCCACCTCCAATGTACATTCTGGGGAGTCACTGAGACATTGTTGTAGGCCACATAAGGTTAGGAAGTTGTAGTTGCACTGAGATGGCACGGTGAAGGGCTGCACTAGTTAGCAAGATATTTAAGCACCTTAACATTTTCTGTTCACAAGTTTTTATGTTAAAACTTCTTATTTAAACACGTTTATTGTAAATAAATGTTTTTTTCACCATCCCCCTGTGACCAATTTGTCTCGATTATGAATCCTCTTCTATTGATGAGTGCCAGAATGATGCTTCATGTTGATGTTAGTTGGGGAGGCCCCTCAATGCTGTGTCACTGAGAAAAGGAAGCCATTCATTCCGTAGAGCCCACAACCATTGTGCGGGAACAGATCACTGGGCTGTATTGGAGGGCCAGATTGGTCCAGGCACTGGAATTACATCTTGAGGAGCCCAATGCATCTCTCCACTATTGCGCGGGTTGCTACATGGGCCTCATTATAGCAGGTCTCCGTCTCAGACACAGGCCTCCCCACAGGCATCATCAGCCATGTCCAAAGCGGGTAACCCATATCACCCACGAGCCACCCCGCACCTGGGCTCCTCCTCAAATGCCTCGGGATGTCCAAGCTCCTGACAATGGAGCTGTCGTACACGCTGCCTGGATGTATGGCGCAGATGTGCATGATGGTCATTTATGGTCGCACACTGAATATTCAGGAAGTGGAACCCTTCCTATTTACAAATCTTCATGGATTCTGTAGGGGGGCCTTGAGGGTGACGCGTGTGCAGTCAGTCGCCCCCTGCACTTTAGGCATCCCTGCAATGGCAGCGAACCCTGCAGCCCGGGCTTCCTGCTGCGCCTGGTATGCATTCAATGCATTTAAATTGCCATTGCGCCCGTTTCGTACGCGGTCCCGATCACGGCCATTTTAGGCACTTGGTAAAGGGGGAACCAGCGCGGATCGCACTACTCACCTCACGCCCAACTTTACCAAGTTTTCGTACTCGAAAGCGGGCACAACTTGATGGTAAAATTGGGCCCTGTGTCTTTCTTCTTTAAGATCCTAGGCTTCAGCCTGGTCAGGCAGTGAAAAGACAAGAAGACATTGATGCTGAAGATGCACCATCAGGCAATTTCACACTTACATAGCTGGAGGTAGGTTGTTTAGAAATCTTAGAAACCCTACAGCACAGAAAGAGGCCATTCGGCTCATCAAGTCTGCACCGACCACAATCCCACCCAGGCCCTACCCCCATATCCCTACATATTTACCCACTAATCCCTCTAACCTACGCATCCCAGGACACTAAGGGCAATTTTAGCATGGCCAATCAACCTAACCCGCACATCTTTGGACTGTGGGAGGAAACCGGAGCACCCAGAGGAAACCCACGCAGACACGAGGAGAATGTGCAAACTCCACACAGACAGTGACCCAAGCCGGGAATCGAACCCAGGTCCCTGGAGCTGTGAAGTAGCAGTGCTAATCACTGTGCTACCGTGCCGCCCAACTACAGTGCCTGCTTCCAGGTGTCTGCATCTTTACATGGTGACACACTGGACACATGTGGCCTGCACCTAAGGCCGGGGGCAAGGATTGTGCTTGCAGGAGGGCGAGGTTGCACATGAATTCAGATGTAAAGGACTGAGAGGAACACTTCAATGGGTCAGGATACAAAAGGGCAATGATGTGTATGCATAACAAGATGTTTGGTCTATTGGGAATCCTGCCAGAAAACCTATGGTCAATGAAGGCATATGGAGGAGTCCAATGTCAACTGGCACAATGCTTTGCGCAGAGCTTGGAGCCCATCCTCTTCAGTGTGGAAGTGGTGGTGAACTCCATGAGAACACTTGAAGTCAAATCCATGCTGCAGCATTTGATGGGCGATGTCTCAACTTCCATAGCTGCACAAGCATGCAATGTATGCCAACAGCTGGGTGCTGCAGTGGAAACTCAGAATGAAGCCATGTGAAGTCAGCTCACTGACACCCACCCTCAGACTTCTACCATAATTACTGTGGATTACAATGTGAAAACTGGTTTGCAAAGTCTCACAGGAAACCACCAATCTGTCCTCCAACAGATTAATGGAACTGCTGAGGCATGTCATGGGGGAGGGGCAGTGGTTCCATGAAACGCAAACCTGCTATCCTCTCTTCGGAAAAACATTTGTTCTCCAACACCTGCCACTCTGCCAGTGGTTTCACTGTTGCCTGCCAGCCCAGCCTGCTGCTACCCATGTTGAGATGATGCTATTGACAGCTGAGTCATCCTCCCAAGACCGTACAGTCTCATCCACTGAAAGTCAGCAAGCCTTCCAACCTCCATGCTACAGACGTTGGTATAGAACTGTATAGAGGATCAAGGACAGGCAAAGACGCATTACATTGTTTACTGGATTGGTTCCTGCAATGAGAGAGTTGTTCTACGATGGGAAGTTCAATAAATTGGAACTATGCTCACTGGAGTTTAGAGAATAAAAGTTAATCTCATTGTCAACCTTCATCAGAATCTTGTATGTCTCAAGAGTAGACTCTGACAGCTTGTTTTCCCTTGCTGAGGATTCTAGAATATGTGAGCACAATTGCAGGATAAGGGACCGATCATTTAAGACTGTGATGAGGAGAAATTCTTCACTAAAATGGTTGCAAAGCTTTGAAATTGTCTACCCCAGAGGATTGTGGCTGCTCCATCACTGAGTAAATTTAAAGATAAGACAGGCAAATCTTTGGTCTCTCAGGGCATCAGGCATATGGGGTGCACTAGGAAAACTGGAGTTGAGGCAGAAGACCGACCCTCATATTAACAGAGGGATAGAAACTGCGCATCAGCGTAGGCTTGGTGGACTGAAGGGCCAGTTCCTGTGCTGGATTGTTCTTTACTCTTTGTAACAGGCTTGAGGGGCCATTTAGTTTACTCCTGCTTTTATTTCTGAAGTTCTTAATATGGGCACGAAAGGAATGCAGTAGGGTGATTAGTTAATTTTTGTGTGCAATGTGGAATTATCTGAATTGTAAATTTGGTTTGAAATGTTTATGGTGTGGTTGTTTTTATTTTTGCATTATGGCCAAATGAATGTTGCGACTATTAGTGACAGAGGGAAGGTGGGAGGTAAGATGTCAGACTGCTGGTGAATGAAGAATTGGGGTTGTGGTTCCTGACATTGCACTCAGATGAGTTCTGCATGGACAACATGACCAGGTTGGAATGTAGTTAACTCTCAATGAAGAGGGAGCATCAGTTTCAGCCTGGAAGGAGCCAGATAAATGAAAGTTCACAGTTACTGACAATGTGATCCTTGCCTTGCTCTAAGGCTATAGTTGTGCTTTCAACAGATGGAAGAATGCAGCAAAGACATCCTTATTGAAGCACAGACACCTCATATATTGCTCCTCTTTGAGGTAAGAAAATTGCTCCTTGAACACCCTAGACAGATATAGCGTATTACTGAATGCCCTTCTCCCACTCATCTCACTCCCAACAACTTATCCTGTTCTGCATTATCTCTATACATTCTCCAGAACATATAGCATTCTAAGGGGAATGTGTATGCGTACACCTATAACTGGGAGCAACTGGCTTGTGCAGAAACTTTGAAGTAAGCAAAACTCCACAATCCCTATTATACCACTTTCTGTAGACCGTTACAAATTTAAATGACTATGGACAGCACCAAACAGCTGTACAATCAAAGCAACAACCAGAAGAAATCAACCAGCAACTAATCTGTATGCAGTTGATGATTCCTTTAAATTTCACCGGTGGGGGTCCTTACAGCTGCTGAATGCATGTTGAATGCTGATTGACATATCCAAACAACGGTTCCTCCCAATTTCAATTTTACACTGTGCATGTATTTTGTGTATGCTTAAAACGTTTATATGTAAAAATATATATTCATCAGTTATCAAGATTAGTGAAAAGTTTTGCATTTACTAAACATAAATTTGTGATCAGCTGCTGAGACAGCAAAGCTCTGTGGTGAGGAGCACAACTCATTTTTGCCAGGTCTGACAGTATCTGTGCAGAGAACAGAGCTAATTTGAGTTTGGATGACCCTTCTTCAGAACTGCTCTGAGTCATCCTGACTCGAAATGTTAGATCTATTCTCTCTCCACAGATGCTGCCAGACCTGTTGATATTTTCTAGCATCTTTTGTTTGTGTTTCGGATGCCAGCATCCACAGTAATTCGTTTTCATCACTTTTGCCAACATTGCTTGTTGGTTACGTGGTCTGTAACACCCAGAAGTTTAATTTCTACAAACCATTAGTCCTAAAATATATCTTCTACATCTTATCTGTCCCAAATAATCATTGAAACAGGACAATCTTAGCCATAAAGTTGATACATTCACATGCTACTGTGGAATATTTACTGTACTGGAAATTACAGATACAAATATCAGATGACATAAATTATACAGTATTTATTCTTTGTTCTGCTGATGCTGCACTTGGCCGTGGCCATTGGGTTGCATTTAAGCTTCATTTTCATATGAAGCAATTTTTAAAAGCGGCATCTTGGCCTTTTGGCTAAGTTGCAAATGAGATCAAGCCTTGGGGGCGGAGACGTCTGCCTACTCCAATCAGCTTGGCTCATGTAGATCAGGCCCAGGACAGGGTAAAGGGTCGCATACCCTGTCTTGTCAGCTTGGATCGGAAATGTCTCAACTTGCTGAGACTCTGAATTGGACTTGATTTGATTGAATTGGAAAAGTATTAAAAAATAAATTAAAAAATTTATTCTTTAACTCTGATTTTCTTTTTGCTTTAATCCCTTTTATATATAGTTATTTCTATCGAGCAACAGAAGATCCAAGAAGCTGGATAATTAGAAATGTCAACAGGTATTTGAAACATAATAGAAGGCAAGTAAACAGTTCTATTCTAACCATATAAAATGATGTTGACATTTTACCAAAATGAATTAAAAGGAGGATTCTGATATATGCAGCAGGCATATCTGAAAGCAATTATTTGAGATTCTAATTATGATGATTCCTGCCAATTACTTTGATTAACATTTTCTATCTGTTCTGTTTACCTTTCAGTCACAAATTTCTATTGTTGCTTTTTTGTCATATTGTGCCATATTCATTCACAAGACAATTTCACATATTAAATGAAAACCTGACAATACTTGGATTATCAGAGAACAACTAAAGAAATTATGCAGATTTTCTTCAGTCTGATTTTTGGAAATTCATATTTATTAAAGTAACAGTTTTAATTAATCTGATTCCTCATACAATTTTTTTAATTTCCTGCTCAAATAATATCTTCTGAGAAAATATGGGGTAGAAATTTGTCTCGGGTGGTCGTACAAAAATGGCATCAGATCGGCTGCCTGGAATAAAACATAAGGAGCTGTGTATTCATTCAGATACCACTCATTTTGTGCCATTGCCCGAGGTACATTTCTGCCCCTTTATTTCTGAATATGGAATACTGAAGATGCTATAAATCATAGGGGCGATTCTTCCAAGTGTCAAAACTGAAGTAAATCATGCTGGTTTTTTTCAATGGGAATTTCAAAATGAATCTCCCACACTCTGTGCACTGCAGAGTGCACTAGCGTGAATCAGTCCAGAAATCAGTGGGCAGGGCCTATTCCTGCTGGAGAGGCTGGCAGCATAGTGCTGAACAGGCCACTGCGCATGCGCCGATCTGTCATAGCAGAGATCAGCACATGCGCAGTGGCCCCGATTGCTGGCCAGCTCGATTGCCTGCCCAGCCCCGCGACCTCTCATCGCCGGCCGTGTGACCCCCCCCCCCACAGCCTGATCGCTGGCCCCCTCAAACATGCCTGAGCCAGCCTCAACCGCCCCCCCACCCCAGCCCATCTCAATGTTCCACAACCCCCCCTCCGCAGCCTGAATCTCCCGATCCCCTCCTCCGCGATCACCCTCCCCCGCAGTAGCCTTGACTCCCATGCAGCCTCAACCCCTCCCAACAGGCTGACCCCTCTCCACCCCGATGGCCTCCCTCCCTTTCTCTGTCACCCAGCCCAAATGTCTACCCCCACCAAGTGCCCCCAAAGGCCCCACCCCATTAAGCCCAGCCCCATCCTCTTGGCATTGCCCAAAGCCTGATGGACAGTGCCAAGCTGCCCCCTGGAAATTGGCACTTTGCCCGTTGTGCAGTGCCAGGGGGCCCAGCCTGGCACTGCCAAGGTGGCAATACCGAGGGGGCACACCCCCCGCCACCCAACCCTCTGGGGGGGGGCCTCGATAGCCCTTCATTCCAGCGGGGTCAGGCTGTCAGCTCCCCGCAAGTGGGGAACTATACTAAACCCTGCTGGAGTGACATAATCCTGGTGGCCAGAGAGGCTAGCAGGCCTGGAGACTTCAGTCCCCGGTTCGCTGATGAGATGAAAATGGTATGGAGATGCTAGTTTGAAGATATTATGCAGCTCTGCGCCGATTCCTGGCAAGGAGCTGACGGCACTGGAAATCCGGCGCTTGAAGACTCGCGGAGGCCGTGGCGCCCAGCAGGGAGCCCGCAAAATGGCATCCGCTCGAATCTCCCAGCCCACTGCACTACAAAAGCAGTGCAGCGGGATAGGAGAATCACCCCATATCTTTATAATCACAAAGATCAAAGTTTTCTTTTCAATTTTGTGTCATGTTTGGTTGAAATTCTTTAAACTTTTTACTTCTCTTAGTTATATTAAGCAAAAATAAAACTTCTTTAAACATTTGTTGCCAAAATAAACTCCAGAGGGCCACCATTTTGAAGAAGTTACATTAAAAGGCATTCTTTCAAAGAATAGTTCCCTCTCAGGTTCTGAAGTTTGACCACGCGTTAACTTTGCCAACGTACGCTGGAGATTTCCCTGAGATTAAATTTAACCCAAGGGAATAATAAAACAAAAAGTAACTGGATTTGTCATCCACCAACTGTTAGAATTCATTTTAAATAAAGGGGCATCGTGAATTTTATAATGTTATTTCATGCTGTTTATTATTGTGTTATATTTCATGTGATCTGTTATTTGTGTCAGAGAATAGCATTTTCAAAATTCCTTCTGAGAAGAAATCAAAATCTTGCTAGCTACAGCAACGACTGTGACAAAATTCAACCACAGCTGTCCTAAAACACATATTTAGAAGCAGCAATTAAAACAAAAATTTCAGTGGGTAGAAATACATGATGGAGAATTTTTAAATAATTTATTCAAGTATATTAAAATAAAATCATGTTATACAGGGATGCGATAAAAATAAGAATAGTCTACAGACTAAACTCATAAGTAAATTATTGAGTTGCTCAAATGATTGTCATGGTAGCATTATGATTAATCT
This sequence comes from Mustelus asterias, assembly GCF_964213995.1. NCBI lineage: Eukaryota > Metazoa > Chordata > Chondrichthyes > Carcharhiniformes > Triakidae > Mustelus > Mustelus asterias. The sequence goes on from NC_135808.1 coordinate 96,642,291, forward strand.
AATCTCCATGATGTACTTATTGTTTTTAAAGAAATATAGCATTATGAACAGACAGTGCAATAAAATATATAAGCTGTTATGCCTATTTTTTTTAAAAGTCCACAAATCAATTTCAAATAAAATACTATAACATTCATTTAGGTACAGTGTCAGCAACAATTTGTACCATAAAGCAGTCTTTGATGTGTCTATTCAATTCTCGGCTCTACAGTGAACTGACTGTTGGTAGGTAGATAAATAAAAACGAGGTAAGTTTATTGGAGACCAGGAATGTTGTGCCAGAGACTGAGGCAGACAGAAAACTGTTCAGTCTTCCTCAGTGTGAATCACAGAAGAGTTTAATCATAACTGTCATCCGTTTAATGCCCAAATATGGGGCTGAATTTTATACAAATGGCATGGATCTCAGATGCAACACCAAAAACAGGTACTGTTGCCGTATGAGCAGTCATATGGTGACCAATTAGCAGTCCAGATGAGTGGGGCCCATCCAATGGAAGAATGGGACAATGAGTGCCTATCTCTACTTCACATCATTGATGCTATCTTTAATGGTTGCCCCACGATTTGGTGATGTCTCCCTTCATGTTCTCCTCCATGCTGCAAGGGCAAGGCAAGGGACAGCAAGAAAAGACCCTGCACCCTGACCAATTCTCCATAGCTGTGGAGTCCCAACCCCCTCCCATCCCCTCGAACTTGGGTGCAATGCCACAAACTTTCACTCCACCAGGGTGAGTACTCCATACCACTTTCCTCTTTGGGACTTGCATGTGGCTACACTGGTTGGTACCCAATATGAGGAGGGAGAGACAATCCAAACAGTGCAGAATCAGAAGATCCTTTCTGAATTATGGCGGTGTTGCAGAAATATCCAACCCCGTGTCTTTGCTCAACCCCTGCCTTGCCCCTTGAGTGTGCATGTAAGGAGGAAACATTACTTATTCCCCATCACTGGCCAAAGAGCCGCTACCAGCATAGATATTGCGCTAGTCTTGATGAGAAAATAAATGCTGTTTCTCCTTCTGCTTGCAGGATAAACAATAACAAGAAGCGGGTGAAGACTCATGGAGGCATCTAAGATATTAATAATCTGTCAACCACAGAGGGGGAGATACTGGCTTGCAGGCCTAAGGTTTAATTGCAGGTGGTGAGACAGCAGAGTAAACCTAACAGAGTGAGGAGGTACATTGCTCATGTGTCCATCATAGCACCTCTGGAGCTCCACGTCAGCCTTAATTGGGATGAGGAGAGCCTTTAATCTCTAAATGCTCTGTCCCCTCATGCAGGTCATAGAAACATAGAAACCCTACAGTGCAGAAGGAGGCCATTCGACCCATCGAGTCTGCACCGACCACAATCCCACCCAGGCCCTACCCCCACATATTTACCCGCTAATCCCTCTAACCTACGCATCTCAGAATTCTAAGGGGCAATTTTTAACCTGGCCAATCAACCTAACCCGCACATCTTTGGACTGTGGGAGGAAACCGGAGCACCCGGAGGAAACCCACGCAGACACGAGGAGAATGTGCAAACTCCACACAGACAGTGACCCAAGCCGGGAATCGAACCTGGGACCCTGGAGCTGTGAGGCAGCAGTGCTAACCACTGTGCTACCGTGCCGCCCTTCATGTCTTGGCATTCTAGAAAGATGGACAGCTACAGAGATGGGGGAGCCAGCAGTCCACCTCGGAGGAGGAAGAGGAATGTTGCACCATCACATCATTACCCCGCATCCCCCACCAGCATTAAAGTACGTGGGATTTGAGATAATACATTGGCATGAATTGAGAATTAGTTAACAGCAAAGAAACGGAGAGCAGGAACAAATAAGTCTTTTTCAGAGAGGCAGATGGTGATCAGTGGGGTCCTGTCGGGATTAGTGCTTGGGCCCCAGATATTCACAATATGTATCAAAGATTTGGATGAGGGAACCAAACATATAAAATGATGACAGGACCGGACAGACTGGATGCATGGTGGATGCTTCTGCTGACTGGGGGATCTAGAACAAGATGTCATAGTCTCAGGATAGAGAGTAGATCATTTAGGACTGAGATGAGGAGCAACATCTTTCCTCAGAGGGTAGTAAACCATTGGAACTCTCTGCCACAGAATATATTTAAGAAGGAAATCAATAGGTTTCTGGACTCTAAAGGTGTCAAGAGGTATGGGGAGAGCACAGGAGCATGGCGTTGAGATAGAGGATCAGCCACGATCATGCTAAATGGTGGAGCAGGTTTGACCTACTCCTGCTCCTATTTTCTGTTCCTCTGTCTATAATGTATGCTAACCCAGCTATCCATAAAATTCAGTTCTAATATCTGGAATTCTCTCCCAAAACCTCAACATCTCTCTACTTCTTTACTGCTCTCCATCTTTAAGAATATCTTTAAAATGTCCAGTTTCAATCATCTAGCCTACTATCTCTTCGCAAATTAATCTCAAATTGTGTTTGATAACACTTCTGTGAAGAACCTTTGGACATTTTCCTACATTGAAGATGCTTTATAAATGTAAGTTGTTGTCTTGACCTGGCTTAAAAGATCCAATAATCATTGCTGCACAGGATCATAGCAGAACTGTATAAAACGCAGTGCTTATCGCTCTGGGATAAAAATTAGTTCGGGCGTGTATAGCCAGCACATGCCAGAGAGGCCCAAGGATCAATGGAAACTGATCTTCACTGGATGGGTTAGGCTAGAATCGGGGCAAATTTGCTTGTGTTGGGAGAAGCAGAGAAAATGGATTTGTACAAATTTCAGATTTGTTGCATATAATTTCCTTGACTACTATCTATATCGACTTGACTTTCTCCTATGCTCTTGTGTCTGTGTATAGCTTTGTAGAGCTGTTGTCCTTTATAAGACTTTGACGTCATTGCCAACCAAGTGCTCTGTCAACAGGAGGTATCTGGCTGTGAGCGTAATGCACCAAATCAGGTTTTTCTCCCCTCAAGGTAAAGTGTAACACTTCAGTGACATGTTCAATCTAAGAGTCAACTTCAAATCTATATGCTCAGAGCTTTTGCAAAGCTTCAATTTGCATATTAAACAATCAACTAGAAATATCGCAACACCCACAAAAATCCCTGTGTAATAATCCTGCTGTAGCACATTCAGATCATTATTAAAGAAAGCAGTCAAAATGTTCCAGGGAATTTTGCAAATGTTATTGTAAATATGAAAGAGCTCAAATATAACAGATGAAATATAAATGTGTTTCAGTCCTTTTAATAATACATTTTACCACTATTTTGCTGTATAGAAGCTATTTAATATTTTTGTACTAGCACTAAGTAGTTAGTTACTTTGAGTGCAGCAAAATGCTAAGTGATTAATCACAGCCAAAAATGGAGGTCAATTAATGATTTTCTTGAATGAGGAAGTTAATCATCAATCTGATTCTAACTTTATAAAATGTATTGATAACTCAGTTACACAGAGGGGGCGATCTGAACAGAATTTGGCAAAGTGTTGGTTCTGGTGAGAAGAATGGCATGCTTCCCTCTCGGACCAGACTGGTTTTCTCTCCAGATCTTATGACATTGTCAAAAACTAAAACAGGTGGGCGTATTTCGTGCTGTCATGTTGAGATGTGATGTGGAGTTGCCGGTATTGGACTGGGGTGGGCACAGTAAGTAGTGTCACAACACCAGGTTAAAGTCCAACAGGTTTACTTGGTATTTGTTGAGGGGCAAGGATTAAACATGCTGGCAAAGCCCAGATACACTGAGTTTGGGGTGTCACATTTAAAGGGTGCCCTGACCAGAGGAAAAAATAACCTCCCATTGTACCACGGAGGTCTCAGGGGCTCCTCCACTGCCCTGCGATCAGAGCTGGCATTCCCGCCCCTCCCCCCATGATCAGAGCCAGCATCAGTCCCCCCGTCTCCTGTGATCAGACCTGGTCACTGTGCCGTCTTCTTGCAATCTGAGCCAGCATATGTTCCCCCCTCCCGTGATCAATGCTGGCAGCCCCCCGGCAAACAGTCAGAGCCGGCACGCCCCCTCAAACAGTCAGAGCCGGCACCCCCTCCACCAAACAGTCAGAGAGTCAGAGCAGAGCCCCCCCCCCCTCCCCCCCCCGCCCCCCGCAACAAACAGTCCGGCACTTCCCCCTCCGCTGCCCTCGAATATCACCGTCATCAGACCTCTCCCCCAATTCCCACCCAATAGCCATCGCCACCATCCCCAGCTCCCAAGTTCACTCCCACAAATAAATGAGTTCTCCCTGCTATGAGGCTTCCACTTGAATCCACCCCTGGCATGGCACCTGGCATCAGTTGGCACGATGTGGAGATGCCGGCGTTGGACTGGGGTAAACACAGTAAATTTTTAACAAAACCAGGTTAAAGTCCAACAGGTTTATTTGGTAGCAAATGCCATTAGCTTTCGGAGCGCTGCTCCTTCGTCAGATGGAGTGGAAATCAGTTGGCACTGCCAGATTGGCACTGCCAGGTTGACATGGTGCCAACCTGTGCAAGGGGACAGTGCCAGGACACTACCTGGCCGTGTCCCTCTCTCCTGGGGGCTACACACACTTTTACACACCCGGGGGGAATCCCCATGACAGGTTTACGTCTGCATAAACCGCACTGACGTGACATTACGTCAGTAGGGTTTGAAATTAGTGTGGGGTCAATATCTGGCAGAACGGATATCTAATTATATTAAAATATATTCAAATGTATTCAAATCAGGTTCACGCCCTTCGCGACCTCGCCGGCGAGATTCATGATTTTGGGGTTTCGCCGGACGTTGTGCCCCCACCACCATTCCCACAGACAGCAAGAGTGGGCTCATGATCCCGCCCATAGGATCTAAATAATTTCTTCCCCGTGGTTACTCACTAATTGCTGTGTGATGGGAGTTTCTTTAATGAAGACATATCTAAGAATTGTGAACAAAATATTGATGTATGAATGAAATACTTTCTAAATAAAAAGGCAAACCTCAAGATAAGAAAGTTGCCTCTGCTGAAGTGAAACAAAGTTATAAAAATCTGGTAAGTCCTTGAAGTAGCAATTCTAATATTAAATAAAAACTGCTTACAAATGAAAAATCCTCAGCATTTTGGCACAGAAGCCTGGGAAAGACTGCTTGCCTCTGGAACCTCTCTTCATCCTCAAAGATGTTTCCATACATAAATCCATTCATCATAGTCGAATGAGCATGGATGTCAATGTAGAATTCCATGCTTGCTTTCTGTTAGAGAGGATAAAAGTAATACAAAATGTAACTTGAAAATACATGAACCAGTTTCATGGATGAAACGTTTTGCCAAACACTTTAACTTAGCCTTCCTGAATAAATAAAGGTCAAGGCTTTGGGAGATTAATCCAAATGGGAAAAAAGTAAATTGTGTTAACCGGTTGGCTGTGAAATTCCAAGAATGGTACGGTGGATAAATTTTAAGAGTGTTGCAACTTACAGTCACCTTAAATTCATAATTTTGTGGTTTGGGGTGAAATATGAAATGATGCAATAGATACTTTATTGGAATTGTCTTGATGCTTAATTCCCAGAAGTGCCCCTTGTGCATCAGCTGTGGAGAGTTTACTGAAACTGTAATTACCTGAAAAATAACAGGCCTCCAAATACAGTGGATAATGTGCTCATTTTTATTCAATGAGCCAGAAGAACATTATTTTACTATACGGACATTCATTCAGAACACATAAAGAAATCTTACATAAAGCACATGCAAAAAGATTCTCTTTTTTAAAATACTTTTCTTTCACTTTAAATAGGCTTTCTTCATAACACGTTTTTCAATGTTCTTTCAGCAGTTATCTTGGAAAGTAGTGCAGATGTATTAAGGTTTTATCTGTATCCACAGCAATATTGAGCTTTCTACATCACTGAACCTGGCTCTGCAATGCAGGATTTTATATAATACCTTTTTTAATATATTTGTTTTGAACTTCTGAGCAATAAATAATGAACTTCCTCTCCCCAGTGATTTCTGTTACAATATATAAATAAAACAGAATCCAAAATTTTGAAAAGACCAAGATGGATCAGGATAAAACTGTTTTAGTTGGTAGCAAAAAAAAGAACAGAATTTCTAATCAATAAAAAGGACTGCACTGAAAACTGTAACTCAAAACAAGTGATAGATAATATACATGAACATCACAACATTATCTATTCATGACAACACTTCTACTCCTAAGGTCATAAACACATACTGGAGCACAAGCAACTCTGTTTTAAATTCCATTCACAGCAGAAGCAATTTCCTAGTGTGCAAAGTGCTGTCAGCAGCTCTGATGTTTGTGTATGAAATATAGACAATATGACTGGCCCATCGGCAGCCATGTCAGGCTGATGGATGGTGCCTGTAAAGAAGTAAAGCGGCTGCTGTTAGGACCAGTCTATCAGAAGCTTGAAGGAGATTCAAACTTAATAGAGGTAAAACTCTTATAATCGGCAAATTTCTTCAAATGATAGGAAAGGGACAAATCTGAAATATAAAGTGCAATTTCCGCTCTGGGATAGTACAGCACAGCACAGACAGACATAAAATACAATGGGTACGTCCATAAGCTCAGCTAATTTAGGATGTGTTCTGGATAAATTAAATTTGCACGTACCACAGCTTATTTATATTTCATATGCAACACCATTTCTTAAAAGTATCTGAAGCTCTGACAGTAGACTTGTATATGTCAAAATGCAAGCATGCACACTGATGAATTAAAGACAAAATGGCTTTAAGGGATTGTATTCATCTTTTTTGACAGACCCAATACATTTATTTCTGCTTAGAAATTAATTTTCTAATACTAACAAAGGTCAAAATGAACTACATAGAAGTCCCAGGGATTTCGTCATCTTCAGCAAATGATCTCAAATGGTTTTGTCAGGTATACCTCGATAATGTTGGATGATGTATGTCAGTAGGAATAAACTGATCAGAATGATTTTTTTTTAAAATCCAATATATAAATAGCAGAAGCTACTGAAAAATAAATGGTTCTCTTTTCTATTTCGAGGGAATTGTGTTCAGGATATGTTAATATTTCATAGGCTTATTAAAAATTTTGACTTTGGCTGAATGATAATTAAAGACTAAGCCACCGGGTATTAAGATCAACAAACTGCTACCGCAATTTTAAATAACACTCAAAAAAAAGGGGGAATTCTCTTGCTTCCTCACAACGTGTTTCTTGCAGTGGGAGGCAGCCGGCAGTGGGATCTTCTGGGATTTCCCATTGACTGCACACCCCCCCCATGACTGGAATTCTCCAGCTGTTCGCACCGGCAGGTTTCCTGGCGGCATGGGGTGCAATCAATGGGAAATCCCATTGACAGTGGCAGGACCACTGCCTCCCACCAGGAGGAATATGCTGTGGGGAGACCAGAGAATCCCCCCCCCTCCAAATATTTCACATTGTGTAGTTCAGACACAGGATCCAAAATTCCTTTTTTTTTGTGAAAATTGGATAAATGTATATTTGTTAGCTGAAAAATAATAGAACTTGAAATTCTTGAAAAAGTGAACAATTAACTTCAATTTGACAAAGTGGTTAATCTCTATGCATCTGAAGCAATGATCTTGCATCATAAATGGACCAACTAACAAGTGACTTGAATAAAAAAATATCAGAAAGGTTATTAATTCAGCTGTGGAATGATCCTTGATAGCAGATCAATAATATCAGGAAGAAATCTAGTTATAGTCCAACAGGTTTATTTGGTAGCACAAGATTTCAGAGCACTGCCCCTTCATCAGGTGGTGGCATCTGTTATGGCATCAATTTCAAGTCCTCCTAAATCCTGTAACTGAGTGATATAAGAATATTTTTGACAAGGGAGAATTGCTCTTTAAATATGCAAAGGGAAAAGTATGGGAATTTGTCATTGTACAGTGAACACTGACAACAATTCAAAAGAACATGGACAGCTGGAAGCAAAAGATTACATAAAGTTAAAGGAATAAAAAGGTATGTCATGAATATCACTATAACCTAGAAGCATAGATCATGACGAAAAGTTGTAGTTGAAGGAAAAGTATTAACAAAAACATATCAGGGAAAAATAGCAAGTTTATGCAAATTAAATATATATGATGATGTTAAAGATCATGTAAAATTAAAGGAATCTATGTGTGTTAAATCTCAGTGTATCAGTGCTTAATTGTTCATAGAGATAAAACTGGCACCACGATCAGAGGGTGCAAATTCAACTTCAGGAAGTGTAGTGGAGGACATGCTCCTGTCTACATCAACGGGGACAAAGCGGAAATGGTCAAGAGCTTCAGGTTTCTAGGTGTCTAGATCACCAAAAACCTGTCCTGGTCCCTCCATGTTGATGCTATAATTAAGAAACCCACCAACGCCTCTTCTTTCTCAGGAGACTAATGAGATTTGGCATGCCTGCTATGACTCTAACCAACTTTTACAGATGCACCATAGAAAGCACTCTTTCTGGTTGTATCACAGCTTGGTATGGCTCCTGCTCTGTCCAAGACTGCAAGAAACTACAAAGGATCGTGAACAAAGCTTAATCCATCACACAAACCAGCCTCCCATCCATTGACTCTGTCTACACTTCCCGGTGCCTCAGAAAAGCAGCCAGCATAATCAAGGACCCCGGACATACTCTCTTCCACCTTCTTCCATCGGGAAAAAGATACAAAAGTCTGAGGTCACATACCAACTGACTCAAGAACAGTTTCTTCCCTACTGCCATTAAACTTTTGAATGGACCTACCTCATATTGAGTTGATCATTCTCTACACCGTGACTATGACTGTAAAACTACATTCTGCACTCTCCTTTCCTTCTCTATGAACATATGCTTTGTCTTTCTGGCATGCAAGAAACAATTCTTTTCACTGTATATTAATACATGTGATGATAATAAATCAAATCAAATGGAGCATGTGGTGGACCTTAATCCACATGGCTGAGATAGTTCCAACTCATTTGGGAGAAACAGCTTGAAGATTGTTGGAACTGTGGAGCTCAGAAGACAACAGAGAACTTACCATATATGTCAACCTTGGATGCCTCCAAATACTCTTTCAAAAACAGGGGTCGAGTTATACGTTGAGTGAAAATGTGAACCACTGGCGCAAGTGAGGGTAGTCACCATTTTGTACACAATACTCTAGTTGCAGTAAAACAGTTGTTTTATACAGTTCTAACATTACATTGTGCTTATTCTTGGCTTTGGCCGATAAAGGTCAGTATCCCATATGCCTTCTTGACCAATTTATCCACCTGTCCTACGACCTTCAGAGTTCTGTAGATGTACACTCAAAGATCTTTCTGTTCTTCTACTCCTTTCAGAATCCTACCATTTATTGTGTATTCCTTTGTCTTGTTTGTCCTCTTCAAATGCATGACCTCACACTTTTCTGAACTGAGTTCCAATTGGCTTTTTTCTGCCCACTGACTAGTCCACTGAAATCTTCCTGCATTCTCCAGCTTTCCTCCTCACTGTCAACCACATAGCCAATTTTTGTCTTATCTGCAAACGTCTTAATCTTGCCTCTATATTTAGGTCTAAATCATTGATTATATTATGAACAAAAAGGGAACCAATTGGAACCCCCCATTGGAAATAGCCTTCAGGTCAGAAAAACAACTGTTGACCATAATCCTTTCCTTCCTGTCACTAAACCAAATTTGGATCCTACATGCAACTTTCCCTCGGTCCCACGAGGTTTCAATCTCCTAATCGGTCTGTCATGTGAGACACTGTCAAAAGCACTGATAAAAATCCTTGTAGACTACATCAAAGGCCCTATCCTCCTAGTTACTTCTTCAAAAAATGAAATCAAGCTTGTCAGACACAACCTTCCTTTAACAAATCCATGATATTGCTCCTTAATTAATCTGATACTGGATAAGGTTTATTTTTTTAAAAATAATTTATTTAAAGTTACCATTTTAGAACATAGAACATAGAACAGTACAGCACAGAACAGGCCCTTCGGCCCACGATGTTGTGCCGAGCTTTATCTGAAACCAAGATCAAGCTATCCCACTCCCTATCATCCTGGTGTGCTCCATGTGCCTATCCAATAACCGCTTAAATGTTTCTAAAGTGTCTGACTCCACTATCACTGCAGGCAGTCCATTCCACACCCCAACCACTCTCTGCGTAAAGAACCTACCTCTGATATCCGTCCTGTATCTCCCACCACGAACCCTATAGTTATGCCCCCTTGTAATAGCTCCATCCACCCGAGGAAATAGTCTTTGAACGTTCACTCTATCTATCCCCTTCATTTTATACACCTCTATTAAGTCTCCCCTCAGCCTCCTCCGCTCCAGAGAGAACAGCCCTAGCTCCCTCAACCTTTCCTCATATGACCTACCCTCCAAACCAGGCAGCATCCTGGTAAATCTCCTCTGCACTCTTTCCAGCGCTTCCACATCCTTCTTATAGTGAGGTGACCAGAACTGCACACAATATTCCAAATGTGGTCTCACCAAGGTCCTGTACAGTTGCAGCATAACCCCACGGCTCTTAAACTCCAACCCCCTGTTAATAAAAGCTAACACACTATAGGCCTTCTTCACAGCTCTATCCACTTGACTGGCAACCTTTAGAGATCTGTGGATATGGACCCCAAGATCTCTCTGTTCCTCCACAGTCTTCAGAACCCTACCTTTGACCCTGTAATCCACATTTAAATTTGTCCTACCAAAATGAATCACCTCACATTTATCAGGGTTAAACTCCATTTGCCATTTTTCAGCCCAGCTTTGCATCCTATCTATGTCTCTTTGCAGCCTACAACAGCCCTCCACCTCATCCACTACTCCACCAATCTTGGTGTCATCAGCAAATTTACTGATCCACCCTTCAGCCCCCTCCTCTAAGTTCATTAATAAAAATCACAAAGAGCAGAGGACCAAGCACTGATCCCTGCGGCACACCGCTAGCAACCTGCCTCCAATCCGAAAATTTTCCATCGACCACCACCCTCTGTCTTCGATCAGATAGCCAGTTACCTATCCAATCGGCCAACTTTCCCTCTATCCCACACCTCCTCACTTTCATCATAAGCCGACCATGGGGGACCTTATCAAACGCCTTACTAAAATCCATGTATATGACATCAACTGCCCTACCTTCATCAACACACTTAGTTACCTCCTCAAAAAATTCTATCAAATTTGTGAGGCACGACTTGCCCTTCACGAATCCGTGCTGACTATCTCGGATTAATCCGCATCTTTCTAAATGGTCGTAAATCCCATCCCTAAGGACCCTTTCCATCAATTTACCAACCACCGAAGTAAGATTAACCGGTCTATAATTACCAGGGTCATTTCTATTCCCTTTCTTAAACAGAGGAACAACATTCGCCATTCTCCAGTCCTCTGGCACCATCCCCGTGGACAGCGAGGACCCAAAGATCAACGCCAAAGGCTCTGCAATCTCATCCCTTGCCTCCCACAGAATCCTAGGATACATTTCATCAGGCCCAGGGGACTTATCGACCTTCAGTTTATTCAAAACTGCCAAGACATCCTCCCTCCGAACATCTATTTCCTCCAGCCTATTAGCCTGTAACACCTTCTCTTCCTCAAAAACATGGCCCCTCTCCTTGGTGAACACTGAAGAAAAGTATTCATTCATCACCTCGCCTATCTCTACTGACTCCATACACAAGTTCCCACTACTGTCCTTGACCGGCCCTAACCTCACCCTGGTCATTCTTTTATTCCTCACATAAGAGTAAAAAGCCTTGGGGTTTTCCTTGATCCGACCCGCCAAGGACTTCTCATGTCCCCTCCTAGCTCTCCTAAGCCCCTTTTTCAGCTCATTCCTTGCTAACTTGTAACCCTCAATCGAGCCATCTGAACCTTGTTTCCTCATCCCTACATAAGCTTCCCTCTTCCTTTTCACAAGACATTCCACCTCTTTTGTGAACCATGGTTCCCTCACTCGGCCATTTCCTCCCTGCCTGACAGGAACATACCTATCAAGGGGCGGCACGGTAGCACAGTGGTTAGCACTGCTGCTTCACAGCTCCAGGGTCCTGGGTTCGATTCCCGGCTTGGGTCACTGTCTGTGTGGAGTTTGCACATTCTCCTCGTGTCTGCGTGGGTTTCCTCCGGGTGCTCCGGTTTCCTCCCACAGTCCAAAGATGTGCGGCTTAGGTTGATTGGCCAGGTTAAAAATTGTCCCTTAGAGTCCTGGGATGTGTAGGTTAGAGGGATTAGCGGGTAAAATGTGTGGGGGTAGGGCCTGGGTGGGATTGTGGTCGGTGCAGACTCGATGGGCCGAATGGCCTCCTTCTGCACTGTAGGGTTTCTATGTTTCTATGTTTCTAAGGACATCCAGTATTTGTTCCTTGAAAAAGTTCCACTTTTCATTAGTTCCTTTCTCTGACAGTTTCTGTTCCCAACTTATGCCCCCTAATTCTTGCCTAATCGCATCATAATTACCCCTCCCCCAATTGTAAACCTTGCCCTGCCGTACGGCCCTATCCCTCTCCATTGCAATAACAAAAGACACCGAATTGTGGTCACTATCTCCAAATTGCTCTCCCACAACCAAATCTAACACTTGGCCCGGTTCATTTCCCAGTACCAAATCCAATGTGGCCTTACCTCTAGTCGGCCCATCCACATATTGTGTCAGGAAACCCTCCCGCACACACTGCACAAAAACTGCCCCATCCAAACTATTTGACCTACAAAGGTTCCAATCAATATTTGGAAAGTTAAAGTCCCCCATGACAACTACCCTGTGACCCCCACACATATCCATAATCTGCTTAGCAATTTCTTCCTCCACATCTCTATTACTATTTGGGGGCCTATAGTAAACTCCTAGCAACGTGACCGCTCCTTTCCTATTTCTAACTTCAGCCCATATTACCTCAGTGTGCAGATCCCCCACGAAGTGCCTTTCCGCAGCCGTTAAACTATCCTTGATTAACAATGCCACTCCTCCACCTCTTTTACCAGCTTCCCTACACTTAGTGAAACATCTATACCCCGGAACGTCCAACAACCATTCCTGTCCTTGTTCTACCCACGTCTCCGTAATGGCCACAACATCGTGGTGTTTCTCAATAATTTTCTCAATAATAATCAATCATTTGAGATATTGATTATTGGTAGGGATCTGCTGTTTGCAATTATGTCCACTTTGGGTAGAATCTGGTCCGGACACACAAATATGTTTGGATCATGGAGCCCCACTTGGCACTAAAGACATAATTGGCGAAATCCCTGAAAACTGACATCATAATGCCAGTTCTGTCCTTGTCGGATGATATCTGTACTCAGAGAAGGCACAAAATGTGCCTACCATCATTTCCAGTGAAATTCATTGATTTGAACAAAAGTGGCGAAGACTTAACAGATCAAAGTCCTGTCCCAAATTCTGGCTTGCCAGAATTGTAAATTGCTACATGCCTCCATTGCCCCATGCATCCAAGGATTTCCCTCCATCATAAGGTCAGAATATGATGATTGCTGAATATGGTAGTGTGTTCAGTTCCATTTGCCATTCCAAGCCTGAATTTAGCAAGACCTGCACAATATTCAAGTTTGAGATGGTAAGTGGCAAGTACCATGCACGCCAGATACCAAGCAATGATGATCTTCAACAAGAGGGAGTCTAACCACTTCCCCTTGTAATTCAGTGATATAATCATTGTTGAATCCCACACCATCAACTGGAAACTTTACTGGACAAGCCACATAAATGGTATGGCTACAACAGCAGGTCAAAGACTGTGCATTATGTGAAGAGTGACTCAGCTCCTAACCCCTGAAACCTTTTAACCCCTTACGAGTAAGTCACGAGTACAGTGCCTGAATGGGTGTTGCTCCAATAGCGCTCAAGAAGTTCGACACCATCCAGGATTAAAGCATCCGCTTGAAAGGCGTCACATCCACATTATTAGCACAGTATTGTTGCAGTGTCTACCATTTACAAAATGCACTGCAGAAACTAGTGTAAATTTATTCGAAAGCACCTCCCAAATTTGTGATGTCTATCTTCTATGATAAGGGCAACCGATGCATGGGATCACCACCATCGGTACGTTCCCCTCCAAGTCAGCTACGACTTGAAATGCATTGTCATTCCTTAATCGTCGCAGAGTCAAAATTCTGGAACTCCCTGAATATAGCACGGTGAAAATATCTTCTCTACACAGACTGCAGCAGTTCAAGAAGGCAGCTGATCACCACCTTCTGAAGGGCATTTAGGGATGGGAAATTAGGGATGGGCAATTAATGGTGGCTTTGCCAATGATGCCCACGTCCTATGAATGATAACAAAATAAACATTGATAATGTGAAAATATCTAGTTCTTGAGCTCTAACAATGGATGTGCAGGACTTGTGCAATTGGAGTGTGAAACCTAGTTCTAGCTGTTAAAAATCAGAGGTCAACTGTTTCAGTTCCCTTTGCTGATAGTTACATGACAATGTAAAATTCAATACAAGACGTTTTATGAAAATAATTATATTAAATACGTTACATTGAAAGTAATTATTGCATACATTTTCATGAATAAAATTTGAATTTAAAATCATAAATTACTGTTGCAGCTTTATTCCTGTGTGCAGCACTCTATCACAAACTAGAAAATTAAAATATCACCAGTGTCAATAATTATGAGAAACTTTAGATCTCATACAATATTGACCAGATTTTATCGGTGTTACCCTTTCCACATACCTATAGCTGCAAATTACAGCTTAAAATATTCAATGCTGTCAAAAGACTAATCCCTAGTGCTTTAATTGATCAGGAGGCTGAACTAGAGGAAGTGGAAGAGTGAGGGTTGAAATAAAATCTGAAATAAGAATACAATATCAGGTTAAGAGGAAGTTCAAAAGAACAGAAAGGCCTTTGAAAAATGCAGCTGTCTCCAGTAAATTGCAGGAAATGGGAGAGCAATTATGCTGTTGCCAAAATTTCACTTAGCTACAGGATTTATCAATTATTCAGATAGTCAATATATGCCCAATATAAACTCTCTCCAGAGCCTTAACATTGAAAAGGAAGTTGAACATTACACAGTAAGTTAAACCTACCTTCACAGAAAAAAAAATCAAAATTGTTTTTCAAAGAATACCAGTGTGGCTTTTAAGCAAACCTTCCTGAACAGGATTGGTTACATTTTTGGCAGGAGTTCTCAGAAAACCATTTACAGATTGTTATATTCAAACTACAAATGACATTTCCTGTTCTGTTCAGATGACATCGTCTCAACCTTTTCATCATTATTACTCACCGGATTATCATACATTTGCACAATTAGCTGCTTTACGCCATAAAGTGTAGGATGCGCCCAAGCAGAGGGATCCTGCCAGTGTCGATTTAGATCAAACCCCATTAAAGAGCACCTAAAGAAACAGTAAGTCACAATTTATCAAAAGAAAACTTGTACATTTATTGTACTCTCATTTGAGGCAGTTGAACAATATGATAAGACTAATTATCTGGTAAACATGAGAAATATCAACATAATTTATACAACATTTTCAATATATTAGCTGTTTAAATTCAGATCTTAAAAAAATAGCATTAATTTGATGAGATTTTCTTAATTACGTTGATTTATAAATTCATGTACCCCTGTTTTCTGGGTGCAGAAGTCATAATATGAAACCTGCTCTTGCCTGTTCAGATCAAGCGGGGCAGAGCGCAAACTTGGTGCAATCATCTACATGATTGAGTCTGGATACTAGAGTCCTATGTTCTTCCTTCTTTAAATGCTGGAGGCTCTCTCTGTGCCCAGCAGGGGGCAGAATAATATTGTTCAGAAACCACATGGTGCAACCAGCCTGCAATTCCTAAAACGAAGGTGCACTGAGGAATATTGACACAATTCAAGTATTGGTAAATACCAGGGCAAAGAATGATAGTGTTAGAGACGTTAGTAATGGAGGTGGGCAGAAGAATAGATGCCTTGGTTCCATCCAGGTTCCAGGAGGCCATCAATGACCTCCCTCAGAGGAAGAGAGAGCAGATAGTCAGGAAGGCCAAATGTTGAAGTCCCCACCCAAGGACATGGCAGCGATGTCACAAGAAGTCTAATAACCTCCTGGGTGGTCATTGTCAGTGAATGCATATTTACGTGAGCACATTGTTCACCTAGTACCAGTCCTGACATGCAGGACTCTCACCTAATATCCAGTTACTCTACCTCAACTTACCAATGCTGCCTCACACCCACTTCTCACTGCCTCCAACTCTTGAGCTATTCAGCAGTGATACGAACATCATTCAAACACATTGCAAAGCAATAACTGACATTCGTCCCTCTCTACATGCCACCATCCTTCTCTCACCTCAACCTTCCCCTTCTTGTCCTGTTTTTAAGCACCCAAGAACGGCAACCTTCCCAGCCACAGAAGACCAAGAAGGAAGAGAGACCAACAGCATAGTATTTACTGACCCCAGCAAGCCCAAAACACTTAACTCCATTCCAGGTCCTCATCTATTGTTGTGGTGGTCAGCTGTAATACCAGCAGCAGCCACCACTCCTTGTGGTTCTGCTAGGACAGAAGAGCTGTCAGTCCTCCAAATGGCTGGCAGCCCTTGGAGGCAGGATCTTTGGCCTTAAAGTGGCAAAAACCCTGATGTCATGCAGTTGACTGCCTGGTGTATAGAATTATGCGTGGTTTCTGGAAATGGTTGCAGTTGTTGGGCCAGGTTTTCCGGCCTACTGTTATGGCTGACTCTGTGATAGCACTTGAGAATACAACCATAATGCAGTGTCCAATGGTCAATGTTTCAATATCCACTGCATCACAAATAGAAGCCACCCAAGGTCTGAGTGCTGCACTGGAAGCTGAGACTGATGTCATGAACAGTTTGTTGCTATGCAAGCACAGCTTTTGTTATGCAAGCTCATCATCATGTCGGTGGGTATCAATGCTTAAATGAGCCTGCATTCTCACATATGTCCCACAATCTGCCTTCCAGCACATTGCTAGGATTTCTGACATACTGCCCTGGGGATTGGCTGTAGCTCTGCAGAACACAAACCTCGCAGATGATACTTCACACTCCCTCCCTTGCCACTCTGCCAGTTTCCTTGCAGTTGCCCATCAGCTAGTCAGCCAAGGCTGCTGTCACCCAAACTGGCGTGGTGCTGTCCAAAGCCTGGCACTCTAGGCCTAGAGATATTCCTGCAGTGTATGCCCGGCAATTCAACGGCAGTCCCCAATTGGAAGCATCCCAATGCAAAGAAATTCAGGAACACAATCATCCTTACAACCACTAGCAGCATTCTTTTTCCCTACGCTGAGTTTGTAGATCTGCTTGCAAGAGGTGGTTGATTTTCATCAGCAACTCCTTCAGAAAATGGAGTGGAAGCACACACTTCAACTGGCTTAGGTTGCAATAAGAGAAATATTCCCCAAAGACCTTGGAGGGATAAAGCCTCCTGCTCAAGAGCCCTTCTCCTCTCCTTCTTTAAGTGAGGACATTAACCGCAGCAGCGAGGTCAAAATGGCAGTGCTGGATTCAATAAGTATTACACGGTCTGCCTACTCTGCATATTTCTGCCGGATGCTTCTAAAGTCAATGCTACTGACCTTCTCAAAATGGCATTGAGGGCCAAATCAGGAGTGCATCCACACATAGTCTCAATGCCATTTTGAAGTCAAAGTGGTGCCAGTAATGCTGAAACTACAAAACCTCTATACAATATATAAAATAATTATGCAGAATCTAAAAGTAGCAGCAGGAATGTCAGGCAGATATATAGCCCATTCCTATTGCCAGAGTACCAAACACAGAAATGCTGCTCTACAAAATCGTGCACACATTGTTATCTTTGGTCTTAGTCTTTATTACAATATCAAATCTAATTATGCAATAATCACTACAGCACAAGAGTTCATCTATTTCTAGCTTTTTAATCATTTTGTTTGACTGCTAAATGTGTCTCCATAAAATTGTAATATTTTTGATCTTCCCTTTCCCTGGTCCATCTACTTAAATAAGATATTTAAATCCTTCATGATTATCCCATTGTAATTCCCTGCAGTCTCTCCTGCTTGTCTGGACAGCTTGCTATCTACCTGTTCACCTTGAGCTGTTAATCGATAGCTGCTGCCAGCAATTATTTTGTTGCTCTTATCTTTACTAATGTCTACCAAATTACTTCTGCTATCTTACTTTTTTTAACATTCATGTGATAGGTGTAATGTTGTGCCTTACCAATCATGCTACCACCACACCTAGTTTAATAGACTGATCTGAGCAAGCATTTGGAACCCTTCCAGTCCTATCTCTTGTCCATCTTTGCTTATTGCCATGTTATTTTGATGAAATTATTGTCTATACCATCTCTCTCTATATATATTTCTAATTCTAATATTAATACATCTTGCATCAATATAAACGCAATAAAGCCGTATTTCAACATTTGCTTATTTTCCATTTTCACCATATTTTGTATTTTTTATGTTATGCTAAATAAAAATTATCTTGCAGTTACATCACAAAATATTCATGTTTCAAATAAATAGTTAAAACCACCACTAAAATGAAGGGGGAGGAATTTCAGACCAGCACTTTAATTGTTCGTATCTTATTATCTCAAATGTGGTTTCAAGACCAAACTCCCGACCCCTTGGTCAGCACAAAACATTTGCTTATCCATATTTATCAGATGTGGTGCCCCTGCTAAAAATCTAGTTTAAATAAATCCAATTTCTCTACCCTTTATGTAATTTTTCCACCTATTATGGCAGCTGAATGTGTGAAATTCTGTGAAAATTTAACACTCATGTACTTATGCTGTGTGTCACAATAACTTTCTATCTGGTTATATGTGCCATGCTTTTATTTTAACTTAACCTCCCATACTCAGTTCCTTGAACTGTCATTAGGATATTTGGCAGCCTGCAGAGATTGCTTCATGACATTAAAGATATTATATGCTTTATTTTCTTACAAGTTCTTTTTCTGTTGTTCTCACAGAGTGTTCAATCTCAGTTATTATATCTTGTGTCTTGTTTCTCACCAACCTTGGAATATGAACCTTTCATCTGAAACATTAAAACTAAATAATCGGAAGCAACTTATTAGTTTTATGTGTTGGGCTCTCTCAAAGCCTTTGTACATTGCCCTGGCTAGATTTATTAGTCCCTGGAGTTTGTGTAATGCTTTCCAATGTAGAGTTTACTCTTTTTAGTTCAACTACTGGTGAACAAGATGTGACAAACTCCAATTTGAGTTCCTTCTCTCCTGAAGGCTCTCCTTCATCCCCTTCACTCTTTTAAATGTTTTTGGTACTGTTGTCCATGTTAACCTCTTCCAATGCCTTACTACAGGAGCACTGCTTTCATGGTACTACTCTCTCAATGATTCCAGTCCCATGTTGCTAATGCTTTTGTTGCACAACCCAGAAATACCATTACTCCTCATGCAGATCTCTCAAAATAGCAATCATCATGTTTCCTTCCCCAAGTTCCAGTTCATGCACATTCCAAGGAGTGATTCTGTGCCAGAGAATATCCATTGCATGGTCATGCTGAGTAAGGAACACAGAGGGGGGCATTCAATGGCCCCATTTGCTGCTAGTGGGAATCCTGATGGCCCACTGAATAGGGCATCAGGGCTCAAACAGAATTGCTGCTGGGCATCAAAAATTTCTGATTCACCCGGCCTGCCCCGATCAGGTTATTAAATAGTGTAAGTCAGCAGATAATGTAAATGCAGACATTCATTCAAGATTTCCCATGAAGAATGATTCATTTTTAGTCACTGATTTCCTGTGCACTAGTTTACAGACAAAGATTACATGCCAGTGACTGCAAGAGAAATTTACAAGGACTGGTGCTCAGTAAAGTGTTAAATTATATCATGAATGGCTGGCCTAAAGAATGTAATGATGAGAAATTGCAGGAGTAGAAATGAACTGAGTGTAGATCAAGGCGTTCTCCTTTGGGGCTAAAGAGTTATTATTCTGCCAACATTTAGAGAGAGATTGTTAGAGGAACTTCATCAAGAGCACATGAAGATGATCGGTATGAAAGCTAGAGCAAGAAGCTATTTTTGGTATCCAAGGGTAGACAGAGATATTGAAAAGTAGTGAAGTCTGTCTCGGATTGAATAGAAATGATTCAACCAAGATTCCTATCATTCCATTGCCAAACACAAGAAAACTTTGGGAACACGTCTACATTGATTTCTTTGGAGCATTTTGTTTTGGTTGATAGTTTTAGCAAATGGATTAATGTTAAGTTTATATCCAATAACACAAATGTCAAAACTATTGAGGCTTTGAAAGTCACTTTGCAAATTATGGGTTGGCAGAGGTGTTGGTGTTAGATGATGGTCCATTGTTTATTATCAGGAAAATAGTGGTGACATTAAAATATCAGGGCAATTCAAGAAATTGGAATGTTTCAGTTGGCCATAGGAGACAGAGGGTAGTGGTCGAAGGGTCTTTTTCCGGCTGGAGGTCTGTGACCAGTGGTGTTCATGATGTGGAGATGCCGGCGTTGGACTGGGGTAAACACAGTAAGAAGTTTAACAACACCAGGTTAAAGTCCAACAGGTTTATTTGGTAGCAAAAGCCACACTTTTGCTACCAAATAAACCTGTTGGACTTTAACCTGGTGTTGTTAAACTTCTTACCAGTGGTGTTCCGCAGGGCTCTGTACTGGGACCTCTGCTATTTGTGACATATATAAATGATTTGGAAGAAGGTGTAACTGGTGTAATCAGCAAGTTTGCGGATGACACGAAGATGGCTGGACTTGCGGATAGCGAAGAGCATTGTCGGGCAATACAGCAGGATATAGATAGGCTGGAAAATTGGGCGGAGAGGTGGCAGATGGAGTTTAATCCGGATAAATGCGAAGTGATGCATTTTGGAAGAAATAATGTAGGGAGGAGTTATACAATAAATGGCAGAGTCATCAGGAGTATAGAAACACAGAGGGACCTAGGTGTGCAAGTCCACAAATCCTTGAAGGTGGCAACACAGGTGGAGAAGGTGGTGAAGAAGGCATATGGTATGCTTGCCTTTATAGGACGGGGTATAGAGTATAAAAGCTGGAGTCTGATGATGCAGCTGTATAGAACGCTGGTTAGGCCACATTTGGAGTACTGCGTCCAGTTCTGGTCGCCGCACTACCAGAAGGACGTGGAGGCGTTAGAGAGAGTGCAGAGAAGGTTTACCAGGATGTTGCCTGGTATGGAGGGTCTTAGCTATGAGGAGAGATTGGGTAAACTGGGCTTGTTCTCCCTGGAAAGACGGAGAATGAGGGGAGATCTAATAGAGGTGTACAAGCTTATGAAGGGGATAGATAGGGTGTCTTAATTAAATATGCTTCTAGTTTACTTTATTGTTGTTTATTTTATTGCTTAATAAACATGTATTCTATTTAAAATAATCACAAAACATGTAGGACATCATTCTCTGCATTTCAAATCTTTCCTCACATTATACTATATATTTCGAGTTTCCCTTTTGGGATTTGGAGTGATTTGGTATTTACCACCAGCCATGTCAAAGAACAAAGAACAAAGAACAGTACAGCACAGGAAACAGGCCCTTCGGCCCTCCAAGCCTGTGCCGCTCCTTGGTCCAACTAGACCAATCGTTTGTATCCCTCCATTCCCAGGCTGCTCATGTGACTATCCAGGTAAGTCTTAAACGATGTCAGCGTGCCTGCCTCCACCACCCCACTTGGCAGCGCATTCCAGGCCCCCACCACCCTCTGTGTAAAAAACATCCCTCTGATATCTGAGTTATACTTCGCCCCTCTCACCTTGAGCCCGTGACCCCTCGTGATCGTCACCTCCGACCTGGGAAAAAGCTTCCCACTGTTCACCCTATCTATACCCTTCATAATCTTGTACACCTCTATTGTATAACTCCTCCCTACATTATTTCTTCCAAAATGCATCACTTCGCATTTATCCGGATGTCCTGAACATATGACAGAAGAGTTTGAAATATTTTTGAGGAAGAACAGATTCAAACACACTCCATTACCACCACATTACCTATCGTCCAACTGTGTTACAGAAAGAAGTGCATAGATTGTGAAGATATCTTTACAGAAGCATTTAATTGGTGACAAGTAGGTTGTAATTTCCATGTCTCTCTTCAACACAGGATAGGCTAATTTCTGTTCCTTTACAGAATAACCTCAAAGTCTAAACAGTTTGAACACCTTACAAGTTAAAGTTTAAACACACTCCTGGGACAAAGTTTAATTTGTTAAAACTTGGCATTAGTTTAAGCCTGAAGTAAGAGAAAAGTACGATAAAGTTAAGATGAGTCATGAAGGATGTACCATCTGTGCATAACTAAGAAAATTAAAGAATAATATTAAGTTGAAAGAAAAAGTGTATACTTCTTCAAAGTTGAGTGGCAGGTCAGAAGATTAGAAAGAAAATAAGGAACAGCCAAAAATGAGTAAAAACATTATAAACAGGAAGGAGAAATTAGAGTATGAGAGAAAAATGGCTCGAAATATAAAAACAGATAGTAAGAGTTTCTACAGTTATTTGTAAAGGAAAAGAGCAACCAAACTGGGTGTTGGTCCTCTAGCGAGTGAGTCTGTGAAATTAATAATGGAACATAAGGAAATGATGGATGAAATAATCACTGGAGAAGATACAAATAACATCCCAGAAATAATTGCGAATTAGGAGGTGAAAGGGAGGGAGTGAACTTAAAACTATTACAATCACCAAGGAAAGAATATTGAGAAAATTCATTCATTCATGGAACATTGCGGTCACTGGCTGGCCAGCATTTATTGCCCATCCCTAGTTGCCCTTGAGAAGGTGGTGATGAGCTGTCTTCTTGAATCGCTGCAGTCCATGTGCTATGGGTTGACCCGCAATGCCATTTGGGAGGGAATTCCAGGATTTTGACCCAGTGTCTGAGGATATATTTCCAAGATGTGGAGATGCCGGCGTTGGACTGGGGTAAGCACAGTAAGAAGTCTCACAACACCAGGTTAAAGTCCAACAGGTTTATTTGGTAGCTATTTGTTTATTTGGTGTATTTGCTACCAAATAAACCTGTTGGACTTTAACCTGGTGTTGTGAGACTTCTTACTGTGATATATTTCCAAGTCAGGATGTTGCCGGGACTTGAGAAGCTGAGTTACAGAGAGAGATTGAATAGGTTGGGACTTTATTCCCTGGAGCGTAGAAGATTGAGGGGAGATTTGATAGAGGTGTATAAGATTTTGATGGGTATAGATAGAGTGAATGCAAGCAGGCTTTTTCCGCTGAGGCTAGGGGAGAAAAAAACCAGAGGGCATGGGTTAAGGGTGAAAGGAGAAAAGTTTAAAGGAAATATTAGGGGGGGGGTTCTTCACGCAGAGAGTGGTGGGAGTGTGGAATGAGCTGCCGGATAAAGTGGTAAATGCTTTTAACATTTAAGAAAAACTTGGATGGGTTCATGGATGAGAGGGGTGTGGAGGGATATGGTCCAAGTGCAGGTCAGTGGGACTAGGCATAAAATGGTTCGGCACAGACAAGAAGGGCCAAAAGGCCTGTTGCTGAGCTGTAATTTTCTATGGTTCTATGGTGAGTGGCTTGAAGGGGAACTTGCAGGTGGTGGTGTTCCCAAGTATTTGCTGCCCTTGTCCTTCTAGATGGAAATGGTCGTGGGTTTGGAAGGTGCTGTCTAAGAGTCTTCAGTGAATTGCTGTAATGCATCTTGCAGAGAGTACATACTGCTGCTGCTGAGCGTCAGTGGTGGAGGAAGTGGATGTTTGTAGATGTGGTGCCAATCAAGTGGGCTGCTTTGTCCTGGATGGTGTCAAGCTTCTTGTTGGAGCTACACCCATCCAGACAAGTGGGGAGGCAAATTATTAGAACTAAAAGCTGACAAGTCCCCAGGTCTTAATGAACCTCATCCTAGGGTTTTAAAAGAAATGTCAGCTGGGATAGTAATTTGAATTTAACTTTTGTTTCAGTTTTAACTTTCCAAAGTTCCCTAAATTCTGAAAAGGTCCCATTACAATTGGAAAATAGTTAATGTACTCTTCTATTCAAGAAAGGAAAGAGACAGAAAGCAGGAAACTACAGGCCTGTTTGCTAAAAAGCTGCTTTTTAATATTTATTTATTAGTGTCACAGGTAGGCTTAGATTAACATTGCAATGAAGTTACTGTGAAAATCCCGAGTTGCCACACTCCGGCACTAGTTCAGGTACACTGAGGGAGAATGTAGCATGGCCAATGCACCTAACCAGCATGTCTTTTAGACCTCTTTTGGTTATAGGGAACATTTTTCAATCTATTATTCAGGAGGTCATAGCAGTGTACTTAGAAAACCATATGCAATGCAACCAGACAGAGCCAACACAGATTTTTGAAAGGGAATCATGTTTGACTAATTTATTGGAAAGCCTTGAGCAAGTAACAAACAACATGGATATGTACTGTACTTAGATTTTCAGAAGGCATTTGACAAGGTGTTACATCAAAGATTATTATGCAAAATAAGAGGTCATGGTGTAGGGGGTAACATACTAACATAGATAGAGGATTGGTCAGCTAATTGGAAACAAAGGCTAGGCATAAATGGGTAATTTTCTAGTTGGCAAGATGTGATGAATGGGAGGCACTCCTTGAATAGAGAAAGCGATAAGGGTGTGAGCTCAGGAGAGATTGTCAATGATGTTATGGACACAAAATAAAGGGAGTGTTATTGGTATTGTTAAACTCTAACAGCGCTGTCAATCAGGTTTCCCGTTCTATGTATCCCCCATTGCTGGGAAACACGCAGCAGTGGTTCACCTTCAGCTAGACCGGAAGATCCTGCCAATGTGAATGGTCAGAAAATTCCAGCTAACGTTAAACCTGAATACTATCCCACCGATTCCCTTCAGTGCCTTTCCCAAGTTGATTGTATTGCTCTCTGTCTGTCACGCTGGCCAAAGATTTTATAGAATCATAAAATGATTCAACACAACAGGAGGCCAGTCAACCTACTATTCCTATGTCGGTCCTTTGGTAGCTTACTTCATTAATCCCTCTAAACCTGCTCCTTCTTTCCCTATAGCCCTGTATTTTTTGCCTTTCAAGGATTTATCCAATTCTCTTTCATATGTTATTGTTGAGTCCACTTTCACCATTCTTTCAGGCAGTGGCCAGGACTTTGGGACCTGTCATGGGTGGGACAGAAAATCTGGCATCCTAGCAAAACGTCCATTGATTTTGGCAGGAATTTTGGTTGGACCGGAGAATCCGGTTTTGATGAAAGTCATTGACCTGAAAAACAACCCTGTTTCTCTGTCCACAGATGCTGCCTAATGCTGGATATTACCAGCATTTTTTGCTTTATTTTATGTTGTATTAGAGGAGATAACTGATTGGTTCTGAGGCCACAGCTATTACATGTATGCATGTAATGGCGGTGGCCTCAGAGAAGAAAAACAACTCTCACCTCTCCACATAACTGAAGTCTCTCATCATTTGCACCATTCTAATCTCCTCGACCCAATCCCAACCAGTGTATTTCCGATTACAACTGTTTCCTTATATCATCTCTGATTCTTTTGCCAATGACCTTAAACCTATGGTTACTGATCCTTTCATCACAGGAATCAGTTTCCCTTTATGTACCACATTCATTACACATCTATTAAATTTCCTCTCAACTTTCTTCACTCAAAGGAGAACAACTCTAGCCTCTCCACATAACTTTGCACCATTCTAATCTCCTCAGCCTTTGTACCATTCTAATCTCCTCTACCCAATCCTAGCCTTGACCTTCTTCTTTCTTTTGACATCTCTAGAACAAAGAACAAAGAACTGTACAGCACAGGAAACAGGCCCTTCGGCCCTCCAAGCCTGTGCCGCTCCTTGGTCCAACTAGACCAATCGTTTGTATCCCTCCATTCCCAGGCTGCTCATGTGACTATCCAGGTAAGTCTTAAACGATGTCAGCGTGCCTGCCTCCACCACCCTACTTGGCAGCGCATTTCAGGCCCCCACCACCCTCTGTGTAAAAAACATCCCTCTGATATCTGAGTTATACTTCGCCCCTCTCACCTTGAGCCCGTGACCCCTCGTGATCGTCACCTCCGACCTGGGAAAAAGCTTCCCACTGTTCACCCTATCTATCCCCTTCATAATCTTGTACACCTCTATTAGATCTCCCCTCATTCTCCGTCTTTCCAGGGAGAACAAGCCCAGTTTACCCAATCTCTCCTCATAGCTAAGACCCTCCATACCAGGCAACATCCTGGTAAACCTTCTCTGCCCTCTCTCTAACGCCTCCACGTCCTTCTGGTAGTGCGGCGACCAGAACTGGACGCAGTACTCCAAATGTGGCCTAACCAGCGTTCTATACAGCTGCATCATCAGACTCCAGCTTTTATACTCTATACCCCGTCCTATAAAGGCAAGCATACCATATGCCTTCTTCACCACCTTCTCCACCTGTGTTGCCACCTTCAAGGATTTGTGGACTTGCACACCTAGGTCCCTCTGTGTTTCTATACTCCTGATGACTCTGCCATTTATTGTATAACTCCTCCCTACATTATTTCTTCCAAAATGCATCACTTCGCATTTATCCGGATTAAACTCCATCTGCCACCTCTCCGCCCAATTTTCCAGCCTATCTATATCCTGCTGTATTGCCCGACAATGCTCTTCGCTATCCGCAAGTCCAGCCATCTTCGTGTCATCCGCAAACTTGCTGATTACACCAGTTACACCTTCTTCCAAATCATTTATATATATCACAAATAGCAGAGGTCCCAGGACAGAGCTCTGCGGAACACCACTGGTCACAGACCTCTAGCCGGAAAAAGACCCTTCAACCACTACCCTCTGTCTCCTATGGCCAAGCCAGTTCTCCACCCATCTAGCCACTTCTCCTTGTATCCCATGAGCCTTAACCTTCTTAACCAACCTGCCATGTGGGACTTTGTCAAATGCCTTACTGAAATCCATATAGACGACATCCACGGCCCTTCCTTCATCAACCGTTTTTGTCACTTCCTCAAAAAACTCCACCAAATTTGTAAGGCACGACCTCCCTCTTACAAAACCATGCTTTCTGTCACTAATGAGATTGTTTTTAATATCTAATGATCTAAATGATATTAATTTTCCCTCTTGCACTAAATATACTTCACTTCTGCTCCAATGTGTACATGTAATGGCTGTGGCCTCAGAATCAGTTGTCTCCTCTAATACAACATAAAATAAAGCAAAAAATGCTGATAATATCCAGCGTTAGGCAGCATCTGTGGACAGAGAAACAGGGTTGTTTTTCAGGTCAGTGACTTTCATCAAAACTCCCTTCTGGCGGTTCATAATACACTATACCCAACTGGCCCAACCTCTCTTATTACAACACAAACTTTGTTGTCTCTATCACTCCAGGTACTTGTCCTGCCAGATTGAATAATGGCTCCCTTCTGCACAAGATTATGTCAACAAAGTTTGATCCTTCACACAATGCACGTCCATGAGATGAAGCAATTGGTAGTTAGAATCCTTGCTGTGGCATCAATATGTTGCCTATATAATTCAACATATACCAAGATTCAGGTACAGAAATTTCCTGATCTGTATAGCTGAAGATACTTAGGTATTGGCTGTACTGCTACCATAATTAAACTCTAGGCTCATGGCAAGTTGTATTAAAGCTATTGATCACTTTACCAATAACAACTTTGACTTCTTCAAGAAGCTGAATGCATTTTCATATATATTGGCCAGAACTCTCCAGCCATTCCCGCTGGTGGGATTCTCAGGTCCTGGCGGCGGACCCCCCCCCCCCCCCCCCCCCCAACAGGTTTCCTGCTGGCATGGGGTGACGTCAGTGGGAATTCCCATTGACAGCGGCGGGACCAGAGTATTCTGCTGATGGCAAACAATGCGCCACCTCCCACCTGCGGGAAACACATAGCTGGGAAGCCGGAGAATCTCACCCATCATGTTTTATTATGCTTGTTCTCAATAAGTAAGGCTGAGCAACTCATTCAAGCTGTAATGTCTAGTTCTTATTTCCTTTCACTTTTGTATAAAATCTTGCTATTATCGTAAACTTGATAGTAGCAATGGTCTTGAATACAATATCACCACATCAGCCTTTAACTGACCTAGATAATTAGACCTATTTTTATCTGGTCATTGATTTGTCTTTAACCATCCCACCCCAAAATTGCATGTCATACATATTTCTGGTATTATTATTCAGTTATAAACAGGGCAGTAGCAGAACATTTTCCTATAATGGTGCCCTTCTCCTGTCACATTACAGTTTGCACTTGATCTGATGTCATAAGAGAAAATTCAACAGTTACAATGTCACTCAAAAGCTTCTACACCTTGTCAAAATATGCTATTGGGTTGGGTCACAATTTTGCAGTGAAAGGTGTACATGCCTCTCTTCTCTGTCAATTTCTATTGAAGCGTGCTCTGGTGCCTGAAAAGGAACTTATTGCATCGTCTTTCAGAATGCTTAGCACATTTCAAGTCTTAGGTGAAGGCAAAACATTATTTGTTCCAATTGGCAGATATCTCATTGTTACTTCATCTTAATGTTTGTGTGAAGGAGGGTTTCCCTAGAATACAGCAATGCCCTTTCTTGCTACTAATGCCAGAACCGGAACTAATTTGCACATTCTGAAAGGGTAATCTCATGCATATTTGGCAAACATCTGGACATCAATCTGACATACGGTGTACAGTGGTTGTTATAGCTTCTGATTTGGCTCCAAATTATGTATGGAGTCTGAGCTTCTCACTGGTTGGGAAACAGGTCACCATGCATGGGAATAGGGTTCTGAGATTTAAGGGTTGCAGTACTGAGGAACAGAAGGTTTATTTTGTCGTTGCCATATTATTTTCAGGCTTAATGTAATGGCCATGGTACTTCATATAATTTTTTTTTTTTAATCTGACACTTTTTGCATTGAAAAGCAGAATCTTTAGTTTGGAAGTCTGTAGGATTTTAGGATTTTGAAGGAGACTTCAAAGACAGGCGAATTGCAGGAAAAGTTTTAAGATTGTTCTCTGTGATCTAAGAGCAAATATATTGATTATGGAAATAAAAGAAACATTTTAAAATTCTGGTTAGTAAATCTTCTGAATCACATTGGCCCAGAAATTGCTGCAATGGCAGCAAACACCATACGTTTACAGAATGAATGATAAAATGATTGCAATACGCAAGGCCATTTGACCCATCTGGTCTGTGCTGTTCCTCGAAAGGAGCAATTCACTTCATGCCACAATCCTACCTCTTCCCTGTAAAGCTTCAAATATTTTCTTTTCAGGTAGTGGGCCATAACTTAGAGCTGCAGGGCAGTGTAAAAGGAGGGGTACCCCAAAGATGCTCTGGGGTCTCCCCCACCCCCGCCAGACGTTCCCAGGTAAGATTGCACAAAATTGTCCAGCAAGTGCAAAATTCCCTTGGACAATGGCCCTGCACCAGGAACCATCCAAAAAAGGGATTTAAATCACAAACTTTGCATGGCTCCAACTGTGTTACATCAATAGTTAACCAGAAAAAGCTAGAAGGATGAAAAACACTTCTAACGTCTGGGTAACAACTGTACGTAACCAAACTAAGGTCCCCACGGGACCCCCCCCCAACCCCTCCTCATTCCCCAGCACACCCAAACCCCCATGGGACACCCCAACCCCAAGAAGACCTCCCCTCTCCACAGTATTCCCTCCACATGGGATTTCCCTCCACATGGGATTTTCTCCCCCTGCAAAGAATACACACCCCACAGAACTCCCCACACCATAGGATTCCTTCCCCCCTCGGGATTCTTCCTCCCCCCCGCACCAGGGTGATGCACCATTGATTCACGCAAAGACTAGATGTTGCGAAACAACAGGCTTTTATTAACATGAACAGAAGCACTCCCAAACCGATGGTTAACCCGAACTGAGGCAAAAGGGGCAGAGAGCAGCCACCTTTATACCCCGAGGAGGGCGGAGCCATGGATTGAGGCAGCAGGGACGTGCCCAGGCATATCCCATATACAGACAGTATTACAGTGGTTCACCACATTCACCCCCTGTTTAAAAAAGAGTTCGGCGGGGGCAAGGTGGTGGAACGACAGTCACAAGTTATTGATTCAAGTTACAAGTTCAGTCTCTCCGGGGGCTTGATCTGCCGCTGCGACCGCCGCAATGTCAGCCGTGGTGCCGGTTCAGGAGGCCGCGGTGATGGGTCAGACGCCAGTCCATAACTGGTGAAGCCATCCGTAGCGCCTTTAGGCTGCCGGGTGTGTGGAGGCTGCTCCTGGGGCTCAGGCGTGCCGTACACGGGGGCTAAATGAGCGTGCTGAGACTCTGGCGCATCATGGACGACGTTGGGAGCTGGGGGTGAGGGGCCGTTGGACGTAGTACCTGCGGGGGCCAGATTGTGAATGGAGACCATGTCCTCCCGCCCGTCGTGATACGCCACATAGGCGTATTGGGGGTTGGCGTGGAGGAGCCGGACCGTTTCGACCAGGGGGTCCGACTTATGGGTCCGCACGTGCTTCCGGGGCAGGACAGGGCCAGGGGATGTCAGCCACGACGGTAGTGAGGTCCCCGAGCAGGACTTCCTGGGGAAAACAAACATTCGTTCATGAGGGGTGGCGTTGGTAGCCGTGCACAGTAGTGACCTAATTGAGTGTAGCGCATCAGGAAGGACCTCTTGCCAGCGGGAGACTGGAAGACCCTTAGACCAGAGAGCTAATAAAATGGCCTTCCAGACTGTCGCATTCTCCCTCTCCACCTGTCCGTTCCCCCTGGGGTTGTAGCTGGTGGTCCTACTCGAGGCTATGCCTTTGGAGAGTAGGTACTGGCGCAGCTCGTCACTCATAAAAGAGGAACCCCGGTCGCTATGAATATAGCTGGGGAAACCAAACAAGGTGAAGAGGCTGTGCAGGGCCCTGACGACCGTGGCCGAGGTCATATCCGAGCAGGGAATAGCAAAGGGGAACCGCGAATACTCATCAACGATGTTGAGGAAGCATCCATTGCGGTCAGAGGAGGGGAGGGGACCTTTGAAGTCAATGCTCAGGCGTTCGAAAGGGCGGGTGACTTTGATGAGGTGCGCTCTGTCTGGCCGATAGAAGTGCGGCTTGCACTCCACGCAGACCTGGCAGTGCCTGGTTACAGACCTGACTTCCTCAATGGAATATGGCAGGTTCCGGGCCTTGATGAAATGGAAGAACCTGGTAACCCCCGGGTGGCAGAGGTCATCGTGGAGGGTCTGTAACCGGTCTAGCTTCGCGAGGGACTGGTACTGGCCTCAATGATCCCCTCCCCCAGGAGGCGTCGCACCTCGGACTTGATGAACGCTCTATCTCCAGCGCTGTACCGTCTGCTTTTGGTGGCAATGGGCTTGCAGTCGGGGGTGAGGTGCTCAAAGAGCAAGGGAGGGGCGGCTTTGAGGGTCGAGAGGCCACAGGTGGTGCGCGGTGGCTGATCTGTTAGCTGTGGATTTTGGACGGAGATTGGGGAAAAAGGCCCATTATATACCATAGTGACGCTCCCAAGGTGGCACATGAAATCTAGCCCCAGTAGTACGGCAGCGCAGAGCTGTGGCAGCATGAGGAGCCTGCACTTCTCGTACACCGTGCCCCGTACAGTCAGATTTGCTACACAGTACCCGAGGACATTCACTGACCGGGACTTCGAAGCCATAGAGATTGATTGCTGCATTGGCAGTACTGGCAGTGCGTTGCGCCTCACCGTGTTAGGGTGGATGAAACTCTCCGTACTCCCACTGTCAAATAAGCAGTTAGTAGTGCGGCCGTTTACCTTGATGTCCATCATCGACCAGGCGAGCTGGTGAGGCCTGGACTGGTCCAACGCGACCGAGGCCACTGTCGGATTAGGCGATACGGTGGATGGTTCCCAAAATGGCGGCCCCCGTGACTCGGCTGACGTCATCCAAGATGGCGGCTCCCATGGGTCACACGTGGCTGATGGCATCCAAGATGGCGGCCTCCGTGGGTCGCACACGGCCACTGGCGTCCAAAATGGCGGCACCTGCAGATCGCACCCGGTCGATGGCGTCGAAGGCAGTCCCTCCCGCGGATCGCACGCGGCGCTGCTGGGCCTGGGGGCCGATTTTCCCATGCAAACTTTCAGATAATGGCCCTTCTTACTGCAGCCAGAGCAGATCGCATCTTTCGCAGTCGTCGCGGGTGCTTCTCCAGGCCGCAGAAGTAGCACCTCGGGCCTCCGGGGAATGCCGCAGTGGTCAGTTCGGCTTCGGGACAGGGCGTGGCGTAGGTTTGCGGCCCTCCCGGGTACAGCGGTGGCTGCGGTCGGGGTGTCCACGGTGCGCCCTCGTGGTCGGGGGTGTAGGCCTCGAGGTTCCGGAACACTACCTCCAGTGAGCCAGCAAGTTCCACAGTTTTCTTCAGGTCTAACCCACCTTGTTCCAGCAGGCGCTGCCGGATATAGGTCGACCTGATGCCCGCGACAAAGGCATCTCTGATCAGGTCGTCGGCGTTCTGGGCGGCTGAAATGGCCTTGCAGTTGCAGGCTCTGCCGAGTGCACACAGTTCGTGCAGGAATTGCTCAGTCGATTCCCCGGGCTGCTGTCTGAGAGTGGCCAGCAGGTGTCTGGCGTAGACCTCGTTCGGCTGCCGGTTGTACTGGCTCTTAAGGAGATCGATTGCATCCTGGTAAGTCTCTGCGTCTCGGATCAGCGCGAAGACGTGAGCGCTGACGCGGGCGTGGAGCACATGCAGTTTGTCGATGTCTGTTACGACGACGGAGGAGGAGGAGGCGATGAAGGTCTCAAAACAGCGCAGCCAGTGATCAAAAGAATTAGAGGCGCCGACTGCCTGCGGATCCAAATCCAATTTGTCAGGTTTCAGGAGTTGCTCCATTTCAAAAATGTTGTTAATAAAATTGATGCACCATGGATTCACGCAAAGACTAGAGGTTGCGGAACAACAGGCTTTAATTAACAAGAACAGAAGCACTCCCAAACCGATGGCTAACCCGAACTGAGGCAAAAGGGGTGGAGAGCAGCCACCTTTATACCCCGAGGAGGGCGGAACCCCGGATTGAGGCAGCAGGGGCGTGCCCAGGCATATCCCAAATACAGACAGTATTACAGTGGTTCACCACACAGGGGTCTCCCACAATGAGCTGAACTCCCAACCTTCGCTGCCTGCGGCCTGACACAGCCAATATCCATGACACAGACTGAGCCCCGCTGCCCCCAACAAGACCCACCTCCCCAAGATCCAACCCAACCCAGCATGCCCCACAGGCACAAACTCTCCCCCCCACCCCAAAGCCTAATCCACTCCAAGGCCTGATCTGACAACACTCTCCCCGTGGCAGTGCCTGACCTGACCACCCCACCTGCACCACCCCTCCCTCCCCCCGGCCCCACTGCCCCAGTACCCCCCGAAAATCTGCCATCCCCGCAAAACCTACTTTGAGCACTTACGTTCTCCCTGGCTTGTCAATAACTTTCAAACTTGGGTGGACCTTTACCTTTTTTACAGCAGCAAGTACCATAACAAAAGGGGGTGGCCTCCTTACATCCGACTGAGCTGCCCTCAATCTCAGGCCCCAGGGGACATGCTGCACTGCCTGGATCTTGCCCAGTCTGAGTCAGAAGGTTGTGGAAGATAACTTCAAAAAGAATTTCAGGTGAGAAAGTAGGAACAGAGTGGCAATCCAACTCTGCCACTCTGCAGAATTTCAGGCCCAATGATCCAATTTCCGCATAAAAACCTCATTGGACCCTACCACCACTATATCCTCAGGCAGTGCATTCCAGATCCGAATCACCAAACCATGATAGTTTTTGATTTTCTACTGCAGAATTTACACTCCTGATCACTGCAAAATAATTTGGATGAGTTTTAAGGGGTTGCCCATTTAAAATGAACATGAGGCAAAATGTTTTCGCTCAGAGAGTCATGAGTCTTTCGAACTCTCTTCCTGAAAAGATGGTGGAAGCAGAGTCTGTGACTATTTAAAAGACAAAGGTGTATAGATTCTTGATAAGAAAGGGGGTGATAAGTTATCGGGGATAGGCAGGATGCAAATTTGAGTTTACTATTAGATTAGCCATGGTCTTATTAAGTGGCTTGGCAGGCTCAAGAGGCTGATTGGCCGACGCCTTGTTTGTGTGTTAGCAAATAAAACAGTGGATATGGAGTGATGCAACTAACAGATAGAATAAGATTGATTGTAGATTATTTATTTCAATCATTGATTTGTGTTGGAATTTCAACACAGTTTGTAAAATGAAATACTGTTTGAGAATGCAGTCAATTACAAATAAAAAATCCAATTAATTTCTAATCAAGCATATTGTTTGTATTCAAAATAGAGTTGGTTGAAATTGGGGGCGATTTTACCATTTTTTTCTAAGTGCTGGGTGGACTTGAAACTGGGAATGTTTCAGATCCGTCTTTTGGGTGTGTTTTCAGGCCCCCCCGCCCCCCCCCCCCCCAATATGCACTCTGACTACAACATTTTGAGCAAGCTTGTTGCTCGCTACGGAGGCCTGTGGGCGGGGCTTAGTGTGCCTGCAACCCTGCAGAGGGAGGTAGTGCGCATGTGCAGGCCTCTGATGCTACACATGCACATTAGTAGTAGCAAGCGTCTGGCAGAAAAGAGAGAGCTGTCAGGCCCCTGCCACTGCAGGCAGTCTGAAGCAGCTCTCCACCTGCAATCACGGGGGCCCACAGCCTGAGAAGCAGTCCCCACTGACCCCCCCCCCCCCACCAACCACCCAGACCGATCGCGGACCTCTCCTCCCCCACCAATTACAAACCTGCCGCCTCCCCACACCGATCGTGGACCTGCTGCTCTCCCCCCACCGATCGTTGCAGACTGGCAGCAGGCCCCCTCTCCCTCCCTCCCCCTCACCAATCCCTGCAGAGTGACAGTGGGCCCCCTCTCCCACCCTCCCCCCCACCCATCGCTGCAGAGTGGCAGCAGGCAACTTCCCCCCATTAGCCCCTCCCCCATTGGCCCCTCCCCCACTGGCCCCACCCCCGCTGGCCCTGTCCCCACTGGCCTCGTCCCCGGCATTGCCCGGTGTGCATTGCCCAAGTGCCAGATTGGCATTGCCCAGGTGCCAGAGTGGCACTGCCAGTCTGGCACTGCCCACGGGCACAACCCTATTTGCCCTCGGCCTCCCAGGGGACCTCAATGGCCTCCGGTTCCACCAGCGAGGCCAACTTGACTGCTGCCTGTTCATGGCAAGCATGTCTATTCCTCGCCTGTGAGAACCTTTCCCGGCGAGGTCATAAAGGGGGGCGGGTCCAGACGATCGAGCGCCGGGCTTGCTAAGCAGATGTAAAACAACATTAAAATGAATTTACATGCATTAACCTGCCTCTCGCCCATTTCCGGCGAGAGGCTGCCCGCGCTGGAAGTCCGATGCTCGTAAAATGATGCCGGTTGCAAAAACCTGTGCCAATCGCGTTATGCGCTTTACACCCAACTTTACCACCACGTCACGCCTGAAAACGGGTGCAATCACGGGGGTAAAAGCGACCCCGTTATCTCTGATGACTGTAGCAGGGACTAAACAATTTTGAAATCGTAAAGCACCGCATCCATCAGCTGTTAATACGAGTTTGCAATTAGCACGTAATATCTTTTGTTACCCCACATACAGTTGTGTATCATTTACCTCAGGGTAAGTGCATTAACACAGTAGTAATAAATGGAGTAATGTTAAAATATGGGCGCTCCTGTTCATTTGGATAGAAGGCAAATAGTTACAGGAGTTCTGGATTTTTTCCACCTTTGCTGCTCAACAAGGGAAGCAGTGAAATATTTCTGAGAAGCATTGGAACGCAACGTTATAAAATTCACCAAAATGTGATCACATTTATCTTGGCAACTTTTCAGAGACCTGAACATTTTTCAACTTTTGAAAAGGCATATTAGTCATCAAATTTAACAGCTTGTAATTAGCTTGGGACATTTGCGATGATTTTATAAATGCACACTAGCAGGAGGAAGCCTTGTATGCCAGTCATGCACATCAGAACAATGAATGCATACATATATCTCTTCGGGACCCAGTAATCATTAATGCTTTGTGTTGCAAACATAAGATATAAAAATTTACATGCAAATACATGATGCCCCACCTTCCTTTAACTACCTTTTCATTACTCATATATTTTATTTAAAAAATTGGATTCCCTTTTATATTACCCTTTAATCTGGTCTCCTACAGTCTTTTCAGTTCTCTCCTGTATTTTATGTGTTCTGCTTGGTTCCCGACTGAATTATCAATCCAACATTTGTCTTTCTTTTTTCTGTTTCATTTTAATCTGTACATCTTTAGTCAGCAAGGAATCATAGAATCCCGACTGTGCAGAAGGCGGCCATTTGGCCCATCGAGTCTGCACCAACTCTCAGAAAAAGCATTTTACTCAGGCCCATCCTGCACCCTATGCCCATAACTCCACACATTTACCCCACTAATTCACCAAATCCCCTACACATCTTGGGACACTAAAGGACAATTCAGCATGGCCAATCCACCTAATCTGCACATATATGGACTGTGGGAGGAAACTGGAACACCTAGTGGAAACCTATGCAGACACAGGAGAATGTGCAAACTCCACACAGTTATCCAAGGCCAGAATCGAACCCTGGCACTGTGCTACCGTGTTGCCCAAGGTCTAGTCTTAGGTGCTTTTCCTTTCCCATCATGGGATTGCGCTTGGTCTGTACAGGAACTATTTCCTCTTTGAAAACCTCCCATTGCTTGTTTATTATTTTACCTGCAATTAGTTGTCCTGTAGTTGAATATTTGTGCGATTAATTTTCTATCAGCTTTTTCCATAACAAAACATATTGATATTGTGATCACTGTTTCCCAAATGTTTATCCATTATGCAGTCATCAGTGAACACCCCAATTCTGACCTTATGATGGAAGGAAGGTCATTGATGAAGCAGCTGAAGATGGTTCACCCTAAGACACTACCCTGAGGAACTCCTGCAGTGATGTCCTTGTGCTGAGATGATTGACCTCCAATCACTACAACCATCCTCCTATGTTCTAGTCATGTCTCCAACCAGTGGAAGGTTTTCCCAAAATTCCCATTGACTCCAGTTTTCCTAGGGCTCCTTGATGCTGTACTTGGTCAAATGCTGCCTTGATGTTAAGGGCAGTCACTCCACCTCACCTCTGGAGTTCAGCTCTTCTGTCCCTGCTTGAACCAGGGCTGTAATGAGGTCAAGAACTGAGTGATCAAGGAAGAACCTAAACTGAGCATCCATGAGCAAGTTATTGCTGGGTAAGTGCCACTAGAATAGCGATGTTAATGACCTGTTCCATCACTTTAGTGATGATCAAGGATACACTGGTGGGGTGGTAATTGGCAGGGTTGGATTTGTCCCGTTTCTTGTGTACAGAACATGTCTGGGCAATTTTCCACATTGCTGAGTGGATGCCAGTATACTCGAACAGCTTGACTAGGGGCGCAGCAAGTTCTGGAGCGTGAGTCTTTAGTGGAATACTGTCAAGGCCCAGGACTGTTGCAATATCCAGTGCCTTCAGCCATTTTTTGATATCATGTGGAGTGAATCGAATGAGTGGTCACTCCTAACAATACTTTCTTGGATAGATGCGTCTGTGGCAGGCAGATTAGTGAGATTGAGCTCAATTATGTATTTTTGTCTTGTTGGTTCCCTCACCACTGCCCGCAGTTCCAGTATAGCAGCTATGGCCTTTAGGTCCTGGCCAGCACAGTCTATGGAGGTATGGCCAAGCCTTTCTTATTAATGGACGTTTAAGTCCTCCAAGTGGTGTTCAACATGGAGGAGAACTGATTCATCAGCTGAGGAGGGATGGTGCATGGTAATCAGCAGGCTGTCTCCTCACAGGGGTTGGCCATTCGTGCCCTCAAGCCTGCTCCACCATTCAATAAGATCATGGCTGATCCGACATTTCTCATGTCCACTTTCCTGCCCTTCCCTATAACCCTTGATTCCCATACTGATCAAGAATCAATCTACCTCAGCTTAATATATACCAATGGGCGGGATTTTACAGCCACGCTCATCCCAAAATCATAAAATCCCACCCAAGGTCAACGGACCTTTCCATGGTCTGCCCCTCGCCCGCTCCGATTCCTGTTGTGGGCGGGAGTGTAACATTTTGGGCAAGGACTCTGCTTCCACAACTCTCTGTGCCATGCAGTTCCAAAGAATCACAACCCTTTGGGAGAAGAAATTCCTCCTCATCTCAGTCTTAAATTGGCACCCCTTTATTCTGAGACTACGCCCTCTGGTCCTAGACTCTCCCGAGAGGAAAAATCCTCTCAGCATTTACCCTGTCAAAACCGTTAACCCTATGGCAGCGTTCTTACTGGCTCGTCACGCCTATCGATCGGTGTGGTGAGCCAATAAGACAAGAGGTGTAAGAGGTGTAATGTGACAAGAGGTGTAAAATCGGGTCTGTGCCTGATTACTCCTCTCTCATGATGAATTGCTGACCAAGATGACAATTTCAATATGTAAACCCTAGATTAAATATAATTAGTGAGTCCAGAATGCTATTGTCTGGGCTCACTTACCTTCTCCTGCTCACCAGTCCAGGTCCTCGCCGGTGAAGATTACGTATGGTCCCACCAACAGGGACTTGGTGGGACTGGAGGCTATTGAATCTCCGGGTGGTCGGGGGCAATGCCAGGCAGTGTCCCTTGAATAGTGCCAACCTGACACAATGGTACTGCCAGCCTGGCACTGCCAACCTGGCACCGGACAGTGCCAAGGGAGATGGGCCCGAGGGGAGAGAGTGATGCCCAAAGAAGGTGACCCAGGGTTGGGACCATTACAGGGGGTGGGGCCATGACAGGGAGGCAGGGAAGGGGGAGCTCTGTAGTGGGGGTGTGGAAGGGGATACTCTGTATCCGTAATGGGGATAGGGATCAGCCAGGGCGGTGATCAGAGAAGGCAGTGATGGGGGAGGGCTGGATGCCTGAGAGTGTGATCGAGGGGGTGGAGGTTGATGTCTTGGGGGAAATAGGATAATCAGGGGGAGGTTGGGAGGGCTTGGCAGATCTACACACTGTACACAGTGCACTGAGAGATCCAGGTACCTGCGCAATGGCACCCCCAGAGTTCAGCAGCTTCCTGGCATGTCCCTGTTGGTGAGAATAACGGGTGGGCTCTTTTTTAATTCTAAATGCTGTATGATTGCTTCTGGGAGCTCACCCAGAAAATGGGCATGATTCTCTCCCGTTTTCACACTCATTCGGCACTTAGAGTATGTTTCGATGAGACCTCTTTCTTCTAAATGCCCATG
Organism: Mustelus asterias; assembly: GCF_964213995.1. Classification (NCBI taxonomy): domain Eukaryota; kingdom Metazoa; phylum Chordata; class Chondrichthyes; order Carcharhiniformes; family Triakidae; genus Mustelus; species Mustelus asterias. Next base: position 96,681,518 of record NC_135808.1, read on the forward strand.
AATAGAGTCCCAACCTGTTTAGCCTTTGCTCAGAAGACAATCCCTCCATATTGGGGATCATCCCAGTAAACCTTCTCTGAACTGAGTCCAAAATATCTTTCCTCACACAAGGGGACCAAAATCGCACAGTACTCCAGATGCGGCCTCACCAGTACCTTGAACAGTTGCAGCAAGACTTCCCTACTCTTATACTCCGACCCTCCTTGAAACATGGATCAACATTCCATTAGCCTTCCTTACTACATGCTGCACCTGTGTGTTGGCTTTCTATGTTTTGTGCACAAATACACCCAAGTCCCTCTATGTTGTAGCTTTCTGCAGTTCTTCATTTAAATAATACTGTTTTTTTGTTCTCCCTTCCAAAGTAAACAACCTTACATTTTCCCACATATACTTTATTTGTCAACTTTTTGCCCACTTACTTAACTCATCAATATCTCTTTGTAAACCGTATCCCTCTCTCAACTTGTCTTTCCATCTATTTTTGTGTCATCTGCAAATTTGGCTACAGTACATACTCTTCCTTTCTCCAAGTCATTAATATATATTGTAAATAGTTGATGCCCCTGCACTTAGCCCTGTGGAACCCCACTGATTACGGTCACCAATCTGAAAAAGAACCCCTATCCCCACTCGCTTTTTCAATTCTCTCAGTCAATTCTCTATCAATGCCAATATATTGCCTCCAACTCCATGGGCTCTTATCTTACGACTTACCCTTTTGTGAGGTACCTTGTCAAACACCTTCTGGAAGACCAAATACAATACATCTACTGGTTCCCCTCTCTCCACTCTGGTTGAGACTTCCTCAGATACCACTTCCCTTTTAGAAAGCCATGCTGACTCGACTTGATTAGATTCTGATTTTCCAAATGTGCTGCTATTACTTCCTTAATAATTGATTTCAACATTTTTCCAACAATAGATGTTAGGCTAATTGGCCTATAGTTACCCTCTTTTTGCCTTCCTCTCTTTTTGAGTAGGGATATCACATTGGCAGCTTTCCAGTACTTATCCAGAATCCAAGTAGTTTTGGAAAATGGCAACCAATGCATTTATTATCTCAGTACCTACTTCTTTTAGTATCCTAGGTTGCAAGCCATCAGAGCCAGGGGACTTATTTTAGCCCGATTAGTTTGTCTAATATTAATTCTCTAGTGATGGGAATTAATTTCTCCCCCATATTCTTTAGCATTAATAGGATGTTCAAAGTATCTTCCACTGTAAAGACTGATGCAAAATATCTGTTTAACTCCTCCACCATTTCCTTGTTCCCCATAACTTTCTTGCTAGATTCATTTTCTAAGGGGCCTATGTTTACTTTGACTGCGCTCTTCCTTTTTATATATTTAAAGAAGTTCTTATTGTCATTTTTTATATTCCTTGCTAGTTTTCCCTCATGGTTTATTTTCTCTTATTATCTTTTTAGACCTCCTTCGCTGGATTCTGAATATATCCCAGTCTTCGGGACATTTGCTTCCTTATATGTACTTTCTTTCAACTTAATACTCTCCTTAATTTCCTTGGTTAGCCATGTTGGTTTATCCCTCTCTTAGAATCTTTCCTCCTCACTGGGATATATTTTGCTGAGAGTTATGAGTTACCTCCTCAAATGTCTGCCACTGCTTGCTTACTGTCCTTCCTGCTAATCTATCTGCCCTGTCTACTTTAGCTAACCCTATCCGTATTTCATTGTAACTCCCTTTATTTAATTTGAGCACAGTTGTTTCTGACCCAAGTTTTTCACTCTCAAATGGAATATTAAATTCTCTTATGTTGTGATCACTATTTCCTAGGGGATCTTTTACTGTGAGGTAATTTATTAATTCTGCCTCATTACCCTTACCAGATCCAAGATAGCCTGTTCCTTGGTTGGCTACATGACATATTGCTCCAGGAAACTATCCCTAATGCACTCAATGAATTTGTTGTTGTGGCTACCCTTTCTAACTTGATTAACTCAATCAACATGAAGATTACCCATAATTATTGCTCTGTTCTTTTTACATGCTCCTATTATTTGTTGATTTATGCCCTTTCCTACAGTATGGCTCAGTATTTTACCCTTGGGTGCACTGACTTCCAAAAGTGCTGGCTTCCATGGTGTTTCAGTGTCACTGGTCAACTGGGTGAGCAAATAAATCCCCTTGGAGACTTGGCAGTGGCACATTGCCAAAGGAGAGCACTCCTAATCCTTGGCTATGGGCCGAGGTACGTATTGACAAGTGTCCTGTATAGACCAAGTTGAGCGCAAGGCCTTGGACTGAAGTTGGGCAGGCTAATGCCTGGAGATATTTTGTTGCTATCTCTATGATGCAGCCAAGCAGTGCATGCTGGCTGCCTTCTTTCACACAGAATTAATGATAGCATGCTATACTATGATTAGGGAGCATATGTGAGAGTTTCCAATCCTATAGTTAATCAGATATATTCACACATCTTCGTGGTGACATCAAACTGATCTCTGCTTCTTTGGATCAAGAAGTATTTGCCTTTACTAACCATCTGCTAATGAATTCTGCTTATCTCTTTCTGTAGATGCCCTTTTGTGCTAGTGATAGAGCACTTCTCATGCTGTCTAACATACCTAAATCCGATTTAATCCTTTGCTCCTTCTTTGAAGCAGGATGGATCAATTAGATAGACCTGCAATACCTGGATTGGATTGACAGAGTGTAAAACAATGGATCACCAGCCAAAGGACTAAAATTTGGAGTAAAATTGAAATTGATGTGTCCATGACCACAATGTTTATTGTACAGTAATTTCACAGGGTGTACAGATGAGTCATCCATCTGCCTTCCCTATAATACAGCCAGCATCAGAGGCATGTCTGGGACAATCTGGAAGTTAATGGAAATATGAACCATTTTCTACTTACGGCACAATAATATTTAATAGTAGATATGTCAATTAAGTTAAAACTATGTTTGACATTCACTTACCACTCCCAAAATGTACACATTGATAATATGCAGTATTTAAATCATGCACTGAAGGAAAATTATTCGACAGCTCTCAACTAACAAGCAAAATTTCACATAAATGAAAATCTATTGAATGAGCATGTTGGATTTCAATGTGAGATCATCAAACCTTTTCCTTTACTGTGCGGCAGTTCTTTGAGATAATGCAGAAGGCATTGACTGCCTCTGTCAAATCCCTCTAGCACTCTCATCACCTTCTTAACAAGCTCTATGCCCTTGGTGCCCAGCAATCTGTCTTTTCGCACCTTTGCTTTAGCTGGAATTACTTCCTGTGGGTCATTTGAGAATTACAGCTTTTGCCATCCTTGCAAAGCTGTTGATGCTGATGCTTCAGACATTATTGCTGCTCTTTTCACTGCTCAGGAAAGGAATGTGTACCTTGAAGTTGCTGATGCTTTTAAAAATGGAATAGAATTTACCATAATCACAGCAGCAATAAACTGAACAAGGATAATGCTGCTGGCTCAAAGCCCACCCTCCGTAACAAATGAGGAATGTCTAAATCGCGTACACTCAGACACACACACACCCTCACCAACTCACGTACACTCACACACACAACCTCAGCAAATCACGTACACTCACACAGTGAGGAAACTGGATTGTGTTAGTGCACGATTCACTTTGCCAGGCAATACCTCACACTCCTGCTAACATACTAATAGGAGAATTCAGCTTTCCAAATTTGTAACCCAGACTGAAATAATATTTATACTTTATAGAATCATAGAATTCTACAGCGCAGAAGGAAGCTATTCAGCCGATCGAGTCTGTATCGACCATAATTCCACCCATCCCCACAACCCCACGCATTTACCCGAGCTAGTCTCCCTGACACTAAGGGGCAATTTATCATGGCCAATCCACACAACACACACATCCCTGGAGTGCAGGAAGAAACCGGAGCACCCCACCCGGAGGAAACCCATGCAGACACGGGGGGAATGTGCAAACTCCACACAGACAGTGACCCGAGCCCCCGGGAATCAAACCCGGGTCCCTGGAGCTGCAAGGCAGCAGCACCAACCACTGTGCCACCCTTATCCTGGGTGGATATTAACCCTTGAAATATGCACAGGTTAAACGATGAGTGCGTGTTATAATTGAGGTAATCAAGCATCTGTAACTCTTCCCATCAACTTCACAGCATAGCTTAAGCTGCTGGAATAGGTTGAAGACTGGAAGATCATCCCCATGTTCATAAAAGCAATTACTCTTCAGGACTTCACTCGACATTCAGACATAATCGCATGTATCTGTTATTCACTTTAGAAAGGTTTAAAACTAGACTGCAGATCAGCACTACGACTCTCGCACTTTTTTAAAAACCTTGCATTCCTTTTAAAATTTAGACATTCTGACAGAAAGTCAGGTAGAATGGTTTTAAGCAAATGGTAAGAGTAGACGGTGCGTTTAACCGTATAATCTATAGATCATCTGATTTACAAAATCGTACAAGAGTAACGGTCATTTGTTGCAATTTTGGAAGTTGGTACGAGTGACGCATCATTGTCGCAGGAGACTTGAAACACATCGGAAATAGAGGGAGCACAGGCTGTGCAGCTCCAGATTTATATATCCCCATTATAAACAGAGCGTCAGAACACCAGCCGAATCAGGTTGTAGCGTGTGCTGTAACAACATCTGATCTGCAGCAAACCACAGGAGACGCTGTTCCGTACATTCTGCATGCACCAGGACTTTCATCCTTTTTGTTTCAAAGTGAAGCCATTAAGACATCACCAGTTTATTCTTCCACTGCCATCCCACAATCCCATCCTTTTCACATCCACATGGGAGCCACTCCATCACCGCATTGCATTATCTCCATCCTTTTTCTGTGTAGTGTTGGCCAACCACCTGCACCAGTTATCTTGCATGGGAGGGCGAGGGCATGGCCAAGGGCAGGCTACATCACCCAGAGTGCACCCTGTCAAAACAAATGGCCACATAGGACTCTGGCTCTTGCGACAGGACAATCAGCGAAACGGAGCACATGGTTGGTGTGTTCCAGATTCAGAGGAATCAATGTAGCCATATGCTCGCACACAAGGCATGAGGCAGCCATTTGCTGCTGGCAAAGGCAAAAGCTTGGGCCCCCCAAAGTATGAGCCTCGCTGTTTTGCACCTTATGTACCCCCTACACCAGACTCAGCTTACTCCACTTACTTCTCTCGGTCAAGGGAGAATGAAATGTAGTCAGCTCTTTTTGCACACACAGCTCCAGTGACCTCCCTTACGCAATGGCGGCACGGTAGCACAGTGGTTAGTACTGCTGCTTCACAGCGCCAGGGACCTGGGTTCGATTCCCGGCTTGGGTCACTGTCTGTGTGGAGTTTGCACATTCTCCTCGTGTCTGCGTGGGTTTCCTCCGGGTGCTCCGGTTTCCTCCCACAGTCCAAAGATGTGAGGGTTAGGTTGATTGGCCATGCTAAAATTGCCTCTTAGTGTCCTGGGATGCGTAGATTAGAGGGATTAGCGGGTAAAATATGTAGGGATATGGGGGTAGGGCCTGGGTGGGATTGTGGTTGGTGCAGACTTGATGGGCCGAATGGCCTCTTTCTGCACTGTAGGGTTTCTATGAATACTGGACTGAAAACTAGGAGATGTTGCAGATATTGAAAGTAAAAAAGTAAAAGTTAAGTTTATTTATCAATCACAAGTAGGCTTACATTCACACTGTAATGAAGCTACTGTGAAAATTCCCTAGTCGCCACACTCCGGTGCTTGTTCGGGTACACTGAGGGAGAATTTAACATGGCCAATGAACCTAACCTGCACATCTCATAGGGAGAACGTGCAAACTCCACACATTCAGTGACCCAAGCCGGGAATTGAACCCAGGTCCCTGGTACTGTGTGGCAGCAGTGCGAACCACAGTGCCACCATGCTGCCCCAGGACTGCTCCAGCCTGGATGGAGCCCGTGTATAAAAATTCATGGCCACCTTCACATCCAATTATAATGTTGTCCTCGCCCTGCTTTGAACTGCACCTCCTTGGTGAAGTGGAGGTGTCTAATGCACTGCTTCTTACTGAGACTGAAATAGGAGAAGTAGTTTCTGAAGACACTGGGTGCATATGGCCTCCAGCTGAGAGCCTGTTTCCCCTTCCATACCAAGAGAAATAAAAGCTCCTGCCCCCATATCTGGCAGCAAGTTGATTGTGCAGAATCCTTGAAATCAGAAACAGGGCCCGCACCACATGCCACACCATTTGTTGTAGACGTCAGCATCTTTAAATGGCAGTACAGACCACTAAATATTTTTACTAACCCGCAGCTTCCAATGGAAAACAATCAGCAAATGTGAAAGTAGTTGCTGGCCCTTTAAGTAAAATACACGACACTGACACAACACATACCCAATAGCTAGAGGAAAACATCAATGTATTTAACAGCCTGGATTTTTGCCAAGTTGGGCCAGCACATGAGCCCTTTAAAATTGGAGAATGGGACCCGATTCTGGGATTCCAACACCCAATCATATTTCCTGAAAAATTCATGTGCAAGAGATAAGGGTGCAGGTAGCTTGGTCCGAGGTGGGTAGATCTAATCCTTCCAGCCCCACACCCCACCTCAAATCCTCCCACCCTACAGCAATATTTGGAGGTAGGTTTCTTCCATAAGTGTGCATGCTTCCCAGCCCCTCAGAGGAGGTGTGAACCAATTCTTTGATTGACAGACTTTGAAATACAAAGGAAATCTATTCTTCCTTGGTAACCTGTTACTTCAGTCACTTGGAAAATGCATCTCTCCCTCTTCAGGTGAACTCCTGCTCTGGAAAATCTCTGCAAGACTTCTAAGTTATCCAGGTATTCTTGTTCTGAAGCCCCCATGAACAAGACGCCATGCAAGTATTCTGCTACCTTGGGTAGTAGCCCTTAAAGGATGTTCTCCATAACTCTTTGGAAAATGGCTCATGCTGATGAGATCCCAAAGAGCAAACGGATATACTCATAGAGTCCCTTATGCATGTTAATTGTCACATATTTCTGGGAGGACTTGTCCAATTCAAGTTAAAGATAGATGCAGCTCATGTCCAACTTGGAGAACATTTTGCACCTGCTAACTTAACATACAAATTTTTGATTTGGGGCATGAGGTACCTATCGAGTTTGGAAACTCGATTGACTTGTTAGTTTATAGTCCCCTCAAACACTAACTGATTCGTTGGGCTTAAGAAGAGGGATTGCCCATTCTGCAAATTGCATGGGTGTTACTATATCTAAACTTTCAAGGTGCCCTGGTTAAGTTTCCACCTTCTCCAGCATGCAGTGTGGGACTCGTCTTGCTCCGAAATACCTAGGTGTAGCATTGGGGTCAACGTAGATTCTAATCTTGGTCCCTTTTATTTTTCCCAGACCCTCTTGGAAAACTCCAGGGTACCTACTAGTAGCTTTGCAGAGTCCCTCCATGTCTAGTCTGAAGATCTACAACCAGTTCAGCCAGATCTGCTGGAGCCAATCTCTCCTCATGAGGCTTTGTCTGTGCCCCGCATACAATGAGAGATGGGCTGATTAAGACTTACCTGGATAGTCACATGAGCAGCCTGGGAATGGAGGGATACAAACGATTGGTCTAGTTGGACCAAGGAGCGGCACAGGCTTGGAGGGCCGAAGGGCCTGTTTCCTGTGCTGTACTGTTCTTTGTTCTTTGATTGCAGCCTGTAAGTTACTGGCACCATTGTGGTGCCTTTTATTTGTAAAGGTTCCCCTATGTCAGTGGCTAGCCTGGCCATTGTATCTTCCAAACTCAGGAGTTGGATGCCAGATTGGAGATGCCCTTATTTCTGTTCTCTGATAACAGAGACTGCAACTCCCATGTTCACCTCTATCTTCAAAGGATGGCTATTCACCAGTAATTCTAGCATTATCGGGCAACTTCAGTTGTGATGATACGATTCAGTTGTAATGTCCCTGTCTCTGGAAGAGGGGATACCTGTATGGTCTTGTACTGGCTTCAGCTTTTTCATTGGGCAGCATGCATTTTGCCTGTTCCTGAAACTTCACCTTGGCTGTGTCCTTTGACAGTGCTTGCAATAATCCATCAGCTGGCATTGCACCTTTCTGGAGTACGTTCTCTAATATTCTTGGGGTCATCACTGCCTTTCCTTGACTGCCTGGTGGTGATGTTAGGGTTTCTAAATGAAAAAGGGGCCCTTTAACACTAATTTGCACAAGCACTCTCCATTGAGGACTCACTACATGTGGTTTCTTCCTACAGTGGGAGGACATTTGTGACCTGATGCCCAAATTGGGTTCTGCCAGCAATTCTAGCATTATCCAGTTTCCTTTAGGTGGTTAGGTCATTTATGCCACATACTCATCTGTCTCACAACATTTCATTAAGAGTAAGTCCAAATTCACAATGTTCTGCCAATTTTCACAACCAGCCAAGAACTCAGAAACAGGTTCCCCAGGAGTTCTCCCAGTTATGTTCGAGTGATGTCTCTAAAGGATTAGGGGGGGCTTTGGATTGTCGTGGTTTTTCACCAAGTCTATTAGCTCATTAAAAGTTGAGAGTCAGCGACATCAGATAGGTCAGACTTTTTATCACCCTGAAAGTTGGGGTCCTGCCTGCCTCAATAATATAACCTTTTGTTTTTCATCTCCTTCAGCGTTGTTAGCATGGAAGAAGTAATGCATGTGCTCATAAATGTTGGGCCCAGTCTTTCCCACTGGTGCCATAGGGTTCAGGTTTCTGGAAAAGAAGCATAATGGCTTTTTGTTGCCAGAGAAGATAGTGGACTTTCAGAGGTGGAGATGGAGAAAAAGGAAATTTCTCCTCGTCACCAATGTAGCAATTCATCCAAATGCCAGTTTCTTGTCACCAAACACCCCTTACTATACACCAAAGAGAAGGGCCACACTTGTGGTTTACAGCGAGTCAGTCTACACCTTGGGACCTACAATGCCAGTCTGGGTTGAGCAAGAGGTTTAAAAACCCCCGCTGACCACGTCTCATTGGGTGACCCTTCACTCGCTCAATAAAGAGGCTTGTACTCCACGAAGCCCACGGGGAGATCTATCAACCAGGAGCTTAAACCCATCGGGCACTTATCTGTCTGCTGTTGAGGTTCCTGGGGATTTCAGAATGGATGTTCACCTCCAAGAACTGCCAGCCAATCAGAAGCTGCAGGCTATTCAGCAGTGCTTCCAGGAGTGGTGGTCACTGCTAAAACTGCAGGAGGCCCTACAAGAGGAACATTCACAGTAGCCCTGGAACACAGGTTAAATGGAGCTGCCTCCCCAGTGCTAGTCAGTTGGATGCTGGCAAGGGATGGGAGGGGGTTCAATTTAAGAAGCAGGGGTTGGTCTTGAGTAAGGGGGAGGGAGCAACCCTTGTTGCCAGCAGGGCCTTCTGTTGCACACAGGATGCCATGGGCGGAATGGTGACACAATCATTAGCACTGCTTCCTCACAATGCCAGGGGCGCGGGTTCGATTCTGGTCTTGGGTGACTGTGTGGAGTTTGCACATTCTCCCAGTGTCTGTGTGAGTTTCCTCCAGGTGCTCTGGTTTCCTCCCACAGTTGAAAGATGTGCAGGTTAGGTTGATTAGCCATGCTAAATTGTCCCTTAGTGTCCCAAGATGTGTAGGTTAGGGGAATTAGTGGGGTAAATATGTGGGATTACAGGTCTAGGGCCTGGGTAAGATGCTTTGTCGGAGAGTGGGTACAGACTCAATGGGCCAAATGGACTCCTTTTGTACTGATTCTAGCAGGACGGAGGCACAGATTTCAGGCAGGTATCAGAGTACAGTTGGCAGCTCGCCCATTTGGTGTGTGACCCCTCCGCTGCAGCAGAGTACCAGCAGTGGCAGGCCGAGGCCTTTAAATGGGCATTAATTGGGCATTAAATTCTGATAATCATTTCTAAAATAAGTATCTGACTGTCTGAAGGGTTCAAAGTGAAAGCTATATAACTTGGAGTTCATTCACACACCAACTGTAGTACCATTGTAAATCATCTTGCCTTTGCACCAACTTTTGAGTTGTAGCATCAGTGTTCAACGTGATACGAGAAACAAGTTACATGAGACTGCCTGAAGGAAAATGTATCACTCGACTTTGCTTCAGTCTGTTTGGGTCTCGGTAGATGGTTTCTATTCCAAAGATGAGGGCCAGTAGGAGCTTTGCAGCTTTGCACCAATATTAAACTCGTTGAGTGTGAATATCCCCCAAAGTGTACATTTGTTGCCAACATTAAAGACAGAAACAGATCAATAATATATTAAAATGAAAAGTGTTATGTTTAAAATATGCAATTTAATGATTTTACTCACCTATAGTTTCCCAAAAATACCCCATCAGGATTGAGCATTGGCACTATTTTAAAGACCAAAACATCCCGCAGAGCCTTGGCAACTGAGTGCTGACTGACAAGAAAATCAATAAAACCTAGGAGCAGAAAAATTGATATTTTCAAAATATTATCAAGGTGCGCTCTTATCACTTTATACAGATTTCTGATATCAGATTTTTTCTGAGATTACTGACTAATCTAGAAAGTTGTTGCAATTCGTTTCAAAGGACTGACCTTGCTCTGGACAGAAATACACCAGGAATAGACCATCCACATCAAGTTGCACAATTCTAAACTAACAGACCGATAGCAGCAATCTGTCCTTGAAAGTAAAGTCATGCAGCAAGAGATTTAAAATATCTTAGCTGTGCCAAGTGCCACGGTACATTGACTGAAAACTTAACCTGCCTTTGCAATTGAAATCTATCAGATGTAGAACTCAGTGCCGGAAAATTCCACTCATCACTGAGTTAGTAGTGAATGACTTAGCAGCTGAAAAACAAAGGTAACTTTCCCGTTTGCAAATTACATTTGTATTTATTTATCTATCTTTAATTCTCGGCTTCCCTCTTTGCTTCTCTGCTGTACCTATGTGGTGTGTTGTTGCTCATCTTTCCTGGTTGTCAGCAATGTAGGAAATTGATAGAATTCTTCCACAGAATTAGAATCTGGCTAAAATTGAAGTATTAAATTAACATGTTTTAAAATTAGAATTATTTTGTTATTTTATTGGACCCTTTTCACACAGTGGTATATTTTAATAAAGTTCTTCTTGTGCTTCTAAGGCACCAATAGAACTATAATTTCAAATCATAGAAATGAAAATGTATTCCACTTAAAATGAATATCATAGCCTCAACTGCAGATGGCTTCTGGAAAAATAATGCACTTATTTCAATGCACTCACTTTTATACAAATTAATTTAATGTAAGTTAAGAATGATATCAATAAACTAAAGTCACTCCATCATCTTATGCCAGAATACTAAAATCATAGGCCAGAATTTTACAGTGCTCCTCCTCCGCATCCAGCCTGAATGCACTTAAAATTGTACAAAATGATGTTGGGGATGCGCCCTGATGTCATCCCACACGTCTGCAATATTGAGTTCCGTGCCATGCATGGTAGTTGAAGCCACACACACCAACAAGTAGAGGGCCAATTAAGGCCAATAAAAAAACCTACCTACTGAGATTGTAAGTTGCCAGTGGCAAAAAAGACAGGCAGGCATTACATTTTTATCAATTTGTCATCCAAGGGTGGGATATAAGGCCCCTGGAGCACAAAGATATTCATTTTATTCGTGATTTTGCTGCTGTCATATTTCTGAGTTTTGCCAGATTTCCTTTAGATTGTGTTAGCCTTCTAAGCTTTGTTCACTTGTGCCAAAGTTCTAACAGAATAGATCAGTCTGCACAAACCATGGGGAACATTGACATTTACAAAAGATATTGGCCTTGTAAATTCATGACTATTTGCCATATTGAGGGTGGCATGGTGGCACAGTGGCTAGCTGCTACCTCACAGCGCCAGGGACTCGGGTTCGATTCCAGTCTTGGGTCACTGTCTGTGTGGAGTTTGCATGTTCTCCCTATGTCTGCGTGGATTTCCTCTGGGTGATCCGGTTTCCTCCCACTGTGCAGGTTAGGTAGATTGACCTCAGGGATCAGTGCTGGGTACATTGTTATTTGTCATTTATATTAATGATTTGGATGAGAATATAGGAGGCATGGTTAGTAAGTTTGCAGATGACACCAAGATTGGTGGCATAGTGGACAGTGAAGAAGGTTATCTCGGATTGCAACGGAATCTTGATCAATTGGGCCAGTGGGTTGACGAATGGCAGATGGAGTTTAATTTAGATAAATGCGAGGTGGTGCATTTTGGTAGATTGAACCAGGGCAGGACTTACTTAGTTAATGGTAGGGTGTTGGGGAGAGTTACAGAACAAAGAGATCTAGGTGTACATGTTCATAGCTCCTTGAAAGTGGAGTCACAGGTGGACAGAGTGGTGAAGAAGGCATTCAGCATGCTTGGTTTCATTGGTCAAAACATTGAATACAGGAGTTGGGGCATGTTATTGAAATTGTACAAGACATTGGTAAGGCTGCACTTGGAATACTGTGTACAGTTCTGGTCACCCTATTATAGAAAGGATATTATTAAACTAGAAAGAGTGCAGAAAAGATTTACTGGGATGCTACCGGGACTTGAGGGTTTGAGTTATAAGGAGAGCAAGATAGACTGGAACTTTTTTCCCTGGAGCCTAGAAACTTGAGGGGTGATCTTATAGAGGTCTATAAAATAATGAGGGGCATAGATCAGCGAGAGAGTCAATATCTTTTCCCAAAGTTAGGGGAGTTTAAAACTAGAGGGCAGAGGTTTAAGGTGAGAGGGCAGAGATACAAAAGTGTCCAGAGGGGCAATTTTTTCACACGGGGGTGGTGAGTGTCTGGAACAAGCTGCCAGAGGTAGTAGTAGAGGTGGGTACAATTTTGTCTTTTAAAAAGCATTTAAACAGTTATATGGGTAAGATAGGTATAGAGGGATATGGGCCAAATGCCGGCAATTTGGACTAGCTTAGCGGTTTAAAAAAAAGGGCGGCATGGACAAGTTGGGCCGAAGGGCCTGTTTCCATGCTGTAAACCTCTATGACTCTATGACCATGGCAAATTGTCCCTCATGTGGGGTTATGGAGCCTAGGTGGGATCGTTGTAAGTGCAGCCTCAATGGATTGAATGGCCTCCTTCTACACTGTAGGAATTCTGTGATTCTATGATATTGCATTCTTTAACTATATGGGGAGGTGGGATGGTGGCCCAGTCCCACCATGGCCACTAGCCCCAGCTGTGCTACTTCAGCCAGGCAGTCCAGAGCTGCTGCATTAGCAGGTAAACCAGGTGCACCCACATTGGATCATTCAGCTCTCTAGAGTTTAGTAGGTTATGAGTTCAAGTCCTACTCCTGAGAGTTCAGCACATGGACTTACAGTCTTAATGCAGTCCTGAGAGAGTGCTGCACTGACTGTGGCACCAGTGTTCCGGTGAGATGATAATCTGAAGCCACATCTATCCTCTCAAATGTATGTGAAAAAAATCAACATTGCTAACTATGGGAACTGGCTGTGTGCAAATAGACTGGCTGGCACATTTTTGATGTGGAGATGCCGGCGTTGGACTGGAGTAAACACAGTAAGAGTTTTAACAACACCAGGTTAAAGTCCAACAGGTTTATTTGGTAGAAAATGCCATTAGCTTTCGGAGCGCTGCTCCTTCGTCAGATGGAGTGGATATCTGCTCACAAACAAGGCACACAGAGACACAAAATCAAGTACAAAAGACATAAAATCAAGTATTTACCCCAGTCCAACGCCGGTATCTCCACATCATGACTACCATCGACACCGAAAACTGCCGGTTCCAAGTGGAGAGGATCTCCAAGAAGATCGCGCATATCGACATAAACATCAAGTATAGTGCTCGACTCATCGATCGACAGTTCTGACGCGCCACAGCGAAAAACCGCACCGACCTCCTCAGAAGACAAACACGGGACACGGTGGACAGAGTATCCTTTGTCGCCCAGTACTTCCCCAGAGCGGAGAAGCTACGGCATCTCCTCCAGAGCCTTCAACATGTCATTGATGAAGACGAACATCTCGCCAAGGCCATCCCCACACCCCCACTTCTTGCCTTCAAACAACCGCACAACCTCAAACAGACCATTGTCCGCAGCAAACTACCCAGCCTTCAGGAGAACAGTGATCACGACACCACACAACCCTGCCACTACCCAGCCTTCAGGAGAACAGTGATCACGACACCACAGCAACCTCTGCAAGACACAGATGCCATCATCTCACGTGAGAACACGTGAGAACACCATCTACCAGGTACACGGTACCTACTCTTGCAACTCGGCCAACGTTGTCTACCTGATACGCTGCAGGAAAGGATGTCCTGAGGCATGGTACATTGGGGAAACCATGCAGACGCTACGACAACGGATGAATGAACACCGCTCGACAATCACCAGGCAAGACTGTTCTCTTCCTGTGGGGGAGCACTTCAGTGGTCACGGGCATTCGGCATCTGATCTTCGGGTAAGCGTTCTCCAAGGCGGCCTTCACGACACACGACAGCGCAGAGTCGCTGAGCAGAAACTGATAGCCATGTTCCGCACACATGAGGACGGCCTAAACCAGGATCTTGGGTCCATGTCACACTATTGGTAACCCCCACAGTTTGCCTCCTGGACTTGCAGAATCTCACTGGCTTTCCTGTCTGGAGACAATACACATTTCTTTAACCTGTGCCTAATGCTCCCTCCACTCACATTGTCTGTATCTTTAAGACTTGATTAGCTGTAAAGATTCTCATTCTAATCAGTATTCTGTAACTTGATTTTGTGTCTCTGTGTGCCTTGTTTGTGAGCAGATATCCACTCCATCTGACGAAGGAGCAGGGCTCCGAAAGCTAATGGCATTTGCTACCAAATAAACCTGTTGGACTTTAACCTGGTGTTGTTAAAACTCTTATTGTGGCACATTTTAGCAGTGACTGCATGGTGGCACAGTGGTTAGCACTCCTGCATTACAGTGCTAGGGACCCGGGTTCAATTCCCGGCTTGGGTCACTGTCTGCACGTTCTCCCTGTTCCGGTTTCCTCCCATGGTCCAAAGATGTGCAGGTGTGTGGCATTGGCCATGTTAAATTCTCCCTCAGGGTACCTGAACAGGCACCGGAGTGTGGCGACTAGTAACTTCATTGCAGTGTGAATGTAAGCCTACGTGTGACTAATAAATAAATAAACTTTATAATAAAAAGGGGAAGAAACCCTAGTAGGTTAGTAAAGATTTTTATACCATTAGACAGTAAGACACTGACAGAACTACCAGCATTGAGTTAAGTGACTTTAAAACAGACTTGTTAGCTAACAAGAAAGCAGTTTACACACATCTGAAATGCAGTAAGAGATTTAAAAAGTGATTATGATTTAAAAACACATATGCTGATGTTTTTAATGTATTTTTAAGAATCATTGTTCACTTTAGCCAAGGGCCGATTGTTGCAAAGCATCATGGTAAAGGGCATTAGGACAAAGCCATATTTTAAGGGAATATTGAAAACTTGAAAATATGCAAGTTTTATCAGCAGAGTTTCTAATGCTAAGAACATTCAGAACACTGAATCAAACTTCATGAATAGTGTTTATTCACTGTCCAGATAAGATGGATGCATGCCCAGACATGGAAACACGTGTTAGTCTGACTTGACAGTGACCTGGAGGGAAATTTGGGGGAATGTTAACTTTGAACATAGTGGCCAGCCGTCTAAGGGTTACAGGATGTTGAGTTAGCTAAAATGGGAAGATTTGTCTGGATTCTAAGGACTAATGAAATGCCATTATGCCAGAGGGTAAGATGTGATTGGCTAAAGTACATGTATTATTGTTGATTTATGTATATTGAAGATGATTGATTTAAAGCTAATAAAAGGCGGGAGGAATTGACAAGAAAATCTATAATTGATCTGATTTGACTTGTATATGTTAAAATTCATTGGAGGGGTCTAGCTGCTCCCTCTCGGAGCTGCCCCGACCCTTTGATGATTTCTCCTAGTGGCTGCTGGTCAAAATAATGGTTACATCTTTAAACTGAGACACTGGCTTTGCGAGTTGTGTTTAGTCTCAAATTTCAGATGATACCCAGCCACCTTGAAAACCCCACCAGTAGTGAGGCACCCTGGACATCCTTAATCATGAAAGATGCTGGTGAAATGCTTATTCACTGATATAAATAGATGAAGGGAACTCCCTCCCCCCATCCACAGATTCCTCACAGCCGCCACAGTGTTTAGTTGGATCAGTGGCAGATGCTGGGCTGTACCTGTAGATTTTCAAAGCATATTTCAGAGCTACTTTATACAAAAACAATTGCTGGAATTCTACCACCCTGCCCACCATGGGAATTGGAGCAGGTGAGGGGAAAACAATGGGCAGGTCTGTTGACCTCAGGCGGGATTTTCTGGTCTCGGGTCGAGCGAAGCTGTAAAATCCTGCCCAATGAGTCAATGAAGGTTTTAGACCGGGTCAGTTCATAGCTGAAAAGCCACTGTATTGACATCATATTTGTTTCCATATTGGAGGACTTGCCTGTTCTCCTACTTGAAGTTTAATTGAAGTTACCAAAGTCCTGGTGTACCATTGGACCCAATGTCTGACTTTTTCCAGTAGATTCAGAAGTCTGCAGCAGCACTTCAAAGAGCATACAAACCAGAAATAAGTGGCATCAAGTCCAGCCCAAATGGAGTACTCCTTAAACAGAGCACTTAACTCAGGGAATTTGGTGAGTGAAGGAAGAAATGCTGCTCTGGCCCTTTACAAAACAAGAAGTGGTCTGAGTGTGCAAAACATTGAGACCTGAAATCTAAAGGCATTAGTTAGGAGAGCAGGAAGGTATTATATTACAGAGAGTCTTACCAGCAGTGGCAGTGATGGACCTGGCTGAAGACTGATTACAGCAGCTGAAGTGTTAAGCAAGGGGGAAGAGTCTCCAGTGAAATCTCTGATAATAAAAGTAACATCTGCAAAACAGCCACAGTGATGTCCCAACTACAGAAGGAGCTGACTGGTGAGTAAGTAGTATGTTTTGCAAATAATGGGCCAGAAAGTAAAGACATGGCTGGAAACCTCAGCCTTGAGGAATGTACATCTTGCGTCACGTGGGAAATCCTGGACACTTCTCATGGCCTGGATGACAACAGGTGCAGAAGTGTCAGCAGCTATTATAGCTGCAGCTTTGTGTTTCGAAACTTGCACGATGATTTGGTTTGATTTATTATTGTCACAGGTATTAGCATAGAGTGAAAAGTATTGTTTCTTGCACGCTATATAGACAAAGCATACCGTTCATAGAGAAGAAAACAGAAGAGTGCAGAATGTAGTGTTACAGTTATAGCTAGGATGTAGAGAAAGATCAACTTAATGCAAGGAAGGTCCATTGAAAAGTCTGATGACAACAGGGAAGAAGCTGTTCTTGAGTCGGTTGGTATGTGACCTCAGACTTTTGAATCCTTTTCCCGACGGAAGTAGGTGGAAGAGAGAATGTCCGGGATGCGTGATTGGAGTTATTACGAGGCATTTGGAAGGTTCGCAGTTTTGTGTATCGCATAATTCTGGATGTGGTCATCTCACAGCTTAAAAAAGGCAGAAAGGTAATGGATGACCACCAGAAAGACAAGGAGTACCAGGCAGGCAGGGCAGGGAGCCAGTGAGTGCATCTTACTCTCCAACCTGTATCCACTTCTGAATATTGGTGAGTTTGATAGTTCCTCCAGAGGGTGCAGACAGAACAAAGTCCACATTATACAAGAAGCTCAGATGCAAAGTGGGAGGAAGAGTAGAAGAGCAATAGTGACAGGATGCCTCTGCGGCTACAGATGTGACTCCAAGAAGGCATGTTGCCTCCCTGGTGCCAGGGAATATTACTGAGCAGCGACAGGATATTCTAATGAGGAAGAATAAACAACCAGGGGCCATTATCCATATCAGCATCAATGACAAAGGCAGAAAGAGGGATGAGGTTGTGCAGAGTTCAAGGAACTAGAAGGAAATAGATCCCCAAAACAGCCTGATTATGTTGGAAGAGCAAATATGTAGGCGCACATCTGAGGAAAGTGAGAACAGTAGGGCAGTAACAGTAGGGAGTTTCAATTATCCTACCATCAATTGGAGCAGAATTAATACCAAAGGCACAGAGGGAGCAAAATTCGTAAAATGCATTCAGAAGAAAAAGTTTAGCCAATACCTAGCAAGCACAACAATGGGGGGCAGTCACAGTTCTGAACCTTGTTTTAGGGATTGAAGCTGGGCTAGTAGAAGGTGTATCTGTTTGGGAGCATTTTGGTAGAAGTGATTGTAATTCAGTTAGTCCAAAGATGTGCGGGTTAGGTTGATTGGCCATGCTAAAATTGCCCCTTAGTGTCCTGGGATGCGTAGATTAGAGGGATTAGTGGGTAAAATATGTAGGGATATGGGGGTAGAGCCTGGGTGGGATTGTGGTCGGTGCAGACTCGATGGGTCAAATGGCCTCTTTCTGTACTGTAGGGTTTCTATGATTTCTATGATTTGGAGTGGTTATGATAAGGGATAACAGTAACCTGAAATTAAAGTTCTCAGCTAGGGTAAAGTTAGTTTTATGAAACTGAGATGTGATTCAGCTAACCTAGACTGGAAACAGCTACTTGAAGGTAAATCAATGGCAGATTAGTGGGAGGCATTCAAGAGAGAGATAATGAAGGCTACGTGCAAGGACTTTTCTTTAAAAAGAGAAAAAGGTTTGACTAACAAATCCAGAGGTCCTTAGATGTCCTGGAGTAGAAAGGAGAGGATAAAGAAAAAAGAGAGGCTTATGACAGAGACTGAGAACTCAATACAGCAGAAAACCTGGAAGAGAACAAAAAGTGTAAAGGTGCAGGCAGGGCATGAAAGAAATACCAGTTAATAAAATCAAAGATAACCCCATTCAAAAAAATACATAAAGAACAGGATGATAACTGAAAAAAAGAGTGGGGCCTATTAGGGACCATAAAAGTAACCTATGTGTGGAGGTGGAAGGTGTTGGGATGGCTTTAGATGGATATCTTGCCCTAGATTTTCACCCTCGTGGCAGGTCATGGGAGTCAGGAAAGTTCCAAGCCCGGTGCACCCACGTTGGGAGAAAGTGCCCACCACGGTAGAATCTTCGCTGCTCATCCTCCCACTCTCCATCCCGATGGCCCCTTATTCCAAGCTGTGGCATTTCCTTGCCCATTTGCCCATTGCACAGTGTCTAGAACCAATGAACCATGTAGTGTCAGTAGGCCATGTAAAAAAAACTTTAAAACACAATTCATTTGTAA
This sequence comes from Mustelus asterias, assembly GCF_964213995.1. Taxonomy (NCBI): domain Eukaryota; kingdom Metazoa; phylum Chordata; class Chondrichthyes; order Carcharhiniformes; family Triakidae; genus Mustelus; species Mustelus asterias. The sequence goes on from NC_135808.1 coordinate 96,700,706, forward strand.
CTTGCTCCTATGCTGAAAAAAGTCTACTCACTATAAGCTACTATAAATGTCAATTATCCTGACCTTATAAAGTAGCAACAATGAAACAACAAACCCTTGAAACCACCTCACAGTGTGCAAACAAATGTTGTGAAATTGACAGTTGAGATCAGAGAGTCTGAGCTGCTAATCAAACAATGTTTTATCTGGAGTGCAAGCATTTTAGTTCTCTAATGGTTGCCTGGGCTCTCAACCAAACACACATAATAAGACTTGGCTGAGAACTCAGACAGTCATATGTTCGTAAGATAGGAGCAGAATTAGGCCATTCGGCCCATCAAGTCTGCTCTGCCATTCAATCATGGTTGACATGCTCCTCATCCCCATTTTCCTGCCTTCTCCCCATAACCCTTCAATCCTTAACCAATTAAACATCTGTCTAACTCCTCCTTAAATTTACTCACTGTCCCAGCATCCACCACACTTTGGAGTAGTGAATTCCACAGATTCACAACCCTTTGGGAGAGGTAGTTTCTCCTCAACTCTGTTTTAAATTTGCAACCCCTTATCCTAAAACTATGACCTCTCATCCTAGAATGCCCCACAAGAGGGAGCATCTATTCCACGTCTACATTATCCATACCTTTTATCATCTTACATACCTCAATTTGATCTCCCCTCATTCTTCTAAATTCCAGAGAGTATAAGCCTAAACTGTTCAATCTCTCTTCATACAACAAACCCCTCATCTCTGGCATCAATCTAGTGAACCCCCTCTAAACTGCCTCTAATGCCACTACATCTTTCCTCAAATAAGGGGTAACTCAAAACTGTGCACAATACTCCAGGTATGGCCTCACGAATGCCTTGTATAGTTGCAACAATACTTGCTTACATTTATATTCTATTCCTTTAGCTATAAATGCCAACATTCCATTCGCTTTCTTTATTATCTGCTGTCATAGAATCATAGAATCTCTACAGAGCAGAAGGAAGCCACTCGGCCCATCGAGCCTGCACCAACAACAATCCCACCCAGACCCTATTCCTGCAATCCCACATGTTTACCCTACTAATCCCCCTGACACTAAGGGCAATTTAGCATGGCCAATCAACCTAACCCGTACATCTTTGGAGAGTGGGAGGAAACTGGAGCATCCAGAGGAAACCAACGCAGACACGGGGAGAATATGCAAACCCCACACAGTCACCCCCAGTCAGAATTGAACAGATCCCTGACACTGTGACGCAGCAGTGGTTTCCATTGTGCCACCATGCCGAGGCAGTTTGGTATAGTGTCCAATCCTGTTGCACTGAAAGCATTGGGCTAAAATTGCAGAACATTGATCTCGTCTGTGGGGTGCTTTGCTCCATAGTGTTAGCATAGTTGCTCTGCTGACCAGTGCAGGTATTGCTTTTCCTGGCTTGGGGAATCCCTATGTGTTTGTTGTTTAACTCACTGAACTGTGGGTTGGCCTCCGCACCATTGTTTGTTTTGTCTCTTTAAAATGGGTCTGTGTTGCCCATGAGTTCTGACAGAAAATGTATCATTCCCCAAGCCCATATTAAATCTATCCCAGGTGGTTAAGGGAATCACGGGAGGAAATAGTGGTGGCTCTGACCGCCATTTTCCAATCTTCTGGTATAGTTCTCATGGGGTTCTGCAGGACTCAGCACTAGGTGTCTTGTGTTTTTGGTATATATGAATGATAGGGGTACAGATTCATAGGTCTTTGAAAGTGGAGTCACAGGTGGACAGGGTGGTGAAGAAGGCATTCAGCATGCTTGGTTTCATTGGTCAGAACATTGAATACAGGAGCCCAGACGTCTTGTTGAAGTTGTACAGACATTGGTAAGGCCATACTTGGAATACTGTGCACAGCTCTGGTCACCCTATGATAGAAAGAATATTATTGAACTAGAAAGAGTGCAGAAAGGATTTACTAGGATGCTACTGGACTAGATGGTTTGAATTATAAGGAGAGGCTGGATAGACTGGGACTTTTTCCCTGAGTGTAAGAGACTTAGCGGTGATCTGATAGAGATCTATAAAATAATGAGGGGCATAGATAAGCTAGGTACTCAACACCTTTTCCCAGAGATAGGGTAGTCTAAAATAGAGGGCATAGGTTTGAGGTGAGAGAGGAGTGATACAAAAGGGTCCAGAGGGGCAATTATTTCACTCAGAGGGTGGTGAATGTCTGGAATGAGCTGCCATTGGTAGTAGTAGAGGCGGGTACAATTTGGCCTTTTAAAAAGTATTTAGACAGCTACATGGATAAGATTGGCATAGAGGGATATGGGCCAAATGTGGGCAATTGGGACGAGCTTAATGGTAAAAACTGGGTGGCATGGACAAGTTGGGCCGAAGAGCCTGTTTCCATGTGGTACACCTCTATGACTCTATGATTTGGACTTGAGTGTAGGAGCTTTGATTGAGTAATTTGCAGAAGATACAGAAATTGGCTGTGTGGTTGATAATGGAGAAGTACGCTGTTAACTTCAGGAAGATATCAATGGAGTGGTCAAGTAGGCAGTACAGTGGCAAATAGAGTTCCGTCTGGAGAAATGTGAGGTAACGGATATAGGAAAAGCTAACAAGGCTAGGCAATACACAATATATGGTAGGTTTAGAGGAACAGAAGGACTTAGGAGTCCATGGCACAGATCCCTGAAGGAGGCTGGACAGGTAGATAAAGTGGTTAAGAAGGCATTCAGGATACTTGCCTTTATTAGCTGAGGAAAAAAATATAACAGTTGGAAAGTTATGCTGGAACTGCATAGAATACTAGTTAGGCCACAGCTGGAGTACTGCGTGCAGTTCTGATCACTGCACTATATGTACTGGAGAGGGTACAGAGAATATTTATATGAGGATGTTGCCTGGACTGGACAATTTTAGTTATGAGGAAAGTTTGGATAGGCTAAGGTTGTTTTCTTTGGAACAGAGAAGTCTAAGGAGAGACCTAATTGAAGTATATAAAATGATGGGGGCTTGTAGATAGAGTGGATAAAAAGGCCCGATTCCCTTTCGTTGAGGGGTCCATAACCAGGGGCTCTGATTTAGGGTAGGAGGATTAGAGGGAATTCAAGAGGAAATTTTTTTTTAACCAGAGGGTTTGAGGATCTGGTACTTACAACCTGAAAGGGCGGTAGAGGTAAAAATCCTGATAACATTTAGAATCATAGAATCCCTACAGTACAGAAAGAGGCCATTCGGCCCATCGAGTCTGCACCGACCACAATCCCACCCAGGCCCTACCCCCATATCCCTACACATTTACCCACTAATCCCTCTAACCTACGCATCTCAGGACACAAAGGGCAATTTTTAGCATGGCCAATCAACCTAACCTGCACATCTTTGGACTGTGGGAGGAAACCGGAGCACCCGGAGGAAACCCACGCAGACACGAGGAGAATGTGCAAACTCCACACAGTACCAGAAAGTACCAGGACATACATTTGAAACAGCATAAACTAAAACTCTAGACTTAGAGCTGGTAAATGGGTTTAGGCTAGCTGTCTACTTGTTGGCTGAGATAGATATGACGTGCCAAGTCACCAGCTTCTTGTGCTATAAATTTCTATGAATATATGATTTCTATGATTCTAAAAGGACATGACTCAAAGTTACTACCGACTTACTGTGGGGAAGGATTGATTTTAACTTGAAGTGGATTTCTGGTGTGAATTCATTTCATGTCCACCAGTAGAAGCAGGAGATCTTCTATGATTTTGTGGTGGGGCCTATTTAAACGATAGACTATCCGATTATGATGGAACTGCCTACCTCTCCTGAACACCTCCAGACTGTTCCTGTTACTGACCGCACGGAACCATTCCATGGATCCTTCTTGCCACAAGATTCCCGCTCTGGCCTGTCAGTCAGGTTTGGAAGCATTTATTTATATGAGACTCTACTGCTAAGATCTGCAGCACCTCTAAGTCCCTTGGTTCTCCCTTGATACTCAGCACACACTGTTCCTGCTTCTCTTTTAATACTCAGAGCCTGGGTCTCATCAGAAAATGACAAAAATTAAATGGCCAAAACTGATGAGAAAGCAATTTAAACAGATTTGTTTACTACATCCCAATTGTAGGTGCTCAGTTATATAGGTGGCCATTAAAAGTGTTGAGCGTGCAGTGCGAAGGGTGGAACATAACACAAGACGTTACTACATTATCTTTGCAACACTATGATATGATTTTCAAATTTAAGCCTATTTCAGGTGGAAACTTCTGGTTCAACCTCTGGAATGTGAATCATACACAAAAGAACATAAGAACTAGGAGCAGGTGTAGGCCATCTGGCCCCTCGGGCCTGCTCCGCCATTCAATACGATTATGGTTGATTTTTTCGTGGACTCAGGTCCACTTACCCGCCCGCCCACCATAACCTTTAATTACTTTACTGTTCAAAAATGTGTCTATCCTTGCCTTAATAAAAGGGGTACAAACCCAAAAGTATATGTTTCTGCCTCTTTTCCCACAATGTTATACCCACTGAATTGGTAAAAATGTGATAATAATGGCTGTTTTTTGTATTGGCTTCTCGATCTGTCCAAACCACTTGATAGTTTGGAGAACTGAAATGTCTGATCCATTTTTTTAAATGTTTACTGGTCATACATTGGAGCTGTTTGCCCTTCCCTGAACTTCATATTGCACATTGCAAGTGGTCTACCAAACAGGAAGCATTTTGGCCGTCCATTTCCAGGACCTATCCAAAACAGTAGTAGCTAGAATGCCAGCTAAAACAGGTGGTATTTTCCAATTATATTAGTTAGAGATAGTTAATAATTGGCCCATATGTCAAAGAATCCACAAGACAAAATGCTCGACTTCATTTGACATTTGTTAATGGTTCATAACATTTACAAGATACGGAAGCCTGTCCTGAAGGACAGAAATGATAAAGTTTGCATGATTTGGAAGCCAAAAATGTTAAAGACCAAAAGGGCGAAATTCAATGATATAAGGGAACAACCAAAACAAATAAATTGGGGAAGGTTGTTCAACAACACTTCAACACTTTAAAAACATGCAGAGAGATAAAGACATTATTAAAACCAACGAGCAAATGTGATGTAAAAATTGAGAAATAAACAAATTAAGAGTTAGCTAAAACAAAGCAAAACTTCCTATTACAGCTGCTCCAAGAGGAAAGGAAAAGAGGTTTATAAAATAAGGATAAAACATGTTATAAGGTGACAGAGGGACAAAGAGCTACTTGTAAAATATACAGGAGCTGAAGCTAGGCATAACAGCAAAACCTCTTTCATTGGCATAGTCAGAAAACCATAGCCTGAATTTGTTGGATGACGGGGTCTTGGTTCTCATCATCCAAAGATTCAGCCCCATATCCCCACTGATTCCAACTGGCCTGCAGCCAATTTACACTCCAATGAGCATTAACTGTCGGCAGGCAGGACTTTCACCCCTCTCTTAGAAGGAAGTCCCACCTTAAAGAGCTGCTGACCAATCCGATTGGCCAGCAGCTTCCTGGTCCCTGAAGCGACAGTGCTGCAGCAGGAAGCAGAGGAAGTTCAAAAAGATGTTGGAGACTAAGTCTGGGAACCGGAGGTCCAGGTTAATTTATGGGACCTCAGGGTGGGGAGGGCAAGGAAGGTCTGGGAAGGGCACAAATGGGTCAACCAGATTCTTGAGGGAGCAGCTGGAGGGTGAGGGAGATCCAGAGGCCACCAGACCTGAAACGTGGGATGGTCCAACTCTAGAAGGGGGCCCTTCCTTCCCACCTGAGATGTAACTTTTTCGTATTTTGTGCATCCCCCATGGAGGTTCATTTTCCTGCCCATCTAAAAATTGAAAAACGGCCTTTAAGTGGCTATTAATTGACCAATTAAGGGTTCCTGTCGATGCCTTGCCTGCCCATCGCTGTGTGGACAGAGCACGCAGGAACCCAGAAGGAATCTCATCCCCTCAACTTCATGTACACCCCCCCACCGCCCCCCCCCCCCCCCCCCCCCCCCCCCAACACGTATCAACCTGGTAGGGAAGCATAAAATTCTGGCCCACATCTTCATGAGCTGTATTTTTCTTTAAAAATTTGGAAGGACATTGGATTATCTGGATACTTTTGAACATTCTTTTAAGGAAGTTCATAAAATTCACCTTGGACTATCACCAAGTATGCCTTTTCCAGGAAATCACATGATTTCAGCTACCTGATCAGCAGGGTCCTCAAAGGGAGAGAGCTGCTTGTTTGTTTGAACTTATTGCAATTATTTTAATTATTAGAGAAAAAATGGCTTAAAAGCAAAGGCCTGGTAGTTTACTGGAAATCAGACGAAAATTAAATGTTGAACTCAGTTCTGGAGAATAATTTGTGAAGGAAGATTGCCCTAACTCATGCTCTTCCTGCATCAATCTGCTGCCAGGGAATCCTCATCTAAGTATAACTTGCCCGCATGTGGGCACCTGCAACACTAAGACAAGAAGAATTGACCTAGCTCTATATTCTCTTCCACACCAAAGCCCCATTGGTGAGAACTTTCAGACATCTACTGAGACTCCCATGAGGAAGCTCCAGATTGACAGTGTTGAAACCTTGTGAACTTTATCTTTTTTTTTAAAGCCTGTCCTGCAAAGCCTATCTCTCCAGAGATCCTATCTGTCCTTCGTTTGTGTGTGTGTGTGTGACGTGCATGCTGGGGTATTTTTAAAAAGGGCTAGATAGTTATACTTCCAGAGTACAATTGTGTACGTACACCAGTTCTTTTTTTAAGTTTTGCTTCATAATAAATCAATTATTCTGAGTTTATTGAAAGAATTCTAGGTAGTTTTCATTCGTAGGGCAGACTAGAATCCGAGAGCACAGCCTCAGAATAAAGGGACGACCCTTTAGAACCGAGGCGAGGAGGAATTTCCTCAGCCAGAAGGTGCTGAATCTGTGGAATTCTTTGCCACAGTTCATTGACTAGATTTAAGACAGATATAGATAGGTTCTTGATAGGGAATCAATGGTTATAGGGAAAAGGTGGGAGAATGGGGTTGAGAAACACATCAGCCATGATTGAATGGCAGAGCAGACTGAATGGGCCAAATAGCTTAATTCTGCTCCTATATCTTATGGTCTTATGGTAAGAGTCATAGAGTCACAGAGGTTTACAGCATGTCCATGCTGCCCTTTTTTTTATTAACCCCTAAACTAAAAAAGTATATTTTATTCCAGGTCTAAGAGTAGCAAAGGTAAATAATAAGCTTTTTTGGTGAATTAGTTTAACTTTTAAACTAATGGTGTGACCTGCAGAGCAGTGTGGCTAGATAAGCTCTGCACTCCTTCCATCCCAGTTGTAACAGGCACAAGAATTGGCGATGAAGTCAGGCTCTGATGATAATTACGAGGGTTTCAATAGATATTGGAAAGATACCGGTGTATTGGAAACTAGGTAAAGTCATGGCACGTTGAATTAAGAGTTTCAAAACTGAAACAGGTAACTCGAGCCATATTGGGCAAGAAATTAGTCCCCACCACTTTTTGGGTATGGGGTTTGGGAGTCATGCCTTGCCTCCACCATTGGTGATGAGATAATCAGCATACAAAGCTTGAGTTGCCTTCATTTAAATTATTGTAGAATTAGTCCAGAGCCTAAACTGCTGACTGGCTGAGCACTCAGCAAGGGGTTGAACACCATTTGTAGAGAGCACATGGGACACACTGCCTTTTTGGTACAGGCAGCTTGTTCCTCTTATAGGGAAGCTACACTGAATCATGGCAAATTGTTGCTGAATCCTACATTTGCATTTCAAACAAGGCAAATAGAGTATCAGGACAGACAGAAAGGGGTCCTGAGGTCTCGGATACAGAGCTGCTGAAGGTAAATAGGAAGAGAGAGACAATGGGCGCGATTCTTCCAAAAGTGCAGAATTGGTGGGAAAACTGTTCCAAATCCCGACTGTTTTGTCAGTTCATCTTCTCACCTGAATCTCCGCACTCTGTGCAATGCAGTCGTGAATATCATTAAAACTCCAGGGGGCAGGGCCTATTCACGCCGGAGTCTGACAGTTCTGGAACTCTGCGCATGCGCAGTGGCCCCGATCTGTCAGACTCCCAGTTTGCTGGCCAGCCCGCTCACTGGCCAGCACGGCACCACCGCAGTACTACCCCTCCAGCTCTCCCCACGGCCCGATCACAGCCCCCACAACAATTCCCAGGCTAGCCCTGACCCCCCTCTGCCCCCTGCAACATCCCGGAGAGCCCTAATGTACAGCCCAACCACCCCCCCCGCAGCAGTGGTGATCCCCCCACCCCCGGAGTCAGATGCCACCCCCCCTCACCCCAGCCCACCCCAATTGCTGCCCTCCCTCCATCTCAGGCCGATCCTGTCTGCAGAGTGGCAGCGGAACCCCCACCACCACCAATCACCCCGAGGCCCTGCCCATAATAGCACTGCTCAATGCCCAGTGGACAGTGCCAACGTTCCCCCTCGGCATGGGCCCCCTGGGCATGGGCACTTTAGTGTAAACTAGCCGGAATGAAGTACTCCTGGAGGGGTGGGAGATTCAATCGGGACCTAAAAGTTCCCGATAATGAACTGCTAAACATATTTAAAATACATTAAAAATCGATTCAAATTACTTACCTGCCTGCCCGCCGGTTTCCAGCGTGGTCTGACCGGCGACTGTTCGTCGGCTCTGAGAGATGCGCATGTGTTCCTGGCGCATGCGCAAATCCCGCTACAAGGCTGGCGATGCGCATCTCCCACCGCGATCCGCCAGAAAAGTTGCAGGTTGCGATGGGAGAATCGCGGCCGATATTTCTATGGAGTGGGGGTAAGGGTGTGGGGGGGTAAGGGGGTGATGGTGGTGGGGCGGGGGGGGGGGGGAGCATTGCATTCGGAAGGGAATGGCAGCTGGTGGCCAGAGAGGTCAATTTCCATCATCTGACCCACAGGTCTGGCAGCACTGTCACAAGGAATATAATAACCTCAGAAAGGTGGTTAAGACAATGAATTCACTGTGACACAACATCTCATACCACCATACTTCGAGCCTCTTACGATGTTCAATGCATGACACGCTCATCACTTACCATCAGCAAACCCTAGCACTCGGGACTCATAGGTGACATCCGGACACACCCCCTCACTCACAAATATTCCAATGATGCCAGCCTCACAACCACTTCTCACTGCCTCCACTATTAATTGTAGATTAATTGTACACAAGGTAGTGTGTATTAATTGCTGATTCACTTAATCCCTCGAAACAGACACAGACAAAATCTGTGTTGGAGGTCGAGATGGTACATAAGGGAGAAACATATCATCCTCAGTGATGCCATATGCCGTGGGATGTCTCACAGTCAGTCTTATGATGCAGAGAACCATCTCCTCTGTTGCATTAGGAAGTATATGCTTGCATTCTATAGAAGTGTATAGAAGAGATTGACTCTAGTTCTGTCCGTCACCAACCTACTTTCCAGAAGTAACAATCGTAACACCAACAAGTCTCTATGACAGCACATCACCCAAACACAATGCTACTAAATCACTAACATTCTTCCTTCTCCTTTGTAAAAAGCTGTGAGACTTCCAAATCCTTGGAAAGTTGCAGCCTGATGGGCCCGATTTTACCATTTTCATTCTAAGTGCCGAATCTGGGCGTAGTACAGATCCGACTTAGAAATCCGCTTTCAGGTGCCCCCATACGCGCTCAGCTATCTCCAGTCCCATTCGCGCTGTGGGCGGGGCTTAGCACTGCCGGAACGATCGGAGCTCTGAACTGTGCATGCGCAGTTAGAAAAAAATTGGAAAAAGCGTGCCCATGTTGGATCACTCCTGAGCCGCAGAAAGCAGAGAAAACAGCCCGGGAGTGACAAGCAGGAGTGAGGGTGTATCTCGGGGCGGGGGGGGGGGGGGGGGGCGGACGCAGATGGATCTCTGGTGGGGGGGGGGGGCAGATGGATCTCTTGTGGGGGTGCGGGTGGCGCAGGAGGGTCCGCTGCCACTCTGCGGGAGATCAGTGGGGGGGGGAGGGGGACAGGGGTGGCGATCGGTCTCGGTTGCCGGGGTGGTGGATAAGGGGGACAGTGATGTGTGTGTGTCCCCCTTATTCACCACCCCCACTACCCAGACCGATCACCACCCCTGGCCCCCTCCCCCCACAACCAATTGCCCGCAAAGTGGCAGTGGAACCCCCTGCCCCCCCACCAGAGATCCATCTGCCCCTCCCACCAGAGATCCATCTGCCCCCCCCACCAGAGATACATCTGCCCCCCCACCAGAGATCCATCTCCCCCCCACCAGAGATCCATCTGCCACCCCTCCCCGAGATACATCTTACCCACCTCCCTCCTCCCCCCCCCCCCCAAGACAACAATCTGGCCTCACTTCCCCCCCCCCCACCACGCCCCCCCAAGACAACGATCTGGCCTCACTTCCCCCCCCCACCCCCCCCCACCCAAGACAACGATCCGGCCTCACTCCCTTTCCCCCCCCCCAAGACAACGATCTAGCCTCACTCCCTCCCCCCAACAGAGAATGGTCTGGCTTCACTCCCCCCCCACCCCGTACAACGGTCTGGCTCACTGCCTCCCCCCCCCCAGAGAATGGTCTGGTCTCACTCCCCCTCCCCTCCAGAGGAACATCTGACCTGCCTCCCCCCCACCACCAGACAACGATCAGCCTTCCCCCCCACCAGACAACGATCGGCCCTACCCCCCCCCACCCCCCCCCCCGCCAGAGATACATCTGACCCGCCTCCCTTCTCCCCCCCACCACTGATCTGAGTCAGAGAGCCGTTGGAAGCTCTGGACGCGCCCTTCAGAGGCTGGAGCACCCGACTCAGACTTTTATTTAGCAGGTCCCTAAAAGCGCGGTTCCGGATCGAAAAACGCGGTGGTAAAGGGGGAAATGCTGATAGAGTTGGGCGGGCAGTTCATTAATTCAATTTAACTGCATGCAAATGCATTTTAATCGTCGTTGCGCCCGATTTGGGCACAGAACGGATCCCCGCCATTCGCGGGTCTCGGTAAGGTGGCGATCTGCGTGGACGGGGGTGCAGATCGCGATAAAGGCCTCACTTTACCACAATTCCACGCCCGAAAACGGGCGCAAATTGTTGGTAAAATCGGGCTCGATATGTCAAGTGATAAGCAGCTTGGAGATGCATTTGTGGTTGGAACAGAAGTATATACGGTGGACCAAAACAACATTATTTCAGGTAAAATAGTGGTAGAGAATTATGCTGAGCTGCCTTTTTCAACAATATGCTGGCCTAAATCAATTATGTTCAGAACATTTGTGACTGATGTCAGATTATTAAAACTACTCAATAGCCTGGCACCAGTCTTTCTCCTGATAAGTCAATACAAATTGAATTCTGAAGTTCGCACTATCAACAAGAAACGAATTAGAGTATCTCATTAAGCTTAGCTTCTGCATTCTGCAGACTCCACAATCAGGAACATAATGTAATTTCTTCAGAATAATAATAGAGAAATAAGATGGGAGTTATTTTGTCTCGGTTGCAAAAAAGATTTCCCACTAAACATGAAACTATGTTGTTCACTTTCATCACTAGTAACATGTCCTTAAATTTTCAACAATTGACCACTGTCATTGGTGGCAGTTTTATTGTGCATCTGAGTGCCACATAAACAAGGCTATCCTAATATTACCCTTGATGAAAACAAAGCTACTCACTGCATGCTGTAAATTTCTTTCGCAGCTGAGCAGATTAATTGCCATACCAATTAAACTAATATAATGAGAAGTGCTGTACACAAAGGCCATTTAAAAATGTGCCATGGGTCAGGAAGGTGAGAACAAACATATCTTCTCATTAACGAGAGCCAGATCTGGGTAGGATTTTTTTTGATTCCCAAAGACCTAGTCAGGAAGAGCTAAATACATTAAGTCTTCATCAGGAGATAATTACGTGCTCAAATATACTGGTGACAAGATGCCAAATGACTGTAATGATGCTTACACGTCTGGACAGAGTCATAGACTTGTATAAACAAACACATTTGAAACACTAGGTTGGAAGGACTGGTTGCCTGAAATAATTGACCATCTGCTTTCTAAAGTAGAAACTGCACAATATGCCAAATGATGTTACATGCATTGACATTTTAATGTTCTGGACATTATCTTGCAACTTTAATTCTATTTAGGATAGTTTTTTTTCTCAATCCAGGATGCCCTTCCATTGTGGTTGACAGGGCCCTCAATTGTATTCCATATTGTTTCCCATATTTCTGCTTTGATTTTAATTTTCATTCTTCTAATGAGACACTTTACATATCCAATGGGTCTTCACTATGTCGGAGATACATCACTGGAAAAGTATGTAGTTGCACCTTGATATTTTTCTGGCATATCAGCCAATCATTTTATGAAATGTGCAGAGCTGTTTCTCTGTACCAGGCATCACGAGAAGGAAGACCTGACCAAATGTCAACTCATTTACAAAGGTCAAGTGCTTATTACGAAATGTGTCCAGCACCTACAACTTCATGCTAGCCCTAGAAATTGGTCCATTTTGTAAATGTAAAACTGTACTGATCTAATGGTTAATCAGGGTACGGATATTGATGTACTTACCTGTGCATTTAGTGCTCCTGTAAAAAAGCTTATTTGGCACATGAATCTAGAAAATTGAGGCTAAACAGTTTTATGTTCTTCCCCATTGACTGAATTAAAACACAATCTAGATGCTAAAATTTTATGAAATATACTTCCTTGCTAATATTTTGAACAGACAAGACAATTTTCTATAGGAGGAGCAATTTTGATCTGTGAAAGAAATTTAGGGCGCAATTAAAATAACACACCAATAAATTATTAGTGACAATGCTAATACCTATTGAATATTTCATTGAACAAAATAGATGTTGCACGAGTAACCCAAAAATACGTTCAGCATTTCTGTCAATGGCTTTTCAACTCAGCCACTTTTTTATAATCTTACTTGCAAGTTTTCCATCAAACCTACAGCATTGGATATAATGAGAAACTGGCATGATGCAATCTTAATACCAATCTTTGAAGCACCAATCCAAAGGTATGATTCGGAGGATTACAATTCATGATCTCAAATATAGTGAGTAAGAATTACTCACAATGCCACATACTATCGAGAGCAGGAATGAGAGGAAAGATCAGATGAACACGTGGCTGGAGAAATGGTATACCAGGGAAGGGTTTAGAGTCTTGAGGTATTGGGACCGTTTCTGGGGAAGATGGGACCTGTACAAGCTGGACGGATTAGAACTGGGCAGAGCTGGGGCCAATATCCTTGCGGGGGATTTTGCTAGTTCAATTGGGGAGGCTTTAAACTAGTATGGCAGGGGATGAGAACCAAAAGGTAGGCTTATATGGGTCAGAATCAGATCAGGAAATGGGAGGTAGATCACGAGTTAGTGATGTAGTCAGCGACTCAGAAAGACAAAATAAACAAGGGCAAGGGTTGAAAAGCATCCAGCAAGGGAAATTGATCGGGTTGAACTGTTATACTTCAATGTAATAAGTATTACAAACAAAGCAGACGAACTAAGGGCATAGACAGACACATGTACAATGTCGTGGCTATAACAGAAACTTTGCTAAAGGAGGGGCAAAATTGGCAGTTCAATATCCCAGGACACAGAGTTTTGAGGCAGGATAGAGCGGGTGACAAAAAAGAAGGGAGGGTAGCATTATTGATTAAAGAATCAATACAGTTGTGAGAAGGGATGAAATACTAAACAGGTTAACAAATGAGGTTTTATGGGCTAAGCTTAGGAATAAAAATGGGGTAGTCACACTACTACAGACCCCCAAATAGTGAGAGGGAGATAAAAGAACATATATGTAGATAGATTTCTGCCTGCAGCAATAAGAGGGCAATAATAGTAGGATACTTTAACTATCCCAACATCAAGTGGATTTCAAACAATATAAGGGGCATTGAGGGTGAAAAATTCATGTACTGTGTCCAGGACGTTTTTTTTCAAACAATGCGTGACAAGCCCAATGAGAGGAGATGCAATTTTAGATTTAGTCTTGGAAAATGAAGGAGAACAAATGGGTAAAGTCACTGTGGGTGACCATATCAAAAATAGCGACCACAATTCAGTTAGGTTTAATATTATTATGGAAAAGAACAGAGATAAATCAGGAATAAAAATTTTAAACTGAGGGAAGTCAAATTTTATAAACTGAAGTGACTTGACTGAGGTGGAATGGACAAGACTGCTAAAGGATAAATCTGTGGTAAACCAGTGGGAAACACTAATAAGTGAGATCCTTAGAGTACAAAGCAGACATGTCCTCTCCAAAAATAAGGGCAGCACCGTGGCACAGTGGTTAGCACTGCTGCCTCACAGCGCCAGGGACCCAGGTTCAATTCCGGCCTCGGGTCACTGTGTGGAGTTTGCACATTCTCCCCGTGTCTGCGTGGATTTCCTCTGGGTGCTCCGGTTTCCTCCCACAGTCCAAAGATGTGTGGGTTAGGTTGATTAGCCATGCTAAATTGACCCTAGTGTCAGGGGATTAGCAGGGTAAATATGTGGGGTTACGGGAATAGGGCCTGGATGGGATTGTGGTCGGTGCAGACTCCATAGGCCGAATGGTCTCCTTCTGCACTGTGGGGATTCTATGAAATAAGAATGGTACTGCCAAATCTAGAGCCCCATGGTTGTCTCAAAAAATACAGGGGAAGATTAAACAAAAAATGAAAGCTAAAGATAGTCACGAAAAACTCAACACTGTAAATAGCCCAAAAGGAGTATAGAAAGTACAGGGATCAAATAAAGCAAGAAATAAAGAAATCAAAGAGAGGGCATGAAAGAAACTTAAGGAAAACCCAAAGATGTTTTACCAGTATATAAAGAGCAAAAGGATAGTTAAGGAAAAAGTGGGACCAATCAGGGATGAAGAAGGGAAGTTGTGTGAAGATGCAGAGGATATGGGAAGAGTTTTAAATTATGTTTTTGTCTCTGTATTCCTAAAGGAAAGGAATGATATGGATATAGTTATCCAAGAGAAGCAGGGTGAAATATTGGATAAAATAATCATAACGAAGTGTTAGAAGAGTTAGAATCCTTGAAAGTAGAAAAGTCACCGGGGCAGGATGGATTGTTCTCCAGGATGTTGAAGGAGGTCAGGAAGGAAATAGCAGATGCTAATCTTCACTAGATACAGATGAAGTGCTGGAGGATTGGAGAAATGCAAATGTGGTTCTGTTGTTTAAAAAGGGTACGAAGGAAATGCCAAACAATTACAGGCCAGTTAGTCTTACTTCGGTGGTGGGCAAATTAGTAGAATCAATCCTAAGAGATCAGATAACTGTCACTTAAAAAGACATGGACTAGTCAGGGATAGTCAGCATGGCTTTGTTATGGGAAGGTCATGCCTTATAAATTTGATTGAATTATTTGAGGAAGTGACAAGAAGAATTGGTAAGAGTAGTATAATGGATGTTGTCTACATGGATTTTAGTAAGTTATTTGACAAGTCACACATGGCATACTGGTCAAAAAAGTAAAAGCCCATGCATGGGATACAGGATAATGTGGTGAATTGGATCCAAAGTTAGTAACAGGAAACACAGAGTACTGGTCAATGGCTGCCCTTGCGAATGGAAAGCTATTTCAAGTGGTGTTCTGTAAGGCTCTTTGTTGGAACCCCTGCTGTATGCTTTATATATTAACAATTTGGACTTGAATGTAGGAACATGATTGGGAAATTTGTAGATGACACAAAAATTGGCCGTGTAGTGGATCGTGCAGAGGATAGTTGTAAGCTCCAAAATTATATAGATTGGTTGGTGGAGTGGGCAGGAAGTGGCAGATGGAGTTCTGATAAGTGTGAGGTAATGCATTTAGGGAGATCAAACAGTAAAAGGGAATATCCAATAAATAGGAATATACTGAGAGGGCTAGATGAAATGAGAGATCTTGGCATGCAAATCTCTAAAGGTAGCAGTACAGGTAAATAAGGCTGTAAAAAAGGGGTATGGAATATTCTCCTTCATTGGCCAAGGTAAAGAATACAAAAAGTAGGGATATAATGATGGAATTGTAAAAGACACTGATGAGGCCACAACCGGAGTATTGTGTACAGTTTTGGTCACTGCATTACAGGAAGGACGCAATTGCTCTGGAGATAGTGCAGAGAAGATTTACTTGAATGTTGCCAGGGCTGGAATATTGAAGCTATGAGGATAGATTGGTGTTGTTTTCCTTGAAACAGAGTAGGCTGAGATCCTCACCCTGTGGTTGATTGGACACTGAATGGGTTTGATCCATTTCCCACATCTCTGCCCTCACCTCTTCCCCTACCTTCCATTCTACCAACTTGTCTATGTCCTCCTGAAGTTCTAATAATGACCATGGAATCATGGTTGATGGTTGTAAAAACCCACCAGGTTCACGAATGTCCTTTAGGGAAGGAAATCTGCCATCCTTACCTGGTCTGGTCTACAGGCGATTCCAGATCCACAGCAGTGTAGTTGACTCTCAAATGCCCTCTGAAATGGCAGTCAGCTAGGGATGGACAATAAACATTGGCCATCCAGCAACGCCCACATCCGCTAAACGAATTTTTAAAAATTAACCCACATTTCTCCATGTAACTATTAATTTTGTCTCAAATTATTGTTTCTAGAAATTTCTCCACCACTGAAATTAAACTGATTGGCTTATAATTGCCGGGCTTATTGTTACATCCTTGTTGATCAAAGATTTAGGGCGGAATTCTCCAAAACATTCGAAGTGTCTTAATGGCGAGAACAATAGATGATCCACAGCTGGTCTCTTTGGCACACTCCGCACCGCAATTCACCGATACTTAGTGCACTGAAAGAGCTGTCACGCGAATAATGCTGTCATGGAGTATCCAGGCGCATGACTCGCCCAAGGTGGCTGCAGCTGTGCGCCATTAACAAAGAAAAGCTGCTTTTAAATGCATTTACTGTACTTACAACCAGTCACACCAGGAAGTTGGCACCATGCAGACAGGCCCCACGGTTTCTGGAGGGCGAGCTCAGATGATTGCTGAATGCTGAGGAGGAGAAGTGGGCCATCCTGTACCCCCTAAAGGGAAGATGACCCAGCTGGGAAGTGGTGGCTGTGGCAGTCAGTGCCTGTGGCCTGACATGCAGGACCAGGGTCCAATGCAGGAAGAAAATGAACAACCTTATTTGAGCTGCAAGGGTGAGTGTCCGTGGCCTGCCACTACGTCTAAGTGACCCCCGAGGATGCATGTTGGAGGTGGAGGCAGTCAGCTGTGTTCCATGCCCCATGACCTTCGATGCCTTTGGCGGGCATTGGGACTCTTGAGGGATTTCCCGTTCCCATCGCTGACCCCACCCCCCCAAAAACGGGAGCAGAAAAGCCACCGCCTTAATTTCTATTTAGTTTGTCACCCATGGAATTCACTACCCTTCCCTTTTGAGGGAACATACCTTGACTGTGCCCAAAAAAGCTCTTTTTGAAAGGTAGTACCTTGTTTCACTACCATTTTTCCTGCCAACGTTTTATTCCAATTTGTTCAGCCCAGATCCATTCTTACCTCATTGAAGTTGGCGTTCATCCAGTTAATTATTCTTACTCTTTATTGCTCCTTGTCCTTTTCCATAGTCAGCCTAAACATTATGATACAATCATCACTATCTTCTACTCTTGATTTATTTGGCCCACACCATTCCCAAGATGCAGGTCAAGCAGTGCCTCCTTTCTTGTCAGACTGGAAACCTACTGCTGTAAAAAAAATTCTTGAACACAGATTAGGAACTCTTGCCCCTCACTGATTTTAGCAAAGCCTTTGACAAGGTTCCACATGGGTGACTGAAAAAGGTAAAAGCACATGAGATCCAGGATAACTTAGCAAGTTGGATCCAAAACTGGCTTAGTGGTAGGAGACTGGGGGTGGTGGTGGAAGGCTGTTTGTGTGACTGGAAGCCAGTGCCCTGTGTACCACAGGGATTAGTGCTAGGTCCCTTATTGTTCATGATATATATAAACGATATAGATGAGAATGTGGGGGGATGATATATGGGTTTGCGGATCACATGAAGCTTGGCAGGGTGGTTAATAGTGAGGAAGAGCTTTCAGGAAGATATGGATGGGTTGGTCAGATGGGCAGATCAGTGGCAGGTGGAATTTAACCTTGAAATGTGAGAGATGATGCACTTTGGGAAGAGTGCTCAATTAATGGCAGAACACTCGGAAGTTCAGAGGACCAGAGGGAGCTTGTGGTGCTTGTCCACAGATCTCTGAAGGCGGCAGGACAGGCTAATAGGGTAGTTAAGGAGGCATACGGGACACTTGCCTTTATTAGTTGTAACACAGACTGTAAGAGCAAGGAGGTTATGTTGGAGCTGGATAAAACTTTGGTTAGGCCACAGTTGGAGTACTGTGTGCAGGAAGGATATGATTTCACTGGGGAGGGGTGCAGAGGACATTCACCAGGGATGTTGCCTGGGATGGAACATTTGAGCTATGAAGAAAAGCTAGATAAGCTTGGGTTGTTTTCTTTAGAGCAGAGAAGGCTGAGGGGGTTCTGAATGAAGTGAATAAGATTGAGGAATATGGACAGGGCGGTTAGGAAGCAGCTGTCCCCCTTGGTTGATGGATCAATGAGGGGCATAATTTTAAGGTGAGAATCAGGAGGTTTAGAGGAGATTTGAAGAAAACTTTTTCACCCAGAGGGCGGTGGAAATCTGGAATGCACTGTCTGGGAGGATGGTAGAGGCAGGAAACCTCACAACCTTGAAAAGGTACATGGATGAGCACTTGAAATGTCATAACATTCAAGACTGTAGGCAAAGTGCTGAAAAATGGGATTAGTGTAAATTTGGTGTGGTTTTGTGGGTGCAAACTCAACGGGCTGAAGGGCCTATTCTGTACTGTATGATCCTATGACTCTTACATTACTACTATCCCAGTCTATATTCGGACAATTAAAGTCTTCCATTATCACCACTTTATAATTTTTGCAAATTTAGTTCCTCTTCATCCTTTTCAGTAGCTGGTGGCAGATAGACAACACAGAACAATGTAATTGCACAGTATTTGTTCCTTATCTCTAGCCAAATAGATTCCATCCTTCCATCCATACCCCTCTGGGATATCCTCTTCCTCCACCATTGCAATGCTCTCCTTAATCAATATTCCTTATATTCTTCATTTACCTTTCCTATCTTTCCTGAATATCTTCTGTCCAGGAATATTAAACACCTAGTCGTGCCCTTCTTTGAGCAAAGTCTCATTGCGTTTCTGCATGGCAATCTGCACCTGCAATTTACCAATCTTACCATATTCTGCACAATCACAAACATGCACAGTAACCCTGATTTAGACTTTATTACTTTCTCACACCCTTACTCACACCCCACCTATTAACTTACTATTCCTTATTCTAGAGTTATCCATCTCTCCCAGTATTCTGTGCACTTTGGTATTCCTTTCTGATATTATCTCTTGCTTCCTACACCTCTGCCAAGTTAGTTTAAACACTCACCAATAGCATTAGCAAAATACCTTGCAAGGAACTCAGTCCCAGCTCCATTTATCTGCAACCTATCCATCTATACATGTCCCATCTCCTCCAGAGCCAGTCCCAATGTCCCAAGAATCTAAAGCCTTCTCTCCCACACCTTCTTTCCAGCCATGCATTCATCTGCTTTATCCTCCCATTTCTATACTCATTTGTGTGTGTTACTGGGAGTAATCTGGAACTTATTACTTCTGAGGTCCTGCGTGCTAATTTCCTACCCAAATTCAGGCTGCAAGACCAAATCCCTCTTTCCGCCTATGCCATTCATACCAATGTGGATCACGATTGCTGGCTATGCACCATCCCCACTCAGGGTGTTCTGCAGCCACTCAGTGGCATTCTTGACCCTGGCACCAGGGAGGCAAATCACCACCCTGGATTCACATTTGCGGCCACAGAAATGCCTAGTTATTCTCCTAACTATTAAATTATATATCACTATTGCTCTTTCATCCTTCTTTGTACCCCCAAAACAGCTGAGCCACCCTGTGATGTTATGGGCTTGGCTCTGGCTGAACTCCCCAGATGAATCATCATTCTTGCTGCTGTTCTAACCCCTCTACTCTTTCACTCTACATGCTTTTCTAATTCCTCTGCTCTGCTCTCCGACCTCCTCCTGTTCTTTTGGTGCTTGCTCCTGCCTTCCACCTATCACAGATCTTTCCTTTTGTTCCGTCCTCTCCTCTCCCTTTCCCTGGCTCGATACCTTTTCCTGTTTTTCCAATGAAAGTTTATAAACCTGAAATATTTACTCTGTTTCTCTCAACAGATGCTACCAGACCTGTGAAGTATTTCCAGTACTTTCTGTTCTTATTGTGCGAATATTTTTGCTTCATGGCATTTTGAGCTGTCAAACATGATTAGCAGAAGTAGCTTGAGAGCTGCGAAGGCAGTGACCTACATTGGGAACAGTACAATTAATTTTACAAAATATTTAGTAATACCTGTTGCTAAAAAGATGGAAAAATGTAAAACTGTATCCACTGTGGAGCAAAGTGACGAGAGAATTGAAGGTGATCAAATGTGAAGGAGAAATATGATTGAGTGCGAATAGCAGATTTTTTTAAAGAGCAAAACAATAAAGTATAGAAATACAGAATATACCAACAAATTCACTAACCAACAATTATAAAGAAGGAGGAGGAAGTTTCATGCGCATTCCCTTTCAGAAACATTTTAATGTCTGCATTAAGGGGCATAGCTCAGCAAAATGTCAAAGCCTCCTCTTTGGGCAGTAATTTTCATTATCACTGTTCAACAGAGGACACTGCAATCCACAGACATTGTGCCTTTACCGTAGCTACTAGTGTGGTACTGGTACCTACTATGAAACTTGTGAAAATTTGCTGCTCCAAAAGCTCCTTGCTGAGGAAAAATAATCTTTTTTTTTCAAAAACTGCAAATTCAGGAAATCTGAAACAAAAGCAGATAACGCTGGAAATACACAGCAGATGAGCCAGCATTTCTGGAATGAAAAAAATAAGGTGATGTTTTGAGCAGGTGCTTTTTCAGAACTGAAGATTGAGCTTGGAATTTTTGAGGCTTTCTATTTAACACAAATTATGTGATAGCTCCCAAAAATTGCTGGGAAATGACTATCACTGGGTATCTGGGACATCTGCCTGAAATAGCTAGTAACCCTTTTTAATATGCAAACCAGGATCTTATGACGTACATAGGAGCCCAACATTCATTTTACAACAATACCAGGCAGATTGTGCACCATGCACGTTCTGTACAAGCTCACAGCCAAGCCAAAGAGTGGCCTAGAAGATAAATTTGAATTCACCACTATGAGACTGCAAGGAGCAAGAGTAATTAATCTTCAATAATCCACAAAAAGAATCTGGGCTGTTGCCACAACAGGTATCCCTATCCCTCAAACAGAATCCCTGATATCACAGTGGCACCGAACCAATAACTGGCCTGTGACATTGGTTGGGCAGAGTGTATAATTGGCACCCAATCCACTGCCACCCATTTTGGTCACCTGCCAAAGTTGAATTTTAACACTTACGGGTACAAATTTCATTGCCCTTTTTGGCATTTTTCAATTAAGAGAATTTCATATGGCAGGAAAATCATGTAGTTTGCACCAGCTTTCCACCATAAAATTCCCTTGGGCTATTTGGCCTCTCCTTTGATCAACTGGAGAAGTCCCTGTGTCAGCATTTACATATACCGGTCAAACTACAAATCCCCTCACAAGTAAACCCAGAGTAACTTAGATGATGAGTTAGAAGGTAAGCTACCATCAGCATCAGCTGAGACAGGTGGAAGTGAGGAAGATCTGAGCCTAAAAGTCTGGAAAATTTCATTTACAATTTCTTCAGCTGGAAAACAATTCTTCCAATCCTTCTTTTGCTATTCTGTGTATATAGGCCTGGACTTATTTCTCACTATTTCCGGGAGGTTCAAATTAGTGGCATATTTTCATCTATGAGGAGACTTAAACACCACCTTAAGCAATATGCATACCACCAGGTATTAACCACAATTGAAGGGAATACAAACAAAGAACAAAGAACAATACAGCACAGGAACAGGCCCTTCGGCCCTCCAAGCCCGCGCCGCTCCCCGGTCCAGGATTGAATCCTGAATCCAGGATCCCCGCCCAATTTTCCAGCCTATCTACATACCAATATCCTATCCACCGAGCTGTCCCTCACAGCTACGATGCTTTGTTCATTACAACCTATTAACTCACCCCCACCCCCCCATTCCAGACCATGTGATCTCCAGGGAGAGGCGAAAACCCAGAGTGAAAAACCCCAGGGCCAATATGGGGAAAAAAAAATCTGGGAAATTCCTCTCCGACCCCCTGAGGCGATCGAAACGAGTCCAGGAGATCACAATGGCCCTGATCGGAAAATGCTTCCCAACCCTAGTCATTTCCACTTCCACGAACACCATATGAATTCCCTGCCCCCGAGACAGGTTCCCAACTATCCGCAGTACACATACATCCATAGGTCATATCAACACTTTTCTAAGGAGATGTGCACAAGAAGAGTGCGAATCACCAAAGAGCCAGTAGACCATTCGTATTCGCCCACGTTACTCTCTCTGGCTATGAAGGTGACTATTGCACTCAACTTTTATGATACAGACCTATTTTAGACACCCATGACCAATATCTGTACCATCAGCAAGGGTACAGTATGGGCATACAATTGAAAGTGACTGATGCACTTTATAAGATAGCTGGGAAACTCATTAGCTTTTCCAGGTAGCAGCAAGATAGAACTAGTGGCCAGTTTTATAGGATTCTTAGGTCCCATGATCCAAAGTACACTTGGTGGCATCCACATTATTTTGAGAGTTTCCACAGAATACCCCAACAATTACCTCAATACCAACCTCTCAGTGTAAGATTGTGTGACAGAGATTCCCAAGTGTCAATGCTGGACACTGTGGAAGTTACCACAATGCATTTATCCTTTTGACATTTGGTGGTTCCTGGCCTAGAAAACTGTGAGAAAACTGCTTCTGGATGAGAATAGCTCTCATGGGTAATCACGACACAAAGAAAGATCTTAAGAGTTGGCAGGAATGCTGCAAGGTCAGACACACTCTGAAACCAAGTAACAGTTGTCACCCAAAGCAACTTCTATGGATTTCTCATCAACTCCCCCCAATGCTTGTCACTCTGTGAGCCAACTGGTTTCAAAGAAACTCTGGCCTGGATTTTCTCCGATAACGGCAAAGGCAGATGTCAGGCGAGAAAAGCAGCAGTGAAGCCACTGATGGCAAAGGTGCTTTCTCATCACCTAATGTGGAACTTTAGAAAAAAACTTCAACTCATGGGTTCCATGACATATCGCTGGCGGGACAACCTATGATTTGCCTGTTCCATCAGTAACCTAGACACTCGTTGATCCAGGGAGCCATTTTTAAATGTCTCCCCACTGCACAGCGAGGAAACCAGTTCATTCAGGTGCATCACATGGCACCCCCGGTAGTATCTGGGCACTACTCTGGCAGACCCCAGCACTACTCCTGGTACTACCTTGGCATTACTCAGGCATGCATCAAGCTGGCACTACCTGGCCATCAAG
This sequence comes from Mustelus asterias, assembly GCF_964213995.1. NCBI lineage: Eukaryota > Metazoa > Chordata > Chondrichthyes > Carcharhiniformes > Triakidae > Mustelus > Mustelus asterias. The sequence goes on from NC_135808.1 coordinate 96,724,251, forward strand.
CTGACACACACAACCACTACTCCGACACCCTCTGGCACTATCCAGATACTACCCTGCCAACTCCAGCACTGTTCGAGCACTACCCTGGCATCAAGCTGGCACTACCTGGGAATTACCCAGGCATGACACTCTCCAATCTGAGTGTTGCTCACCTGAGCTCCCCTGGGAGGTCTACTCGCCAGGTGCATGCCTTTGGAGACCAGTCATGCTATATGCCATTCTGCCATCACAGCACATGGATGGATTTTTTGACATGGGGGGATGAGTCAGGCATTTGAGCCTGATAAGGATATGTAAATTGATCATAATGATGTTCCCAACATTCAACATCTGGAAATGTGTCCTGTCATTGATGGGGAGAGGGGACAGCCGTATCATCCTTTCACATTGTCGTGAAATGCGACTTTGACCTTCTTGTGATATTTGGGGTTATCATCAAATCCGCTAAGGGAATGGGAAAAATCCTGGCCTCTCTGCTTCACACAAGGGTTTCCAATCTCCACTCTTGAAGAACCCATCTTGAATTTTTCTGCCAAACTACGCTGTCACTTGGACATCTTCAACACCTAAGGGTGGCACGGTAGTACAGTGGTTAGCACTGCTGCTTCACAGCTCCAGGGTCCCGGGTTCGATTCCTGGCTCGGGTCACTGTCGGTGTGGAGTTTGCACATTCTCCTCGTGTCTGCGTGGGTTTCCTTCGGGTGCTCCGGTTTCCTCTCACAGTCCAAAGATGTGCGGGTTAGGTTGATTGGCCAGGTTAAAAAATTGCCCCTTAGAGTCCTGGGATGCGTAGGTTAGAGGGATTAGCGGGTAAAATATGTGGGGGTAGGGCCTGGGTGGGATTGTGGTCGGTGCAGACTCGATGGGCCGAATGGCCTCCTTCTGCACTGTAGGGTTTCTATGATTTCTATGATTTCTAACAAGGATCTACCTCCAGGGTTTCAGCCTCTCCTCCTGCTGTTCTTCTCTACTGGATCACCCCGTGCTTTCAAGCCTTGCCATGCATGCACACTCTCAGATACTCAGAGCATACCAACAGAACACTACTGCTTCAGAGGCCCATTATAAGGAGTCACCAACTTTTGGCTATCTCCTTTGACCTTCTGGCTTCTCACAAGCTCACTTTGCTTTGACTCTGCTCCCCAGAGCTTTCTCTCTTTAATTCAGTCTTTTCCTCTGCTCCTTACTTTACCTTCAGTGAACAGGACCTTATTCAGATTCCTGTTCTTGTTCTTTACCTTAAATGTCTTCCTGGGCCTTTCTTTTTTGTCCCACTCCCTGGTTTCTGTGACCCTTTCATGTTCTTTTAGGAAATTTACTTTCTGCAATTCCTTCTTCTCTCAAGCTCCACCTGGTACCCGTTTCCAACTGAATTAAAACTGTTTTCTGTTTCTTCATTATGTCTGTGGGTGTCTTTTGCTAAATAACAGCGCGGCCTTTTTCTAGTTTTGTGTTTTTTCTAACTTCCCTTCAAGAGTCATAACATCCCATTAGAAATACAGACATAAGAAAGCTTCAGACTTGTTGCCTCCCTCTCACGAAGAGAATTCTAAATGAAACTAGACCCAGGGTCCACCTTTTTAACCCACAAATAAAGAATATAAAATTAAGTTTTACTCAAAGCTACAGCTTATTCCTAATACACATAGTTACACATATTGCTTACTTAAACTATCTCTAATTCCTAACATTTCCCCTTATCCGAGTATGCTAATAATCATTACTTGAATGAATAAACCAACACCAAATAAGAGAGTATCCTTTCCAGTATGGCTTGACTCCATGGTTAACCAGGCTGTCGATATAGCATTGAAATAGTTGTATTCTGTGTTTCTGGCACTTGGTTGTCTGCATTTCATTTGTTTTTGGGACCTTAGAGTTATATTTCTCTTTATTGACAACCCATCTGTTTTCTTTGGACACAGTAGGTTTGTCCTGTTGCTTCTGAAGGGAATGTTCACTCCGTTCATTCCTGGAGTGGACTCAGATTTTATTTTTCCAAGGAGCTCTTCCATGCACTCCCCCACACTCGCCTGCCTCACAAACCCCCGCCTCAGTCTATGTTGTGGGCAGCTGTATAAAAGTAAAAACACAAGTGATGTTGAAAGGGAGGCCAGGGCTGTCCATGGAGAAATAACAGTTTAAATTATTAACACTTGAATCATTTATGATCCAAGTGCCTTTTTTACTTGAAACTCCCAATTTCAAATCAATGCTTTTTAGAATGCTGGAAAGGCTGTGGAAATGTTCCATACATGATGAAAGCAAAAAACAATTAATGCATGGTCTTCATTAAAATATATTGGTTCCTGGAGGAACTTTAGCAGTAAAGGCAAAATTGCTTCATCAATATTAATTTGTCAAAGTTTCACCCTGAAAGAAATCAAACCCATAAATGCATCTTCAAATATGGCACTGAGCAACATAAACTTGTAATGTCCCACAGTTCTATATCTCGTCCAGTTGAGCTAACGGACCTCAGTTAGGGTGATGGTGGGAAAATAACTTCATGACTGGGCCTAAGGTGAGGAAAAAGTCAGCTAGAATGTCAGGTGCTTCGTGCTAACCAACTTTCCCTACTCTTTGCTGACAGCAGTTGAGCATCCTCAGGGGTCGGTGCTGGGATCACAACTTTTCACAATATGCATTAACAATTTGGAAAAAGGAACTGAAGGCACTGTTGCTAAGTCTGCAGATGATACAAAGATATGTATGGGGACAGGTAGTATTGAGGAAGCGGGGGGCTGCAGAAGGACTTGGACAGGTTAGGAGAGTGGGCAAAGAAGTGGCAGATGGAATACAATGTGGAAAAGTGTGAGGTTATGCACGTTGGAAGGAGGAACGGAGGCAGACTATTTTCTAAATGAGGAACTGCTTAGGAAATCAGAAGCACAAAGGGACTTGGGAGTCTTTGTTCAAGATTCTCTTAAGTTTAACGTGCAGGTTCAGTCAGCAGTTCGGAAGGCAAATGCAATATTAGCATTTATGTCGAGAGGGCTAGAATACAAGAACAGGGATGTACTTGAGGCTGTATAAGACTCTGGTCAGACCCCATTTGGAGTATTGCGAGCAGTTCTGGGCTCCGTATCTAAGGAAGGATGTGCTGGCCTTGGAAAGGTTCCAAATGAGGTTCACAAGAACGATCCCTGGAATGAAGAGCTTGTGGTATGAGGAACGGTTGAGTACTCTGGGTCTGTACTCGTTGGAGTTTAGAAGGATGAGGGGGGATCTTACTGAAACTTACAGGATACTGGTGGACGTAGAGAGGATGTTTCCACTTGCAGGAAAAACTAGAACCAGAGGGCACAACCTTAGGCTAAAGGGATGATCCTTTAAAACAGAGATGAGGAGGAATTTCTTCAGCCAGAGAGTGATGAATCTGTGGAACTCTTTGCCGCAGAAGGCTGGGGAGGCCATGTCACTGAGTGTCTTTAAGACCGAGATAGATAGGTTCTTGATTAATAAGGGGATCAGGGGTTATGGGGAAAAGGCAGGAGAATGGGGATGAGAAAAATATCAGCCATGATTGAATGGTGGAGCAAACTCGATGGGCCAAGTGGCCTAATTCTGCTCCTATGTCTTCTAGTCTTATCCGATGTACAGCTGTCAACTGGTGATAAAATTGACTCAGCTATGATGCTTCCATGGTTAAATAGCATGCTGATTGTCAAAACGTTTTGATCATACAATCATATGAAGTAGGAGCAGGAGTAGGCCATTTGACCCATTGAGCCAGCTCTGCCATTCAGTAAGATCATGGCTGATCTGACTGTGGCCTTAATTGCACTGATTTTCACTTAGAGCTGTTGGCACTTATGGGCTGGGATTTAGTGTGAGAAATGGTTGTTTCTCCCACTGCTTGAAGAACCACTGGAAGCCCTAGGTCACTTTTTCTGGAAGACCTGCCGCTAATATATTCTAATCAGGCACTTATCTGGGCAGCATCAAGTGGCCCATCCAACTAAGCCCCCAGTTAGGCAGATATCCAACCCCTTCTGGTAGAATGGTGGAGCCTTCAGCAGGAATCACCAATGGATCCCTCTAGAGCGGTCAGTCTGGGCGGGCTGAGACTTGTAGGGAAGGGTTCACCATCCAGGATGGGGGGAAGGAGTTTGGAAGCAAAGGGGAGGGTTTCCTGCGGGGCCCCTACTCTTCATGATACTAGGCGCCTCGATCGGGCACAGAGTGACAAAGAATGAGGGACCATCAGCAATAAGCTGCTGCCGAACCAAGCAGGGTTTGCTGGGTGGCCTCCCGAGATGTTGGGCTCCTTACCCACCACTGATTGAATACCAGTGGTGGCGGGATGAAAATTGGTCTCCAGGACGGACGATAGACCAAAAGCCTTCCCACCTCAAACTTGATCCAAGAGAGATGAAAGGTGTCTCCACCTCGTACTCTCCCAATCAATTACACGGCCACCCCGCTCCTGCATCTGAACTCACCTGGGGAGAGTTACATTGTGCCCATGGAATAAGGAGAGAAAGAAAAATTAGAATAAAAAATTATGGAAAAGATAAATCAAATTTCTGAAGTGTTAACTTTTTGTATTTCTAATCAAATCTAAAAGAATCATTTTCTTTTTTCAGCAAGATATGGGTTAATTTTGCTGAACTTTTCATAGTTTAGGATTTAACTTTTCATATTCTCATGGTTCAGAAAATCATTGATTTTGTGAAGTTATTCAGGTAACCTTCTAATCACTGCAGTCGAGCTTGCACACAGCGCTATTTTCAGAATGTCAGCAGGAAGAAACCACACATATTAGGAACCACCTCCAGTTTTTAATCCATTAACAGTTTTGAATTCTGGAGCTGTGCCAGCTGATAGGGAATTAATTTATTATATATACATTTGCGATAATTATAAAGTCAGTATTATATATTCAATACTAAAACATGAAGAACCCAATGGGCGGGATCTTAAGCCAACTCTCGCCGTCCGTGAGATTGCCGGCGACGTAATCAGGTTCTTGCCCACAATGGGTGTGAACCTAAATTAAATACATTTTAATGTAAATAACATGCCGCCCCCCCCCACCCCCCCCCCCCTCCCCCCGCGCCAGATATTGCAGGGGCTGGAAGGTGCTGGCACTGACTGTTGGGGGGTTGGCGGTGGAAGAGAAGTGGCAACTGCAATCAGTGGGGGTGGGGGTGTGGGGAGTGAAGTGGTGACTCCGATCAGGGTGGGGATGAGCCGCTGAGACCTCATTCATGTTCTGATTGGTGCTCCCCTTTAAACATGGCGCACTGATTGCACAGCGCAGCTGGGCTTGGCTGTCATGGTTAGGCCCGGCCTCCCCCACGTGACATCGTGAAACTCGCCCTGCTGTTTTTTTGACAAGAGGTAAGATCTGGAGAGAAAACTGACTTATTTCTCTGTGCTGATTTTCTTGCTGGAACTAATACTCTGCCAAATTCTGGTAAGATCGACCCCCCCATATTTCTAAATATAAAATAATCCTCTTATTATTTAGAGCTAGAATACCCATCCAATGGTAAAGAAATTCAAATCACTGAAACACTATTTTTGATTTGAAAGTTGTTGAAATTTCCATTTCTAATCATACAGAAAGGTGTAGTCTGTTGTATGTATGTTTTTGTAATGAAACACCTTTCATAACTTTTTTATCAGGACCATTGTTCCAATTGTCAATTTTTTCCTAATTGATTAAGTGCTCAAGTCTCAAAATTGAAGTCTTTGGCCTCAATGGTAGCCCAAAGACACATGCTTCACTTCGCCTAATAAGTCAATTATATTTAAGTTGCCATTGGTAGTTCCAGGGCTACAATTATCAGGGAACACTATGGAAGGTGAAACACATGTTATGCAGTTCTGCAAGGAAAGTAAAAATGAATTGGCAAGTATTTTTGCACACCATGCAATTTTCATTTTCACACAGTAAAAAAGAATATAAAATGGGGTAATAATTGATTCAGCCCCCTTCAGAAAAATAGGGTTGGCCATACTAGTGATGGCAATGGGATGGTATATCCTTCATTACTACTTTAAGGGTTTAGGATCATATTTGCAGGAGGTCTGAGGTCTGAAAATTACCCCGCCAACCCCTCCAAATACACTGTAATAGGGGAGTTAATTGAAGAGAGACAGGAAGAATTTTACCAGAGCTGGTTGATGCCACACTCTGTAAAATGCTGTTTTGATATCAAGGGCAGTCACTCTCACCTCATCTCTTCAGTTCGGCTTTTTTGTCCATGTTTGGATCAAAGCTGTAATGAAATCTGGAGCTAAATGGCCCTGGCGGAACCCAATCTGAACATCAGGAAGCACATTATTGCTGTGTGTATGCCGCTTGGTAGCACTATTGATGACACCTTCCATCACTTTGCATGGAAGGTGTCATCAATAGTGCTACCAAGCAGCATACACACAGCAATAATGTGCTAATGATTAAGAGGAGGGTGATTGGGCAGTAATTGGTCAGGTTGGATTTGTCCTGCATTTTGTGGATAGAATATACCTAATCAATTTTCCACATTGTTGGGTAGATGCCAGTGTTGTAGCTGAATTGGAACAGCTTAGTTAAGGGCACAGCTGCTTCTGGAGCACAAGTCTTCAGTACTTTTGGAGAGAGATTAGAGCCAATACTTTGAGTCTGAATGACCTTTCACGATGAAGATTTTCCTGCACAGACTATTTTAGTAACTCCGGAGTTGCAAATGGAACGAAATCTGTGCAATAATCAGTGAATATCCTCACTTCTGATCGTGTGTTGGAGTGAAGGTCATTGCTGAAGCAGCTGATGATGGTTAGGCCTCGGATGCTAATCCTGCAGCATTGTCTTGAGGCTAAGATCAATGGCTTCCAACATCAACAACCATTTTCCTCTGATTGAGGCATTACTCTAACCAGTGGAAAGTTTTTCCTATTTCCAGTGATTTTTCTAGGACTCTGTAATACCACATTCAGTCAAATGCTGCCATGATGTCAAGCGCAGTCATTCTTACCTTAATTCAACTCTTTTGTCCTTGTTTGGATGAAGGTGATAATAGTCTGGAGCTATATAGCCTCATGGAACCCAAACTGAAATTTGGTAAGCAGGTTATTGTTGAACAAATGTTGTTTAACAGGTGGCGATGTCATGTTCACTTTTCTGATAGCTGAGAGTAGCTTGATAGAATTGTAAGTGGCAGGATTGCAATTGTCCTGTTTATTATGGACAGAACATACATGGGCAATTTTCCACATTGTCAGGTAGATGCCAGTGTTATAACTGTGGTGGAACAGCTTGGCTAGGTGCGTAGCTCATTCCAGAACACAAGTCTTCAGTGCCTGCAGTAGTAGGATCTGGTACATGAAGGGTTAATGTGGGACTGAGTACAGTATCGTCCAAACAGTGATGTAAGGTGGCACACATCCAGAGCCAACGTCAGTCTGAAGATGGATAGAGATAGGTAAAGACTTAGACTGGAGTCATCATACTTGTATCCTCCACTGTAAATATGTACATATTTACAGGTTAATATAAAGACTTGCTGTTAACATACTCTAGATTATGAAGTTATGGTGATTGACCCTTAAAGGGTAACACAGCAGAAGAGGGTCACCTGGTTTGATGGACTAATTGGGACTGAGAATGGGTAATCACTCCAAAGAGTAGAGTTCTATCTTAGGCAGAAGAAAGTCTAAAGAGATGTAAAAGACACATCAGGGGATTTTCCCAAAACGATTCTAAGTGTCGAATTTGCGTAAAAACCCAAATAAATCCCGCTGGTTTTTTCAGTGGGATTTTCAAAATGAATCTCCCACACTCTGTGCATCACAGTGTGTATCGCGTGATTCACACAAAAAAGCTGTGGGCGGGGCCTATTCCCACCGGAAAGGCCGACAGCAAAGCGCTGAGCAGGCCATTGCCGAGGTCGGCGCATGCGCAGTAGCCCCGCACTGCTGGCCTCCCAGTTGCTGTCCAGCCCTACGACCCCCGCATTGACGCCTCACCGAAACCCCCCCCCCCCACAGCCTGATCGCTGGATGTTGGCCAAGGCCCCCCCCGGATGTATCTGGGCCAGCCTTGACCCCTCCCCCCGATCTCCATCCCCTTCCCCCCCAGCAGTACCGATCGCATCCAACATTCTCGACCCATCACCCCCCAATCCCAATGGCCAGCTCTGATCGCTGGCCTTCCTCCCTCTGTCACCCAGCTCGAGTGCAGAGTGGCAGCAGGATCCCCCACCCCCGCGATCGCCCCCCCCCCAGAGGCCCTGCCCCCATATTATGCCTTGCCCCTATTAGGCCCTGCCCCCTTGGCACTGCCCGATGCCCAGTGGGCAGTGTCAATGTGCCCCCTGGGCATTACAACTTTGCCCCTTGGGCAGTGCCAGAGGGCCCAGACTGGCACTGCCAAGCTGGCCATATCCAGGGGTAGCCCCCGTTACGCCTGACTCTCTGCGGGGCCTCAATGGCCCTCCCTTCACTCCACTTGAGTCTCCCGGCCTGCTGCACTACAAAAGCAGCGCAGTGGGCTGGGAGAATCACCCCCATAGAGTCTGGTGCAGCCCTCAGCCAGGGTGGGGTGAGAGGGTGATGGGTGGTGTCTGTGTGTGTTTTGGGGGTAGGGGGGCGGGGGGGGAGGTGTTGAGGGAGTGTACAGTTTTTCCTTGTTAATAAATATCTTTTTATGTTCCGGATAAAGTCTGTGAGCATGCATCATTACTGAAGCTTACTGCATGGTGGCAACAAAGAGATTAAAACTCTCATCAAGAATGCTGATAAACTAAAAAAAAGAGCACTTTCAAACGATTCTGCACTGTACTATCTCCCAAGCAAAGCTACAGATGCCGAAAAACACAACAGAATAAAAATACAGGGAAAGTTCAGAGACAGAATAACCTGGAAGCAAACAAGAAAAGGTAGTTTTACTTCAACAGAGGACTCCATTGCATCCTCCTTTGAAGTTCAGCTCCAGTCCAGGAAGCAGAGCTCACAGTCTGCAAGGGTAGGATAAAATGTTTAACTTTCAGGCCAGCTAGCCCTGAGAACCCCTTTTAAAACATTTGGTCATAAGTGCCATGTAAAAGCAACATGTCGTTAAACCCGATCCCAGACTTAATGTGTGGCTCCCAAGTCCAGCAAAACAAATCATTAATAATTGATTCATCAATTTCGGGTGCCTCACAACCATCCAAGTTCAGAAACAGCAATCCCTCTTTTAGATTCATAGCATGATACCACTGAATGAATAAAATCAGCAGACAGTTGACCCATACCGCCTTCGCGATCCCTTCTTCTTCAGGCAGACGAGCACAGCTACAATTTTGAAAATCTCATGAAAAACCGGCAAGCACATAAAGAACGTTTGTTCAGCAGGAACTGCCGACGCCATCTTGGGAGCCAGTGATGTCTTCAAGCTGTGCCCACACTTTGTAAAATCATCATAAATGGATTGCAATTACACACTTAAAGCATGACCCAAATCAGTCACAGAACTGAATTATTTGGAGGCAAAGATTTTTAAGATCAACATTTCTCCCAATATCAGACAAGGCAAACTAGAAACTTTCTGACTCTAGACAAGGTCATTCAGCTACAAGTGAATAACACAGGACTATCTTAAGGGAAGAGAAAATTTCATGTGGCAGAAACCATCCCTCTGTCCACCATATCAAGTCACAAAAATTCTAGGATGCCTCAAGTTAGGGAAAGCAACACCTGAACAACTCAGCAGAGCGACCTTGCTAGCACTGAGGTATGAAGTGCGCTCACAGGAAAAATCAGTGCCCTGTAAGTACAGTTCAATTCTTCCACTAAAATATACAATGATATTTTGACAAACGTCGAAAGCCCAGCACCTCACACACATCCCAAAATGTCAACCACGAGGTAGAGACAGAAAGCCCAGAAAGTGCACAACCATTATTCTTGGGTGAGATCTAAGATCTTGGTTTTGAAATGCTGACATGCTGGTACACGCTCTTCTAACAAATTTTAAATTATATTTAGGTGCTGTTGTCACAGTCCTGTCAAACAAGAAACCATGGCAGAAAGACATTTTGTGCAGCAGGAGGTCTTTGCCTTTCAATGAAGGGCACCCCACAGGCGTCCCTGCAGTACAAGCACAAAATGATCCAAGCAACACTTTTTATGGTCCACAATTATGACTACTCTCCGTCAAGCTGCAACGCTGGCATCGAGCTTAACCTCCTGCTTTTCCCATCCTTTCATCTGTCCCTGACCTCCGAGGAAGGGTCAACCCTGGCACAGTTTTTGCCTCACTTGAAGGTCATGGAACCATTGAGACACTAATTCAAAAAAGACCAGGCATGGTATTGTGATTCCCAACAGGAGCAGGCATTCACTTTTATCAAGGAGGTGTTACCCATCACTGACACACTATAACCCAGCCTTGCCCACCATCACAGTGGCCAATGCTTCGTCTTTAAGTCTTGGGGCAGTTCTCTTCTAGGAGCAATTGGACAGCAGAAGGCAACCCATCTACTATGGCTCTAAAGGACTATCAGACACAGAAACCAGATATGCCGTAATTAAAAAGGAAGTTCTGGTAGTCAAATGGACCTGCAAAAGATTTTCCCAATTATATCATCAGCCTTAAAATCACCCTTGAGACAGACCATAACCTACTGATCTCCTTGTTAAACCAAAAGGAGTTTGTAAAAATGTCTCCTCAGATCCAGAGGTTTGGCCAATGGTTCATGAAATTTGCATACGAGACCGTTTATTTCCAGAGAAAGAATCAGGCGATGGCTGATGCACTTTCCAGGGCTACCATAAGCCTTCCAACCAAACTTGACATTGCCTTTGTTGCTGAGCCTGGAGGCCTACTCTCAGACCATTACCACATTCCGACCAGGCAAGCACAACCTGGCTCTAACAACTCCATCAAGAGCAGCTCCGCGATGAAGAGTATGCCTGCAACGACACCTACTGCCAACAAGGAAGGCCTCAGCAGAGACCAAACAGCAGTTCTGCCGGAATATGGTTTGAACAGCAGAGCCACTTCCTGGCCTCCTGGTCTGTGATAAAACGCTAATCATTCCAGCCTCTCTATGGATGGGCATCCTTCAGAAGATATATCTGGGTCACCTGAGAGTTACTAAGTGTAGGGCATGGGCCCAATCTGCCGGGCATATCCACAGCAATAGAAAATACCATCACAAATTGCCAGGTTTGCATATTGCACCACCATTTCCATGCAGTTCCCCAATAGGCTATGAAAAAGGCTGGCCACTGACTTGTTTGTCTGCAATGGCAGATCCTAACTAATCAATATCAATTACTTATCCAGATAGGTAGAGGTAAAGCAACTTCATACAACCACCATGGAGATGGTCATCAAAACACTTAGAGATGTTTGCATACCATGGAATTCCGGATGGGCTCATATCAAATAACAGTCCACTGTTTTCTATTCATGCTTTGCTCAATTTGCAGCCTTGGCTGGTTTCTGTCACTACACCTACTCCTCAAGGCATCCGCAGTCAAATGGTGAGGTAAAACGAGGAGTCTGTACAGTGAAAGCTCCTCCTGAAGAAAAGTGGGATATTGCAACTACACTGCTCACTTAGAGGTCCACTCCTTACCAGTGTGGCCTGTTTGTGTCTGATCTCCAGGAAACATTGTACGCAATGCCCAATTCTGCCAAAGGAACTCTTGCCAGAGTTGGTAGCCAAAGACTACCCATGCAGTACAAGCAAAAGAGCAGTCATACAGACAGAAGCAAGCATCTGCCTACAACAAAAGGCACCACACCACACACTTCCCACAGCTGCAGCAGGGTGACAAGGTCTGGACCTGGGAACTCGGGAGACAGTCCTCTGTCAGAATGAGGATCAACCCTGTTCCTACCAGATTGGCGTGCCAGGAGACACAGTCAAATGCCCTCTTCCAAGGCAGGCTCCCTCCATTGCACAATGGAGGACAATTGACAAAGATGCCCAAATACCAGACCAACATCCAAGCCGATCAGACTGGTGAACAAGATATGGAAAGGTTATCAGACCTCCAGACCATCTGAACCTCTAACTTCAAGGACTTGGAGAAGGTAGATGGGATAGTAAGAATGTTGCAGCTGCAATAGCAAAACTGTTAGAAGAACATTAACACTAAGGCTAATGTACAACACTTTTAACAGTACAGGACTTGGAAGTAAACTAAAGTAACTCCATATCCATGTATAAAGACTTGGGGGAAGGTGTGGCAGGGCAGGCACATAAAGGATTCATGTGGAACTGAGCACAATACCCGCAGACAGAGATGTAAGAAGACACATGATCCAAAGTCGGGGTCAGTCTGGAGATGGATAAAAATGGATAAAGTCCTAGACTGGAGTCAGCTGTATACCTGTACCTTCTACTGTAAATATGTACATGGTTATGGGTTGTTAATAAAGACTAGCTGTTAACATATCCTAAACTACAAAGTCTAATTCGTGGCGTCTGAAGCAGGATTATTCAAGTACAATTGCCGGAATGTTGTCAGGGCTCCTGGCCTTTTTGGTATCCAGCATCTTCAGCTGTTTCTTGATTTCAAGCGGAGTGAATCAAATTGGCTGAAGACTGATCTCTATGAAAATGGGAACACAGGAGGCCAAGATAGCACTTCTGACTGAGAATGGTTGCAAAAAAAATGTTTCAGCCTTTTCTTTTGTTCTGACATGCTGAGCTCTGTCATCTTGAGGATGGGGATTTGTGGAGCTTCCTCCTCTAGCTCCTTGTATCAGTGTTCACCATTTACAACTGGATGCAGAAGGACTGCAGAGCTTTGATCTGATGTATTGATTGTAGGATCACTTAGTTCCGTCTACTGCATGCTGCATCCTCTGCTTAGTGTGCATATCCTGAATCTATACAAGTAAGCACAGTGCTAATGCCACACAACATGGTGAGTTGTGCCTTCATTTGAATACTTGTTTCTCCAGGGTCTGCACACTGATTACTTCAATGAATACTGCAAAAGACTGATGTGGCTGTGACACGTGAGTACAGAGTAAAGTTAGTTTTTTCCCTCTTTGTTGGAATCTGCCGCAGATCCAGTCTAGCAGCTATATTCTTTAGGACTCAACCAACTTGGTCAATAGTGCTGCTACCAAACCATACTTAATGATGGACAGACAAACATTGAAGCACCCAGAGTAGATTTGGTGTCTTTGCTATCTTCAATGCATCTTCCAAATGGTGTTCAACATAGAGGCACACGGATTAATCAGCTGGTGGCAGGGTGGGGTGGTGGGGCTGGACAGGACATACAAAGGGATGATGATGGAGGAGCCTGGAGCATTGGCCATAAGGTATAATTCAGTGAGTATGAATATGTCAGGCTGTTTCTAGACTAGTCTGTGGGGCATCTCTCCCAATTTTGACATATCCCCAAATGTTAGTGAGGTAGACTTTGTAGGGTTGACTGAGCAGGCTGTGCCTTTCTCCTTTCTGGTTCCTCAGTGGTATGCCCAGTTTTATTCTTTTTTAACTACCTGTAGCAGTTTGATACAACTAAGGAGCTGCTAAGCCATTTCCGAGAACAGCTAAGCACCAACCATTTTTCTGTAAGTTTGACGACCAGTTAAGGATGGAAGATTTTCTTCTCTAAAGAGCATTCATTAACCAGATCGGTTTTTACTACAATCCGGTAATTTAACCTTCATCACTCAGAATAACTTTTACTTTAAATTTTTTAAATTAATTTATTGAACTTAAATTCCCCAGCTGCCATTGTTGGATTGAATGCTTGTTTCGAGGTCTCAGGATTTCGATTCTAGTGGCCTTGTCAATATACCACCATCCCTGATCTCTCAGAAGTCATAAGATGATTGATGGAAAATATGAAAGTTTCACATTGATGGAATTGGGACGTTATTTGGGGTTTATGCAGGGAACATTAAGGGTCATAGAGAGATCTTCAATCTGAATTTGGCTTTACACTACCTGATTTGCGTGTGTGTGACAATAGGAATTTATTCCACCTTCCAGTATCAATGGAATTCACTGGACCATTGAATTGACTTAAGACATCATCCACATAACCAGCAGATAAATCTTTTGAGCCTGCAATAGAAGGAATCCACTTCGTCACCAACAATTTTCAATGTTACGCATTTACAAAAAGGATAAGGGATGTGCTGAAAGGTGAAAATTGGCCTTGGAGGGAGTACAGAGAAGGTTCACTAGGTTGATACCGGAGATGAGGGGGTTAGCTTATGAGGAGAGATTGAGTAGATTGGGCCTGTACTCATTGGAGCTTAGAAGGCTGAGGGGAGATCCTATAGAGACATATAAGATAATGAAGGGGCTAGACAGGGTAGAGGCAGAGAGATTCTTTCCACCTAGAAAGGAAACAAGAACTAGAGGACACAGCCTCAAAATAAGGGGGAGTCAGTTTAGGACAGAGTTGAGGAGGAACTTCTTCTCTCAGAGGGTAGTGAATCTCTGGAATTCTCTGCCCATTGAAGCAGTGGAGGCTACCTCGTTAAATATGTTTAAGTCACAGGTAGATAGATTTCTGATCAATAAGGAAATTAAGGGTTATGGGGAGCTGGCGGGTAACTGGAACTAAACCACTATCAGATCAGCCATGATCTTATTGAATGGCAGGGCAGGCTCAAGTGGCTAGATGGCCTACTCCTGCTCCTATTTCTTATGTTCTTATGAGATAGTCAAAACTTTTGAGTAAAAGGACTGTTGATTTGGTAAGGAGAAATGTGAATAAAAGCTCACTTAATAAAACTGAAACTTTGTCCTTCTTGCCTTTTACTTTGTTACAGTAAATATGAAAGTCAATGATCTAAGTACTAAAGGAGTTAATCAGAAATTTGATTATATGTTTGAAGTATAAATAGAGAGCATTACTAGTAAATGCTGATTGGGGTTCTAACCAGGGAGGACAGATTTTTTATAAAATTGCAAAACTAAGTGCATCATGAGCTAGATTAGATTGCATGAATTTAACATCAGTTTTGATGGTTTTAACATCAGTTTTTTCAGTTTTGAACATAGTTTTGATGGCCATAAACTTTATAATGGAACATTTAAGTATGCATGCATGCATTATATTACAAATCCTAGGTGGCAAATTTCCAGACACAACATAGTGGTCAAGGTTATCAAGTACTAGGTTTGAGCAATAGGCTTTTATCCCAGAATTACTTTCAACTCTAATTCTGAATAATGGGATGAAGATCTCCGACCTCTGAAAGTCTGACTCAAAATAGAACAACTTGAATTTAACTTCTGGTGATCCATGGTGTAAAACTGTCTCGAACTTGGCACAAAGAGGCAACAAATTTGTCAGTCCTTTCTCAGGCCCCTGGATATAGAAAATTGAAATGGAATACTGGTACAGTTACGATGCTCTAATTGTTAAGGCCCTCCATGGCCTTGACACTGCTCAGATCCATTGGCCTCACTGGGGCTTAATGCAAGGTCAAAAGACAAGAATTACTTATTTTTAGAGAACTTGGAAGTGGTCATTTGCCTGCTGGAAGAAGGAAACACCACACAAGGCTCCATTACCCATCCCATTGCATCTGCTTTGTTCCACTCTTGGGATTTAATGAAATCCTCATGAAATGCAAAGGGCTGGAGACCAAATGTCATGGATTTCTGCCTTCTTCACAGCTATTTTGAAACCTGAAGTTAATTGTTCCCTGGGCACAAAGATGGAGGTGGGCCCTTTTATTTCTCCCTTAATTTATATTGCTGATAAATATCAAGAGTTCAGGTGGGTAGAGATCAGTCTGGAAAATTATTGGGGCACACTTGAAATTCCCAATATACACTCCAGCTTTGAAGCTATGTATCAGGAGCACAATTTGCAATATCATTTCATAGAATCCTGATCCAAAATTAATGAAATTTCACAGTAATTCAAGTTTTGTGAAAAGAAAAGCAACTGGTATATGAATTAAAACAGGTATTAAAACAAACATTTAGACGGCTGAGCTTTGGTGAGTGAAATTGCATTTTCTTGAGTTTCCTCATGTTTTAACATTTGTTACCAAAGTCTAACAAACTCATTAAGGTTTTAATCTGGATGCAGTCTTTTAACCTTGTTGTTTTACTGAGAATGTGATATAATAAACGGCCTGCCCTTGGAAAGGCCACAAAGCAATTGCAATTTCCTTCAATTTGCCTTATGAGACTAAAGGGCAATTTCAATTAAATCAATCTGGGAAACCGTGCTAGATGAGCACTTAATTAGTTCTGAAGGAAAATTATTACACTAAAGAGATTCTGTCACAATCTTTTGTCTGTGCGTGTACTGCCACTCCTCATTATTAGCCCTATGAGGGAAAGAACTTACATGTAACATATTTGTATTTTGAACTCCAATCCCTTTGCTTTATTAAACCATATAAAAAACCTAATAAAAATATGCAAATGTTGGCATAGTTGCAAATGTAAATTTGTCAAACAATAAATTAAGCTTCAGCAGTTATTCACAATACTTTCTGAATTTTCTGCAGTATTCTTCCATTTAAGATCATGAGTGCATTTAAAAACATGTATCATCTATAATCAGACAGGTGTATAAAGATTAAAGCGAGGAAACGTCGTTTATTCAGTTATTCATTATCATTGTCATTTTGCACACATAATAGTTCTTATGACAGGCAGATATTTTCTCTATCTCGCTCTCTCATATATATACATTATGCATTCACAAACTCACAGAATGAAGCTATGCATTTAGTTCTATACACATAATTTGATTTCTGGACCAGTTACTGGAACCAGTAAAAGCATTCCAAAGATCACCAATACAAAAGATATGTCAGCACCTATTCAGGATAGTTATCCCACAGAACGATAATCAAAACACATGTTAGAGATTTACATCAGAAATTGTAATACACAATAGAAGACTTGGGGTGTGAAATTCATCTTGGTAGTAGTACGAAAAGGGTGTTAATGAATTGGCAGCCCATTTAACATTCTGCCTGATCTTGGAAGTCAATAGAATAGGAAAATTAGACTGAGTTTATTACAGGTGGCCAATTTGTTTTAACATATTTTGTGCAACTCACTAAGGCAAATTTCACCCTGCCATTTAATTGGATCAAGGATCATAGAATCATACAGTGCAGAAGAGGCTCTTCAGCCCATCGAGTCTGCACCGACACGTGAGAAACACCTGACCTAATCCCATTTACCAGCACTTGGCCCATTGCCTTGAATGTTATTTCGTGCCAAGTGCTCATCCAGGTACTTTTTAAAGGGTGTAAGGCAATCCGCCTCTACCATCTCCCAGGCAGCACATTTCAGACCATCACCACTCGCTGGGTAAAAATGTTTTTCCTCACAACCCCCCTAAACCTCCTGCCCCTCACCTTGAACTTGTGTCCCCTGCGACTGACCCTTCAACTAAAGGGAACAGCTGTTCCTTATGTAGTTTCTCCATGCCCCTCCTAATCTTGTACACCTTGATCAGGTTGCCCCTCAGTCTTCTTTGCTCCAACGAAAACAACCCAAGCCTATCTAACCTCTTTTCATAACTTAAATGTTCCATCCCAAGCAGCATCTTGGTGCCTATCCAGGGCAATCACATTCTTCCTATAATGTGACAACCAGAACGGCACATAGTACTCTAGCTGTGACCTCACCAAATTTCTATGCAACTCCAACATGATTTCCCTGCTTTTGTAATCTATGTCTCAATTAATAAAGGCAAGTGCCCCATATGCCTTTTTCACCACCCTTCTGTCTTCAGAGATCTGTGGACAAACACGCCAAGCTCGCTTTGTTCCACAGAACCTTCTAGTGTCATGCCGTGCACTGAATACTTGTCAAATTACTCCTTCCAAAGTCTATCACCTCAACTTTTCAGGGTCAAATTCCATCTGCCACCTCTCTGTCGACTTGACCATCCTGTCTATATTTTCTTGTAGCCCAAGATACTCAATCTCACTGTTAACCACCCAGCCAATCTTTGTGTCATCTGCAAACGTACTAATCCTCTATGTTGTTTATATAAATGACGAATAATAGGGGACCCAGCACAAATCCCTGTGGTATGCCACTGGACACTGGCTTCCAGTCACTAACGCAGCCTTCACTCTTTGTCTCCTACAACTGAGACAATTTTAAATCCACTTTGTTAAATTACCTTGCATCCCATGTGCATTTGCCTTCTTTATAAGTCTCCCATGTGGGATCTTGTCAAAGGCTTTGCTGAAATTGATATAAACTGCACTACCCTCACACCTGGTCACCTCCTCAAAAAATTCAATCAAATTTGTTAGGCATAACCTCCCTCTGACAAAGTCAGGCTGACTATGCCTGATCAAGCCTTGCCTCTCCAAGTGGAGATAGATGTTCTCCTGCAGAATTTTCTCCAATAGTTTCCCTACCACTGACGTGAAACTCACTGGTCACTAGTTCCTGGCTTATCTCTACAACCCTTCTTAAATAGCGGAAACTCATTAGCTGTTCTCCAGTCCTCTGGCACCTCCCCTGTGATGTGGAGATGCCGGCGATGGACTGGGGTAAGCACAGTAAGAAGTCTCACAACACCAGGTTAAAGTCCAACAGGTTTATTTGGTAGCACAAGCTTTCGGAGTGTCGCTCCTTCTTCAGGTGAGTGACCCACTCATCTGAAGAAGGAGCGACACTCCGAAAGCTTGTGCTACCAAATAAACATGTTGGACTTTAACCTGGTGTTGTGAGATTTCTTACTGTACCTCCCCTCTGGCCAGAGAGGAATTAAAAATTTGGGTCAGAGCCCTGCAAATTCATCCCTTGCCTCCCACAGCAGCCTAAGGCACAATTCATTGGACCTGGAGATTTGTCCACTTTTAAGCCTGCCAACAACTCCAATACCTTGTCCTTCTCTCTGTCAATTTGCTCAAGAACCTCGCAGTCTCTCTCCCTGAATTCCTTACCTTCATCCACATTCTCTTGGGCGAAGACAGATGTGAAGGATTCATTCAACGCTCTACCAACGTCCTCTGGTTCCACCCACAGATTGTCCCCTTGGTTCCTAATGGGCCCTACTCGTTCCCTGGCTATCCTCTTCCCATTGATATACTTATAGAATATCTTTGGATTTTTCCCTACTTTTACCAGCCAGAGCTTTCTCATATCCCCTCCATTGATCCCCTCCTTGTACCTGCTAAAGCCTTTCATCTCCTTCTGCATCCATCAGCACTACAGAGGAAGACACACAACAATGAATATGAATACCCAGGAAGATGACCACAAAGACAGGGAAAAGGTGAATACCTTATTAATTGTGGTTGATTTTAAGTGCTTCCATCTGGCGAGAAAAGGATGTGACTGGCCTGAAAATGGCATATTATGGCTAACCACCTTGTTTATGTTGGCAATCTATCTGCCGCCACCATAGGCGGGTTTCAGAAATGAGTGGCCGGAGCGGCCACCCATATTAAACAAGAGACTGTTTGTAATCTGATAACTGGGGTCTTAAGACTTACTGTGCATATTTCACCATCTCCTCATGTTGAATGGACTAAACAGGCATTCTTAGAAAAACTACTGCAGGCTGCTCAGCAAATAACCAAAATTAATGTTGTGGGAGGAAGAGAACCAGGAATGTTCCTCCGGTCCGCAAAAAAATGCTTGCCTGTTGCCAACTCATGGCCAAACGCCTTAACTGCAAATTCAGTTACAGCATTATATATATGGTAAGGAATTCTTCTTATAATTATTTTTCTTTTTGTTTTATGTTTTCTTTGGTGATCCAAAATACAGAATAGAGCTTTGGAATTGAAAATTAAAAATTACCTTTAGTAACACCAAGAGGATTGCTGTAATGTTTTATTTAATCAGCAGCAAAGTTGGGAGGTGCAATACAGGACTTACCCTGACAAACAAACGATGCAGGCGATTCTCCAGGGTGTACACGGGCTGTGATGAAAACAATCTTTTGTTCTACTCCTGGATTGAGATTTGCTAAAAGGGGGAAATGAACAAGAATCAAAGACCAAGCAAATTGCAAGGGGGTGTCACTACTGTTTTATTGTGATAATCAGCATCCTCATTCATAATGTTAGTTACCAAGTTATTTTATACTACGATAATAAATGCCAGCATTGTAAAAATATTACTGCTGCAAATTAAGTAAGTAAATTAAATGAAAAAGTACTATAAAATGATCATGAAAACAAGTCTTCTTTATGTTGAACTTTATGCCTCTTTTGTTTGAGCATTAGAAGAGCATTGAAAATTGAATGAACGACCAAAACATTTTGCACATTGATTTATTGGTAATTTTTTGCTGCTGGTAAAATTACATCATACAGTGAATGCAAGTTTTAAATAACGTAGCTACTGAAATCTTGTACCAAGACATCTCAAATTGACAATTATGGTGTTAAACCTTTTTATAAACAATGTAGAAAATCCAGAATCAAAACTGTTTCTTAAGAAATTAGCTTAATTCCCAATGAGTTCCCCTTTAAACTTGTGCTGCGACACCCCATTTATTGGGGGAAAGAGAAAATACATTTCAGGTAAATAAAGCAAAAAAGAGATTAGACTTCAATAACTGAAATTACTTCTTTCACATTATCATTTTTTTCTTCCCCTATATATATATACAGTATGTACTCACATGATCTGAGATTCAGGTATTCTTGACAAGCACTAAAACAGTATCCTTTTCTAAAATTTCTTAGTTCCATAGAGGAGGACTTTTAAAAATTTGTTCATGAGGTGTGGGTGTCGCTGGCTAGGCCAGTATTTATTACCCATCTCTAAGTTTCCTTGAGAAACTGGTGCTGAGCCACTGCCTTGAACCATTGAAGTTCAAGTGGCATAGGTACACCCACAGTGCTGTTAGGGAGTTCCAGTGAAGGAATCGCAATGTAGTTCCAAGACAAGGTGGTATGTGGCTTGGAGGGGAACTTGGAGGGGATATTTCCATGCAGCTGCCATTCTAGTCCTTCTAGTTTTGGGAGGCTTGGAACGTGCAGTCGAAGGAGCATTGGTGAGTTCCTGCAATACATCTTTTTAGATGATACTGCTGCCACTGTATGCCAGTAATGGAGGGATTGAATATTCATGGTGGTCAATCAAGTAGGCTGCTTTGTCATAGATGGTGTCGAGCTGCTTGAGTGTTGTCAGAACTGGACTCAACCAAGAGCATTCCGTCATACTCCTGACTTGTGCCTTGACGTGAGAAATTCAGAGTGTGGTGGAAAATGCATTGAAATACTGAGTTGTCATCCTTTGCCAGTCTGTGCATTGACCAGAACATGAAGCGAGGATACTAACTAGAAGTTAGGTACTTGTTCATTGGATGGGGAATAATTACACATAGCAAAATTACACCTAGGTCACATGGGTTAGCAGCACTGGTAGACATTGGAAAGCAAATCAGCTACTAACATTATTGGATGAAGATTGGTGCTTGGTGTAAGATGGCCTATGGAGTGAGGGTTTTGGAGAAAATAATTTCACAAACAAATACAAATTCATAATATGGCTCTCATCAATTTTCATATTTGCATATGGCTTAGCTCCCACTCCAACAATAAGCAAATGAATTGAGTTATCAGATGTCAAAATATTTTCGAGCAGTGCTTAATATTGCTGATATTAATAGACATTCAAAGGCCAACTTCAGATCAAAGTGTTTCATTCACTTTACCCAAAGTAACAAATGTACAATTGTAGCGCACAGGTTTGTTGGGCAATTACTTCCCATAATTAAGTTTCCAGTGAGAAATGGAATTGACGTAAACTATTTTCACAAACCTAAGGAAATTGTAGATTCAATTGTTATCAAAAGTGGTACGGGAGTAGCTCTCTTTTTTACAGCAGGAAACATTTCATGTTTTACGTTGTTTAAACATATAAAGTGAAGTGGGTAAGAACAAGATATCAAAAGCAAGATGTGGTGAAGAAAAACCTGAAAGTGCAGAAAATATTCAGCAGGTCTGAAAACAACCGTGGAGAAGGAAACAGAATTAATGGGCCAGATTTTTGTCATTTAGACAGATAGCTCATTCAGGAAATTTCCAGCCTGCCAATCTAAGCAGTTCAGAGGCAGAGATGGAGGTGGACCCTGATGAGGATGGGGCAGATCATGACTTGGACATGATACAAGTAGCCCCCCTGGACATTGTTTCTTCCATGAGGGAGAAAGCTGGTGGATTCTTGCAGGGTCTTGGGAAGAGAAGTCTGTCAGCAGTCACGTGAATAAGAACTGTAATTGTTGGCCAACTAATTCATGGAAAGTGATGACCTATTATGAGCCTTCCATAGAAACCATAGATTTTAATGCTGCCTATTGACCTTATCTAATGGAGGACCACACAGCACTCACTTCATTCTGGCAAAGTTTCCCAAGACCTGGCCATGCTGATGGCTGCATCTTGGCAGGTTCATCAGGCCAGACACTCTGCATTAACTGAGATCACCATGATGCATTTATTGATTCCACACACGCAACCTTAGCCCTTCTACTTACCTTTTTACCCTCCGCCTCTTTGGGTGTGGGCATCCAAATATGCGTTAACCTTAAAGTGGCACACTATCATTGCAGATGAGTGTAACTAGGAAGGAGCAGACCAGAAGGGGTATGTGCACTCAGAAACCCACATGTCATGTTGGTATGCACAAAATAAATGCCAGGCCACCCAGCATCAGTCTGCACTCAACCAGAAATCAGGCCTTTGAATATGAATGGACACAGGTTATGTGTTGTGCCGGATTAATCTTGCTTATCCATATGCGATGTTCATCTTCATGTTAGAATATCACAGAGGAGGACCTCTAGAAAGTCTGGGATGGAGAGTACCATGGTTCTTGCAGGCGCAAACTGCATGTTGATGGAATAGAACAATTTTCTGTTCGTAAATGACTTCAGCAGCTGTACTGGTGCCCTTATAATGATGTGGATACAGGCTATCACTTCTTGGAATTGTGGGAAATTGGTTATGGAGGTGAAGCCCATTGCCCTTTGAGTCTGCAGCACCACATGTGTGGGGAGGTTGATGTGTTCCCCCACTCAAAAAAGTAATGCATCAATGATGGAGGTAATGCACTGGTGAGCAATTGATTGAGAGTTCCAGTGTTTAAAATAATACTTTGCAATGTTTTGTACTAAGATACACACCTTAAATGAGAATGCTCAAAGGTGCTTACACCTCCACCATAAATTTATGAGTTGAGGCATTGGAACTGCAAAAATTGGATCAGTTTGAACTCAGCACGATTTTCAAATGGCATGGCAAATTTGTCATTCGCGTCTGTGCAATTAATGCCCTGCCCTCTTTCCCCTAGTGGTAAAAATGGTTCCTGCTGGAAATGAGGGTGGAACTTTCTTAAGGTCACAGGCCTGAAATGTCGAATAGGAATTTCTCGTGGGCTTCAGGACCCTGACATCAAGACCAACAGAGGATCTCGGAGCCTGCAATGCTGGGAGTCAGGCTGGGAGAGCTATTTTCCCGAGGAAATCTCGTAAGTGGCTATCTCTAAGTTCACTGTCCAATTCGTGGAAGTTGAATGAGCTCCCAAAACTATATGCTGAATTTCAAGGTTGGTAATTTTAGGGCCTCGGCAGTTCCACCAAGTGAGGTAGACGCTGCTCATTCAGGTAGGAGAGCATGAGTCTGTATTAAAATGAAGTGCACTCAGAGGGGCCAAAATGATAACTTAGAGAGAGCAAGCAGGACAATTCCCCCTCCAATTTGGGGGGAAACCCCTTTGGCAGCAGTGTTTTGGCTGCAAGTGCAGGCTGTCTCCATTGAGCATCAGCCTTCATCTGCGACGTGAGGCTACTTTGTTACTGTCAAAATTCCAGAAAATGCTCTAAATGGCCTTTAAGTGAGGCCTTTATTACGCAGATCGGCTGCCCACAGCTTCGCATTCCACCCGCCACCACTCCCACCACCTCAAGGCTGGGAAAATTCTGCCCATTTAGAGCAGTTGAGTAATTCTAGTATGTTCTATTGTTATCATTTAAGAATAATATAAGCTGCATTGCTGCAACATGGACTACAAAACCTAGAAGGGTGGAGATTCAATGAAATATTTCCCAGCAATAGAAACCATCAAGGTTTTACTCAACAATGAAAACCTGTGTAGAACTGTTCTATCAGAATACATAGAGCATACACATTTCATTATAAACTGTGATTAAAATCTTCAAAACTTATTCACCATTTTTACAGCTTTCTACATTTTATTCATACAGCAAAAAAACCTGAAGTCTAAAGTATCCACATCAAGCCTCTTGGGTACATAAATTCTATCACTATCTCCTTTAAGGGAACACTCCAATTACGTACAAACACTGCAGAAATCAGCAAGAATCAAACAATGGGTGAATAACTTCAGTGAAAGCTGCAAAATATAATTATGTTATGGCTCTTATGAATAGAAATAGACCCTCTTAAGCAAAAGAGAAAGAAACACTCAGCTATGAAAGCCACATTAACAGATTATTGAATGAATCCTTTTTAAATGTTAAACTAAAACTACAGTAACTATGTCTGGTACATCAACAATAAAAAATTGTCTAGAGAAATAAGTTAAAGGCAATCAATATGGAAGATTACAACAATGGCCTGAAGTGACAATTATCATCAGATAACCACTCAAACGTTTTCACACCTAGACACTACTCTGTTTTTCTTACTCGGTCTACCAAGCCCAGCTTCTTCAGAAATGTGGAGCGCAACATTCCCCTGAGAGCTCCATCACAGAGCACACACTACCATGTGGTAAGTTCATACGTCCAGTGTCAATGTTAGTGAATGATGAATGGATAAATGGTGAATGGGTAAGTGGAATGATTAAGTGAACGTGTAGGATGGTCATGTGGATGAGCTAAGTAGGGGAATGGGTAAGGTGGCAGGTAGATGAGGGTATTAGGTGGGTAGAGTGGAAGGTGTGTAGGATGGCATTTTTGGTCGTACACCTGGACTCCAGTGATCCTGAGACCGGAAGATCTGAGCCATTATGACCCCGATATTAAGGTAAAAGCAAGCTTCAGGCGGTGGGGAGGCTAGGGGATGAATAGCTGAATGAAACCCACAAGTTACGTCAGTGAGTCACACCCTCCATTTTGGCTGATAGAGGCAATACATTTTGACTTCCATGTTTTGTGTCTTGACGTTGCGTGACGGGCATGCTGCTCACCAGCATAACGCAATCTCAAGTCAACTATTTATGGGCCAATGCAGAAATAGAAATTGAAGCAGCTAAGGGGTGTTTATGATGGATGCACAAAAAACAAGAGCAGCATCCACACTTAATGACATTTACTGGGAGTTATTGCCAGGTGCAGTCACATACAGGACACACATACTTTTCTCCTGCAATGGAGGAAGAAACTTGCGGCTGTAACCAAGAGGCATGGTTGGATTTAGCTGAGGAGTTGATTAACAGGTGCATTGAGCCCTGCTCTTGGATGCAGTGCAGGAGGCAGTTTTATGGTCAGGAAAAGTAAGTACATTAGCCAGTGTGCTCACAGCAAAGGTGCAAACATCCCCACACTCTGTCTTAGCAAGCCTACTCCATCACGTCTTTCCTCACACCCATTAAAGTTTCAGCAGCATCTAGCCATTACTTTCTGTGCCCTTCCTCACTTCCCAAAATACTCATCCACCACTGCTGTATACAAACCACATACAATGTGTTACATCTGTCTCATTGTTCACAATTCATAAACAAGCATTGGAGCAAGACTATCTGTGGACAAATCTCTTGGGGTGTGGTGGCGGGGAGGTGGGAGGGGGGGGGGGGGGGGGTGGAGGTGGCACAGGAGGGGCAATCCTCCCTAAGCACTGCTCAGCTGGATACAAATGCTCCAAGAGACCAAAATTGAAAATGAGAAATGCTGGAAATGCAGCAGCAACTTTGTGTGGTACTGACACATGTAATAGTGGAGAGAATGAAGTACTCTAACTCAAATGCTACAGGATTGGTGGAGAAGGTAACTGTGGGAATGTGTGCCATGGAGATACTGGTCATTCTTTCCACAGAGCTTCAAATACAGGTCTCAAATGAGTCATTGCAGGCTATGGCCATGGCCAGAATCTCTGGCAGTAATATATGCAGCTGGTGGGTGTCCCATTTTCATAGACCTCCTCTTTCCCTTCGATGTTCTCCTGATCCAAAATTGTCTGATGAGTGCCTTCTTTCTCTTCCAACTGTAAGTTTCTGCATGATGTAGTGCAGAGTTCAACACACCATTTTGATTCTGGACATTGCCACAGGCCAGTATCAAATGTCACCTCCAGACCTATCTAGGTACCTGCAGCACATTTTCAACATTCTCATATAATTAAAATCAACATCCTGTGGTTGAAAATTTGAAATAAAAACAGGAAATGCTGGCAGAACTCAGGTCTGTAAGTATCTGTGGAAAGAGAAACAGAGTTAATAATTCGAGTCAAATATGACTCTTTTTCAGAGGAGAGCCATACAGACTCGAAACATTAACTCAGTTTCACCAAAGACGCTGCCAGACCTGCTGAATTTTGTCAGCATTTTCCGTTTTTTAACAAAATTCTCATGGCTTGCTCTATGATACACCCAGTGGTCACGTGGCTCTCTATTTGGTTTCCTCCCAGGTGTTATGAGGGTTCAGAACCTGCTGATCTTTAATCTCCCTGCAGCGCAGTATCAAAAACATCCATGGTGCCTCCTGTCCTGCTGTTATCCATTTGAAAGGCATCAAAATTCTCAACAAAACCTCGATGCTGACATTAGCTCTCTGCTAAACATTTTGTCAGAGGATTTGAGTCTTTATTGAGTTTGGGTGATCTGAAGTTGATAGACCCACATTAAGTGCACCCAGAACCCATGTCCTTTTCACTGGTAAGTTTGAGTGCCAAGAAACCCATGCTGGAGACATTAAATTTTTTAAAATTTAAATTGAGGAGGGGGACAGTGGCATAGAGGTACTGTTGCTAGACTAATAATCCAGAGATCCAGGGTAATGCTCTGGGACCTGGGTTTGAATCCCAATACAGCACAAAAATCTGGAATTAAAAGTCTATTGATCATCATTAAAACCATTGTCAATTGCACAAAAGACATCTGATGTACTAATGTCCTTTAGAGAAGAAAACCTGGTGTTTTTATCTGGTCTGGCTCACATGCAACTCCAGATCCACAGCAATGTGGATGACTCATGAATGGTCACTGAAATGGCCTAGCAAACCACTCAATTGCATGAAACTATTTCAAAGTCTACAAAGAGAAATGAAACCGAGCGGACTCCCCCCAGCATCAACTTCGGCACTGAAAACAACGGAAAAGCCAGTCCTGTTGACCTTGTAAAGTGCTCCTTAATAATATCTGAGGGCTTGTGCCAAAATTGTGAGAGCTGACTCACAGACTAGTCAAGCAACAACCTGACACAATATCTGAGGACTTGTGCCAGAATTGGGGGAGCTGACTCACAGACAAGTCAAGCAATAGCCTGACGCAATCAGACTGACGGAATCAAACCTTACCGACAATGTCCCAGACACCATAGTCACCATTCAGGACAATGCAGACCACTTGATTGACATCCCTTCCACAAACATTCAGTCCCTCCACCACCAATG
The DNA here is from genome assembly GCF_964213995.1 of Mustelus asterias. Classification (NCBI taxonomy): domain Eukaryota; kingdom Metazoa; phylum Chordata; class Chondrichthyes; order Carcharhiniformes; family Triakidae; genus Mustelus; species Mustelus asterias. The sequence goes on from NC_135808.1 coordinate 96,751,747, forward strand.
CACAGTAATTAGATGCAAAAGTTTGCGCATTCTTCCTGTGTCTGTGTGGGTTTCCTCTGGGTGCTCTGGTTTCCTCCCACAGTCCAAAGATATGCTGGTTAGGTTGATTCACCATGCTAAATTGTTCCTTAGTGTCCCAAGATGTGTAGATTAACTTAATTTATTTAGTTAACCATGGATGGTGGATCTTCCCCTGATAATTTTTCTCTATAGTAAGGATACACTTATTCTGAGTATTCTGAAATATCCCCTTAAATGTCTGCCACTGCTTCTCTATTGATGCAGCCTCATGTCTCAGTTCACTAGCTCAGCTTTCATTCATATACATTTGCCCTTATTTAAGTTTAAAATACTCGTCTTAGACCCACTCTTTTCACTTTCAAACTGGATGTAAAATTCAATCATATTGTGCTGGCTGCTACCTCGGGCTGCCTTTACTCTGAGGTCATTAATTAATCTTATCACATTGCACAATACCAAGTTTAATATAACCTGCTCTCTGGTTGGTTTCAGAACGTGCTGCTCTAAAAAACTGGGCGGAATTTTCCCATTCCGCCTGCCACGAGTATCGTGGGGGGGGGGGGGGGCCAGACCATACAAAGGTCTGTTGACCTCGGGTGGGATTTTCCAGTTTTGGAGAGAGCGGGGCTGGAAAATCCTGCCCACTGTCTCAAAAGCATTTTCTGAACTCCTCATCCAGGCTATGACTGCCAATCTGATTTTTCCAGTGTAGATGTAGATTAATATCATCCATGATTATTGCCACCCCTTTATCAAAAGCACACAATATTTCTTCTTGTCTACTTTGTTCTACACTGTGTTTACTGTTAGGGGGCCTGTAGACCACTCTCACTAGTGACTTATTTCCCCGACTATTCCTCATCTCTACACAAACTGATTCTACATTCTGAACTCCTGAAACAATATCATTTCCAACTATTGCACCAATGCCATTCTTGATCAACAGTGTACCTCTCCATCTTTACCTAGCTTCATATTCTTATTAAATGTCATATACCCTCAATATTCAGGACCCAACCCTTGTCAGCTTGCAGCTATATTTCTGAAATTGCTCTCAGATCATATTTATTTACTTCAATGTACACTATCAATTCATTTATTTTGTTATGAAAGCTTCGTGCATTCAGATACAGAGTTTTTAGATTTGACTTTTTGTTATCTTTGTAACATCTAGTCTTGACGATTGGTGTATTCTTAGGTTTTATCTCTCTGTCCCTTCTTGCTATTCAATGATCCTCATTTCCCATATTACCATTATGGTCTCGTGCCTTGAATTTATCCCTTCATTTGCTACATCTACTCAAGCTTGATTCCCCATCTCCATTATCCAGTTGAAAGCCCTCTCTACTTCTCTGATTTTGCAATTCTCAAGAACACAGCACAGTTCAGGTATAGACTGGTACTCAAATGGTATAGCCCCCCACTTTCCCCAGTAATGGTGCCAGTGCCTCACTTCTCCTACACTAGTCTTTGAGCTGCATATTCATCTCCCTAACCTTATCTGACCTGTGCCAATTTGCACGTGGCTCAGGTAACAATCCAGAGATTATTAGATTCTTCTTCTTAATTAAGTACATAGCCTCTCATACTGACTGTGAAAAACTTCTTTCCTGCTTATGCTGTTGGTACCTACATGGAGCACAATGACTGGATCCTTACTCTCCCATTGCAAGTTTCTCTCCAGCCTGAGCAGATGTTCCAAACCCTGGCACTAGGCAGGAAACAATCTTTTGGACTCTCAATCTTTGCTACAGAGAACAGTATATTCCCTTCACTATACTGTCCCTGAGTACCACTACATTCCTCTTTGCTTCCCCCATTTGAACGACTTTCTGTACCATGGTCAGCCTGCTCATCCACCTTGCAGACCTCCTTTCATCTGCACAGGTTATGAGCACTTCAAACCTGTTTGACAATTGCGAAGTTGGAGACTTCTCCACTATTGTCTCCTTGGTCCCTTTACCTGCCTCACTCACGGTCACATCCTCTTGTCCCTCACTGCTGGCCAAAACAGAAGACTCCATTCTAAGAGGCATGACCATCTTCTGGAACAAAGTGTCCAGGTATTTCCCCCCATCCCTTTCTTTATGTTGTGCAGTGTCAGTAGTTTAGATTCTAGATCAATAATCCTGATCTAGAAATCCTCTAGCTGCTTACACTTGCTGCAGACGTGTTTGCCATGGATCACCTTTGCATCCAAAAACACCCACACTGGAATATAACACCTGTCCGGTTATTGTAACTTATATTATTTAGTTAACTTAATTTAATTACTCAGTTAATTAACTTGAAATAATTCCTATGTATAACATGGGGCGAATTTTACTGTACCACCCGCCATAGGAATTGTAGCAGGTGAGAGCGCGACCCTGGAAAGGTCCATTGACCTCAGGTGGGATTCTCCGGTTTCAGGGTGAGCACGGCTAGAAAATCCTGCCCCATATCTCTTTCCCCCATGCACTGAATTCCCACATGAATCTATCTGGCTACTCCTGTCTCCTTGTGTGCCTTTACTGAATTATATTAAGAGTTGTGTTAAGTGCCAGTTCACCTTATGGCATAACCCCAGAAAGGAGGTTACTTGCATGTAGCCAGATGAACCTCTGTTAAACTGAGAAGTGGGCACATTGTGTCACGTTGCAGTCCTACTTCAATTCTCTGATTTTTATTTTCCACGCGACCACAGCCTATCTGTTCAATGGTGTTAAAATTTCTTGTCATGAAAGCTTGGTATGTGCAAATGTTTTAAAACAGTCTAAAGAGCACAAGTGGGCTGAAAAAGGTAGCATATTCAAATTATTGATGCAAAGCTTTTAAAGGTAATCATTTAGTGCGATAAACTCAGCTCAGATATAAAAATCCATTTCTCACAAAGCTTTCAATCTGAGCTATAATTTCAAGTTTAGCATTTTGAGTGACTAGTTGAAATGTTGAAAATGGATTATTTTTGTTAGAATTCTATTCAGGTTGCCTATTCTCCAATCCACATAACATAAGCTTGGCTGTAAATACCATTGCAATTTTAGAAAATCAAATCCACCCTTAATACTAGTGAACCAGTATATGCTTATCTGACTCCACTTTGACAGATGTGGAATTATTGTTTGAAGGTGTTCAAAATAAATGACAGAACCTAACCCAAATATGAAATCCCACAGAACCCAAGATAGGAAATAAAAGAAATAAAGTTGTCAACAGCGACCTAGCTACCTCTTGGAGTTACTGACACAAAACAGGTTTTTATTTTCTTAATATTGAGCACAGTACGTTCTGTGACTGTGTAATCATGATTCTCAAATCTTAGAGGGCTACAGTTAGGCATCAGATGGCCGGCATACTTGTAGTATATGTCAAAAGCCAGAGGTTCGAGGCCCACCATAAATTGGACACTGGGAGCATTTCAATATTACAGCCAAGTTGCAAGTACCTGTCAGGTTCCAGAAGCAGATTCCCAGTTGCTTCAGAACTGAGTTGGACCATCTGCCTCATTGGCAGGTTAGGTACTCTGGGAGAAGGGAAAAGGACCAAGATGGGTGCTAATTCAAGTTGGCAGTCGTCATAGTAATGTGGCAGATGTGTGAGATGAATTCCTACATGAAGATTAATGTACAAAAATTTTCAGGATATTCAAGGATTGTTGTTCAGGCTGCATGTAGGTATCTCAGTGAAACAGGCATCAGGCAAAGGGAATTGCTGGCAGAGGTCCTCAAGCAGGTGTTAATCCCTTGATTTGCATATACCATGGCGCCAAAGTCTGTTTTGGATTGGTGTGCCAGATGTACCTGGAATTCTGGGTTTATTAATATGGTGGTAATCCAATACAAAAATAGGTTGCACACCCTGAAGTTGGTTCTTTGTGCCTTTGTTTTCTAATTGAGAACACAGTAACAGAGGAATGCCTGGTTAAAAAATTACATGGCGCATGTCATCCACACTCTGGTGGTTGCACGATACAATGATAATGTGTTATCGGTCAAGCATAGAATCAATCTCTATCAATTAGCTTCTAACAGACCCAGACACAATGCAAGAAAACCCTAGTAACAGACAATTTTGGAAAGTATAGGTCCAAAGTTACCTGTTCCTCCCAAACATGCTACACACCCGAGGCTGGATTTTTCAGAGTCCCCGCTCCCCGGGTGAGGGTTGTCTCACAGGGATCTAATGGCCATGAGGTTGTTAACTAGTTTGATGTGGGACTTATACCCTATTTGAACAGAAAGTGTCACCTCTGAGAGCTACCGGCCAATCAAATGGCTGGCAGCACTTTGGTCACAGCAGCATCACTGGGAGCTGTGGCCACTGCAGTGACTGCATATAATGCCCAACCACAAGGAGCCATGGATCGAGAATAAAGGCTAAGTTGGAGTGGTGGGGGCAGCAGTAAAATATTTCCTCATTGTCACATCTGAAATTACTCTTATACCATGTGCCAAAATGCCTCTTTTGGGAAGAAATCTAGTTAATTTGCATTTTGAGTCCACCATCTCCCTCATTTCTCTGTTCCCTAGATTGATCACTCATGTAACAAAATACTAGCCCCGACATTAAATTGGAAGCTCATTTAGAGCAGGGCATATCCACTACAGCATGGGAAAGACAAAAGGAATTCCAACGCATTTGGCTCCGGCATTTTAATGCAGTCATCTCGTTATCATTGTGTACAATCATTTGATGTGAATTGCATGGCAGCCAGCACAATGAGCACCAGCGCAATGCGATCTCAGCTCTAATGTTTCGGGTCAACCCAAGAATGGAACTTAGAGGAGTCAGTGTTCACATAAATCGAGGTGTTTCATGATGGACTCATGACATTAAGGGTTGTACCTCAAATGAATAACACACGTTTGATAGCACATTTGATGTACAAAGAACAAACAAAAAACAATATAGCACAGGAACAGGCCCTTTGGCCCTCCAAGCCTGCGCCGCTCCCTGGTCCAAACTAGACCATTCTTTTGTATCCCTCCATTCCCACTCCGTTCATGTGGCTATCTAGATAATGATGCGCGATTAATTCACTCGGGAGGCTGGATCGTACCCGGGAAATAAAGGCTTTTATTAGTAACAAGAATGGAGCATACTGCTTAACAATACAATCCCAGACTAAAGGGTCACTAGGCAGTGCAGTGACGTTTATACTCCTATAGGTAGGCGGAGCCAACTGGAGTGTACCACAGAACAATACCAACAGGTGGAACACCCCAACCCTAACCCCAACAGTAACAAGAGTAACATATGTACAAGTACCCATAGTGATAACCATCTATGGTTCAGTACCCATAGTGGTAACCATCTATGGTTCACCACATTCACCCCTCCTTTAAAAACAAAGGCCGGTGGGGCAAAAAAAAAGTACGAACTGTCCATATATTCACAAGTTCAGTCGTATCGGAGGGCCGCACCGTCTCTGCGACTTCCTCAACACTGGAGGTAGCGCCGGTTCTGGTGACCGTGATGACCCTCTCTCCAAGGCGGTGTCCAGTGACTCCTCCAGTTCCCCACGGACGGGTGGACCACAAGGTGGCGACAATCTCCTGGACTCAGGAACGGCCCGAGGTGGCGACAATCTCCTGGACTCAGGCAAACTGTACACGGGAGTAAGAGGATTAAGTGGTGGTCCCGATACTGCCCGCATTGTGTCAGGAGGGTAGATAAAGGGCAAGGGGTCCCTAACCAAGGGTGCGGGAGCGACGGGGGTTTCCAGGCCCCCTGCAGGCGCCAGATCTTGAATAGAGACCGTGTCCTCTCGCCCGTCAGGATCTGCTACATAGGCATATTGAGGGTTGGCGTGGAGGAGATGGACCTGTTCAACCAAAGGGTCGGACTTGCGGGTCCTAACATGCCGCCGCAGGAGGGCAGGTCCTGAGTACGTCAACCAAGACGGCAGTGAGGTCCCAGAGGAAGACTTCCTAGGGAAGGTAAACATCCGCTCATGTGGGGTAGCGTTGGTTGCCGTACACAGGAGGGACTGGATTGGATGGAGCGCATCAGAAAGTACCTCTTGCCAACGGGAGACTGGAAGACCCTTAGACCTCAACACCAGTAAGACAGCCTTCCAGACTGTAGTGTTTTCTCTTTCGACCTGCCCGTTACCCCTGGGGTTGTAACTCGTAGTCCTACTTGAGGCAATCCCTTTAGAGAGCAGGTATTGCCTCAAGTCGTCACTCATAAAGGACGAACCCCTATCACTGTGGATATAACTGGGGTAACCAAACAGGGTAAAAAGATCCCGCAAAGCTTTGATAACCGTGGCAGCGGTCATGTCTGAACAGGGAATGGCAAAAGGGAATCGGGAGTACTCGTCAACCACGTTGAGGAAGTACACATTCCGATCTGTCGAAGGAAGGGGGCCCTTGAAATCAACACTCAGTCTTTCAAAAGGGCGAGTGGCCTTAATGAGGTGTGCCCTGTCAGGTCGGTAGAAGCGCGGCTTGCATTCAGCACATACCTGGCAGCTTCGAGTTATCGACCTGACATCCTCTATGGAGTAGGGTAGATTCCGGGCCTTTACAAAATGGAAGAGCCGAGTGATCCCCGGATGGCAGAGATCATTGTGGAGGGCCTGTAGCCGGTCCTCCTGCACACTGGCACATGTTCCACGCGACAGGGCATCTGAAGGCTCATTGAGCTTCCCCGGACGGTACATGATATCATAGTTGTAGGTGGAGAACAAAGAACAAAGAACAAAGAACAGTACAGCACAGGAAACAGGCCCTTCGGCCCTCCAAGCCTGTGCCGCTCCTTGATCCAACTAGACCAATCGTTTGTATCCCTCCATTCCCAGGCTGCTCATGTGACTATCCAGGTAAGTCTTAAACGATGTCAGCGTGCCTGCCTCCACCACCCTACTTGGCAGCGCATTCCAGGCCCCCACCACCCTCTGTGTAAAAAACGTCCCTCTGATGTCTGAGTTATACTTCGCCCCTCTCAGCTTGAGCCCGTGACCCCTCGTGATCGTCACCTCCGACCTGGGAAAAAGCTTCCCACTGTTCACCCTATCTATACCCTTCATAATCTTGTATACCTCTATTAGATCTCCCCTCATTCTCCGTCTTTCCAAGGAGAACAACCCCAGTCTACCCAATCTCTCCTCATAGCTAAGACCCTCCATACCAGGCAACATCCTGGTAAACCTTCTCTGCACTCTCTCCAATGCCTCCACGTCCTTCTGGTAGTGCGGCGACCAGAACTGGACGCAGTACTCCAAATGTGGCCTAACCAGCGTTCTATACAGCTGCATCATCAGACTCCAGCTTTTATACTCTATACCCCGTCCTATAAAGGCAAGCATACCATATGCCTTCTTCACCACCTTCTCCACCTGTGTTGCCACCTTCAAGGATTTGTGGACTTGCACACCTAGGTCCCTCTGTGTTTCTATACTCCTGATGACTCTGCCATTTATTGTATAACTCCTCCCTACATTATTTCTTCCAAAATGCATCACTTCGCATTTATCCGGATTAAACTCCATCTGCCACCTCTCCGCCCAATTTTCCAGCCTATCTATATCCTGCTGTATTGCCCGACAATGCTCTTCGCTATCCGCAATTCCAGCCATCTTCGTGTCATCCGCAAACTTGCTGATTACACCAGTTACACCTTCTTCCAAATCATTTATATATATCACAAATAGCAGAGGTGCCAGTACAGAGCCCTGTGGAACACCACTGGTCACAGACCTCCAGCCGGAAAAAGACCCTTCGACCACTAGCCTCTGTCTCCTATGGCCAAGATGTGGAGATGCCGGCGTTGGACTGGGGTAAACACAGTAAGAAGTTTAACAACACCAGGTTAAAGTCCAACAGGTTTATTTGGTAGCAAAAGCCACACAAGCTTTCGAGGCTCTGAGCCCCTTCTTCAGGTGAGTGGGAATTCTGTTCACAAACAGAACTTATAAGACACAGACTCAATTTACATGAATAATGGTTGGAATGCGAATACTTACAACTAATCCAGTCTTTAAGAAACAAAACAATGGGAGTGGGGAGAGCATCAAGACAGGCTAAAAAGATGTGTATTGTCTCCAGACAAGACAGCCAGTGAAACTCTGCAGGTCCACGCAACTGTGGGAGTTACAAATAGTGTGACATAAATTCTGATTCTAGGATCGCATGATAAAGACTTTATCATGCGATCCTAGAATCAGAATTTATGTCACACTATTTGTAACTCCCACAGTTGCGTGGACCTGCAGAGTTTCACTGGCTGTCTTGTCTGGAGACAATACACATCTTTTTAGCCTGTCTTGATGCTCTCCCCACTCCCATTGTTTTGTTTCTTAAAGACTGGATTAGTTGTAAGTATTCGCATTCCAACCATTATTCATGTAAATTGAGTCTGTGTCTTATAAGTTCTGTTTGTGAACAGAATTCCCACTCACCTGAAGAAGGGGCTCAGAGCCTCGAAAGCTTGTGTGGCTTTTGCTACCAAATAAACCTGTTGGACTTTAACCTGGTGTTGTTAAACTTCTTCCTATGGCCAAGCCAGTTCTCCACCCATCTAGCCACTTCTCCTTGTATCCCATGAGCCTTAACCTTCTTAACCAACCTGCCATGTGGGACTTTGTCAAATGCCTTACTGAAATCCATATAGACGACATCCACGGCCCTTCCTTCATCAACCGTTTTTGTCACTTCCTCAAAAAACTCCACCAAATTTGTAAGGCACGACCTCCCTCTTACAAAACCATGCTGTCTGTCACTAATGAGATTGTTCCGTTCTAAATGCACATACATCCTGTCTCTAAGAATCCTCTCCAACAACTTCCCTACCACGGACGTCAAGCTCACCGGCCTATAATTTCCTGGGTTATCCCTGCTACCCTTCTTAAACAACGGGACCACATTCGCTATCCTCCAATCCTCAGGGACCTCACCCGTGTCCAAAGAAGCGACAAAGATTTCCGTCAGAGGCCCAGCAATTTCATCTCTCGTCTCCCTGAGCAGTCGAGGATAGATGCCATCAGGCCCTGGGGCTTTGTCAGTTTTAATGTTCCCTAAAAATCCTAACACTTCCTCTCTTGTAATGGAGATTTTCTCTAACGGGTCAACACCTCCCTCCGAGACACTCCCGGTTAACACGCCCCTCTCCTTCGTGAATACCGATGCAAAGTATTCATTTAGGATCTCCCCTATTCCCTTGGGTTCTAAGCATAATTCCCCTCCTTTGTCCCTGAGAGGTCCGATTTTCTCCCTGACAACTCTTTTGTTCCTAACGTATGAATAGAATGCCTTAGGATTCTCCTTAATCCTGCCTGCCAAGAACATCTCGTGACCTCTTTTTGCCCTTCTAACTCCCCGTTTGAGTTCTTTCCTACTCTCTCTGTATTCCTCCAGAGCTCCATCTGTTTTCAGTTGCCTGGACTTAACGTACGCCTCCCTTTTCATTTTAATCAGATCCTCAATTTCCCTGGTTATCCACGGCTCTCGAATCCTACCTTTCCTATCTTTCCTTTTTACAGGCACATGCCTATCCTGCAGCCTTATCAATTGTTCCTTAAAAGACTCCCACATGCCAGACGCGGACTTACCCTCGAACATCCTCTCCCAATCAACATCCACCAATTCCTGCCTAATCCGGCTATAGTTAGCCTTCCCCCAATTTAGCACCCTGCCCGTAGGACAGCACTCATCCTTGTCCATTACTATCCTAAAGTTAACAGAGTTGTGGTCACTATTTGCCACATGTTCCCCTACCGAAACTTTGACAACCTGACCGGGCTCATTTCCCAGAACTAGGTCCAGTATAGCCCCATTTCTAGTCGGGCTATCTACATACTTTTCCAAAGAACCTTCCAGTACGCATTTTACAAATTCCTCCCCGTCCGGACCCCCAGCTCTAAGCACTTTCCAGTCTGTGCCAGGGAAATTAAAGTCCCCCACTATAACAACCCTATGTTTTCTGCACCTATCCAGAATCTCCTGACATATCCTTTCCTCCACTTCCCGTGGGCTGTTGGGTGGTCTGTAGTACACCCCCAGCATAGCGACTGCACCCTTCCTGTTTCTGAGTTCCACCCACAGCGACTCAGTACATGACCCCTCTAAGTTGTCTACCCTCTGCACCGCGGTAATATGCTCCTTAACTAATATCGCTACTCCCCCACCTTTTTTAGCCCCTCCTCGGTCTCGCCTAAAACACTTATACCCCGGAATATTCAGCTGCCAGTCCTGTCCTTCTTCTAACCAAGTTTCCGTCACTGCAACCACATCCAAATTCCGCATAAGCATTAAGGCCCTAAGTTCGTCTGTTTTACCCGTTACACTCCTCGCATTGAAGCAGATGCACTCCAGACCTCCAGGCCCAGTCAGGTCCTCCTCCTCCAGAGTGCTCCTCTTCTTAGCTAGCCTTGCCCTGGACCCCAGCTCAACCCCAGCCTCAGTATTTACTGACCTCCTGTTTTGTTCCCCACCCCCCTGCCACACTAGTTTAAATCCTGCCGAAACACTCTAGCAAAACTCCCAGCCAGGGTATTTGCTCCCTTCCAGTTGAGGTGTAACCCATCCTTTCTGTACAGTTGCCATCCTGACTTGAAGATTTCCCAGTTATCTATGAATTTAAAACCCTCCCTCTTGCACCAGTCCTTTAGCCATGCGTTCAACTGTAGAATCTCCCTGTTCCAAGCCTCACTTGCACTAGACACCGGGAGCAGTCCAGAGATTGCTACCCTGGAGGTCTTACTTTTTAGCCTAGCACCCAACTCCCTGAATTTCTCTCGTATGACGCCCCTGCTCTTCCTACCTACATCATTTTCACCAATGTGTACAATCACATCCGTTTGACTACCTTCCTTTTTAAATATGCTTCCTACCCTCTCGGAGACATCCAGTACCCCGGCACCAGGGAGGCAGACTACCATCCTGGATTCTCGTTCAGTCCCACAGAAGCGCCTGTCCGTGCCTCTAATCATTGCGTCCCCCACAACTATCGCTCTCCTAAACCCCTTCTTTCCCTTCCGGACCCCTGAGCCTGTCTCCATGGAGGCGATCTGGTCCTCGTGGCTTACCCCTGGAGGGTCATCCCCCTCCACAGAATCCAAAACAATATACCTATTTTGGAGGGGGACAACCACAGGGGATCCCTCCACAGACTGCTCACTCCCTTCCCTTCTCCCATCTGTTGCCCATCCCTTTCTTTTATGGGAGACTGCCACTGGAGTACTTTCTGGCACATCACCCTTCTGACTATTACCCCTCCTAACTGTGACCCACGTGTCTTCCTTCCGAGACCCTGGTGTCACTACCTGACTATAACTTTTATCTATTACTCTCTCATTTTCCCTAACTAAACTGAGTTCATCGAGCCTCAGCTCCAGATCCCTTACACGATCCTTCAGGAGTTGCAGTTCCACACATCTGGCACAGATATGGACTTCCGGGAGGCAAGTTGTCTCTAGGAACTCCCACATCCCACACCGAATGCAGTATGCTGGCCTCCCACTCATACCAGCCATGTCCTTTTTAGTTTTTGGGAGAAGGAACAAAAAGGGGGTGTAACCGAAGAAAAACAAACAAACAACCTTCCTCGCCTTCGCCGAAGCCCTGTGAGCCAAAGCCCTTATAGCTCTCACTCTGTCCCCTGCTCACTCCGCTGCCCGCTAACGACGCTGCCCGCTCAAAGGTGCGTCCTACTTTTAAACCCTCCAAAACCTTCCCAGGCTGCTGCTGGGCCTATTTCCTGTTTAGAAAAAAAACCTCTGATTTTTTTCACAAATTTAACTGAAAAATAATTAAATAAATTAGTGCACAAACAAGCTCCCTTACCCTCAGCCTGCTCCTGTGGAACAATGAGAGTTCGATTCTGCACCTCAAGATTTTATCATTTTTGATCTTACCCCTTAACGTGTTGTTGAACATGAATGCCACGGACTGCTGGTCCATGAGCAGAGTGAATCGTTTTCCAGCCAAGTAATGGCGCTAATGCTGGACGGCCTCCACAATGACCTGAGCCTTTTTTTCCACAGCGGAGTGCTGAATTTCAGGGCCTTGGAGGGTGCGAGAGAAAAAGGCGACGGGCCTGCCCGCCTGGTTAAGTGTGGCGGCCAGGGCGAAATCAGATGCATCACTCTCCACCTGGAAGGGGATGGACTCATCGACAGCATGCATCGTGGCTTTCGCAATGTCAGCTTTTATCCCTTCAAAGGCTAAGCAAGCCTCTGCTGCCAGGGGAAAAGAGGTAGACTTTATGAGCGGACGGGCTTTGTCCGCATAATTGGGAACCCACTGTGCGTAATACGAAAAGAAGCCTAAGCATCTTCTCAGTGCTTTGATGCTAGTGGGTAGGGGAAGTTCAAGGAGGGGACGCATACGGTCTGGATCAGGGCCAAGGACCCCGTTTTCCACCACGTATCCGAGAATTGCTAGGCAGCGCTTGCTGAATACACACTTCTCCCTGTTATAGGTCAGATTCAGGCAAGACGCAGTGCGTAAAAACTTTAGGAGGTTGGCATCGTGGTCCTGCTGGTCATGGCCACAGATAGTGACGTTGTCCAGGTACGGGAAGGTAGCCCGTAGCCCGTTTTGGTCCACCATTCGGTCCATTGCACGCTGGAAGACCGAGGCCCCATTAGTGACGCCAAAGGGGACCCTTAAGAAGTGGTAGAGACAACCATCCACCTCAAAGACCGTATATTTTCGGTCCTCTGGGCGAATGGGGAGCTGGTGATAGGCTGACTTCAAGTCAATGGTGGAGAACACCCGGTACTGCGCAATCTGGTTGACCATGTCAGATATGCGCGGGAGAGGGTACGCGTCCAGCTGCGTGTACCTATTAATGGTCTGACTATAGTCTATGACCATCCGGGGCGTGTCTCCAGTCTTAACCACCACGACTTGTGCTCTCCATGGGCTAGTGCTAGGTTGAATGATCCCTTCCCTGAGGAGCCGCTGAACCTCAGATCGAATAAAGATCCGATCCTCAGCGCTGTAACGCCTGCTCTTAGTTGCGATGGGCTGGCAGCCTGGCACGAGATTCTCAAATAAAGATGGCGGGGTGATTCTGAGTGTCGAGAGACTGCACGTGGAGCGTGCTGGGCAATTTGGAGGCTGCTGTTCTCCCACTGAAAGTGGAGGGAGTGGCCCATCGTACTGCAGGGTCACACTCCTCAGGTGGACCATAAAGTCTAGTCCCAGGAGTATCGGAGCACAAAGGTGCGGTAACACGAGGAGCCTGAAGTTCTCATAAACTGTGCCCCGCACCGTTAGGTTTACCACGCAGCTCCCATGAACGGTAACAGATCGGGACCTCGACGCCATAGAAATTGTCTGTCTGGCACTCGCTGTCAAACAGACAATGTATCAGGCATCCGTTTACCTCTATGTCCATCATGGACTTGTCGAGTCTGTGAGGCTTGGCCTGGTCCAGGATGATTGACGCCACCGTTGAATCTTGAGTGCAACTGCAGGCAGCTGAGATGGTCGATGATGATGACCCCTGCTGGTTGTCTGCGGTCGGTGTCGACCAAAATGGCTGCGCCCATGGATCGCACGTGGTCGATGGCGTTGAAAGTGGCGGCACTCACAGGTCGCACGTGTCTTTCGTCGTCGTCCTCAGGAATGGCGGCGCTCGTGAATCGCACGTGGTTGAAGACCTCGACGAAGCCGGAGACAAGGAGACAGATCCTGGAGAGTCACATGCCGCACTGCTTGGCTTCGAAGGTGGTTTCGCTCGGCACACTTTAGCATAGTGCCCTTTCTTCCCACACGCGGAGCAAAATACCGTTCTGGCCGGACATCGCTGACGAGGGTGCTTTGCCAATCCACAGAAATAGCACCGCGGGCCACCTGGAGCTGCCGCCGCCGTCAGGCCCGAGGTTGAAAGCACGATCGCGCAGTTCCTAGGAGCTGCTGGGTAGAGTTGAGTCAGTGGCTGTACTTGCCACGATGTTCCCACATGGTCGGTGGGGTAAGTTTCAAGACTTCTGGAGGCCGTTTCCATCGCATCAGCCAATTCCACCGTCTTAGCTAGGTCTAAGTTTCCTTGCTCTAGCAGCCGCAGGCGAATATAGGATGAGCCGATTCCCGCCACGAACGCATCTCGGATCAGATCGTTAGTGTATTGAGTAGCCGACACTGGCTTGCAATTGCAGGCTCTGGCTCGCTGCTGAAGTTCGCGCAGGTACTGTCCCGTCGTTTCACCGGGCTGCCGCCGTCAAGTGGCTAGTAGGTGCCGAGCATGAATCTCGTTTGGCGGTTTATTGTACAGCTTCTTAAGTAGTTCAATGGCCCCTTTGTAGTCTTGGGCATCATGGATTGTTGCATACACAGTGTCGCTTACCCTTGCGTGGAGGACCCACAATCTATCGGCGTCGTTTTGAATGGCTGTTGAGGCGTCAACATAATCTTGGAAACACTTCAACCAATGGTCGAAAGTGTTCGACGCTACAGCTGCACACGGATCTAAGGTAAGCCGATCGGGTTTTAACATTTGCTCCATGGTTTTTTTTTCAACCAAAATTGTTACTAATAAAATTGATGCACGATTAATTCACTCGGGAGGCTGGATCGTACCCGGGAAATAAAGGCTTTTATTCGTAACAAGAATGGAGCATTCTGCTTAACAATACAATCCCAGACTAAAGGGTCACTAGGCAGTGCAGTGACCTTTATACTCCTATAGGTAGGCGGAGCCAACCGGAGTGTACCACAGAACAATACCAACAGGTGGAACACCCCAACCCTAACCCCAACAGTGACAACAGTAACATATGTACAAGTACCCACAGTGATAACCATCTATGGTTCAGTACCCAAAGTGGTAACCATCTCTGATTCACCACAGATAAGTCTTAAACATTCCCAGTGTGTCTGCCTCCACCACCTTGCCCAGCAGCGCATTCCAGGCCCCACCACCCTCTGTGTAAAATACGTCCTTCTGATATCCGTGTTAAACCTCCCCCCCTCACCTTGAACCTATAACCCCTCGTGAACATCACTACCAACCTGGGAAAAAGCTTCCCACCATTCACCCTATCTTTGCCTTTCATAATTTTATACACCTCTATTAGGTCACCCCTCATCCTCCGTCTTTCCAGTGAGAACAACCCCAGTTTACCCAATCTCTCCTCATAACTAAGCCCTTCCATACCAGGCAACATCTTGGTAAACCTCCTCTGTGCTCTCTCTAAAGCCTCCATGTCCTTCTGGTAGTGTGGCGACCAGAACTGTGCGCAGTATTCCAAATGCGGCCGAACCAACGTTCTATACAACTGCAACACCAGACCCCAACTTTTATACTCTATGCCCTGTCTTATAAAGGCAAGCATGCCATATGCCTTATTCACTACCTTCTTCACCTGTGACGTCACCTTCAAGGATCTGTGGACTTGCACTCCCAGGTCCCTCTGCGTATCTACACCCTTTATGGTTCTGCCATTTATCGTATTGCTGCCCCCGACGTTAGTTCTACCAAAATGCATCACTTCGCATTTATCTGGATTGAACCCCATCTGACATTTCTTTGCCCAAATTTCCAGCCTATCTATATCCTTCTGTAGCCTCTGACAATGTTCCTCACTATCTGCAAGTCCAGCCATTTTCGTGTCGTCCGCAAACTTACTGATCACCCCAGTTACACCTTCTTCCAGATCGTTTATATAAATCACAAACAGCAGAGGTCCCAATACAGAGCCCTGTGGAACACCACAAGTCACAGGCATCCAGCCGGAAAAAGAACCTTCCACTACCACCCTCTGTCTTCTGTGACCAAGCCAGTTCTCCACCCATCTAGCCACCTCCCCCTTTATCCCATGAGATTCAACCTTTTGCACCAACCTACCATGAGGGACTTTGTCAAACGCTTTACTAAAGTCCATATAGACGACATCCACGGCCCTTCCCTCGTCAACCATTCTAGTCACGTCTTCAAAAAACTCCACCAGGTTAGTGAGGCATGACCTCCCTCTCACAAAACCATGCTGACTATCGTTAATGAGTTTATTCGTTTCTAAGTGCACATACATGCTATCTCTAAGAATCCTCTCCAACAACTTCCCTACCACGGACGTCAAGCTCACCAGCCTATAATTTCCCGGGTTATCCTTTCTACCCTTCTTAAATAACGGGACCACATTAGCTATCCTCCAATCCTCTGGGACCTCACCTGTGTCCATTGACGAGACAAAGATTTGCGTCAGAGGCCCAGCGATTTCATCTCTCGTCTCCCTGAGCAGCCTTGGATAGATTCCATCAGGCCCAGGGGATTTGTCAGTCTTTATATTCCCT
Source organism: Mustelus asterias (assembly GCF_964213995.1). NCBI lineage: Eukaryota > Metazoa > Chordata > Chondrichthyes > Carcharhiniformes > Triakidae > Mustelus > Mustelus asterias. The sequence goes on from NC_135808.1 coordinate 96,767,994, forward strand.
AAAAAACCTAACACTTCCTCCCTTGTAATGGAGGTTTTCTCTAACGGGTCAACACTCCCCTCCGAGACACTCCCAGTCAACACATCCCTCTCCTTTGTGTGAATACCGACACAAAGTATTCATTTAAGATCTCCCCTACTTCTTTGGGCTCTAAGCATAATTCCCCACTTTTGTCCCCGAGAGGTCCAATTTTTTCCCTGACAACCCTTTTGTTCCTAACATATGAATAAAATGCCTTGGGATTCTCCTTAATCCTGTCTGCCAAGGACATTTCGTGACCCCTTTTTGCCCTTCTAATTCCTCCTCCTAGTGTCAGTGAAAAGCTGGAGATAGATATTCTTCCCCAGCAACAGGAGGAAGAATTCTGCTGCTGCCACAAGGATTGTGTGGCCAGAGGTATTCCAGGAAATTTGCAGCAGGAGCATTGAGCTAAGCTCCTAGATTCAGTGCATGGAGCGTTTTACTGACCTGAAATGAGTCATGAAAAATGAGTACAGTGTCACATTTACCCACATTCTGCTGTGTGCATTTCCTCACTCTGCCTTTATAAGCCCCTCCATCACTGCTCTATTTCTGCTTGCATTCCCACCAGTCGCAATTTAACAACACAATTTTTTTAGGTGGCTGCGTGGCAGATGGTGCATAAAAATTAAATCTTAAAATTTGTATTGGGATACAATTTTAAGTCAAATTTACAAAGAATCTACACTGCACAAAAATCCATCACATAAAACCTAGCAGGACTGGTCTTTCAGTGCCATTCAACCAGGAGCACTTAGCTGTAAGTATAGTGAATTGAAGGATCTGTGTACCAGGCTGTTGGGATTGGTGGGAGTGTTTCCAGGTTCCATGTTTTTGATTATTTTTTGCCTTACTTAGTCTCAGTGATCTCTATTTGCTTAATTTGACTTCTGTTATTTCCAGTTTGATTTGGTTGAGGGAAAAAAGGTAGAGCAAGAAGTGGAACAGCAACCTTGTCAACAGCGATACAGCATCTGAAACCCTTCAGGTAACTTGGCGTAATACCACAGCATTCATATTATTTTAATTTTCAAAAATGCAAAATTAGGAATTCCTCAAATCTTTTGATTGTAATGCTACATAGGCTCAAGTGCAGCATAAATACTGGCATAGACTAATTGGGATAAATGGCACATTGCCTTGTATCCTATGTTATTAATGAAATCTGATTTATTTGAGAAATCCTGCTGTGCAGCTTTCCATCTTCCATCAAATTGACAACAAATTACTCAATGAGGTAAAAGAGTTTAATTATAAAGGGCGCGATCTTACTGGCCATTCACGCCACACTCCTGCTGCAGCAAGGTCAGAGAATTTACCGCCCAGCCAAATCTCCGTTCACTGCAGCGGGATGGGAAAATCCTGCCGGCGTGAACAGCCATAACAGTCCGGCCATAATCAATTGGATAGGGAAGGCATCCCAATCACATTGGGTGCAGGGAAAAGGCAAGAGGGGTGTAAGGAAAAGGCAATATATCAAGTGTCAGTTTAAGTTTAGGTCAGATAGAGAAGACAATTCAAATACTAGCGAGGAGTTAACATTGCAGGTTGGTAACTCTGTTTCTCTTTCGACAGATGTTGCCTGACCTGTTGAATACCAGCATTCTTTGTTTTTATCTCAGATTTGCTGCACCTGTAGCATTTCTCAGCCACTGATTGTCTGCCTTTTTCTATTTAACTCAACGGCTACCTAGGAGTCAAGGGCCTCATCACGATTGCAGTAATACTGTAATCCAATCTGCTAAACTATTTGCTTGTGTTTTTAGCAATGGCTGCTGTTACAAAAATGTTCTTGCTTTGCACAGTTGGGTGGATATGCACTTGGTTTAAAAACTATTGTTGAAGTGAGAATCAAGCTGATGCCAAATCTGCAGTTGGTAGGATCACTGAGAAACCATTAGGATAGGATAGGGTGGGGTGGGGAGTGAGTGTAAATGACACCACATGTACATCTTCACTGCTTTTTGTTCCATAAGGCTGGAAACTCCAGTGTCTACTGCACTGGGTTTGACTAAGTCATATTCCCCAATATAAAGAGACTCTGTATAAAAGGGCTTATCAATAAAAGGGCACCTTTTGGGAGGCCCAATCCATATCTCTGAAGGCTGCACACTTCCCTCAACATATCCACCTCCAAAGGTAGGTCAGTTCATGAATGAGCCACTGGAGCAGGAAGTCTCTGCACAGGAATGCTGCCCTTCTGGTTCCACCTACACTGGCAACGTTTACTTTCCAAAGGGCAGGAAATGGTTCTGCTGCTTTTGAGACAAGTCGCAAACTCCCTGAAACAGCAGGGACCCAGTGCAAGTACCTCCCTTTGCTGCCGTAATTTAGCTAATTCTAACAATCTCTTTACATATGACAGGCTCTATCATTATTCATATTATATTTGGTTCTTGCTTGTGAAATGTTCATTACATTGTGAATGCCAGTATATTATATATTTGAAACTTGGTATCACAATGAGGATAAAGTGTACAACAAATATTTGTCTTAATGTGTTTATGTTTTTCCCTATTATTTGGAAAAGCTGAGCAGTTAGCAGATTCGTAAGGTAGTACCATGAGATAGATCCAAGATTAAATGTGTAAATGTATTACTTAATCCTTCAAATCAACTGCCAGCCATATCTTTGTCGCCAAAGACAGGAATACTGCAGTATACAATTCTCTAATTTGCAACAATTTCTCAGCACTGATCTCAGTTTCTATTCAGTATGCCAATCTCAACAATCGGGCCTTAAGGCACTTCTATCTACGTCTATGAATTTTGTGGGTTTGTGTGTGTGCATATTTTGCATTCCATCCTTTCCACAGGTTCACTTTTTAAGTTCCCTAACAGGAGATTGAGAGTATTTTCCAGTATGCATTGATTACACACTGAAACAAATTGCAGCTCTCTATAAATTGTATGTTGTAACTATAGAACAAGAGGGATTTGCACTACTCAGATTAATTCAACAGTGACATTTCAGACCTTCCATGATATAACACAGCTTCTGGGTAAGCCTTACCAAGACTTAGAATCTTAATGACTCTAGTTCATCCAGTATTAGTTAATTTGATCATTTTTTTAATCATGCATGTAAAAATAAAGTAGAATTTTTTTAATGGGCATTGTGTTGATGGAAACATTAGCTCCACCACTAATTAATTCTACTTTATTCAGTATAGGAGTTCCTTTAATAGGAACAGATGGGCAAATACATTGCTTATCAAGGGGTTATTTCTTTTCAGAAACCTCTGATATTTTGCAGAAAAGCAACTATGGCACGCTGTTCAGAAACACACCATTACCCAAGAAATAATGTTCGAATAATCTTTCGACATTTTCTAAAATTGTTGTTTGCTGGAGTTAAATTCAAATTATTGCAACAGGCAACTGAATACATACAGCAGAAATATTATTTGATGTTCAATTTTACTACATGTATACACACACGCGCGTGCACACATACATTGTAAGTTTATTTCTGAAATTGGAACCAGCTTTCTGAAGTATGTCATGACATAGCTATTCTGCTCGTACGCTATGCATGTTTACAGCCTTACCAATATGTATTTAAAGTTGTGTACTGTACATTGTCATTTGGTACTGGTGGAGTCACTCTGGCTCTCTGTAGAGTGTAGGAGTGATTCTGTAGTTGAAAGAAAGCTAAAGCAAGAAAAATCTAAATTCAACAAAGGTGTGGCGGGGGGGGGGGGGGGGGGGTGCTGCTTTGCTAAAATCGTAAACTCTAAACTATTGGCAATTCTTAACTTCTGGCTTCCTGTTTATGGTCTGAAAGGCAAGTGACCAGTAGTTGGAAATAGAGGGAGCATTTTAGTAGCCCTATTGATGCCTGATGTAATTATTCAGCACAAATGGATGGAACATGTGCTGGGCATTCTCCAACATTTTCACCAGGCATTGAACAGTCTTAAAGAGACTGCAGGTGGTTAAAAAAAGATTTTGAAAGCAATTTTTGTGGAGCCAGGAAGTTCTGCCTCCATAAATATATCATGAAACTTTGACCACCTGCGCTCAACCAACCCTGGAATTGGCATCCTAAAAATGATTTTGACTTCCCAACACTAATTTCAGGCAGTCTTGTGACAAAAGTCCAAATTCCACCCCCACCCTGCCATTTTAGTATAAAAATAGGGTAAATTAAGATTTAAGTAAACATTGCATAGTATAATTTCTGTAGAATATACAAGCGTAAAGATGTTCAGTTTGGGGAGAGCACAACTCGTTTATTTACAGGTTAAAACTTTACAGAAGCTTGCACCCTTGTGGCTACAATCTGGTCCCAAGATGACGACTAGTACAGAAGCCCTTGCTTACCAGGGTGATTCCCCCACGCTGCTAGCCAATTGGTTACCCAGGTCATGTGACCCTGCAGATTGATCATTAAAGGGACAATAACCACATTCCTCCCCCTCTAATTCTCTTTATACAAATGTCAATACTCAATTTACACAGTCCAAGATAATTAAACATTTAGCACATGCATTTAGTCAATTATGAATTAAGTCTTTCAGGAGACTCTGAATCCTTGTGGAATGGCCTAACTCCTTTATCCCAAATGCTTCCACAGGATTGCTGTCAGCTGAAACCACAATACAGTTGCCTCTTCAGGCACAGACAGTTCAATTCTATCTGTTTTTTTGGAGATGACAGTTGTACCTGACTGCATTGGCTGGTTTCAACACTCGCTGGGAAATTTGGAAACATGAGGCTCAGTTTTGTTCTGAGACAATGGTTCATTAACAACTCTGCTGGTGGGACTCCCATTGTTGCATGTAGAGTGGTCCAGAAGCCAAGATAGAAGCATGAGATTCTGGTCTGCAGGTCTGACTGCTTCTTTAAGCCAGACTTAAAAGTTTGTACAGTTCGCTCAGATAGTCCATTGGATGCTGAGTGATAAGATGCAGTTCTAATGTGCTTTATACGATTGAGTGTGGTAAAGTTTTGGAACTCAGCTTATGAATACTGTTCCATTGTCGGACACTATGATTTCATATATTCCATGGAAAAACATTGGTGTAATCTTTCAATGGTAATATGTGATGTAGGAGATTTCACCTCAAAAATGTCCATCCACTTAAAGTGTTGGCCCATGAATGTTCAATCAATATGAACTCAAACTCATGACCAGCCAGGCCATTCCCAAGGATGCAGTGGGGCTACAGCAGGCAACCTTGGCACTGTTCATGGTGTTTGACTAAGCTCTTGATGTCGGCATCAATGTGAGGCCATCGCACATACCATCTGGTGTGAGATGCCAGATAAGCACTATGTAATTCCACTAAAAATAGCGCTCTGTCTGGTACAGGAATGACTACTTTTGCTCTCCAGAGTATGATGACATCCCAGCAACTCAATTAATTATTGTGGGTAACAAATGGTTTCATTTCTACAGAAATTGGCTCATTGGCCCAACCTGTAAGTATCTTGCGTCTCACTTTGGACTGATGTGGATCCCAACTCGTCCAGTATCTCATTTGTTTTGTGGAGACTTGTCACTTGGCCAAAAAATTCAACACCATGGCAAGTTCCTGTGATACTGGAGCAGCTGTAACAATTTCTTGTAAAGGTAGGCAGCTAAGTACATCACATTCACTATGTGCGTTCCAAGCCAGTGCTTGAATGTATATTCGTAAGCAGATTGAATTAATACCCAAAGTTGAATTCTTGTTGATGCAATTGGCAGAATAGGTTTGTCTTCATATAAAAGACCCAAGAGCAGCTTGTGGTTAGAACTGATGACAAAGTGCCTGCCATATAAATACTGGTGGAATTTCTTGACATCAAAAGCTATTAATATTTATTTTTTCTCAATCTGTGAGTTGCCTTTTTCAACAGCTGAGAGGGTTATTGAGAAATAGCCTATTGGTCTTTCTGATCCGTCATCCATCTCATGGGACAACACCACACCAACACCATTTGGAGAGGCTTCACAGCTCAACACCAGTTCCTTAAATGGGTTGAAATGTACTAACAAGTTTTAAGAATGCAGCAATTCTTTTAACTCTGTTGAAAGCTTCTTTCTGAGGAATCTTCCAAGACCAAGGCTGGTGTTTCTTAACAGAATATGCAAGGGGGCCAATAATGTCAACAAGTTTGGTAAGAAACACTCAGTAATTTTCCATTCCCAAAATTGACGAGCTCTGGTGTGCTTTTGGGGTCAATGTCTCCTTTATGGCCTTGACCTTGGCTCTACACCTATGTATGCCTCAAGTGGCTTCTCCTATAACAAAAAAAAATCCGCTTCTTTATACCTGCAGGATTCAGGGAAGTGATGACATCCACGTTGGTTACATTCCACTTCAAACTTTGCCGATTGATTGCCTCTTCTAAATCTTCTTGTTTTATTTGTGGCTGAACTCGTTTCCTACCTTGCGGCTACTTCTTCAATTTTGGCTGACTGCAGTTTCCCACCCTAACTGGTGAACGGTGTCATTTTACATGCTCTGTAACTCTTCTGCATGTTTTTCAGCATCTTCCATTGCCTGTGCTATCTCCATTGCTTGTTTAATATTTATACCAAGTAGTACCTCTGCAAGTAGTCTGCATTGAATCACCTCATGATTCACCCCTCAAACTAATCTGTCCCATAACATGTCAATTAGTGTGGCTCCAAAATTGAAATACTCTGATATCTGTTTAAAGATAGTGATATAAATAGCAATCATTTCGTCTGGGGCTCTCCCCCTTGAACTAAACTTGAATCTCTAGAGTATGACTGAAAATGTGGCTGGAAATGTGATTTCACCAATTCCATGAGCTCACTGAATGATATAGAGTCAGGCATGCTTGCGACTGTGAGACTGCGCTTCAGATACAAGTTTGGGTTCCATACATGCTCAGAAGAACTGCCTTGCACTTTGCCTCCTCTGCTATTTCGTTCACTTGGAAGTAAAAAAGGTAAAGTCACCATCATCCCAGATGACCAGAGCTTGCTCTGCTGATTGGTGGTGATTTAACCTGAGGATCACCACACCTCAGGCGAGGAGCAAGGTTGAGAATGTCTTCATAACTTCGGCTGGCACAAGAATTGAACCTGTGCTGTTAGCGTCACTCTGCATCACAAACCAGCTATTCAGTCAACTGAACTAACTGATCAAAGTAATTCTCAAGGCACTGTATGTATTGTGTCCAGTCTTCCATGAGAGAGTCAAATGGATCTATCCATCCAAAGAGGGGCATTTTGGTAAGTACTCTTTTCTTTTCTCAACTTCAATGTAAACTGGATACTCACCGTCTGAGGATTTCTTTTTATCTTCGTCACCAATTGTAAAGATGTTCAATCACCAGTTTAGGGAAAACACAACTCGTTTATTTACAGGTTAAAACTATAGAGAGCCTTGTAGCATCCTGGCTCGAATCAGCTCCTGAGATGACTCTGAGTCCAGAAGGCAGCAATTACCAGGTTGATCCCCCACCTGCTCCCCAATTGGTTCCCTGTGTCAAGTGACCCTTAGTCTGCAGATTGACCCTAAAAGGAACAATCACCACAACAAGCCAAACGAAATTTAATTTTAAAAATTTCTAAAATATTATTTATTTCCTTTCAAGGTCTATTTAAATATAATGTACATTTTGTGAAGAAAGAAATGTACTATAATAATATATCAACATCATTGGGACACTAAGGGGCAATTTAGAATGGCCAATCCAACGAACCTGCACATCTTGGGACTGTAGGAGGAAACCGGAGCACCCGGAGGAAACTCATGCAGACACGGGGAGAACATGTCCACACAGACAGTCACCCAATGCCAGAATTGAATCCAGCAGGGCTAACCATTATGCCACCTTGCTGACTCACCCATACCCTTACAACTCCGGATAATGTTTATTTCCCCCTTCCTGCCCCACCACCTAACCATGCTGATTCTTCCAACAGCTTGACAGGGGCCAGGGATTCCATAAGGTGAATGAAAGAGAGGATGTGGATCAACTCTGTCCAGAGGAAGAGTAAATATTGTTGGGGGGCTGACCACCATCCAGAAGAAAGGTGAACATTGTCATGGGGGTGGGGGGAGAGGAGTTGGTTTAAGCATTTTTGGGAAGATGGGAGTAAATATTGTCAGGAGGGGGCTAAATATTGTCGGCTATGGCATTGTCAGGAAGAACATTGCCAGGAAGGGTGATGGATATTGTCGGAAAGTAGTGAGTATCATTAGGAAGAGGAGGAGTGAATATTACCAGAAGGGTGAGCATTGTTGGAAGGAGAATGTGAGTATTGTCAGGGGAGGGGGGTGTGAACATTGTCATAGAAACAATACTTTTCACTGCATCCCAATGCATGTAACAATACTAAATCAAATCAAATAGAATCAAAGCAGGTTGTCAAGATTGTCAGGGAGTGAACATTGTCAGGAGGGGGGGAATATTGTTGGGAAGGGTTGAGTATTGTCGAAAGAGGGTGAGCATTGCTGGAGCGGGGATTGAACATTGTTGTGGGGGTTTTAAAGTTTATTTATTAGCGTCACAAGTAGGCTTACATTAACACGGCAATGAAGTTACTGTGAAAATCCCCTAGTTGCCACACTCCAGCGCCTGTTCGGGTACATTGAGGGAGAATTTAGCATAGCCAATGCACCTAACCAGCATGTCTTTCAGACTGTGGGAGGAAACCGGAGCACCCGGAGAAAACCCACGCAGACACGGGGAAAATGTGCAGACTCCACACAGACAGTGACCTAAGCCAGGAATCGAACCCGGGTCTCTAGTGCTGTGAGGCAGCAGTGCTAACCACTGTGCCACCATGCCGCCCATTATTTATTTTAGAAAACAGCCTCCATTGTTTCATAGTTTCACCATCTTAAAAGCATATCTATGGACCGATACATGTCGATGGTTCCTGCTTCCATTGCTTGCAGCTATGGCCCAGCCTCCTGCTCTGGTTGGATTTCAATCTATTGTTCTCTGCATTCCTACTCCTGTTACCAATACTGGGTTTTCGGCATTGTTAGGAGTGAAAGGAATTAATTCCCCACCACCAGTCCCCGCCTCACCCTCAAATAAAGCACCATTTGCAACAACGTACATAATGCCATGAGAGATCTGAAATCGCAAGTCATTTAATCTTTGATGCTTCTAAACCTGACAAAATCAGTTGCCTCAGCAAACAATAAATAACCTGATTGACCTGAACCTGTATTTTTTTGAGTTAATTTGGTGACTTTGAAGGGGTGTAACAGTACCTGCAACAGAACAATGCACTGTATATTATGTGATATAACATGCCCATGCTTGTAAAAATAGCATATAAACTGATTAACCATTAGCAACCTCAGAAGCAAGCCTTAAGAGTATTTAACAACATAATTCATTAGATATGGTTAGTTATTTCATAATTTAATATCTTACATCAGACTTCAGGTGGACAGAGACAGAACTATAAAATAGACAGATACATGACAGACAAAAAACAATGCAGGGACATGTGAAGTAATATATTAGCTTATAATACGGTTTGCCAAATCACCAATGGATTATCCAGAGATGCATCTCTTTTGCCTTACGTTCCTTTTGCAAACGCACAAGAATCTCATACACCATCAAGGATCCTAAAGTACAGAGTGCAGAAATTTACTAAAATGCTCTCAGGGATGAGAGACTTTCAGCTATGTTTAGAGACTGGGAAACTGGGGTTGTTCTCTTTAGAGAGAAAATTAAGAGGACATTGTGGTGAACCATAGTTGGTTCCCACCAGGTAGTGCTGAGCCATGGTCTGGCCAGTACTATGAGTCTGAAGATATGTTACTGTTGGGGTTAGGGTTGGGCTGTTCTACCTGTTAATATAGTTGTTATGGTACACCCCAGTCGGCTCCGCCTCCTGGGAGAGGTATAAAGGTCACTGCTCTGCCTGGTGACCCTTTAGTCTGGGATCGTATACTGTATATGGTAGCTCTGTTATTGTTGGCAATAAAAGCCTTTATTTCCCGAGTACATCCAGCCTCTCGTGTGTTATATCGCGCATCAGACATGTGATAGTATTATGCTTTGGAAATATGCATAGATGACACAGCAGTTTCTATGTCTAGACAGCAGCTTTATTTACAAGTGCTTCTAAAATATCTACTCATGCTTACAGCTTCTTGTTTCTCGGTAACCACATGCAGATTTGATTGATACAATTGAATACTACATCTTCTCCCCCTTGTAAAACTGAAAGATACTATATCATCATAAACAACAAACACGTACATCAAATCACTTCTTAGAGTTCAGTGTGTCTGTTTTATCCAAGTACACAAATAGTCTTTGAGATATGAAGGTTGCTGATGGTAGTGCTGAGCTGTAGGAACTTGAGGTTGTGGTTATGTATGATGAGTTTGATGAGGCAGGTGATCAACATTGCAGTCATTCATTGACTCATCAGAATAGGAACTGTATCCTCATAATCACCGTCCTTGAAATATCCTGGTCTGCTCACTATCAAAGGTCTCACATTTCACTTAGTGATATTCTCCAACAGATAAGTTAATGTGTTGATCTTGAAGTTATTAATTTGATCTTTCTCCACACCTTAGCTATGACTGTAACACTACATTCTGCACCCTCTCCTTTCCTTCTCTACGAATGGAATGCTTTGTCTGAATAGTGCACAAGAAACAATACTTTTCACTGTACATCAACACATGTGACAATAATAAAACAAATCAAAAGCATTGATACCAAGCAGCCGTTTGATCTGCTTAGTTCCTAGAAATCATAGAAACCCTACAGTACAGAAAGAGGCCATTTGGCCCATCGAGTCTGCACCGACCACAATCCCACCCAGGCCCTACCCCCATATCCCTACATGTTTTACCTGCTAACCCCTCTAATCTACGCATCCCAGGACACTAAGGGGCAATTTTAGCATGGCCAATCAACCTAACTTGCACATCTTTGGACTATGGGAGGAAACCGGAGCACCCGGAGGAAACCCACGCAGACACGAGGAGAATGTGCAAACTCCACACAGACAGTGACCCAAGCCGGGAATCGAACCCAGGTCTCTGGAGCTGTGAAGCAGCAGTGCTAACCACTGTGCTACCGTGCCGCCATAGTTTCTGATCGAGATAATGCAAGTTTGTGGTCATGATTAAGCTGTTTGATATGAAACCAATCTCCAACTTCAAATTGTGATTCCCTTGTGCATAGTCACTTGTTGAAATATGCTTTTGCTTAACATTGTTGTTTCATGCTCACTCTAACATTCTTGTTGGATAGTGCTGATGGCTTAAGAATGGTCAATGGCATACAAAAGTTACAAGTAATAAGTTCGGCTGGAGGTTTTCCAGTTAGTGTTCAGGGTGGATCGATAATTGTTATGTAGGATATGAATGTATTGTTCACACATTTCCCCCTTCAATATACTACCTCACAAGCTGTCCTTTAACATGCTGCTGAATTGTTCAGCAACACCATTTGACTGCAGGTTGTATTGTGATGTCAGATGGTGATGAATTCCATAGCTTGCTAAGAACTCTGTGAACTGACTGGAAATAGCTGCCATCCATTATCTGTATGGTCATCTTCAGCAAACCCCATTTTGTAAACAACTTTTCTAAAATGTCAATGATGAAAGTGGCTGTTATGGAATTTGTTGTAGGAATTTCTGGCCATTTATGAAGTAAATCATGAACAACAAGCAAAGAACATTTCATTGCTTGGGGCTGCTTGCACCTCTCCAAAAATATCCACTTGGAATTGTTGTCATGGTTTTGTTGAGGTGCAGGAGAATATTTAACAGATTTTTCATTGAACGTACATGCTACACAGTTTCTTATTCATTCTTCCATGCAGCAGTCTAGTGCTGGCCACTAGCCTGCTTTGAGGGATCCTGGTTTCATCTTAATAACACCTGGAGGTCCTCCATGGGCAAGATGCAATACACATTGCTGTAGCACTTTACGTATAATTGCTCAAGTTCTGTGTGCAATACACTTGTCATCAAACAATGCAAGCCCATTGCGCACTCAATAGTAGGAGACCTATGCTTCATCTATTTTGCAGTTCATTTGGTTTTTCGTAACTGACTTACTTTCTGCAGCATTCTGTCTGGTGCTGATTCTGCCTTCAACTCTTATCATATAACAAGACTCAAGTTGCACGTGAAACTACTGCAATCATATAGTCTTTAATATCACAAGTCATTTCACTATCAATAATGTTGTATGCAATAGTAGTATGGCTCAACTAGTTGGCTGAGTGAACATGCGAGATAATCAATCTCGAATTTGTACTGATGAAGACGATCTGACCATCTGCAGATGCATAGAGGTTGATGGCCAGCTTCTGACATGGCTAATAATGTAGTCAGCACTTTGTGAATTGTGTAGAGAGTGAACTTTCAACCATAATGATACATAGATGCAGATTAGTGCTTCCTGTTCTCCAAGTAGAGTACTTGCATTCAGTTTCTGACAATGACAAGATACGTAAATGATTGGATCTTCGCTCTTTTCGATGTACTGTGAGAGTAAAGTCCAATTGCATTTGCTGATGCATCTGTTGTGACATATGTTGCCGCATGTGGGTTGAAATGCGTGAGGATTGGCAGAGATGCTTTCCTCACTTTTAACATGTCAAATGTTGTTCGCTATATGATTGTGCATCTTTGCTCAGCAGTGTTCAAAGAGGCTTTGTGATTTCCGTGTACTTAAGAATGAATTTGTGATGAAGTTGGTGGTTTTAAGGAATTGTGCCAATTTTATCACGTTAAGTGCCTGAGTGGTTTTGATATTGTTGCGTGTCGACGTTACTCGAGCTGCTGTTACTATGTAACCTTGAAAGTCAATCTCCAATGTCATGAATGTGCATTTGTCCTGTTAAGCACCGCATTATGTTATTTGTTGAGAGAACACCACTAACAACCACTTATTGTGTTCTACTTTGTCCCTTCCATGGACAACAATATCATTGAGTAAGTTGAATGTCCCTCAACATCTGACAAGACTGAAGAAATTATCTTCTGGAATTTGCTAGATGCTGAACTTAATCCATTAGACATTCTGTGGTACTGAAACACATCTTCATGGATAACGAAAGCTGTAAGATATTGGTTTTGCTCCACTTATGGTATCTGAAGGTAGGTCTGTTGCATGTCAAGTTTCATGAAGACTATGGAATCATGAAATGTCAGTAGTACTTGGATAGTAGATAGTGTTATTTGCCTCGAATGATAACTTTGTTGGCCACTTTAACGTTATAGAGTCTAAGTTCACCAATTTTGCGTCCTACAATGACGAGGTTTGATATTCATGGCTATGAGTTGATTTGCTTGATGATACCATTTACTTCAAGTTGTTCCAACTATTGCACAGGACACCTGACTCAAGTTTTATGAAAATGGCAGAATTGACATATTGATGCGAGGAGTGTGACAGTACACAGTACCCATAATCCTTCAAAATCTGGTAAATAAGGAAGGATCCTACTCTCTGTAGTCTATCTGACATCACTGGAGATGACAGTATATTATCTCCAGAGAGATCATTTCCTAGTATAAAATCAACACCAGTAATAGGCAATTTGACATAATTCCCAAAGTACAATACAAGAAATGAAACTACATTTCAAATTAGCTTCATGCAACAGAGTGGTTAAACAACCTTACTAAATACCCTTAATCGATACATTATACACCTTTTAGAGTCAGTTTATCTTTAGTTACCAACATCAGTAATTGAGCTGATCTATGGGCAATATATGGGCTGGATTCTCCAATCTCATCCATAGCAAGGATTCTCCAGTCTTGCTGCAGTGAATGGAAATTTGGCTGAGTGCCAAATTCTATGTTCTCACTGGCAGTACGGCGGGGTATGAACAGCTGGAGAATTCCGGCCCATATTTCTAAAAATATTAATTTGTTTGCCTGCTTCACCAAACAAAGGCTTGGAATCATAGAATCATTACAGTGCAGAAGGAGGCCATTCGGCCCATCGAGCCTGCACCGACAACAATCCCACCCAGACCCTATCCCTGTAACCCCAGGTATTTACCTTGCTAATCCCCCCTAACCTACCGATCTAGGGACACCAAGGGACAATTTAGCATGGCCAATCAACCTAACCTGCACATCTTTGGAATGTGGGAGGAAACCGGAGCACCCGGAGGAAGCCCACACAGACATGGGGAGAATGTGCAAACTCCACACAGACAGTCACCCAAGGCTGGAATTGAACCCGGGTTCCTGGCGCTGTGAGATAGCAGTGCTAACCACTGTGCCGCCCCTTGACCCTTGAACACAAAGTTCATATAATATGAAATGATCTGGTCTAATGATCTAGTCTTTTCTGATAGTAAATACATTCAAAATTACTGGTTTGTCACAAGCACCACTACTGGTACAACAGCGATTCCACTCATGCTATGCACGCTCACAAATGCTACAGTTCTGGCACTTATTTACAACAGTCTGGCTTGATATGTCTCCTCTTACGACAAAAATAATGGCCAAAACTTTGCGGTCATTCCTGCTGGCGGGATCTTCCAATTCCGCCGACGGCAACCCCTGCCAGGTTCCCTGGCAGGAAAACCCGCTGTCAATGGCAGATCCAGAAGATCCTGCCATTGGCCAATGATGGGCTGCCTCCACCGCTGCAATACACTTTGCAGGTGGCGGGGAGTGGGGGATGGAAAATCTCCCATTGAATCATACTTATCCTCTGCGTTGTTTTTTTTACTACTCTGAGGAATACCTGTCTATCATTTTCGCTATCTTTCTCATTGCAATCAGTATTCCGTGCATGTCAGATCTCCTATCTCTCTAGTTCCTCTGTGGGTGTGCAAACAATGATCTGCTGTCTGCTCACGTTTGTGTGACAATTCGTAGTCATCAGCCCTAATTGCAGTGGCCCTGAGAAACTTTATAGTCTTCTAGGTGGGACTTTATGTTCAAATTTCAAATTATGCTGACTTCAAAATAACATAGTATCTTCCTCCATTTAGAATCTATTCAAATTGCTGGCAACTATCAGTGTGCTGAGTCAGTGGAATCAGATTATTCTCTTTCCAAAGCAATTACAATATACTTAGCATTTTAATAAAAAAAGGAATGTATGTTGTTTTATTGTGGATAGTTACAATTCTAATTATCATTATCAGGATTTGTCAGCACTTTTACACTCCCTGTTTGCAATATACATTTCACCTTTATACCACAGTATCTACATTTATTATTGTTGGATTATTAAACAAAAATGAGCGATTAATTTAACTTAAAAAGGCGTAAACGTAAGTGCTTTTGTCTGTCATCATGACTGCTCTGCTCATCAAACTTATTTCTTGATAATAATACTGCAAGTGGGACCAGGAGTGCTTAAAATGGACACAGTGGAATAGACATACTGTTGGCCTCAATTAATCCAGATATATATCCAGAGACTGTCTGCCTAAAGACAGAGCATCCACTTTTAATTAAAGAGGATAAGTTTAGTAGAAATTGCCACACCAGCAACTGTCAGTATCCATGATTAATTTGAGCTAAAGTACCACAACAACATCTTGTAATGGTAGACAGCCGGGGGCCACACACTTACACAAGACTTGTTATTTCTTTCCAATTCATGTCAGCAATCACTGAGTATAACCTTGGAATGGATACTTGTCTCTTTTGAGCACTTTAAATGTTTCACCTCGTATCACACAAACTCTTTAATCAACAAAATAACTGAAACGTGATGCAGATTAATGGCCTATTCAATTCTTAAATAAAAATTGTTAGAATAATATCCAAGGTCTTGCCTACAATGCTGCTCCTGATAAACAATGAAATGAAATTCACAACTTGCTGATTTTAGCAAAAAATAGACATAAATAACATTATTTTAAATCAACCATGGGATGTGAGCATTGCCGACAAGGTCAGGGTATATTGCTTATCCCATGAGAAAGTGGTGATGAGCCACCTTCTTCAAACACTGCAGTCCATGTGTTGTAGGTACACCCAAAGCCTGAATGTTGTCAGGCCTTGCTGCAGTAACTGCTTCAGTATCTGAGGAGTTGCGAATGGTATTGAACACTGTACACAAGATTGTACATCCCCAGTGATGCATAATGGAAGTACAAAGAACAATACAGCACAGGAACAGGTCCTTCGGTCCATCAAGCTTGCACCGATACGAGATTTCTATTCCTCTGTCCGCCTCCCATTCATGTGTCTATCAAGATACACCTTGAACGTTGCTCATGTGCCTGCTTCCACCATCTCCACTGGCAGTGCGTTCCAGGCTTTGGATGTACCTACAACACATGGACTGCAGTGTTTGAAGAAGGTGGCTCATCACCTCCTTCTCATGGGATAAGCAATATACCCTGACCTTGTTGGCAATGCTCACATCCCACGGTTGATTTAAAATGTTATTTATGTCTATTTTTTGCTAAATTCACCCTCTATGTGAAAAACTTTCCCCGCATGTCTCCCCTAAATTTACCACCTCTCACCTTAAACCCGTGCCCTCTTGTAGGCGAGCGACTCTTCCACCCTGGGAAAAAGTCTCTGACTATCCACCTTATCTATGCCTCTCATAATTTTGCAGAGTTATTTAATTATTGGTCTGTATTTCAAGAGCCTGAAAATTCTGACCACATCAAAAAAAGTTAAAAAGACTAATGGAAAGGTTTTTTTTTCTTGTCCATATAGTGCTGGATTCCTACAGATTTCCATTTAATTGCCAGATGGCACCTGTGCAATAGAAGTTTGACTTTCACTTGTCACCAGAAGTGCAAATAAGTTAAACTCTGTCGGACTTTGAAGATCAGTTGGAATTCATTCATTCATGGCACATGGACATTGCTGGCTGGCCAGCATTTATTGCCCATCCTTAGTTGCCTGAGGACAGTTGAGAGTCAACCACATTGCTGTGGATCTGGAGTCATATGTAGGCCAGACGAGGTAAGGATGGCAGATTTCTTTCCCCAAAGGACATTAGTGAACCTGATGGATTTTTCCAACAATCGGCAATGGTTTCATGGTCATAAATAGATTCTTAATTCCAGATTTTTTTATTGAATTCAAATTCCACCATATGCCGTGGTGGGATTCAAATCTGGTTCCCCAGAACATTAGCTGAGTTTCTGGATTAATAGTCTAGCAACAATACCACTAGGCCATCACCTCCCAATCAATCTCACTCTCAACTACAGCCTCATTAGTCAGCCTGAGACTTCTTATGTATGGAGGTTATAAATTGTAAACTCATTTGGGACTCTATAACTGTATGGTCAAATTGAAAACCTAATATTTTACTCCTAGACATAGACCTAGTTAGTTTAATGAAGGTCCAGAAGTTTCACAAGAACCATGAAAGAACTGAATGGTTTAAGTTTATTTATTAGTGTTACAAGTAGGCTTACATTAACACTGCAATGAAGTTACTGTGAAAATCTACTAATCGCCACACTCTGGTGCCTATTCGGATACACTGAGGGAGAATTTAACATGGCCAAAGCACCTAACCAGCATGTCTTTCAGACTGTGGTAGGAAACCGGAGCACCCAGAGAAAATCCAAGCAGACACAAGGAGAATGTGCTGACTCCGCATGGACAGTGACCCAAGCCGGGAATCGAACCCGGGTCCTTGACAGAGGCATTTTTGTCCAGAGGTACTGTTTAAGCTACTGTTGGTCAATCGATCACATTTGTGCGTGAGAAGAGAGAAGCTAAGGCAGATCATTGACATTGGAAGCAGACAACATGCATCAGCTACCACTTCAGATTGTGAGTCACAACAAATTGTTCAATTGTCTATGCATGGGTGAGGAATAGTGCATAAGGAGGCTCAAATTCTCCAGAAACTGAGGTATTAAGATTGTTCTACTAACGCCTACAGAGAAAATCAGTCATATGCAATGCATCACTAACAGCAAAAATGGTTACAACTAATATGGAACATCTGACAATTTATTTTCTTGGCTTTTGTACACTTTGAAAAAGATTTCTCCTAGGGGTATCCTAATTTTCCTTCATAACTTTGACAAGAGTTCAGCCAAACCCTGGAGGAACGTATAACCAAAATTTTCTTTCTGATCTTTAGTGAAGTTACAGTGGGAGCTTAGGAGAATTCCCACTGAAACTATACCCCTTGATGTTTTATTTTCTGAATGATGAAGGAATGACAGATTGCAAGACACATTGAAATGTATACATTTTACTCAATTTTTCAGTGCTGCGTGAATGTTTTGTGAGCGCAATGGTTTGCCTCTCACATTTCCCCTTTGTGTGTTTTGGACATCTCTGTGTGGCATGCGTACTACAGAGGAAGAAGCACTGGGCGGGATTTTCTGGCCATGCGTGCCCCAGGACTGGAAACTCCCACCTGAGCTCAACAGACCTTTAAATGGTCCGCTGATTTTTCTGTTTCACTTGCTACGATTCCCATGGCATGCGGGATGGGAAATCTTCAGTTCCTAGTGGAGATTGTTCAGCAAACTGTCAAGCTTGAAGAATGCAGAGGCCCATTTCCTGTTCCTAACTGAAAAATCTGCTTCATTGTTGGAGTCCAAGTTGACTCACTGGCCAACAAATTTACTAACATGGCAGCACACAATGAATGTGAAAGCATCCAAAACTAGCAGATAGCATGTTTGAGCGCATTGACAGCCAAAAGTGTGCCAATTTCTACGTTGAAAAAGGCAACCAAAAGAGTTGTCCAGAGCCCCCTTTGCTGATAACCAAATTGGTTTACTGTGACTACAGCTGGCACCTGGCTGAATATGAATGAGAAGCACCAGCAAAGTGAGGTCACGGAAGGTCAAAGGGAAACCCTCCAGTTGTCATACCTGACAAGAAGGATAAGAAAGGATGATGGTCATAGTTGATAACAACTAATCATCTCTGGAATAACTTTTAAGAATTATCCTCAGCCTTCTTCAAATGGTTTATTAATGACCTCTCTGTATAAATTCAGGATAACGCTGTTTGCTAGAAATTCCACGGCATTCAGCTCTATTCATATCTCCCAAGATGGTGGAGCAACATATACCAGTCTCAGAAGAACTTGGTCAACATTCAGTCTTAGACTGGTACACTGGTTGAAAACATGTCACATCGGGTCTTTGTGGTATATGTGCACAAATCGTTGTAGGTGGTAAGGCAGGTTGAGAAAGCATATACAGGATTCTGGATTTTATAAAAAATGGTATAAAGTCCAAAAGCAAGGAGGTTGTGGTGAACCTTTATAAAACATTAGTTCAATCTCAACTGGAGAGGGCAGACACTCTAAACTATTTTAAAAGGTTAACTGGATCTGCACCTTAAGTGCTGTAAGCTACAGAGCTATGGGCCAGGTACAAGAAAGGTGGGATTAGAAAGGCCACCTGGGTGTTCTCGGACTGGCATTTGCAAGATGGGCCAAATGGCCTCCTTGTGTGCTGTAACTTTTCTATGGTTTTATGGAATGCTGTGTCCAATTCTGGGCATCACACTTTCGGAAGATTGTGAAGGCATTGGAGAGAATGCAGAAAAGATCCACCAGAATCTTGTGAAACCATACAAAAGAATAGTTCCAGGGATGTGGATCCAAAGATGTGTGGGTTAGGTCAATTAGCGTTGCTAAATCGCCATTTAATGTCAGGGGGATTAGCAGGGTAAATACATGGGGGGTTACGGGGATAGGACCTGGGTGGGATTGTTGTTAGTGCAGGCTCTATGAGCCGAATGTCATCCTCCTGCACTGTAGGAATTCTATGATTCAGTTATGAGGATAGATTGGTGAAGCTGGGGCTGTTCTCCTTAGAAAGAGAAATCTGAGAGGAGATTGATAGAGGTGTTCAAAATCATAAGGGGTCTGGACAGAATAGATACTGGGAACCTGGACCCATTGATAGAAGAGTCAATAACCAGAGGACAGTGATTTGAAGTGATTGGCAAAAGAACCAGAGATGACATGCAATGCCTGAGAGAATGGTGGCGGCAGATTCAATTGTTGTTTTCATTGGGGAATTGGATAATTATTGGAGAAGCAAACACATAGGAGTGGGACGTTGTTCTTGGTTAAGAGCCAAAAGGGACATGATGAACCAAAGTCCTCCTGTGTTATAGTAATTCTATGATTCCATTACAAGTACCAGGCATCTCCAACGTGAAAGGATCTAATCACCTCTGCAAAAAAACTGCACCTGAGTTCTTCATCATCAACATCTTTGAAGTCGGCGTTAACCAAAAAACTTACTGCCACATCAACACTTGAGGCTATAATAGGAAGGTGGGCTCACCTCCTAACTCTCCAAGTTTATCCGCTCTACACAAAGCTCAACACAACAGTGCAATGGAATACATCCCCCTTGATAGATGAGCTACAACAAAACTCAAGGAGCTTGACGTTAGCCAGGATAGTTGAGTTTGTATGATCTGCACTCCTGTCACGAGTCACAGTAACCACTCGTCACAGTAACCACTCCTCTACCACCACTGTACTGTGGCTGCATATGTACTACCTCTAGGATGTACCACAATCACGCAAGCTGTTTTGACAGAACTTTCCAGTCTCAGGATATCTATCACTAAGAAGGATGAGCAACAAGGTGTTAAGTAAACCATCCTCTCCAACGTGCTCCCAAGAATGAGCTATTTCTGCCCCTTTAATATCTATTCCCAGGCTTAACCCTGGTGTCCTTGCTGCTCCATCATCAGCGTTTCCATCCTTGTACTGTCAGGTAATCACATGGCAGTGGAAACATATCCAGGAGCCAACAATGTCTACAAAATTACCTAATAAGGGATTCAACTTGAAATATGCAAATCTGTGCAAACCGAGTGTAACGACAAGACAGTGGTTGTTTGGAGATGACCGTCATAAAACTGTGAAATAAATGGATGAGGAACAAAAGACAGCAGGGGTGACGAGAAGCTGCACTCAGTTTAGAGGACACTACCACATATATCACAGTCCTACGCAGGGAGTGCAAGAAATATCAGAATGCAGGATGGTTGCCCTCAAAAGAGAAGATACTAGGGTCAGTTATGGTAAAGCACTCGCTCAGCCACCCTCAGTATCTGGGGAAAGACATGTACAGGGTCAAAACCCCCAAGGCACTCGTGTGGAAAACTGACCCCCACCATCAGCTGTGAGACAGATGCCAGCTGAACCAAAATTAGGAACTCTTTCAACTTCAACAGCCTGTGCTAATGCATTTTGCGTAAGTGAAAGTGTGCTGCCTTATTTTCATGTCACAACTGATACTACATATCTGAGGTCGACTGAGCAGCCATAAAGATACTTGGGAAGTGACAACATTGGATCAAACCATTTTCAACATTGTTTCTGGGTATGAATTAGAATGTGACTTTAATCCACCAGCCAACCAAGTTTTTATACCTTAACCACACAAATTGAACAATGAAGAAATGAAAGTTGTTGATGAGGAACCCTTAAGACATCAACACAAAGTCATGTTTGCAAAGAATAGCCCCAGCGTGGAGACTGTAGTGGAATTTTCCATTCTCGAGACTGTGATGGTAGCTGGGAAAGTTAGTGTGATTGCCACTCGGCAGTGGGTAAGATGAGATCATGTGATCTTTTCAGCTTTTCAGCTCATTAATTATGCATTAGCGAGGAGTTTGGTGAATCAAGTGGCAGGGTGGACAGGGATTCATCCATCCCACTGTTACCTCGTGGGGTCAAAGGTCCTGGCACCATAGTTAAACTGCACCCACACAGGTCAGTGTTTCATTCTGACTCTAAATGGTGCCCAAAAGAACTAAACCCTCCGCTCCACAGTTCAGGAAAGCCTCCCTGGAGTTCTCCTCCATGCCATCCAGGAAAGGTCCTCTTTCCACAGGATGGGAGCTGGTTGTCCTCCTATCTGATCATGCCGGCCTGGGAGGAGGTCACAAGAGTAGTCAGTGCCCGTGACAAATAAAATAGGATTGGCCTGCAGTGCAGCAAAAGGATGAATGATCTGAAGTGCTCTGCTAAGATAAATGAAACATCTACTCACTTCAAAGTCACACTTTCATCAGGGCATCAGGCAGTTTAAGAGTTAGAGTCCACAGGGATATCACACATAACCATCAGATGGGACATCAAGACTGAATACCTGCCAGCCTCTTTAAACTCACCATCTCACGTAAGCACTTGCATACAATATATTAATCCCTTACTGGGAGAACTCAGCACACACAGCAGATATGCATGCTTCTGAACTATTCTTTCATCCACAATGTTCACACTCAATCCACTTGTTGAGATGCGGGACAAGATCTTCCACAACCGATATGAAAGCACAACGACCAAAGTGTGGCAGTGGGGGAGAGACCCCAGAATTAAGTGCACGCTTCACTCACAAAGATTAGTCAGCAGAACTTGTTGCAAAGGATGGAGATTGTTCCTGTGTAGAAGATGAGATTGGCCTCCCCGAACAAGCCAAGGAGGGTCCATCCAATATGCATCAGCCACATGTGGACAATGACTGTGAGTGATTTATAATGTAGGAGCCTACGTAATCAATCACTAATTATCTCTTCTCCCTATTCCAAACACCAGTAAGAAAAGTTAAAGACCATCTTTATGAAAGCATTCAGCTCCTGAACCCAGACCAGCTCAGAGGTGGATGTTGCCTAACTATCTCAGAAGACCCATCACTGTGTTCATCTGAACTCACCACCAGCACAGATGCATGCACCTCAGTGTGACCTAGTTCTAGAGTAATTCTAGAATCTTTTCTCCCCAAATGTATTTTGTATGGCATTTATTTTATGACTGTGGGTTTTTGGGAAAAATGGGATTCGTCGTCAAGCACCAATGTAAAAAATGCCTCCTTGCAGCGTATATTAGTTTTCATATTTAAGGCTGAATGTTGTTCCTTTCTTAGTTCCCACTCTCTCCATGCGTGATGCTGAATGATTGAAGTACATCCCACTGTGATGTTTGAAATGTCTGCAAGAGGAGAATGAATGTATAGTGTCAGAGGTATGTGCTCATCCTGATAAAACTGTCAACTTACCTGTGAGGATCTTACTTTGCCCATGAATGGCTACCTAGCAGTGCTTTACGGAATCCTTCTGTAAAGGCACAGTATGCAACTCATTGTGGAATTCATTGCATGACTGTGCAATCATTGATTTTGGCTAGATGGGAAGGATTGACCTTTGTCAGATGGACAATGCCGAGGACTGCAATGCTACAAAAGGAATGTTTTGGCACATCTTCTGAATCCTCAGCAGGATCCATCAAGGGAAGAAGTTGTCATTGACTGTTATGTCAATACTGACTGGGCCATGTCTCTCCCAAATGCCAAGGCAATGCAGGAAGCAGACTTGGCAGGCTTCCGACAAATGCAGGATCATGAGTATTTGTCAATAATCAAACCACTGTCCTGCTGAGTCACTATCTGTGAGGATAATGTAAACGTAACTTGCAGCTTTGGGTGCATGCTGTCGAGTAACAGATCACTGCGTCCTGATGTCAGAAGGCATATTTGGACTCAGTAGCAAGACGAGGCCTCAGAATTAGTCATGCATGAAACCTGGCATTTGGAAAGGTGGTGCTCTCTTGTTGCTTCCTCTTGAGATGATCAAGCGCCCATCATTGATGAATGTTTTACCTTTAGCACCTTGCTAAGCTGCAGTCATACTGGCATGAATACATCCACGTATGCAATGACATTTCAGCCGTATAAAGGCTGCCATGTTTGCTGACTTGTTGATGCCATGGTTGAAAGGACTACACTCTGTGTAATTGCTTAAGGAGGTACACCAGTGGAGTGCTAAATATATTCCACAGCGGCCACATGTTAGGGATGAAGGTGACTTATGCTATTTCCATAATCATTGTGAGATTGATGACATTTTCTGATATGTTGATGCAAAGAATAAAGGCTTTGTTGTGTCTTTGACTCTTCCTTGGACAGTTTAATAATTCTTGCCCCAGGATAGTCTTTCAATACTTCACTCTGTCCCTTGACAGAAGAACAAAATTCCAAATGAATTTCTTGCTAGTGAGAAACTAACATCATCCATCGCACCAAATTCAGTGTCCCAGCCGCACACAATTCCTGCTCCTGGCGGGAGTGGAAAATTTCGCCCTATGTTTCAAATATTTTTGCCTGACAGAAAGAAGATGGTGGATATCACATGATTCTATATCTATTGAATCTGAACAAACATGTAAATTACCACCATATTAAAATGGACAGTTTAGACATCACTATACAATTCCTCACCAAAGGCTTTTTTATGGTTTCAATAGACCTCAAGAGATTCATACTATACAGTACAAATTTCAAGACATAGGAATGGGGAACAAAGAAGTGGCTGAGGAATTACACACGTACTTTGCTTCAGTCTTCACAAAGGAAGACATGAATAATGTACCAGAAGTTCTGAGAGAAACAAGTTTAAGTGAGTAGCTGAAGGAAATCAGCATTAGTAGAGAAATAGTTTGGGGAAAATTGATGAGATTTAAGGTGGACAGAATGTCCAATCCTGATAATCTTCATCCCAGAGTACTTAAGGACGTGGCCCTGGAAATAGTAGATCCATTGATGGTTATTTTCCAAAATTCTTTGGACTCTGGACTGGTTCCTACAGATTGGAGGGTAGCTAATGTAAGCCCGCTATTCAAAAAGGGAGGTAGAGAGAAAATAGGGAACTATAGACCAACGAGCCTAATGTCGGTACTGGGGACATTGCTAGAGTCCATTATCAAGGATTTCATAACTCTGCATTTGAAAGGCAGTGGTATAATCAGACAAAGTTCAAAAGGGAAATCATGTTTGACAAATCTATTGGAATTTTTTAAGGATGTAACTAGTAGAGTTTACTGAGGAGAACTAGTGGATGTGGTTTATTTAGACTTTCAGAAGGCTTTCGACAAGGTTTCATATAACAGACTACTATGTAAGGTTAAAGCATATGGGATTGCAGGGAATGTTTTGAAATGGATAGAAAGTTGGTTAGCAAATAGGAAGGAAAGAGTTGGCATAAATTCTGATTGGCAGTCAGTGACTAGTGGGGTTCCGCATGAATCTGTGCTAGGACCCCAACTGTTCACATTATATATTAATGATTTGGAAAGGGGAACTGAATGCATTATCTCCAAATTTGCAGATGATACAAAGTTAGATGGGAGAGTGAGCTGTGAGGAGAATGCAAAGATGCTTCAACGTGATTTGGACAGGCTAAGTGTGTGGGCATATGCATGGCAGGTGCGGTATAATGTGGATAAATGAGGTTATTCACTTTGGTAGCAATAATAGGCAGACAGATTATTACTTAAATGGGTGTAAATTGAGAGAGGTGGATACTCAACGAGACCTTGGAGTCCTTGTGCATCAGTCGCTGAAAGTAAGCACGCAGGTACAGCAGGCAGTAAAGGAGGCAAATGGTCTATTGGTCTTCATAGCGAGAGGATTTGAGTATAGGGGTAGGGACATTTTACTGCAATTGTCTAGGGCATTGGTGAGGCTACACCTGGAGGGAGTATTGTGTGCAGTTTTGGTGTCCTTATCTGAGGAAGGATGTCCTTGCTATAGAAGGAATACAGAGAAGATTTATCAGGCTGATTCCTGGGATGGCAGGTCGGTCGTATGAGGAGATATTAAGTCGGTTAGGATTATATTCACCTGAGTTGAGAAGAGAGGGGATCTCATGGAAACTTATAAAATTCTAACAGGGTTAGACAAGGTAGATTCAGAAAGAATGTTCCCAATGGTGAGGGAATCCAGATGTGGAGATGCCGGCGTTGGACTGGGGTAAGCACAGTAAGAAGTCTCACAACACCAGGTTAAAGTCCAACAGGTTTATTTGGTAGCAAATACCATAAGCTTTCGGAGCGCTGCCCCTTCGTCAGATGGAGTGAAAATCTGTTCTCCAACAGTGCACAGAGACACAACATCAAGTTACAGAATACTGATTAGAATGCAAATCTCTACAGCCAGCCAGGTCTTAAAGGTACAGATAATGTGGGTGGAGGGAACATTAAACACAGGTTAAAGAGATGTGTATTGTCTCCAGACAGAACAGCTAGTAAGATTCTGCAAGATCAGGAGGCAAGCTGTGGGGGTTACTGATAATGTGACATAAATCCAACATCCCGGTTTAGGCCATCCTCATGTGTGCGGAACTTGGCTATCAGTTTCTGCTCAGCGACTCTGCGCTGTCGTGTTTCACGACACACGACAGCGCAGAGTCGCTGAGCAGAAACTGATAGCCAAGTTCCGCACACATGAGGATGGCCTAAACCGGGATGTTGGATTTATGTCACATTATCAGTAACCCCACAGCTTGCCTCCTGATCTTGCAGAATCTTACTAGCTGTTCTGTCTGGAGACAATACACATCTCTTTAACCTGTGTTTAATGTTCCCTCCACCCACATTATCTGTACCTTTAAGACCTGGCTGGCTGTAGAGATTTGCATTCTAATTAGTATTCTGTAACTTGATGTTGTGTCTCTGTGCACTGTTGGAGAACAGATTTTCACTCCATCTGACGAAGGGGCAGCGCTCCGAAAGCTTATGGTATTTGCTACCAAATAAACCTGTTGGACTTTAACCTGGTGTTGTGAGACTTCTTACTGTGGGAATCCAGAACCAGGGATCATAGTTTGAGGATAAGGGGTAAACTGTGTAGAACTGAGGTGAGGAGAAATGTATTCACCCAGAGGGTGGTAAATGTGTGGAATTCACTACCACAGAAAGTAGTTGAGGCCAAAACATTGTCTGATTTCAAGAAAAAATTAGATATAGATCTTGGGGCTGAAGGGATCAAGGGATATGGGAGGAAGGGGGATCAGGATATAGAATTCGATGATCAGCCATGATCAAAATGAGTGGCAAAGCAGGCTCTAAGGGCTGAGTGGCTCCTGCTTCGAGTTTCTATGTTTAAGTGTCACCTATCGGTTTCAGCATTGTGATTACACAGTGTGTTGTCATGTTGCTGGAGATGGGTCTCCTTTAGGAGCTTTGTCAGACTGAAGGCATACAGTTATGAGCCCACTGAGGATAGTGGAGCAGCTCCTGGTTCTTCTATGTTGATGTTGTGACTGGGATAGTGAAGAGATGCTTGAAGAGGCAGCACCTTCTGACATCTGATGCTGGCTGGGACTCCCTCCTCAGCATTGCACCACGTATCAGCAAGGGCACATGCTCCTGAAGCTCCACCATCCTTCAAAGGATTAGAACAATGTGAGCCTGATGTGAAACTATGCATTCGCATATTGAAGTGTAGGACTGAAATGAGAGTAATAGCAATGCTGGGGATGGAGGGGGCTTGTCCAGGAGGGTACTCACTGCAACTCATCATCCTACTCATGGAATTTGGTGGCAATAAGGGCCTCATACACATACCTACCTCATCTGGCCCATGCAGTGCCTCTTGCCCTCCAGCCTCAGCTTCTTCAACTCGATGGCCTCATCCCTTTTGATGTCCTCCTCATTGGAGGAGACATGCAGATCCTCCATGTTGGATCTTTGCAGTACCAGGCTGGGCAGCATGCAGGAAGCCACGATGATCCATGAGAATAGTTGGGAACTGTACTGGCTCCATCAGATCTGTCCAGGCATCGGAATCACAAAGATGCCTTTGGTCTGCTCCACCAATATTTGTGTAGCGGCATGAGCACCACTGTACCTTCTCTCTGAAGGATTCTGTGGGCTGTCACATAGGCATCACCAGCCACATCCTTTTCGAGTACCCTTTGTCACTGAATAGCCAACCCTGGATCCGGTGTGGTCCTTCGAAGATATCTGGGATCAGCAGTCTACCCAAGATGTATGAGTCATGGACACTTCCTGGGTATCTGGCACGAACGTGCATGGTAAGTTTCTTATGGTCGCAGATCAGCTGTATACTGAGTGATTGGCAGCCTTCCTGTTTATGTGTGGCGTGTTGTTGCTAAGGAATATTTATAGCCACGAGTGCAGTTGATGGCACCCTGCACCTGCGGGAATCTGGAAATTGCTGCAAAGCCCACAGCTTTGGCATCCTGGCTTGCTTCATCTCTGTCAAATTTGACTTGATTGCAGGCCTTGGCAAAAAAGGCATCTGTCACCTCATGTATGCATTTGCGAGTAGATGTTTGAGCAATCCCACAGAGGTCTCCAGTAAAACCCAGGAAGAATCCACTTGGGTAGAAGGTCGGTGTGGCAGTCACTTTCATAGCCAGCGGCAATGGATGCCCTCCCAGTGCCTGTAGTGCTGGGGAATGTGGCAAATTTGAGTCCCTGGGCGAAGGCATTGGTGACACTGTGTTCAGAGGAGGCCCCTGCTACCCCTTGGTCTTGAGGGTTTAGCTTCTCCCTTTGATGAGCCTGGCACCTCCATTGCAATCTTTTTTTCTCCTGCCTCTATGTGAACATGCAGGCAGCAATAAACACAGGCTCCATCTTTGGTCTCCTCTCTTCTGCATCAGTCAGAAACAGATATGAGTCAGCATTAGACTGAAGTTCCTAGTTCTATCAATGACTCATCAGTGAATGTGGGTTCAAGGGCTTATTGCAGTGTTGGAAACTCATCATCTAAAAATTCAGGCCAACATAGAGCTTGTTTCAAGATGTGCCCACTTTCATGAACATTGTTATGAGATTATGAGACCCCCAGGATCTGGAAACAACTATCAAAGCCTTAAAGTCTTCAGAGGTAACAACATACAACCCAGTCCCCAGGGTCTGAAAAGCAGTATGGAGGTCACTTTCTAATCTGTTGTTACTGTCACCAAAACTGCAGTCAGTATGCCTATGGAGGGGAGTGCTGTTCCAACTGGATTTCTGGCCGCTTCTTAGGTGGGTAGCTGCCACAGATTCCAATGCAATTGCCACACTCTCACTGATTTCTGCAACAAAAAAATCCTTAATGTTCCCAGAAATTATGACTGTAAAGTCAAATCACAGCTGCCAGTGTGCATAGCCTTGGAAACCATGCCTGCACATAGATATGATATTTCTCAATCTTGTTTTTCTTTAGGCCAGTAATCAATGACTCCATCATTTCAAAGCTACAGGCAGCTTTCTTATTAGCCTCTGCTGGAATGATATTACATCCTCATCAAACTCTTCTGGTTTCAGTGGGATCTGTCAATTTGTTGGTACCACTGACATTATTTTAATTTCCTCCAGCTCAAAATATCTAGAAGAGAAAGAGCAAATGATGCAGGGATTGTGATCAAGGAAACAGAAGAATATGAAGGAGACCTCATTTTGTTCTTGATACCCAGGCACACCATCTGCTTCAAGGACCATACACATCGATCTCGCCCCCTGTTAAAATCGACTTCATCAAGTAAGATACTGAGTTACAGAGTTTAATGGGTTGCTTGTGTAACTATAAATTTTAGACAATAAACAATACATTGGTGTTCATGGGTGCAAAGGAGGAACGGAGTACAGCAGCTGGTGTATAATCTTGCCCTTGCCAGATAATTGAACTTCTTGTTGTACTAGTGTGCAATTTCAGGGGTGAGAGAGATGGCACTGCTGCCTTCCTCTCCTCTTCTGAATCATGTCCAGAAAAGTTAATAGGTTGGTCTCACTAAAATTGCATGTTTTTCTTTTTTGCCCCTTTACAATGCCCTTCTAACTTATTTTGCAATGCCTGCTAATCTACCAATGGAAAATGCTCTTTAAAATGCCACCACATCAATCAAACTCACTCTGCTGAGCACTTTGCAGCACACTTGCTTCAAAGCCACGCTTACAGAATTTTCAGTCGGACTTGCCTTTTTGAAGGTTTGTTCCAATTGCCAGATACCTCCCTCATAGATTCCTCATTTTATATGAGATTGCGGCACAAAACTGCCAATGAATACATAAATCAGCTAACCCTACAAATTATGGCTCAGAGAGGATGGGTGGACACATGCTCCAGTTGACAAGTGCAAAATTGAAGTCATTCCTTAGATCTTTGGGTCCATCGTTTAAAAATATGAGGTTACTCATCCTCATTTAAAAGAATCCTTTGCGATACAGGACTGTGAATCATCAAGGCATATCTGCCCTGATTAACTACCCAGCCACCTCTACCGATACTGCAGAGACTACCCTGCTGGGATAATTCAGCATTGCTGTGATTTCATGGTCAGTTAATGGTGGGAACACCAAGAGACCATGTATGCATATTACTTGAACTCAATATATGAAGCTGGATCAGAGTTCTGCTGGTACCGAAGGGGCAGTTGGCCAACCTTCACTGCATCAAATCTTATCTTACTGGTACCATGATCTGTGAAGTGACAAAGTTCAGATGATACAGCACTTACAGAGAGGATCATTAAAATCAGAAATAATGTTAAAATTATTTTACTCCCAAGAGTAAGAGATCTACAATCTCCTAAAAAAAATGTGTTTATTGTGTTATTATAGTTTTAGCTCAATTTGAATTGTGTTAACATTATAAAGCATAACGATTACCCTTTTCTGTCTTTTTAGAGTAATGTTTTCTACATTTGTCTCCTTGTCAGTGATGTAGTGATGTGAGGCACTCAGAAGTTGCTTTTCATATGTCAGTAAGTGCTACTGATAAGACATGCTATGAGATCCCGACTACTGTTGAAACTGTTTTTTTTTAAATTATCTTGGCACTAAGACAGTTAAAAAAAAAGAGTAATGCACCTGTTTCCTGAACAAATAATATAGCTGACAAAACTTCAGGGAGTGACAGTTAAGGGACTGCAAAGTTGTTCGATAAGCTGAACACTATTGCAAGAAATCAGAAATGTTATCTACTGGCAGTTATGATGCATATATGTCATGTAATTTTTAACAGACAATGGTTCACGTGATGGCATCTTCATCATATGATAATTAGCTAAAAAAGCACCACAGCAAGTTCATATTTGGAAACACATCAGTGATTTTCACACTCTCTTCGAAGGAGAAGAGCACATATTTTCAACTACAATGGAACAAAATCAATGGACCACTACTTACCAGTTGATTGATAATACCAATTTTTTTCATTGCACATTTAATGACATTTCACTTTATAGATTCTCTGGGATGTTGATAGCTAATATGAGGAGAATATTTATCAGAAACTGAATGGCAAACAGATTTTTCCTCTAATATCACCTTGAAATAATTTTATGACTGACACTATTCCACCAAATAATCGAGTTGCTGCTGCAGATCTGAATCAATCAATTGATCTATCCAGGTTTTAACTTATGTCCTGTGTGCATGGTGGTCAGCTTTGAGCTTTATTGAGCAATCAGAATGGCTGCACAATGTGCTCTGTTAGCTTTCAAGCAGCGATATTACATAGCCAGGACACATTAGAGCTTTTGCAATTTTATTAATGTTTGGATTGCTGAAGATAGTATTATTTTTAAATTTTGCTAATTTTTTTATTCACTGTAATACAGGACCACATTATTCAGATGTAGCTTAAAATTATCACAGCAAGGAATTTGCAAACCTGGGTATGTTTTAAAGATGCATATGCCTCATTTGAATTCAAAGCAGCATCTGGTTATTTAAAGGCTGCCACGGCTGGTACTTCAGTAAACGCGTTTCCCCATGCTCAGTTAGCACTCACTGCATTACCATTTAGATAAAAGCTGACGGAATAAATGCTCAGATTTTTTTAAAATCTACTTTTCGATTAAAAATGTGACAACCTCAGGCACAGAATTTGCCATAAAATTAATAAATAAAACCATTTCTGTAATCTATAATTAAAAGCCAAATTTAATGTGTTCAGAAAGATATAGAGCCTGACAAATAAGCTATCTGGTTTCAGATTACTCCAAACCTCAGCAAGAGAAGATAATTTATTTCCCATTAGTTAACTTTTAAAAACAACATCTTTTGCTAAAATATATCTCATTCTCTCACGTCACCTTTATAATCAGTATCTCTTGCTGAGTTAATAATGTTATCTTGAACAAAGCTTTAAAATTTCTTATGGAAGTGATGACATGTTACAGTTAATTCATCTTTAAGTATCAGACATCTAAAGACTAATAATTTTCCAATCAAGGATCCAACAATGCCAGAGACACGGAGGACCTACCGATCTTAACTAGCAGAGCCTTATTAAATTAAACTTCAAAAGATTCCCACCTGGCATCTGGTCAAATTGATAGCCTGGCCAGAGGTGGGACCACCAACAAGCCAACAGGAGTCTGCAACTCGGGATTTGTTGGGTTAGTCAACAACAGGCAACAAAGGCTGAAGGCATGAGAGGTTTGGGAGTGAAGCCAAGGCTGTGATTAGAGGGGAGAGGTAGCGGGTGCTGGTGGGGAGAGTCAGGACAGTGTGATTGGTGTGGAGACCAATAGCTTACTTATGAGATCTGGAGAGAGCATCCTTGACCCACAAGAACTGCTCAAAGGAACTGTTTTCTGCACTTACCATGGTCTATTGGCACCTCCCATCTTGTATCTGCTGTTGGGCAACTGACTATGCAAGGCTCTGCTTGATTTCCTGTTAACTTTACACTGCTGTGCCAAAGGTGTAATTTGTGACTTTTAAATGTTAAGTAGGCTAACTGACTACATTTGGTGAGAGTCTCATTGATGCCCTGATTTGAGTTTTTAAAAATTTAAAGAAGCAGAAATGGGCTGGAATTGGGTTTCTCTAACCTCTCCGGCCCCTCAGCTGTGGGGGATGGTGGTTGGGGTTAAAACAGAGGCCATGCTTTTTAATCTTTACTACCCAGCCCTTAAGATTTTAATTCTTTCAACCACATTCTTTCAAAAAGTCCTTCACAGATGAAATATTTTACTTCTGTACACTAACAAAGCTGCTTCAGAACCATGCAGACAAATTAATTAAAACAAGCAATAATAAATTTATGCTCTCCAGATAATATGCTCCCAGTGTACTAAAATGAGCCTGTCTTATATTATTGATTTGAAATAAATTACAATGGAGGTCTACAGTTCTTTTTTCAACATAGAGGTTAATATGGGCAGTGGTTTATATGAAATGTAATAGGAACCAGAAAATAAATAAGAGGGAATAAATATGCCATCCCCGAGAAGGTGACATTTACTAAGCTTCTGGCATTATCCGCTATTTTATCAACCTTAATTAGAAGAGATAACCCGTGCCCCTCATGGGATAAAATATGCAGTGTATGGGCTGAAATTTGATCTTCTGGTCACCTTGACTAAACAGCCATCTGTCTATTCCAGCACAATTTTTGTTAGAACAAAGATGTTTCTAATTTAATAAATCATATCCAGTTAGATTAGACAGCATTCTGCCCACTGACAACTAGCAATATAAGCAAATAGAGGCTGCACCTGGAGCAAACAACTGTGATAACTACAAAATACTCATCATGGTTAGAATTAGGATATAAACCATCCAAATCTATAACCTGGATACAACAATCTGGTTTAAACAACCATTTTGCCTCCTTTGCCTGCATGTGTGACAAGCAAAGAAATAAAATAGGGAGCGAGTTGCAAATATCAGCCATTTTAGTGACATCAGTGCTATTGCTGACAATAACAGACTGTTACTGCAATAACTTAGGAAATAAGCTGCCTTTTTGAAAAATAAATACACCTTATAGCTGCTATTTTCCTAAACCTTTACCCTTCAATTATTTTCCTTTTAAAAATACTGATTTTCTAATCAAAACATTTTCTTTCTTCAAGCTGATATTTGAAAGATTAAGTAGTTCAGATATTTTGTTTTGGTCCTCACTGAACTATAAGCACTGAAATATCTGTCAGCCCAGCATTAAATCTCTATCTGTATGATTGTTTGACATAGATTCAAATGACCTGTCCTACCTTATAACTCTTACAAAGGCTGGACCTGTAGGTGTACTGTCACAATGGCTAACAGAAAGGTCACCATTTGTACTCTAAATATTTCTAATATGTTATAATGTAAGCTCAAACAGATAAATTTAGACATGGTAAGAAAAAAAAAGTAATGGCATTAGAGATGCTTTGAAAAAGGATGCAGCTTCTCTAATTGTTCCATCCTCTTCTTTTGTCGAACTTCTCAATCAGTGTCCCCAAACTTTTAAAGTCCCATGCACCCTACCCACTACTGCCCCATTTAACTCTATCAACAATCACCACCATTCTTTACGTTTCGCTCAAGAATGTTGCTTGACTCACAAACTTCTTAACTATTGTCTTTTGTTGGTCATTCCATTGGTCTTGATTGTAACTTTGTTCCGAGGAGGTGGCAATTGTCTCTTTGGGAAGCCTCTTACATGGCTATACTTTCCACTATCTACCCCTGAGGCCTCTGTAATTGTTGTGTGGTCTTATCACCAAATTACATCATGCTCTCTACTCAGCTCCTCTTTTACCTTCTCCTTATAGCATCTCACTTTGTTCCATGTTGCACACCTCCTTTAAAATCTTCATTATTTAGCTCATCTGAAGTTTCTCACCAAGACATCCACCCTCAGAATTCTGTGCATGCATGAATGCTAATAACATGTGTGCATGTGTCCAATTTTGCTCATGCTCACAAGTTGGCATTATTGCACATGTGGTATCGGTAGACACACAATAACATTTTGCAGCAATCTGTGGTAATGCCTCAGACACAAAAATGCTCATTTGTGAGAACTTCCAATGACAAGACTGACTGCCAATGTGAAGCGCTGATGTTTGACAAGATAAGATCTGTGATGAAGGAAGTCACATTGTGATGGCTGAAATGACAAGAAACATTTTTTGCTTTGTGTCACATTAATAGCATATGCATAAGCAACTCACTGCAGTGGTACCAAAAGTTTGACAGAAACCAATGTTGCACCATTTATTTTTTTAAAAGGCCACAGTATCATTCTCAGCAATAAAGGCTTCTCAACATGACATGTAAATTAGGAAAATGCTTGGAATGATGGTGAAGGAAACAAGAGCAGTTAACAAGGGTGTATCAATTGTCCTAAGAGAACTAGGATTTATGAAGGGAAGGGAATGACAATCTACTGACATTTCTTTAAGGCTGTAATAGAATCGGTAGAATGCGGCAATGGTAGAATTTACTTACTTTTCATTTGACCATAGAATGTTGCACAATTGCATTTTACCCATTTCCCACTCTTAAAGAACATATACATCCTTCAATTGAAGTTATAAGGGGTGCAAATCACTCAATCACCCAAAACTACACCAATGTTGATCCTGAGTCAGCCCAAGGTGCCAATGAACGGCCTTGTAATAATTTTCCTTATTCAATGATGGGAGATGTCTGGGTTTTATCAGCTGAGTGCAGTAAATAATGATTCATTTCAAAGGTTTAAAAGGAATTGAATCATTTTATGTAGCATGCTTAGCAAAACTACTTGGAGTTAATAATGAATATACAAGTGAGCCATGGACAATTTTATTCTCCCACAAAAACACTAATATTACTTTGTACGGACAACAAATAAACCAATTAATTAAAAAAGGAAAAAGATTAACTCCTGTTCCAGGGAAAAGAGAATACGATGGATCTAT
Source organism: Mustelus asterias (assembly GCF_964213995.1). Lineage (NCBI taxonomy): Eukaryota > Metazoa > Chordata > Chondrichthyes > Carcharhiniformes > Triakidae > Mustelus > Mustelus asterias. The sequence continues at coordinate 96,803,359 of NC_135808.1, forward strand.
GGCTACATCTCAATGAGGAGATGAATCAGAACTGCAAAGTATTCCAGTCCCCAATTGTGCATTTCGTGCTCGACCACACCTAGACCATCATGTTGGTGTATACCTGTTATGCTGGCAGCAAAATCAGTGCTTTCATTCTGTGTGAGTCAGCTATTCTGGTCATCTTCAAGCCAGCATAGCAAACTAGAGGATGATTGCTTGCTGAACATATGGCTAATGACTCCAATCCACATGTGGACAGCATTCCTATAATGTCAGCCATGTTGCAACTAGAAACATCATGAAGCAGACTATCAACATCCAGAATCAATGCTTCTGCTGTACAGACTGATTGGTGGCAGAGCCCTCTAATAAATCATCAGAGTATGTTCTTTCTGGTGATCTGTTGCATCCTCCGCAACTTTAAGCGCACTGCCTTTGCTACTAAGGTTTTTGTCAACCACCTCAGGAGGAGAAAGAAGAAGACATTTGCAACATAATTTCTATGACTGAGCTATTTGCGAGCCTCTTATCAGACTTTAGTTCCCTTGAAAGTAGGCAGCAGGTTGACCATGGAGCTACCGCCACTCTGCTGAGGAACCATCTCAGCAATTCTCGTAATCTTCTGGAGATTTTTCTTATTTACTTGTGGGACATGGGTGTTGTTGGCTGGCCAGCATTTATTGCCCAACCCGTACAGATTGCTGGACTGCTCTGACACCAACAAGTCCCTTTGAGGTCTGGTATCTGTAGCCATGGTGGCAGTAGTCTCAGCCTCCTTGACATTGGCAGATCTTATAACGTCAGTCTGAACTTCCAATTCAATACTCAGGAGCTTGGCATTTGCTTGTGCTGCACTGGAAGCTGCGACATTACCCATCAGACATTACATCACAGCTGAATCTGTGGGTGTTCACATGGTGTAGGCCATCGCATGCGCACTGAAAAGTACAGGCTCCAAATTCATGAAAAGCCCTGTGCCAAGCTGGAGCCTAACTTGCCACCCTCCTTGATTGCGACTTAAGATTTTCTGGCAGAAATTCCATCACAACAAGTATTTTAGTGTACAAGCCCATCAGCCTGACTTGGCTACGGCCTACTCATGTGCAATGACACACAACATGCAGAACCTGCCTCTATACTACCCCCTAAGGTATGGACAGTGCAAGCATCTGAGCTGGTGGATGAGTGTCAGATAAAGTGACGATTTTTCTTCTTCCCCTTAGCCTTCCTCCTGACGCACCACTGGCTGGTCAGGCAGCATTTCTTGGATATCTGAAAGCATAAATTCACAAGTGGAGGATTGGTGTGAGGGAAAGACAGGGGGTTAGATGGAAAGCAAATTGTGCATGGTTACTGATTACATCTTCAACAGCTTGCATGTCATATTAAATTGCAGGATAAGCATGCAATGGGATTTGAGAAAGTACGTAAAACCGGAACGTACCATCATGTTAGATGGATTCAGTGATACTAGTTGGAACGATTGTGTTGACAGCATGCCAATGATGCTGAGCACTGTCTCCTCCAAAGGAGGTGAGGTATGTGGTGTTGCCTGTTATCCACTGGTTTGATGCTTCTGCCTCCTACCATTTTGTCCTGAAAGAAAAAGGGAAGAGTGTCCATCATTGTGTTGCAATGGATTTGGGTGATGTGCTTGTCATAGCTATATAGCTGGAAGTATGTGGAAGCTGTGAGATGTGGGTGTGAGGCTTGCACCAGTGGAAATTATGTGAGAATCAGATGGAGTATATGACTGCTAGTCACAAGTCCTGATTGCTAGAGGTGGCAGCACAATGGTACATATCGGGAGGAATTGTCTTGGGAGAACTCAACATTTACTCTGGACCACATGAAGTCCTGTGACATCAGGTCAAATATCAAGAATATACTCTAGCTGGCTGAATTCAATGTCCATCACCAAGAGGCCAGGTGGTTGATTGAGCTGGCTGAACCTTGAAGGACATATTTGCTACGCCAGGCTAATGGCAGGTGGCAAGAACATAAGAACATAAGAAATAGGAGCAGGAGTAGGCCATCTAGCCCCTCGAGCCTGCCCCGCCATTCAATAAGATCATGGCTGATCTGAAGTGGATCAGTTCCACTTACCCGCCTGATCCCTATAACCCCTAATTCCCTTACCGATCAGGAATCCATCTATCCGTGATTTAAACATATTCAACGAGGTAGCCTCCACCACTTCAGTGGGCAGAGAATTCCAGAGATTCACCACCCTCTGAGAGAAGAAGTTCCTCCTCAACTCTGTCCTAAACTGACCCCCCTTTATTTTGAGGCTGTGCCCTCTAGTTCTAGTTCAAGAGAACCAACACAAGGGAAAAAACTATCTAACCGTGTCCTCATCAAATTACCTGTTGCAAATGCAACTGTCCCTTACTGTATTGGTAGGCATGACCATCATATAATCCTGTGGGGATGAAATTCCATCTTCATTCTGAGGATATTTGTATTGTATCGTGTTGTGATACTACCGCCATGCTAAGTGAAATAGATTAAGAATAGGTCTTAAAGCTGAGGCACGATGGACTATCCACAGCAGCAGTGCTGTATTTTACCACAATGTCACCTCGTGGCACACATCATGCAAGACAAGCCTTAGTTCAGCGAGGAGCGTATAAGAACATGATAAAGCAACACTGCACAAACCTGAAAATGAGATACCACCTGGTGAAACTACATACAGGACTACATGCATACTAAATAGTGGAAGAAGCATGCTGTACACAAATGGTTCTCAAACATTTGTGGTTGAAGCACACTGTTTCAAATGGATTAGTAACTCTCCATAAAATATGAAAGTGCTCCATGCAAAGCGTGTTTAAAAAATTTTTTTGAAATCAAAGGTTTTAGCTTTTTACTGCTCTCAGTACTCCTCCATGTGTGCTCCCCTTCATGGTGGAAGAACCAGTTCACTCTGCACTGTCCATGTAGCAGCCACACATCACTAACCATTCCAGCTCACATACTTTCACATTACTTTTTCGAATCTCTTGGAAAGTCTCCACAAGAGACACCATTTTGAGAACCATTGGTATAGATAGAGCTAAGCAATCACGCAACCAGTGCATCAAACCAAAGCTCATCAAAGCCCACTGATGAATCCACAATGGTGGACAATTAAAGAATTGGCAGGAGGCGGAGTCTCTGTGAACATCCCTGTTCTTAACTATGGTGGAATACAGCACATCAGCAGCAACTTCAGCCAGAACTGCCAGATGATCTTTCTCGCACTCCATCTGAGGTCTCCACCAGTACAAATGTCATTCTTCAGTCAATTAAATTCTCTGATGTTTTCAATTTAGAAGCTATGCATTATTTACACTTCCAGTACTCCACTCAATTCAAGTTAAGGCTTTAGTCTTAATTTCAATATAATCAAAGTCAATGAATATTTAATCAGTATTGCTTCCAGAAATTCTGTTGCACTATTAGCCTAATATTGACTGCTGCAGCACTGACTGAACAGATTTTGGCTTAAATAAGTAACTTTATTTGAAATTTGATCATATTTGGCAGTATGGAATCAAAATTGTATCACAAAATGGTAAGTGTTTACATGCAAAAGCATGTACAGCAGTGAGTGATTCAAAAGGTGTCAATAATGAACTTCGCAATTGGACTTCTATCTGAAAGAACTGAATTGCCAGAAAGAATGCAACTGTTATATTGAATAACCTGTCAGGAGATTTTTTTAAAATCCAGCCATTTCTCATTCCTCTTGGGTAGACGGAAAACTATTTTATTGCTGAATTAGGAAGTGAAACTAATTTCTACGAGAAAAACCATAAGCGACAACTGAGCTCTCTGAAACAGCAAATTTCTTACTCATTTCTAATAACTAGTGCATAGACATTTTTATATATAATTTGTGTGTTTATAATGAAAGAATTTCAAGAATGTTTTTAAGGGATTTTGTCACTCCCAATAGTTACCAAGCGAGCATCAGTAATTCTGCACCTAAGTGGCTCAATTGGGCTCAGGGCAGACTGCTTGTCTGCTATCTTTGCACCACCGATAAAATGGCATGACAGAGGAAAGGCATCAGGGTGGCACTTTACTTCCTCCCACACCATTTTGCCAGCCTTTCCTCCTCCTACTCCATCCTCAAAGGGCTGGTAAAATTCTGTTGCCCTTTCCACAGATGCACCTGATCTGCAGAGCCTTATCAGCAGTTTTTGCTTTTGACATAAGACATGTCAGCTCATGGCCAGATGATCGTAGTGGTCTGCCATGAAAAGAATATGTTAGCTGAACATCAAATATATATGGAAGCTTTGTGTCACCTCTCCCAAGATGGGCAGCACGGTGGCACAGTGGTTAGCACCGTTGCCTCACAGCACCAGGGACCCGAGTTCAATTCTGGCCTCAGGTCACTGTCTGTGTGGAGTTTGCACGTTCTCCCCGTGTCTGCATGGGTTTCCTCTGGGTGCTCCGGTTTCCTCCCACAGTCCAAGGATGTGCAGGTTAGGTTGATTGGCCATGCTAAATTGGCAAGGGAGGAAATTGCTGGGGCCTTGAGAGAAATCTTTGTATCCTCACTGGCTACAGGGGAGGTCAACACAGTAAGAAGTTTAACAACACCAGGTGTTAGAAGGGGCTTGGGGCTCCGAAAGCTTGTGTGGCTTTTGCTACCAAATAAACCTGTTGGACTTTAACCTGGTGTTGTTAAACTTCTTACTGTGTTTACCCCAGTCCAACGCCGGCATCTCCACATCATGACTACAGGGGAGGTCCCAGAGGATTGGAGAATAGCCAATGTTGTTCCTTTGTTTAAGAAGGATAGCAAGAATAATCCAGGTAATTACAGGCCGGTGAGCCTTACATCAGTGGTAGGGAAATTATTGGAGAGGATTCTTCGAGACCAGGATTTATTCCCACTTGGAAATAAGTGGACGTATTAATGAGAGGCAACATAGTTTTGTGAAGGGGAGGCCGTGTCTCACGAACTTGATCGCGTTTTTCGAGGAAGTGAAGAAGATGATTGATGAGGGTAGGGCAGTGGATGTTGTCTACATGGACTTCAGTAAGGCCTTTGACAAGGTCCCTCGTGGCAGACTGGTGCAGAAAGTGAAGTCGCATGGGATCAGAGGTGAGCTGGCAAGGTGGATACAAAACTGGCTCGGTCAAAGAAGACAGAGGGTAGCAGTGGAAGGGTGTGTTTCTGAATGGAGGGCTGTGACAAGTGGTGTTCCTCAGGGATCAGTGCTGGGACCTTTGCTGTTTGCAATATATATAAATGATTTGGAGGAAAAGGTAACTGGATTGATTAGTAAGTTTGCGGATGACACAAAGGTTGGTGGATTTGCGGATAGCGATGAGGACCATCAGAGGATACAGCAGGATATAGATCAGTTGGAGACTTGGGCCGAGAGATGGCAGATGGAGTTTAATCTGGACAAATGAGAAGTATTGCATTTTGGAAGGTCTAATACAGATAGGAAATATACAGTAAATGGCAGAACCCTGTGTACTGATAGGCAAAGGGATCTGGATGTACAGGTACACAGATCGCTGAAAGTGGCAATGCAGGTGGAGAAGGTAGTCAAGAAGGCATACAGCATGCTTGCCTTCATCGGCCGGGATATTGAGTTTAAAATTTGGCAAGTCATGTTGCAGCTTTATAGAACCTTAGTTAGGCCGAACTTGGGATATAGTGTTCAATTCTGGTCGCCTCACTGCCAGAAGGATGTGGGGGCTTTAGAGTGGGTACAGAGAAGATTTACCAGAATGTTGCCTGGTATGGAGGGCATTAGCTATGAGAAGTTGGAGAAACTTGGTTTGTTCTCACTGGAGTGACGGAGGTTGAGGGGAGACCTGATAGAAGTCTACACGATTATGAGAGGCATGGACAGAGTGGATAGTCAGAAGCTTTTTCCCAGGGTGGAAGAGTCAATTACTAGGGGGCATAGGTTTATGGTGCGAGGGGCAAGGTTTAAAGGAGATGTACGAGGCAGATTTTTTACACAGAGAGTAGTGGGTGCCTGGAACTCGTTGCCGGGGGAGGAAGTGGAAGCGGAAACGGTAGTGACTTTTAAGGGGCGTCTTGACAAGTACATGAATAGGATGGGAATAGAGGGATATGGTCTCCGGAAGGGTAGGGGGTTTTAGTTAAGTCGGGCATCATGGTCGGTGCAGGCTTGGAGGGCCGAAGGGCCTGTTCCTGTGCTTAATTTTCTTTGTTCTTTGTTTTTTTGTTCTAAATTGACCCTAGTATGAGGGGATTAGCAGGATAAATATGTGGGGTTATGGGCATAGGGCCTGGGTGGGATTGTGGTCGGTGCAGACTCGATGGGCCAAACGGCCTCCTTCTGCACTGTAGGGATTCTATGATTCTTTCACCTTAAGATGTGTGGCAAACAGCCCAACTCTATCCCTATCTCAGCTTATCTGCTGCTGAAACTCTCATTCATTCTTTAGTTGACTATTCCAAAATTCTCCTGGCCAGTCTTCCATTCTCCACTGTTCATAAACCTGAGCTCATCCAAATCCAGGTGTTGAGCTGATAGTCCTTGTCACCCAGCACCCATGCTCTAGTTTGACGTAAATTAAAAAGCAAATTACTGTGGATGCTGGAATCTGAAACAAAAACAGAAAATGCTGGAAAATCTCAGCAAGCCTGACAGCATCTGTGGAGAGAGAATAGAGCTAACGTGTTGAGTCTGGATGACCCTTCATCAGAGCTGGTTTGACGTGGCAGTTGAAGATTGTTGGAATGGTGCACTGGTGCAGAATTAATACATGGGCTGGAATTTTCCAAAGGGAAACCCACGGCAGGGTTGGTGAGGCATTGAAATCTCCATTCACATCAGCAGGACCTGAAGATCCCATTGACACAAAGGGATGGAAAATTCTAGCCATGGTGACTGCTAGCAGTGAGCATTTGCCAGCATGATATGCTGAGCACGATCACATTCAATGAATATCAATCTGCAGTTGCGATGCATCTCAGCATAAAGATGCACCAACTGCAAAGCTGCATCTGCATAATTGATGGCACCCTGCACCAGTTAAAAGTAATTTGCTGAGATCAAATCCGCGCTGGCTTTCCTTGTTTAATTGTCATTAGCCCAAGTAACTTTTAATTTTGTCCTGAATTATTATTTCCAAAAGTTTCCCCACTCGAAGTTCAACTGACTCGTTTAAGCAAGAGTGTAACATTTACAATTTTCCAGTTCTCTGGCAGCAAACCTGTGATCCAGGGTGAGATAGTCAAATGGATACAAAATTGGCTTGATGACAGAAGACAGAGGGTGGTTGTAGAGGGTTGTTTTTCAAACTGGAGGCCTGTGATCAGCGGTGTGCCTCAGGGATCGGTGCTGAGTCCACTGTGATTTGTCATTTATATTAATGATTTGGATGAGAATTTAGGAGGCATGGTTAGCAAGTTTGCAGATGACACCAAGATTGGTGGCATCGTAGACAGTGAAGAAGGTTATCTAGGATTGCAATGGAATCTTGATCAATTGGGCCAGTGGGCTGATGAATGGCAGATGGAGTTTAATTTAGATAAATGCGAGGTGATGTAATTTGGTAGATCAAACCAGGGCAGGACTTACTCAGTAAATGGTAGGGCGTTGGGGAGAATTATAGAACAAAGAGAACTAGGGGTACAGGTTCATAGCACCTTGAAAGTGGAGTCACAGGCGGATAGAGTGGTGAAGAAGACATTCGGCACGCTTGGTTTCATTGGTCAGAACTTTGAATGCCGGAGTTGGGTGGTCTTGTTGAAGTTGTACTAAGGCCACATTTGGAATGCTGTGTACAGTTCTGGTAACCCTATTACAGAAAATATATTATTAAATTAGAAAGAGTGCAGAAAAGATTTACTAGGATGCTATCGGGCCTTGATGGGTTTGAGTTATAAGGAGAGGCTAGACAGACTGGGACATTTTTCCCCTGCAACATAGGAAGCTTAAGGGTTATCTTAAAGAGGTCTATAAAATAATGAGGGGCATAGATCAGCGAGATAGTCAACATATTTTCCCAAAGGTGGGGGAGTCTAAAACTAGAGGGCGTAGGTTTAAGGTGAGAGGGGAGAGATACAAAAGGGTCCAGAGGGGCAATTGTTTCACACAGAGGATAGTGAGTGTCTAGAACGAGCTGCCAGAGGTAACAGTAGAGGCGGGTACAATTTTGTCTTTTAAAAAGCATTTAGACAGTTACATGGGTAAGATGGGTATAGAGGGATATGGGCCAAATGCGGACAATTGGGACTAGCTTAATGGTTAAAAAAAAGGGCAGCATGGACACGTTGGGCTGAAGGGCCTGTTTTCTTACTGTAAACCTCTGTGGCTCTCTGACTCTATGACTACGATTGTCTTTTGTGAGTTGCTAGTCTCTTCTCAATCTCTCTGCTTCTTATATTTGACTTTTCAATTCCCCTCTGAGCCTTGTATATTGAAGCTGATTCTCAATTGTATTATCCACCTGATATTTGTCGTATGTACCATTCCTCTGCATCATCATGCTCTCTATCTATCTCGCTATCCAGGGAGCTCTGGATATATTTGTCCTACTTTTCCCCCTCATGGAATTGTATCTTGACTATACGCAAATTATCTCTTCTTTAAAAGTTACAGTCTTGCCTGTCAATCTTTGATTCCAATTTACCTGGTTCATATTCTTTCTCTCTCTGTTGAAGTTGGCCTTCCCTCAATTCATTATTCTAGAATGCTTCTTATCCTTTTCCGTTGTCAACCTAAACTTTATGATACAATGATCACTGTCTATTAAATTTCCCCCATCTGACACTTGGTCAACCTCATTCCCAAGAACTAGATCCAGCAATATCTCCTTTCTATGGATATGAAAAATTCTCCTGATCACACTCTAGAAACTCTTACCACTCTCTGCCCTTTACACTAGTGGTATCCCAGTCTATGTCAGGATAAGTAAAGACCCCATTATAAATACTCAATATTTTTTCTTCTCTGTGATTTCCTTCCAAATTTATTCTTGAAATCTTTGTCACTAATTGGTTGCCTCTAGAATACATCCAGCATTGTAATGGTAGATCTACTGCTTCTTAACTCTAATCAGATAGATTCCGTCTTTGACCTCTGTGGGGCATCCTCTCTCACCAGCACTGTAACGTTCTTTTTAATTAATACTGGTACTCCCCCTCTCTTTTTTCTGACAACCGCGTTTCTAGGTGTTAGATATGCTCCCTAAGCAAGCCTGGAAGAATCCCAACATGAAGAAATTCAGAGCCATGGTTACTTCACAACCACGGGCAGCACTATCCTTGCCCAGCTCTGAGGCTACAGGTCTGGTTCTAAGAATCTGAGTACCTCCTTTGTGAATTGCAGGTGATGTACACACTCTTCCTGGCTAAGATAGAGTTAGGAAATGTGCTCCCAGAAGACTCTCAATGGGTAAAGCTGAGAGCCCTTCTCTCTTTTCTCCTTTGTCTTCTATTTTGCTGTTTCTGCATATTTTGCTCTCATGCTGCAGCCCAAAAGGGACTACTACAATGAGCCCATGGCTGAATGCAAAGGAAGGACCCAGAGACCTACAGCCACAGTTAATGACTTCCCCATAACAGTTGAGTGTAGTATTTAAGAGGGTGATAACCATCACAGTAGGGTGCAGAATGTCAGCACTGGTATCAAATCTTCATTAGACACTGCCTGTCAGCATCATAATCTGCCCACTCTGCATTCTTCCAGTGTATGCTCGCAACATCAGCACTCACATCCTCACCAAGATAGCACTCAGTGTGGGCTGCAACAGAAGAGAGCCGAAGCGGGATGCCATTTTGGGAGTACAGTGGCATGCTAGAAAGCCAAATTTTAAGCCAAGGTTTTAAAATGATAAAATGATTCAACAGGGTATTTTCAGGAAAACAATTTGCTCTGACTGGGGAACTGGGAGCAAGGGGACAAAGCATATCAAGAATATTTGGAACAAAGATGAGTAAGTAGAGTTGTGTTACAAATCAAACATAATTTAACTGAGTGGTGGCAACCACTTTATATGTTCTTAATTTTATCAATTGATGTTTTTAGTCCATCAGGCTAAAACATCTGCTGTTGTGTTAAAACTTCATCAGAATTGTTGGAATGACAATAATGATATAAAACTGGGTCTTGATGCCTACATTACCATGTTCCACATGTTGGTAAATCAGAATAAAAATTACTGACGTTCATGATATTGTCATTTAAATCCTATGTTTATCTCATCTTAACTAGAATTTAAAATTCATACATATGTCATGTAACTTCTGAAGCTGTACATGTTAAATTATATTCTATCTGGAATGAAATTTGTCTTATTGTTAAGGTATGGGAAACCAACATTGAATGTTTCTGATGCCAGTGTAATTTCTTAAAATGATTAGTAGCTTGAAAAAATGCTAATGAAATAAAAGGCCAGCTGGCACCAAGTTCAACAATTTAGAACAAGCTTAGTTGTTGCCAAAATTCTAATTCAATGCTTCAGTTCATTCTTGTAAGTGATATCCAAGCGTTCCAGTAACTAAAATGCAACTCTTCCAGTAAAGCAAATCTCTGAACTGTCCAATCAATACAAAACCAATTTGTTCATTTTTCATTTGTACGTGGCTAAACATTAACCACCCTTTGAGCACCAAAATATAACCGTTGATTTGTATAAGCTTGAGGTCAATAAGTAACATTTTGGCTTCAAAAGGATGGCAGGTTTTCAAATACTTGTTTCTAAAACAAGAATTTAAATCAATGTACTGTTTTTAAAGTAAAACTATTTAAACAGTTGTTTGATTGTACAAACTTGAATATTGCTGAAAAGGAATACAAGTTGCCGAAGCTTTTTATCTTGCACTTGCCAAGACAAATGCAAGAATGCCAAATTTCAGACAATCACAACATTTTATACTAAAGGAGAAAAGGGTGCTGATTGGTTGGCAAGTTGATGTTGATTGGCCCGAGGTGTTGCCATGGGGAAAACATTGGGGAACTCTTAGCTCGCCAAACTCCCTATCTGACCCGCAGACACTGTGTCCATAGGTCGGTAGGTGACTTAGAAGATTCTTCGAAGAACTGTTCCTCCAATCACAAGCCATTTCTCTACTGCCTTTACTACTGCTGGGATTGTTAGTGAGCCAATTAGAGGTGCAGCGTTCTTTAGCCTGAGGCCAAGAAATATGGCACAACAGAAGCGGTTAGTCTGCTAGGGAGGGAGGGAGGTTTTCAGTGTGGGGTAATAGTCAAAGCAGCTGCTGAGCAAGGAAAGTGGCTTTTGGGAGTGAGCAAGTGGCTGATGAGCAGTGGGAAAGTGGCTGCCGTGTCAGGAAATTGGCTGCTGAGCAAGGTGGAGGGAAGCGCATGACCACTAGGCAGAGCGAGGAACTGGCTGCTTATGGGTGGAGAGTCAAACTGGGAGCAAAAGAGGCTGGGTGCTTTATTTTTGCTCAGCAAGTTGTTTCTTTCCTTCAGGGCAGCACGGTGGCACGGTGGTTAGCACTGCTGCCTCACAGCGCCAGGGTCCCAGGTTTAATTCCGGCCTCAGTCACTGTCTGTGTGGAGTTTGCATGCTCTCCCCATGTCTGCGTGGGTTTCCTCCGGGTGCTCCGGTTTCCTCCCACAGTCCAAAGATGTGCAGGTTAGGTTGATTGGCCATGCTAAATTGACCCTAGTGTCAGGAGGATTAGCAGGGTAAATGCGTGGATTACGGGATTATGCTCGGTAGACTCGATGGGCTGAATGGCCTTCTTCTATACTGTGGGGATTCTATGATCCTATGATTCATTCCTCAACATTTTATTGAAATTCATGTTTAACATTGCGCCAATCCTTATAATTTAGCAATTTGCTCATCAGCCCAGTGTGTGAAAAAAATGAAATGTGGCCCTTTGCACAGAGAAGTTGCACAAGCCTACACTGGGGTAATTCCAAAAAGGGACAAAGCTTGAAAATAATCATCTTGTTTGCAGAGAACGGGTCCCTTCCAGCAAATATAAATGAGCCATGTTTTGAGCTCAACTCATTATCTTAACTTTGTTGTTAGTGTAGCTATTAGCACACTGACGATTGTTCAGCAAGTGTTGCCCAGTCAGCAATGACATGTAACAGTAGATGTTTTATTTTGTGTCTTGGAAATGCGAACTGATTGAGTTGGATCTGTATTCTTCCTATTATGAAAACTGAAGGAGCATATTGTGTGATTCGATCAGCCAATTGTTGGGACATATAGGCTACATACCTGGCATCACAGTAGCATTAAAATTCATACATGCCATTACACAGTTGTGTGATAAAACTATTTACAATTTGAACATACATTCACTATATTCTAAATCAACAAGGTATACAATTACATAAGTAATCCAACATAATTCTGTGCAGCAGACATTAAATGCAGAATTCAAAAAATGTAACAATCACTTCCTACCAATTTTGTACTCAGCATGATATAACGATTTGGGATTCTGCTGAGCACAGCATTAGTTGCATGGCCATTCCATTGTCATGTTGTTTACATCTCTAGTTCTCAAATGACCTTGTGTCACAATCGTTCCCAGCACCAACAACCATCATTTGGAAACAAAAAATCGAATTCAATCTTGGACAGGGCCTCTATTCTGCAGATGGAAATCAAACACTTTTGCAGTGATATTGATTGGTGACCTTGTGGACAGGAGGTTCAAGCTATATATGTCTAACTAAGTCTTAACATGTCAACTGACCTTTGCACATGCATCTCTACCCAATGCCATGGTCCATGACAGAAACCGGTAATCTGGATAGATAGTATTGGGCAAAATTTCAAATGATCTCACTCATTTTGTACCTGGATAATGATCAGCTATCAGTTGGAAATCAGCAGGCGATGGACAGACCCAAAGATTTCCTCGGCCTGCCTGATGCCATATTTACAGAATCACAAAATTGTTATCGCACAGAAGGAGGCCATTTGGTCCATTGTGTCTGCACCGGCTCTCCAAATGAGCATTGTAGTTTGGTGCCATTCCCCTGCTTTTTCGCCAAACTCCGGCACATTCAAGTACTCATCTAATGCCCTTCTGAATATATTGATTGAAACTGCCTCCACCACACTTCGAGACAATGCATTCTAAACCCGACTCACTCACTGTGTGAAAACGTTTTCTCCCATATCACATTTGCTTCTTTTCTAAAACTCTCTCGTTCTTGATCCTTTTATGAGCAGGAACAGTTTCTTCTTATCTACTCTGTCCAGCCCACTCATGATTTTGAATCTCCTCTATCAAATCTCCTCTTACTTAGCCTTTTATTCTCCAAGGAAAACAGTCCCAATCTCTCCAATCTATCCTCATAACTTAAGTTTCTCATGCCTGGAACCATTCTTGTAAACCTTTTCTGCACACTCTCCAGTGTGGTCACATCAGTCCTATAGTATGGCACCTGTGTACACAATATTCTAGCTGAGGTCTAACTATTGGCTGTTATAAGTACAGCTCTCTCTACCTGTATTGTCACTTCCAATGATCTATACCAATATATATTCAGGTCCCTCTGCTCCTGCACCCCTTTAAGAATTTTACCCCGCATTTTATGTTGTCTCTCCATGTTCTTCCAACCAAAATGCATCACCTCACATATCTCTGCGTTGAATTTCATTTGGTACCTATCTGCCCACTCCACCAACTTATCTATATTCATCTGAAGTTCTATACTGTCCTCTTCACAATTTACATTATTTCCACATTTTGTGCCATTTGCAAACTTTGAAATTGTCCCCTACACACCAAGATCTAGATCCCTGGGGAACACCACAGCAAATCTTCCTCCAGCCTGAAAAATATCCTTTGACCATTACTCCCTACTTCCTATTATTCAGCTAATTTTATATGCGCATTGCTATGGTCCCTTTTATTGCACGAGCTATAACTTTACTCACAAGACAATGTGATACTGTATCGAATACCTTCTGAAAGTCCAACTATACTACTACATCAATAGCATTGCTATCATCCAACCTTTCTGTCAACTCCTCAAAAAACTCCAGCAACTTAGTTAAATATGATTTCTTCTTTAGAAATCCATGCTGGCTCCTAATCAACCCACATTTTTCCATGTGATGACTAATTCTAACCCAAATAATTGTTTCAAGAAGTTTACTGACTACTGATGTTAAACTAACCAGCCTGTAATAGCTGGGGCTATCCTTATAACCATTTTTGAACAAGGGATTGGTATTTGCAATATGCCAGTCCTCTGGCACCTCCCCTAAGTCTTGAGAAGATGGAATTTTATAGCCCCTGTAATTTCCACTCTCACTTCCTTCAATATCCTTGGATATATCTCATCTGGTCCTGGAACCTCGTCAACTTTCAATACTGTTAGTCCCTCCAACACTTCTTCCTTATCAATTTTGAACCCTTCTAGGGATAGAATTTGCTCATCTGTCACCTTATCCTGGGTAGAATCTACCTCCTTGGTAAAGATAGATATTCAGAACAGCCAGCAAATGGCAAGTTGCCTGCCTCCCTGAGACATGTATAATGGTGTTTAAGTAGAACAGCAATACCAAATTCAGGTAAAAACAGACGGAACACATATCATCATACATTCAAATTAAGGCCACTCAAGTTGAGACTGAGGAAACTTTCAGTTTTGCCTTTCCAAGCCCAGGAGAAGCAGGAGTTCTCCTCTTGGCCCATTGCATGACGCATCTTAGCCCTTGACCCCACTACACCCAGATTCAACCTGCTAGCCAGTTCAGCATAGGAACCAATAAATTTCCCACCCACCTTCTAATGCAGCTGCACTGGGGCACCTTAATTGGTCCCTCAAATTATTGATGATATTTAAATGATGCTGAAGCCAAATTTGACCTCATGGGTGGGATTTTATGGCCTCGCTCAAGTGAGACCAGAAATTCCCACCCAAGGTCAACGGACATTTCCGTAGTCTGCCTCTCACCCGCTCCGATTCTCTGGCAGGCGAAACAGTAAAATTCCAGTGACTGAGTGGTTGCTCAATTGGTTTTATTCCCATTTTGGGTGAAAGTCGAATTTCTTACCCTCTATTAACTGAACCAAACATATGTCCTTTATAAAAAACATATGCTCGAAATTCACAATGGTGGTTTGGCAACTGCAAGCATTTTAAAATTTTCTGAATGCTTCAGAGCACGCCTCCATTTTGGTCGCCTACCTGCCCTGGTGGGGTTGCCAGCCATCCAGAAAGTCGGGCCCTGTAATTGGGTCTCTCACCTAGATAGACTGCCCATTATCATGGAAGTGATTGACCTGGAGAAGGTGCAGAGGAGATTCACCAGGATGCTTCATGGGCTTCAGCTATCAAGGGAGATTGAATATGCTGGGATTGTTTTGCTTGGAGCAGAGAAGGCTGAGGGGGGAATCTGATTGAGATATATAAAATTATGAGGGGCACTGATAGGGTGTTTAGGGAAAAAAAAATTCCCCTTAGCAGAGGGGTCAATAACCAGGGGGCATAGATTTAAGTTAAGGGACAGGAGTGTATAGGAGATGTAAGGAAAAACCTTTTCACCCAGAGGGTAGTGGGAATCTGGAGCTCACTGCCTGAAAGGGTGGTAAAGGGCGAACCCTCACAACATTTAAGAAGCGTTTAGATAAACACTTGAAATCCCACAGCATACAAGGCTACAGTCCAACTGCTAGAATGTGGGATTAGAATAGATAGCTTGATGTCCGTCACGGATATGATGGGCCTCCTTCCTTGCTATATTGTTCTTAATTGGATGGCCAGTGAGCGGTGGTCCTTGAGTTGGCTGTTGCCTGCAAGATCACAACATCATATAACCAGCTGACCCCAGCAGGATTGGGACCTGCTTTTGGTCTCAATGGCAGAAAAACACTTAAAGCTGGTAAGATTCTGTCCATTTGCTCTCTCCACAGATACTGCCAGACCTGTTGAGTATTTCCAGCATTTTTTGTTTATATACCAGATTTCCAGCGTCCACAGTATTTTGCTTTTGAATACATACTTTATGATGTGAAATATTCAATCTGACTCTCAATTCACTATCTTAAGGTGTAAAACAGGTTAGCAAAATTTAAAAAGCAAGTAAAGAAAGGTAGGTAGAAAAGATCATGGAGGTAAGGGCAGAGAAAAGCAGACAAAAGAGATGTGAATTAGTTCTACAGCAAAGCTTTGTGCAATTTGATTTTCACATGTGCAAAGAGTGACCTTCTGAAGTGCACTGGTTTAGTTAGTTTAGTGTTAGCTGTGTTCATTGTGTCTTTTGGTCGGTTCAGGTCTTGTGGACTTTAGCCCTCAATGAACCATCCTTGTGCCCTGTTCTGAGCAAGATCTCATTACGTGCAAAATCCTTGATGCAACGTCCTTGGTGTTGAAATGATTGCAGAGTGGGGCTCCACTCTGAATTCAGCTATAATTAGCTGTTATTGATCTTTCTATGGAAATATTTTTAGTAGTGATAGAAACAAGTAATGTATGCAAAGCGAGATGTTCAAAATTATACTAACCAACTTCTGAACTTTGAAAACAGATTACAGCTGCAAACATATTCTCTGGTGTCCATTATAATTACATTTACTATCTTTGTTTTATGTCTGTTTCTAGGCCAATATTTTTGGTGCAAACAGCTGTTGGTGCAGATGTCACTCTCCCTATGTCCTTGATGCATGATGATATTCATAAGTAGATTGATGATTGTGACATCACAAGAGCAAGCTGATTGAAAAATAACCTTCAGCTGCCAAGAGAACATTCTACATCTGATACAAAAGGCAATTTTACACTGGAACGAGATCTGTTTGCAGGGGAGAGAATTCAAGGCACCAGCAAACTGGAAGAGAAAACTGCAAGGAGGCTCAGATTGTTTAGACTGCCATGTATCATAATATGTTTGCCAAGTTGCCTAACCAATCGCGTCAGCAGCATGTCCCTTGCTCAGTTTAACTGCATCATTTTCAATGCCACTCACGAGTTAGGGAATTTAATGGATGGATGCATCTCTTGAAGAGGATTTGAATTCATTGGAGTTAATGTTTTTTTTCCATTTCTATTTCTTCGTGTGCTGTTCAGTGTACAATGCTGGAAGGAGCATGGCTGCCCTCAGGTTCTCTGATATCTTCCTATAGGTGAGGCTGGCAGCAGTCATCGATGATAATGGGTTTCGGGGTGGAGGGAGGACCCCAGTGGCTATTTATTATTGGGAGCATTGTCATTGTAGAAATGCTCTGAACGTGGATCACTAATTGAGTGGATATTCAGGCAAGGAACATTGGACAACTTGCAGCTTGTTGGATCAGTTACTGTTTTTCATTGTACCCTTCATAAAGCACAAGTAACTACCGTATCAACCAACTTCAAAACCTCAATCGCTCTTGGCAAAACATACGTGTGTGAATATCTAGTCTCTTATTGCACACTAACTCCTGCCCATTTCGTCTAGGTCCTCTCAGCAGCAACAATGTCCCAGTGAAGGTTCTGAAAAGGTACCACAGAGGAAAATACCCTCCTCAGGAAGGCACATGGTTGTGAAAATGTCTAATTTCATGATTCACGTTTTAGGAATATGACTGTTAGTTTGGGGATTATGAACACACATATGAATATACAATCATACGATCTGTCTTAAATGAGCAACCCTTTATTTTTAAACAGTGACCCCTAGTTCTAGATTCTCTTATAAAAGGAAACATCCACCCTGCCAATATCACTTGGGATATTAAAGGTTTCGATCAAATTGCCTTTTACTCTTATCAATTCCACTGGATACAAACCTAACCTCTCCAATCTTCCCTCATAAGACAACCCACCCATTCCTAGTTTTAGCCAAGTAAAGCTTTTCTGAACTGTTTCCAACACATCTTTCCTTAAATAAGGAGGCCAATAATCCACTCAATACTCCAGATATGATCTCACTAATTCCTTATTAGTGAACCGGAGCATAAACTCCCTATTTTTGTAATCTATTCCCTCAATAAATAATTGAAATTTTTTAATAAAAGACAAAGAAAAACTGGTTTGAGAAGGGGGTATACACAATTAAAATAGTTGCCATTGAAAGGATGGTCCATCTTTATTTAAAGAGGTCAGAGGTTGAAGTGTGTAAACACACAAGAATGGGCCAACTCTCCAAAGGTAGTGGAGACAAGGGGTGCTAACCGGTTTGATGTCAGACGCCATTTTCCCAGCCCTGTTTTGCCAGCAGGATCGATTTGAATACCATGACATTAGCTGGGCCGGCACAATCATTTCCGGTCTCTGGAAGCGTCCGGGAGGCCGGAAGAATCACACATGGTCCCCATCAACAGGGACCAGGTGTCATGGCCACGCTTGGGGGTTGGGGGTCGAGGGTCGGGGGGGGTGGCAGGGGCGGGGGGGGGGGTGGGGGTGCAGAGATCAGAGGCCATTGAAGTCCCTGGGTGGTTGACCGGTGCAGCGAGCCAGTAAGATTATTGCCTTCGAATTTCTTTGATAAGATTGCATCTATGGCTCTCTCCATAAGGGGTTTAAAGTATTCATGTGGTTCCCAGAAACAAACGGATGTTTTGAAGGTAAAATTAATTGGGTTGGATCTCAATCTGGGTCATTCCAGGTATGCCAAGTTACTATAGAAATAGATTATGCAGGGAAGTATGATTTTGTAATTAAAAACAAAAAGCACTGGAAAAACACAACAGATTTGGCAGTATCTGTGGGGAAAGAAACAGAGTTAACATCTTGAGTCCAATATGACTCTTCTTTGGAACTTTTATATTTGTTTGATACCCCTTTGTTGTGGAGTTATGTGTTTTTTCACAGAAACAATCAGTCAGCTTATGAGCAGTTTTGAAGCAGGCATTTTATGTCTGGATCACGAACAGCTTGGAAACAGGAGGAGAGAGAGGGAGAATCTGCCAGAAGCTGTAAAAAAGGTTGGTGATGAGCAATAGAGGACTATTAGAAATCAGGGGTATTCTTGAGTTGGAGTCCCTACCCCTCCTGACCATCCAACCTGACTACTCTCCCAACCAATTACTCATCTTTCCATTTACCCATTTATCTGCCTCACCCACCTATCCCAACCCAACATAGCATCCCTCAGAGGATACTGATGGACAACACTTGCAAGCTTGTCTCCAGTGAGTTCAGGAACTTTGTACAAACATGTGACTTTGAACATATCACAGCTAGCCCCTATACCCACAGTCTAACGGCCTGGTATGCTCAGCCAAACACCTATTTGAGAAATGTGCCTGAGACCACACAGATTTCTATGCTGCACTCTTCAGCCTGCAAAATGTGCCAAGCCAGGGTCTGCCCTTGTCAGCACAGCAAATATTCTCCAGGCACACCAGGACCATGATCCCCATTGGTAAGGCCCTCTTGCAACCATACATTGAAAACAATGTGAGTGGTGTCAACTGAGGGGAGAAAGATATTATGATTGAAATTCTTGCAGACTCTGCCTTTTAGCACCTGGTCAAATGATCAGGATCCAGACCACAAGCAGCCACGACAAACTGGCGGTGATACACAGCCATGCCCCATAGCCAAACAGCTATGTGGTTTCCTTTTATGGTGCCCATTATGTATGAAACTGGCTTCAACTACTGCAGGTATCTGAACCAGTGCCATCAACCACCACAGCACATCAGGTATCTGACCTGCAACAGGGGGCTCCCTAAATCAATGGAAGTGGAGTTTCCTCCAGATGCCAACACAGCAAGCCCTGCAGCCTCGTGGTACATCATAAAGATGCCTGATGCCATCTACACTGAGAACACCGATCTGAGAACATCTCACAGCCAACTGGCACAATTACATGCTCAGGACGCATGAGCAAACCAAATATAAGGTTCAAGGACTATGTGATGAACCCGTCTACAAATGCACTTTATTTTCTAAAAAGGGTGTGGGGGTGAGAAAGGAGGGCCGATGGGTTATGCGCCAGCTGCTGCAGCCCAAACAGGGCTTTGCACAATGTAAATAGTTACATGTTTGCATCCAGTGACTATTCTCTTACACAGTTACACCTCAGTACTGCTGGTTGTCTCAATGTAAATGAGGAAGATGCAGACTGTATGGTCATGTGGATGCTGGGATGATGTGGGTACAAAAGTGATCGGGAGCATGGGAGATCACCCTGGAGTGCGGACAGACCCACAGCATGTAAGAGCTGCTGAAAGTTATCAATAAACGTTTGTTGTTCTAAGTCCTTGGACACCAGTCATTGCAACCCAGTACTTCTACAGTCACATTGGCCTGTAGACTCTGTTGAGTCAGTAAAGTCTAATGTGAGCATGCACCTTATCTGTTGTTTTCTCAAAGTCCAACTGCAGTTCTTCCTGTATATTGAGAGCTCAACTACTGCTGCTGCTCTTCCGCCTTCTCTTCACCACCAGTGCACAAACAGCTGTCACTGCTAATTGAGGAAAACAAATTAGAAGGAAGGATCTCAAACCAGCAATTTTCAAACTCATAACTCATGCTGACTTCAGCAAGCTCAGTAACAAAGAGGTGCCACTGATCTTAGTGCCTGTAGCTCCTGAAGTCTTTTAATCCTGAACCCTCCCGACTCAGATTCAAATCAAGTAATGTTTCTTTGGCACCTGAAAAGTCCACTTGGCTAAAATGGCATCAGATAGGACTGGAACAGGAATGGTCTGGTAAGGTATCAGGTAAGAGTTTTAACAACACCAGGTTAAAGTCCAACAGGTTTATTTGGTAGCAAATACCATTAGCTTTCGGAGCGCTGCTCCTTCATCAGATGGAGTGGAAATGTGCTCTCAAACAGGGCAAGAGACACAAAATCAAGTTACAGAATACTGATTAGAATGCGAATCCCTACAACCAACCAGATCTTAAAGATACAGACAATGTGGGTGGAGGGAGCATTAAGCACAGGTTAAAGAGATGTGTATTGTCTCCAGACAGGATAGCCCACAAGTCCAGGAGGCAAGCTGTGGGGGTTACTGATAATGTGACATAAATCCAACATCCCGGTTTAGGCCGTCCTCATGTGTGCGGAACTTGGTTATCAGTTTCTGCTCAGCGACTCTGCGCTGTCGTGTGTCGTGAAGGCCGCCTTGGAGAACGCTTACCTGAAGATCAGAGGCTGAATGCCCGTGACTGCTGAAGTGCTCCCCCACAGGAAGAGAACAGTCTTGCCTGGTGATTGTCGAGCAGTGTTCGTTCATCCGTTGTTGTAGCGTCTGCATGCTTTCCCCAATGTACCATGCCTCGGGACATCCTTTCCTGCAGCGTATCAGGTAGACAACATTGGCCGAGTTGCAAGAGTAGGTACCGTGTACCTGGTAGATGGTGTTCTCACGTGAGATGATGGCATCCGTGTCGATGATCCGGCACGTATCAGGTATCAGCTGATTTTAACACCTTGCACAACTCATTCCTGCCAGAAAGGATGGTTTGATTTCCCCCACTCTGCTTGATTATTACAGATCTAAAAGTCATTAGCCCTATAGAGATATAGCGTTAACTTCTTAATTTAATGAAATATTTTATAGAGAATCATGCCATACATTATATGAATGCAGATTCATCTCTTTCCCTTAGGTCCAATAGCATCTTTGCATGCTGCTCTGTCATGCAATTCTATAGCACATGAAGCTGCACTCTGCAAAATGGAGATAAACATCACCAACTGTGCTTTTTGTAAATCAGGAATGCACTTAGAGAAATACAACTTTTCAATGTGAAAACTTTTATATTAAGTATTCGAAAATTGCAATCTGCTGGCTCTTGATAAGTTCTCCTTCCCTTGATGACAGGTTGCCAATAGAATATGCAGCACACAGTCGCTCAAGTGTAGCCTGCCAACTGCCAAAATATTAATGATTTTACAGTGTCTCACCCAGATTTTTATTTCAGGATTGACAGTGTTTCTAATGGATTGTTATGTTTCAAAGATTTCATTCATTATATTATAATTCATCTGCTAATATAAAATGTTAAAATCTTAATCAAAGTGCAAATGCTTCAAGCACTTTTTGTTTGTACAATGCTTCAAATCTGAGCATTTGGTTACTGCATAGAGAGAAAATAACACTGAAAATTTAAATGCAGTATAAGTTAATGCAAATTTGGATTTATTTTAATGTAAGCCTTTTTAATTGAGAAATTTAGGTGAAGAGCTGAGTAAAAGGAATCGTTTCAACAGCCGTTTGTCTTGCATGTTTGGGATTGAAATGCAAATATGTACTCAAGGTCCTACCTGGCGTGCCATAGTCATGTGACCCCTATCATGAGGCACAGGCGGGGGCAGCCATGTTACATTCAGTTCTAATGAAGACATTGTACAATAAGTACTGTCTTATTTGAGCTTGTGACATGGTGTCAGAAGTGGGGCTGAGATTGAATTTTGAAAAGCTGGAAAGAAGCCACAGCCATTGAAAGAGGAGCACAGAAATTTTCAGAGCTGCAGAAAGCTGTTTTTTTTTTAAAAACTGAAAGCCATTGAACAGAAAAGCAAACAAACTGGACAAGTGAAAATGGCTGTTAATTTTCCTCTCCCAGTTCCTGTCAAAATGGAAGGCAATATGTGCAGGAAGAGCTTTTCCTTGCAATGGCAAAACAATGAGATTACAACAGGTTTAATTAACAAGCAGGAGCCAACATGTCACTGGTGGGGAGAGTCTGTTAGAAATTGTGTTCTACCCTAAATCTCTGAAGAATAGGAAAAACAGATGGCAGAAATGTAAAAACATTGAAAGCACGGTTTGAACCCCAAGTGAACATAACTTATGAACACTGTGTGTTCAGGATTAGGTAAAAAAGAGTCTATCGATCAGTATGTGACTGAAGTAACACAGCTCACAGAACCCTGTGAATTTGGCAAACCAAAAAATTATTCATTAAAGATAGGATTGTCTTAGGCATAAAAGATTCTTCAGTGACGGCAAGTCCACTGAGGAGAAATTTACTTGCAAGAAAACAACAGATATGCCCAGAAGTGCAGTTGTAAAATGTCAGCTAGGGCATATATATATATATATATATCCTCATGTGCTAAAGAATTGCATGACAGGCTTTCCATAATGCTGATAGGCATTTGATACCGAAAGAGTAGAATGATCACGGACAAAGGGCAGGAGGTAAATATTGCAGAGGACAACACACAAAGGAAAAGAAGCCTTGTCCAGCATGGAAAAAGCTGTTCTAAAGCAGCTAAATAAAATTGCACACAAGTGTTTGATTAGAAAGAAGCTAAACAAGCTTATACAGATAGGCCACTGGTGAGATATCAACCAGAGAGTCTGATGAATCACAATACACCATACAACAGGTTAGCTCCATCAAGTCTATAAGTGAGAAATGGTTTGTGACTGTTATATTGATAACTGCAGAAGAGAGCATCAAATGAATAAGAAGTGTTAGATAGACATTGGTAGGTCATGCAACATCATCACCTTCACAGACTTGTGTGAAGTGGCTCAACATGGCGATCCAAAAATGAAACCTTTGAAAATAAGGTTGAGGCTATATGGTGGCAATATACTCATACCGACAGGACAAATTAATCTGTGACCCCAATGCAATAGCAAGAATGAAGATCTAGGGTTCCAGATTATAGACCGTAAACAAAAGTCCTCATCTTCGCCAGAACAAGTCTAAAGCTTGGACTGATAACTCCAGACGTGAAAAAGAGATTTACAACATGTTGCCACACACTAAACCATTGACTGATGAACAGATCCAAGTGGAATGCAAAGATGTGTTTACAAGGTTTGGATGTGTACAAGGAGAATACCACCTCAAGATAGAGGAGAATGTAAAACCAATTCAGCATCTGTTGAGAACAGCTGCCCTTAATCCAGCTTAAAAAACAACATTGTAGAGCTGGAAAAGGAGGGAATAATCAAGAGTAACTATTCCTACAGATTGGGTTAGCAGCATGGTAGCATTGAAATAACTGGGAAGACTGAGAGTAAACAGAGACTCAAAGGATCTTTAAGGTGAGAGGGGAGAGATACAAAACGGTCCAGAGGGGCAATTGTTTCACACAGAGGGTGGCTGAGTGTCTGGAACAAACTGCCAGAGGTAGTAGTAGAGGCGGGTACAATCTTGAATTTTAAAAAGCGTTTAGACAGTTACATGGGTAAAATGGGTATAGAGGGATATGGGCCAAATGCAGGCAATTGAGACTAGCATAGGGGTTTAAAAAAGGGCGGCATGGACTAATTGGGCCGAAGGGCCTGTTTCCATGCTGTAAACCTCTATGACTCTATAAATAAAGCATTGAAGAGATCTCAGTACTCCATGCCAACCATTAAAGGAATTTTGCCACAACTAGCAAAGGCAGAGATCTTTATGACCCAAGACGTGAAGAATGGTTACTGGAAAGTGAAGCTGGATAAAAGCAGCAGTTTCCTAACAACATTCTGGATGTTCTTCAACAGATAGTTCTACATGCTGTTTGGCATTTCCAAGGCTCCTAAAGAGTATCAACACAGGCAGCATGACATAGTGATCTTCCTGAAGTGGAAGCTATAGTGGATGATCAGCTACTCAATGGATGTGAAGACACACTGGAAGAAGTCATTGCTGACCAAGATCAGAATCTAGTGCGACTAGTGCTAGAGCTCACCAGATGAACCAGAAGCTGAACAAAAAAAAATTGCAATTGAAGATGCCAGTATATAGGCCATGTACTGACAGAAAAATGTCTCCGCCCAGATTCTGAAAAGGTGAGAGCCATTGCAGTGTGCAGTGCCCAACAGGTATGAAAACAGTGCAATGATTTGTTGGATTAATTAAATACTTAGCAAGATTTTTGCCTAATTTGTTATTGGAGTGTGAACCATTATGCCAGCTCACTGCCAAAGATGTGCAGTGCTTGTGGGACACAGAATAAGAAGAAACATTTAGTAAGATCAAATCTCTAGTGACAGCAACGCCAGCACTATGGTGTCAATGATGAAGTCACCTTGCAGTGTGATGTCACCTGTGAGACATGTCCTTAATGCAGCAAGGACAATCAGTTGCATTTGCATCCAGAGCATTAACGCAAACTGAATGACGCTACACTCAGATCGAGAAAAAGTACCAGGTTTTTCCCTTTGTGAGCATTTCCATCAATAACTGCTTGGGAGAGACAAACTGATGGTGGAATCCAACCACAAGACATGTCAAAACATTTTCCTCAAACCCCTACCATTTGCTCCAAAGCGTCTATAAAGACTGTTACTTCACTGACAGAAATATGGAGCGGGATTTTCCAGTTGCACGTGCCCCAAGACTGAAATTCCCAGCCGAGGTCAACGGACCTTTAGATGGTCCGGCAAATTTTCTGTCCTGCCCACTACAATTCCTGCGGCAGGCAGGTCAAGAAAATTCCACCCATCATCTGGATGTGACATACAAGCATGGGCGACATGTACATCGTAGACATGCTGTTGAGAGCATAACTTCCTATGAGGAATGTTGAGGCAGCTGAAGTGAAATGTGAAATCTTCCAGATTCAATGTGTCGTGGCAACTCAACATGTTTTGGCAGTCATTAACCATGCAGAGACATTGAATTTGACAGACACGCACCTTGTTCAAATTAAGCAAACTATCCAACAAGATGCAACTCTCCAACTGCTGCAAGAAACAATGATGAAAGAATGGTCTGTGAACATCAATGGCTCACCTAAGTCACAAGAGCATTTCAGGCAGACAAAGTTAAATTAACAGCTCAAAATGGCATCTTGTACAAAAGAAATAGAGTCATTATTAGAAACCTTATCAATAGAGGAGATGAGAGAAGAGATCCTGAAACACATCTTTCCAAACCATCAAGGAATTTAGACAAGTCTGAGGAAGGCAAAAGAAGTACTTGACTGTCCAAATATGAACAATGAAATCAAGGACCAGATCAGCTTGTAACGAATACCAAGCCAAGCAAGCTAGAGAGTGGCTGATGACACATCACATCCCAGACAGATCATGGATGAAGCCGGGAGCAGACCTCTTCACTCTGACAGGAACTGATTAGCTTACTAATGTAGACCATTATTCCGTCTACAGCTGACTTCAAGACTACCAGTGAGATTGTGGAATGCTTGAAGCACAAGTCAGTTATTACAACACTCCAGACACTGATGAGTGACATTGGACCTCAGTTCATTAGTGAAGAATTCATCTACTTCACAAAGGATTAGGAAAATTAACACTATACATCATCTCCACACTATCCCCAGTAGAATGGAAAGGCTCAGATAGCAGTGAAAATTGGCAAAGGAATCATCAAGAATCAGAGCAAATCGAGCATAGATGAATGCAAAGCAATCCTTGAGTCGAGAAACACACACACTGAAGTCAACAAAAGTAGACCAGTTCAAAGATTAATATCACATCGCATACAAACTAACCTTCGGATAGCAAAAGATTTTGACCAAACTGGTAAACCAGAGCCAGAGTTGAGCATTGGAGAGCCAGTCAGGGTACAAACTTTCAATGCTCTCAACGGGATTCACCCCATGTGGAAACTTCAGACACGCATAGAGCAGTTGTCCCCTCAGTACTACGTGGGGAATGTGAACAACTGAACAACCAAATATACCAGCGCAACCGCAGGCATATACGAAAAACTAGAGAAGCTATTCCTTCACTGCAGTTGGCCGATTGGGAAGATAAGATCTCACCAGGTGCACAGAGCACAGAACGACCATCACTCCCAGAGGTCCACCCATTCCCAAAAACAGAAATATAACAAGATCAAGAGTTACTAAGACAGCAACAAATGCTCTCAGAACACTGCTGGGCGAGGGAACGTCACACAAACGAACAGCCAATGACAACACACATGTGTATCCTCAAGAAACCTGCATGATTTCTTGATTATGCAATGCATCTGCAGAGACTGAAGAGAATAATAAACAGTTTGATAATTCAGATGAATAGTGGGTAACATGGGTAACTCACGGTTACACATGATAGTGCATGCAAATTTGATGTATTCATCATGAAAAGAGGGATGTTTCATATTGAAATGCAATCATGTAATAAAGGTCCTATCTAGCTTGCTATAGTCATGCAATCTCTGCCATAAGGCACAGTTGGGAGGGGAAGCCATATTATATTCAATTCTAATAAAGATAGTGTACTAGAAGTTTGTAACACTGCATAAAATTGGCACTGACCCTTGAATCAACATCAAGTATGGATGACATTTGGCCATCTAGGCACCTGCCCAAAAGGCTGCTTAAATATATAATTTAGAGTCCTAGGTTAGTTGACGGGCTAAAAATGCAAAACTCAGATAGAAAGGGCATTGCCCGCACTGAGGACATAGGTTTACAATGACCTAAGTAATGGTTTTTAAAGGAATTTCTGGAGGGAATCAAGAAATGCCTACAAAATTTTTAATTGCTATTTTTGTGGTCCCAGGGAAATGCACCTCAGTTCTGCCTAATTCTCATAGTGCCCAACTCCAACCTGATACACCTTGCCTAGCCTGAGCATTTAGGAAGGAGAGAAAAGTGGAGTTCTGAGGTGAGAGATCTAATAATGCCATTAATGATGACAGTCATTTTCAGAAAAATGAGGCAATTTTCAAGTATTTGACTCGAAAAAGAGCAAAATGTTGTAAACTCACTGCTATCAGTACTTCAGCTAGAGGGACACGAAAGATTAAGAGTTTATGGTTGCACCCTGACAAAAAGGTTTGAGAATACTAAACTGGATAGCTTTTGGTAATTTTTCACTGTCAAATATGATCATATAGTTTGAGCCTGCTATGAGTAAAAAATCATCATCACTTCCTGATGCGCGATTAAATCACTCGGGAGGCTAGATTGTACCCGGGAAATAAAGGCTTTTATTACTGACAAGAATGGAGCACACTATATACAATACAATCCCAGACTAAAGGGTCTCCAGGCAGTGCAGTGACCTTTATACTTCCCCTGGTAGGCGGAGCCAACTGGAGTGTACCACAGAACAATATCAACAGGTAGAACAGCCCAACCCTAACACCAACAGTAACTACAGTAATCATATCTACAAACCCCCATAGTGCTGACCATCCATGGCTCAGCACTCATAGTGGTAACCAACTATGGTTCACCACATTCATCCCTCCTTTAAAACAAAGGCCGGTGGGGCAAAAAAAAAACAGAACAACTGTTCATATATTCACAAGTTCAGTCGTATTGGAGGACCGCACCGTCTCTGCGACCTCCTCAACACTGGCGGTAACGCTGGTTCTGGTAACCGTGGTGACCTCTCCAAGGCGGTGTCCAGTGACTCCTCCAGTTCCTCACGGACAGGTGGACCATGAGGTGGCGACAATCTGCTGGACTCGAGCACGCCTCGAGGTGGTGACAATCTCCTGGACTCAGGCAAGCTGTACACGGGAGTAAGAGGATTAAGTGGTGGTCCCGATACTGCCCGCGCCATGTCAGGAGGGGAGATAAGGGTCGGGGGGTCCCTAACTAGGGGTGTGGAAGCGACTGGGGTTTCCAAGTCCCCTGCTGGCGCCAGATCTCTAATAGAGACCGTGTCCTCTCGCCCGTCAGGATATGTCACATAGGCATATTGAGGGTTGGCGTGGAGGAGATGGACCTGTTCAACCAAAGGGTCGGACTTGCGGGTCCTAACATGCCACCGCAGGAGGACAGGTCCTGAGTGCGTCAACCAAGACGGTAATGAGGTCCCAGAGGAAGACTTCCTAGGGAAGGAAAACATCCTCTCATGAGGAGTAGCATTGGTTGCCGTACACAGGAGTGAGCGGATAGAATGGAGCGCATCAGAGAGTACCTCTTGCCAACGGGAAACTGGAAGACCTTTAGACCTCAATGCCAGTAAGACAGCCTTCCAGACTGTAGCATTTTCTCATTCAACCTGTCCGTTACCCCTAGGGTTGTAACTCGTAGTTCTACTTGAGGCAATCCCTTTTGAGAGCAGGTATTGCCTCAAGTCGTCACTCATGAATGACGAGCTCCTATCACTGTGGATATAGCTGGGGTAACTGAACAGGGTGAAAATATCCCGTAATGCTTTGATGACCGTGGCAGAGGTCGTATCAGAACAGGGAATGACAAAAGGGAATCGTGAGTACTCGTCAATCACATTGAGGAAGTACACGTTCCGATCTGTCGAAGGAAGGGGGCCCTTGAAGTCCACACACAGTCTTTCAAAAGGGCGAGTGGCTTTAATGAGGTGTGCCCTGTCAGGTTGGTAGAAGTGCGGTTTGCATTCAGCACATACCTGGCAGCTTCGGGTGATGGACCTGACATCCTCCACTGAGTAGGGTAGATTCCGGGCCTTTACGAAATGGAAGAGCCGAGTGACCCCCGGATGGCAGAGATCATTGTGGAGGGCCTGTAATCGATTCTCCTGCACACTTGCACATGTTCCACGCGACAGGGCGTCTGAGGGCTCATTGAGCTTCCCTGGACGGTACATGATATCATAATTGTAGGTGGAGAGTTCGATTCTCCACCTCAAGATTTTATCATTTTTGATCTTACCCTGTAACGTGTTGTTGAACATGAATGCCACGGACCGCTGGTCCGTGAGCAGGGTGAATCGTTTTCCCGCCAAGTAATGGCGCCAATACCGAACGGCCTCCACAATGGCCTGGGCCTCCTTTTCCACCGCAGAGTGTCGAATTTCGGGGCCTTGGAGGGTGCGAGAGAAAAAGGCGACGGGCCTGCCCGCCTGGTTAAGTGTGGCGGCCAGGGCGAACTCCGATGCATCACTCTCCACCTGAAAGGGGATGGACTCATCAACAGCATCTTCTCAGTGCTTTGATGCTAGTGGGCAGGGGAAGTTCCAGGAGGGGACGCATACGGTCTGGATCAGGGCCAAGGACCCCGTTTTCCACCACGTATCCGAGAATTGCTAAACGGCGCTTGCGAAATACGCACTTCTCCCTGTTGTAGGTCAGATTCAGGCGAGACGCAGTGCGTAAAAATCTAAGGAGGTTGGCATCATGGTCCTGCTGGTCATGGCCGCAGATAGTGACGTTATCCAGGTACGGGAAGGTAGCCCGCAGCCCGTTTTGGTCCACCATTCGGTCCATTGCACGCTGGAAGACCGAGACCCCATTCGTGACGCCAAAGGGAACCCTTAAAAAGTGATAAAGACGACCATCCGCCTCAAAGGCCATGTATTTTCAGTCCTCTGGGCGAATGGGGAGCTGGTGGTAAGCTGACTTCAAGTCAATGGTGGAGAACACCCGGTACTGCACAATCTGGTTGACCATGTCAGATATACGCGGGAGAGGATACGCATAGCTGCGTGTATCTATTAATGGTCTGACTATAGTCTATGACCATCCGGGGTTTGTTTCCAGTTTTAACCACCACTACTTGCGCTCTCCATGGACTAGAGCTAGGTTGGATGATCCCTTCCCTGAGGAGCCGCTGAACTTCAGATCGAATAAAGATCCGATCCTCAGCGCTGTAACGCCTGCTCTTGGTTGCGATGGGCTTGCAGCCTGGCACTAGATTCTCGAATAAAGATGGTGGGGTGATTCTGAGTGTCGAGAGGCTACACGTGGAGCGCGCTGGGCAATTTGGAGGCTGCTGTGCTCCCACTGAAAGTGAAGGGAGTGGTCCATCGTACTGCAGGGTTACACTCCTCAGGTGGACCATAACGTCTAGTCCCAGGAGCATCGGAGCGCAAAGGTGCGGTAACACAAGGAGCCTGAAGTTCTTGTAAACTGTGCCCCTCACCGTCAGGTTGGCCACGCAGCTCCCTAGCACGGTTACAGACCGGGACCTTGACGCCATCGAAATTGTCTGTCTGACAGTCCGTACTCGGAGACCACACCGTTTCACGGTGTCAGGGTGAATGAAGCTCTCCGTGCTCCCACTGTCAAACAAACAATGAATTTGGCGTCCATTTACCTCTATGTCCATCATGGACTTGTCAAGTCTGTGAGGCTTGGCCTGGTCCAGGATGATTGATGCCACCGTTGGGTCTTGGGTGCCACTGCAGGCAGCTGAGATGGTTGATGATGATGACCCCTGCTGGTCGTCCGCGGTCGGTGCCGACCAAAATGGCTGCGCCCATGGATCGCACGTGGTCGGTGGCGCTAAAAGTGACGGCCCCTGCAGGTCGCACGTGTCTTGCGTCTCCGTCGTCAGGAATGGCGGCGCTCTGGAATCGCACGTGGTGGAAGACCTCGAAGACGCTGGAGACAAGGAGACAGGCTCAGGAGAATCACACGCCGCACTGCTATGTTTGGAGGGTGGTTTGGTCCTGCAGACTTTGGCATAATGCCCTTTCTTTCCACACGCGGAGCACAATACCGTTCTAGCTGGACATCGCTGCCGAGGATGTTTCGCCAATCCACAGAAGTAACACCGCGGGCCTCCTGGAACTGCCGCCGTCGTCAGGTCCGAGGTTGGGAACACAATCGCGCAGTTTTTCAGAGCCGCTGAATAAAGTAGAGTTGGTGGCTGTACTTGCCACGATGTTCCCACGTGGTCGGTGGGGTACGTTTCTAGGCTTCTGGAGGCCGTCTCCATAGCGTCGGCCAATTCTACTGTCTTAGCGAGGTCTAGATTACCTTGCTCTAGCAGCCGGAGGCGAATGTACGACGAGCCGATTCCCACCACGAACGCATCGCGGATCAAGTCGTTCGTATACTGGGCCGCCGACACTGGCTTGCAGTTGCAGGCTCTGGCTAGCTGCTGGAGTTCACACAGGTACTGTTCTGTCGTTTCGCCGGGCTGCCGCCGTCGAGTGGCTAGAAGGTGTCGAGCATGGATCTCGTTTGGCGGTTTGTTGTACCATTTCTTAAGTAGTTCGATGGCCTCTTTGTAGTCTTGGGCATCGCGGATTGCTAAGTATACGGTGTCGCTTACCCTCGCGTGGAGGACCCGCAGTCTATCGGCGTCGTTTTGAATGGCTGTTGAGGCATCGATGTAGTCTTGAAAACACTTTAACCAATTGACGAAAGTGTTCGGCGCTCCTGCCGCACGTGGATCTAAAGTAAGCCGATCGGGTTTCAACATTTGCTCCATGGTTTTCAAAATTTTGTCAGTAATAAAATTGATGCGCGATTAAATCACTTGGGAGGCTAGATTGTACCCGGGAAATAAAGGCTTTTATTACTGACAAGAATGGAGCACACTATATACAATACAATCCCAGACTAAAGGGTCTCCAGGCAGTGCAGTGACCTTTATACTTCCCCTGGTAGGCGGAGCCAACTGGAGTGTACCACAGAACAATATCAACAGGTAGAACAGCCCAACCCTAACACCAACAGTAACTACAGTAATCATATCTACAAACCCCCATAGTGCTGACCATCCATGGCTCAGCACTCACAGTGGTAACCAACTATGGTTCACCACACTTCCCAAACACATTCCATCTTTCATCTTCTCAATTTCACAACACATTCACAATCGGTATACGCCTATACTGATCCTTTCAATATCAATCCAACAAATCACATTCTCCCCTTACATAGAAACTAAGTTTAGATTTATTTATTAGTGTTACAAATAGGCTTATATTAACACTGCAATGAAGTTACTGTGAAAATTCCTTAGTTGTCACACTCTGGCGCCTGTTCGGGTCACTGAGGGAGAATGTAGCATGGGAAATGCACCTAATCAGCACTTCTTTTGGACTAGGAGCAGGAGTAGGCCATTCTGCGAGAGAAGTCAGCATAAAATGCTAGGGAGAGGAACAAAACTCGGAAGGTGCCACCAACACTGCCATCGACAGGCAGGGAGAGACTAAGTCCTGGAAATCAGTGATTCAGACAGGCCTCTGAGTGTTGAGGAATGAGAAGCTAACAGTTTACCTACAGGATCATGATTTGTATTCCTTCTTCACATCAGCAAATATACAACAACCATCACAACCTCGGTCTGTATTTTCAAGACTACCACTTGGAAATGTGCAGCTTCTAGCTATCATCTTAACTCTTGTCCCTCTTATTCTTGAGATTTCTGGGCAGCAGGAAGCTGCTATGGAAGGCACTTTGGTGGAGAACAATACTCATGGGAATGCACTGTCACGTGCTCTATCCCTCCCAGGCATTTGTTCAGCCATTGGTAATCTGTTTTATTAGATTGTAAAGCAGAAAGGTCTGAAACACTCAACACCATTGAACAGCAATAGATACCGGTGTCAGCGACTGTTCACAATGAGTTCACAAAAGAGAAAGGTCCTCTCCCAGCTCTGCTTTGTGAAACAGAGCTCTTCAGGAGCTCAGCTCTGAAAAGAAGAATACTGGCCTCGCATAAGCAGTTGTAAAAGGTATTGGAGGACCTGCAAAAAGGTTTCACCATTGAAAGCAAGCAGGTTTCTGCTACTAGCCTGGCATCAACATTCTGCAATCTAACTTTGGGAATGTGCTCATCTCTAGAGATACTGCAACCAAACCCACACAAAGGTATTCAACGTCACAAATCTTTGCCATTTTGGTGGAATCTCAAACAGTTGTTCTGTGGCTTGGTTTTGAGGAGATATTCACCTTGGATAGATTGGTGACTAGTACAAAAGCTTAATGGTAAATATGTAAACACATATTTTGTGGCCTCCTCAAGGCATCTTTCTCACAGCGCAATTCACCGACAGCAAGATATTCTGATTTCCCATTGACTGCACCCCATGCTGCCGGGAAACCTGCAGCGGGG
Organism: Mustelus asterias; assembly: GCF_964213995.1. Taxonomy (NCBI): domain Eukaryota; kingdom Metazoa; phylum Chordata; class Chondrichthyes; order Carcharhiniformes; family Triakidae; genus Mustelus; species Mustelus asterias. The sequence goes on from NC_135808.1 coordinate 96,836,869, forward strand.
GTGCACTGTTGGCCAGACCAGAAGATCTTGCCGGTATGAACAGCCGGGAAATTATGGCCTGAGTCTACATTATCAGTTATGTAAAATCATGGCGAAAGAGTTCTATGCAGAACATCGTGTTGAATCTGTATTGTACATAGTAAAATATTTAGTAAAAACGGTAGTGTTTACCAATAGCCTTGCCTCCAGAAGAGACACTTAGCAGGCATATTGTATCTTCAGACCTATTGATGTACCTGAACCTGTGGTTCATCAGCCTTATGGTGTGTTGAATACAAATCCTGGTGGTTCCTGGCATCAATTATAGCTGTGTTGCTCAAATCTAATGAGTTTTCAGAGGGGTGCCATCAGCCACATATGCAGAGGTATATTTTATTACCATAGCAGCCATCCTGATACCTTTCCGGGATGTTCAAATATTAGGGGGGAATGGTAGATTGGCACAGGATAGTGTATTGTGAGAGCTGGCTGGACAGCTTGCAAAAATATGTATAATCCTGTCATTAATGCAGTGGTTGCTTTCTGCATCTATGAATGTTGTGTTCAATTAATTAGTTAATCAGTCTATTATTCCCTATGCTCATGAGAAAACAACTATTGCTCTAATTTCCTAAGCTTTCTTCTGTTGACACTTGAGGTCAAGAGGATAGGTGATGTCCTGGTCAGCCCAAGCAAACAGGGTATCTGTGACGTGCTTTATATAGCTGTGTACCCTTAGGCTGCAAGGTGTAGCTGATCTTTCCTCAAGCAAATTGAACGGTGGATAAGAAGTAAAGTGAGGTGACTTTGACAGGCATTGGCAACACAGGGGTTCCTGGGTTCAACAGGTTGAGAAAGCCTGAAGCCATGTGCCTAGAGAAACACAGCATCCTCAGATGCATTTCAGATAAGTCTATGAAAATGGACACAGGTAACTAGTGCCAGCTCACTGGGATCAGTCAGGCAGAACCTGTGAGGAAGGGGAGGGGTTGGGCTTGAAGGGCCACATTATCAGTTATGTAAGATCATGGTCTTTCTGTGAGGTTGGTCCTTGCCACCAGTGGGTCCTTTGTTGAGCACAAGATTCTTCAGCAGTACTCCTGCAGGTCACTAACAGGCCCACCAGGGGGACCCTGAATCCTCCATCAACCACCACCCCCCTTTATTTAGCCACTTAAGGATCTCAATTAGCCTAGGGGAGGAAAGGCCATTCTCCACTCTTCCCATGCCATATTTATATATTCGGGGAGAGTCAAGAAGGTGTGGGCTCTCCATGCCAGCCTTCCTGTCCTATTATACAGCACTCCCTGTTTCCTAGCATGCTCCTGCAAGGGGTGCATTAAATGCTACACTCTTTCTGTTGAGTATGGCCTCCCAAGAGCAGATACAGCTATTTCCAGATGGTTGTAGCTCCACTGTATGATAGCTATACATGTTAGTGCTCCTCCCTCCTCCAATCATTCCTCCATTCAGCAGAAACTAATTAATTAATCACATCATGATAAGTATGGAAAGCATTAGAATGATAGGGAAAAAAAAATAGGAAAGATACATTCTGGAAGCAGGAAACTTCCTGGCAAACTGGGTAGCAATAACATATTGTGACCCACTGACCTACAGCTAACTGGCACTTTTATATAGAGTTCAGTAGCTTCAAGCTTGCAGTGTTTAACTGACAGGTTAGGTGAAAATGCCTTTGGGGTCCAATCTGTATTTTAGGATCCTGCTTTTAATATATTCATGAAGGATCTATCTGCTTGAGTCTTTACCAAAATCAAAAACTGCACAGTTAACTTGATGGGAATATGTCAAGACTCCAACAAAAAATGCATCATGACCGTTTTAACAATCATTTACCCTGACCTAGCCAGGTAAACAGGATTAAAATACTTAACATTAAAAGCTATGGATTGTGGGTAAATATTATGTTAATTTAATGTTAATTTTAATTCTAGGAAAGAATGTCACAGGAGGTCCTAGCAATGTGTCAGGAGAGGGCACAAAACGCATGGTAGGGGTAATAATTGCTGGGAGTGTATACTATTCTAGGTTTCCTGTCTGTGACCCTAGCTATCAGCTTTAGACCATAGATACTGCACTTTGGAACTGAAAATGAGTAGCAAAAATCAAAGTAATTTAATTCAAGCACCAGCTGAGAGATACAATGCATTCTTTTTTGTTAATGATCAAATGCATATTTCCTATTTAGTACTGATGTCGTAGCACTTGTTCTCCAGGCTGAGATTAACACTTTGTTGCCTGGAGTCAGCACAGCAATGTTGGACTTTGTTTACAATTTTAATAAAGAGAATAAGATTGCCCCAACATCCTCTCACACCCAACATTGGCAAATTTGAAGTATTCGTCATTCCTGCTATCAACATGGTGGAATTGTCTGTCAGAAACCAGACATTCAACTATTGTGAATATTGTAAATAGTAAACAGCAGCTCAGAAGTAGAGATTCTGTTGCTAAAACAAATAGTAAGAACACTAGTTTCTTTTTTTCCATTAACATCTCATTATAGCAGTGAAGTCGAGTGAAAGTCAAATTTAGTCTGAGGATATAATGTTGAATGAAGACTGATTTGGAAATAACATAATTTTGGTCACCACATTTATTGAATGGTGTCAGAGAAACATAAATGATTAATCATATTTTGAGATATATAGTGAAATAGCATGAAGTTAAATGGAAGGTACTTGTTTTTTGTTTGTTTTTGATATAAAGCCTCATGAGCCTTTGCGCAGGCAACTTTAACATTCATGGATGTGTACAGGAATTGAGAAGATCCACATTGATCTGCAATAATTTTAAAAAGCAAATAAACTATTTTTTGCAATAATTTTTGTAACTGCATCATCTATAGCCACAAGAGTTTGTGAAATGTGAGCAAATTGATTAAGCAGCTAGAGGACATGCAAGTTTCTGGTAAATTAAAATATCTGTTAACTATTAACATGTGTCATGACAACAGAAAGCTGTGAGTGAATGAGATCCACCTATGGCTTCACCAGCTAACCTCAGGCATATTGAACTATTTAAAGATGACCTGTTTCCAAAAGATAGAAGAAAAAACACTGGTTGAAAAATAGCTGCCATGAGTCACCTGATGTCTGATAGTGTAAGTTAACCACTTTTCTGGAAAGTTTCTATATGGATTGCACTGCAGACATATTGCATGGAATTTCACACCTTTGGGATGTCAAGGTCCACTTCAAACAGTAACTCTTGAAAGGGAGGTAGTAAAATGTAAAGTGTTAGACTTTGATCAGCTGTAGTTGTATCAAGACAATTGGAACTGCTAATCAGGTAGGTACATATTGGGCATTCAAACCCCCCTATGGAGGACAAAATAGCTCCATCTCCTGGTGATATCTGCTTTGAAATGTGCCACTGGTTTCGGAGATGAAAAAATCAAAAAATGGGATTACTTGGTCTGGAACAATGATTGCAAGACATGGTAATCCAATTCTTTTCTGGGAATATACAGAGAGAAGTTTTAAAAACTGGATCTGCCAAGCAGGATCAGAAGGAGGAAGAAACATAACAGTCATCTAAAAACACTGCTGGAAGAGAGAAGTGAATTTCTCTCTCTTTCGTTCTCTCAGAATAATATCTTCAATAAAGTGCCAACCGGAACCAAGTCAATTCAAAAATTCTACAGGAAACAAACTAACTATATAGCTGCAACATACAACAATTTATGCTTCAAAGAAGAGAAAAAGACTTCACTGTATATTCTTTTAACTTTTTATAGGAGTCTAACTTTGTTACTTCTAATATCTGTGTTTGTGTGATGTCTTTATTTTTTTCTCAGGTTTAGGAATTCATAGTTACACTTTCTTTGACTCAAGAAAACCTTGTTTGATTGGCCCCTTATGACAAATAGGGCCAATTAAACCATGGTGGCAGAGTGGTTAGCACTGCTGCCTCACAACACTAGGGACCTGGGTTCAATTCCGGCCTCGGGTCACTGACTGTGTTTGCATGTTCTCCCCGTGTCAGCATGGATTTCCACCAGGTGCTCCGGCTTCCTCCCATAGACCAAAGGTGTGCGGGTTAGGTTGATTGGCCATGCTAAATTGTCTTTTAGTGTCAGGGAGACTAGCAGGGTAGATACGTGGGGTTACAGGGATAGGGCCTGGGTGGGAATGTTGTTGGTGCAGGCTCGATGGGCCAAATGGCCTCCTTCTGCACTGTAGGGATTCTATAATTCTAAATAAATACATTGGGATTGGAAAAGGCATTTACAGGGAAAATAAATTTTAAAACCTTTGCTGCGACCAACCAAGGGGTTGGAATAGAAGAATACCAGCTCACTCTTCCTCATCCAGTTGTAACAAGTGACATTCATTTTTAGGTTAATTTGGGCTTCACTCGCTGGGTGGGATTTTACAGCTTCACTCATCCCAAAACCATAAAATTCTGCCCAAGGTCAATGGGCCATTCCATAGTCCGCCCCTTGCCCACTCCGATTCCTGTGGCGGGCAGGACGGTAAAATTCCGGCTACTGTGTCTATTTAATGGTTTGTTCTTTGATTCTCTACTGCATTTCAATCCTGCTGTAACTGCTTCATTCCTGTCTCAAAGATGATTGGGGGGTGTCTAACCTGTGGGCTATCTGTCTGATAATTCTATTTTCTATTTTGTTTATCTCAAGCTATCCAGTCTTCTCAGTTATATCTATCACCCTCACAGATCATTGTCAATGTTTATCTCTTTTTTTTCTCTGTCTCTTTCAAAGATCACTGTAATTATTTTTTCAGATTTACTTGTCCCTTTCAAAGGTTAGTTCAATCAGTTTTCCATTTTACCTGTCCTGTCCATAGATTGTTACAACTTGTTATACTGTTTCATCTTACTGCCTTAAAGATTGTTCCTAAGTTTCCCGCTTTCTATATTATTTTCAAATATCATATGTTTAGCTTCTACATTATTGTTTTTCTAAAACTGCTTCAAATGTTGGTCTTCCTTCATGTGCCTTGTCAAATATGGCTGGAGATTGGCTGATCTTTCAAACTGCCATTAAAATAACTTCAAAAAAGATAATGAAAAAAATGTTTACAGTATTTGACATTGCCAAATTATGTCTGTTGTAGAAGTTGGGGCAGAGATTTAGCAACAGCAGTGGTAAAAGACAGGTTGCAAGCAAATTGACAGCTGGTTTAACACTGCACCCGAGATTCTCTTCAATTGAGTGCAACAGAAAAGAAAATCAGGCAGTATAAAACTGGCTGCCAATTTGCTATCAGCCTGTCCTGTGCTACTGCCATTTGACCAATTTCATCCCCATTCATTTCAAAATACTCTTATTTTATTAAAAATATTTTCCTCACTGAATTAGGTCTTTCTTAGTTCTAGCACAACCAACAATTGTATTGCAATATATTTGCATGTTAAATCATATCGCCAAGAGAAGGATGAAAAGTTAGCTGCTTTATCAGTTGCTACTAAACATTATTGTCACATGTTATGCCATGTCTGCCTTTTTTCCAGTTTATTTTTTGAAGTTATACATGTACTTTGTTAAATAAAGTCACTTCATAGAACAGAATGAGAGTATTGCTGAAAAAAGAGGCATGCAGTCAAAGCTGTCGCACCTGTCCTTGGGACATACAACCTATGTACATGTCTTGTATCGGCATTAAAATTCATATACCACAAAATTCATTTGTGTAGTAGGCAGAACATCTTTTTTACTTGACTGCTGCATCCTTATAATAGAAAACACCACTTGTATCGCCACTGTATTTGTATTGTAGCAGGGTGAAATAGCTAACTTCACCTTTTTTTCAAATCTTTGAGATATTTTACCCTTCCAGGGTAATTTAGACTGGGCAATTCTCAGGTCTGAAAGTGGTGACTTTAGGCCCATTTGTGAATATGCGCAATACATGGCCATTGTTCCGCAGGGTAGCTTTGATGTGCTCTATTTCTGCATCAAGCTTGCACAATGAGTAAAAGGCTTGGACCCTATATAGGTTACCAGTAAGGACAGCCCACATGCTGACCAATGAAGATCAGCTTACACACTAGTAGAGAACCCATTGAGAGAAATTGAATTCAATAAGCCTGGTTATTAGTAGGATTACACACATAAAAGGTGCTAGATTGTCGTAGAGAAGTAATTTTGGATACAGGCAAAAAGTTACAAAATCTGAAAGAGGGTGACAAAATGTGGATGAAAAACTCGAATCCCAGACGAATAATCCAGTAAGAAATTTCAGCATTTCTCAACCACAACAGCGACAAAAGGGAGCTTGATAGACTGCTCTTTTTCCAAGGGTAAGTTTGAGTGTGGGTTAAAGTGCATTAAGACATGTAAGGAAATTCTTACATGCAGCTGCAGGTTCAAAAATAGCAAGTGTGTCATCTATCTATTGGAAATATGCAATGGGTAGGAGATTAGGAATTATTCCATCAAAAACATGTTTCTTGTACCAACCAATGAAAATTTTAGCAAGAGCTGGCCTGAAACAGAAACCATGGCAATGCCATCTGTTTGGGCATACATTAAAGTTGAATTCGACTGCATGAATTGCTAAATTCATAAATTCAACAAATACAGATTCAGAATATGGTGGCCTGTCTATATCTAGATTGCCAAAGAGTGGCTCAAATGTCCATGGCTTCCCTGAGCCACAAATTAGTGAATAGGTTTGCAATGCCAAACAAGCACATAGACACAACATTACTGTCATTGCACAGGTCATATATAGTCTTCACAAAAGTGAAAGAATCCTTAAAAAAGCAGATCACTGCAGATGCTGGAATCTGAAACCAAAAGAGAAAATGCTGGAAAATCTCAGCAGGTCTGGCAGCATCTGTAAGGAGAGAAAGTAGCTGACATTTAAAGGGTCATCTGGACTCGAAACGTCTTTTTGTGAAAGAATCCTTCACCTAGTTAAAGGTGACCAATAAATAATTCATGTTTAAACATACAAGTCTCAAGATCTCATCAATGAAACATCACCATGCACCATATCATGACATGGTTGGTTAGATATCACAGCAGAGAAAGTACCATAATCTGACATGGTGATCCGTGATATGAAAGGTGGCAGATAAATGCATGAAATCAGAACAGCATCTCAAGGTATGAATAATTGAAGCCAGGTGAGAGACATTGTAACTTTAATGGGAAACGTGCCTGCCGAAGCTCCCAAAGCCTTAAGTTCAAGCTACAAAGGACCTGCAAGAGGTAAAAGAACCAAGGATAGAATCACACGAATTTGGAAGTTTTTAGAAGTTTAATAAAAAAATCCACATTTGCCATGGAGCCCGCCAAGATCCAAAAAGCATGGGAAGCTTGATAGCAAAAAAACCCAACAAGCTGCAGTGATAGCCTGAAATGAAAACAACATTTGCTGTCTTAAAGCAGCAACACATTTAAAGCAGTAAATGCAAGAAAAAATACAAAAGGCCATGGATAGAAAATTGGAAAAGCCAGATGTATTTCTGGCGACACCAAACAGAAGAGTGGTCTAGCGCACTCCTAATAAAGCATCAAATGCAACAAGAGACCCCAAACAAAGGGCAACTCCACAGATGGCAACAAGAGACTACAGAGAGGGGGTAACTGCCGAAGGCAACAAAATACCCTAGCGAGAAAGAGACTCCCAGAGATGGCAACAAGAGACCCCTGAGAGGGGACAATAAGAGAATAAATTGTTCTTTGATTTGATTTATTATTGTCACATGTATTAGCATACAGTGAAAAGTATTGTTTCGTGCGCGCTATACAGACAAAACACACCAATCATAGAGAAGGAAACGAGACAGTGCAAAATGTAGTGTTACAGTCATAGCTAGGGTGTAGAGAAAGATCAACTTAATATGAGGTAAGTCCATTCAAAAGTCTGACAGCAGCAGGGAAGAAGCTGTTCTTGAGTCGGTTGGTGACCTCAGACTTTTGTATCTTTTTCCGAAGGAAGAAGGTGGAAGAGAGAATGTCCAGATGCGTGAGGTCTTTAATTATGCTGGCTGCTTTGCCGAGGTAGTGGGAAATGTAGACAGAGTCAATGGATGGGAGGCTGGTTTGCTTGATGGATTGGGCTACGTTCACAACCTTTTGTAGTTCCTTGCGGTCTTGGGCAGAGCAGGAGCCATACCAAGCTGTGATACAACCAGAAAGAATACTTTCTATGGTGCATCTGTAAACGTTGGTGAGAGTCGTAGCTGACATGCCAAATTTCCTTAGTCTTCTGAGAGAGTAGAGGTGTTGGTGGGCTTTCTTAACTATAGTGTCAGCATGAGGAGACAAGGACAGGTTGTTGGTGATCTGGATACCTAAAAACTTGAAGCTCTTGACCCTTTCTACTTCGTCCCCGTTGATCTAGACAGGGGCATGTTCTCCTTTATGCTTCCTGAAGTCAATGACAATTTTGTCATTGAGGGAGAGATTATTGTTGCCGCACCAGTTCACCAGATTCTCTATCTCATTCCTGTACTCTCTCTCGTCATTGTTTGAGATCTGACCCACTATGGTGGTGTCGTCAGCAAACTTGAAAATCGAATTGGAGGGGAATTTGGCCACACAGTCATAGGTATATAAGGAGTATAGTAGGGGTCTGAGAACACAGCCTTGTGGGGCACCAGTGTTGAACAGTTGATTGTTCTTGAAGATCAAATGCAAAAGGAATGCGTGACCATTCAGCAACATAAAGAAATCAAAACAGTCTTAAACAGCAGAATGGAAGGACAACAGAAGAAACTTGAGGAGAAACAGGAAAGCTCAAGATGAAGCAAGTGAGCTTTTCAAAGAAAAGGAAAATCTGCTGAAACATCTTCACATGCTACAAGAATTCCTGATGACAAAGTTTATTCTTCTGGAAGATTAAGAGAAGCAAAATTAAGTTCACGTCACTGAACAAAGTGAAGAACCAAAACAGAAAATGCTGGAAAATCTCAGCAGGTCTGACAGCATTTGTGGGGAGAGAATAGAGCTAATGTTTCAAGTCTAGATGACCCTTCATCCGAAGGACCCTTCGACCCCTTGGAAGAAGGGTCATCTAGACTTCATAGAAGTCTAGATATAGAAATCATAGAAACCCTACAGTGCAGAAGGAGGCCATTCGGCCCATCGAGTCTGCACCGACCACAATCCCACCCAGGCCCTACCCCCACATATTTTACCCGCTAATCCCTCTAACCTACGCATCCCAGGACTCTAAGGGGCAATTTTTTAAACCTGGCCAATCAACTTAACCCGCACATCTTTGGACTGTGGGAGGAAACCGGAGCACCCGGAGGAAACCCACGCAGACACGAGGAGAATGTGCAAACTCCACACAGACAGTGACCCAAGCCAGGAATCGAACCCGGGACCCTGGAGCTGTGAAGCAGCAGTGCTATCCACTGTGCTACCGTGCCAACTTGAAACGTTGGCCCTACTCTCTCCCTACTGATGGTGTCAGACCTGCTGAGATTTTCCAGCATTTTCTGGGTTTTTTTCAGATTCCAGAATCCGCAGTATATTGTTTTTATCTAAACTAAGGAACCAGTTGGCAGAGAAGACTCAATAATGTTCCATTTCAAGAAACCACAAGAAACAGATTGAAGAGTGGAAAGAAGCAGTTGAATGGAAAAGAGGGGGCATTAAAAGGAAAAAACCGAACTTTCCAAGCTGCAAGCTAGAAACCATGAGTAGCACAATTACAAAACTGAAACATGTTATGACATTGCCAGAACAGATCTGGTCAACACTGAATCCAAAATGAAGGACAAGACCAAAGTTCTGTTGCTGACAGAGAAACAAAAAACAGAAATAAGACTGGAAAATGTAAATCCAATATTGAAGTTCAAGGACCTAGAAGAACAAAAAGCACTGGTTGTCTCAGACATGCTGAGAACCAGTGAGTTGAATGAAATGATTAATAAGTTTGCAAAATTATTTGAAATGCAATATCAAACAGATGACAGAGTGAAAATTTGTGAAACATATACATCTAGCAAGAACATGGGGGCACCATGAAAAAGAACGTCCGATTCCACTCTCGGAATGAATAGAGTGCATGTTTCCCTCAGAAGGAATGGGACAACCCCACAGTGTTCAAAAAAAGCAGAAGATTGTGGAGAAATTAAACTCAAAGAAGCGCATAAAGCGAATCAAATAGAGATAGCTAAGTACCAGAAACACAGAATATGACTACCATGCCTCCAAACATGACAGACAGAGATGTGAAAGAACTGTCAAGCCTCAAGACTGTCTGATTTTACAAAGTCAGGGACTTGAGATGGAGGAACAAGGGTAGCAAGTTAAGATTGTATTGTAATACTCTCTTAGAAGGGAGGATTTTGTTTTAGAGAAGAAAGGGGGTCTGCCATATTAAATCGTCAATATTGGGCCTTCCCAAAAATAAGGACCTTCCCAGAAATAAGAACCTAATGGGCTGAAATGCTGCCTCTTGTCAGATGCTAGCCAATAAGAAGCTGGCAGCTTTCCATTGCGGGCAGCCCCACTGGGAGAGGTGGTAGCTATCTGTACTGCACCTACCAGATGCTCAGGATCAATGAGGATCCCCTGGTCAAAGTGGGATGGGATTATGGCATGGGAATTGTTGGGGGTGGGGATGGCGATGCAATGGGCTTGGAGGCAAAGGCAGGGAGTGACTTTTAGCATCCCCTCTTTCCAATACTAGATCCCTCAATTAGGCACTAAGAGCCTATGAATGAGGGCCACTTTGGGTGCCCACAAGCAAACCTGACAAGGGTTTGCTTTTTTGGTTTCCAATGTGGTAAATTCCCTGCTTGCGCTAGTTGAAAGCTAGGGGCAGTGGTTTGAGGCCCTTAACTTCCCACTCGAGGGCCTCAGTGAGTGTCCTGATGGCAAGGCCATCAGACAGAGATGGAAGGAAGCAAGCTCCCCACCCGGTACCCTCCCAATGGATCAAATGCATCTGTCTCGAAAATTGCCGTGAGAATTACAATAAATTCCACTTGCAAGAAAAGGTCCAGACTGGTCTAAAATGTTTCAGAAAAGTTCTATATTAGAACCATAGAATCCCCAGAAACAGGCCATTTGGCCCATCAAGTCTGCATTGACTTTATGAAAGAGCATTCCACCCAGACCCTCCCCTCCACCCTATCATCATAACCCTGTGCATTTACCCTGGCCGATCCACCTAACCTACACATCTTTGGACTGTGGGAGGAAACCCATGCAAACATGGGGAGAATGTGCAAACTCCACGCAGACAGTCATCCAAGGTCGGAATTGAACCCGGGTCCCTTGCTCTGTGAGACAATGCCACTGTGTCACTGTGCCACCCATTCTTGGCCATACTAGAGCTGTATCTGCAAAAAAGTATGTTTCTTTTACCTTAATCAGCCATTATGACTGCAAATACATGAATATGGGGAGGTGATGGCACAGTGCTATTGTTGCTTGATTAGTAATCCAGAGACCCAACGTAATGCTCTGGGCACCCAGGTTAGAATCCCACCACGGCCAATGGTGGAATTAAAAGAAACGCAATGAAAAGTCTAATGATGACCATGTTAATTGTCATAAAAACCATCTGGTTCACTAATGCACTTTAGGGAAGGAAATCTGCTGTCCCTATCTGGCCTACGTGTGACTTCAGACCTCTGTGGTTGACTCACAAGTTAGCAAGCCACTCAATAGTATTCAATCTCCATATATGGAACAAAAAGGAACGAAACTGGACGAACCACCCAGCCTTGACCTAGGCATCGCTAACAACAACACAAACCTAACCCTAGCAACCCTGCAAGGACCTCCTTTCTAACATCTGGGGCTTGTTGGGAGTGCTATCTTAAAGACTAATCGAGAAAAAGCATGACATAGTCATACTCACAGAACCATACCTTTTACATAATGTCCCAGACACCATCATAACCATTCCTGAGTATGCCCTGTTCTACCAGCAGGATAGACCCAACAGAGATGGCGGCACAGTGGTACACAGTCGGGAGGGATTTGCCCTGGGATTCCTCAACATCATTGGATCCCATGAAGTCTCATGGCAACAGGTCAAGTATGGACAAGGAAATCTCCTGCTTATTATCATGTACTGTCCCCCTTCAACTGATGAATCAGTATTCCTCCATGTTGAACACCACTTGGAGGAAGCACTGAGGGTGGCAAGGGTGCAGAATTTACCCTTGATTGGGAACTTCAATGTCCATCACCTAGGGTGGCTCAGTAGTACCACCACAGACCAAGCTGTCCAGGTCCTAAAGGATATAGCTGCTAGACTTTTGATTTGATTTGATTTATTATTGTCACATGTATTAGTATACAGTGAAAAGTATTGTTGTGCGCTATACAGACAAAGCATCCCGTTCATTGAGAAGGAAAGGAGAAAGTGCAGAATGTAGTGTTACAGTCATAGCTAGGGTGTAGAGAAAGATCAACTTAATGAGAATGAAGTATTAGAAGCATAGAACAAGAGTAAAAAGCAGAATTATAAGGTATACTGGGCATAGCTTGCGAGAAGTCATCTCACCATCTTGGATTGTGACAGGTGGTGAGGGAACCAGCAAAAGGGAAAAACATACTTGACCTCATTCTCACCAACGTGACTGCCATCAGTCTATGAGAGTGTCAGTAGGAGTGATCATTGCACAGTCCTTATAGAGACAAAGTCTCGTCTTGACATTGAGGACACCCTCCATCGTGTTGCGTGGTATTTCCAAAATGCTAAATGGATTAGACTTTGAACAGATCTAGCAGCTCAAAACTGGGCATCAAAGAGGCGCTGTGGGCCATCAGCAGCAGAAGAATTGTACTCAATCGCAATCTTTAACCTCATGGCCTGGCATATCCCCCACTATACCATTACCACCAAGCCAAGAGATTAATCGTGGTTCAATGAAGAGTGCAGGAGGGCATGCCAAGAGCAACACCATGTGTAACTAAATGTTAGTTCTCAACCTTAATAAAGCTACAAAACAGGACTACTTGTATACCAAACAGCAAAAGCAGCAATTAACAGATAGAGGTTTGCAATCCCACAACCAACAGATCAGATCAGAGCTCTGCAGTCCTGCCACATCCAGCTATGGGTAGTGGTGGACAATTAAACAACACACTGGAGCAGGAGGGTCTACAAATATCCCCATCCTCAATGATGGAAGAGTCCAGCACATCAGTGCAAAAGATAAGGCGGAAGCATTCGCAGCAATTTTCAGCCAGAAATGTTGAGTGGATAATCCATCTCAGCCTCCTCCGGAGGTACTCAGCATCACAGAATCCAGTCTTCAAACAATTTGATTCACCACATGTGATATCAAGAAACAGCTGAAGGCACTGGATACTGCAAAGGTTACAGGCCCTGACAATACCCCAGTAAAACTACTGAAGACTTATGCTCCAGAATTTGCCACGCCCCTAGCTTAGCTGTTCCAATATAGCGACAACATTGGCATCTGCCCGGCAATGTGGAAAATTTCCCAGATATGTCCATTACACAAGAAACAGGACAAATCCAACTCGAACAATTACTGCCCCAATCTCGATCATCAGTAAAGTGATGGAAGGAGTCATCAACAGTGCTCAGAGCAGCACTTATTCACTAACAACCGGTTATTTGTTGATCAGTTTGGGTTCCGCCAGAGTCAGTCAGCTCCTGGCCTCATTACAGCCTTGGTTCAAACATGGACAAAAGGGCTGGATGCCAGAGGTGAGGTAAGATTGACTGCCCTTGACATCAAGGCAGCATTTGACCGAGTATGGCATCTAGGAGGCCTAAGATAACTGGAGTCAATGGAAATCAGGGAAAAAAATGCTCTTTTGATTGGAGTCGCACATGGCACAAAGGAAGATGGTTCTGGTGATTGGAGGTCAGTCATCTCAGCTTCAGGACATCATTGCAGGAGTTCCTCAGGGTAGTGTCCTAAGTCCAACCATCTTCAGCTGCTTCATCAATGACCATCCTTCCATCATAAGGTGAAAAGTGGGAATGTTTCCTGATGACTGCACAACGTTCAGTATCATTTGCAACTCCTCATCTACTGGCACAGTCCATGTTCAATATTCAGGCTTGGGCTGACAAGTGGCAAGTAACATTCGCACCAGGCAATGACTATCTCCAGAGACCATGGCTCCTTGACATTCAGTGGCATTGCCATCGCTGAATCCCCCCACTATCAACATCCAATTGGTTACCATTGACCAGATACTGAACTGGCCTAGCCATATAAATATCGTGGCTACCAGAGCAGGTCAAAGGCTAGGAATCCTGCAGCAAGTAACTCAACTCCTTACTCCCCAAAGCCTGTCCACCATCTATAAGGCACAAGTCAGGAATGTAATGGAATACTTTCCACTTGCCTGGATGGTGCAGCTCCAACAACATTCAATAAGCTTGACACCATCCAAGACATAGCAGCCAGCTTAATTGCTACCCCTTCCATGAACATTCAATCCCTCCACCAATGAAGAACAGTTGCAACCATGTGTAACATTTACAAGATGCAGGAACTCATTAAGTTTCCTTAAGCAGCACCTTCCAAACCCACAACCACTACCATCAGAAGCTGCAGCACTTATGTGGGAACACCACCATCTGGCAGTTCCTCTCCAATTCTGACTTGGAAATATATCGCCGTTCCTTCACTGTCACTGGGTCAAAATCCTGGAACTCTGTCCCTAACAGTATTGTGGGTGTACCTACACCTTAAGGACTGCAGCAGTTGAAGAAGGCAGCTCATCATCACCTTCTCGAGGACGACAAGGGATGGACAATAAATGCTGGCCGAGCCAACGAGGCTCATGTCCCATAAATGTATTTTTTAAAAGTCATGATTTCCATTCTTGAATGCATGGAAATCTTATATGGGCGAGACACACAGTGATATTGAGCAGTACAACAAAGGCTTCACTTAGGAGTTGGCTAAAGGTGTAACTTCATTCTTAAGTTCTGCGAGTAGAGTCATGATCAGAAGGAGGAACATGATCACTGGAATAGAAGGTTCAATCTCGTAAGGATACGGGCATGTATAATTCCAAAGCAGAGATTGAAAGACACTTTCTAGCAGTAAAACAAACCAAAGAATCTGTTTAAAAAAAAATTTTAAATTCATCTGCTTCCAGATAACACCAATGGAACCAGAGCAAAAACAGCAGAATTTGACAAAATGAAAGCAAGATATTGTCTGGTATTGATGAACCATATAATGATCCTGAAAAGTACTGAAGGTGACACATTAGAAAATCAGATCCCTGGCATTGTAAAGTATCAAAGACTCAGCACCAACCATATTAAGAAGCTTTTTCATGTTGACATATGCTTCCAATGCTTCAACTTTGACATGCAGTAATAACTGGTGCAAACTGCCACTCAGCATTTAATTGATAACTTTCATGCTGAAACAGATTAAAGACTGCTATTTATAGGTACTGACAAAATTGCTACTCACTATTGCTGATATGACTGAGGAATTCCCTGAGCTTTTCAAATATTGAAACTGCACCAAAACCATGAGCTATGGATTCAGCACGAAACTGTGGGGCAATGGGCTGGATTTCACAGGGGATGGGGGGAGATTATTGCTCGCCCAGCCTGGTTGCAAGAGTTGGCCACGGCAGCCCCAGTCCTAAAGGAAGTCTGTCCTTCAGCCATAACACAATAAAGGATGGCTAAACAGGTTGATAGGAGAACTTCTACCACTCAGTTGGAGGACATTCTGTGCTTGAGAGCTGCCAGCCAATCTGATTGACTGGCAGCTCAAGCAGTCCCAGTAGCGCCAGAACTGAGTAGTGGGCATTGCTGGGATTGCAAGCTGGCCCACATAGAATCCAGTCATTGGGCCCTATTTTACCATTTTGATTCTAAGTGCTGGGCAGACTTGAAACTGGAAGTATTTCAGATCTGACTATTAGGCCTGTTCCGAGGGGCCCCCATACTCACTCAGCCTGCAAAAATATCAGTGATTCCGAATCGTGCTGCACAAGCCTATGGGCGGGGCTTAACACACCCGAAATCCTGCAGCTCCGATCGGAGCCTACAACTGCACATGCGCAAACAAAAAGATAGAATGCTGCTCCACTGCCACATTGTTCCCCCCCGGGCCGGATAATGCCTCCCCCTGGCCCCCACGGACATTATCCCACCCCCCCAACATTACTGACCCCTTTATCCCTCCACCCCCCCCCCCCCCGCCACCCAGACCGATTGCGGGCCTCTCCCCCCTCCTTCCCCCCACCGATCTCAAGCAGAGTGGCAGTAGACCCCCCTTCCTCTCCACTGATCTCAAGCAGGGTGGCATGGGACCTCCCTTTCCCCTGCACTGATCTCAGGCAGAGTGGCAGCGGACCTCCCTTCCTCCCACTGATCTCAGGCAGAGTGGCAGAGGACCCCCTTCCCCCACATTGATCTCAGGCAGAGTGGCAGCAGACCACCCCCCTTCCCCGCAACAGATCTCAGGTAGTTTGGCAGAAGAGCACCCCTGCCCCCCACCAATCTCAGGCTGAGAGGTCCCCCTCCCCCTTCCCTCCTCCACCGATCTCAGGCAGAGTGACCCCCCTCCCCTCTCCCCCCCACCCCGGACTCTTCTGCATGAGGCCCCCATCTCCTCCGGACTCCGATGGCTGTGTGATACCTCCCTCTCTCTCTCTCCTGTCCCCAATCATTGAGACACTGATCCCCCCCGCCCCACCACCATCACCACACCTGCAAGGGTTCACTTGCCTTCCCCTCAATGCTAACAAGCAAACTGCATGTAACTTGCTGGAATGCTCTGCCAAACTGCCTGCAGCTGATCTGCCCTCACAAGGGGCATCTCCATAAAAACGCCAAGGATGGACAGGCAGTGCAGGAAAAAATTAGCACACAACCAGCCCTGCGATTTACTGAGGGTGACCTTGGGAGGCTGCTGGATGTGGCAGAGGCGAGGCGGGACACCCTCTTCCCCCCTCCAGGAAGACGCAGACCCAGGGGGGGGGCTGATGGCAATGCGGCCTGGGAGGCAGTTGCCACCTCGGTTAGTGCCATGACACTGGCCCTCAGAACACAGAAGCAGTGCTGCAAGAAAATCAATTACCTCATCTGAGCAGCAAGGGTGAGTTCTTAACCCCATCTAGCATCTTCCCCCAAATAGCCCCCAGATCCTCCCATCTCCAGCACCCTGCATGCTTCCAGCCTCTCACCCCCCCCAAGCAGCTCCTTCCTATCTCCCCCCAAGAGCCCCACTGCACTTGCCCTCTAAGGGCCACCACCTAATACTCTGCAGGAGTCACGCCAACTGACCATAACACAAGAGAGTGGGGGAAGACAGGGGGTAGTGAGCCAGACCTCCGGGTTCTCACCCCTTTTGAAGATCGGGCGCTGGAGCTGTCCAGGGAAGGTGAGATGCGGGCTGTCAGGGACAGCATGATCGGGCTGCCGTCAAGACGTGAGCACCTGTCAATCGTCCACTCAACTTGAGGCAACTTCTAGGGGGCATGGGATTTTGGGTGCGAAGGGCAAGGTTTAAAGGAGAAGTATGAGGCATGTTTATTTGCAAGAGAGGGTGGTGGATGCCTGGAACTTGCTATCGGGGGAGGTCGCGGAGGCAGATACAAGAGTGACCTTTAAGGGGCATCTTTACAGCTATGTGAATGCGATGGGAATAGAGGCATATGGCACTCGGAAGGGTAGGGGATTACAATTCAGATGGGCAGTCTGGTCGCTGCAGGCTTGGAGGGCCGAAGGGCCTGTTCCTGTGATGTAATCTTCTTTGTGCTTTGTTCTATGTTCAATGGAGAAATGTGAATCAAGTTTTTTGCATCCCGGATTCCTCTCCCTGCCTTGCACTGAACCTTGTGTCCTGTGTTGTAGGGACAGATCCAGACGCCCTGGGGCCATCTGGCATCGTGGCCCCCACTGCGGCTCCCGCCCATCCTGCTCCAGACAGCTCGGACGAGTCCTCAGAGGACATGGGTGAAGGGGCCTCCGAGGATGGCACCGTTTTGGTGTCAGCTTCCACCTCGCAGCTTACCATCGATACTGACAGATCGGTGGATCCAGTTAGTGTTGAGGCTTCTGGATCACTTTCTGGTGAGCATGACACATCTGCTGATGTACATCGGATGGAGGAAGGAATGTCCAAGGCCTCTGACATGCAGGGGCCTGCCGGAGGCGAAGACTCAGCTGACACAAGGCTACATGCTGGGCCTCTGAGATCACTTCTCCCTCAGCTGCTGGAGATGCGGCTCGAGAGCTTGCAGGAGACTGAGCGGGACAGTGCTGAGACACAGCGGGCTACGGCAGCAGCCTTGAGAACGTGGCACGGGGTCACAGCGGGTCATGGCTAAGGGCTGCAGAGCATGGCCCAGTCTCAGAGGGCACTTGCTCCGCCATTGACAGGTGATCCCTGACTCAGGTGGCCATTGCAGAGGGGTCAACCACCATGGGTAGGATGCAGGTGGTCCTCCAGGCTTGGCAGTGCCAGGTGATGCCGGAGCTTCTGGAGCTCACTGCAGAAGCACCTCTGTCCCATGGAGTGACCCAGGGGCCCACAGGAACCCCAAGGGAGGAAGAAGGGCTCAAGCCCATGCCGGGGCCTTCCAGCCAGGAGGCTGTGGCTGAGGCTCCACGTTCTGACTCCCCCCTTCCTGTCACCGGGGCATCTCAGGGGCTGCGAGATGAAGAGGGTGTCATAGAAATGTCCCAGACACCTGGAAGCAGGCCAGGGTCGTCAAGGTCCAGGGCCTCCAAAGGACGCCCGCCACGTGCATCACAGGCAACGGGACGAGGTAGGCAGCTGGCCCCCTCCACCTCCAATGTACATTCTGGGGAGTCACTGAGACGTAATGGTAGGCCACGTAAGGTTAGGAAGTTGTAATTGCACTAAGATGGCATGGTGAAGGGCTGCACCAATTAGTTAGACCTTTAAGCACTTTAACGTTTTCCATTCACATGTTTTTATGTTAGAACTTATTATTTAAACACCTTTATTGTAATCATTAAATGTTTTTTCACCACCCACCTGTGACTAATTTGTCTCAGATTTATCTCGAGCAGGAATCTTCTTCCATTGATGATCGCCGGAGGGTTGCTTCATGTTGATGTCAGTTGGGGAGGCCCCTCAATGCTGTGTTACTGAGAAAATGAAGCCATTGGTTCTGTAGCACCCATGAGCGATTTCCTTCCCTCCCCCACCCCACCCGCCCCAGGGCCCTGTATGGGGGCTTCAGATCCCTTACCCACTGGACAGACGTGGGCCCAGGTGCCAGCGTGCATACAGAGCTCAGGTAGGAGTCAGATTAGTTTGCACCAGGGCATCATCATAATGGTACTTAGTGAGTCGTCATCACCCTCCTGCCTGTCAAAGAAACTCACTAACACAGCATACCCAGGCCCACCACTCTGGTGTGACGATGTTGCAGGAGATAGAAGGAGTTTGGGAGGGAGATAGAACCCACAGACACAGGTCCCCAGTGACTGAACCGCCCGGTGATCAGGGCCTCCCTATCCGCCCTCGCATGCCTCATTCGAGCTGCCAGCCCTCCAGCGCCTGGATGGTGT
Source organism: Mustelus asterias (assembly GCF_964213995.1). Classification (NCBI taxonomy): domain Eukaryota; kingdom Metazoa; phylum Chordata; class Chondrichthyes; order Carcharhiniformes; family Triakidae; genus Mustelus; species Mustelus asterias. The sequence goes on from NC_135808.1 coordinate 96,856,323, forward strand.
TGCTCAGCATGTTCCTCCTCCCCTTTCACCTCCTCCTGCTGGGCGGCCCCCTCCCCAGCGACGCCTGGCTGGTCGGCCTCCACATCCTCCTCCTTCTCCTCCAATAGGTCACCTCTCTGCTGTGCCAGGTTGTGCAGGACAAAGCACACCACCACAATATGGGAAGAGATTAGAGGGCTGTATTGTAGGGCCCCACCAAAGTGGTCTAGGCACCGGAATCGCATTTTGAGGAGCCCAGTGCACCTCTCCACTATCGCGCGGGTGGCTACAAGGGCCTCATTATAGCGGGTCTCTGCCTCAGTCACAGGCCTCCGCACAGGTGTCATCAGCCATGTCCGAAGCGGGTAACCCATATCACCCACTATCACCCAGCTATCCCCGCAGCCTAGGCTCCTCCTCTAATGCCTCTGGGATGTCAGAGCTCCTGAGAATGAAGCTGCCTGAGTGTCTCACGCAGATGTGCGTAATGTTCATATTGTGGTCACACACCAGTTGGACATTCAGGGAGTGGAACCCCTTTCTGTTGACGAATCTTCATGGATTCTGCAGCGGGACCTTGAGGGCAACGTCGGTGCAGTCGATGGCCCCCTGCACATTAGGCATCCACACAATGGCTGCGAACCCTGCAGCCGGGCTTCCTGATGGGCCTGGTCCAGATTAAATTTGATGTACTGCCTAGCCCGGGCATATAAGTTTTCTGTGACCTGCTTGACACAGGTGTACACGACTGACTGGGAAATGCCACATACATCGCTGCTAGGGGACTGGAAGGAGCCAATTGCATCAAGTTCAGAGCGGCTGTCAATTTGACAGCCACCGAGAGTGGGTCCCCCCCACCCTCCTGACCTGAGGTGCCAGGTCCTGCAACAGGTGGCACAGGTGTTGTTGCACTGTCTCCTTTCAGAGATGGAGCCATTGGCAGCACATGGTGTCCAACATCTGTTCAAATGACATTCGTGCATGGAACTGCCGGCGTCTCCGCTCCCTCCTTCTCCTGCACCCACCCACACCACCCCCCCCCCCCCCCCCCAGGTGAATGGCAGCCTCCTCCTGCCTCTGGTGGTCGTCTCCCTCTACTCCTGCACGTGGTAAGGCCTGGGCCTCCTGTGCCCGCAATTCTTCCTCCTGCTCCTTCCTCCTCAGCTCCAGCAGCAACCAAAAGAACAGCAAGATCAATCGGTTGCATCGCAAAAATCATCTCGTCACTCTGAAGGTGGGGGGGCGGGGGGGGTTGGAGATGAAGAGGAACACATGTAGAGGTTAAGAAACACTGCTTGCCCCTCGCCCAGCAACAGTCACTGTCCATACTGCCATTCCCCCACCCACATGCTCCCCAGAATCACAGCTCCTTGAAAAGTTCACAGGCTGCAGCAGTGCAATTTGCAAGGGCTTTGTGCACATCGTTCAACTGGCAGAGTGCTGAGTGCACTAAGATCCAGCAGCATCCACAAGACCCGAGGTCAGTGCTGAGACCCAGATCTGTGCTGCAAATCGGACATCGGACACTCTGCTGAGCAACAGTCTCCACCCCCCCACACACTTGCAGAGCCCCCTGACCCATAAAACAAAATGGGCACAACGAAAGGACTCCCATAAGCAGCAGAGAGCCGTCAGACACAAGGCACTTACTTCCTCACTAACCCTCACTGATGGAGCTCCCGAATTGGACTTTTATGGAGCATGTCTGTTTCACGCTGAATCTGGATTGGCGAACGCAGTGGTAAAGGGGGAAGTGCCAGTAAAGTTGGGCATGCAGCCCATTAAGTCAATTGAAATGCATGCAAATACATTTAAATGGCTGTCGCGACCGTTTCGGGCGCAGTCCCGATCACGGCCATTTTCGGGCCTTGGTAAAGTTAGTCACAAGTAGGCTTACATTCACACTGCAATGAAGTTACTGTGAAAATCCCCTCGTCGCCACAGTCCAGTGCCTGTTGGGGTATGCTGAGGGAGAGTTTAGCATAGCCAATTCACTTAACTTGCACACCTTTGGATTGTGGGAGGAAACCGGAGCACCCAGAGAAAACCCACCCAAACACGGGGAGAATGTGCAAACTCCACACAGTGACCCAAGTCAGGAATCGAACCCGGGTCCCTGGAGTTGTGAGGTAGCAGTGCTAACCGCCGTGTGTAAAGGGGGAACCGGAGCGGAGGCGGGCACGGATCACGCTACTCGCCTCACATCTGACTTTACCAAGTTTTCGTGCAACTCAATGGTAAGATCAGGCCCATAGTGTCCAATATTTTGGGGGTCTTGGATGGGAAGATTGGGCAGCCCCTGGAGGGCATCGATGGGGGTGGGAGAAAGTGTTTTGAAAGCCAGGCAGGGAAAAGCAAATTGAGGAGGGGTAACATCTTGGGGGGTGTCCCCCCAAGTCACAAAGGCCACCCCCAAATGCTGTGACTCCCTTAGTTTTTTAAAGAATGGCCAACCCACTCCCATCCACCTGACCACATCAATTATTTTAATAGCATGGATAGCTTTTTTATTCGGGTCAATTGACTTGTTAACGATCTCAATTGACTCTTAGTTATTTATTTAGAAATGGCAGCCAGGCTGCTAATTTTGCATGTAGGTCAGTGGTGTGAAGGAAGGTTGTCATTTTATGTGCTCACCTCATCAAAAACACGCGCGATGGGGCGCTGTACAATCCAGCCCTGGTGCAATAGGATTTTTATGTTCTTGGTTATTTGTATAATGAGTTGTTTGTCACATTGCCAACATGCAGAACCTGTAATTCCTTTCAATCCAATTTTTAAAGAACAGAATAAAATTCAGGTTCACTCATGGGAATTTATTTATTTTGTGTTTTTAAAAATAAAACTATAAATCACAAAGCTGAACAGCCAGCTTACCTGTCTACAATAATATTTAAAAATATCTGCTAGATGAATCAATAGAAATGTATTTAAGACAACATCTACACTGACTACAATGAAAATGAAAACAAATATATATAGATGGAATAAAACAAATAGGACAAAATATTATTACTGTTATGTTGGTATTCAATAGCAATGGATTTAATGTAATCCCTATCGCCACTGACACTATCATGGGTGGCATTAATTGTCACTGTGGAAAGGTTTGTGATGAGTAAAACTTTTAGATCACTGTGACAAACTCATAGCCCAAATCACGGATTACCTGAATACAAGTTTGTGTCATGCTCCATGATAGGTTGAAGAGAAAACTGTTACTTCCTCCATAGATTCCAGTGATCTTGGACCTCAGGCATTCAGATTACAAAGTATATTTTCTAAATGTTGTGGCTCGTTAAATAGGAACAGGACAGGTACTCAGGGACCAGAGTTAGCTGCCAAGGGATAAATTAACCAGATCTGCATTATTTTAGTACCTTGCAGGTTTTCAATGCGGCCTTTTAGTGCAGTCTAATGTGACTTCATTAAGAGAACGTCGTATGTTCACCTAAATTTTGAAATGTATGAAATGAAGTCATCTGCTTAGAATGGAATTTGGGTTGGGCACTGCCTCTCCCATTTGAATGGACCTAAAGCAAGCGACAGGTGCAGTGGGCATGTAACACACGCCTGTTGATTGCAATATAGGCAGCACATAAAATCCTGCATCCAAAAACAGAAGTAATTTATTATCAATCAACTTTATCATATTTGTTGATTTACTGTGCAATGTGGTTTAATATCAGCTTCTGAGTCTGAAATGTGAGAATATTATTATATAAAAGTTGGCTGAATGGTTTAAATGTTCTTCAATGTAGGATGAAGGGAGTGGAGTGGAATGTAACAACACTATCTTACGGCAGTGGTGTTAGATGCTCAAAGAACTGAGTTATGAGTTGATCCCAAACAACTTTATCCCCAAGTTTCTGACTTAGATTGCCCGCCTTCTGAAGCTTTGTCTTCCTCAGGCTTCCTCATCCCATGACCACTCACACCCTTAATTCTTCCTGCAAATGCAGGATTCTCAGTATGATAGTATTGTGCAACGTGCACCAGATCACAACACTGCATGAAATTGCAATACAGCAGGGATTCTCCCTGAGTGGTCCAGACATTTAAACCTCTGCTTGAACATTCCTATTCTGTGCTCAATAAGGATTCTGGTTGTGTCCTGGCTTCAATAGTATCTGTACTGCTCTAATGTGGTTAGGTTATGCAGGGATTCATCTGCCAGACCTGCAGGTAGTAAGCCCTATCCATCAGCAACCAATCTGGCATGTTATTCAAAGGATGAGATAGTATATGATGATAGATTATTTGAATATAAAAGTATCATGGCACTCCCTGGGTGTCTTCCACAGACTTGCAAGATGTTATTTTCTTAACAGCCATTAGTGGAATATTGTTGAAGTGGTATGCTTTTTAATTTACAAATGCTGCTGGCCTGTGTACATATGCACAGTTGCTACTTCAAAGTCACACGCTCTGCCCTGTTAATTCTTGGCATCAATGGGAAAAGTGATCTACAGTTTGTCTCTGATACACAGTATCAATGTGTGAACTGCAGACTGGGAAATGTGGCTGATGTCCCCTGCAGCAGACTGAAAGGCTCCAGTGCTGAAAATATCAAGGTTTTGGTGACCTTTATAGACAATAGTATGGCTAAATCCAGCAGGCAGCAATTCCTGGTCCAGAAAGCTGTAGGGGTCTCCAACTGACTGCCTGGAGCTTGCACAGCTCCTCATATAGGTCCAACAATGTGATTATTCAACTGTGCACCTTATATGTTGGATACGACTTTCTCTGCACAGCATCTTTTTGTGAGTCCAAGGTGCTGTTGGTATTAGATTCTAAGTCTACTTCACCGAGAACAAAGAAGTCAGAATGGCTCCCAAATTACATAAAGTTGGCTAAATGGACTTAAGATTGAATAGCACAAGCTCTGTGAATACTGGTTATAGTTTATGAAGCACAAGCTCTGACTAGTCTAAATGAATTTAGGCATCAAATTCAGAAATATACATAGGAGCCTCATTTTAATATTAGATCTGTATTTATTTGACAGCTGCTTAAATAAAAACAGCCCCAACCATTTTATCAGTTGCCCAAATGACCTTCCCGGGCACAAAGCTAATTACGCCAGCTTAACAGGGCCAGTAATATTGTGAGAAACGAGAAACTGGGTGCGAACCCGGTTTTTTACCTCTCTCGTGATCTTACCGACTCGCCATGCCAACGGACCGGGTGTGACGAGCTGGTAAGATCGCCCCCTGTGAATGAGTAGTTATTTGGGTTTTTTTTAGAAACTTTGGGCTGTGCTTTGTGTGCCTCCTCGGCTGTGTTTCCGACTGGGGAGGGCATATAAAATAGGGTGGGTGCCCACCTCAAATCATCCCACCCATGCCCAAGTTTACCCCCATAATACATGGGTAGGTGGGTGCTGAAATCAGCAGCCAGCCCACCATATGCAAGCTCAGATGGCTGTTATCATAGTTGCAAATACCAGTGTGCAAGAAGGTTTGCATTGTTTACAGCAGACCAGCAATCTGTCCTCTAACACATTGCTAGGATTACATAATTGGAATGGCAGTCATGCCCTGGAGCACGAACCTGATGTCCTTTCTCAAGGTGACAGCAATTGTCCTCATACACCACTGCCACTGTGACAGTGCTTTTGCTGTTGCTTGTCAGTCAACCAGTTCGGACTGCTGCTGAACATGACAGTCTGAGGCCAGGTCTTCTAGGATTGGAGCTGCATGAGGTGATCCTATTGGATCATTGCAGTTTCCCCCATTGATTCCCCCATCTTTCACCAGCCATATGACAGCCACTGGTGTAGCCTTGCAGAGGAGCATAAGGATAAGCAAATGCACACTTAAGACAGGCACTGCGGGATTGCACAATAATGAAATTTGAATTTTGTACGAAATATTGAATGGTTTGATAGATAGAGTTAGTGTGGATTCTTTGTTTTGAGATTGCTTTTATTTGAACAATGTGGCCAACGGCTAGGCAATTTACAGCCTTCCGGTCTCAACATCGAATTCAATAATTTCAGATGATTAGCTCAATCCCACCTCGACCCCTTTGTTTTCTTTTTATTTAATTTTTAACTGTTCCCTACCTTTTATTTCTTTATTGTCTTTCTTTATTTCCCTTCCCCCTCACTCTTTCCTCTTATTTTATCCCCCCTTTCTTACCTTTTCTCCCTCTTTACTTCCCTTTTTCCCATTTTTCTCAATTCTACCTCTCTCCCACCTTTCTCTGCCCCCCCCCCCCCCCCCCACGTCTTCATCTGTCACAGTTTACCCTCTGATTTCAGCTTCTCTGCTGTTTGGCCATTTACACCTTCTATTCTCTCTATGGACTGCCATTAGCAGCCTTTCCCCTTGTTTTTGTGGCTATGACTCATCTTTCATTCCCTCACCCTACGGTATAAATATCTCCCACTTTCCATGACTTTTAGCTTTGACAAGGGGTCATCTGGCCTCAAAATGTCAGCTCTTTTCTCTCCTTACAGATGCTGCCAAACCTGCTGAGATTTTCCAGCATTTTCTCTTTTGATCCAGGGAGATACCATTGATCAGAAAGTGAACTGGACCAGCCACATAAATACTGTGATTATAAAAGCAGGTCAGAGGCTGAAAGTTCTGCAGCAGGTAACATACTTCCTGACTCCCCAATGTCTGGCCACTATCTACAAACACAAAGTCAGGAGTGTGATGGAATACTTTCCACTTGCCTAGATGAGTGCAGCCCCACTAACACTCAAAAAGCTCGACACGATCCAGGACAAAGGAATCCACTTGGCAACTCATCCACTACCTTAAACATTCATTCCTTCCACCATTGATGCACAATGGCTGCAATGTATACCATCTACAAGAGGCACTGCAGCAATTCACCAAGCCACCTTTGACAGTGCCTTCCAAACCTGAGACCTCAACCACCTCGAAGGGTGAGGACAGGATGCGAAAATTCACACCTGCAACTTCCCCTCCAACTCACACACCCTACTGACGTGTAACTATATTGTTGTGCCTTCAATGTGGCTGGGTCAAAATCCTAGAATTTCCTTCCTAACAGCACTTTGGGTGTTCCGACTGGCAGATGGACTGTCAATTATGACTGCTTGAACAGGTCTGAGGTCCTCCTACAATTAAAGTTTTTTTTATTCATTTGTGGAACATGGGCATCACTGGCTGGCCAGCATTTATTGCCCATCCCGAGTTGGCCAGAGGGCAGTTGAGAGTCAACCACATTGCTGTGGCTCTAGAGTCACATGTAAGGCAGACCAGGTAAGGATGGCAGATTTCCTTCCCTAAAGAACCAGATAAGTTTTTCCGATAATCGACAATGGTTTCATGGTGATCAGTAGATTCTTAATTCCAGATATTTTTTTATTGAATTCAAATTCCACCATCTGCCGTGGCGGGATTCGAACCTGGGTCCACAGAACATTAGCTTAGTTTCTGGATAAAGTAAAGTTTATTAATTAGTCACAAGTAGATTTACATTTACTGTGAAAATCCCCTAGTCACCATACTCCGGTGCCTATTCGGGTAGAATAAATCGGATACATTGTCTAGTGATAATACCTCTAGGTCATCCAGGATGTGTGTCTCGCATGATCATCGTTTGTTGTGTGCTACATAACCTTTCCTCTGCAAACTAGGGTATGTACATTGATCAACCACTGGACGAGGACCTTCATCAAAATGATGGAAGCAGGAGACCCCATCTTAACATCTTGTTTTCACCTTTCCTTTCTGTGTTCAGTGAAGTTCACTGTTTTCAGCCAGCTACTGCAACATTTCCCTTCATATAGCTCTGATGAAAACTATAGAAATGCCGAGTCATTCTTGTTGAGTAGGCAAAATAATTCTCTACATACCGCATCGTAAGGATCCAATTATAAAAGATTGTTATTTTTCTGATCATTCATATTCTCAAGTAACAATTTTTTCCAATCTTTGCATGATTTTTATGACACAGCTATGTGTGCAAAGCAGGTAATATAATGGGAACTAACTAGATAACAGTGTCAATGGCATTGTGCTGACCTTGAGAAATGACTGTTGCCATGAGAACTTAAACAACTACTGTTAATACATGCACACAACTTAACATTCAGGTCAGGGTACTCACTAGCTCTACAGTTATGCATGGATAAGATTATATACCAGTAGCTTTTTCTAAATGAATTTCTACAATACTTTCTGTTGATAAACTCAATTGGTGCACGTTATCCTTACAAAATATATGGAATATATTGAGAAGTTAGCAAAATAGTTTCTTACAGCAATGAAACAAATCAGAGCTAATCAAAATATGCACAAATCCTACTTATACACAATCCAAGTAATTTATTTTCACCAGATTAAAAATGTATGTGTGCTTTACAAAGTTTATCTGCATTGTCCTCAGAGCCAGCAGAACCATGCAGTACACACCTATCACTGCTACATATCACTGGAGAACCCATGATAGCAATGACAATTCTACAGTCACTAACAACAGCTGTCAGATTTGGTCAGAAAATCTTTCTGAGAAAGAGATGACAGTGGAGTTCAGTATAGCAGAAGTCTGATAAGACTGGCTGTGGGGAGTTTTGCTGGAAATGTCTCTATTTTTGTCATGCATGCCGTGATGGAGTGTAGTTTTATCCTGTAAATCAAAATGGCATATATGCAGGTTATAGACTCCATCAAACTAACATCATGCAAGGAATGCTGCTATACACATTACCAAACTATCATCATGCAAGGAATACTGCTATATACACTCCCAATGACTCTAAGAATGTTTGTGCTCAGAAACATTCTCCTTGAAAACTCGGATCTAATTCAGACCTTTGTTCTTGTCAGCTGACTCTGAACAACTGAATCTTCCTCCTTCTATACCATTACCACCAAACCTGCTCTCCATGTGTTGTCGTGTACATTCTCCTCAAAGTAACTGCCCACATCCCCTGGGACAGATGCACCTGTGCTGCTGTTTACTAGAGATAGATTTAATTAGTCCAGTGTGCTCAGAGCGTTATGTCATTGCCTGCCACCTAAGATTGCTGTGCCATAACCATAGCAACAAAAGAGAAACAAGTGTTACAATCATATTTTCATGACAACGTGATGATATGCAGTAAGTAGTTACAGTACTTGCTTGGATCTGTTCTTCCAAATGTGCTTCATGTAAATGCATATCTGAATAGGAGTTAAATTTGCAACCAACCCTGGTATAAGGAGCACCACAGACTGGGGCCAGGACCCCCACTAACTTTCCTCCTTTTTCATTCATTCATGGGATGTGGGTGTGGTTAACAAGGTCACCATTATTGCCCATCTCTAATTGTCCTTGAGAAAGTGATGGTGAATTGAATCACCTTCTTGAATTGCTGCTGTTCATGTGGTCTAGGCACACCGACAGTGCTATTAAGGAGAGAGTTCGAGGATTTTTACCTAGAAATATTGAAGGAACAACAATATATGTCCAAATCAGGATAGTATGTACAGTAAGAAGTCTCACAACACCAGGTTAAAGTCCAACAGGTTTGTTTGGAATCATGAGCTTTCGGAGCACTGCTCCTTCATCAGGTGAGTGGAGGTTAGTTCACAAACACGGCAGATGTAGGCAAAGACACAATTGCAAGACAGTTACAGACTGGAATGTGGAGAATGGTTGGAATGTGAGTCTTTACAGGTGCAAACAGTGTGCGTGGAGAGAGGGATAAGCACAGGTTAAAGAGGTGTGAATTGTCTCAAGCCAGGACAGTTTGTACGATTTTGCAAACTCAGGCAGTATGGTGGGGGTTACAAGTAATGTGACATGAACCCAAGATCTCGGTTGAGGCCATCCTCATGCATGTGGAACTTGGCTATCAGTTTCTGCTCGGCGATTCTGAGTTGTCGTGTGTCTTGAAGGCCACCTTGGAGAACGCTTTCCCGACGATCGGAGGCTGAATACTCTTGACTGCTGAAGTGCTCCCCGACTGGAAGGGAACATTCCTGTCTGGCGATTGTTGCACAGTGTCCGTTCATCCGTTGTCTCACCGATGTACCATGCCTCGGGACATCGTTTCCTGCAGTTGGCTGAGTCCCATGAGTATGTACCATGTACCTGGTGGGTGGCGATCTCACGTGCGATGGTGGAATCCATGTCGATGATCCGGCACATCTTGCAGAGATTGCTGCGGCAGGGTTATGTGGTATTGTGGTCGCTGTTCTCCTGAAGGCTTGGTAGTTTGCTGCGAACAATGATCTGTTTGAGGTTGGGCAGTTGCTTGAAGGCATGTAGTGGGGGTTGGGGATGGCCTTGGCGAGATGTTCATCGTCATCGATGACATGTTGAAGGCTTCAAAGAAGATGTCGTAATTTCTCCACTCCGGGGAAGTACTGGACAATGAGGGATGCTCTGTTGGTCATGTCCCGTGTTTGTTTTCTGACGAGGTCAGTATGGTTTTTTTTGCTGTGGCACATCAGAACTGTCGATCGATGAGCCGAGCGCCATATCCCTTCTAACAAGGTCATCTTTCAGCATCTGTAGGTGTCTATTGCATTCCTCCTCATCTGGGTATATGGAGGGCTTGTCCATAGGGGAATGACTTCTTTAACGTGTTTAGGGTGGAAGCTGGAGAAGTGGAGCTTCATGAGGTTATCCGTGGGCTTGCAGTAAAGTGCTGACATGTCCGTCCTTGATGGAGATGCATGTATCCAAGAATGCAACTGATGCTGGAGAGTAGTCCATGGTGAGTCTGACGGTGGGATGGAACTTGTTGATGTCATCATGTAGTCTTTTCAATGATTCTTCGCTGGCGACTACATGACTATACGATGACATGGAGGGCTGGGGTGCTGTCAGCGGGGTGGGGTGGGGGGGTGTCTGGAGATCGGGGCAGGCCGGGAAGGGGGTGGTGGAGGCTGGACCTGGGAATGGTCAGGCGGCCAGTTAAAGGGGCCGTGGTGGCGGGGGGGGGGTGGGGAACAGCCATTAATGCTGGGTTTGCAGGACTGGCCAGTTCAATCGGGAGACCATCAGTGCGGGGCCACTGCACATGTGCCGGTCTCAGCCTCTCTCAGCGTGAATAGCCCCCCTAGTTTTTAATGATATTCATTCTGGTGGCCTCTGCAGTGCACAAAGTGAGGGAGATTCTTCTCTGGATTACTCCAGTTTTCACACAAATTCGACACTTGGAATTATTTGGGGAGAATTCTGCCCATACTATCAAACCAGCTGCCCCAGTTTTATGCACTGCATTCTGACTACAGCTTTCAAACAAGGAACACAAAAATGAGGTGATTTGCTATTCAGATCTGTTTTGTACTATAATATAATTACCAAAAGCGGTCTTGCAAATTTTGCAAACAATTCCAAAGGATGGAGACTTTTGTTAGCCAAATGATATTCCCTTCATTAAAACATTGCAAATTAGCATTTGGTTTACCAATTTTATTCATTTCAACAAACTGCATATGCTGTGTGGTCATAGCCATGGGATTCTTCACAAATTATTTAGTCTCCCAAGGAAATGCAAAATCACAAGTTAAACCTACGAGATGAATTGACTTCATGAAATTTCTTTCTGCCTTTTGAAGGGCATTAAGTAAAACTTGAGGCTATTGAGCTGATGTTTCAATTGACATTTTTGAACCATGGCTAGTTACTTTCCATGGCTGATATTCCAAGAAAATAAGAAGTAGAGAACAACATAAAATGATTTAGCCCGTTACAACTTTTTCTTAACAGACCATAGACAATTTGTAACCTCATAGATTCTCTACAATTGCAATGCTATGAATTCTTTTCAATTTATTTAATCTCCTGAGGATATTGAATAACCACACACAAAACCTTCCAAGAAGGTACAGCTGTATGAAATTACATCCTTGGTGAAAAATGAATTAAGCAAAATTTCCAGGATATCAATCTTGAATTACAACCCACACATAAAACTGTCACCAGTTGCTTTCCAAAGGTAACTCTTCCATGGTTCCAACAGTAAGTGAACAATCATTTTCTATACCGTATTTAATCATGTGTCTATCCTTTTTCTTATAACATTTAATCTCAGTTTAAATAGATAGTTATTCAGCTCCTTTTAAAATAAATTAGCATGACATTCACTGATTTTGCTGGGAAACCATTTCACATATTGACCAGTTAAACAAGGAACTTGCATTTATCTAGCACTTTTCATACCCTCAGAATGTTGAGTTTTACAACTGAATTCCATTTTAAATACTACGCAAAGATAACCAAAGCAGACTGTTTACGCAGTGGGATATAATTAACAGATATGAAATAAATGACTGTTAATCAGTTTTGATAAAAGGTCACCAACCTGAGACATTGACTATGTTTCCCTCTCCAGAAATGCTGCCAGACCTGCTATTTCCAACATTTTCTGCTATTTCAGATTTCCAGCATCTGTAGTATTTGCTCTTGTATTAGTTTTGATGGTTGAGTAATGAACGTTGGCCAGGATCATTTACTGTGTGCCTTGCTGGGATCTTACCTAGTTTGATGAATGCTACTACTTTCACTCAGTTGGTAACTCTCTTGATACCAAGTTAAAAATGTGAAGGTTCAAGTCCCATGCTAGGACCTAAGAACACAGTACAGGCTGAACACTGAAGAAATGCTACATTGCCAAAGATGTTACTCTTTAGATGAGATCTGATCTGAGCCTCATCTGATGGTTCAGTTAAGTGTAAAAAACATCCTATGCCGATCAGTTGGATTGCTCAGTCATCAACACCACCAATAAACACATTAACAGTACTCATCCACTGCTAGTGGATAAATTGGATGCTTTGGAAGCTTGTTTACCAAAGTGCTAACAGAAATGCACTTTAAAAAGTAATTAATTTGATCTAAAAAATGTGAAAATAGATATGATAAAGTACTACATAAATTCAACTTGTTTTTATATTAATTTTTGCTTTTGGCATATTAGTGTAGTAATGATATGTCCTTCGGCGTAGTAGGAACACATGAACAGGAAAATAGAGCTTTCAAAAGCTTCACAACCATCTGCAAGAAATTTCTCCTCATCTCCATCTTAAATGAAACACCCCTTATTTTCAAAATATACCCCCTACTTCAAGAATCTTCTGTAAAGGAGAGACACTGGGTGGAATTTTATGAGATCTTTTCTAAGTGTCCAGCTAGCATGAAAACGGGAGAGTTGCTGATCCATTTTTCAGGCGAGTTTTCACTCCCAATTTTATGCACTTAGTCTTTGAAAATATGGGCTAGACTGTTTCTAGCTGCGAGAGGCAGTAGGCGGGGCCTAATTCACCAGACAGCCAGCATCTCAGATTGAAGCCATAAACTGCGCATGCGCAGGAAAAAAAAGAGTTCTGCTGACAGAACCCCCTCCAGGCCAGATACAGCCTCACCCTTTCCCCCACGGAATCGGAAACCTCCCCCCAACATCACTGACCCCCTTACACCCCCGCAACCTCCTGGCACATGGCCCCCTCATCAGCCCCCCTGGCCCTGATGGCTCTCTCTCCCCTGCCCCTGATCATCACAGAGGCACAAATTCCTCCCCCCCCCACTCCATCGGCATACCTGCAAGTGCCACAGAAACTTGCTAACACAGCATACTCAGGCCCACCATTCTGGTGTTACAATGTTACAGGAGATTGTAGACTCTGGGGGGTGGGGGAAAATGGAATCCACGTGTGGCAACACAGGCCCCTTGTGACCAAAGCACGTGGTGATCAGGGCCTTGCTCTCCTCACTGCCCTCACATGCCCGATCCTTGCCGCTGCCAGCCCTCCAGCGCCTGGGTGGTGTTGCTCATCATTGTCGTCTTCCTCCCCCTCTTCCTCCTCCTCCTCCTGCTGGGCGGCCTCCTCCCCAACGACACCCAGCTGGTCAGCCTCCACTACCTCCTCCTCCAAAAGGTCTCCTCGCTGTTGCACCGGGGTTGTGTAGGGCACAGCGCACCACCACAATGCGAGATGATATCAAGGGGCTATATTGGAGAGTCCCAACAGAGCAGTCCACGCACCTGAACCGCATTTTGAAGAGCCCTATGCACCGCTCTACTAGTGAACGGGTGACAACATGGGCCTCATTGCATTGGGTCTCCGCATCAGTCTCAGGCCTCTACACAGGCATCATCAGCCAAGCCCGAAGCAGGTACCCCAAGTCCCCCACAAGCCATCCCTGCACCCTGGCTTCCTCCTCAAAGACCTCAGGGACATCAGAACTATGAAATATGAGCTGTCATGCACGCTGCTGGGGGTCTGGCGCAGACGGGCCTGATATTCAGCTGATGGTCACACAGCAATTACACATTTATTGAATGGAAGCCCTTTCTGTTCATGAATCTTTCTGGATTCTTCACCAGGGGCTTGATGGCAACATGGGTGCAATCTATAGCTCTTTGCATATTTGGCATCCCTGCGAAGGCTGCGAATCCTGCAGCCTGCGCTTCCTACTGGGCCTGGTCCTGGTCAAATTAAACATACTGATCAGCCCAAACATACAGGGCATCCATGACCTCCTTGACACACTTGTGGACGGATGGTTGAGAAATGCCACAAAGGTCTCCACTGGCGGTCTGGAAGAACCCAGTGGTGTAAAAGTTTAAGGCAGCTGTCACTTTCACAGCCAACGGGATTGGGTAACGCCCATGCCCCGAGGTGCCAGGTCCTGCAACAAATGGCACAGCTGTCGCACTGTCTCCTTTCGGAGCCGGAGCCATTGGTAGTATGCGATGTCCGACAGTTGCTCAAAGAACACTCGTCTGTGGAACTGCCAGTGTCTCCGCTCCTTCCTTCTCCTGCCGCCGCCCCCCCCCCCCCCCCGCCCCCTCATCCCCCACCTAGGGACGAATGGTGGCCATGTCGTGCTTCCGGCGACTGTCTCCTTCTACTCCGGTGAGTGGTGAGGCCTGGGCCTCCTCTGACCGCAATTCATCCTCCAGCTCCCCCTCCTCAGCTCCAGCAGCAAGATCAATAGGTTGCACTGCAAAAGCCATCTCGTCAATCTGAAGGGGGGGCCAGAGAGGAATTTGGGGAAAGGGAGAAACACATGGAGAGGTTGCCCCGAGGCCAGCAACACACACTCCCCATACGCCCCCCCAACAGACCCCCAGCAACACACATTCCCCATAACCCCCACACAGACCCCCTGCAACATACACACCCCATACCCCACCCTACAGACCCCCAGTAACACATACTCCCCATAGCCCCCTACAAACCCCCAGCAACACACATTCTCCATACTCCACCCCACAGACCCCCAGCAACACACACTCCCCATACCCACCCCCACAGATCCCAGAATGGCAACACAGCCCCCCCCCCCCCATTCCCTCCCTCCCACTCACAAACACACACCCAGAACTCATGCAGAAGTGACCACAGACAGTGCTGCCTGACAAGTCCTGAGGGTGCAGCACTGCCAATTTGGAGAGTTTCCAGCCCATCCCCCACTTGCAACAGTGCTTGCTGCTGCCTGCACTAGGACCCAGAGTCATCCCTCAGACCCGAGGTCAGTGCTCTGAGCTGGGTTTGTACTGAGAGTCCGAGGTTTGATCCTGTGAGCAACAACAACCTTCCATCCCCCCACACACTCGCAGGCCTTCCCCCGACCCGAAATGCTACAAAACAACCTGTTCTGAGTAGCATAGAGCAGTTTGAAAGCAGAGACTTACCTACTCGCTCATCCTCACTGTTGAAGCACCTGGTAACGACTTTTATCGAGGAGGTGCTTCCCTGACAGATCCAGCTGCAGTAAACGAGGTGGTTAAGGCAGGTGAGCTGGGACGATTGAGAGTGAAGCTCGCTAATGACATTGTGATGAATGCAAAAAAATGAAAATTGATGTTTCGCTTGTTTTGGGCGGGCTCCCGATTGCGCCAATTTTTTTTTCGTAAAATGGGAACGGGCGCCATTCCCACTAGTCGTATCATGCCCAATTTTACGACATTTTTCCACTGCAAAATGGGTGCAATGAGGTCGTAAAATTCCGCTGTCAGCGAGAGCACAGACTCCATCCCGGACGAACCTGTATCCGAGGTCACCATTGCAGATATCAGAGCAGCCTTCTCAAAAGTCAACCCACGGAAAGCAACTGGCCCCGATGGGGTACCCGGATGAGCACTCAGGTCCTGAGCGGACCAGCTGGTTACGGTGTGCGTTCGATTCCCGGCTTGGGTCACTGTCTGTGTAGAGTTTGTACTATCTCCCCGTGCCTGCATGGATTTCCTTTGGGTACTCCGGTTTCCTCCCACAATCCAAAGATGTGTGGGTTAGATCGATTGGCCATTCTAAATTGACCCTAGTGTCAGGGGGATTAGCAGGGTAAATGTGTGGTGTTATGGGAATAGGGCCTGGATGGGATTGTGTTCGGTACAGACTTGATGGGTTGAATGGCCTCCTTCTGTACTGTAGGGGGATTCTATGATTTTCCTTGCAATGAAGGCCTACATTCCATGTGTCTTCCTAGTTACCTGTTGTACTTACGTGTTTGTCTTTTGTGTTTCATGTATGATTACAACCAGAGCCCACTATGCTACAGTATTCTGTAACTTCTTTCCAATCAAATAATATCTTGCCTTTGTCACAAACGTGTAATTGTGTAACATCTGTTTTAAAGGTACTTTTCTGTCTTTAACCCTTTACTTTGAGGTTAAAAGTTTTTTTTTTCAAAATGGATGTACAGACAGATACCTGGTGCCTTTCATGATTTTCTGAAACCTTGTCAGACCCATATGTCTAAAGATGGCAATGCAGAATTATTAAAATACAAAGACTCCTCCAGGGAGGTCCATTGAATCTTCTAAAAGGTGCAAATACTCTTTGACTTCTAAAGGGACTGGAGACAGAGAGGGACTTCAAAGAACTCTGTTGCTTGTTTGACACAATGGCTTATTGAAAATTAACAAAGCAGCTGTTTTGTGTTTTTTGAACTGTATATAGGTGGTTGTAAGAAGCCATCATGGGAGACAGGGTGCAGAACCCCCAGGAAGAACTCTGATCAACAACATAGAAGAGGGTTCTTGGCCAAGACAGGATAAAGACGAAGGTATAAAGAAAGCAACAATTGTTCTCCCAAAAGGGTCCAGGCAATCTGCAAGTGCTGTGCCCACATAATTCTCTCCCCCAAAAACCTGCTGACTTGCTGAGTCCACCGAAAATGTAAATCTCTCAATAGTTAACTACAGAAGTCATTGCAGTTGATGAATACAACCCTTCAATTTTAATCCTGAACTCCTGACAACCAACAAATCACCTGTCAGCAACAGGCCACAATGGTATCTCACAGAAACTGAATTGCAATCTTATCTTTAAGTACTTTTTTCCTTTGTCTGCATTTCATTCTTTATATCTCTATTTTAGTTCATAACTTTATCACTTTAATATGTAACTTTCAGCTATAATTTCATAATGAAGTAACCTTTAGCTTGTGTAAGATTAAAGCTTGACAATTGAATCACTCACAAATTAAAAGAGATATACAGACACACACACACACACATGCACACATATATATATATATATCAGGGGACCCTTCCCCCCCAACAGGTGTGGAGGATTCCCCCCACAAGCACCAGGGCCATCCTACACAAGCACTGGGGACCCAAGGGCGGTGTTGCCAGAGGTTTAGAGACAGAATGGACCTTTATTCTGCTATTAATACCTGGAGTGCGCACATGTCTTCTCCAGGATAACAGCTTTCCCATGTTGCACATTAGGTTTTTAGGCACTGCTTCTAAATGCAGAGATGCACAGCAAACACAAAGGTTTCGGTTTCTTGAATCTGCAGTAGGTGTGCAGTCATGCTCAACAGATCATATAGATAAACACTTGGTATCTTGGCCACAGTAAAAGTGCCTTTATTGTGTGTCAGTCACTATATCATCAATAGTTGAGTCACTATGTTAAAACTAGGGCAACAAGAATTATTTGTTAATTCGTTTCTCACATTCATAGCTGGCCTCAGCCTCACATACTTAACCCTACTGAAAGTCACACACCCACATCTCATAGAAAGAATCATAGAAACCCTACAGTGCAGAAAGAGGCCATCTGGCCCATCGAGTCTGCACCGACCACAATCCCACCCAGGCCCCCATATCCCTACACATTTACCCACTAATCCCTCTAACCTACGCATCTCAGGACACTAAGTGGCAATTTTAGCATGGCCAATCAACCTAACCCACACATCTTTGGACTGTGGGAGGAAACCGGAGCACCCGGAGGAAACTCACGCAGACACGAGGAGAATGTGCAAACTCCACACAGACAGTGACCCAAGCTGGGAATCGAACCCAGGTCCCTGGAGCTGTGAAGCAGCAGTGCTAACCACTGTGCTACCGTGCCGCCCCCTACCTCAGCCTATACACACAGCCATTTTTTCCAACATGATAATCAAATCACTCAAATGAATTATACCACACTCACTAACACACTTGCATGTCTCTTATAGGACAAGATGGTATTTAACCAGAGGTAATACCTAAGCCTTCTCACATTTCATTTTCATCATCCTACAATCTTTTTTGATATACAAGCTGCAGATGGTTTAAGGATGCACCCCTTGATTCCAACCATATCCTTGTGTTTTCCTCCATTCAGATATCCAAGTGCTGCAACCTGGCCAGGCAGTGATGAGGGAGAAAGAATTGGTGGAAGAAGATAGACTGATGATGAAGAAACACTGTCCTGACACTCGCAGTCACTAGGTCAGTTATTCTAACTACATGGTTCATGACTATGGTGCACAACCCAATCACACATGGGCAGCCTGAATATAATGAAAGCCATGCTACCACACAAAACATCATTGAGCAGACTATGGGCTGCTTAAACAATGCTTATTGATATTCTTGTGCATGAATCGCAGAAAACTACTACACAAGTATAGCAGGTAATAAGGAAGGGAACTGGAATTTTGGAATTCATTGCTGAAGGAATAGAGTATAAAAGTAGGGAAATGGTGCTGCAACTGTACAAGGCATTAGTGAGACCGCACCTGGAGTATTGTGCACAGTTTTGGTCCCCTTACTTGGGGAGGGATGCAGTTGCATTGGAGGCAGTTCAGAGGAGGTTCACTAGATTGATTCCAGAGATGAAAAAAGTTTGAACAGTTAAGCCTATACGCTCTAGAGTTTAGACGAATGAGGAGAGATCTAATTGAGGTATATAAGATGCTAAAGGGAATTGACAGGGTAGACATAGAGAGGAATCTTCCCCTTGTGGGACAACCTAGAGTGAGAGGTCATAGTTTTAGGATAAGGGATAGCAGATTTATAACAGAGATGAGGAGAAACTACTTCTCTCAAAGGGTGTGAATCTGTAGAATTCACTACCTTAGAGTATGGTGGACACCGGTGGACATTGAGTAAATTTAAGGAGGATAGAGACAGATTTCTAATTAATAATGTGTTGAAGAGTTATGGGAAGTGGAATTGAGGCTGAGACAAGATCAGTCATTGAATGGCAGAGCAGGCTTCAACGGGTTAATTGCCTACTTCTGCTCCTTGTTCTTATGTAAACCATGTAAGTTTAAAAATTCTAGGTACTTTGAGAAGTTGGGAAAAAGTGTAAGGTAAGTGGATGAGGAGTTAAGGTGGTCAGTGGGTGGGGGGTGGGTTTGCTGCTCAGGGGGTGTAATTGTGCAGTTGGGAGGGTATCCGGCAGGACAGAAAGGGAGTCGAGTGGTGGAAGGTTGAGGGGGGTCAAGTTGGGCAGGTCATGAAGGATCAGTTGGTCAGGAGGTAGGAGGATTGTCAGGAGTGTGGGGGAGTTGTAGTAGTGGGTAGAGTACTTTAGGGTAATCAATGGAGTGAGTGCTTAGTTGGGGGGTCAGGAGGGTAGTTGGGGGTGGGGTATAGGTCTTGTCTAGAGACAATACACATCTTTTTAGCCCGTCTTGATGCTCTCTCCACTCACATTCTTTTGTTTCTTAAAGACTTGATTAGTTGTAAGTATTCGCATTCCAACTATTATTCATGTAAATTGAGTCTGTGTCTTTATAAGCTCTGTTTGTGAACAGAATTCCCACTCACCTGAAGAAGGGGCTTAGAGCTCCGAAAGCTTGTGTGGCTTTTGCTACCAAATAAACCTGTTGGACTTTAACCTGGTGTTGTTAAACTTCTTACTGTATAGACAGAAGGTCAGGAAGATAGTTGGGGTTGTGGGGGGTTGTTGTGATGCTGAGGGGATGTTGGGTGGTGGAGGGTGAGGGGTTTGGTTGGGGGCATTGTTGGGAAGGTAGTCGCGGGGGTGGGGTCCAGTGGGAGGTTGGTGCGGGGGCGGGGGGGAGGTGGGGGTTAGTTTGTGGTCAATGCCATAGGTAACTAGAAGTTAGAAGCAGTTTTAATCCTTCTGATTTTTCCTGGGTAACATTTCTGCTTATAGAGAGTTGAAACAATCCGAATCAGATGGTTCCAGGCTAAAGGTAATTGCCCATCGGAGGACGCCTTCTGGGGTTTCTCTGGGGTAGTGCCAAATGCTAACTGTGAATAACAATCAAGACTTTTACTGCCTAACACCAAAAGATTTCAGGCAGTGTTGTGGCACGCTTGATTACTTATGAAACATTTTATAATTCTGGACAAGCTGCGCTTATCAAATATATCAAGTTATTTATAAATGTTTTTCCTTCATCTTTGTGGTTTAGTTCTGATCTGCAGCTGGGGTTGCAGAAGAACACTGAGACAGGGAGAAGAGTCTTTAATAATAACTATGTGGGTATAAGAATAGAGAAACAATAGGCCTGCATTTTGGGACCCACGTCAGAGAAAGAGCATCAGTCCAATTATATTCAGCAGTGGTAATATTATAATACTTAAAAGGCATCTGGATGGGTGCATGAATAAGGAGGGAATAGAGGGATTTGGTCCAAGTAAGAGCAGAAGGTTTTGTTTTTTGGTCCAAAGATGTGTGGGTTAGGTTGATTGGCCATGCTAAATTGACTCTCGTGTCAGGGGGATTAGCAGGGTAGATATGTGGGGTTATGGGAGTAAGGCCTGGGTGGGATTGTGGTCGGTGCAGACTCGATGGGCCGAATGGCCTCCTTCTGCACTGTAGGGATTCGATGAAGTTAGGGCATCTGGATTGGCACGGGCTTGGAGGCCCAAAGGGCCTGTTCCTGTGCTGTACCTTTCTTAGTTCTTCTTTGTTCTTATTATAATATTATAAAGTTAAAGTTTATTTATTAGCTACAAGTAGGCTTACATTCACACTGCAATGAAGTTACTGTGAAAATCCTCTCGTCGCCACATTCCAGCACCTGTTCGGGTTCACTGAGGGAGAATTTAGCATGGCCTATGCACCTAACCAGCACATCTTTTGGATACCTTTATAACACCTTTATTTCAATCTTTTAGACCCATTGTTTTGAAGTTGCTTTGAAGCATGTTTGTAATACACTTAACTTTTCAAGAATGTTCCATGGCTAAAATATAGACTTTGATTATTTCAAGCGATATTACTATGATGGCAAATGAGTATTACTCAATCAGCATAAGAAGAATGGGGGCGATTCTCCCAGTGCTGGGAGACTCAAGTGGTGGCTGTTTAGCAGACTTCCACTGGGTGCCATGGTCTCTGCGAGTCTCCGGGCGCCGGATATTCGGCGCCCCTCAGCTCCACACCAGAAATCAACGTGGAGCTGTATAATGTATTTAAATGCGCATTTTAATACAATTTAAATCTCATTAGCAGGCCCAGGACTGAAATCTCTGGGCCTCTAATTGCCCCCCGCCAGGAGAATTCCACTCCAGCAGGTTTACAACAGCTCCCCACTAGTAGGGAGCTGGCGGCCCAATCCTGCTGGAGTGAAGGGGAGCCATCGAGGCCCCCAGGAGGTTGGGGGTAATGTGGGATGCCCTATGGGCATTGCTAGCTTGGCAGTGCCAGGCTAGTCCCTTGGGCTAAGTGGAACTGCCCACTGGGCATTAGGCTGTGCCAAGGGGGTGGGGACTATTGGGGGCGGGGCCTATAGGTGGCCGATCGGTGGGGGTGGGGGAGTCCTGCTGCCACTCTGCACCCGGGCTTGGTGACAGATGGAGGGAGGCCAGCGATCGGGGCTGGATATCGAGGTGGGGTGGGGGGTCGGCCTGCCTGGCAAATCAGGGCTCCGGGGGATGGGGGGGGATGGTCAGGACTGCTGGGGGGAGATCGAGGCAGGCCAGGGGCAGGGGCCAGACATGTCTGGGGGGGTCAGCAATCAAGCTGTGGGGGGGATCGGAAGTCCAGCAATGCGGGGTTGCAGGACTAGCCAGCGATGGGAGGCTGGCAATGTGGGGCTACTCAGCACTGACAGATCAGTGCATGCACAGTGGTCCACTCAGCGCTATGCTGCCAGCTTCCTGGGCAGGAATATGCTCTGCCCCCAGATTTTTCACGTGAACCACGCTAGTGCACTCTGCAGTGCACAGGGTGTGGGAGATTCATTTTGAAAATCACGCTGAAAAATTCCACTAATTGCCCCCAGTGTGTTTTAATCGATGGTCATTACTGAATACAAAAGTAGAATTAATACCCAAGAGTTCTTACCTCCTACTCCAAATAACCAACTCTTTTAACTTTTATTCTATGTTGAAGATTAGTCCATATAGTGAGAAAAAGACTACTTTTATTTTACCATGATTTTAGATATGTAGCAATCGTTCCATGAAACTCAATGGGTAGGATTCTCTGTCCTCCCTGTGGAATCTTTCTCACGGTGGGATGGGGTGCCAGTGGGATTTCCCATTGACTCCACCCCACACCACCAGGAAGCCCGTGGCGGGGGTGTGCTGTCGGCAGGACCAGAAGATCACGCCGGCTTGAACAGCCAGAAAGTTCCGGCCATTGGCCATTGAATTAAGAGGGGGGATTTTCCGGTCGCAGATGCAAATTCCATTATGGCCAGAAATTCTCACAGGAGAGTCACAACGGGATTTGTGCCTTGGGAAATCTCAGAATGAGATCTTCCCCAACCCTGCCAGCAATATCATCAGATTCAGACCCAGCGAGGGCATGAACATAGAACATAGAACAGTACAGCACAGAACAGGCCCTTCGGCCCACGATGTTGTGCCGAGCTTTATCTGAAACCAAGATCAAGCTATCCCACTCCCTATCATCCTGGTGTGCTCCATGTGCCTATCCAACAACCGCTTAAATGTTCCTAAAGTGTCTGACTCCACTATCACTGCAGGCAGTCCATTCCACACCCCAACCACTCTCTGCGTAAAGAACCTACCTCTGATATCCTTCCTATATCTCCCACCATGAACCCTATAGTTATGCCCCCTTGTAATAGCTCCATCCACCCGAGGAAATAGTCTTTGAACGTTCACTCTATCTATCCCCTTCATCATTTTATAAACCTCTATTAAGTCTCCCCTCAGCCCCCTCCGCTCCAGAGAGAACAGCCCTAACTCCCTCAACCTTTCCTCATAAGACCTACCCTCCAAACCAGGCAGCATCCTGGTAAATCTCCTCTGCACTCTTTCCAGCGCTTCCACATCCTTCTTATAGTGAGGTGACCAGAACTGCACACAATATTCCAAATGTGGTCTCACCAAGGTCCTGTACAGTTGCAGCATAACCCCACGGCTCTTAAACTCCAACCCCCTGTTAATAAAAGCTAACACACTATAGGCCTTCTTCACAGCTCTATCCACTTGAGTGGCAACCTTTAGAGATCTGTGGATATGAACCCCAAGATCTCTCTGTTCCTCCACAGTCTTCAGAACCCTACCTTTGACCCTGTAATCCACATTTAAATTAGTCCTACCAAAATGAATCACCTCGCATTTATCAGGGTTAAACTCCATTTGCCATTTTTCAGCCCAGCTTTGCATCCTATTTATGTCTCTTTGCAGCCTACAGCCCTCCACCTCATCCACTACTCCACTAATCTTGGTGTCATCAGCAAATTTACTGATCCACCCTTCAGCCCCCTCCTCTAAGTCATTAATAAAAATCAGAAAGAGCAGAGGACCAAGCACTGATCCCTGTGGCACTCCGCTAGCAACCAGATGGAGTGGATAAAGGAGAACAGATATCCACTCCATCTGACGAAGGAGCTGTGCTCCGAAAGCTTATGGTATTTGCTACCAAATAAACCTGTTGGACTTTAACCTGGTGTTGTGAGACTTCTTACTGTGCTTACCCCAGTCCAACGCCAGCATCTCCACATTATTTCGACCAGATAGCCAGTTACCTATCCAATCGGCCAACTTTCCCTCTATCCCACACCTCCTTACTTTCATCATAAGCCGACCATGGGGGACCTTATCAAACGCCTTACTAAAATCCATGTATATGACATCAACTGCCCTACCTTCATCAATACACTTAGTTACCTCCTCAAAAAATTCAATCAAATTTGTGAGGCACGACTTGCCCTTCACGAATCCGTGCTGACTACTACTGAACCTGAACCGTGCTGACTACTACTGAACCTGATTACTATTCATTTAAGTGTACTTAAATATTCAAAACCACCTTAATGCCATAACTTCCGAGGACGTCATATATTTCCACCAGCCAGTGTGACGTAATGCCGGTGGGAATCACTACTGATCTCCAAAAAGGGAGACCAGTGTTGTCCCAGGCGGTTGGGGACTGTGCCCTGACACCCTAGGAGTGCAAGTTAACTTGGCACTGCCAGAAAGCAGGGCCTAGAGGGGCGGGGCCTGACCCCATAATCGGCATTCGTTTCAGATGACGCCACACTCCACTCCCGCACTCTATGATGTTAAAAAGTCACGATTATCATTGGCAGGTTCAACACCACTTTTCCCACCTGACATCAGACTTTGCCAAAATTGGTGAAAATGCCAACCTTTTTTTACTTTAAAGGTTAAATCTACACACAAGGCACTGACATTAATTGGAAATTAAAAGAAAAAGTATCAAGTTTCAACTGGCATTGAATTATGGATTTTCTAATAGAATTAGTGAATCCAACATTATTTTAATTGTGAATTAAACGCTACAATTATTTTAATTGTAATTAACAAATTAATATTACTCAAGCTGATGAAGCAACATCATTGGTTGCATTTTACATGCCTCTGATGGGTGTATTTTTTTGGGGGGGCTCATAAAG
The DNA here is from genome assembly GCF_964213995.1 of Mustelus asterias. Classification (NCBI taxonomy): domain Eukaryota; kingdom Metazoa; phylum Chordata; class Chondrichthyes; order Carcharhiniformes; family Triakidae; genus Mustelus; species Mustelus asterias. Next base: position 96,881,322 of record NC_135808.1, read on the forward strand.
TAGGGTGGGTGCCATCCCACCCCTGTGCTCACCCCCACAATTGGGTGGGGTGCTGGCTCCAAAATTGGCAGTCTGCTGCCATATTTAGATTGGTAATCAAAGGTCAGTTGGGAATTTTATCAAGCTTATTGATCCTGATAATAAAATGTTTGGCGTGGCAGAAGTGGGAAGTCAATTTTTTTACCTACCTACATTAAAGCATGGGTTCAATCTTTGTGGGTTGCTCTTTGCAGATTGGGGAGAGCCCTGCTTAGATCAGAAACTCTTTTCATAAAATCCTCAAGCCTAAACAACCTCCCCACTCCCTTGCCCCAGTCCCTGACCATCCAAAACCCTCCCTGTCCAAGACCCTGGGCTTACAGGTTCCAGAGATCCATATGTCTTCTTCAGTTTTCTAGTCTTGCCCATTAGGAATTGTTGTGGATGGAAAATTTGATGGACCAGCAAAAGATCAGTTGACTTTAGGCAGAAATCTGCAGTCCTGCAAGGGGCCGGACTGGAAAATTGAACATTTTAGGCAAAATTTTCCTGTGATCCCACAGCCATCAAATTCAATGGTGGGCAAGAGGGAGGGGGGGATTTGGCAGAAGTCCAAAAATCGATTTTCCGCCAGTGTGAATTTCTGGTGGGGTCTTCTGCTGGTACCCGCCATGGTGGATCAGCAAGCTTGCTGGAGGCCAATGTGCAACTGATCTGCATCCTGTTGATGGAATGCAGATGAGTGCCCGACTGGAATCTTCCACCCATACCCAATTTTCCACCACCCCAGCATGAGTACATACCAGTCCAGAACACATCTGGAACACCATGGTGTACAGAAGTTGGGAGTCCCCTGAACACTGCCTGGTGCTGCCTCCGAAGTTTGGGATGGAGGCTGCCAGCAACTTTGAACCCTGGAATACCAAAGCAGTGGATGGATGGAACATCCACATGTGGATCTTCCCGATTCAGTGTCATCAAGCCGGTACATCTGCCAGCCTCAGATTGTTCCTGGAGATCCAACTAATTTTTCAGGAAGTCCATCTTCTTTCTCCAATGGTAAATCAGTGATGTTGGGCGCTTTTTAAATATGGCAGCCAGAATGTTAGCAAGGTGCATGTCATGCTCACCCCACCACAAAATATAGCGTTAAATCCTCGGATGCATAATTAATGAGGTAGGAACTGGAAGATATGTCCTCCAGCCTTTGCAGCGAAAGACACTCCCCATTCTCAGTCCCAGATGGGGGAATTCTGCCCTTTATCTTCTTCAATGCAGTCCCAGCAGCATCCAATAACTACCCATTTTCAGGACAGATGGAGTTCATGCTCTGAAGTTGTTGAACTCAATGTCAAGTCCAGAAGGCTGTAAAGTGCCTAATCGGAAGATAGAACATCACTTGTCTTCAATATCCATCAGTATTGAAACCTCATTGAAGCTAAAAATAGTTATACACTAGAATGGGAAACAGCAGGATACAATTCATTTTGTGAAATTTACTTAATTATATATTACACGGTTTTCTCTTTAAGAATTATGCCTCTCCATCGTTCTGCAGTAGAAACACATCAAACAAGTTTATAAGTTTTGAAAATATCTCCATACTGTAGAATTTTCTGCTGCATTTGTAAGATTCTGTACTTACAATCTTTACAGTTGTATACATGGCGCCAATCTCTGAGTGAAAGGATTAGATTTTACTTACGACAATCATATAGCTGCAAATGAGTAGTAATAGCGATTAATTTGGGAAGTTTTGAATATTCTTAGTTCCGAATGATGTTAGGCAAGTGGAAAATTGTGTGTCATGAACATACTTTAATTGCATTTCAGGTTTTGGGAGTTATGATGAGGTGTAATTATTATTAAAACATTTTTTAAAAACTCATTACAGAATTAAAAGATTCAATCACAGGCAGAGAAGGAGGCACATCAGAGTTGAATCCAATCCTTTCCTCACCTGGGGCTATTTTCTCATCTATGGAAATTTATGTTAAAAAAAATATTGGCAGCTAAAGAGGATGGGAATCTACTCATGAATTTTTCTCCGTGATTGTATCTGTGCTAGTGGGAAAAGAACAACCTGTGAGAGGGAACACATATTATTGGCGTGATTTTCCCATATTTTTTCAACGTGTCAATCTTTGACTGAAAACCAGCATGTAGCCCTCCAGCAGCAAAGCTGAGTTTTTACTTCAGATCTTGAGCCTCTCTGAAAGAAAATAAGTGGACAAGGTTTATGCCATCACCCTGGTGGGGTGGGGTCAGAGAGAGCCTGCACTACCGGCTACACAGGGACCAGGGTGCCACCTTTAAAGGTGAGCGTGGGATGAAAATCAGTCCCCTCATGCCTTAACATCCCTCATAATTGGAATTTGTTATAGATGCTTAAACAGTCATTTAGAGAGAGATCAGAACCAATTAGGACAGAATTTAGTAGAGAAAAGCCTGCTTCTATGACACTGGTTACACAGATAGATGAGTCAGACCATGGAGGGCTGAAACAGGATGAAACTGGGGTGTTAATGGTGGGGAACACAAAATTGGCGGAGATGCTGAATCAATATTTTGCCTCAGCTTTCACGGTGGAGGACACTTGTACCATTCCAGTAACAACTGGCAATGCAGAGGAAATAGGAAGAGGGGAGCATAGAACAATCATTACCAATAGAAAAATAGTACTCAACAAACTATTGGGGTTGAAGGCAAAAAAGTCCCCAGGGCGTGATGACCTATATCCAAGGGTATTAAAGGAAGTAACAGTGGAGTTAGTGGATCCATTGGTTATAACATTCCAAAATTTCCTGGATGCAGGAAAGGTTCCAGTGGATTGGAAAAATACCAATGTAACACCCATATTCCAAAAGGGAGGGAGCCAGAAATAGGAAACTATAGACCAGTTAGTTTAACATCTGATGTTGGGAAATTGTTAGAATCCATTATCAAGGAAGTAATAACAGGACACTTGGAAAGTCAATCCATCAGAGTCAGCATGATTTTATGAAGGGTAAATTGTGCTTGACTAATTTGCTAACGATCTTCGAAGATGTAACAAGCCAAGAGGATAATGGGGATCCTGAAGGTATAGTATATCTGGACTTCAGGAAGGCGTTTGATAAGCTGCCACACAGAAGGTTAATACATAAGGTAAGATCACATGGGGTTAGGGGTAATTTATTAGCTTGGATAGCAGACTGGCTAACTGACAAAAGGCAGAGAGTCGGGATAAGTGGGTCTTTTTGTGGTTAGTAAGATGTAACTAATGGGGTGCCACAGGACTCAGTCTTTGGAGCCCCAACTATTTACAATGTGTATTGATGACTTGGATACAGGGATAGAAGGTACTATAACCAAATTTGCACATGACGTTAAAATAGGTGGGATAGTAAGCTGAAATGAGGAAATAAGAAATTTACAAATGGATAAAGATTTGTAAAAATGAGGCCAATGGAGTTAAATGTGGATAAGTTTATCCCATTTGGTTGGACAAATGGAAAGGCAACTTTTTATCTATATGAAGGTAAACTAGAGTGCTTTGATGCAGAGGATTCTGGGTGTTCTCGTACATGAGTCTCATAAAACTGGTATTCAAACCCAGCAGGTAATAAAGAAAGCAAATTGAATTTTGGCACTTATTGCTAAAGGAATAAAGTATAAAGGTAAGGAAGCATTGTTGCAACTGTATAAGGCATTGGGAGACTGCACCTGGAGTACTGTGTAAAGTTTTGGTCCCGTTTGGTAGCACAGTGGTAAGCACTACAGCCTCACTGCACCAGGGACCCGGGTTCGATTCCCGGCTTGGGTCACTGTCTATGTGGAGTTTGCACGTTCTCCCTGTGTCTGCGTGGGTTTCCTCTGGGTGCTCCGGTTTCCTCCCACATTGTGAAAGATATGTTGGTTAGGTGCATTGACCAGAACAGGCGCTGGACTGTGGCGATTAGGGGAATTTCACAGTAGCTTCATTGCGGTTAATGTAAGCCTTACTTGTGACTAATAAATAAACTTTTTTATTTGAAGAAAGATATAGTCGCAATAGAGGCAGTTCAGGGGAGGTTCACTAGATTGATTCCTGAGATGAGGGATTTGTCTGAAGGAGAGAGATTGAGCAGTTTAAGCCTATACTCCCTAGAGTTTAGAAGTATGAGAGGAGATTTAATTGAGGATATATAGGGTGATAAAAGGTATTGACAAAGTAGCCTAGAATGAATGCTTCATCTCATGGGGCAATCTAGAACAAGAGGTCATAGTTTCAGAATAAGGGGTAGGAGATTTAAAACATATGAGGAGAAAGGGTGGTAAATCTGTAGAATCTACTACCCCAGAGTGCGGAGCATGCCGGGACATTGACTAAATTTGAGGAGATAGACAAGTTTTTAATTAGTAATGGGTTGATGGGTTATGAAGAATGGGCAGGAAAGTGGAGTTGAGGTTGAGATAGGATCAGCTATCATCGTACAGAATGGTGGCAGATCAGGCTCGAGAGGCTGAATTGCCTACTCTTGCTCCTAGTTCTTATGTTCTTCTGACACCACTGTGCTCAACCCTGGAGAAAAATCATCAGGATATAAAAAATATGTTTTTTTTACATTTTGTTTGAACATTTATCTTTACCAGCTCTGGAGATATTGAAAATGGAGGGAAGAAAGGAAGTTTGGCTGACAGTTAAGCATCATCCAATTGGGTAATGAGTCTTTTTGCTTTTCAATTGGCATAGGAAGCCAGTGCATCATAAGGATGGCTGTGTTGGCTAGAATATGGGAGCAAGTCTTATGATGAAACCTTCAAAAACACATTTAATTATAGTTGGCAAGCCTACTTGACACTCAAAGGAGTGAATTGCTCCTGCTTTTTCATCCTCTTTTTTGATTTTGGATGGTGAAAAGTTTTTGCATTTTGTCCAGGTGGGTTTGGAGAGAACCTGGTAAACAAATGTGACAGCTGGCGATGTTTGTAACATTGGCTGTCAGTAGTTGTAAAACTGCAATTGGATTTGGATCAATGTTTGAACCTACTTTGTCATTTAATCACTCTTCTCCACCCTATCACAGATCTTCCCTTCTGTCCTTTCCAACCATCCACCTTCATCACGTACTTGTTTATAAACTGTTAACTCTCCAACCTTTTCCTGTTCTGATGAAAGATTATTGACCTGAAATGCTAACTCTGTTTCTCTCTCTACTGATGCTGACTGACCTGCTGAATATTTCATTTCTGTTTTTAGTTCTAGAATTTCTTGTTCACTCGAAGAAAATACAGTGGGGCAGAATTGTCCCTATATTTCTCCAGCAGGTGAATTGGCAGATTGGGTGTGGAGTCATTCCAGTGGCTCCCAGCGGGACTTTCTTATGATTGTTCAAATATGTGGGAGAGTGTTATATTGAGGTGAAAAAAACCCAGAATTATATAATTATAGTCTATTCCTGGGACGCAATATGGTTCCAGCATGTAGATTTCAGGGTTTAAATTTTAAATGCCCAAAAGGAAGTTGGAACAGTCACAATTAATTTGATTTTCCAGTTCTGTGAATTCTAAACTTTTTAATTAAAATAGCATCTCTCAATGCTTACCCAAGTAATTTTCCTTCTTCCCCAAAACAAGTTACATTGTACAGGCAGGAATTCCATGCCAGGAATTTCATGGAAGCCAAACACAATATTTTAATGATACCAAGAGGTCAGATGGGACCAAGGACACAGGCATGGGATGAGCAGAAGCCATGTCGCACATTCGCTGTCCATTTCGCAACTGGACGGAAGGTCTCATTATCAAAGGACAAATTGCATACGCCGTTGATGTCAAAATGTCAACTGGTACAATTGTGTCATTAAGTGGCTTGAACCAGAATAAAAAATTGTCGATGCATGATGATTGGGTAAAATACACAAATCAGATTGATAATAAGCTGCAATCAGCTAACATGAGCCAGCAATGCTAAAAAGGCAACAGGATTGTAATGATAATCAACATTCATAAAATTTAATTTGTTTCAAAAAATAAAAATAGAACAAACTATCTGAACAATGAGAGCAAACTTTAACTAGTAAAAGTATGTTACACTTGATGGCAATAACTCTTTCCATCACTTTACTGCTGATTGAGAGGAAACTGAAAGGTTGAAAGGTAACTGGCTGGGTCAGATTTACCCTGTTTTCTATGGACATGACCAATCTGAGCAAAGTGTATGTAGGCAAGTAGATAGATATCTGTGCATTAGCTGCCCTGAAAAAAAGCTTAGCTATACAGTGGGTCATTCTGATGGGTTCATGACCTCTGCTCTTTCACATATACTCAGCTGCTTTTTAATGTCACATAAAGTAAATCAAATTGGCTGGACACCGGCATTTCAGATCATTGTAATGTCAGGAGGAATTTGAATAGAATCACCAATTCAACACTGATACACCCACAATTATTCAGTTAAAATAACATTTTCGCAGGGCACTGTCTTTAATTGGCAGTTAGTGCTAGTTTATTTGTCATTTTCAAAGAAAAGGCAGCAATCAGCATAAATTCCTTATATGTTATTTTAATTTGCACAATTAGTTAACTCTCATTATTTTAAAAGTTGCATCCTCAAGATTAAGGGTGCAATTTCCCCCCCAATAAAACTAACTGCTCAACGGGCAGGATTACGGGAGTTATTGCCACCCGTTTTTTGGGCGAGCTCAGTTGAACGAATTTCCGGCACTCCGTACAGTTCAGAGGATGTCAGGGGATTTACACTGGTTGGAGGCAGGGGAGGTGGTTTGGGGAGGCAGAGTGCTAGGGCCTAATCCCGCCCAAGAGATCAGCACACCACCTGACATCACCAGCCTCCCAAATACCAGCCTTGACACCTCCTCTTGGCACTGCCAGTGTGCCAGGGGAGCCCCTCGGGCATTGCCAGCCTGGCACTGCTAGCCTGGCACTTGGCATTGCCCACTGGGCAATCCCTTGACCTGATCTCCTGGGGGGGCCTCAATAGCCTCTGGTCCCATCAGCAACTCCATCATACCTGATCCCCATTGCTAGGGACCATACGTGATCCCCGCTGGCGTGGACCTCCACCAGCGGAGTCAAAAATCGATTCAGTCCCAGGTTAAAAAAATGCTAATCTGTATTAGCATATTGTAATCAACCTCATGCTGTTTCCCGGTGTGAGGGTGAGTACACCCAAAAAAATGGACCGGGAAGATCGGTTTTCCATTCCGCTGACATTTCCCAGCCCGTTGCGCTGCTCAAGGAGTGCAGCGGGCGAGGAAAATTGCGAGCTAAATTTTGTATCTGATTTGTTCCAAGAAATTACTTAACATTTGATGACAGGAATGTTATGGGACCAAGTTTTATTACCCCTAATAGAAACTTGTTTTGGGTGCCACTGCATATTCCAGTTGGACCTGGGGCAGGAGTCTGAAAATTCCACAAGTGGTAGCTTCCTAAGCTGATGCAAATATGGCCTGAGAAAAACACCATACTAATTTGTTGATCACAAACATGTTGGGTGCTGAGTCTGGAGCTGCCCATCCTTCAGGATTGCCCTGGAGTTTCCAGGAATTTGTCCGCAGGACACTGCTGCAAGCAAACCACGAAGAAAAATCACTTTATAGAATTTTTTTCCCCCCCCAATTTTCTCAAAATGCTTTTGTTTATTGGTTGGCGATAGGGTAAAGGAGTGCAGGTGGAGAAGGAAGCTCTTTGACCGAGTCAATAATCATCCAGTCAGATAGTAAGTACGTTTACCAGTTAGCTGTGGGAAGGTTGGATTTCACAAAGACAGGTGTCTCTGATGCCCACTGATGGGAGTGCTTTGGGGCGGACTGTTTGGTCATGCCAGAAACCTCCAAAAATGCATCCAACCAGAGTTGTCGACTCCAGCTGGATCCCGAATATTCCTGTGTAAATCTGGGAATAGGAGGCATCAGGTGGGCCTCCAAGTGGAAGGGCTTTCCCAAAGTTTTAAAATGAACCCTGATTGAGTTTCGAGAATCAGGGAATTTGATTGAATTATGTGGGTATGTGTCAGTACGAACACATCTGGGCACCTACTGAACGAAGGAATCTCACATGTATCCTGGAATGCTCATGCAGGTGAAGCCAGTAAAATTGGTTAAAAAGTATTGGGGATATTTAAGTTGTTCCCCTTTATAAGCAAGTCAATTTAAATAGTTAGGCAGTACTCTTCTGCTATCTCCCAGGCCATGAACCAGCCTGCAATTTTCTGTGAGTCTCAACTTCTTTGCACCAATGTACTAAATGTCTTTCAGTACCTTGCCAGCATCTAGAAAGAATAATGCTTAAGAGGCATGATCAGCAGCAAATCCAGCAGATGATGTTATCCTGCTAGTCCTGACATTTGATTATCAGTACTCCAAAGGTCAGTTGATGTTTCATCCAGCTCTGTTCCCACAGGAAACTTTTGCTGCCAGATCTTCAGAATGCACATCCAGCAATATTGTTCCATGTTCCACTCTTGAAGTCCCCAGAATAGTTGATTAACTTGAACACCTCCAGCAGAGTGTGGAGAACACTAAATGAAGAATTATTTTAACAATATTTTGTATTTCTGCTTTTCCAACTAGTAGCTCGCCCACCCATTGATGGGCAGAGTAAGCTGATAAAATCGCTTAAAAGCCGAGAAATCAGGATCACGCTCGATTTCTTGTCTCTCGGATTTTACGAGTCGGATTGGCGAGGTCAGCCTCTTGCCGGGAATAGGTGAGGAGCTGAAGAGTTTATTTAAATGTACTTAATGTATTAAATGCTTATTTGCATCTGTTTCGTGAGCCCGGCACTCAATCGTTGATTGAGGTTGATTACACTTGCCTTTAAGGCCTCGCCAGGAGAGGTTCTCTCGAGCGAGAAAAACACCGGTCAGAACATTGAATACAGGAGTTGGGATGTCTTGTTGAAGTTGTACAAGATCTTGGTTAGGCCACACTTGGAATTCTACGTGCAATTCTGGTCACCCTATTATAGAAAGGATATTATTAAACTAGAAAGAGTGCAGAAAAGATTTACTAGGATGTTACTGGGACTTGATGGATTGAGTTATAAGGAGAGGCTGAATAGACTGGGACTTTTCTCTCTGGAGCGTAGGAGCTGAGGGGTGACCTTATAGAGGTCCATAAAATAATGAGGGGCATAGACAAGGTAGATAGTCAATATCTTTTCCCAAAAGTAGGGGAGTCTAAAACTAGACGGCGTAGGTTTAAGGTGAGAGGGGAGAGATACAAAAGCGTCCAGAGGGGCAATTTTTTTCACACAGAGGGTGGTGAGTGTCTGGAACAAGCTGCCAGAGGTAGTAGTAGAGGCAGGTACAATTTTATCTTTTAAAAAGCATTTAGATAGTTACATGGGTACGATGAGTATAGAGGGATATGGCCAAATGCGGGCAATTGGGATTAGCTTGGGTTTTTTTTAAAAAAAGGGCCGCATGGACAAGTTGGGCCGAAGGGCCTGTTTCCATGCTGTAAACCTCTATGACTCTATGACCTGCCCCCCATGAATGGGGAACAGTCATGTTGGCCTCGCCGGTGGAACAAGGGGGGGGGGGAGTGCCCCTTGGGAAGTGCCAGCCTGGCAGTGCCACCCTGGCACCTTGGCACTGCCAGCCTGGCCCCTGGGCAATGCCCAATGGGCACCTTGGCACTGCCCACTGGGCCTTATGGGTGCGGGGCCTGAAGGGTGTAGCCCGATCAGGGACGTAGAGGGGTGCTGCGCACTCTGCAGATGCAATCGGATCGGGGGTGGGGGGGGAGAGGAATGGCCCGCTGCTGCTCTGCAGATGTGATCAGATTAGGGAGGGAGGGCGGGCACGATTGGTCTGGGTGGCGGGGGGGGGGGCGGCAGGGCTAGATGTCCATACATTGTGGAGCTCGCGATCGGCCGCAGGTCCCTGCAATTGCTAGGGGTGTCGTTTATTGACAGCTCTCTCTAGCCTTCAGACTCTTGCTGTTGCAATTGCGCATGTGCAGATACAGAGGTCTGCACATGCGCAGTAGCTCCCTCTACAGGCTGGCTGGAGAATTAAGCCCAGCCCACTGCCTGCAGCTGCTAGAAACAGTCAACACCATCTTTTCAATAGCTAAGTACATAAGAATGCGCGTGATAACTCACCCAAAAACAGATCAGGAACTTTCCCATTTTCATGCTAGCTGAACACTTAGGATCATTCTCGTAAAATTCCACCCCTTGCAAACTGTGCATGAGTCTTCAAGCTCAAGCAATCATATTTTAACATCAAACTGCTTTAGATACTCTATGAAAGATAGCACACTGGTTTTTGGAAAATGCTTTTTGAGAAATATATTTTAATTACATAATTCAGCAATTATCACGTAACATTACAGAACATTTTTATAGTTCCAGAAAATTGCTAATGTTGAAACTTTTCTCTTTGGGATCTTCATCATGATTTAAAACACAAGGTGGCAAATTTTACTGTCCCACCTGCCACGGAAATCGGAGCAGGCGATGGATGGACAATGGAAAGGTCCGTTGACTTCCGGCGGGATTTTCTGGTTTTGGGGCGAGTGAGGTCGGAAAATCCTGTCCGTGGACTATTCATATTCCTTATAACCAAATTTCACCAGATGCCCATCAACAGAACTAATCAAACTATGAATTTAAGTTACGCAAAAGGAATTTAAAAATAGAAAGCATAAATTTTGTAATTAAAGCTTCTCCTTTTACATTTACCTCTCAAGCCCACCACAAAAGCATGTTCTGTCAGTATCAAACTTCCTGAGAACTAAAGTAGAGCAATGTGAGCAAAGTTAACTATGACAGTCTACTGAGGGAAATTGTAGATCAATAATTATGCCTGGCTTTTCATGTAGGATTTCAAATTTAAACCTTCATCACTTCCAAAAACCATTAACTTCAATCATGCAAGACACTTCTGTAGTGAATGAGCTTCCAAAAATGTTTATTAACCAATGTCGTTCTTTACTATAGCATACAGCAAATTATTAAAACTGGTTCAAAAAAGCGCAGCGGTTTTGAACCTTTATGCAAATTCAATTGGGTTCAGGTCAGTTCAGATGAAGCACAATCCAGATGTGCATCACATAAATAGCACCAGGGCACGGGGAAGAAGAATATTGAAAAAGGCATTTATCAGAAACAGAATAGCCACCCAACTGCTGCTGGCTATAGTATTTATTGTTATAATATTGAAGTTCCTACCTGTGTTGTCATATCTTGTCACTGTGTTGGCAGATCAATTCCATTCAAACAATATACCAAACCATATGCCACAAATATAAAAGCTTGTCAATGGCTACCAATGGAGTCAACATCTGATTATGTTATGGTTCAATAGCCCAGTGATACACAATAATTATCTCATTTGGGTGTGTTCCGTGATTGTGATTCCAGATCTTCATGTCTGTTTGTAATCAACAGTATTGGCTCCACTAGTTTCTTTCAGAAATACTTCATGCAGAGCCATAAGAATGAAGCTAATTTCCTCGCATGCAGTTCTTAAGTGAATCTTTTTTTAAACTGAGAAGCAGTACAGAAAGGAAAGCTAGAAGCTTTGACAAAAAATAACCTGTTTGGTCATAATATGTATTCCATGATGGTTTCGAATTAAACAAAGCTGAAGTTGAAGTAGACCGAAGGGGCTGGGTTTAATGCTCCGCCGCTTGCGGTCGTTCATGCCAGCGGGATTCTCCATACCACTGCAGCGAACAGAGATTTGGCTGAGCACCAAATTCTCCAACGTCTCTGGCAGCAGGGGGCGTGAAAGGCCGAATATGTTCTCCGGCACACATTCCAGGCCTGAACGCATTTTACATCTGCTTCCAGGGCCGCTGATTGTGTCTTTTCAGTTACTCAGAGGGTTGATGAGGATACTGCAGGTGATATTGCATCTATGGAATAGGTGTTGGCACAGTACCATATAACTTAGAGTCGGTTTAGCTCAGTAAACTGGATGGTTGGTTTGTGATGCAGAGTGACTTCAACAGTGTGGGTTCAATTCCTGTGCTGGCTGAGGTCATTTATGAAGGCCCGCCTTCTCAACCTTTCCCCTTCCTGGAGTTATGGTGATCCTCAGATTAAAGCACCACCAGTCAGCTCTCCCCCTCAAAGGAGACAGTGGGCAGCTTGCCTGCTACCTACCTGCCTGCAATTATACCAGTGGCAGGGGTGGCATTTAGCAGCCTGCCTGCTACTGATGCCCTTAAGTAGGCAATTACTATCCACTTAAGAGCCTCAACTTACTGCCACCAGCATATAACTGGAGGTGGGAGAGCTTATGCCAAGCTGCCAGACCCCCTGTGCAGGTTGGTGGTATGAGGGGTGGGTTTCTTCTTAGCTTATGCCCTGGGCCCACTGGAGGCTCCCCCCAACCCGCCCATGTTGCCCTCCTCCGATAGCCTCTCAAACCCTGGTCTCAATCCCTCATTGATTCTTCTCATAAACCTTCAAACACTCACAAAATTCCAATCCATCGCAGCTCACCTACTCATCACCTGAGTGTTGTACCAGCAGTGACCATCAGTCCCACTGGTTGCTACCATCGAGGCCTTTCATTTACCAGAAGCTCTTTGAGGCTGGATTTCAGTCCCTGAGGGATGGAAATCCCACTTCCAGCCTTGGCCATCAAATGACTGCAGGGCAGCTGTTCTTTGCATGGGTGTTCTCCCTCTGAATTTTTAGCCGGGGGAGGGGAGGGGGCAGCGATTACAGCACCTCATATAATTCAGTTCAAGGGTTGGAATTTAATCTGAAATGTCCAGGCTGAAGTAAAATTTTAAAAAGTGTTTGGGGACTGAGATTTGTGTTTGAATGAGCTGCCTAGATACTCTTCACATAGCTTTTCTGTCACTATTTATTTTTCACAGATCAGCAGCTCCCTGAGAGCTCCGTAGCAATTGACCCTGAAGGAGCACATTAGAAGTGCCAGCCCCACCCTTCCTTTTCTCCAAACTTGCCCTGTTCCGACCTTTCCCAGCAGCGCTGAGCCTTTCCCAGTGCATGGCTGGCTGCTGGTTAATTGGTCAACCAGCATGAACTCACAAGCGGGATTCTCCGGTCGTTCATGCCAGTGGGATTCTCCATACCACTGCAGCGAGCAGAGATTTGGCTGAGCACCAAATTCTCCAACCTCTCTGGCAGCAGGGGGCGTGAAAGGCCGAATATGTTCTCCGGCACACATTCCAGGCCTGACCGCATTTTACACCTGCTTCCAGGGCCGCTGATTGTGTCTTTTCAGTTACTCAGAGAGTTGATGAGGATACTGCAGGTGATATTGCATCTATGGAATAGGTGTTGGCACAGTACCATATAACTTAGAATCGGTTTAGCTCAGTTAACTGGATGGTTGGTTTGTGATGCAGAGTGACTTCAACGGTGTGGGTTCAATTCCTGCGCTGGCTGAGGTCATTTATGAAGGCCCGCCTTCTCAACCTTTCCCCTTCCTGGAGTTATGGTGGTCCTCAGATTAAAGCACCACCAGTCAGCTCTCCCCCTCAAAGGAGACAGAGCAGTCTATGGTCATCTGGGACTATGGTGACTTTACCTTTTTAGATAACTGACTTGAAAGCAGAACTGAAGTCCATGAGATTAAAAGAGTGCACAGATGGTTAAGGGACAAAAACAGAATAGCAGTGAACAATTCTTTTCAGATAGAGGGAAGTGTGCAGTGGTATGTTTCAAGGTTGTTGTTGGGGCTACTGCTTTTCTTGGTCTGTATTAATAACTTGGGTTTAGGTAGACAAGGTGTAATTTCACAGAGTGAAATTTTACAGCTCCTCCCACAAGCGGGATCTTCCGGTCTCGCCAAAGTCAGTGGAATGGCTCACCACGTTTTACGGTTGTGCCTTCACTGCAATGGTGCTAGAAAATTCCGCATGTGGTAACCAGTGAGGATAACAGTACAAACATCAGGGAAAAAGAGGCAAATATGTGGTTGATGAAATTTAACAGTGAGAAGTTTGATGTGATTCATTTTGGTCTGAAGAATGAGAAGGGGCAGTATAAATTATATGGTACAATGTGAAAGGCGGTACAGGAATAGAGACATCTGGACATATATGTTCTCAAGTTTTTGAAGTTCGGAGGACACGTTGAGAAAACTGTTAAATGGAAATACCAAATAATATTTATAAATAAAGGCATAGAGTATAAAAGCAAAGAAGTTACACTAACCTTTCTAAAACACTGGCTAGTCCCCAGCTGGAGTTTGTGGTCAAATTGGGTACACAGGAAGGATATCAAGATGTGAGAGGATGCAAGAGGATAATCCCTACAACAGGACCAAGGATGAAATGATTCAATTATGTGGGGTGATAAGAGAAGCTGGGGTTGTTCTTCTTAGAGCAGAGACAATTAGGATGGGATTTGATAAAGATGTTCGAAAAATCATGACTGGTTTTGATTGGCCAAATAAGATGAAACGATTTCAAGTGATAGAAGGCCCAGTAACCAGGGGCACAAATTTAAGTGGTAAAAGAACATTAAAAACATTTACACAGCAAGCTGTTAAGACCTGTAGGGCGCTGCCTGAAAGAATGGTGGGGGCTGATTTAATAACTTTCAAAAGGATAAAAAGAATTATTTGCTGGGGTATGGAGAAAGATAGGAAGGGAACTAATTGGAAAGCTCTTTGAAGGAGCCAGTACAGGCACGATATACTGAATGGCCTCTTTCAGGGTGTTACAGCAAGGAGCGCCCACAAGGCCTGAGGTCATCCTCAATGCGGGCACACAGATCAGAAACCAGTTTCTTAGTGAGGTGCAGCCTCCTACAGCACTAATGTTCTAACATCTCTCGGGAGTTTATTCTTAATAGTGATTCCCTATGGTGAGGATACCATCTTCATCGTCTCCAATCCTTTCTCCCTCATAGCCAAGGATCTGCATCTGCTGCTGCTGAGGGTGCTCCCCATCGTTGCTCATCTCTGATTTGGATGAGTTGATCCCCATTTTCAGGAATGTCCTTGCTTGTCTCCAGCTGCACTATCACAGCTTCCCCACTGTGCCGCCATGATGCCTATGGATGCACTACCATCCTTACCCTCTATCCCGAGCAGTTCAGCGCAAACCCTTAGGATACAATGAATCCATGATAGCCACTGTGCATCTATGCATGAGGTGTTGAACCTTTCTGCTCTATAAACATTCTGAGTGGTACCCAAATCCATAACTGGCTCCCCACTGCAATGCTGCCTTCACCTTTGGGATGGTTTGACACCATTCATGTTTCCTGTGCCTTTTCTCAGTTCAACTCCCCTTCAATAAGCTGACAATTTGTTTACTTGCATGCTCAATCACAAGCTGGCTTTCTGCTTCCCACTTTCAAATTCCTTCTCAAAAACTGAGCATATTGAAACCACAAAGAGAATCTCAAGTGCATATGCCTCCATTCCTGGTTCTATCATGAAAATTCATCCCAATGTAAACCAGAAAGTATAAAAGAAGACATATAAATCAGACTTAAATGATGTACATAGAGCAAAGTAAAGTTTGGGTTCTATATATACAATTAATGGGTAGATAGAAAAATTAAACAAAGGAAAACCTCCAATACTGATTTTATTCCTTGAGAGAACTCATAACTTGTAAAATCAATTTTCCAAGGCCAAAGAGGCTGTTCAGCAGTAATTGTCACTTGCCGTGCTGGTAAAAACTCATTTACTCCTGAGTACAACAGCCCTACCTTTTTCCAGCAGTTGTCAGTGTGGAACTAGTGAAGAAGTGCAGCAAGTCCACGCCTTACAGACATTTCAATGCCAAGTTTATTGTCGGGGATCACAAAGATGCACCCAATGGAAGAACAGGGTATCACTGACAGCATTGCCTGTGCATACTCCAGATTGTGCTGTCACATTTCCTCCATTACAAAGATAGCCTGACAATTATTCACATCACAAATTTTGGGCCATTATATTTCACTGTGAGAACTAGATTTAATTTTCAGTCTTAATATTTAAGGTATTAGACAACTGTGGCCTAGATTTTCACCCTGAGTTAAGGCAAGTTTTGCAGGGTCAGCAGAGCAGCACTGTGTCAGATGGAACCTGCACCAGGACCAAGGTACACTAAGATTCCACAAGAGCAGAAAATCTAGCTAGTATTCTTCAGGTATACTTGGAAAAGTTACAAAATAGATCCACTGTTGGCCCTTGCCATCTTGTGGACCACAGTAATTATATTCTGTTTTCCTCCTCCACAGATTTTTAAGTTAATTGGTGCTTTTACTTAAATTATTTGTGTGTTAAGAGTTCAACGCTAAGTAGATTTCTCTGAAAAGTTTACCTTTCCTTCCTGGACCGATTCAATTTCTTTTTTGGACATTTGAGTATCGGTGTTTAACTTCTACAACAATAACTTATACTTATATAAGCACTTCTACCATAATAAATGTCCCAATGTACTTCCCTGGAGCTTTATTCAACAAAGTGTGGCACTGAGTCACATAAGGAGATATTAGGGTAGATGACCAAAAGCTTAGTCAAAAATGTAAGTTTTAAGGAGCTTTTAAAAGGAGGAAAACAAGGTAGAGAGTTGAAGAAGTTTAAGGAGTGAATTCCAGAGTTTAGGGGTTGGCAGCTGAATGCGTGGGCACTAATGGCGATGCAATTAAAATTGGGAGTGCGCAAGAGTCCTGAATTATAGGAGTGCAGATATCTTGAAGGAGAATACAGCAATAGGGAGAATTGAAGCCAATGTTGGTCAGTGAACAATATGGTGATAAGAAATTAGAACTTGCAGTGAGTTAAAGTGAGTAGCAGCATTTTGGATGTCTGCAAGTTTACAGAGAATGGAATATGTGAAACCGACCATACGTGCATTGGAATAGTTGAGTCTCGAGGTAACATCGGTATGAATGAAGGTTTCGTCAGCAAATGAGATGAGATTGGGTAGAGTGGAGCGAGGTGGAAATCGGTGCTCTTATTAATGTCCAGATTTTAGCTCAAAAATTCATCTCGGGACCAATTGTGATACCAATTAAGCTTAATCTCAGATTGTTGCCCAGGACAGGGATAGAGTTAGCAGCTAAGGAACTGAGTTTGGAATGGGGATAAATGTTTATTGCAAAATATTTACAATTTTCTTTTTGTTCTGCATTCTGTATTCTTCATTCTTTTGACATATATCTTTTGAAATTTGTGGAATTTAGTTCTTCATATTTGGAAAAAAAAACATTTGCAACAGTGAAAAACATCTTTAAGTACTCTCAACTTTAAAATTCAAACCTTACTCCAGAGATGGAAGTCACATGAAGATGTGACTGTAGTTATTTTACAGAATATTATTCACATTATTCACCGTACAGCTTAAGCCAGGTTTGATTTTCTTCTAAATTTGATGCAAAGAGAACCACATCTATTTCACCATCTAGTGAATAACCATTTTCAATATTACTGTAGGGATACATTAGTTGAGCAAGTTAAATACAACATTCATCAGGGACTAGAAATAAAGGAACAGAAGAAAACCAAGTGAGAAACTTAGCTGTAATTAGCCATTACCAATGTATCCCAAGACTTCAATACAAAATACAAGAGTTTGTCAGGAAGACCAGACTCAATCTGCTCAAAAGATGCTTATGGTACATCATATTTCATGGTTCTGAGATCAGTATCTAATTAGCTGCTGAATGGATTCAAGTGCGATCCTTTGAAATGGGACTTAAATCTATCTTCTGTAATCTCCGAGCAAGGCCTGAACACAAACTGTAGACCGAGTGGTCACGTGATGACACGATCACATGGCTACTTAAAGGGTCATGTGTCGCAAGAGTGGGCAGAGTAGAATCATATAAGAGCTTGTGGAGTAGTGTAGTGAACTCGGGCAGTTTCACCATCATTATTACAGCAAAGTCTGGGCCCATTGCATATCTTACTTTCATGTGGTATTATTATGTATGCAACATATTTAAAAGTTTTCAAACAGAATACTAGTGCACATATATGTTCAGTTCCTACAATGCAAATATTCCTGTCACAAATAATTGGCTCTAAAGCTTTTTTATCAAATGGTCAAGTAAATTTTGTTTTAATGAGGTTCAAAGCTGAACTGTGAATTCTTACAACACTATTGATGAAACACCATCAATAATTTGTAAATGAACAGATGTTAAAAGACTCCTTCCTATCATTATCCTAATTATATCCTTTTCACAAAATTTGCATTTTTAATCTCTACACTTCATTATTAGCAGATCTGCAATTATTCCAGTTATACTTTCAAAAGAACCTGTAGATCAAACATGCAGTGTTCTATTTTCTATTTTCTATTTTGCTCTGCAAAAGCTGGCAATTTTAATAAGTAAGAGAATGCACTTATGAATAGTGCAATAATGGTAATTATTATAAATGCAAAAACATTCTAAAAACAGCAACAGTATTCAGAAACATAGTTAATCCTATTAAATCCCATCCTCTGTTACCCATTATATTTACATATAAACCATTGAAAGAACAGTGGGGTAATCCGAACCTAACCTACTCAATGGGTAACTGATAAAATTGGGTGCACTCATTACACCCCATTCAATTTTACTTCCATTGATGGTGGTTAAGTTAAAATTGCCCGAATATGAATATTAGAAATGTCTTTTTATAAATAAGATCAAGAAAATAAGAAAATAGAGAGCAGATTATACATGTCATAAATTTAAAATGTAGGAACTTTGACAATTTTAAAATACAACATAGTAGGAATTGATGTGGGCCAGTTTTGGGCTGAAAAATACACGCTTAATTAGGTGGGCCAGACGAGATCGTTAAATTTGCCTGTGGCACTTATTACAATTACATAGGTGGACTGGCAGCATTAGTCCAGCAGTTGACAAGAGAAACATATGTGTCAAAGGTCCCTTGCTTTTTTAACACTGCAATACCAGTCATAAGGTAAGACAATGAACTTTGATCTTGCAGCATTCTCTGCTAAACCCTGTACTTCATTAAGTCGCAGCAATCACCCTTTCTTCCCTTGAATACTTGCATTTTCTACCATTTACGAGGCACAATTCATTCTACCTTCAACTGCTTCTAATGCCATATGTCTAACTTCATACTCTATGCTATCATCTTATCCCTCTGGCCTTTATGTGCACATTCTGAAAGGAAACCATCTCACTAGGTGACCATGGACAATCTCCTTCTTTCCTGTAGGTAAAGCTAATAAACAACAATAACTTTAGAAACAAGTCATTCAGTTCGTGTGAATGGGGTGTGCCATCAGAAGCGACCAAGCTGAAAAATGCATCCTGTAGGCCTCTTAGCTATATTATAAACTATCCTTTCTCAATGAAATCTCACCCTCACACACGAAGCATAACAAAGTATAACTGCTTCCAGAAGTCACTCATCCAAGTCTGCTTATCCTTCACATTAAAACCTAAACCCAAATCTTAACTCAGAAAGTATACATTTCTAGCATAAGAAACTGCTCATACAAAAATTAGCTTAACATGACCCTGATGCTCTACTTTAATGAAGAACCAAGTCTATTTAAGATCCATGCACACTAAAATCCATACAGGCTACATTTGGCATAGTAAAAAGTGGAAAATATCAATGACTTATTTAATTAAAACAATTTAAAATATGTAAGTTTGATTAATTCAAGAATCAACGTGCTCTATAATTCAAAATCTTTGAGTCTTTCCTTTACAAATCTTGAAGTGTACAATCATTGTTAATGTGGAGTGTAAATTAACAAAAAAAGCTACTAAATCTGAGTTATAAATATAGATTAGGTTGGATATAAATTGACTTTCCTCTTTAACTCAAACGTTGAATGTGCCTATTATACAGGCCAAGTACCATGGTATTGCTATGTGGCAGGGCCACTCTTTGAAAACAATTAGCAACTATTAATAGTGATTGTATTGGGCATGCAATTAGAATGTTAGCTTTGAGGAAAAATTACCTTCAATCACATAACGTAAATTATGATGAGCATCTTTGGTTCCTATTCATATGCATTTTAGAACAAATTCTTTATAGCGCTGATTTTGACTTGTTTGAAATATCATGAAAACATCAGCAGGAATGTATGACAACCAAAAAAGCATTTAGTAAGGATTTTTAAAATCACTTATTTCATTGAATAAAAACATTTGTAACTCTGACCTTGGTACATTCCAGACAAATTAATTAAAAGTTATGTCTAATTTCTCCCTTAGTATCTAGTGTATTAATGCAAATAAGATTGTTTAACCTACATATCCTGTATGTATATGTAGTGTGAATGCTGAAATTTTAAAGCAGATACATTGAAGGACGGTTTTATTTGTGACCTTTTTACAAAAAAACATTGTTGTTTGCAAGTTCTGTCCCCACATGCCAGAGCAATGAACAAATAGCAGCACTAATTACAGGCAGGTCTTTTTGTAACTCTTCTCTCAGAGATCACAACCTAATTAATGAAATCACTCTGAACTTAGTCCATGTTAAATATCAAGTTTCAAGATGCCACCGGGAACAATGGAGAACATGGATATCTTAATGGAACAAAAATAAGCACAATCCATCACTTAGACCCTTGTCAGATGCTAACCTTCAGTCAAATCCCTAAACATAAGTGCCGGACCTTTGATTGTTTAACAGGCCATTGTGTCATTTTGATAAATCTTCTTCCAAGCTCACCAAAAAGCACATTAACCAATCATTTGTGACATCTGCCATTTTGAACCTGCAAAACTTACAAGTATTGAATTACTAAAATGTTGAATCAAATTAATGCATCTGAAAATTAAAACATATCTTTAACAATTTACTGATATTTGCTTATTGTTAGTGAGAATTTAGAGATTTTGTCATGCTGATAACTTTTTGCTTTCAAAGGTCCAACACAAAGCATTTGAAATGAGCATCCTCAAATACTTAAGCATTAGCTCTTAAATTAGGGTCAGATTTAAATCAGTATAAATTGCTACTTGAAGTATAGATAACTTTTTTTTAAATCAAATGTGACAAAATTAATGTTTTATGACAGCTAATATACACTGTTATGTATTTAGTTTTTATATTAGTGTACTTGATAGTTCATGCGACAATGACTTGCAATTGTATAATGTTATCCATTATCCGTTATTTCAAGGGGATAGGAGGGCAAAGAGAATCAAGTAGGAGAAAAACTACAGAATAAAGGTGTGATGTCACATCAGCAGGTCTTGACAAATGGGGACCTGAACAGAACTCACCGGGGGGGAAAACCCCCAGCAGAGATAAGGTCATACCTGGGCAGTACCCTGCAGTGCCCTGGCACAGCCCTCTAGGTGGCAATGCCTGGGGTCAGTGCCATGCACTGCCTGAGGGGTTCTGTTGAGGAGGATTGGGTTGATTGGGGGGAGGGTTCCCTGCAGGTAGGAGGGCATGTGTCTGTTCTGGGACTGTGTGGCGGGGGGGGGGGGGGGGGCGGGGATTCCTTTTTATAATTTTTTTTTCAGATTGGGGCAGGAGCAGAGGTTGAATGAGCCTACC
Source organism: Mustelus asterias (assembly GCF_964213995.1). Classification (NCBI taxonomy): domain Eukaryota; kingdom Metazoa; phylum Chordata; class Chondrichthyes; order Carcharhiniformes; family Triakidae; genus Mustelus; species Mustelus asterias. Next base: position 96,902,725 of record NC_135808.1, read on the forward strand.
CACCAGCATGATGTTTTGGGACCCAACCTTTCCATTATTTTCCTCTAAGTGTTCAAACAAAAAGCTGGAAAACCCAGCAGCCAGCTGGTGGACTGCCCTCCACTTTTCTCATCAGAGATACTACTTAGAAGCAAAATCGAAAAATTCTGCTCCAAGTAGCATTGGATGGAGCTTAGAGAATCAGGTTGACACAGGGCCATAAGATAGCATGATTCCTGAATTGTTATACTATGAAAAGTTAAGTCAACATCAATTGGAGAAATAATGCATAGAATTACAAAGAATGGAGGACAGAAAATTCCATTAATTGGAAGCATGTCAGTTCCAATCACACACAAGAAGCAATGTGTAAAATTACCCATCATTTTAATGAAGAATGAGGAAACATCCTCGATTAATATCATTTAAGCTAAATATAAAGAAGCTTTCTCACATAGGAACAAAATTCACAATGCAAGACAATGTGATCACCAAGTACCCTCAAGTGTTTAGTGAAACCAGTAAACCTATTCAGGGACATAAAAGCAATGTACAGATTCAGAGGAACATAAAACCAGTTTACAGCAGGCTTGTCCAGTGTCCTGTGTTCTAAGGGAGAAAGTCGAGATGAGCTGAAAAGACTTGAGACTGAGAACAATGGCCACGATTCTCCCAGCGCGACCCGCATCTTTTCTGGCAGTCGGGCTGGGAGATGCACCTGTCGGCCATTTCGCAAGTTCCCCGCCAGCTTTTATGACCCACGCGCATCTCCCAGCCGGAGAAAAATGGCGCCGCCGGGAACCCGCTGATTAGCATGAGTTTACATACCTTTACATGCCATTATCGGGATCCACACGGCAATCTCAGCTTACGTCTGTGTCTCGCACCTCTTTGGCATGGTGTAACTTTGGCGCGAATCAGACTAGGTATTTAACAGTCACAACCTGGCATGGAAGCTTTGAACTGGCGTGGGAACTTTGAACTGACATAGAGAGGTAAGTGCTGCTAGAGGTGCGTGGGGAATGTTGCAGGCAGGTACTGGAGATGCCTGGTGGCCTTCCTCCTGCTGCCTTCAGATGTTGTCCCATGGAGCAGTGGCTCAAGGGTGCGCATTGCCCATGTCTGCACACCAACCTGCATACGCTGTGCCAACATTTGTCATGATGGGAATCTCACACAACCCTAATCGGGCCACGCATGGCACCATGGATTATGTGGGGTTGCCACTCCCACAAGTGGGGATTCTGGCCCAAGTGAGGGGTGGTGCTGGGACTATGCAGCTAATGAGAATAATCCGTCATCCTGTGCTCTTTCCAAACTCCACTGTGCAGATGGATCTCGGTTTGCTCAATCTGGATCTGGCCATGTGGTGGCAGCAAGGGCGGAGGAGGAGGTGGCAGCTCAGGAGGTGGCGGGCATGGAGAGGCCACCGCAAGAAAAGCCACCACCATTCCCTCAGGAAGGAGGGCAGGGGGCTGCCGCTGAGGGGCAGGAGGTGGGTGGGCAGGCTCCCAAGAAGATGCACAGAAGGCGGAGGGTGCCGAGGGCAAGGAGTTACAGGCCTCACAATTTCTTCGAGGCCCTCTCAGAGGAGATGTGCCATCACCAGCTGCGCCTGTACAAGACCACAGTGTGACACATTTGTGAGGTGCTCTCACCCCTGGCACCTCAGGGGAGCAACGGCACCCGCTCCCTGTGGACGTGAAGGTGATGGCAACCCTCCATGTCTATGCCTCTGGATCATTTCAGGCTCCCAGTGGTGACCTAGCTGGGATCTCCCAGACCTCTATGCACAGATGTGTGCGGCAGGTCACAGATGGCTTGTATGCCCAGGCAGGGCAATTCGCAGATGACCCTGAGATGAGTGGCAGAGCAAAGTGTGCAAAGGACGCTGAAAGTCTGCAAAGGGATATAGATAGTCTAAGTGAGTGGGCGAGGGTCTGGCAGATGGAGTACAACATTGGTAAATGTGAGGTTATCCATTTTGATAGGAATAACAGCAAAATGGACTATTATTTAAATGGTAAAAAATTGCAGCATGCTGCTGTGCAGAGGGACCTGGGTGTCTGTGTGCAAGAATCACAAGGAGTTGATTTGCAGGTGCAACAGGTAATTAAGAAGGCAAATGGAATTTTGCCCTTCATTGCCAGAGGGATGGAGTTTAAAAACAGCGAGGTTATGTTGCAGTTGTATAAGGTGCTATGAGATCACACCTGGAGTACTGTGTACAGTTTTGGTCTCCTTACTTGAGAAAGGATGTACTGGCACTGGAGGGGGTGCAGAGGAGATTCACTAGATTGATTCCAGAGTTGAGAGGGTTGGCTTATGGGGAGAGACTGAGTAGACTGGGACTATACTCATTGGAATTCAGAAGATCTTATAGAAACGTATAGGATTAGGAAGAGAGGTTGTTTCCACTGTCGGGTGAAACTAGAACTAGGGGGCATGGCCTCAAAATAAGGAGGAGCAGATTTGGGACTGAGGTGAGGAGGAACTTCTTCATACAAAGGGTTGTGAATCTGTGGAATTCCCTGCCCAGTAAGCAGTTGAGGCTACCTCATTGAATGTTTTTAAGGCAAGGATGGATACATTTTTGAACAGTAAAGGAATTAAGGGTTATGGTGAGTGGAGCTGAGTCCACGTAAAGTTCAGCCATGATCTTATTGAATGGTGGAGCAGGCTGGAGGGGCCAGATGGCCTACTCCTGCTCCTAGTTCCTATGTTCTTATGTTCATTAATTTTGACGTGGGCTGTGTACAGCAGGAGGCCTGGGCTCTTGGTTTCGAATCCATCGCCGGGGTTCCGAATGTGCAGGGCACAGTGGATGGCACACACATCGCCATGCAAGACCGCAGCAATTTTTGAACTGGAAGGGGTTCCATTCCCTGAACGTCCAAATTGTCTGCGACCATCAAATGAAGATCATGCAGGTCGATGCACGGCACCCAGGGAGTTTCCATGACAGCTTTGTGATCCGGCAGTCGGACATCCCTGGGCTCTTTGAAGACCAGCCCAGGCTCCCGGGATGGCTACTGGGTGACAAGGGTTACCCGCTAAGGTCATGGCTGATGACACCTGTGCGGAGGTCCCAGATTGAGGCGGAGACCCGCTACGACGAGGCCCATGCAGCCACCCAGTCCGTCGTTGAGCGGTGCATCGGCCTGCTGAACATGCGGTTCCGCTGCTTGGACCGCTCTTGGGGGCCCTCCAGTATGACCTTGTGCATGCTTCACGCATCATCATCATTTGCTGCACTCTTCACAACATCGCCCAGCCGCGGGGAGACCGGCTGGAGCAGGAGGAGGAGAAGGAGTGGCGAGGTGGGCGTCCCGCCACATGAAGAGTCAGAGGAAGGAGGGCAGGCAGCAATGGCAGGCGTCCGGCAAGGAAGAGCAGTGCGAGATGCCTTGATTGCAGCCTGGTTGACCTAGCTGGTGCTGTGCAGTGAGGGGACTGCAACCACCACACATCCAACACACCCCAGGAGCAAGTGCAGCCACTATTCCCCCTCCAAACTGACCTGGGCAGCCAAACCACCACGTCACCCTTCCCCTGCTTCTGTCATCCCACCATCCTATCCCCCCCAGAAACATCCGACCCTATTAATGTGCCAGTGCTGGCAATGGTTGTGAGGCTTGGTTGAAGGCTGGAGGATGATGACGACTTGCTGTTATGCACATTGGGATCCTGCCCCTGGTGCAATTAAAGTCTGACTCCTACCTGTACTCTGAATGCACGCTGCCACCCAGGCCCACGTAGCTGTATGGGTTGGGGACACATGTTTTTTGGCCGAGGGCGGGGGGGGGGGCACTTGCACCAAGGGTCTGGTGGAGATGTCCAGCTGTGATGCCCTTGGCAGACGTTCCCTCGGTGGCTGGGACCTGGAGGGCCCCGGTTGACTTGCAAATGGCAATGTTTCAGTGCCACCCTGTTCATCTCACTGGCCCTGGGATGCCCCGGTGTGAGGAAGGGGGGAATCAGAAGGTCTCGAGACGTCCGGGATCTCCTGGGTGGAAGACTCTGGCATGGCCTCAAGCCCTTCCTCCTCCCTTGTGGTGCCCAAAGGCCCCGGGGGCACTCCATGGGACGCCAGGGTAGCTGGACTGAGCTCTAGAAGCTCCGGTGTCACCTGGCTCTGCCAGTCCTGGAGGTCTAGATGGTCAGTCCCATGATGTGTGATCCCTTAGCCCTGGCCTTCTGAGACTGGGCCAAGCTCTGGAGCCCCTCCGCTACAGCATTCTGTGAGCAAACCAGGCTCTGGAGTCCCTCAGCAGTAGCCCTCTGAGCCTCGGCTAAGTTGTCGAGGCTCACAGCCACGGCCTGCTGTGTCTCCAGAATGCCAGTGAGAGTCCCAGCCATGGCCAGCAGTGTCTCCCACAGGCCCCCGACACCCTTGGTCATCGAACGCTGTGCCTCCTGGATGCCGAAAACACCCTCGCCCGTGGCCCATAGTGTCTCCAGGATGGCCTGGATCCTGTCACCCATGAGGACAGAGCCCTGAGCCAGACTTGGGGGGGGTGGGTGGGGGGTGGGGGGGGGGGGGGGGTGGGGGGTGGGGTGGGTGGGGGGGGGTTGGGGGGGGGTGGGGGGGGGCAGCAATAAGGCCAGGATGTCCCTGTGGGGGAGTTGTGGGAGGCCAGCAATGAGGCCAGCAATGTGTGTGGGGGGTTGTGGGGGTCAGCGATGAGGCCAGCGATGTCTGCGGGGGTTTGAAGGCAGTGATCTGGATGCTGGGAGGTCTTTATAGCAATCTCCCAGCGATGTGCGCATGTGCGGGTTCCCGCTCATCCCGCCGATTTCAGGCGCGAATAGGCCTCGCCCCCCCTGGGTTTTTAATGAGATTCACAACTGGGACCTCTGCAGTGCACAGAGTACGGAGATTCAGGTGAGAAGCTGAACTGGAGAAAACAGTCGGGATTTCGAACAGTTTTCCCGCCAATTTAGCACTTTTGGGAGAATTGCGGCCAATGTCTCTAGAATAGAACAGAGTCATTGGGCTACTCCCACAATAGTGGTACCAAAGTCAGATGGTAGTGTAAGAGTATGTAGGGTTATAAGGTAACTATAAATCAGGCATTAGAATGTAATCCACCCAATACTTTGCCAAACATGGAGGATCTATTCACTTTTTTTTCAAAGTCAGATGTAACAAATGCCGATCTGAGTTAGATGACGAGTCTAAGTCATACTTGACTATTGACATGTAAGATGGAATTTTCTGCCCTCTCCGTGGCAGGTTTTGCAATGGCCATTGGCTGACAGTGGGATTTTCTGGTTTCACTGCTGTCATCAGAGTTCCTGCGGTTTTCAACCTCCGCCACCGAAGAACCCATGGCAGGGGGTGACCATCTGTGGGACCGGAAGGTCCTACCAATGGGAATGGCCAGAAAAACCTGCCCAAAGTGCTTTTGCAGTTGCATAGGTTGCCATTTGGTGGTTCTTAAGCCCCTGGAATTTTTCAAGGGGCAATGAAGCAAACATTGTAAGGAATTCAGGGATAATGTGCTATTTGGATGACATAAATATTTCAGTTCCAAAATGCAGACCGATGATAAGTATTGAAAAAGGGGCTTGCATATTTGGAAAAGCATGAGGGCACACAAATGTGAAATGTTCCAAAACTCTGTAAAGTGTTTTCGTCAAAGATGGATGTCATGTCAACATGATTACCAGAACTCCATCCAACACTACTTGGATACATGCCTGGCAAATTGCCACTGGACATCCTTGTGCTTCAGGTCATATGGGTTGCAACCAACCTCTCATTGACCTGGTGCTGTTTGACAACTGTATGCAATGACTGCCATTTCCTCCAGCCAGCATTTTCTTCACTCACATTTTGTTGACAAGCCTTGGTAAGATGACCCTTGTCCTTTCAGCTGCAGTATTCTGCCTTCAGAAATAAACAAAGATGGCTTACATCCTACCAAGAGTCAGGTTCAAGCAATAAGAAATGTGCTATACTCTCAATATATCTCTGAGCTCAGATATTTTTTGGGCTTAGTGAATTACTATGATAAATTCATACCAAGCATCCACTCTTGAGGGTGTTTTGTGCATTTGGATAAAGCAGTGCGACAAAGCATTCAAGCTGTGTAAAAATCAATTGGTAGAAGGTACAATGCTTGCACATTATGATGTATCCAAGAAGATTAAGCTAACATGTGATGCCTCTCCATACAGGGTCAGTGCTGCGATCGCTCACATGTTGGATAATGGTGAGGAGAGATTGTTTGCATTAGCCAGTGCCAGTGGGTGAAATTATGCTCAGATAGAATGCGAGGCATTGTCTTTGATTTTTGTAAGAAGATCTCATAAATACTTGTTTGGTCATTGATTCACGATCAAAACTGATCATAAGCCACTGTCGTCTATTTTTAATCCAAACTCTGCAGTACTCACATTAGCTGCAGCCCAAACGCAAAGATGGGCTTCAATTTTGTCTGCTTATTAGTATGACATTAAGTACAGACAATTGGAAGATCATTGTATTGCTGATGCTGATTACTATCCCTGTCAGAGAAGATGTATTTTCCTTTTGACATGTAGATGAATTTCTAGTCACAGCAGATGACCTTTGTAGAACAATTTGCAGGGACCATGTATTGGTAAAGGTGTACTACTACATCACAAATGGATGGCCAACACAGATATTGGATTTAGAAATCAGGCCATTTTTTATGCATAAGAATGAGTTGCCAGCTGATCAAGGTTCTGTTTATGAGGAGTCAGAGTTATAATTGCTAAAAAGTACAGATTGTAGTTGTAATGAGATCTTCATGATCAACAATTGGGGATGAGCTTGACAAAGAGTCTAATGAGAAGCTATCTTTGGCGACCAGGGTTAGGTAAGGATATAGAAGACACAGTGTAGGAGTGTAGAGTGTGTCAAGCAGTGAAAAAGAAGTCATCATCAGTACCTTTGCAATCATGGGCATGGCCAGCTGGAATGCACTGCACATGGATTTTGCAGAAGTTGAAGGGCAATATTCATTACGAAAGTCATTTGAAGTAGATTGAGATTGAATGAACCAACGAATCAAACAATTAGTAAAACTCTGGATATTTTACGTAATTTGTTTATGGGTTCTTGGAAAACATTATGGGGGCAATTCTCCCAAAAGTACTGAATTGGCGAGAAAACTGGTCTAGATCACAACTGTTTTTTCAGTGCAACTTCAGACCCGAATCTCCCCACTCTGTGCAATGCAGAGGTCACAATCGTGGATATCATTAAAAGCTCAGGGGGCAGGGCCTATTCACGCCAGAGTCTGAAAGCTCCGGAACTCTACGCATGCACAATGGCCCTGATCTGTCAGTCTCCCCTTTCGCTGACCATCTCAATCGCCCCCCCCCGGAGGCAAACCTCCCCTGACAGGAGGCAGACCCCCCCTCAGCAGAGCACCACCCTCCAGCCCACCCTGATCACTGGCTTCCCTCCAGCCCTTGACCAATCCCCATGCAGAGTGGCAGCGGGACCCCTCACCCCCACTAATTGCCCCTAGGCCCCGCCCACAATAGGCTCCGACCCACATAGCCACAATAGGCACTGCCCCATGCCCGGGAGGCAGTGCCAAGATGCTCCCTCGGCACGGGCAATTCGCCCCTTGGGCAGTGCCAGGGTGCACAGGCTTGCACTGCCAGGGTGCCCATGCCCAGGGGGCACCACCCCCCCCCCTGCCATCCAACCCCCTGGGGGGCCCTGACCATTCCAGCGGGGTCTCCCGCTAGTTTCCCGAGCGTGGGGAACTACTCTAAATCCCGCTGGAGTGAAATACTTCTGGGAACCTGTGCATGTGCACATCGCTGGGGGATTTCTGAAAAGACCTCCTAGCATCCAGGTCGCTGCCATCCAACCTCCACAACCATGCCGGGCCCAGTAATGACATTTAAACTACATTTAAAATATATTTAAACAGATTAAAATCACTTACCTCTCTTCCCGTAAGTTTCCAGAGTGGTCCCGACTGCGCCTGTTCTCTGGCTCTGGGAGATGTGCGTGCATCGGGAACGCATGCGCGAATCCCCCGAAATGGCTGACACGCGATTCTCCCGACTGGACCTGCCAGAAAATGTGCGGGTCGCAATGGGAGAATCGCCCCCTACGTCTGACAAAGAAACTCAGTTTTGTTTTCAGAAGAGTTTGTAAAATTCATGAAAATGTGACATTAGGGGCTGATTCTCTCAAAAGTGCTGAATTGGTGGGATCACGACTTTCAGTACAATTTCAGACCTGAATCTCCCCACTCTGTCAATGCAGAGGTTACAATCGTGAATATCATTAAAAACCCAGGGATGGGGCCTAATCACCCCAAAGAGCCTGAAATAGGGAGGATGAGCGGGAACCTGCGCATGCGCACATCGCTGGGAGATTTCTGAAAAGACCTCCCAACATCCAGATCACTGCCATCCAACCCTACAGACATCACTGGCCTCATCGCTGGCCCCCACAACCCCCCCACAGACATCGCTGGCCCCCACAACCCCCCCACAGACATCGCTGGCCTCATCGCTGGCCCCCACAACCCCCCCACAGACATCGCCGCCCCCCCTCCTCCCCCATATAGACATCACTGACCCCCCTTCCCCATACAGACATCACTGGCCCACAGCCCCCATACAGACATCGTTGGCCCCCCTCCTCCATACAGACATCGCTGGTCTCCTCCCCCATACAGACATCACTGGCCCACAGCCCCCATACAGACATCGTTGGCCCCCCTCCTCCATACAGACATCGCTGGTCTCCTCCCCCATACAGACATCACTGGCCCCTCTCCCCCATACAGACATCACTGGCCCCTCTCCCCCATACAGACATCGCTGGCCCCCTCCCCAATACAGACATCGCTGACCCCCTCCTCCATACAGACATCGTTGGCCTCCCTCCTCCATACAGACATCGTTGGCCTCCCTCCTCCATACAGACATCGTTGGCCTCCCTCCCCCATACAGACATCGCTGGCCCCCCTCCTCCATACAGACATTGCTGGCCCCCCTCCTCCATACAGACATCGCTGGCCCCCCTCCTCCATACAGACATCGCTGGCCCCCCTCCCCCATACAGACATCACTGGCCCCCCTCCTCCATACAGACATCGCTGGCCCCCCTCCCCCATACAGACATCACTGCCACCACCCCTCCTCCCCCATACCTACCTCCCCCTCCTCTCCCCCCACCCCCCACTCCACACACACAGACATGGCTGCCCACTCGCCCCATGCTCCCATGAATCCAGATAATGCAGATACCCAATCCCTCCATCCTTTGAACATATTGCGTTGTGCTGACATGCACAACCCCAGCTTGCGATTATTCCCTCTCTTGAGTGGGAGCCAAGTGAGAATTGCACCCCCCCTGGATACAGCAGCTAATCGATTAGGAGCCCTGAGTATTGCACCCCCCCTGGATACAGCAGCTAATCGATTAGGAGCCCTGAGTATTGCACCCCCCCTGGATACAGCAGCCTATTGAATGGCAGCCAATCAGCACCCTGAGGGATGAATGACACTCAACTGAACGCAGCCTTCAAAATTTCTCACATTAACACAGAGACTATCACCACGGTGGGTACCTTTAGTGTTGAGGCTTTTTGGTCACGAACAGGTGAGTACATCAGGTGGAGGCGGGCACATCCGAAGGCTTGGGCACATGGAGGTCTGCCGGAGGCCAGGATTCAGCTGTCCCCAAGTCAACTGCTGAGCCTTTGGGTGTGTTCTTCCCAAGGCTGGTGGAGATGCATCAGCAAACCCGGGGAGTTGTGGAAGGACTGTCAGCAACTATGCCGCGACTGCAAGGCTGTTTAGGGGAGTCCAACAGAGTGTTGTTGCAGGAGGTGGTGCCGACACAGAGTGTGATCCAGGCCAAAACTGCTAGGGTGCGACCGCAGTGAAAAGTCTGGCTCAGGGGTCTGTCCTCATGGAGACACAATGGGCCATAGGTGAGCGTGTTTCCGGCATCCAGGAGGCACAGCGTTCGATGGCCAAGGGTGTCGGGGGCCTGTGGGAGACACTGCTGGCCATGGCTGGGACTTTCGCTGGCATTCTGGAGACACAGCAAGCCATGGCTGTGAGCCTCGACAACTGAGCCCAGGCTCAGAGGGCTACTGATGAGGGGCTCCTGAGCCTGGCTTGCTCACAGAATGCTGTAGCGGAGGGACTCCAGAGCTTGGCTGAGTCTCAGAGAGCCAGGGCTGAGGGATCACACATTATAGGGCACTCGCATCTCGGCCTCCAGGACTGGCAGAGCCAAGTGACACCGGAGCTTCTGGAGTTCAGTCCAGCTACCCTGACGTCCCATGGAGTATTCCTGGGGCCTCTGGGCACCCCAAGGGAGGAGAAAAGGCTTGAGCCCATCCCGAGACCTTCCGATTTCCCCCTTCCTCACACCGGGGCATCTCAGGGCCAGCGAGATTATCAGGGTGGCACTGAAACAGTACCATCCGCAAATTAGCCGGGACCCTCCAGGTCCCAGCCACCCAGGGAATGTCGGCCAAGGGCATCACAGGCAACGGGGCATGCATCACAGCTGGACACCTTCACCTCCGATGTGCATCCTGGGGCAGCACCTAGAAGAAGCAATGGACCGCACAAAGTAACCCCCCCCCCAAAACTGAGTGGTCCCGATTCCCAAACATAGAGGTGCTGTCCATTGAGCCTTGGTCTCTTAGCCACATGTTACAGAGTGCCTGCCCTATCTTCCCAACATCCACCAGACCCTTGGTGCAAGTGCCCCTCCGCCCCTATTGGCCAAAAAACATGTGCCCCCAACCCTTACAGTTACATGGGCCAGGGTGGCAGTGTGCATTCGGAGGACAGGCAGGAGTCAGACTTGAATTGCACCAGGGGCAGGATCCCAGTGGGCACAACAGCGAGTCGTCATCATCCTCCAGCCTTCAACCAAGACTCATAATCATTGCCAGTCCAGGCACATTATTAGGGTCGGATGTTCCTGGGAGACAGGGTGGTGGGGTGACAGGAGCAGGGGAAGGGTGATGTGGTGGTTTGAGGGCCCAGGTGAGTTTGGAGGGGGAATAGTGGTTGCACTTGCTCCTGGGGTGTGTTGGATGTGAGGTGGTTGCAGCCCCCTCACTGCACAGCACCAGCTAGGTCAAACAGGCTGCAATCAAGGCATCCCTCACTGCCCTTCCCCGCCGGACACCTGCCATCGCCGCCCACCGTCTTTCCTTCGGCTCTTCATATGGCAGGACATCCATCTCGCCCCCCTCGCCGCTCCTCCTCCTCCTCCTGTTCCAGTTGATCTCCCCACTGCTGGGCAATGTTGTGCAAAGCACAGCAAATGATGATGATGCGTGAAGCACGCACAGTTTCATACTGGAGGGCCCCCTCAGAGCGGTCCAAGCAGCGGAACCGCATCTTCAGCAGGCCGATGCACTGCTCAACGATGGACCAGGTGGCTGCATGGGCCTCGTTGTAGTGGGTCTCCGCCTCAGTCTCCGGCCTCTGCACAGGTGTCATCAGCGGGTATCCTTTGTCACCCAGTAGCCATCCCGGGAGCCTGGGCTGGTCTTCAAAGAGCTCAGGAATGTCCAACTGCCTGAGCACAAAACTTTTATGGACACTCCCTGGATGGCGTGCATCAACCTGCATGATCCTCATTTGATGGTCGCAGACAATTTGGACGTTCAGGGAGTGGAATCCCTTCCTGTTCACAAATTGCTGCAGTTCTGCATGTGGGGTCCGCAAGGCGATGTGTGTCCCGTCCAGTGCTTCCTGGACATTGGGAATCCCAGCAATGGAAGCGAAGCTGAGAGCCTGGGCCTCTTGCTATGCAGGGCCCACATCAAAATTTATGTACTGCCCTGCCCAGGCATACAGGGCATCTGTGACCTGCCGCACACATCTGTGCCACTGGAAGCCTGAAATAATCCGGAGGCATAGAAATTGAGGGCTGCTGTCACCTTCACATCCACAGGGAGCGCATGGCTGCCGCTCCCTCGAGTGCCAGGTATGAGAGCACCTCACAAATGTGATGCACCGTGGTCTTGGACAGTCACAGTCGGCGATGGCACTTCTCCTCCGAGAGGGCCTCGAAGGAATTGCGGGGCCTGTACCTCCTTGGCCTCGGCACCCTCTGCCTTCTGTGCACCCTATCGGGAGCCTGCTCACCACCTCCTGGCTCCTAGCGGCAGTTCCCCTGCCCTCCTTCCTGAGGGTCTGGTGGTAGCTGCTCTTGTGGTGGTCTCTCCACACCCGCCACCTCCTGAGCTGCCGCCTCCTCCCCCTCCTACGCCCCTGCTGCCACCAACATGGCCAGCTCCAGATCTAGCAAACCGAGATCCATCTGCACAGTGGGGTTTGGAAAGAGCATAGAATGATGGATTATTCTCATTGGCTGCATAGACCCAGCACCACCCCAATCCCTCACTTGGGCCAGTACCCCCACTTATAGGTGCTGGCAACACCACTCAATCCATGGTGCCATGCATGACCCGATTAGGGTTGTGTGGGATTCCTATCATGGCAAATGCTGGCACAGATTATGCAGGTCGCTGTGCAGATATGGACAATGCGCACCCTTGAGCCATTGCTATGTGTGAAATTGCAGCATCCGTTACAGGCATGTGTTGCTGGTCTGTGTCACAAGGCAGGGACAGACTGCAAATCAGCACCAGATGGGTGCCCAGTGACAGCAGATTCCATGCAGTCCATGTCTGAACCTCTGCACCCCGGCCTGAAACAGCAGCTGCTTCATCTAGTTAGGCCTCAGTCAGCACATGGTGCACTCCTCCCCCATGCCGGAACACCAGCACTCAATCGAGTCTCTGACCACACCCGGCGGCAAGACAATGCCATTGCAAAGTGCCCTGAAGATGAAGGTTGAGCAGGACTCCTTGAGGATGCCTCCCACACTGAGCTACAGCGCTGCCCTGGAGGGGAAGGCTGAGCAGGACTCCTTCACGGAACCTCACCCAGAGAGCTGTGAGAAAATAGAAGCCCCCCCCCCACTCCCTCCGCCGCAGATATCACTGGTCCATGGGCCAGCACCTGAAGACAGCAGGAGGAAGCCCACCAAGCATCTCCAGGGCCTGCCTACAACTCCCCCTCGGTTAGCAGCACTTACCTCCTCACGCCAGTTCAAGGCTGCCACGCCAGGTTGAGACTTTTATTTACCTATTCTGATTTGCACCAAAGTGACATCATGCCAAAGAGGTGGGAGATGCAGACGTGGGCGGAGATTGCCGTGTCGATCCCGATAATGACATGCTAAGGTATGGAAAGTAATGCAAATCAGCGGCACGCCGGTTTTCTGTGCGGTCCCAGCGACACCATTTTTTTCCGGTTGGGAGATGCGCGCGAGTGGTAAATGCTCACAGGGAACCCGCGAAATGGCCGATACGCATATCTCCCGACCCGATCCACCTGAAAATTTGCGGGTCGCGATGGGAGTATCGCCCCCTAGATTTCCACCGTATCACCCGAACTCAAATGGAGCAACGGAGTGTATGGCACAAATCGTTAAGCATGCGCTTGCAAAGCAAACCCTACAAACAAACTGGAAGAAACATCAGTTATCATTGAATCACAAATTGGAAAAAATGCGTTTATTTATTGCAACATATTTCACATCACTCCCTCAGAACACCAACTGAATAGTTTCTTAGAAGGCAGCCCAGAGCGAGGTTTTCATTGTTAAAGCTACATTTAGCATAATCAGTGGATTAAAAACAATCCAGGCAGAAAGAGAGTCACGATAGTGGTAGAGTGAAAGATGTCTGAAGTTGAACCAGAAGGTTAAAGTGAAAAGAATATCAACATAAGTGGTTGAAGGAACAGCCATGAAAATATGTGATCCTTGCACATTTTGGCCAAAGTTTTTGATACTGGAAAGGTTTAGGTTTGTATATATAGATCATGTTTTATCTTCCAAGATTCATAAAGAAGTAGGATGTTGTGAAGAATCAAATGAGTCTGATGAATTGGATAGTTGGGATATGTGGAACATGAGTCGAATACCAATAGCTACTCCAACTTAAGTTGTGCCTAAAATCAGTTCAAATCTGAGCCAAAGTCAGTCAGACGTTTCTGGTGGAAATTTCAACTGAAAGTCAAACATGAAATCAATTTCTGTTGGAGATAAGTTCTCCTCACACTCAGGCCAAGGTGGCTTAAAGGTCACGAAAGGGGGTATCCTCTTAGGGATAGGAAACCAGTGGTTCTTGAATTTGTAAATAAATCTAAACCAAAGGGCGGAATTCTCCCAAAAAATGACTAAGTGTCATAATGGTGAGAATAACAGACCGGTCTGCACCAGTTTCTCAGGCGTATTCTGCACTACAATCCCTTTTTTGGAGAGTTGGGAGTTTTGAGTCGGTACTGGGAAGGTCTAAACATGCTGGTGATCCTGGCTTCAGAGCGCTCGGGCACTGTTTCGCAAGGGTGCCCCGATCTCAAAGTCCATTGGGAGACATGCTCCCTTCTCCCCCTGACATCAGGAACCCCCCTCCCCCACCCTCTCCTGCCCTCATCGATGGCATGCTTTCCCCGCCCCCCCCCCTCCCCCCACACCGTCCCCGATGGGGATCACTGGCACCAGGACCTTCCCAATGGGTGCCCCTGCCTGTCTCCCAACATGCCCCCTCCCATCATGACCCCCGACATGCTCCCCGCATCATAGCCCCCACTCATGCCCCCACTTTGGCAATGCCCTGGCACACTGATGTTGTTAAACTTTTCACTGGTGGTGCCCAACTAGTACTGCCAGATGCCCGTTGACTACTGCCAGAGTGCCCGGTGGCCTTCCAAAATGTGCAAATGGTGTACCAAATTCATCAGAAGCAAGCCGTGCATTCTTTTTGTCTCCCAGTTCTGGGAGCCGAATTTTGCAACCATATTGTTTTGTCTTAAGAGCACTGTTCAAAAATAAGAGTTGATTTTGTTCTTTGCTAAAATGTTCTGCTTTCCTACAATCATCTTTTGGAACAAAGCCTCTCAATCTCTCCGATATAGATCATTAAGGTAGTAACATCTTGTGCTTCTGAACTAAATGAAGCAGCAGCAAAATGATATACAATTGTATTGATTACACTAATAGCCTATTAGTGGAATTGACTTACTCCCAAATGAATTCTGATACTGTACCAAGGGAAGTAAGCTTGAATGAATGTGAAATGTTTTTCTGAACAGTCAGTTGCAAATGACTAACTGCACCTTCATTGTGTTGGAGGTTGAATTGTATATTTTAAATGTTTGATATTCCAATAAACTATCAATATTAATAAGCTACCTAATAAGATAATTGACCTTAACCATTTGAAGCAAGGCAGATAACAATTCAGCAAGTTGAAACGAAGGGCTGAATTCTCTGACCTTGCCAGGAGCTGGGATTCTCCCGTCCTGCTGCATCGAATGGAGATTAGGCTGAGCGCCAAATTCTCCGTTCTCATTAGGAGTGGTGCCAGGGTGAATAAGATCGGAGAATCCAAGCCTAAATTTTTTGAGGTAAATATAAAATACTGATTGAGATGTATACAATGTTTACCATTCTGTGTTTATATCAAAAAATGATCAGTTACTTCACAATGATTTTATATGTTTTCTGTATCTCATTTTTATTCTGCATGGGTTTATTGTAAAGAAGCCATGTAATTAAAGGCCACATCATGGTATCTGGCAGCGGTGTTCAGCAGCTAAGCAAAACTCTTCAAAGTTTATTTTTTTTAACCTGCACTAAAGCACATATGAGATGATATTTACCAAATACTTTAGACGTAGAAGAGGCAAAGAATTAGGGTCTTAACTTGAAAAGTCGGTTTCGCGCAAGATACCAGCCAGACTCCCCAACCATGGGAAACATCTTACTTGCATCTACCGTCACTATTCCTTTGAGCATTTTGTATTTTTAATGAGATCACCTCCCATTCCTTGAAACCATGGAGAATACAGGCCCAGTTTTCCTAATCTTTATTTGTAAGACAGTCCCGACATCCCTGTAACAAGTGTAGTCAACCTTTATCGCACTCCCTCAATGGTAATAATATTCTTTTTGAAGTTCAGGGAACCAAAACTGCACACTGTACTCCAGGTGCAGTCTAAGCAAGCTTTTATACAATTGGAAAAAGACGTCTCTATTCCTGTACTCAAATCCTCTTTTGATAAAGGCTAACATTCCATTAGCCTTCCCCATAGCTTATTGCACCTGCATGTTAGCCTTCAATGACCTATGGACAAGGACACCCAGGTCCCTTTATACATCAATGTTTTCTAAAGTTTTACCATTTAGGAAATACACTGCACATCTGTTCCTTCTATCAAAGTGGATTACCTCACATTTTCCATATTATATTCCATCAGCCATGTTTTTGCCTACTCACTAAGTATGTCCAAATCCTCCTGCACCCGCTTTACACCTTCCTCACAACACACATTCCCGCATAGCTTTGTATCATCAGTAAACTTGGATCCACATCCAAATCATTGATGTATATTGTGAACGGCTGAAGTCCAAGTATTGATCCTTGCGGTACTGCACTAGCCACAGCGGGGCAACAGAACAACCCATTTATTCCTACTCTGTTTTCTGCCTTTTGGCTATTTCTTAATCCATGCCAATATATTGTCTCCTATCTCATGTGTTTTTATTTTACTAATCAACCTCCTGTGGGGGACTTTATCAAAAGCCTTTCAGAAACCTAAATATACGACATGCATCAACTCTCCTTTATCAATATTGTTAATAACATCCTCAAAAACCTCCAACAAGTTCATAAAAAATGATTTCCCATTCGTAAATCCATGCAAACTATGCCCAGTCAGATCATGATTATCCAAGTATCCATTTATTACATCCTTTACCCCCTGCACCATGAGCTTTTATATTCCACAATAATCTTTGATGAGGCAGCTTATCAAATGCCAACCGGAAATCTAAGCGCAGTACATTCACCAGTTCCCTTTATCCAAGGCACATGTAGCTCCTCCAATGAACTCCAATAAATTGGTAAACATGATTTCCCTTTCACAAAACCATATTGACTCTACCTGATTGCATTGATTTTTTCCAAGTGCCCCGCTATAACATCTCTAACAACTTCCCTCTGACAGATGTTAGGCTAACTGCCCTGCAGTTTTGCTTTTTGTCTCCCTCCCTTCTTGAATAAAAGAGTTACATTTGCTATCTTCCAATCTAATAGAACCTTCCCCAAATCAAGGGAATTTTGAAAATTTTAAAACTAATGCATCAACTATCTCATTAGCCATGTCTTTTAAGAACCTAGGGTGAAGTCCTTCCAGACCAGGGGATTTGTCAGTCTGAAGACCCAATAATTCGCTCAATACAACTTCCCTGGTGGTTGTAAATTTCCCTCCCTTCTATTACCTGATTTACAGCTATTTCTGCAATGTTACTTAGAAATCATAGAATCATAGAAACCCTACAGTGCAGAAGGAGGCCATTCGGCCCATCAAGTCTGCACCGACCACAATCCCACCCAGGCCCTACCACCATATCCCTACATATTTACTCGCTAATCCCTCTAACCTACGCATCTCAGGACTCTAAGGGGCAATTTTTAGCATGGTCAATCAACCTAACCCGCACATCTTTGGACTGTGGGAGGAAACCGGAACACCCGGAGGAAACCCATGCAGACACGAGGAGATTGTGCAAACTCCACACAGACAGTGACCCAAGCCGGGAATCGAACCCAGGTCCCTGCAGCTGTGAAGCAGCAGTGCTAACCACTGTGCTACCGTGCCGCCCGGGAACCCGCACATCTTTGGACTGTGGGAGGAAACCGGAGCACCCGGAGGAAACGGAGGAAACTTATGTCGCCTTGAAGGCTGATGCAAAATACCTGTTTGTTTAATCCGCTGTAGCCATGCTTTCCATTAATAATTCCCCAGAAGCACTTTTTCGGACCAATGTTCACATTGTCAAGTCTTTTCTTATTTAAATATCTATTGAAGATCTTACTGTCCATCTTTACATTACTGGCTAGATTTCCCTCGTACTGCAGCTTTTTCCTCCTTGTCAACCTTTTTGTCATTTTTTGATGTTCTTTATTTTCTTTGCAATTGTCTAACCTGCTACTTGTTTTTTCACAATATATGCTTTTTCTTTAAATTTCATATTCTTTTTAACATTTTTCATTCACCACAGATGATGAGCCCTCTCCTTGGAATTTTTCTTTTTTTTGTCTATTCTGTGTATTCTGAAATATCCCTTTAAATGCCTGTAACTGAACATGTTGATCTATCCCTTAAACATATTTGTCAGTTCACATTAACTCCACTTTCATGCCCTTATAAAAGCTGTCAGTTAAATTTAAAATACTAGTCTTGGACGCATTCTTCTCTCCCTCAAACTGAATTTAAAATTCAATCATATTATGATCACTGTTACCTAGGATTTCCTACGCCATGAGGTGATCAATTAATCCTATCTCATTGCACAAAGCCAAGTCTAGTATGGTCTTCACTCTGGTTGGCTTCAGAACATGCTGTTCTAAGAAACTATCCTGGAAACATTCTATAAACTTCTCATCGACACTACTTTTGCCCATCTGATTTTTCCAATCTATATGTAGATTAAAATTCCCCATGATTATTGCAGTATCGTTCTGACAAGCAATTGCTTGAGCAATTGACTTCAATGGAAATAAAAGTTGGGAAGATAATCTATGGGCTGCTGATTCAACTTTATTCATTTAAACTGTTGTACAGAATCAAAATTACCTCCACTCATTTATTTCCTCATATAATGCTATTACTTTTCTATTTCTATTATTATAATAATTCTATTACATCAGACATGATCTGCCTTTTATAAATCTATTTCAGACGATCCATCCACATCTTTCTGAATGAAAATTAATTATGTCTCATATTATGGCTCCTGGAAGTATAGCCACTTGACATTAGGTTGATTAGTCTCTCCCGTGTTTATCTTTTGAACAAAGGTCTTATATAATCAAACATGCACTCTTCCGACACAACTTCCAGGGGCTCACAGTAGTAGTGGTTAGCACTGCTGCCTCACAGCCACATGGGTTTCCTTTGGGTGCTCCAGTTTCAACCCACAGTCTAAAGATGTGCAGGTTAGATGGATTGGCCATGCTAAATTGCCCCTTAGTGTCCCACGATGTTTAGGTTAGATGGAGTAGCCATGGTAAATGGGTGGGGTTAGAGGTATAGGGTGGGGGAGAGGGCTTGGGTAAGATGCTCTTGTCAGAGAGTCAGTGCAGAGTCGATAGGCCTCTTCTGCATTGTAGGGATTCTATGATAAGGATATCTGAAATTCTGGAGACAAAACCTCTGCTATATT
Organism: Mustelus asterias; assembly: GCF_964213995.1. NCBI lineage: Eukaryota > Metazoa > Chordata > Chondrichthyes > Carcharhiniformes > Triakidae > Mustelus > Mustelus asterias. The sequence goes on from NC_135808.1 coordinate 96,921,989, forward strand.
CTCTGTGATTTTTTTACAATCTAAGATGCATACCATCATGCTTTTTCTATTACCAGTCACACCATTTTTTTTCAGTACAACTTTTCTTTCTTGTGTTTTCCACACAAATTGTTCCTCGACCTCTTTTTATACCTTTTCCTTCCATATTCGATGAAGTTATGGTGACAGTGTAGAAGCATCTCTAAGAACAACCAGGCCAATGAATTACTTTCTTGATATGCCTTAGTGTTAAAAAGCAGTTAGATGTTAAGTGATAGTCAAGAGTTAAGTGACAGCTTGAACAATATTGTGAAATATATCATCCAAGTGGGACGAAAGGCTGACTGGCTATCTGGAACTGTCAAAAACTGCATTTAAATGGGACATATTTTAAACCAGAACATTTGACAGTGTTAATGATAAATGAATACAAAAAAATGTGCATTTTAAAAAGGTGCATTTGACGAAAATGCATTTTAGTTGGCTTCATTTATATATATTCTTAATTTGGTACCTTACAGAAAATTAATTTATACACAAAAACAATACAATCAATTATAGTTGGAAGCTAAAACATGAGGGGGATGATTCTCCCAGCCTGCAGTGCTGCTCCAGTAGTGCAATGGGCCAGGGGACTCAAGCGGAGGTCGTGTAGTGAGCACCCCGCTGGGTGCCACAGTCTCCACGTGTCTCCAGCCGCCGGGTTTACAGCACCATTAGCTCCGTGCCAGAAATCAGCACAGAGCTGTATAAATTATTCTAATGCTCATTGTAATATCATTAGCAAGCCTGGAACTGAAGTGGTGGAGGGAGATTGGTGGGGGTGGGGGGTCCCACTGTCACTCTGCATTCGGCAGTGACAGAGAGAGGGAGGCCAGCGGTCGGGGCTGGACATCGGGGCGGTGGAGGGTGGTCGGGGCTGCCAGTGGGGTGGGGGGGAATCAAGGCGGCCCACTGAGGGAGGGTTTGGGGCTTGCCCGGGAGCCGAGCGATCGGCGCGTGGGGGGATTGGTGGGGCAGTGACGCACGGGTCGTGGGGCTGGCCAGCGATCGGGAAGCCGGCAATGCGGGGCTACTGCGCATGCACCGATCTCTGCTCTGACAGATCGGTGCAGTGGCCCGCTCAGCGCTATGCTGCTGGCATCTTTAGCGGGAAGACTGATTTTTGATGAGATTCATGCTAGGGCACTCCGCAATGCAGAGTGTGGGAGATTCATTTTGAAAATCCCGCCGTAAAAAACCGGGATTTACTCCTGTTTTTACACGAATTCGGCACTTTCTTTTGGGATAATCACACCCCAGAATATATGAATTTTGTCTTATTTTGCATCACTATCCCACTCCATTTTTGAAAGGTTTGAGGAGGAGAATTCAACCCTACTAGAGCCTAATGTGTAGTTTCCAAAGAGTTTGGGGGAGGAGATTTCAAAACAAAAGGAGTCTTGCAATTAATAGGGAAAGAAGCGTGGTTTATTTCTAAAGGATTGCAATAATGTAATTGTCATAACAACCTCTTTGTTAAAGCTTGTTTAAATAGGGTGGTCAAGAACTAACTCTTCAACTCTCCCAAAACCACTATTAATCCTTCCAAATAACCAATCTGTTCCATAGGTGGTTCTTGCTGTTTCCCTGATCTTTCATTTTTAGGTCCTTTCTGCCCTCCTTATTCTTGACTCTTTGGCATCTGTATTTTAGGTTACACACATAAATGAATCATAGCTTCTTACAGTCTTGAGAGGACATTTACTGACCCTGATCTCTAGCAAGGTTTAGTCGGAAGCCCAAAATAATAAGTAGAAAATCTCTCTGTAGATTGATTTAGCTACTGAAGCTATCCTGTGCTTCCACAGGACTACTGAACATCTTTGAAATGCATTACAACCACTTCATTTCAGCTCTTAAGCTAACAAGTGAATTTATTGAATGCTGCATGAACAAATTAATATATATAATTGCAATATAATTCACATATATACATATATTTAGAGTAGACATTATATCAACCAACTCCTCAAAGAATTATTATAAATCATCTGCAATCTGTTTAGTAACCAATTATTTTGCAGTTAATTTTTTAAAACATATTTCTTTTCTTCCTGTTGTCTTTATTTCTCTCTTAACCTATCTTTCTGAGGTTTCAATTGACAAGATTCAACTCACTATGCTTCTTTGTCGTATAAGAAATGGCCTATTTTAAAAGGAATGCAGGCAATGACTTTCGGAACATTCTAACACACACAATACTTTCCTTCTATTTTTGCAGGTGTTCTTGCTGGATTTCATTTGTGACTAATTTGAGGTTAGCCAGTTATGAAGGAACATAAACACAGTCATTGCACAGGCTGTGGGCCTGACAATATTCTGGCAATGTGGAAAGTTGTCCAGGTATGTCCAATACACAAGAAATAGGATAAATCCAACCTGATGAATTACCGCTCCATCTGTCTACTCTCAATCATCAGTAAAGTGATATAAGGGGTCATCAACAGTGCTATCAAGCAGCATTAACTTAGCAATAACCTGCTCAGGAATGCTCAGTTTGGGTTCTGCCAGGGTCACTCAGTTCCTGACCTCATTGCAGCCTTGGTTCAAACAAGAACGAGATGAATGCCAGAGGTGAGGTGAGAGTGATTACTCTTGACATCAAGGCAGCATTTGACTGACTTGGTATCAAGAGCCTTAGCAAAACTGGAGTCAATGGGAATCAGGGGGAACATCCATGCTGGTTGGAGTCATAGCTGGCACAAAGGAAGGTGATTGTTGTGGTTGGTGATCAATCATCTCAACTCCAGGACATCACTGCAGGAGTTCTTTAGGGTAGTGTTCTAGGCCCAAACATCTTCAGCTGCTTCATCAATGACCTTCCTTCTAGCATAAGGTCAGAGGTGAGGATGTTCACAGATGACTGCACAATGTTTAGTACCATTTGCGATTCCTCAAATACCGAAACAGTCCATGCCCATATGCAGCAAGACCTCAACAATATCCAGGCTTAAGCTGACAAATGGCAAGTAATAAGTGCATCTCCCACTATCAACCTCCTGGGGATTACCATTGACCAGAAACTAAACTGGACTGGAGCAGGTAAAAGGCTAGGAATCCTGTGGCGAGTAACTCATCACCTAACTCCCCAAAGCCTGCACACCATCTTCAAGACATAAGTCAGGAGTGTAATGGAATACTCCCCACTTGCCTAGATGAGTGCAGCTCCAACAACACTCAAGAAGCTTGACACCACCCAGGACAAAACAACCCGCTTGATTGCTACCCCTCCATAAACATTCACTCGCTCCACCACTGACGAACAGTGGCAGCATGTGTACCACTTACAAATTGCATTGCAGGAACTCACCAAGATTTCTTAGGCAGCATGTCCAAATCTATGACCATGACCATCCTGAAGGACAAGAGCAGCAGATACTTGGGAATACCATCACCTGGAGATTCCTCTCCAAGTCTCTCACTATCTTGACTTGGAAATATATCGCCATTCCTTTACTGTCACTAGGTCACCATCCTGGTATTCCCTCCCCAACAGTACCTACACCTCAGGGACTGCTGCTGTTCAAGAAGGCAGCTCACCACCACCTTCTGAAGGGCAACTAGTGATGGAGAATAAATGCTGGCCGAGCCAGTGATGCCCACGTCTCATAAATGAATTTTAAAATATAGTTTCAGTGAATGCTGAGTTGATAAATAAGGATTTGTTACAAATGTTAGTGTCAAAAGCTATGAGATAGTGCTATTGTGAACCAATCACAGTCCTTGTCCCTTTGATATTGGGGCAGGCTCTGTTAGTCTTAAGCAGTAGTTCAAGCTTTAATATAAATAATGGGAAAATAAAATTTGTGCTGTGTCTAACTAACTGAAAACAGAAAACTAATTTACTTCTTCCCTACATGGTGAATGAAACCCATATTGGTAGATAATTTAACAAGAAATAAATTAACTTGTGTTATACTTGCCATCTCTTCACTGGAAGAAATTGATGGGTTTTACATAATATTCTATCACAATATTAGAACTGCGATAGGTATATATTAAAAATACTGACTGCCATTTCAAACTACATTTTCTGTCAATGCTTGGTACCGATAATACAATGAGAAAAAGAACCTGTGCTGAAGTCAATATATTTCTCACTCTGGAATAATTTGTATTTGTATAATAAGAAAAACTAAAATGGAAAATGCAAACCCTCTCTACTTAGATCAAATAATATGCTCTAAAAAAACCATCTATTTTACTGTAATGATAAAATAATATTATAATGCTGCTCTCCTAGTGTTTGCCAAAATTGTTTCACTGTTTTTTTTACAACCCTTTCAATCATAGTATTCCAAAAACCTGGACTGATAATCCAAAATACATCGGGCCCAATTTTACCATCAAGTTGTGCCCGTTTTCGGGCGCAAAAACTTGGTAAAGTGGGGTGTGAGGCAAGTAGCGCGATCCGCGCCCGCCTCCGCGCCGGTTCCCCCTTTACCAAGGCCTGAAAATGGCCACTATCAGGACTGCGCCCGAAACGGGTGCGACGGCCATTTAAATGTATTTGCATGCATTTAAATTGACTTAATGAGCTGGACGCCCACACTTACCGGCACTTCCCCCTTTTCCACCACGTTCGCCCATCCAGATTCAGCACAGAACAGGCATGCTCTACAAAAGTCCGATTCGGGCTCTCCAGTTAGTGAGGAGGTAAGTGCCGAGCATCCGACAGCTCCCTGCTTGAGATCAGTGGGGGGGGGGGGGGGTCCGATGGCTCTCTGCTTGAGATCGGTGGGGGAGGGGAAGGGGGGTCCACTGCCACTCTGCCTGTGATCGGTGAGGGGGAAGGGGGTGGGGGGTCCGTGATCGGTCTGGGTGGTGGAGGTGGTCGGGGGGATAAGGGTTCAGTAATGCTGTGGGGGTGGGGCAATGTCTGTGGGGGGCCAGGGAGAGACATTATCTGGCCCGGAATGTGGCAGGGGAGCCGCATTCTATCTTTTTTTTTCTGCGCATGCGCAGTTGGAGGCTCTGATCGGAGCTGCAGGGTTTCGGGCACAATAAGCCCTGCCCACAGGCTCCTGCAGCGCGATTCGGAATCGCTGATATTTTTGCAGGCAGAGTGCGTATGGGGGTGCATGAGAAAGGGTCTAAATGTCGGATCTGAAACACTTCCAGTTTCAAGTCCGCCTAGCACTTAGAATCAAAATGGTAAAATAAGGCCCATTGACTACAAATTGGTTAGCCCCCTCAAAACCGAGCATGGAAATCACAATGTGTAATTAACTTGTACCCATTGAATGGAATGTAGGCTGCATGCTACCTTTGTGTTGCTTGCTCATTTTAATGAGTGATAGATGTAGCCAGCGCTCCTAACACCGTTCATTGGCTGAACATATGATTGGGGGCTCAAAATAGTTTGTAATTTGCTCTACTTAAAGCTGGCCTGCACCTCTTAAAGTGGTGGTGCATTGTACTGAAACAAGGGCTAGGAGTTGTTTGACAATCAAATCTGATGTTCGAAAGGAAAAAGAGTGGGAGAATGTGGATCCTCAGATTTTGAGACACCGAAAAACCACTGGATTATTGCCGGGTGAGCTGGAAAAGGAGAGAGAAGGCCTTTATCCTCGGGGTGGAAGAGAATGAAGGAGGCCCTCAAGACAAATGATGAGAAGGCAGCGAAACCAGATGACTGTGGAGGTTAATACCAGAAGTGTAACATTAAAGACCTGAGGGCAGAACTGAAAAAAATGTTAAGATCTCACACAAGTGGTCTGGGTCAATGAGTACATCTTCAAATGCTATATTCTACCAATGCACCACAAGCCTCAGTTACTGCTGAATTCCCATGCTCCCATTACTCACCTACAAAAACAACCTATACTCATAGATCATCCCTAGCGCAGTAAAATGTCTCAACACGTGTTGTCAAATTAAATTTGACACTGGGCCACGTAAGTAGATATCAGGAGGGATAACAAAACTTGGCTGAAGAGCATATTTAAAGAAAGAAAGAGAAGAGAGTTAAAGACGGACTTTCAAAGCTTAGGTTCTTGACAGCTGAAGGCAAGACCAACAACAAGGCAATGCTTAAGATCAGAGATGTTCAAGAATCCAAAATTGGAAGGATGCACATCTCAGAGAAGATGAAGAGGGGAAAGGCCACAGATTATTTGAAAAGAAGGACCAGAATTTAAAATCGAGGTGTGATGCGCGATAAATCACACGGGAGGCAGGATGTACCCGGGAAATAAAGGCTTTTATTGCCAACAATAACGGAGCTACTATATACAATATACAAACCCAGACTAAGGGGTCCCCAGGCAGAGCAGTGACCTTTATACCTCTCCCAAGAGGCGGAGCCAACTGGGGTGTACCATAGGACTATATTAACAGGTAGAACAGCCCAACCCTAACCTCAACAGTAACATATCTACAGACTCATAGTACTGGCCAGACCATGGCTCAGCACTCCTGGTGGTAACCAACAATGGTTCACCACATTCACCCCTCCTTTGAAAACAAAGGCCGGCGGGGTACAAAACACAGAACAAATGTTTATCTGTCTATAAGTTCAAACGGTTTGGGGGACTGCACCGTCGCTGTGACCTCCTCAACACCGGTGATGACACCGGTTCAGGCAATCGCGGTGACGTTCTCTCCAAGGCGGTGTCCAGTGACTCCTCCAGTTCCTCACGGGCCGGTAGACCACGAGGTGGTGACAATCCGCTGGACTCGGGCACGCCTCGAAGTGGCGACAATCTCCTGGACTCAGGCAAGCTGTACACGGGAGTAAGAGGGTTAAGTGGTGGTCCCGATACTGCCCGCGCCGTGTCAGGAGGGGAGATAATGGTCGGGGAGTCCCTAACTGGGGGTGTGGGAGCGACAGGGGTTTCCAAGCCCCCTGCTGGCACCAGATCTTGAATCGAGACCGTGTCCTCTCGCCCGTCAGGATATGCCACATAGGCATACTGAGGGTTGGCGTGGAGGAGATGGACCTGTTCAACCAAAGGGTCAGACTTGCGGGTCCTAATATGCCGCCGCAGGAGGACAGGTCCTGAGTACGTCAACCAAGACGGTAATGAGGTCCCAGAGGAAGACTTCCTAGGGAATGAAAACATTCTCTCATGAGGAGTCGCGTTGGTTGCCGTACACAGGAGTGAGCGTATGGAGTGGAGCGCATCAGGGAGTACCTCTTGCCAACGGGAGACTGGAAGACCTTTAGACCTCAACGCCAGTAAGACAGCCTTCCAGACTGTAGCATTCTCTCGTTCAACCTGTCCGTTACCCCTTGGGTTGTAGCTTGTGGTTCTACTAGAAGCAATCCCGTATGAGAGCAGGTATTGCCTCAAGTCGTTGCTCATGAACGACGAGCCCCTATCGCTGTGGAAATAACAGGGGTAACCGAACAGGGTGAAAAGATCACGTAATGCCTTGATAACCGTGGCAACGGTCATGTCAGAACAGGGAATGACAAAAGGGAATCGTGAGTACTCATCAATCACATTGAGGAAGTACACGTTCCGATCTGTCGAGGGAAGGGGGCCCTTAAAGTCCACACTCAGTCTTTCGAAAGGACAAGTGGCCTTAATGAGGTGTGCCCTGTCAGGTCGGTAGAAGTGCGGTTTGCATTCCGCGCACACCCGGCAGCTTCTGGTTATGGACCTGACATCCTCCACCGAGTAGGGTAGATTCCGGGCCTTTATGAAGTGGAAGAGCCGAGTAACCCCCGGATGGCAGAGGTCATTGTGGAGAGCCTGTAATCGATTCTCCTGCACACTAGCACATGTTCCACGCGACAGGGCATCCGAGGGCTCGTTGAGCTTCCCTGGACGGTACATGATATCATAATTGTAGGTGGAGAGTTCGATTCTCCACCTCAAAATTTTATCATTCTTGATCTTATCCCGTAACGTGTTGTTGAACATGAACGCCACGGACCGCTGGTCCGTGAGCAGAGTGAACCGTTTTCCCGCCAAGTAATGGCGCCAATGCCGAACGGCCTCCACAATGGCCTGGGCCTCCTTTTCCACCGCCGAATGTCGAATTTCAGGGCCTTGGAGGGTGCGAGAGAAAAAGGCGACGGGCCTGCCCGCCTGGTTAAGTGTGGCGGCCAGGGCGAAATCAGATGCATCACTCTCCACCTGGAAGGGGATGGACTCATCGATAGCGTGCATCGTGGCTTTCGCGATGTCGGCTTTTATTCCTGCAAAGGCTAAGCGAGCCTCTGTTGTTAGGGGAAAGGAGATAGACTTGATGAGCGGACGGGCTTTGTCCGCGTAATTGGGAACCCACTGTGCATAGTATGAGAAGAAGCCTAAACATCTTCTCAGTGCTTTGATGCTAGTGGGCAGGGGGAGTTCGAGGAGGGGACGCATACGGTCTGGATCAGGGCCAAGGACCCCGTTTTCCACCACGTATCCGAGGATAGCTAGGCGGCGCGTGCGAAATACACACTTCTCCCTATTGTAGGTCAGATTCAGCCGAGATGCAGTGCGTAAGAATCTAAGAAGGTTGGCATTGTGGTCCTGCTGGTCATGGCCGCAGATGGTGACGTTATCCAGGTACGGGAAGGTAGCCCGCAGCCCGTTCTGGTCCACCATTCGGTCCATAGCACGCTGGAAGACCGAGACCCCATTCGTGACACGAAAGGGAACCCTTAGAAAATGGTACAGACGACCATCCGCCTCAAAGGCCGTGTATTGTCGGTCCTCTGGGCGAATGGGGAGCTGGTGGTAAGCAGATTTTAAGTCGATGGTGGAGAACACCCGGTACTGCGCAATCTGGTTGACCATGTCAGATATGCGCAGGAGGGGATACGCATCCAGCTGCGTGTATCTGTTAATGGTCTGACTATAGTCTATGACCATCCGGGGTTTGTTCCCATTCTTAACCACCACGACTTGCGCTCTCCAAGGACTAGCGCTAGGTTGGATGATCCCTTCCTTGAGGAGCCACTGAACTTCAGATCGAATGAAGATCCGATCCTCAGCGCTGTAACGCCTGCTCTTTGTTGCGATGGGCTTGCAGCCTGGCACGAGATTCTGGAATAGGGAGGGTGTGGTAATCCTGAGCGTTGAGAGACTACATGTGGAGCGCGTTGGGCAATTTAGAGGCTGCGGATCTCCCACTAAAAGCGGAGGGAGTGGCCCATCGTACTGCAGGGTTACACTCTTCAGGTGGACCATAAAATCTAGTCCTAGGAGTATCGGCGCGCAAAGGTGCGGTAACACAAGGAGCCTGAAGTTCTCGTAAACCGTGCCCTGCACCGTCAGATTGACCACGCAGCTCCCTAGCACGGTGACAGACCGGGACCTTGACGCCATCGAAATTGTCTGCTTGACAGTCCGAATTTGGAAACCACACCGCTTCACAGTGTCAGGGTGAATGAAGCTCTCCGTGCTCCCGCTGTCAAACAAACAATAAATCTGGCGTCTGTTTACCTGTATGTCCATCATGGACTTGTCGAGTCTGTGAGGCTTGGCCTGGTCCAGGATGATTGACGCCACCGTTGGTTCGTGGGTGCAACTGCAGGCAGCTGAGATGGTTGATGACGGCCCCTGCTGGTCATTCGCGGTCGGTGCCGACCAAAATGGCTGCCCCCATAAGTCGCACGTGGACGATGGCGCCAAAACCTGCGGCCCCTGCAGGTCGCACGTGTCTTGCGACTCCGTCGTTAGGAATGGCGACGTCCTGGAATCGCACGTGGTGGAAGACCTCGAAGACGCAGAAGACAAGGAGGCCGGCTCCGGGGAGTCACACGCCGCACTGCTGTTTTTGGAGGGAGGTTTGGTCCGGCATACTTTGGAATAATGTCCCTTCTTGCCGCAGGCGGAGCACAACACCGCTTTAGCTGGACATCGCTGCCGAGGGTGTTTCGCCCCCCCACAGAAGTAACACCGGGCCACCTGGAGCTGCTGCCATCTTCAGGTCCGAGGCTGGAAACGCAATCGCGCAGTTTTTCGGTCCCGCTGAATAAAGTGGAGTCTGCGGCTGCCCCTGCCACAATGTCCCCACGCGGTCGTCGGGGTACATCTCCAGACTTTTGGAGGCCGTTTCTGGGGGGTCAGCTAACTCTATGGTTTTTCGTGAGATCGAGGTTACCTTGCTCCAACAGCCGAAGGCGGATGTACGACGAGCCGATTCCCGCCACGAACGCATCTCGAACTAAGTCGCTCATGTACTGGGCTGGCGACACTGACTTGCAGTTGCAGGCTCTGGCTAGCTGCTGAAGTTCACACACGTACTGTTCCGTCGTTTCGCCGAGCTGCCGCCGTCGAGTGGCTAGAAGGTGTCGAGCATGGATCTCATTCGGCGGTTTGTTGTATCGCTTTTTGAGAAGCTCAAGGGCCCCTTTGTAGTCGGGGGCCTCACGGATCGCTAAGTATACAGCGTCGCTTACCCTCGCGTGGAGGACCCGGAGTCTGTCGGCGTCGTCGGTGACCGCTGTGGAGGGGTCGAGGTAATCTTGGAAACACTTCAACCAGTGGTCGAAAGTGTTCGATGCTCCCGCCGCACGTGGGTCCAACGTAAGCCGTTCGGGTTTCAGCATTTGCTCCATGTTTTCTTTTGGTTTTTTTTTCAAAAAAAAGAATTTACTTGTTGGCAATAAAATTGATGCGCGATAAATCACACGGGAGGCAGGGTGTACCCGGGAAATAAAGGCTTTTATTGCCAACAATAACGGAGCTACTATATACAATATACAAACCCAGACTAAGGGGTCCCCAGGCAGAGCAGTGACCTTTATACCTCTCCCAAGAGGCGGAGCCAACTGGGGTGTACCATAGGACTATATTAACAGGTAGAACAGCCCAACCCTAACCTCAACAGTAACATATCTACAGACTCATAGTACTGGCCAGACCATGGCTCAGCACTCCTGGTGGTAACCAACAATGGTTCACCACAAGGTGCTTTCTAACTTGGAGCCAATAGAGGGTCGTGAGTATTGGGATGACATGTGAACTGGATTTGATATTAGTTGGGATGCATGCAGGACTGGATGACCTCAAGTGTATGGAAGTTAGAATGTGGAAGCTAGCCAGGAGTACAATGGTATAGTCAAGTCTAGATGCAAGAAAGGCAAAGATGAGGGTTTTAGCAGCAGGTGGGTTGAAGCAGGACTGAAACTGAGTGATGATATGGGACTGAAAAATAGGCAGTCTTAGTGACAGTGTGGTTATTTTGTCAGAAGTTCATCTTGTGGTCAAGTTTGCAAATAGTCTGGTTCAACCTCAGACAGATACCCAGGGAGACAGTGGGATTGGGAGCTAGGGAAGAGGGTTTGTAGCAAGAACCAAAATTAATAGCTTGGATTTTTTCATCATTTATTTGGAGGAGGTTCATGCAATACTGGACGTCAGACAAGCAATCTGACAATTTAGAGACAGTGCAGGTGTTGAGAGAGGTCATGATGCAGTGAAGCTGATTATTTTTCCTTTATCTTCTTTATTCTTTCATTGGAACACGATGTCACCGGCAAGGCCAGCATTTGTTGTCATTCCCTAATTGCCCTTGAACTGAGTAGTTAGCTAGACCATTTCAAAGGGCAGTTAAGAACCAACCACATCGCTGTGGGTCTAGGGTCATTTGTAGGCTACGCCAGGTAAAAGTTTCCTTCACTAAAAGACATTAGTGAACCAGATGGATTTTTACACCAATCAAATGATAGTTTTCATGGTCACCATTACTGAGACTAGTTTTATATTCCATATATATTAATGTAGTTTAAATTACAACAGTTGCTGTGGTGGGATTTGAACCCACGTCATCAGGGTATTAGCCTGGCTGGTCCAGGGATATTATTGCGACACTGCCATCTCCCAATTATTTATCTCCTCCTTCAGGAAGCGTAGTAGAGGACATGACCCTGTTTATATCAACAGTGATATGGTGAAAATGGTCACCAGCTTCAGGTTTTTAGGTATCCAGATCACCAACAACCTGTCCTGGTCCCTTCACACTGACGCTATAGTTAAGAAAGCCCACCAATGCCTCTACTTTCTCAGGTTGCTAAGAAAATTTGGCAATTCAGCACTCTCACCAATTTTTACAGATGCTTCATAGAAAGCATCCTTTCCAGATGTATCACAGCTTGGTATGGCTCCTGTTCCGACCAAGACCACAAAAAACTGCAAAGGCTTGTGAGTGTAGCCTAGTCTATCACACAAACCAGTCTCCCATCCATTGACTACGTCTACACTTGCCGCTGCCTCAGCTACGCATCCCGGACAAACTCTCTTCCTCCTACTTCTGTCGGGAAAACGAGACAAAAGTCTGAGATCGCATACTAACCGACTCAAGAACAGTTTCTTCATGCTGCCATCAGACTTTTGAATGACCATAAGACATAGGAGCAGCATTAGGCCATTCGGCCCATCGAGTCTGCTCCACCATTCAATCATGGTTGATATTTTTCTGCTATTCTCCTGCCTTTTCTCCATAACCCCTGATCCTCTTATTAATCAAGAAGCTATCTATCTCTGTCTTAAAGACACTCAATGACCTGGCCTCCACAGCCTTCTGTGGCAAAGAGTTCCACAGATTCACGACTCTCTGGCTAAAGAAATTCCTCCTCATCTCTGTTTTAAAGGATCATCCCTTCAGCCTGAGGTTGTACCCTCTGGTTCTAGCTTTTCCTACTAGTGGAAACATCCTCTCTACGTCCACTCTATCCAGGCCTCGCAGTATCCTGTAAGTTTCAATAAGATCCCCCCTCATCCTTCTAAACTCCAATGAGTACAGACCCAGAAGCCTCAACTGTTCCTCATACGACAAGCTCTTCATTCCAGGAGTCATTCTTGTGAATCTCCTCTGGATCCTTTCCAAGGCCAGCACATCCTTCTTGAGATATGAGGCCCAGAACTGCTCACAATACTCCAAATGAGGTCTGGCCAGAGCCTTATACAGCCTCAGAAGTACATCCCTGCTCTTGTAATCTAGTCCTCTCAACATGAATGCTAACATTGCATTTGCCTTCCTAACTGCTGACTGAACCTGCACATTAACCTTAAGAGAATCTTGAACCAGGACTCCCAAGTCTCTTTGTGTTTCTGATTTCCGAAGTATTTCCCCATTTAGAAAATGGTCTATGCCTCCATTCCTCCTTCCAAAGTGCATAACCTCACACTTTTCCACATTGTATTCCATCTGCCACTTCTTTTCCCACTCTCCTAACCTCTCCAAGTCCACCTGCAGCCCCCGTTTCCTCAATACTACCTGTCCCTCTACATATCTTTGTATCATCTGCAAACTTAGCAATAGTGCCTTCATTTCCTTCTTCCAAATCGTTAATGTGTATTGTGAAAAGTTATGGTCCCAGCACCGACCCCTGAGGCACACCACTAGTCACCAGCTGCCCGCCTGAAAAAGACCCCTTTATCCCCACTCAGACCAATGAGCACTCCCCCTTACTGACCAATCAGCACTCTCCCTTACTGACCAATCAGCACTCCCCCTTACTGACCAATCAGCACGCTCCCTTACTAACCAATCAACACTCTCCCTTACTGACCAATCAGCACTCTCCCTTACTGACCAATCAGCACTCTCCCTTACTGACCAATCAGCACTCTCCCTTACTGACCAATCAGCACTCTCCCTTGTGGCCTCTGCTCCCTATTTCACCGAACTCCCTAATTTCATCCAACTCCAAAAGCACTCCTCACAGCCAGGCAGCACTGACTGTGCAGTTAGAGCAGCACTGTGAGGCTTTGTTTTTATGGGCACAACTTACAAAGCCCTGAAACTGGTTTTAACTAGTTGTACGAACAACCAACCAAGTTCAGTTGAGAGCTGACTCAGCTGATTCCTGTTGCAGGAATGGACCAGTCACATATTAAGCTAAGTCTCCACCCCAGCTATGACTGTAACATTATATTCTGCACCCTCTCCTTTTCTTTTCCCCTAGCAGGCAAGAAACAATACTTTTCACTGAATCCCAATACATGTGATAATAAATCAAATCAATTTCCCTTCCATGAACCATATTGATTCTGCTTGGTTGTATTATAGTTTTCTAAATGTCCTGCTACTACTCCCTCAATATGGATTCCTGCATTTTCTCAATGACAGATGTTAGTGTAACTGATCTATAGTTAACTGATCTATAGTTTTCTGTGTCAACCACCATCCTCTCCTCATACAAAATGCCTCTTCAGAATTATTTTTCCAACTTTATTGCGTTAATTACTCTACTCTTTTTTTTCTGCTCAGTGTCTGAATCACCCACATTGCTGCACCCCACCCGCACAAACTCTTGTCTAATACCTGGGTATTTGTCAAAGATACTATAATTATTGATATTCAGCTATCAATTAAACACATAATAATTTAATATAAAAGTTATGTTTAGTTCAAATCTAGAAATGAAGTTCATACTTTTGAATGGGTTATTTCCATTAAATTATGGTACTTACTGTATAGCATCATGCAGCTTCACTCAAATTTGTTATGCATGTCTACATCACACAAATGCTATCACAATCACCACATTTAAATTATTACTTTCAAATCAGTTCTCTACCCATTAGTATATAAATAATCTCCTCTGAGGCTAAAAGATTTTCCATTTTCATTATTTTTGATATTGCTAAACACATTTTCATGAATATAAAACATTCAGAATATGAAAAGAGCTACATCGAGAATAAATTGTTTCTTGTTTGTGCTTCACCTTTTGGTCTCGAGAGAAGCACTGATACGAAATGTCATGTGTTTAAATCGTTGTACTTTTGGTAAACAGCAGGAACAAGAAAATAGGCTAATATATTTCGTCGTGAAGGTGGAACTAAAGAACGACTATTTCAAGAGATTACTATAAGCAACTAAAGCATTCTTGGGAGTCACTCAATTGATGCTGACTCGCCAGTTAATTGTCAAATTTCTCCAGCAAAATCAGAATCCTTTTCTATGAATAGAATTGTTCTTTGTCATTCACAGTCATTCCATTTATATTACTGTGCATTCTGACAATTCTCAGTGCCTTACTTAATGATTATGAGGAATGTATCATCTTACCAAGATTCTAAAATACCTGATGTCCTATTGATCAATGATAAATAGAGCAACAGCTAATTCCACTGTGTTACACTGTAGGAGACAAATAGCTTGGGCACAAATTTCGAAGCCCAGCACCCTTTCATTGGGATGTGCCGAGCCACTAGCTGCTTTCAGTACAGCAGGTGCAAGTCACACTTCTGAGAAAGGTAACTGCATGGGCATCCAGAGCATGCGCCAGAAGCTTCAGAAGGAGCACAACCTGATGTCACACAACCCTACCAACTCATGTGATGCCAGAATGCCTAATTGGACCATGCACGTGCCAACAATAAATCTACTCAAGAAAGAGCCAAACAGTCAGCTGCAAGAAGGGCCTTGCACGAGCATTAGTTAAAGGATCAGGTACCCAATGTGCAAGTAAGGTCATTTTCAAGGACATCTGCTGTTGCAATGTCTGAAGATATTGGGGTGAATTTTACTGTCCCGCCCGCCATGGGAATCGGAGGGGGCGAGGGGCAGACCATGGAAAGGTCCGTTGACCTCAGGCGGAAATTTCCGGGTTTGGGGCGTGCACAGCCAAAAAATCCTGCCCATTATGGAGCGGCCTTTTCCTTTGGTGCACAATAAAGTGTGACGGTGATGGGAAACCAGTGTGTGGCGGAATTACTAAAGCAGTAAATCTTACGGACCAAGGTTAGTCTTTGAAAATCTGAGAGAGGGCGAGGGAGAGAGAGAGCAGAGAGATCGAGGCAGTCGGTCTCTATTGTTCACCACATAAAATGCGGATGGGAGCTCACACTTGGATTGAAGGAGTTTCAAGTATCTTTCAACTTGCCCCATCGCCCAATGATTCTGCAGCCCCATAACACTCAGTAAATTTTGAAGTCTACGTATGAGGGGTTAACACAGCAGGACCAACCATTGGCACTCTCAGGGATTACTGTTGCTTGTGTGGGCATAATCGCTTCAGATGCCAGGCTAAATGCTTTGCAATTGCAACCCCACCCACCCACACCACCCCTGCAGCGCTGCCCTTGCACCAAAGTTCTCTTCTCTCCCTGCTTTCTGATACTGCTGCCCTTGCCTTGGCACTGTATGATGACTTCAGCCAGGCTAATGAGGTTGGCTTGCTAGAGCTTGAACTACCTGATGAGTCCTTGAACCTGCTCCTGGGCCTAGCAAGGTGTTCCATCTACAGATCCAGGCAGCGGCTGATCGAGGGGGTCGTCCAACCTCATTGTCTTCCCCACTACCGCGGCTACATTCGCGGCCAGGTGTCTCTGGAGAGGGAGCATGCGGTGTCCACGGGCGCGGTTGATGCCTTCCGCGACCGCTGGGCGCCGCAGGGGCTGGGGTGTATTATTGACCCCGATAATCACCTTTTGGTTTGACGTTTTAAGTTTCCTTTCGACTTTGATTTTGGTTCGGGCTGTTCCCCCCTTCCTTTTGGGGAGCCGCCCCTTTTACTTTGTCCCTAAGTTAATTTGAGTTCGTTTACTTGATTGGTGCCGAAAGAGCTACCTGATGAGTCCTAATTGATGGTCCAATCAGGGAGTCTCATGCTCCCTATTTAAAGCAGATGTGTCAGTCTCTCAGCCTGCCATAGCAGGAAGCTACCGAAAGTGTATGTATATTATCGTTGCAAATAAAATAGTTGGTGACGGGACTTCCGCCTCCGTGGAGTTATTTCACACTACAAGCGAGCCACAAAGAAGCCACTGTGGAGGTTTGTCTCTGACAGGAAATGCCATTGATGGGTGGGTGGGGGGTGGCGTGAAGGGGCAATCATATCCTTGATTTACACTGCCAGGAAATGCGCCTGGAGTCTTCTCACGAGGTTTTCCAATCTCGCCACTGAACATCCCAGCCGCGATTGGGCGTGGAAAATTCCAGCTGAGGAAAATCCTGGCTGAAGTCACGTGAAGTGAAGCTGGTCAGTTGCATGCCACTATATCCAGTTGCGATTTAAACTGGTCTAATTTCCCACTGGTATGGCCGAAATTGGGAAGGGAATGTGATTCCGCCTTGAGTATATCATGAATACTCAAAATACTGCTTTTTGAGTATTCATGACATTCAAATAGCATTCCCGACATGAACCAGAGGAAAAGCTGACCCGTCATCATCCCGCAATAGAAGTGGCGAATGGAAAATTGCGACTAATTTTTCCACAAGTGGGGTCCGACTTTTGGCCTAACTCTGAATTTTCCACTCTTGCCTGCCATGAAACCTGCCACAGGCGGGGCCAGAAAGTTCTGCCAATAGCACTGCCACTATGAATAGCTAAAGCCCTCCCGTTCTCCATCTATAAAATTAGTGGTGACTTTGCCTATAGTTACCTCGCTGGATTTTTCCCAGACCAACAATAAAGTTAGCAACTGCTATGCATGCTCACAACAATTTATGGTTATGTCGCACCATTAATGCAGAAAAGGACCAAAGTGTTGGACAGTTAAAAACAAGGTAGTTGCTGCAAGGACATGTAAAATTCTTTTAAAAAGTAATTTATCCCTTTTTTAACTCCAACTAGTTTCCCACTTATGGAAAAAGTTCCCTGTTCAATAAGTGAGTGAAATTATTCCCTACCTGTACAAGATGTACAAGAAGAAAAGCTTTAACTAATCATGCTCATGTGAACTAGTTTTTTTTAACATTTCATTCTGCTTTAGCCGTTAAATTCTCCCCTTGCTGTAAACATTTTTTGTCAAAGGTGTATGTGTAGAGAGTCATTTTACCCCAATTATATTATGAGGGGATACAACTGTATAAAAGTTCAATCGTAACAATTGTAAATTGTTGGATTCTGAGTACAATTCAACTTTATCTACCCTCATTTTGCAAAATACTTTACTCCAATCCATGCAATATTCACTGCAAATCTTGCCCTATTTTACAGTTCAAAATTCCCAGAAAAGTAACTCATTAATATCAAAAATAAAGCAAGAAAAAATATTTGCTACCTTGCCTGTAGATGTTCGCCCCCCTTATCAGTTCCATCAATTCCTGCACAGTGAATAATCTGTGTATATCAGTGATTGATTTTAAGCATTTCACAGTGAACTAGGAACAAGAACTGAAGGCAGCAAAATATAACCACCAGGAAGAAGGGAAAACTTGCAGAAGAAATTGATTGCGAACATGCTGAGAACATGCATGTTGTCCCACAGTAAATGAGCTGGGCCTTATTTTAAGAAAAATGCTGGTTAATCTGAATCCTAAATATTCAACGTGGACATCCTACAAAGTAACTCAAATTCAGACAATTGATGTCACTTCAGTTTTACACTCATCTCCAATGTTTACATGTATCTAGGCTGTACACAAGAAAATTGATTTAAAATATACAAAATACAGAAGCTATTCACTGAATAGAAAATAGCAGCTGAAATTATTTAAATAGAGAAATTAGAAAACCAAATGTAGAGAGAACAGTTTTAGATTTTCAATTTCAATTCATTCAGCAAGTATATTGACTTATCAGGTACTTGCTTAACTGAAATTTATCATATGTTTGGGAAAGCCACTATTATCATATTAATAAAGCATAGAGTTAAAACATGGTATTTCATAACACATTGCTCATGGTACCTCTACAGTGTGCAGTCTTCAGGAAAAGAAACTCCATTCCCGTCAGGGCATAACCTTCAGACAGAATAAAATCAACCGGACAATGCTGAGACGGAAGGCCTAGATAGGCAGCTCTAAAGACATATTACTGCTCAGGGTTAAGCCACTTCCAATATAAATGTCACTTGCTGCTATGTAAAATTTGTTAGGGGAACAGTTTGTTTCATTTAGTGTCAGAGAAAATCCCACATTTAAACAGCTTTTGTGTAAAGCAGGAGATATGAACCAGCATTTCTACTCACCAGGGTTTGTTATTGTCAAGAGGTCAAGACGCCGTTGTTGCTAAAAGACAAACAAACACTTTGTTAGAACATACTTACCACACAGTGTGTCGTTTCGCTGGTGATCGAACCCGTAAAACATTGTCTACATCTCAATACATTGCCCATGTTTTATAAAGTAAAATGTAGGCTGGCTGACAGACACAAAGGGCAGTATTTAATGGATGCCTGTAAGCTAGAGGGTTGGAAGAGCCCTACATTGCCTCCTTTGTAGAAGGATAGCCCATGTTAAGTGCCTCCCAGGCCAGTGGCGGGCTTTCTCCAGGATCGAGGACCTGGAGAGGGTGGGGGAGGGGGGGTGTCAAATCATGCTCTTAAGAGCTGCTGACCATAGGCTACTAGCTGTCCACTGTCCCATTGTCGACAGTGCCAGTGGTGGAAACTGCCAACAATGCACAAACCAGAGACCTAGGATTGTCAAGGGACCCAGATCACAGGTGACTGAAGATGAGATGAGGGTTGGGAGGGATGAGGAGGACAGAGGTCAGAAGCTAGGACAGAGGACTGGTTCTCAGCAAGAACCCCCTACTTCCCAATGCATGATCCCTCAATCAGGCAATGAGTGCCCTTGAATGAGTGACCCTGCCAAGCAACCCTGACAACATTTGCTTTTCAGGAATCCTGTATGGCAAGTCGCCTGCCTCCACTGGGTGAGTAACAGCAGCATTCAGATGAGACCCCTAAGTGGCACCCTCTTGCCTGATGAAATGCAACCCTCTCCTCCAAATCTGCCTCAAGTGCGGGCGTTTAAATTCCACCAAAAGTCATGGTGGTTTCACAAAAAATTCTGCCCAATAGAAGATCACACTCTTTGGAATTACCAATTTAAAAGGGGACCCAACAAATTATTTTGCACATTGAAGTAAAAAATGTGCACTATTTAATGTAACCTGCGGTGGCAGGAAACATGCCAGCCAGGTTCACTTAGTGCGGGAATGTCCCCACGGTAGTACAGTGGTTAGGATTGCTGCCTCTCAGCGCTAAGGACCCAGGTTCAATTCCAGCCTTGGGTGACTGTGTGTGTGAAATTTGCACATTCTCCCAGTGTTTGTGTGAGGTTCCTCCAGGTGCTCTGGTTTCCTCAACAGTCCAAAGATATGCAGGTTAGGTAGATTGGCCATGTTAAATTTCCCTTAGTGTCCAAAGGTATGTAGGTTAGGTGGATTAGCCATGGCAAATCTGCCAAGTGATACAGCAGCCATTGTAGAAAAAATGGTACAAGTGTAACAGTTGTCTTAACATGTGCAAATACCTCAACATTTATTATGCAAAACATATGAGGGCTCCACTTTAGTGCCATTAGTTATACATTGTCCAATTTGATAAATCAGGATATCCAACTCTATTTTATATTTATACTATTATATATTTACCACTCAATATGTTTCTGGATAATGGCATCTGATGATGAACATAAATTTCAAATAGCACTGCTGTGACAGAACCATAGAACCATAGAAAATTACAGCTCAGAAACAGGCCTTTTGGCCCTTCTTGTCTGTGCCGAACCATTTTTTGACTAGTCCCACTGACCTGCACTTGGACCATATTCCTCCACACCCCTCTCATCCATGAACCCGTCCAAGTTTTTCTTAAATGTTAAAAGTGACCCCGCATTTACCACTTTATCCGGCAGCTCATTCCACACTCCCACCACTCTCTGCGTGAAGAAGCCCCCCCTAATATTCCCTTTAAACTTTTCTCCTTTCACCCTTAACCCATACCCTCTGGTTTTTTTCTCCCCTAGCCTCAGCGGGGCTTTTAGCTTTGCTAAAATAATGGGGAGAAAACATGACGCATGTTCAATAATGACCATTAATGATGCCAAGTCAGCAGAGAAAATTCAAACTTACATATAAGGCTGTTGTGGGTTTTTGCTCAATGATGTTTTGAAGTGTAGCAGAGATAGAGATGTTAATTTTGTTGTTCATTAGAGTTTCTACATAATGGTTTTTGGACAGCAATTTTATGACAAAATGGGAGTTTCTGAGTTCAGGTACCCAGGGTTTAATATGGAGGCTGATCTTTATACATGGTAATAATATGTTGCAAAGACATTTTACCAGAACAAAAGGTTGCTGTCCATGAATCAGATAACAAAGGATTCATTTGATGGCAGGGCTTCCAGCAGGGCAGCCAGTACTTTCATGCAATTTGATTTGATTTGATTTGATTTGTTATTGTCACATGTATTAACATACAGTGAAAAGTATTGTTTCTTGCACTATACAGACAAAGCATACCGTTCATAGAGAAGGAAACGAGAGAGTGCAGAATGTAGTGTTACAGTAATAGCTCGGGTGTATGGAAAGATCAACTTAATGCAGGTTAAGTCCATTCAAAAGTCTGATAGCAGCAGGGAAGAAGCTGTTTTTGAGTCGGTTGGTACGTGACCTCAGACTTTTGTATCTTTTTCCCGACAGAAGAAGGTGGAAGAGAAATGTCCAGGGTACGTGGGGTCCTTTATTATGCTGGCTGCTTTGCCGAGGCAGCGGGAAGTGTAGACAGAGTCAATGGATGGGAGGCTGGTTTGTGAGATGGATTGGGCTACATTCACGACCTTTTGTAGCTCCTTGCGGTTTTGGGCAGAGCAGGAGCCATACCAAGCTGTGATACAACCTGAAAGAGTGCTTTCTATGGTGCGTCTGTAAAAGTTGGTGAGAGTCATAGCTGACATGCCAAATTTTCTTAGTCTTCTGAGAAAGTAGAGGCGTTGGTGGGCTTTTTTAACTAAGGGCCATCCAGCTTGAAATGCACCCTAACATTGGAGAAGGGCTGCCGGCAGGCGCTGGGTCGAATGGGGACATGGTCTCAGGGTAAGGCCAATCATTTAGGACTGAGAAGAGAAATTATTTTACTGAAAGCATTGTAAATCTGCGGAATTTTCTACCCGAGAGAGTTGCTAGTACTCCATCGTTGAATACATTTAAGACTGGGATAGACAGATTTTAAGTCTCTCAGGGAATTAAGGGATATGAGGAATAGGCAGCAAAATGCATTTGAAGCCCAGAATCACTCTTGATCATACTGAATGGCTAGATGGGCCATATGATCTACTCCTCCTCCCACTTCTTGTGCTCTTGTGTGGAAGGCAAGGACTCTGCAGAACCTCACTGACAACAGCATTCCAATTACAAAAACACCATCAACTATTATTCTTTGCTTTGGTCATTCCAAAAGACAGATGCCAAAAGATGCCAAAAAACAGTACCGGACCAAGCTAGAATCCCAGGCTAGCCATAAGGACTCTCGCCGACTATGGCAAGGTCTGCAACACATAACAGACTACAAGATGAAGGCAGATAAAATTGTTTGCTCCAATGCCCCCCTCCCCGATGAGCTCAACGCATTTTATGCCCGTTTTGAGCAAGAGGTCAGAGAGAGCACGCCCTCCATCCCAGAAGCCTCAGACGAACCTGTATCTGAGGTCACCATTGCCAACGTCAGAGCAGCCTTCTCAAAAGTCGACCCATGGAAAGTAACTGGCCCAGATGGGGTACCCGGATGAGCACTCAGGTCCTGCGTGGACCAGCTGGCGGGGGTATTTGCAAACATCTTCAACCTCTCTTTACACCAATCTGAGGTCCCTACCTGCTTCAGGAAGACAACCATCATCCCGGTACCAAAGAAAAGCCAGGCAGTGTGCCTTAATGACTTTCGTCCAGTGGCTCTGACATTCATCATTATGAAGTGCTTTGAAAGCTTAGTCATGCACAAATCAATTCTTGTCTACCATCGGCCTGGATCTACTAGAATTCGCCTATTGCCACAATAGATCCACAGCAGACGCCATCTCCCTGGCCCTACACTCAACCCTGAAACACCTAGATAACAAAGACACCTATGTCAGACTCCTATTCATAGACTACAGCTCAGCCTTTAACATCATTATTTCTACGAGACTCATCTCCAAACTTCGAGGCCTGGGGCTCGGCTCCTACCTCTGCAATTGGACCCTAGACTTCCTAACTCACAGACCGCAGTCAGTAAGGTTAGGCAACAACACCTCCTCCATGATCATCCTCAACACCGGTGGCCCACAAGGCTGTGTCCTCAGTCCCTTATTATACCCCTTACACACCTATGACTGTATGGCCAAATTCCCCTCCAACTCGATTTTCAAGTTTGCTGATGACACCACCATTATGGGTCGAATCTCAAACAATAACGAGACACAGTACAGGAAAGAGGTAGAGACTCTGGTGGACTGATGCAACGACAACAATAATCTCTCCCTCAATGTCAACAAAGTGATGAAGCTAGTCATCAACTTCAGGAAGTGTAGTGGAGAACATGCCCCTGTCTACATCAATGGGGATGAAGTAGAAATGGTCGAAAGCTTCAAGTTTTTAGGTGTCCAGATCACCAACAACCTGGCCTGGTCCCTACATGCGGACGCTATAGCTAAGAAAGCTCACCAACGCCTCTACTTTCTCATGAGACTAAAGACATTTGGCATGTCAGCTACAACTCTTACCAACTTCTACAGATGCACCATAGAAAGCATTCTTTTTGCTTGTATGGTATGGCTGCTGCTCTGTCTCAGACCGCAAGAAACTACAAAGGGCCGTGAATGAAGTCCAGTCCATCACGCAAATCAGCCTCCCATCCATTGACTCTGGCTACACTCCCCGCTGCCTCGGAAAAGCTGCCAGCAAAATCAAGGACCCCACACACCCCGGACATAGTCCCTTCCATCTTCTTCCATCGGGAAAAAGATACAAAAGTCTGAGGTCACGTACCAACCAACTCAAAAACAGCTTCTTCCCTGCTGCTGTCAGACTTTTAAATGGACATACCTTGCATTAAGTAGATCTTTCTCTACACCTTAGCTATGACTGTAACACTACATTCTGCACTCTCTCCTTTCCATCTCTATGTACGGTATGCTTTGGCTGTATAGCCTGCAAGAAGCAATACTTTTCACTGTATACTAATACATGTGACAATAATAAATCAAATCAAAATCAAAGGTCACTGAAACAACTTTGGATCCAACTTGCCACTTCTTTGTATTCCATGAACTTTAGTTTTCTGACCAGTCTGCCAATGTGAGGCCTCGTCTAAAATCTTGTGAAAATCCATGCAGACTACCCTCATTGAACCTCCTAGTTAATTCCTCAAAATAATCAATGTTCCCTTAACAAATCCATTCTGACTTTTCTTGCTTAATCTGTGCTTTTCAAAGTAGCGATTAACACCGTTCCAATATTTTATTCAATAACTTGCACATGCAGGATGGGTTGACTGGCGTGTATTTACCCATCTATGCCTTTCTCTCATTTTAAATAATGGTACAATGAAGGCAGCCCTCCAGTCCTTTGGCATCACGCTAGGATTAGAAGATGATAGTAAGTGCCTCCAATACTTCCTCTCTTGTTTCTCTTAACAGCCTGAAATACATTACAACTAGACCAGACAATTCATCTACTTTCAAATATGCAAACCACCTTAACATTTCCTCTCTCATTGCTGAAGGTGGACTAATCAGTTCTTGTACTTGATTTAACTATGTAGTTAAAGTAAACAACCAGTTTTGTGCTTCATGACAAATATACTGGCTGAGGCTGCTTGTTTGTTAAACTTGATGTGCGCAATGAGTGATCAAGCGTTCAGAGAGGTGTCTCTCTACCAATCAGAAATATTTACCAATGCACGAGCTGGAATTCTACTACAGGCTTGGTTCCAGTCGTAATAGATTGGTGACGGGATTTACCAGTAATATGTTGTTGAAAGTCAGAATCAAAAATGATTCGAATTGGTATACCTTAAATACATACTATTGTTTTAGGCTCATTAATGATCTTTCATTCTGTGGACTATTCTGCATCATTATCTCCAGAACTGCATATACTGGATTCTATTTTTCAATATTGTGCTATTTTAGAGACATAGAGGTCTACAGCATGGAAACTGACCCTTCAGCCCAACTTGTCCATGCCACCCTTTTTTTTAAACCCCTAAGATAATCCCAATTGCCCGCATTTGGCCCATATCCCTTTACACCCATCTTACCCATGTAACTGTCTAAATGCTTTTTAAAAGACAAAATTGTACCAGCCTCTAGAACTACCTCTGGAAGCTTGTTCCAGACACTCACCACACTCTGTGTGAAAAAATTGCCCCTCTGGACACTTTTGAATCTCTCCCCTCTCACCTTAAACCTATGCCCTCCAGTTTTAGACTCCCCTACCTTTGGGAAAAGATATTGACTATCTAGCTGATCTGTGCCCCTCATTATTTCATAGACCTCTATAAGATCACCCCTCAGCCTTATACGCTCTATGTTGCTGGAAATCTGTTCTTGGGCCAGCAGGCTTGATTAAACATTTCTACTGTGGTCCACAGGTGTATGATTGACAATGCTGAATGATTTCGCTTCTCGCACATACTACATTCTCTGCCCTTTGCTGGACAGTCAGCAGTATGGAGTTAATTTCAAGTGCACACACCAATTGGACCTGAAATGATTTGATGTAATTTGACCTTTGGGCTTCTGGTTTGTACTTTCCATTTGATGGATGATCAAAAGTTGTTGTTTAGTTCCCCAATCTACTTTGCAACATTTGGTTAGGTCAAGCACTGTAGACAGTTCCTGAGGTTCATCAAAAATGTATTCCTTGTCCACAGGTAGCACCACAAAATTTTACAAATATACGATTTGTACATGGATTTCATTACATGCATTAGTGAAATTACAGCCGCAATTCTCCCAAAAGTGCTGAATTGGCGGGAAAACTGTTCTAGATCCCGACTGTTTTCTCAGTTCAGCTTCTCACCCGAATCTCCGCACTCTGTGCATTGCAGAGGTCCTAGTCGTGAATATTATTAAAAACCTGGGGATGGGACCTATTCTCGCCAAAGAGCCTGATATCGGCGGGGTGAGCAGGAACCTGCGCATGCGCACATCGCTGGGAGATCGCTGAAAAGACATCCCAGCATCCAGATCACTGCCATCCAACCCTACAGACATCGCTGGCCTCATCGCTGGCCCCCATAACCCCCCACAGACATCGCTGGCCTCATCGCTGGCCCCCACAACCCCCCCCACAGACATCGCTGGCCTCATTGTTGGCCCCCATAACCCCCCACATACATCGCTGGCCTCATTGCTGGCCCCCATAACCCCCCCCCCCCCCCACAGACATCACTGGCCTCATCGCTGGCCCCCATAATCCCCCCATACATATCGTTGGCCTCATCGCTGGCCCCCACAACCTCCCCACCAAGACATTGCTGGCCTCACTGCTGCCCCCCCCCCCCCCACCCGTCTCCCCCCACACACAGATATGGATGCCAGCTCACCTCATGCCCCCATGGATCCGGATAATGCGGGTACCCAATTCCTCCATCCCTTGAACATACTGTCCTCACTGCTATGCAGGGAATCAGCATTGTGCTGACGTGCACAACCCCAGCTTGTGATCATTCCCTCTCTTAAATGGGAGCCATGAGTATTGCACCCACCCTGGACACAGCAGCTTATCGATTAGGAGCACTGAGTATTGTACTCTCCCCTGGACACAGCAGCCTATTGAATGGCAGCAAGCGATGCATGACACTCAACTGAATGCAGCCTTCAAAATCTTTCACAAGCATTTGTTGCCAACGGACCCTTGACTGACCACACTCACTGTACCTGCACTCCCTTAATAAACCAGAGCTGTATACAAGCTACAAGAATGGACACACAGCTAGTCACGCCACAAAGATGGCTGCGCAGAAACCTGCTCCCAGATTTTCAGAGGCCAACCAGGAGCACCTGCTAGATGCTGTGGAGGAGAAGCGTGATCGTCTGTTCCCCGGCCAGGGCCCTAACCCAAGGGTTGCATCTGCCACAGCATCATGGAAGGAGGTAGCAGAAGCGGTGAATGCCAAACGCCTGACACCGCACTCTGGCAGGCAGTGTCGGAAAAAAATGTACGACCTTCTGTGAGCTGCAGTGAGCGGTGAGTGAGCATCCCTCTTGGAACCGCGCACATGCTTGGCATGGATCTCCAACCCTGCTTAGATTCCTGAAGGGCATGCAACAAGTGACCCTTCCCCCAGGAACAGAATCTAACCCCTTCCCCTCACCCCTCAACGAGCACCCTTCAGTGGTGACCGCTTTCCCCGAAACTACCAGCACAACGCCCGAGACACAGGCATTCATTGCGCTCCATGCACTGCAGTATTTTTTAAATGCTTGCTATCAACCTTATGTTCCCACAGGAAAAGAACATCCACAACGCATGGGAAACGACACAGACTGGTGGTGGTGTGCCTGACCTGCGGCAGCTGACTAGCATGGAGGAGCGTGCCATGGAGCTGGCAGGGATGATGGGCCATCCTGAATGGTCACTGATAGCCAGGTTGGCATCCAGCATGCAAGTGAGCAGAAGCGCACCCTCAACCTAGGTTCTCCTCGAAGTAAATGCGATGCTGCATGGAATGTAGTATCGCACTTAGGGGAACATCCCTCCCCCTAATGTGTGTTCTTTTTTACAGCTCTGGACCCAGAGGAACCCAGCCCTTTATGTGTTGCCGCTGGCCCCGTTGCTCTGGAGCAAACTGCTCACAGAAGGCTGTAGCAGAGGGCTCCAAAGCTTGGCCGAGTCTCAGAGGGCCAGGGCTGAGGGATCACACATCTTGGGGCAGACGCATCCAGGCCTCCAGGACTGGCAGAGCCATGTGACGCCGGAGCTTCCGGAGCTCAGTCTAGCTACCCTGGCATCCCATGGAGTGCCCCTGGGGCCGCTGGGCACCCCAAGGGAGGAGGAAGGACTTGAGCCCATGCTGGGGTCTTCCACCCAGGAGATCCCGGACGTCCTGAGACCTTCCGATTCCCCCCTTCCTCCTACTGGGGCATCTCAGGGCCAGTGAGATGAACAGGGTGGCACCAAAACACTGCCATCGCAATGTCTGCCGGGCCCTCCAGGTCCCGGCCACCCAGGGGACGTCCGCCAAAGGCATCACAGGCAACGGGGCGTGCATCACAGCTGGACAGCTCCACCTCCGATGTGCATCCTGGGGTAGTACCAAGAAGAAGCATAAAGTTAGAAAGTTGTAGTTCACTAGAGGGCAGGTGAAGGTCAGCATTAGTCAGGGTTTGGTAATCATTTATTTTAAGAGCACAATAAACTGTTAATTGCACATCACGCTGTGACTAATGTGTCTCTGATTCTCCCCCCCCACCCCACAGCTCAGTGTTCCCGACTCCCAAACATAGAGTTGCTGTCTGTTGAGCCTTGCAGACTTAGCCACATGTTTCAGAGTGCCTGCCCTACCTTCCCCAACATTCACCAGACCCTTGGTGCAAATACAACTCCCCCCCCACCCCGCCACCACCCCCCCAGGCCAAATAACATGTGTCCCCACCCCAACCCTTACAGCTATGTGGGCCAGGGTGGCAGTGTGCATTCGGAGGACAGGTAGGAGTCAGACTTGAGTTGCACCAGGGGCAGGATCCCAGTGTGCATAATAGCGAGTCGTCATCATCCTCCAGCCTTCAACTAAGACTCGCAACCATTGCCAGCCCAGGCACACTACTAGGTTTGGATGTTTCTGGGGGATGACAGAGCTGGGGAAGGGCGATGTGGTGGTTTGAGGGCCCAGGTCGGTTTGGAGGGGGAATAGCGGCTGCACTTGTTCCTGGGGTGTGGTGGATGTGTGTTGGTTGCACCCCCCTCACTGCACAGCACCAGCTAGGTGAGGCAGGCTGCAATCAAGGCATCCCTTGCTGCTCTTCCTTGCCGGATACCTGGCATCGCCGCCCGCCGTCTTTCCTCCAGCTCCTCATATGGCGGGACGCCCACCTTGCCCCCTCGCCACACCTCCTTCTCCTCCTGCTCCAGCTGGTCTCCCTGCTTCTGGGCAATGTTGTGCAGAGCACAGCAAACAATAATGATGCATGAAGCATGCACAGGTTCATACTGGAGGGCCCCCCCCAGAGCGGTCCAAGCAGTGGAACCACATCTTCAACAGGTCGATGCACTGCTCAACGACGGATCGGGTGGCTGCATGGGCCTCGTTGTAGCGGGTCTCTGCCTCGGTCTCGGGCCTCCGCACAGGCGTCATCAGCCATGACCTTAGCGGGTAACCCTTGTCACCCAGTAGCCATCCCGGGAGCCTGGACTGGTCTTCAAAGAGCCCAGGAATGTCCGACTGCCGGAGCACAAAGCTGTCATGGAAACTCCCTGGGTGGCGTGCATCAACCTGCATGATCTTCATTTGATGGTCGCAGACAATTTGGATGGTCAGGGAGTGGAACCCCTTCCGGTTCAAAAATTGCTGCAGTCCTGCATGGGGGGCCTTCAAGGCGATGTGCGTGCCATCCACTGCACCCTGCACATTTGGAATCCCAGCGATGGATGTGAAGCCAAGAGCCCAGGCCTCCTGCTGTGCACAGCCCACATCAAAATTAATGAACTCCCCTGCCCAGGCATACAGGACATCTGCCGCACACATCTGTGCACAGAGGCCTGGGAGATCCCAGCTAGGTTGCCATTGGAAGCCTGGAATAATCCGGAGGCATAGAAATTGAGGGCTGCCGAAAACTGCATGTCAACAGGGAGCAGATGGCCGCCCTTCCCCTCAGGTGCCAGGGGTGAGAACACCTCACAAATGTGTCGCACTGTGGTCTTGGGCAGGCGCAGCTGGCGGTGGCACACGGCCACCGAGAGGGCCTCGAAGGAATTGCGGGGCCTGTACCTCCTTGCCCTCCGCCTTCTATGCACCCTCTCAGGAGCCTTCTCACCCACCTCCTGGCCCTCAGCAGCAGCCCCCTGCCCTCCTTCCTGAGGGTCTGGTGGTGGCTGCTCTTGCGGTGGTCTCTCCACGTCTGCCCCCTCCTGAGCTGCCGCCTCCTGCTCCTCCTCCGCCCCTGCTGCCACCAACAAGGCCACCTCCAAATCGACCAAACCGAGATCCATCTGCACCGTGGGGTTCGGAAAGAGCATAGAATGACGGATTATTCTCATTGACTGCATAGACCCAGCACCACCTCAATCACTCACTTGGGCCAGAAGCCCCACTTGTGAGAGCTGGCAACACCACACAATCTATGGTGCCATGCATGACCCGATTAGGGTTGTGTGAGATTCCTATCATGACTAATACTGGCACAGATTGTGCAGGTCAATGTGCAGACGTGGGCAATGCGCACCCTTGAGCCATTGCTAAGTGTGCAACTGTAGCATCCATTACAGGCATGTGTTGCTGGTCCGTGTCACAGGGCTGGGACATATTGCAAATCAGCGCCAGATGTGTGCCCAGTGACAGCAGATTCCATGCAGTCCACATCTGAACCTCTGCACCCCAGCTGGGAGCAGCAGCTGCTTCATCTGGTTAGGCCTCAATCAACACATGGTGCACTCCTCCCCCACCCCGGAACACCAGCGCTTAGGCGAGGTCCTGATCACACTCCGCAGCAAGACAATGCCACTGCAAAGTGCTGTTGAGCGTGAGGGTGAGTGGGAGGCCTTGAGGCTGCTTCCCACAGTGCGTGACAGTGCTGCCCGCGGAGGGGTGGGGGGAGCGGGGGCCCTCGAGGCTGCTTCCCACAGTGCACGACAGGGCTGCCCTGGAGGGGGGCGGATGGAGAGTGGGAGCCCTTGAGGCTGCTTCCCACAGTGCGTGACAGTCTGCCTGGGGGGAGGGGGGTGGTGAGCGGGACTCCCTGATGGAACCTCACCCAGAGAGCTATGAGGAAATAGAAGTCCCCCTGACCACCCCCCCTCCGCTCCCCCGCCCCCCCACCCCAGATATCACTGGTCCATGGGCCAACACCTGAAGGCAGCAGGAGGAAGACCTCCAGGCATCTCCAAGGCCTGCCTGCAACATCCCCCACGCTCCGCAAGCAGCAATTACCTCCTCACGCCAATTCAAGGCTGCCACGTTGAGGTTGAGACTTTTAAATAGCTACTCTGATTCGCGCCAAAGTTACATCACGCCAAAGAGGTGGGAGACGCAGTCATGGGTGGAGATTGCCGTGTGGATCCCGATAATGGCATGTAAAGATATGTAAACTCATGCTAATCAGCAGGCCGCCAGTTTTCAGCAGGTTCCCAGTGGCGCCATTTTTCTCCAGCTGGGAGATGCACGTGGGTCGTAAAAGCTGGCGGGGAACCCGCAAAATGGCCGACATGCGCATCTCCTGGCCCAACCCGCCAGAAAAGTTGCAGGTCGCAATGGGGGAATTGCAGCCTACATTTCTTGCTGGTTGACA
This sequence comes from Mustelus asterias, assembly GCF_964213995.1. Classification (NCBI taxonomy): domain Eukaryota; kingdom Metazoa; phylum Chordata; class Chondrichthyes; order Carcharhiniformes; family Triakidae; genus Mustelus; species Mustelus asterias. Next base: position 96,953,069 of record NC_135808.1, read on the forward strand.
GAAGTTTGTGTAAAAACTATCACTTTGGCCATTTAATAGTACAGAACTTGAGCATTGCTGAAATAAGAGAAATGTTATCTAAGCTTTTCACCTTGCACTCATCAGGACAGCTCGCAAGAAATTACCAAACTGTAACCGGGAAGAACAATTTATATTGCATAAGAAGAGAGCACTAATTCATTGCAAATGGACTCAGATTAGTGGAGGCATTACTATTGAGAATGCAGCTTGGAGCAGTCAGCTGCCCAGCCTTGTTCCAATTCTAACCAAGCAGGTCTACTTCAATTGGTCAAATTAAAGTCCAACAGGTTTATTTGGAATCACGAGCTTTCGGAGCGCTGCTCCTTCATCAGGTGAGTGTGACTCACCTGATCAAGCAGCAGCGTTCCGAAAGCTCATGATTCCAAATAAACCTGTTGGACTTTAACTTGGTGTTGTTAGACTTCTTACTGTGCTTACCCCAGTTGAGTGCCGGCATCTCCACACCCCGATTGGTCAAGACATTGCCCTGGGGAATGAACGAGGGAATGACTGTTACCTAAACATTTGTTTAGGTGAAAAAGATGTAAAATGTGCACATTCAGTTTGTCTGCTGTCCCGTATCTCACTCTATATTTTTATTAAAATGTGTATATATATATGTGTAAATATAATCAAAACGGTTAATTTCTAAAATCTTTAAAGATGGACAAAGGCTTTACAATGACTGAAGCCATTGCGGGCAAATACTCACAAACTAGGAACTTCCCAGAATTCAGAGCAGCGACAATCTTGTTATTCCTGAAGATTTGCTAACAACCCTGTGCTTGCAGAGGCCAAATTCCAAAAGGATTGTATAATGGCATTTTACATTTCTAAGGCAAGCTTCGGCCAATGGAGATGGCCCATCTCAAAGGACCCTGAAACCTCTGATAAACTTATCAATGAATAAAGCCATAATCATCTCAAGAATCCAGACCAGGAATATACACCCTTTGTTCAAACCAACGGGAAATGAGAGTTATTCCACATGACACCACAAGCTGCCTGAACTTGCAATATTGCCTTGTGAAGCTAAGAGAGACAGTCTGCCATTTACATCAATGAGATAGAAGCAGAACCAGGTCGCTGTCCAGGTTGAAATTCCCTGGTCCCAATCTACACTGTTTTTATGAAAACTTATGTACTAGTGTCTACTACTGGACTAATTCATTCCTATGTGGTTCTCAAATTGTGGAAGTCATCATTCCTGGAAAATGCAATCACCCAGTATCAGCTTAAAAATCCTTTTTGCTTCTGGACTCAGGCGAAACAATCATTCTAATTTTGTTTGTGGCCTTTGCCCTGTACCATTTTCTTTCTCTTATCCTTCTATTATCATGTGAATATACTGGGGGTTATGTTCTGACACCACCTTCCTACAATTGAGTGTGTGTAAAATAAACTCAGCCTCTGAGTTTGCTGTGGGGTTATTAATGCAGGATTGGATCACTCCAAAACTGAGGGGTTGGGGAAAATACACCACCACTTATAAAGAGGGAAATAAAAATAAAATGTAAAAACATCTTTTTGTTTATGGATGAGTGGTGAGGGGAGAACTCAGGGCTGCTCTAAATTAGATCCTCTTTTGTCTGTAACACTGTTAACACTGTGAGGGAACGAGCCCTGTGTATGAATATGTGGCTCCGAGCATGGATAAATGAGCCATACTACGAGCTTGAATGACAATCTTAAATTGGTTTTCAGTGTAATTCCTGGCACAATCAGGATTGTTTAACAGGTGTTTTCCAATTGTGGAATCACATCTAATGTTAGACATAATGGCCGCGATGCTCCTGTATTGGTACGAAGTGCCCATGCCCAGGAGTGTTTCCCGCTGGCATTTGCAGTGTCTTTCAGGTGGGATTGACCCAGCTGCAAGATGCTAATGAGATCATTTTGAGCAACTGTCAGCCAGTCCCTCCAAAAGGAGCACCACCAACCCCTCACCAAAGAGGGGCATCCTCCCCCCACCCAGAAATAACGGGAAATCCCCCACCCCCAACATAGACCTGGGGGTGACCCGACCAACCCCCACCCGCTCAGACCCCCCTCTCAGCTTCCCTCCCCCCTGAGACCCCCCACTAAGCCCCCCCATGACCCTCCAATCAGCCCCATCCCGGTCAAACCCTCCACTCAGGCCCCCTTCCCCCTCAGATCCCCCCACTCAGGTCCCCTTCCTCCTCAGATCCCCACTCATGTCTGTGGAGGGTGTTTCCCGTTTCTGTGGGAGGATCTGTCAGGGGCCGAGGTTACTGGTATAACGTGATGTCATAGGTCCAGCCCCTTCCATTTTTTGGTCAAAGTGCTTTAAAATCTGGTGGGAAAAGCAACTGGTGGGCTGCCCTCTGATTTTCCCACCTGAGACAATGCTTGAAAAATAATCATAAAATTCTGCCACTCACAGTGTTTAGTTATTAGTATTTTTAGTTAATTGTTACAATAAATATCTAATAATGTGAAATCTTGGTGGGTCATTCTCTTAGCTATTAACTGGAATTTGAATTTCTTTTTAAAAGTTATTGGTCTCTGTGCAGATCAAAACACTCTCGACAGACATTGATATGTATGATAAACTGGATCTGTGCTTATTCGTTCATGACATAGAACCCCCTAAGGTAAGTAAAGCTTGCTTTCCATTTGTGGGTTGATAAATTACATCCATATCATCTACATTCAACCTCAATTCCTCATAAAATATCCATATATATCTATTAATGCTCGAGCACTTTTGCAATTTAATATACATCAGGCAGGACCTTGAGCCAGCACTCACTCTCCATGAGATTGCTGGCCAGGGCTCAAGATCTGACAAAACCTGGAAATAGCGAATCTCACCGATGAGATCGTAATCTCCAACTTTTGCTGCCCCACACCAGCGATGTTATCTGGTTCATACCAAGAATGACTGAGAATATGATTTGCATTCTTTTTAATAAATTTTAATTTATTTAAAGACCCCCTTCAGCAGATCTTCCCCCACTCACTGGTCATGAACCTGCTATGGGGATCTACCCAGCAACACAAAGGTCACTATATAGTCCCTGGGAGAGAGAGGGGCATGGTCAAGCTGTGCCTGGGCAAGGCCCTGCTGCACTTTCCCAGTATAGGTTGGCACCCCTTTCTGAGGTTTCAATTGACAAGACGCAACTCACAATGCTTCTTTGTCACAGAAGAAATGGTCTAGTTTAAAAGGAATGCAGGCAATGACTTTCAGAACATTCTAACACACCCTCACAATGCTTTCCCTCAATTTTGGCAGACGTTCTTACTGGATTACTTGTGTGACTAAGGTGATGTTAGCCAGCTATGAAGAAGCATAAACATAGTCACAACCCAATCTGTAGTTCAGAACCTTCCATGAAGAGAAAATTAGATATTGGTAACCTTTCGTGTCGACCTAAAAATGAGGTGTCAACCTGGTGAAGCTACAACACAGGACTACTTGCATGCCAAACAGCATAGGCAGCAAGTAGTAGACAGAGCAGACAGAGCAAAGTAATTCCACAATGAACTAATCAGATCTAAGCTCTACAGTGCTGCCACATCCAGCCATGAATAGTGGTGGACAATTAAACAGCTCACTGGGGGGATAGGCTCCACAAATATCCCCAGCCTCAATGATGTAGGAGCCCAATACATCAGTGCAAAAGATAAGGCATTCACAAAAATCTTCAGCCAGAAGTGTCTTCCGTCCCGTTCTAGAGGTTCCCAGCATCACAGATGTCAGTCTTCAGCCAATTTGATTCATTCCACATGATATCAAGAAATGACTGAAGGTATTGGATACTGCAAAAGCTGACAATATTCCAGCAAAAGTACCGAAGATTTGTGTTCCAGAACTTGCTGTGCCCCTAACCAAGCTGTTCCAGTGCAGCTACATCACTGTCACTTATCTACCTGGCAACATTCAAAATTGCCCAGTATGTCCTGTACACAAGAAATATAACAAAATCCAACCTGGCCACTTACCACCCCATCTGTGTACTCTCGATCATCAGTAAAGTGATGGAATGGGTCATCAACAATCCTATGCTATCAAGCAGCACTTACTCAGCAATAACTTGCTCACTGATGCTCAGGTTTGTTTCCATCAGAGTCACTCAGTTCCTGACCTTACTACAACCATGTTCAAACATGGACAAAAGAGTTGAATGCCAGAGGTAAGGTGAGGATGACTGCCCTATCCCCAAAACCCCATACATTTACCATAGCTAGTCCCCCTGACTCTAAGAGGCAATTTAGCATGGCCAATCCACCTAACCTGCACATTTTTGGACTGCGGGAGGAAACTGGAGCATCCTGAGGGAACCCAAAGAGACATGGGGAGAATGTGCAAATTCCACACACAGTGATTCAAGCTGAAAATCAAATCCAGGTCCCTGGCGCTGTGAAGCAGCAGTGCTAACCACTGTGCCACCGTGCAGCCGCAAGATTAATTCATCTTGGGAGCATGGTCAGTTTGGTGTTTTTGAAACAAGTGCAAAAAATTCTGAAAACTCAATTTGTACTAAAAGTAATCCTTCTTTAAAATTCTGCAAACTATTTTCACAGGTTTCTCCAATTTTGGGTGAATTGCATCGAAATCCAGGGCAACAAAATGGAAATTATATCCTTTAATCATTAATTAAGGGCTGAATTCTCCCATTTTGAGACGCAATATTACCATTTTGTTCTAAGTGCTGGGTGGACTTGAAACAGGGAGAGTTTCAGATCTGTCTTTTAGGCTTGTTTAGAGGATCCTCCATACGCACTCTGTTTGCAAAATTCTGAGCGAGCCTGTTGCTCGTTGCTGAAGCCTGTGAGTGGGGCTTAACGCACCCAAAAGCCTGCAGAGGGAGGTAGTGCGCATGTGCAGGTCTCTGATGCTGCACATGCACATTAGCAGTAGCAGGGGTCTGACAGAAAAGAGAGAGAGCTGTCAGGCCCCTGCCACTGCAGGCTGCAGCCTGAGATACAGCCCCCATCAACCCCATCCCCCCAAATGCCCAGACCGATCGCAGACTCGCTCCCTCCCCCACCGATCGCATCCCGTCCCCACTGGCCCCTCCCCCATTAGCCATATCCCCACTGGTCCCACCCCGACTGCCCGCTCCCCCATTAACCCCACCTCCACTGGCCCCTCCGCTTTAGCCCTGCCCCACTTTCCCCACCGCCACTGGCCTTCCCCCATTAGCCCCGCCCCACTGGCCCTTCTCCATTAGCCCCACCCTCTGGTACCACCTGGGGTGGGCATTGTCCAGGTGCCAGACTGGCATTGCCCAATGCCATGGGGGCACTGCCAGTCTGACGCTGACCAAGGGGCACACCCCTTGCCCTCAGCCTTCCCGGGGGCTTCAATGGCCTCCGATTCCACCAGCGAGGCCAAGTCGACTGCTCCCCATTCATGGGGAGCATGTCTATTCCTCGCGAGAACCTTTGCTGTGAGGTCATAAAGGGGGACGAGCCTGGACGATTGAGCGCCGGGCTCGCTAAGCAGATGTTAAACAGCATTTAAATAAATTTCAATACATTTATCTGCCTCTCACCCATTTCTGGCGAGAGGACGACCGCACTGGAAATCTGGCACTAATCGCCAGGACAACCAGCACCAATCGTGCTAATCGCTTTACACCCCACTTTATGACGCATCGTGCCCGAAAATGGATGCAACACAATGGTAAAATCGCCCGCTAAGTGTCGTGGTGGACGGCCCCGGCAGCTCCTGTCCTGCTAAACAGGGGAGCAATTCTCCCAAAACATTCTAAGTGTCGAATTCACGTAAAAACTACTCAAAAGCCAAACTGGATAGGATTTTTAAAATCATTTTGTATCAATGTCGTCAAATTCATGCTGAAAAAAATGTGGAGATCTCGGAGATGAAATTAGTCCCTAATATTTCGAGACAAACTCCTCTTGCTGCCTTCTAAATACTTAATCTAACTGTTGCACAACTTGTCCTTGGTTTAAAAATGGACACATAAACAGCGCTTAAGAATGCAATTCCCAAATAAACAATTATATTCAATGCATCAATCAATGCATGGCTAAAGTGTCCAGCTGGATGTTCTTTAATGAGAACCTAAAAAAAATTTTCTTGTTCATCAAAGCCACAATGTTCTTACAACCTGTGCAAACACAAAAAATAGAGATAGAGTAACTTTAATTGCCTGGAGCACATCCAATCACTCAACTGACTCAGGGTCTTTCAAAGTCACTTCTGATACAGCAGCTGCTGTTCTCTAAACACATATCTGATTGCTGCACTGTTGCTGATAAACTACATAAGGGCAAGAATTATGGTATTAGTATAAACAATAGTATCAAGGATTTTTTTTGAAAATATATGCATGCTGGCTTAGCTGCAGAAGAATTGGTTACAAAGAGATTAAATGCACTTACAAATATTTTCATCAAAAACAATAATAAAGTTGTCATTTACTTTCAAGAATGTAAAATGTTATTCTTGGCAACTGTACAGAAAGCCAGTAGTTAATTTCACACATTTTTGTGTTTTATTGGTAGGATTCATTGAAAACTACATGTGCCATATTTCTACATTCACTGAATGTATATTACGCTTCATATGCAAATTTAATGACCTTCAACAAAATAAGAAATAATTTAAAGTTTTCTCCTACTAATGTTATTCCTGAAAAAACACAAACTATAACGGAATTTTATGGCTGTGTCAACCATCAAAATATGTTATGCAGGTTGCATTTATGTACATTTCTGACTTGTACTAATGTATTAGATATGTCCCAGCTGTGCAAATCGTAAATATCTTCAGAGTGGTGTAATTTATGTACCAGATGGATAGTAAAATTATTGGCTCCAATTTTAAGATCCCCCAGGTTTGGGGAGTTGGGGGGTACTCACAGACATCTTCAACCTCTCTTTATAACAATCTGAGGTCCCTATCTGCTTCAAGAAGATGACGATCATTCTGGTACCTAAGAAAAACCAAGCAGCGTGTCTTAATGACTATCGGCTGGTGGCTCTGACATCCATCCTTATGAAGTGCTTCGAAAGGCTAGTGGTGGCGCGAATCAATTCCAGCCTCCCGGACTACCTGGATCCACTAGTTTGCCTACCATTGCAACAGACGCCATCTCCCTGGCCCTACACTCAACCCTGGAACACCTAGATAACAAGGGCACCTATTTATTGACTACAGCTCAGCCTTCAACACCATTATTCCTCTGAAACTCATCTCCAAACTCCGTGGCCTGGGCCTCGGGACCTCCCTCTGCGACTGGATCCTGAACTTCCTCACTCACAGACCACAATCAGTAAAGATAGGCAACAACACCCCCTCCACAATCATCCTCAACACCGGTGCCCCAAAAGGCTGTGTTCTCAGCCCGCTACTATACTCCTTATACACCATGACTGTGTGGCCAAATTCCCCTCCAATTCTATTTTCAAGTTTGCTGACGACACCACCTTAGTGGGTCAGATCTCAAACAATGACGAGACAGAGTACAGGAATGAGATAGAGAATCTGGTGAACTGGTGCAACGACAATAATCTCTCCCTCAATGTCAACAAAACAAAAGAGATTGTCATCGACTTCAGGAAGCGTAAAGGAGAACATGCCCTGTCTACATCAACGGGGACAAAGTAGAAAGGGTCAAGAGCTTCAAGTTTTTAGGGGTCCAGATCACCAACAACCTGTCCTGCCGACACTATAGTTAAGAAAGCCCACCAACACCTCTACTTTCTCAGAGGACTAAGGAAAATTGGCATGTCAGTTACGACTCTCACCAACTTTTACAGATGCACCACAGAAAGCATTCTTTCTGGTTGTATCACAGCTTGGTATGACTCCTGCTCTGCCCAAGACCGCAAGGAACTACAAAAGGTCACGAATGTAGCTCAATCCATCACACAAACCAGCCTCCCATGCATTAACTCTGTCTACACTTCCCACTGCCTCGGCAAAGCAGCCAGCATAATTCAGGATCCCAGAAACCCCAGACATTCTCTCTTCCATCATCTTCCTTCAGAAAAAAGTCACGTACCAACCGACTCAAGAACAGCTTCTTCCCTGCTGCTATCAGGCTTTTGAATGGACTTACCTTGCATTAAGTTGATCTTTCTCTACACCCTAGCTATGACTGTAACACTATATTCTGCACTCTCTCATTTCCTTCCCAATGAACGGTATGCTTTGTCTGTATAGCGCGCACGAAACAATACTTTTCACTGTATGTTAATACATGTGACAATAATAAATAAAATCAAATAAATCAAATCAAATTGAGTGGCCAACGAGATGAATTCAAAACTACTTTACAGCTGCCCGAAAACAGACCCACGGTATTATCCTGAGTATCAAACTTCATGGACTGACTTGTATTTTCTTTCTGTGAACATCACACACCACCAGAACATTAATGGAATGGAAGTCCTTCCTTTTTACATAAACTGTTGGTTTATTATAGGGAGACACGGTGGCACAGTGGTTAGCACTGCTGCCTCACAGCTCAAGGGACCTGGGTTTGATTCCCGGCTTGGGTCACTGTCTGTGTGGAGTTTGCACGTTCTTCCCGTGTCTGCGTGGGTTTCCTCCGGGTGCTCCAGTTTCCTGCCACAGTCCAAAGATGTACTGGTTAGGTGCATGGGCCATGCTAAATTACCCCTTAGTGTCCCGGATGTGTAGGTTAGAGGGATTAGTGAGGTAAATATGTGGGGTTAGGGGGTTAGGGGGATAGGGCCTAGGTGGGACTGTTGTCGGGGTAGACTCGATAGGCCGAATGGCCTCCTTCTGCACTGTAGGGTTTCTATGGTTTCTGTTTTCTGGTTCCCTGATAAGTGCAGTTTAATTTGCCTTGGGCATGGGAGAAGTCAGCCGTTTCTGCAATCCCAGAGCTCTCCCATTCCGGTTACTAGCATTCATCACAAGGATAATGCACAGTTTACTCTAGCAAGAAGGGCATTTTTCTCCTGTTTGATTGTGAATATGAATTGGAAAATATGGGTGATGTCCCGTCTAACAGCTTGGAAGGACCCTGTATCAAAGTAGTTCAGATGGTGATGATTTATCAGCCAGTTAAGGCATGGCCCTCAGTTAGGCAGATCCTACTGCAATATGTTTTCATCTGTCACTGACAGCCTGTCTGGAAAAATTCAATTTCCTTCTCCACCTCTTCTCAGACATATCCAAGAAAGTGACTCCTGACCTGAAGGCCTTCACCAAGCAGCTAACCTTATCTACTGTCATGTGAATAGCTCATCTGCTACTTGTTTTGCTGTAATGCTTCTTCCTCCAAAGGATTATGTTCAGTAGGCTGTACTTAATGAGGATACTTGAAGAGTAAAGAAAAGTGAACTAAAATCTTGGAACTGCCTTGGAATGCACTACTTACATTGGCACAAATAATATGGTGACCTGAGTGTCCTTTAGATGCAGGGGGCATTCTTGAATCCGCACCCTCCATTCCCCAGAATTGCGGTGGGGGCTCAAGGCCTGGTGAAATCCATAAATTGCGAATCTCGCCAGCAAGGTAGTGATTTCTAATTTTTGCTGCCCTTGTCAGCAACATAATCAGGTTCACACCCACAGAGGGCGAGAACCACATTTTAATGGATTTTAATACATTTAAAAATCATTACTTGCATATGCAAAGGACCCAGGTGCATGAGAAGGACTCCTTTTTTTCTGTCTTTGTCATTATGGAGGGTGACATGCTTCCAGTGAATTTTGGTACCCATTTTAAGGCTGCAAAACAGGCATGTAATCAATTAATTTCTTTGTCACAGTCTGTGGGCAAGTGATGGAGCAGTGCAGTATTATAACTTAACAATGCCTGAAGTACCTGTATTGACGCTGTAGATACAGACTAACCTTGTCATAAAAAGCCAGGATTTGTCCATTCCAAATTAAGTAGTCATTTAACTGCATTTTAAGCCTCAACAACTGCCACTCTGTCATTGGAAACTATTATCTTTCACAAGTGTAAAGTATAATTTCTTCAGCTTATAATTATTGTTGGAGATTTTAAACTAAAATGTAAATACGTTTTTTATTTAAATTTGTCATTTTTCTCTCTCTCTTCATTCAATCTTTTGTTTCCTTCTTAAAAGTACTTTAAGAAGTTTTTTAAAGTAGCTGAATTGAAACTGACTTTTACAGATGCATCATAGAAAGCATTCTTTCTGGTTGTATGGTATGACTCCTGCTTTGTCCAAGGCCGCAAAAAACTACAAAGGGTTGTGAACAAAGCCCAGTCCATCACGCAAACCAGCCTCTCATCCATTGACTCTGTCAACACTTTCAGCTGTCTTGGAAAAGCAGCCAGCACAATCAAGGACCCCATGCACCCTGGACATACTCTCTTCCATCTTCTTCTATCGGGAAAAGATACAAAGGTCTGAAGACACATACCAACCGACTCAAGAACAGCTTCTTCTCTGCTGCCATCAGACTTTTGAATGAACCTTCCTCGTATTAAGTTGATCTTTCTCTACACCCTAACTGTGACTGTAACACTATACTCTGCACTCTCCCCTTTCCTTCTCTATGTACGGTATGCTTTGTCTGTATAGCACGCAAGAAACAATACTTTTCATTGTATCAATACTTTTCACTGGATCAATTCCTTGGAAAATTCAGTTTGCTATCAGTTGATGTACATTCTTTTGGGTTGGGACAGTGGCACAATGGTTAGCCCTGCTGCCTCACAGCAACAGGGACCCGGGTTCAATACCTGGCTTCGGCCACTGTCTGTGCGATGTCTGCATGTTCTCCCCGTGTCTGCATGGTTTTCCTCTGGGTGCTCCAGTTTCCTCCCACAGTCCAAAAGACGTACTGTTTGGGGACATTGGTCATACCAAAATTCGCCCTCAGTGTACCCAAACAGGTGCCGGAGTGTGGCAAATGGGGGATTTTAACAGTAACTTCATTGCAGTGTCAATGTAAGCCTACCTGTGACACTAATAAATAAATAAACTTCTTGCGCATTATAGATATTTTGCAATTGAATCATTGAATGTGTTAATAAAGTAGAATTAATCACATTAAAATGAAAGACACATCAAATAATTATGTAAGGTGTACAATGTTGATGGACCACATAAAGATTATTAGCTGGACTACCACAACAATGATTCTATCAGCCGGTGGGCTCTGATTTTGGCACACACAGACACAGACACACACACACACACTGAAAGGTACCTTCCTCGATTATATTTCCTGCAACAAGTTTTCTCCACATCCCAGCCTCAATTTTCTTTCACATGCAAAGTGATTTAGCCTGCCTTCTTTCATTTTCCTATTTAGCATACATTGTTAGTTTTACCTTACTAACATTTGTAGCCTCTTTTATGGTATTGTTAATGTATTTGCTGGTCTTCAGTGCATATCATTTTTAGCATCTAACACATCTGTTACAATATGTTGAACTACATTTGCAAAGATTGAAAATGTATAAGTTTGATTATTTACTCGATGGAAACTTTACAAACATTTTCAGCAATCACCTGTGTGCAGCTTTTACAGATTCATTATCATATACAGTCTTACATGTAGTAATTAGATATAATAAATCTCTGACAAAGATAAATGCCATAAATCTGGAATGTCTAAAACTTATTTTTAAAACAAACACATTCATCGTAATGTTTACCCTTCTCGCTTTCAAATAATAGTTTCTATTTTTCATTGTCTTTATTTAATTAATAAAAATAAACGCTCTCCACCAATTAAATGATGAGGCAACATTTCCTTGGAGTCCGGTTTCAAGAAGGATGGTCTCAGAAATGTTAGGGAGAACTTAGGTCAATTAAGATATTTTTCTTTAAAAAGTTTGTAATAAGTATAGTGTTAAACAAATCAAAATTATGGTACATGAATCTACTTCATTAAAGCTCCATAATTTATTCAGTAATTTTATTTTTTGCTGATCTGAACATCTTCATTAAAGAAGACATGTCCAAAAAAGCTGGTTGAAAACTGTGAAAAGAGCAATAAAGTCGGAGAGTGTGGTTCACATACTGAGGCTAAGCTGCATTTTTTTTCTGGCTGCTGGCGCAAAAACCAAGAGCAAACAGTAGAGGTCATTACCATCGATGCACAAACTGCCAGCTCGTGTTTCTTGATACTCCCAGGAAGACATATTTCTAAATTTGTTTTTTATTTGAAATGGGATTTTTTCTGCACGCGAGTTTCTTTGTTGAAGATCTTCCGTGACAAAAATAAATATGTACGGGTCATTGTAGCTTAAAATTCTGAAATCATTATAACCTAAGACGGAAAAAATGTGGTCCATGCAGGCAGAATATGGGGGCATTTTCCCCGGCAAGAAGAGGCAGGTTTGCATGTGTGAGGGGCGTAATAACCCCTGAAATCGATGTCATGTTAGGATTCCAATATCATTCGATCCTTTTCCAGGTTTCAGCAGTGCAGGAATGAAGATGAGCAAACTTTGGAGCTGTCAGTTATTAAGGCAAACAAAAAGCCAACTAAAAATGTTTTAACCCTGATTTATGGATTTCCCAGACAGGGTACCTGTTTCCTAGCCTGTCTATAATTTTGAGGGTCACTGTAGTGAGCAGAGAATGGAAAGACTTCTTCATTGAATGTGACAATTCATGAAGGTACACTAAAGAGTTCCAGTCCTAACAATTGAGAGTTGTTCAAAGCAATCCTTCTCTCAGACAGTGCTTTCACTGCTTGATAGAAAATTGCCAACTTTTTGCAAGACACTTGACCTGTCTAGTTCTTCATTCATCTTCAGCTGCATTTTTCTGCAGTCAGCCTTTGCCACATCATGGGAGCAATTCATGCAGCTCCAGCTTGAATCTCTAATGATGAGCAAGAGCAGGAACCACAGTCACCAACAGTACCAGAGCAGCAGGGGCAATACCAGCAGCAGCATCAGCTGTCTTCTCCTTAGTCACATGCCCCTCCACCAGGTAGAAGGGACGGACACCGAGCTCCAGCTGGAATGAGGCAAGGCCCTCAGACAGTGTCAATAGGCAGGGGATCACTCTACATATCTGAGCTCAAGCTCTCACACTAGGTTACGGCAGACATCTGCAACCTTCTGGAACAAAACCTTCTCAGTGGAGCAGGTGGTCACATAATACCAATGGCTAACAAGGTGTCCAACACTGAAGGACAAACATCTAAAAAGCCTTGTTTACAGGGTTCTTTGGATTTCCACAGCAGATTGAAAGTGAGGTTGAGAGATCATGTGTTATCATGAGGTAGACTTTGTAGCATCCTGTGCCTTCAGTCATTTCTTGATAATCACAGAGTAAATCGAATTCAAGAAATGGCTGAAGACATGACCTCTTTGTATAGTTTTTCCTCCCTGCAGCTACTGCTTCATTAATCTATCATATTGTAAACCCAGAAGCCCTGCAACTACATCCCTATACCTGATGCAGTTGTTGTTTGGGTAAAACACCAAATCTTCGTGCTTCCCTGAGGAAGCAGCAACACTTCCTGCCAAATCCAGCAAACTCAACCACAACAGCTTCAAAAGCACTCTACGGTACTTCCGCAAACTTTCCAATAGCAGGAGCTCGCCAAAAGCACCTCATCTGCAAGTTGGATGGCTGGCCCTTTAAATATTACTCATTGGGTGGGGTGTTTTCTTCTGCAGTTAAATGCACGTTTAGCTGTAAATGACTAACATGGTTGTTCGGTGAACAAATTTGCAAAATGCATATCAAATCAACTGGATAAGCTGTTTTTGAAAAATATATTTTTATTAAGATTTTTCCCATTTTTACAAACAATGCAGGGATTAGTACAGAACAGCATAATCATTTTTCCACATGTATCTACAGAAAGAGATAAGAAAGCACCAACGCAGTTAGTTTGGATTATTTACTTTTCACTACATATGACATCTCCAAAGATACAAGCAATGAAAATATATTTCAGAGATTGGAAGAAAACAGGATAACAAAATAAAGCAATTTGTACATGGCATAACAGTGTACACCCTCACTTATAGGATACTGGAAACAGAACCATGTAATTTACATTCTGGGATTTTCAAAGTACTACTTTATTGTATATTTGGCCAAGGAGCGTATAGAATATTGACACAGATATAGAAAAGGCTGAGCAGCCAAAGATTCTCACATCACACTTAAGCACGCATCAGAGCATACTTCCCTCACTTCCAGCTACATCAGGGGTGCCAGTCATATAAAACAATGGGCACGATTACCCCCCCAAAAAATCAAAGTGCCCAACTGGCAGTAATATGGGAGTTTTTCTCACTTGTTTTTTAGAGTGAGCTTAGTAAAATGAATTTCCGGCATTCTGTGAACTACAGAGTCCTTCAAGGGATTCACTCCAGTAAGGGGGGAGTGGAGCCTAATCCCCCCTGCAAGGCCAGCATCGGGGCTAGTGCACATGTGCCAATCTCCTAGTATACAAGTGCTTCCCCTTCCGATTCCTGGCTTCCCAATCGCCATCCCCGACCCATTCCCCCTGCTGATGGCCGGGCTGACCTCTGATGGCCAGCTCTGATCCCCAGTGGCTGGCCTCTGATCCCCGACCCCACCACTAGCCCCCACCCCCCTATGCAGAGTTCCCTCTATTCTTTCCCCTCTTTCCTACTCCCAACCCTGGTTGAGATCTGCCCCTGCCTGGCCCCATCCCCTTGGCACTGCCCGGTGCCCAAGGGGCACCCCCTCTACCCCCGACATGCCTCAGGCCTCAATGGCCTCTGGTCCCACTAGAGAAGCCATCACGCCTGGTCCTAGCTGATGGGGACCATACTTGATCCCCGGTTGTATGTGCCATACAACCTACCCATTGTGTCCTCAACACACTCAAGCTATTTAAGGATATTAAGCCACTGGGATCCAATCTTGACACAGAACCAGAAGCAATGTGGGTAGATACCCCATGCTGCCTTGCATTCTCGGCATATTGAGGATATAGTAGGATCAAATATGTGCCTTAAGCTTGGAGTAATTAAAGGAATATGCTGAGGAATGCATTCCATGATAAACAAATGGACATCCCTGGTTTTCAAAGAATAACAGATTCATCTCAGTGCTCATATAATTAATCACCCCTGTCAACATGATAAATAACATCACAAAATCAAAAAAGTAGGGTAACAACTCGGGATAAAGTCCAAGATTAGTGATGAACTTCAAATTTTGACTCAAAATTATTGCCATCCATGGACTTTAGAGAGGCCAATGGCTTGTCAAACAGCCATGAGGATACGTCAGATGTCACCTCCAAGGTAGCACAATAAAGCAGGGCAAACTGCATTCAGATAGCTTTCAGATGCTTTCCAGCTTCATCAAAACCTCTGCAACTGAACTATGAAAATGCATGATTACTGGCTGGGGATAAGGCCTCGAAAACAGGATACAACATGTCCCTTCAAGATCAATATAGCCAGCTTTTGTGTCGAGATTAAGAAAACGTGGAAGCCAGTTCTCAAAAAATTTAGCTAAGAGCTCACCCTCAGCTCCTTCTGAAAAGCCAGTCACAAGGACACTCAGGACTCCCCAGCCCTCCAGGCCATTCAGGATATCTGACATACCATTTAACTGATTTTCCAAGGATTGAATCATGCCTCAACTGAAGAAGCTGCATTCCCCACAATAAGGGTTCTTTCCTCCGCTTCAGCAAACTTCTAAACAGTACTCTGCAGTT
Source organism: Mustelus asterias (assembly GCF_964213995.1). Taxonomy (NCBI): domain Eukaryota; kingdom Metazoa; phylum Chordata; class Chondrichthyes; order Carcharhiniformes; family Triakidae; genus Mustelus; species Mustelus asterias. The sequence goes on from NC_135808.1 coordinate 96,968,715, forward strand.
CGGCAATATGAGTACTGAAATTCTGTGCTAAAAAGTCAGGTTTGTCACCTATAACCTCAGGGTGGAATCTTACGGGAATCTAGCAGGGTGGGGACTCTACGAGCTGCCAACTGGCTCCACTGAGATTGGGGCACCCCAATAACTGACCATTGCAGGTAATGCCTCCATTCCCCCCATCTGATCATCACTGGCATCAGCTCCCTTCCTTCCCCCCCAATAATCATTGACATCGGCCCCCTCTCTCCTCCAAAGAAGAGTGCAGGCTCAAGATCCTGCCCTATGTCTTTTAAATTGCAAAAGAGCTGGAACATTGATGAGAATTATATGGATATTTTATAAGAAATTGAGAGCGGGTTTAGATGGTATGATTATAATTTATTAACCTACAAATGGAAAGCAGGCTTTATTTACCTTGGGGGCTTGTATTTCTTGAATCAATAAGCATAGATCCAGTTTATCGTACATATCAATGTCTGTTTTGATCTGCATACAGACCAATAACATTTAAAAAGAAATTCAAACTTCCAGTTAATAGCTAAGAGAATGACACACCAAGAATTTACATTATAAGATATTTGTTGTAACAATTAACTAAAAATACTAATAACTAAATACCATGGGTGTACCATGAGGACGGCACGGTAGCACAGTGGTTAGCACTGCTGCTTCACAGCTCCAGGGACCTGGGCTCGATTCCCAGCTTGGGTCACTGTCTGTGTGGAGTTTGCACATTCTCCTCGTGTCTGCGTGGGTTTCCTCTGGGTGCTCCAGTTTCCTCCCACAGTCCAAAGATGTGCGGGTTAGGTTGATTGGCCATGCTAAAATTGCCCCTTGGTGTCCTGAGATGCGTAGGTTAGAGGGATTAGTGGGTAAATATATAGGGATGTGGGGGTAGGACCTGGGTGGGATTGTGGTCGGTGCAGACTCGATGGGCCAGATGGCCTCTTTCTGCACTGTAGGGATTCTATGAGTGGCAGAATTTTATGATTTGTTTTAAAGCATTGTCTCAGGTGGGAAAGACATGCAAGACATGCCAGATCATCGACATGGATGCCATCATCTCATGAGAGAACGCCATCCATCAGGTACATGGTACATACTCTTGCAACTCGGCCAACATTGTCTACCTGATACGCTACAGGAAAGGATGTCTCGAGGCATGATACATTGGTGAGACCATGCAGACGCTACGACAACGGGGAACACTTCAGCAGTCAAGGGCATTCAGCCTCTGACCTTCGGGTAAGCGTTCTCCAAGGCGGCCTTCACGACAGACGACAAGGCAGAATCGCTGAGCAGAAACTGATAGCCAAGTTCCGCACACATGAGGACGGTCTCAACCGGGATCTTGAGTTCATGTCATACTATCTGCAATCCCCACGACTTGCCTGGGTTTGCAAAATCTCACTATCTATCTTGGCTGGAGACAATTCACACCTCTTTAACCTGTGCTTAACCCTCTCTCCACTCACATTGTCTCCATGTGTAAAGATTTGATTATCTGTTAGGACTTGCATTCCAACCATTATCTTGTAATTGAGTTTGTGTCTATATATGCCCTGTTTGTGAACTGAACTCTTCACTCACCTGATGAAGGGGCAATGCTCGAAAGCTCGTGCTAACAAATAAACCTGTTGGACTTTAACCTGGTGTTGTGAGACTACTCACAGGTGAGAAAATCATAGGAGAGCCCAACAGCTGCCTTTCTCCGCCAGATTTTCAAGCACTTTCAAAGAAAAACAGAAGGCGCTGGACCTACGACATCATTCAGAACACATTACACAAGTAACCTCGGCCCTGACAGATCGGGGCACCCCTTTAAGAAAATTAAAGAAAAATGAAACGGGAAATCCCTTCCACAGACATGAGACTACCCCTACCCACCCACCCCCCCCACCCAAAGCCCATCCCCCCATGAACACGTCCCCAGAACTAACCACTCACACTACCAGTGCCTGGGATTGACCCTCTCATCGCTGGGGGCTGTATGCACCCTGTATGTCTCCAGCAGAAACAGTGTGCCAGGCCCCCATTGGGCCAGATCTGTTGTAAACCCTGCTAGCTTAATGCCATGCCAGCAGTGGGGGAAGAAAATCATTCATGTTGGCGTGAGGGCAGACCGGCATGAATTACGGACTGGACTCTCTCAGTGTGTACCTGGTGGGCAGACCTCCCAGAGGAGCTCAGGTGAATGCATCACTCAGGGAGAGAGGGTCATGCCTGTGCACTATTCAGGTCCTACCCCTTCTGACTGCCCAGGCACTGCTCCCAGACCAGTGGTATTCTCCACTAACAGGATGCTACCATCCAGCCAAAAATAAATTCTGCCTATCATACAAATGAGCAATGTAGCAAATGCATTTCCATGCAGGTGTGATGCCAGGTATGTAGGCCGTGCATCCCAACAATGGGCAGATCATATCAAATAGCAAGACCTTCAGCTGTTTACAAGAGGCAAAATATTGACCATACACACCCAACCTGTGCTTGCGAAACTCAAATCTATGGGTGGAATTTTCCCGTGGCAGATAGGACAGGGCCATGCAAAGGTCTGTTGACCTCGGGTGGGATTTTCTGGTCTTGGGGCAAGCGCAGCTGGAAAATCCTGCCCATAGTGTCCAACATTAGATGTGATTCTGTGATTGGAAAACACCTGCTAAACAATCCTGATTGTGCTAGGAATTACACTGGAAACCAATTTAAGATTGTCAGTCGAGCTCGCAGTATGGCTCATTTATCCATGCTAGGAGCCACATATGTTCATACACAGGGCTCTTTCCCTCACAGTGATACAGTCAAAAGAGAGTTTAATTTAGAATAGCCCTGATTTCTCCCCTCCCAACCATCCATGAACAAAAAGGTGTTTTTTTAGATTTCTCTCTTTATAAGTCGTGGTGTATTTTCCGAACATCTCATTTTTGGAGTGATCCAATCTTCCATTAATAACCCCATGGCAAACTTGAGATAGGGTAAACTCAGACGCTGAGTTTATTTTACACATGCTCAAATGCAGGGATGGGGTGTCACTACATAACCCCCAAGTATATTAACAGAATAAAAGCAGGATAAGGGAAAGAAAAAGATACAGGGCAAAGGCCGCATACAAAATGAGAATTATTGTTTCATCTGAGTCCAGAGACAAAAGGATTCAGAAGCTGAAACTGGGTGATTCCATTTTCCAGTAATGATGACTTCCACAGTGTGAAACTGCACAGGGATGAATTAGTCCAATAGTAGACACTGGTACAGAAGTTCCAGAAATTTGCATAAAAAGTGTAAATAAGGACCAGCGAACTTAAACCTGGACAGCGACCCTGGTTCTACTTCTGTTTCATTGATGCAAAATGGCAGACTGTCTCTCTTTGCTTCACAAGGCAATATTACAGGTTCAGGCAGCTTGTGGTGTCATGTGGAATAACTCTCACTTCACCTTGGTTTGAAGAAAGGGTGTATATTCCTAGTCTGGATTCTTGAGATGATTATGGCTTTATCCATTGATATGTTCATCAGAATTTTCAAGTCCTTGTCCTCACAGATGGGCCATTTCCATTGGCCAAAGCTTGCTTTAGAAATGTAAAGTGCCATTGTACAATCCCTTTTGAATTTGGCCTCTGCAAGCACAGGGTTGTTAGCAAATCTTCAAGGATCACACAATTGTCACTGCTCTGAATGCCAGGAATTTCCTAGTGTGAGAGTTGTGGCTCGTAATGGCTTCAGGCATTGTAAAGATTTTAGAAACTAGCCATATTTATTATATATATGAGTTTCCTCCGGGTGCTCTGGTTCCCTCCTACAGTCCAAAGATGTGCAGGTTAAGTGGATTGGTCATGCTAAATTGCCCCTTAATGTCCAAAGATGTGTAGGTTAGGTGGATTAGCTGTGGTTAATGCATGGGGTTGCAGGGATAGGCCAGGAGGCGGGGCTGTGCCTGGATAAAATACTTTTTCAGAGAGTTGGTGCAGACTCGATAGGCCAAATGGTCTCCTTCTGCACTATGATTCTATCTACATAGATATACATATTTTAATAAAACAATAGTGTCTTAGCTATGGGACAGCAGACAGACTGAACATGTGGACACTTTACACCTCCTTCATCTAAACAAAAGCTTCAGGAATAGTCATTCCTGCGTTCATTTCCCAGGGCAATGTCTTGACTAATCAGGATGTGGAGATGCGGGCGTTGGACTGGGGTGAACACAGTAAGAGTTTTAACAACACCAGGTTAAAGTCCAACAGGTTTATTTGGTAGCAAATACCATAAGCTTTCGGAGCGCTACCAAATAAACCTGTTGGACTTTAACCTGGTGTTGTTAAAATTCTTACTGTGTTGACTAATCAGAGCAGACCTGGCCAGTTAAAATTTGAACAAAGCTGGGCAGCTAACTGCTCCATACTGCATTCTCGATGCTGATGCCTCTACTAATCAGAGTCCATTTGCCAACGAATTAGCACTCTCTTCTTGTGCAGTATAAATTGTTCTTCTTCGGTTACAGTTTGGTAATTTCTTGCAAGCTATCCTGATGAGTGCAAGGTGAAAAGCTTAGATAACATGTCTCTTTTCTCAGCAATGCTCAAATTCTGTACCATTAAATGACCAAAGTGATGGAGGCTTGTGTAAAAACTGTCAACTAGTAAGAAATGAATGCAAATCAAGTTCTCACTCATTACACGCCTGAATCTGATTACATCGCTGGTGAGGGGAGGTAAAAATCGGAATTTGCGATTTCACTGGTGAGATTCGTGATTTCTGGGTTTTGCCAGATCTTGAGCCCCCGTCAGTAATCTCGTGAACAGAGAGTGCGAGCTCAGGATCCCACCCTTAATCTTAATCATATTGGCAATTAACATCTACAATGCCTTCAACATCACCAGGTCAAGAGCCCACTCACTGAACAAATCGTCATATTGAGGCCTCTGCTCCACCCTGACTGCCTGTGACTGCTTCTTTGCATCAAGGATTTTCATTACTTTACTTGGCAACTTGTTCCAAACTTAACCAGAAATATTCCAGGGACATAGTACAGAGTTTTCATTCCAAGATTTGGTACTTATGGGCTGTGATTCAAGGTAAATTAAAATAGTGCCATATCTCCTGGAAACAGCTTACATCACGTGACCCTGGATCAGCTGTTTGATGTCATGACCTGCCTATGTCTAATACTCTCATGGATGCGTGGCACAACCATGCTTTTTTGTCTTTTCCAGCATGGGGCGCTGCACCGGTCACTCTGGTGTGATGTGTGTCATCTTCTGGCTAAGACTTCCATAGCACTATCAGCAGCAGCGGTGCTACAAAGTTCAATCTCATGGCAAAAACCTTCCACAACAACATTTTATCAAGATCAGCTGGAAATCCCTTTAAATGTTGCTGATATGGCTGTCATCAGATACCCATGATTTACGGTCATGGTAAAAAATTATCAATATTAATGTGGGTGGTGACCAAAATGGTGTTTCAGTCCTAGAGAGAGTTGTGCATTAGTATTTGGGTTGACTAAATTGAGGACCACTCAATTATTGCAGTGGGAAAGGTCTTGCTCACCATTTAAATTTTTCAAGAAGTTTTTGTCCTATTTACTGTTTCATTGAAAATGATGCAGTAAGAAGATGAAAATGATTCCTGACAACTTCAGTGCATAAAATTTCCTTAATTTTCCAATATCATGCAATTTGCACTCAGGTAGTGTTTCCCTGCCAGAAAAACTTCCCTAACCACCCATTCCTGCCAGTGTGTGACCCAAGTTATTTGGAAACCTCATTAGAATGCCACTGATGAGTTGCAAAAAACTAGCTGGTATCCTGCTGATGTTTACAAATTCCAGTAGGTGAAATTTTAGGAGTGGGAGATGGGAGAATAGGGAGGTAGATGTGAGGTGTGAGGGGGAGATTGATGTCTAGGGGGCAGTAGGGCAGGGTTTCTAACAGCCTGCAGTAGAGCAGATTTTACTGGGAGAGGGCACACCAAAAAATCTTCTTGACCTATTTTTGAGCAGCCTCTGGCAATGGTGAGGCCACTTATTTATCCACACATTATACCTTCACCTGCAGGTTGCAATTGGAGTTCCACAACTCCGATTTGCATAGTCAAGTAGCGTCCTGTGTCACCCCTTTACCATGAAGGCAATAAATGAGATGAGAGGAGACCTAATAGAGGTATATAAGATGTTGAGAGGCATAGATCGGGTGGACTCTCAGAGGCTTTTTCCCAGGGTGGAAATGGCTGCTACGAGAGGACACAGGTTTAAGGTGCTGGGGGGTAGGTACAGGGGAAATGTTAGGGGGAAGTTTTTCACACAGAGGGTGGTGGGCGAGTGGAATCGGCTGCCGTCAGTGGTGGTGGAGGCAAACTCAATAGGGTCTTTTAAGAGACTCCTGGATAAGTATATGGGACTTAATAGGATGGAGGGTTATAGGTAGGCCTAAAAGGTAGGGATATGTTCGGCGCAACTTGTGGGGCCGAAGGGCCTGTTTTGTGCTGTAGTTTTTCTATGTTTCTAAATTCATTTACTGGACAAGGTTGATAGATAAACTGAGATTTGAAAACGCATTATCTCAATGTCTATGACACCATAGATATAGCCATGGCTGAGAGGAGCAGGGGAACTAGCTGTGTATGCTCAACATGTAAATGAAATCCACACAAATTAAACCAGACATGCAAAATTAATCTTCATCAAATTATTGAAGCAGTCACAAGAAATAAAAAAAGACATTGCAATGCAAATGAATATATAAAAACATCCCAAGACCGAATGATTTTATCGAAGTATATTGGTTCTTCACTTATTCATTGGTGCAAATCATAGCCATCCAGTGATGAGCCTCCACATACAAGTCAATCTTCAAGTCATCCACTTCAATCCTGGACCTAACATTTGAACACATATGACAGCATAGCCATTGGCACTTTTCTTAATGGATCATCCATAGCACTTTCTGCTATTGCATGTGGAATTGTGGGCCAAGTAGCACTATCCTACATCTATTTCTTCACCAGGGCATTTTAAATTATGTTCACTAAAATTGCCAACAAATGTAACATATCAAGACACTGTTTAAGTTTTTACAAAGTAACAGAGGAGTCTCAATTGCTATGCAACATGTTTCATGCTTATTTGTACTGATTCAGGTGCTCTGAAGTGCTGTCACCCAAATACAAAACACTAAAAGTAATATTTGAGATTTACCAAATAATGTTGTAGTTCATTTATAAATACATACATTAATCATATTTCAATGTAAGTATGGTTCTCTTTGCTGGTACTGTCTTTACAATTAATTAGAAGAAAATAAAAATTATCAATGATCAATACCAGGCTCTTTTGGTGATCAAATTTGTACAAAAGTTGGCAAATAACTTACTGAGATGGGAAATTCCAAACCATGGAAATATAATTTGGCAGAGAGATGTGAAACGGACTGGTAATTCAGTACCACCAATCTTATACTATTGCAAAAAGTCAAAATTACAATACAGAATTAATTAGCTATATTGTGACCACAGGCCTGAAGGCACAAATATATGTGAAGCGCTGTGTTCCATTTTCGGATGTACCAGATATTATTAGATTCACCATCACCAGTAAGTATCATAAACATACGATCTGTACCCTATGGTCCAGAGTGCACTTTTCACTGCTCAGTATCCAGATAAATCATACCAGCGATCAAGATGTACCATATTTTTGCAAGTTGTTCTCTGTTTATGAAAGGTGCACTCTATTGAAACAGTAAAACCAACAACCCGTTTACTTCACATAAAATACATAAACCAAATGCAGTTTTTTGCAGAGATATCAGTCAAATTTCTATGCTCCACGTTTCATGAAAAAATAACCAATATGCAACCTTGCAGATGCCCTAGGCATAGACTCACTTTCAAACTAATCTATTTGAAGACCAGCTGGTGTCTGGCTTTCTGCTACAGGCTGCCAGGGATCAGTTGCTCATTCTGTGTCTTTGAGAGAATGAGAAAGAGAGCCAGTCCCTTAAGATATTCGGCCCACCAATCAATCACTAAGCAAAAGTAATATTCTTAAACTTTTGTTAATTACAAGGGGCTCAAAATGGCTCAGGTCTCACGCCCATCATTTATTGCACACTGCAAGTAAAAAGATCAGCCCCATAGTATCCTCCTTACACCTACCTAGCTCTGGATTGTGAATAATTCTGCCAGGGTTAACATCACATCATAATCATTTTGAGCTGATTTACACCAGTGAATGAAAATCAAACCTAATAACTCAACATAATCTATCAAAATAATCTATCTAATGTTAATTAATAACAAATTAATTAGCATTACCAACAACTAATATTGTATTCTGCCTTATTAGCTGTGGAGAGTGTTCATTTTATAGAAAGAACTAGGAATAAACTGTTAGAGGCAATTCAGCATCAGTATATTTATTGGCATTATGACTCACACTTTAAAATGAGTTTCATGAAGTGGTTCGATCCTCATACATGAAATTAATTTGCTCAAAGCTTTTCAACTTTGCGATTGTCATAATTTTAATAAAACTTATATGCATCACTTTAAAATTGATACTGTAAAACTCAGTGCTACATAATAGTGATGATAATTTTCGAAGATATATTTCAGAAAAGTGGCAAAGCTTAGAAATCAGAAATGTAAAATATTTTGGGACTGAAATTCGTCATGGAAAGAAAAATTGGCCATGGTATGGAAGAGACGACCTATTCACGGTCAGTCCATTTTTTGTTACTGGCGCAGGCCAATTTCACCCTCTTTACTTTCAAATGGAATCCTACTTGTTTGCTAGTTAGTCATCAAGAAATCATACCATTCGTTTAATAAAATGTCAGTGAGGCATGTAAATAGAAAATGTATTGCTCTCCTCCGGAAGAAGGTTAATTCCTTTAGAGGAAACTGTGTCCCTGGACAGGAAGCCTGACCTAGACACCTGACTGACATGCAGAATTTTTGCCACAGCTTTATTGTGTAAAAGACAAGCAAATCTAATAATACCTTTTTTTTAAAGATTCAGCAGTTGAAAGTCCTGATTGAATTTCATCTCGATTTCATTAAATATTCATAAAGGCCAATTAGAAGGGCAGCTAAGAAGGCCACAGGGCACCCTTCCATCATTCTGTCAAAGGCAGTCCATCAGAAAGCCCAGTTTGTATTAAGACCAGCGACTCAGTAACTGCTCTCAATCTCAATGTAGTTTCTTTCTAAATTACTGATCCCTCCTTGCATTTGATTTTTCTGGACAAGCATAAAAACACAAATAATTCTCAACGCGAGGTGCTTACTGTGTGGAAAAAAATGCAAATAAGAAAAACATCTTCAATCAATTGGTGAAGTGAAAATTTTCTATAATGGGCAATGACATTGGCTGAGTGATGATTACACAGAAGAAGACTGCTTTACATTCACAATCAATCAGACCTTTTTACTTGACCCATTGAAAATTAAACCATTGTGTGCCATTTAAATTTATATATTATTTATCATAGCTTAAATATGATTGATTTTGATTCCTAAAATTCTAATTTTATAATTTTTTCATCTATAAATTAATTGTTCAAAATTATCTGTACAAATACAACATCTACACAAAATTATATATTTTTCACAGTGCAGTGATTCATTACTATGAATGGGTTTTTTGTAGTATTTATAAATAACAAGGAGGAATTGGTAGGGCTAGGGAACCGTGGTGCACCAAAAAAGTTTCTTTGTTGGTTAAAAAGAAAAAGGAGGCTTATGTTCGGATGAGACGTGAGCACTCGGGTAGTGCACTAGAAAGCTTTAGATTGGCTAAGAGGGAGTTGAAGAGCGAGCTTAGAAGGGCTAAAAGGGGACATGAGAAGACTTTGGCGGATAGGGTTAAAGAGAATCCTAAGGCGTTCTATAGGTATGTCAAGAACAGAAGGTTGGTTAGGGCAAGTTTAGGGCCAGTTATAGATGGCAGAGGGAAGTTATGTGTGGAACCGGAGGAGATTGGTGAAGCATTGAACCAATATTTCTCTTCGGTGTTCACGCAAGGGGACATGAATATAGCTGAGGAGGACACTGGGTTGCAAGGGAGTAGAATAGACAGTATTACAGTTGATAAGGAGGATGTGCAGGATATTCTGGAGGGTCTGAAAATAGATAAATCCCCTGGTCCGGATGGGATTTATCCAAGGATTCTCTGGGAGGCAAGAGAAGTGATTGCAGCGCCTCTGGCTCTGATCTTCAGGTCGTCGTTGGCCTCTGGTATAGTACCAGAAGATTGGAGGTTAGCGAATGTTGTCCCATTGTTTAAGAAGGGGAACAGAGACTTCCCCGGGAATTATAGACCGGTGAGTCTCACTTCTGTTGTCGGCAAGATGTTGGAAAAAATTATAAGGGATAGGATTTATAGTTATTTGGAGAGTAATGAATTGATAGGTGATAGTCAGCATGGTTTTGTGGCAGGTAGGTCGTGCCTTACTAACCTTATTGAGTTTTTTGAGAAGGTGACCAAGGAGGTGGATGGGGGCAAGGCAGTGGACGTGGTATATATGGATTTTAGTAAGGCGTTTGATAAGGTTCACCATGGTAGGCTTCTGCAGAAAATGCAGATGTATGGGATTGGGGGTGATCTAGGAAATTGGATCAGGAATTGGCTAGCGGATAGGAAACAGAGGGTGGTGGTTGATAGTAAATATTCATCATGGAGTGCGGTTACAAGTGGTGTACCTCAGGGATCTGTTTTGGGGCCACTGCTGTTTGTAATATTTATTAATGATCTGGATGAGGGTATAGTTGGGTGGATTAGCAAATTTGCTGATGACACCAAAGTCGGTGGTGTGGTAGACAGTGAGGAAGGGTGTCGTAGTCTGCAGGAAGACTTAGACAGGTTGCAAAGTTGGGCCGAGAGGTGGCGGATGGAGTTTAATGCGGAGAAGTGTGAGGTAATTCACTTTGGTAGGAATAACAGATGTGTTGAGTATAGGGCTAACGGGAGGACTTTGAATAGTGTGGAGGAGCAGAGGGATCTAGGTGTATGTGTGCATAGATCCCTGAAAGTTGGGAATCAAGTAGATAAGGTTGTTAAGAAGGCATATGGTGTCTTGGCGTTTATTGGTAGGGGGATTGAATTTAGGAGTCGTAGCGTTATGTTGCAACTGTACACAACTCTGGTGCGGCCGCACTTGGAGTACTGTGTGCAGTTCTGGTCCCCACATTACAGGAAGGATGTGGAGGCTTTGGAGAGGGTGCAGAGGAGGTTTACCAGGATGTTGCCTGGTATGGAGGGGAGATCCTATGAGGAGAGGCTGAGGGATTTGGGATTGTTTTCGCTGGAAAGGCGGCGGCTAAGAGGGGATCTTATTGAAACATATAAGATGATTAGAGGTTTAGATAGGGTGGATAGTGATAGCCTTTTTCCTCTGATGGAGAAATCCAGCACGAGGGGGCATGGCTTTAAATTGAGGGGGGGTAGTTATAGAACCGATGTCAGGGGTAGGTTCTTTACCCAGAGGGTGGTGAGGGATTGGAATGCCCTGCCAGCATCAGTAGTAAATGCGCCTAGTTTGGGGGCGTTTAAGAGATCCGTAGATAGGTTCATGGACGAAAAGAAATTGGTTTAGGTTGGAGGGTCACAGTTTTTTTTTTTAACTGGTCGGTGCAACATCGTGGGCCGAAGGGCCTGTTCTGCGCTGTAATGTTCTATGTTCTATGTTCTATAATGTTTTCATCCAAAACTTGCGCACTATTACTTAGCTTTGTCAATGCATCTGCTTCATTCACTCTTTCATTTAATTATTACTTGGCCTTTATCAATATGTATTTTAATAGGTCTATCACATTTCTGTTTAACTGACTGTCAGCTTACTGAATATTGCAATTTTGAATTTCAATGATACATGCTGCTATTTCTCATGATCATCAAAATGAGATTTGAGTATGATAGGAATGCAATAAGTAAATGAGATAATATAACATTTTAGATATAGGTTGAACATAATATCATTCCAGTAGTTATTCAGATGCATTCTGACACGTATGTTTAGTGATGTAAAACAGCAAAGTGTAATAGATTTATCTCTCCAGACAAATATATTCCTTTAATTATATCTTAAAAGCCACACTTTGCATTAGGCAGAAAGACATTTCTCCCATTCAGTTGCTGTGGTCCTTTTTTTGCCCTTCTGATTATTTTTTTTTACTGTCAATTACCTCATTGTTCCTGCTGCCCACCTGTTTATACCAGTAAGACCCATTCAGTCTCTGCCAAATTGTCTCATTCAGTGGGTCTGGGGATGACTGCTGATCATTGTCTTTATTTGTTGCAAAAGCACCTACTTTGCCTCGCTTGCTTGGAAACTTATCACCAATTTCTGCCTAAAAGGGCAGAATTTTAACACTCCAAAAAAGGTGATGAGAGCCGGTTACATAAATTTTCCATAAAATAACCCGTCCCGAGTTTCTGACCACTAAGAAATGAAAGTCTTTCTCCAATGAAAAAAGAAATATTAAGCCATACTTGCTTTGAAAGAAAACACAATACCCATTTTTGTACTGTATTGTTTTCTGTCAAGATTGAGCTAAACTTCTAATTCTATTGATTACACATTCCATCTAACATAGTGCTATTTGCCTGAAGGAGCAGGTGGTGCTTGCTGTTTCCATTTAACTGATATATTAGCTATGTGGTGCATTTCATCTCGAGATAATATTAATCAATTTAGCTTAAATGACAGAAAGAATCATTCATGGTAAGTGCTAAAAGGAAAGACATGGGTGGCAAGAAATCACAAGCACTAATGAGAGAATGAGAGAAACCAGTTTCTACCTTAGTAAATGCCCCTGCCAGCTGATGCCATGTTTACCAGTGTAGTGGATAATTTGCAAAGAGACAGGATTGATTTTATTAAACAATACTCACATACCCATAATCCTTTTTATGCAAACTATTCTACCCCTTAGGAATCAAGTCCTGTATTAGGACAAACCCTTTCAGCACCACGATGCTACAAAATCATTTTTGGAATAATATGTATCTGAAAACTAAATAAATGCATATGCATGCACACGTAAGAACATTTCCACATATTTTACATTGAATTCAGGAGATATTGTCGATTTGTTTTGTGTGAGAAATTATACATTTTATCCCATTATTTTTTCTTAACAGATTTAATGACTTGTATGTTTTCAGATTTCTTATTGCGCATTTAAAAATTTAATAATTAAGGCTGTTGGATAAAGCCTTAACTTTGGCTGCACTTTATTAATTTTATAATTCATTGGTAGGAATTTCTATTTTGAACTATTTTGTTCACTAACCTAACCTTACTCTCCTTCGACTAATCTTTCACACCAACCTAAGCCATAAAATGCAAACAAGCACTGGATTCATTTCTAGAAGAAAATAATTTAACAGCAAATAATTGATGTTAAACTTGAATAAAAACCTGGTTTGACTGGGGGACACTGGTCTCCATATTGCAAAGAGGATATAGAAACATTGGAGAAAACACAGAAAAAAATTACAATAATTATTTCATAACTGATAAACGCCTAGAAAGGCCAAGCAAGCCGGAGCTCCTTTCACTACAAAAGTAAAGGTTGGGGTATAACAATATAGAAGTGTTTAAAATTATGAAGGGATTCAATAACTGACAATGTAGGGAAGATGCTTCCACATGTGGGCACATCCTAAATTAAGGGCCATAAATACACAAGATAGTTACCAATAAATCCAATAATGAATTCAAGAGAAACTTATTTACTTTGAGAGTGGTTAGAGTATGGAACTTACAACCACATGGAGTTGTCAAGGTGAATCTCATTGATGCATTTCAGGAAAAGTTAGGTGAAAGGAATAGAAGGGTACATTGGTCAGGTGAACTGAAGTACGCTGGGATGAGGCTCATGTTGGACGTAATACCAGCACAGCTCTGCTGGGCTAAATGGCCTGTTACTGTGCTGTAAAAATACCTTTAGTCTAATATGATGTAATTACTTATGGGGAAGAATTTCAGGCCCTTTGTTCTTGAGATGGATAGCAGGAATCAGGAAATTTCCCAACTTGCCACACCTGACTTGTCAAAACATGCTCCGCGTGGGATCTTTGTTCCAGCAGAATGGAATCAGGCTTGCTTTCCAGACCCTGGATGCGGATCTGAGGTGGCCACAGGAACTGTTGAGTGTCAAGGCGGGATGTTTAAAATGTACATCTTGGTTCTAAGGGAATTTTTTCAGTTGTTTTCTTAAACATTAGTCTGTCTAGCCCTCATTTACCCCCACCCGCTCCCCATATCCATACATGCAGCTCATGCCAACATATGCTGCCCACCCATCTCTGTGTCCCTTTAGAACACTTATGGCAACTTAAAGTCAGCCCATAACCTTCCATCCATCCCTATGATCCTTATGGCCCCTTGCCAATCTAATGCTAACCCATGATTCCCCCAACCCACCAACCTTTTCCTTTACACCATGCCAACTCACACAATATCACAGGTAGATCTCAAGAGCCATGCTGAGATTAAATAAATTCCACTCATTCAACATGCAGCTGGTGTGTGACTGTTGCAAGCAATTCCTGCACATGTGCACTAGGTTTCCTGGCAGCTGTCATAATTCATTCATCTTCAGGCAGTCATCATGGCATGAATCAATTCCAGCCTCCTGGATTGCCTGACACCCAGACACCCTCTGTACACAGGACCTGGCTGATCCACTACAGTTCACCTACCACCGCAACAGGTCTGCAACAGCAGACACCATCTCCTGGCCCCTGCACTCAACCCTGGAACACCTAGATAACTACAGCTCAGCCTTCAACACCATTATTCCTCCGAAACTCATCTTTAAACTCCGTGGCCTGGGCCTCGGCTCCTCCCTCTGCAACTGAATCCTGAACTTCTTAACCTACAAACCACAATCAGTAAGGATAGGCAACAACACCTCCTCCACAATCATCCTCAACACCGATGCCCCACAAGGCTCTGTTCTCAACCCTCTACTATACTCCTTATCCACCTATGACTGTGTGGCCCAATTCCCCTCCAACTCGATTTTCAAGTTTGCTGATGACACCACCGTAGTGGGTCAGATCTCAAACAATGATGAGACAGAGTATAGGAATAAGATAGAGAATCTGGTGAACTGGTGCGACAACAATAATTTCTCCCTCAACATCAACAAAACGAAGGAGATTGTCATCGACTTCAGGAAGGATGGTGGAGAACATATCTCTGTCTACATCAACGGGGACAAAATAGAAATGGTAGAAAGCTTCAAGTTTTTAGGTGTTCAGATCACCAACAACCTGTTCTGGTCCTCCCATGCCGGTGCTATAGTCATTGGTGTCTCAGAGGTTCATGCGACCAGACACCCTCTGTACACAGGGCCTGGCTGACAAGAGAAATCCTTTGAAGAGATAGCTGTTGACATCTGTGCACAATCCTACAATGGGCATTCAGGTGTAATACA
This sequence comes from Mustelus asterias, assembly GCF_964213995.1. Lineage (NCBI taxonomy): Eukaryota > Metazoa > Chordata > Chondrichthyes > Carcharhiniformes > Triakidae > Mustelus > Mustelus asterias. The sequence goes on from NC_135808.1 coordinate 96,984,156, forward strand.
CCACTGGGAAGCATATGTTGGCATGAGCTGGCATGTATGGGCAAGGGGAGTGGGTGGGGTAAGGGTGCTATAAATGAGGGTGAGAGGGCCTAATGTTCAAGAAAACAACTGGAACAATAAAGTTTATTTATTAGTCACAAGTAGGCTTACATTAACACTGCAATGAGGTTACTGTGAAATTCCCCTAGTCACCACACTTCGGCGCCTGTTCGGGTCAATGCACCTAACCAGCACATCTTTCAGACTGTGGGAGGAAACCAGAGCACCCAGAGGAAACCCACGCAGACACGGGGAGAACGTGCAAACGCCACACAGTGAACCAAGCCGGGAGTCGAACCCGGGTCCCTGGCACTGTGAGGCAGCAGTGCTAACCACTGTCCCACCGTGCCGCCCTGGCAACTTGGGCCTTTTAAACATCCCACATTGACACACAACAGTCCCTGTGGTCACCTCTGATTTGCGTCATCTCACCACAGAAGCCATCATTGAGCAGGCCACTGGCTACCTAAAGGTGCGGTCCCAGTGCACACAGCAAGGGTGTCATACATTATAGTAATCTGCTGCACTCTGCGCAACCTGGTCCTGCAGAAAGGGGTAGAACTGGAGGAAGACCATGAGGAAGAGTGCTCTTCCTGTTTGGAGGTGGAGGAGGCTAATGTGGTCATCAGCTTGTGCTGCAAGACCAGCTGGAGCTTGCCAGAGGGGACAACACACTGATAAAGATGGTAGGAATACCCTGACCCAGGGACACTTTTCCTGAGGCCAGAAGAGCCTGGATTAGCGTGTCCCATGCAGATATCTCAGCATTTTCATCCACTACCATTGATCCAATGATACATGACATCTTTTGGTGTCTAGCAATAATCAAGTAGTATGTCTCCACCGTCTACACAGTGGCCTCAGTCATTCGCAATTGTCTCACAAAGCAACACTTTATTCTGCTGTTGCTATGTCTCAATATTAATAATATGACACATGTAAGGATCCAAAGACTACTCATTTCATTCGGTTAACAGACATGCAGTGTTATGAGCTGCACCAAATAAAACCAGAACTGATTCTACTCCGGCGTCTCTATTCCCTAATGAGAGCTTCTATAGAGTTCTCCTCCCGGGGCTGAAGCAGATATGAAAGCAGAGTGAACAGTGCGTGTCCATTGGCTGAGATGTCAGTGATGCCCATTCTTGTGAGGACATCATCTCAGGCTACAGCAGTTGCAAATGTACATGAGCAGCTTGGGTCATGGGGCTAGAGGCATCACAGGTTTCCATCAGAGAACTAAAAGGATGGCATCAGAAGATAACGCCCCTTCAGAATTGCCACCATCCACATCATCTCTGCCTGCCTCAGCCCTTTCATGGCCCACCTGCATGTCTGCACTGATCAGGGTTGAGAAAACACATAGCTTCCCATTCATGTATCTATGCAGCATCACTGCAATGGAGTGGTCATAGCCGTAGAATGTATCATACATTCCGTTTATGCCAGTTCTCTGCTCCTGCATCCAGTAAATAGACTACATGTGACTCTCCATGATGTTAGCCAATCTTTCAATGGAAAAGTTCATGCATTTATATGTCTGAGACATTGCGGTGCTCTTGTCATGAATGGACTTCTCCATTCTCTTCCCAAGAGTCCAGGCTTGCTCACGGAACTCTGACAGATTGCCATATGTTTTTCTTTGCTGCTCCAGAAGCTTTGTATATAACCCCTGAGCTCAGCACCGCCTACCAGGTGAACATCCTCCAATCGGCCCATGGCCGTTGTTGCTTCCACCACCTGTTCACATGATGTTGTGTTCAACGTTACCCTTTGTAAAAGCATCTGAACTATCAGTGAGATATGTATCGGTGTTGGTGGAGGGTGCGCATGTCTCCTGTTGACAGTGGATCCTCAGAGGCCCTGTTGCCCGCTCAGATTGGAGCAGCCACCATAATTGTCTGCTGCTGTTTCTCTTGTGTTGGCCTTGTGGAAAAGAGAAAACATCAATTACTCAACCTCCCATCTCTCAGTAGCTGCTTACAGTCCATCAACTGTGATATAATAGATTCGATTACAATACTGAGGAAGCAACTACAAGCTGCTTACAGAAACAGGACAAGAAGCTTTCACCCTCTCTCTGTTGGGCATCCTTCTCATCTTCAGCAAATGCTTGCCCTATGGCTACCCTGACAATACAAAGAGCCTCCTCTTCCATCAATGTCACTAGTGTCAGGTGGGACGCTCCACCCCTGGAGTGACTCCTCCTTCGGGTGCTGTGCACTCATTTCTCCGGCAAGGTGAAGATCGAGAGTGATACTTCCCATCAGAACACTATGAGGCAAACATATTATTCCTGACAATTTATTGCCCATGGTTTTAACTCAATATTTTCCAAAAGCTAAAGTGCTGTGAGTCCTTCCCTTCGGTGAGGAGTCGGCCTGGGCACATGTGTAAGGTTGCTGAAACATTACATGTAGTGGACCCATGTCCTGCTTCCAACACAGAGGCTGCTGATATCTTGTGCGACCTCTAGCCATCTTGCTCAATTTGGCTGGCAGGCCTTCTCCTGCCCTTCTCCAGGAATAACACATTCCTTCAGACTTTCGTTGGCATGATCACAACCTGCATTGTGGAGCAACCCATCCATGATTGACTGCTAAATTACCTCACTGAATACTTGCACACTCTGTTATTACTCAGTCTGCCTGTAGCCACATTGATGGTGACAGGTGCCCTTTGTAGAGAGCCTGCCATGTTTAGCTCCAGCCTCCTGAATGTGCCTTAATTTGACAGCAATTGGTCAGATGAGCCATTGAGTGGCTACCTTCTACAGAATTCTGCCAGGCATTGTGCAATGACCTTGAATGGGGTCAGGATCTGGAATTGGTCCTGATGTTGAATTTCTGACGCTCTCAGGAAAATTCAGCTCAAAGTGTCAAAAATGTGTTGCATGCAAATCCTCTCATGGGGCATGATTTAAAAAAATTAAAGTAACAAGCTGAATACATCTGAAATCCTAAATAATAGAGTTGTTCTTTTTATTCTTTTGTGGGATGTCGGCATCGCTGGCATGATCAGAATTTGTTACCCATCCCTAACTGCCCTTGAAAAAGAGGTGGTGAGCTGCTTTACATGAAATTTGAATTCATCCAAAAGTCTGCTGCCCAAACATGCACCATCACACCTGGGCTCACTGACCCATGGCGGCTCCTGATCTGACAAAGCCTCAGTTTTAAATTTCAATCCTTGTTTCAAGTCCCTCCATGGCTTCACCCCTCCCAATCTCTAAAATACCGTTCAACCTTAAAACCTTCTGAGAACCAATTCTGGTATCTTAATGCGTTCCTGATTTTCAATGCTCCACTAGTGGCTGTGCTTTCAGCTGCCTAGGCCAAAGATTCTGCAATTCCCTCCCAAAACCTCTCCTCTCTCACCCTCCATCTTCTAGATACTACTTACAACTTCTGACCAACTCATATTTCCTTATGTAGCTTGGTGCCAAATTTTGTTTGATGTTTGAAGTAATTTGAGAATATTTAGAAAAGGCACAACGTAAGTGAAAATTGGAGTTGTTGATAAGTGCAACCCCATTAACAGAAATGTTGAAAATGTCTTTTTTATACACTTTTAAAATAATGTATTATCATTAACTTGTGTTTTAACAACATTGGTATCATTCTGCAAGCTGCATGTTCAGCCAAGTTTTTATCCAAGATTATGGCCTCTTGAATAAAGCATTCAGTCTACTGATGAAACAAGTAAACAAACAGCTAGTTATTTATTTTTCTATTATTTCTATTCATGGCTGCCAAAATACAAAGACTACTGAACAGCTAATAGCTACACTTTTAGAGAAAGGCATATTGTTAGAGCAGAAACTTTTGACAGATTTTTAACATAGCAAAGCATTTGTAACAAGTAAGCAGCTGCCAGATCTGTTCTGTGCTTGGATTGCTTTTGGTTACTTCACAGATAACGTCTGGAGACACTGATTAATGTCTTATAATGGTACATCTCATTGGAAGGATAAGCTCATGGAAGATCAATTAGATGCTGGCAGTTTCACAAGGTACAAGTAGAAGCATTGCACATCCAGATGAACGTTGTTTTGTTTTACCCTTTCCTTTCAGAGACGGCTTATGGATTATTGGTTTTCTTTCAAATAGGACATGGTATCATAGGAGTATAGGACTTAAGAGCAGTGGTAGGCCATCTGGGCCTTTGAGCCTGCTCCACTATTTCAAAGGGTTCATGGGTAATCTTGCTGTGGTCTCATCTGCACTTTCCTGCCTGACCCTCATAATCATTGACACCCTTGTCTATTAAAAATATAACTCAGCCTTGAATAAATTAAATGACCCAGACTCCACTGCTTTCTGGGGAAACAAATGCCACAGAGTAATGACCCTCTGAGGGAAAGAAATTCTCCTGATCACCTTCTTAAAAGGGAGATCTCTCATTCTTTAACTGTGCCCCCTATTTCTAATACCCTACAAGGGGAAACATCCTCCTGATACTCAAGCTATCAAATCCTCTCAAGATCTTAAAATGTAAAGTTTATTTATTATTTTCACAAGTAGGCTTACACTGCAATAAAGTTACTGTGAAAATCCCCGAGTCACCACACTCCGGCGCCTGTACACTGAGGGAGAATTTAGCATGGCCAATGCACCTAACCAGAGCATCGTTTGGACTCTGGGAGGAAACTGGAGCACCTGAAGGAAACCCATGCAGTCACAGGGAGAACGTGCAGACTCCGCACCCCAAGCCGGGAATCGAACCTGGGTCCCTGGCGCTGTGAGGCAGCAATACTAACCACTGTGCCACTGTGCCGTCCATATGTTTCAATACGATCAATTCTCATTCCTTCTAAACTCCGATGGGATAAGCCTAACCTGCTTAACCATTCTTCATAAAATAAGCCCTTCAACCGAGGATTAAGTGGAGTGATTCTTCTCTGAACTGCTTAGAATGCAATTATATTTTTTCAAATAAGTAGACTAAAACTATACGCAGTGCTCTAGATGTGGTCTCACCAAGGCTCTGTACAGCTGCAGTGAATCTTCCTCACTTTTATGTTCCAATCCCCTTGCAAGAGAGGCCAATATTATCCTTGCCTTCCTAATCGTCTGCTGTACCTGCATGCTAACTTTTTGTGATTCATGTACCAGGACATACAAATCCCTTTGTACCACAGAGTTCTACAATCTCTCTCCATTTGAACTGTATTTTCCATTCTTCCTGCCAAAGTGGACAAGTTCACATTTTTCCATATTATACTCCATCGAGGGCCGAGAAAGCACTGGTGGTCATCAAGAGGAACAGCGAGGTGACTCAACCAGGCTAGCAGGACTGAGGAGGGCTGGGCATTGAGCTGAGGGCAAGGTGCGGCATGGTAGCACAGTGGTTAGCGCTGCTGCTTCACAGCTCCAGGGACCTGGGTTCGATTCCCGGCTTGGGTCACTGTCTGTGTGGAGTTTGCACATTCTCCTCATGTCTGCATGGGTTTCCTCTGGGTGCTCCGGTTTCCTCCCACAGTCCAAAGATGTGCGGGTTAGGTTGATTGGCCATGCTAAAATTGCCCCTTAGTGTCCTGAGATGCATAGGTTAGAGGGATTAGTGGGTAAAATATGTAGGGATGGGGGTCAGGCCTGGGTGGGATTGTGGTCGGTGCAGACTCGAGGGGCCGAATGGCCTCTTTCTGTACTGTAGGGTTTCTATGATTTCTATGATTTCTATGAGGTGTGGATGCCAGATAGCCAGGCAGGCCGCCAGTGAGCCAGAAGAACAGCGAGGTCATTGATTGAGCAGGGGCAACTTGAACCCCTGTCAGGGCTGAGGAGAACTGGGCAACCAAGGGTGAGGCCAAGGACATACTATAGCCAGGCAGCCAAAGAACCAGCTTGAACCCCACTGCTGAGGAGGGCAAAAAATGCTTGCTCTTTCAGAAAATTTGTTTGTTAAAATCACGAAAGATCAGTCAATATGAAGTGACACGATCAACCTGGCAGTCAAAAGCACAGAAAATTGAAGGCGAGGCAAGGGGACAAAGCTGAACAAAAAGACAGTTTGTGACTTTACTTTCGAAGGTTGAAGTGTTGAGCAGTGCACAAACTGCACATTTATCCTCATCCACCAAAAGTATGGGTGAATTATCAGATGGTTTTGACTTGCCGATTTCCAGAGATATCACATCATCTGAAAAAGTCGAACTAGAAGTTCAAGAACAAGAAGTGGACTCTGAAATGGGAATGAAACTACAAGACACTGCTCAAGCTCACTCTTCTGTGCCTGAAGTGAGAGAAGAAAACGATCCTGAAGATATTGCCTCATGGCCAAAATGTGTCCCATTGGGTATGATTGAATATTTTGTAATAAATAGACAAGAGACCACAGGTAATCTGAAAAATATGAGAAGAGTTTGACAGAGGACAAAAGCACTTTAGAAGTCTTCATGAGTCCCATTTTCTGAAGGTGAAAAGAAATGGCATGACGGAAAGGAGAAATTGGTTGATTTTTTTCAGAAACCTCTAAGGCAGTCTCCTGTTATGTTTGCAAATTACTCCCTGGCCCTAGTAAAGGGAAACATGCATTCGCCAACAGGTATTCTAACCAGAGAAATGTTGGCACAGATCTTGCTGATCACTGAACTTCGAAAAGTCAGATTAAGGCTATGTGTGTGTTTATTCAAATATGTAAATCATCTGGAAGAACAGATTCTGTGTTAGCTGCTTAGTTTGAAAAAGAGTGTTCTTACTGGAGGAAAGTGCAGACATGTTGTTGCCACTGTCAAACTGCTGTCTTCCTTGGGACTTCCATTAAGAGGACATGATGAGTCATCGGTGTCAAGTTGAAGAAATAATTTTTCTGAGCCTGCCTTGAATATTTCAGTCAATTTGACGAGCTTCTCAAAGAACATTTGAAAAGCTATCAATATTGTGGCTCAAGGAAGACCAACTTTTTAATGCACAGAACCTACAATTAATTCACCACTATAATGATAGACTGGCTCAGAAACCTAATGAAGTCTAATAGCCAAATACCATTCCATAATAGTTGCTTGATTTGATTTGATTTGTTATTGTCAGATGTATTAGTATACGGTAAAAAGTATTGTTTCTTGCGTGCTATACAGACAAAGCATACCATACATAGAGGAGGAAAGGAGAGGGTGCAGAACGTAGTGTTACATTTGTAGCTAGGGTGTAGAGAAAGGGCAATTTAATGTCAGGTAGGTGTATTCAAAAGTTTGATGGCAGCAGGGAAGAAGCTGCTCTTGAGTCGGTTGGTATGACCTCAGACTTTTGTATCTTTTTCCCGACGGAAGAAGGTGGAAGAGAGTGTGTCCGGAGTGCGTGGGGTCTTGATTATACTGGCTGCTTTTCCAAGACAGTAGGAAGTGTAGACAGAATCAATGGATGGGAGGCTAGTTTGCGTGATGGACTGGGCTTCATTCACAACCTTTTGTCATTTCTTGCGGTCTTGGACAGAGCAGGAGCCTTACTAAGCTGTAATATAACCAGAAAGAATGCTTTCTATGGTGCATCTGTAACAGACATGCCAAATTTCCTTACCTGCCTGAGAAAGTAAAGGCATTTGTGGGCTTTCTTACTATAGCGTTGGAGTGGAGGGACCAGGACAGATTGTTGGTGATGTGGACACCTAGAAACCTGAAGCTGTCGACCATTTCCACTTCATCCCCATTGATGCAGACAGGGGCATGTCCTCTACTATGCTTCCTGAAGTCGATGACTATCTCTTTCATTTTGCTGGCATTGAGGGAGAGATTATCATCATTGCACCAGTTCACTAGATACTCTAATCGCTTTCCTGTACTCGATCTCATCATTGAGCTCTGACCCACTACGGTGATGTCATCAGCAAACTTGAAAATCGAGTTGATGTGGAATTTGGCCACACAGTCACAGGTGGATAAGGAGTATTAGTAAGGGGCTGAGGACACAGCCTTGTGGGGCACAGATGTTGAGGATGATTGTGGAGGAGGTGTTGTTGCCTATCCTTACTAATTGCAGTTTATGGGTTAGGAAGTTCAGGATCCAGTCGCAGAGGAAGGAGCCGAGCCCCAGGCCATGAAATTTGGAGATGAATTTTGTAAAAATGATGTTGAAAGCTGATCTGTAGTCAATAAATAGGAGTCTGACATAGGTATCTTTGTTATCCACGTGTTCCAGGGTTGAGTACAGGGCCAGGGAGATGGCATCTGCTATGGACGTGTTGTGGTGATAAGCAAACTATATTGGATTCAGGTAATCAGAGAGGCTGGAATTGATTCATGCCATTACTAACGTTTCAAAGCAGTTCATAATGATGGATGTCAGAGCCACCGGGCGAAAACCATTAAGGCACGCTGCCTAGCTTTTCTTTGGTACAGGGATGATGGTCATCATCTTGAAGCAGATAGGTGTAAAGAGAGGTTAAAGATGGCTGCAAATACCCCTGCCAACTGGTCCGCGCAGGATCTGAGTGCTCATCCGGTCATTCCATCTGGGCCAGTCACTTTCCGTGGGTTTTGATGTCTGCGACGTCTCGATCTCGGATACCGGTTCGAATGAGGCTTCCGTGGTGGAAGGCGTACTCTTAATGGCCTCTTGCTCAAAATGGGCATGGAATGTGTTGAGCTCATCGGGGAGAGGTGCATTGGTGCTGGCGATTCTACATGCCTTCATCTTGTAGCCTGTCATATCTTGCAGACCTTGCCATAGTTGGTGGAAGTATTTAGGGCGAGCCTGGGACTGGTACTGTCTTTTGGCATCTTTGATGGATCTCCGTATATAAGGCATGTGGACCAATTAACATTAATTTTAATATATATGACCAGCAATGGTGAAGTTGTAGAGCGATTTATCTATTTTGTCCAGCTACAATCCCACACTTCTAAGTGTCTGGATACAACTGTTTTGGAAATCATTGCAAATTTAGGTTTGGACATCAAAAATTGTCGGGGGCAAAGCTTTGATAATGTGGCAAATATGGCAGGAACATATCCAGGCCTACAAACAAGACCCTGTGCATTATTCATCCCATGTTCCAGTCACTCTGTGAATTTAATTTGCAATGCAGCAGCTGAATCATGTGAGAATTATGTCAAAACTTGTATGCCTTTTTTTCAGTTTCCATGCATGGTGGAATGTACTGCAATCAAGCTTGTAGAAGGTACATAGAAAATTGATTGTCAAAATAATTTGTGTCACCAGGTTATCCGCTCATTAGATGCTGTTTCGGCTCTGAAACTGAACTTTAAGGAATGCTTCACAGACATAGCTACATGAATTTCAGAGGAACCATGTATCATAGAATCCCTACAGTGCAGAGGGAGGTCATTTGGCCCATCAGGTATGCACCGACTCTCTGGAAGAGCACCTTACCCAGGCCCACCCCGTAACCCCACACATTTACCCCACTGATCCCCCTAACCTATGCACCTTTGGACACTGAAGGGAAATTTAGCATGGCCAATCCACCTAACCTGCACATCTTTGGACTGTGGGAGGAAACTAGAACACCCAGAGGAAACCCATTCAGACACAGGGAGAATGTGCAAACTCCACACAGAAAATCACCCAAGGATGGAATTGAACCTGGGTTCCTGCCACTGTGAGGCAGCAGTGCCAACCATTGTGTCACTGTGTGGTCCATAGTGTGGAAGCTAAAGCAAAATCCTTAGCAGAGAAACTTGAAAGGTGTGATATTGCAGTTTTCACTGTTATGTGGAACTATTAACTTTAAAGAATCAATGCCATCACTGCATATGACTTTTTTGAATGGTTCACAGTTGTTAGCCTCAGTCAGAGGTTTTGTCATGGAAGTTTGAACTGAACATATCTCAATGGAAGCAAAGACAGTAACATTAACAAAGAATACAGGTCCCTCTGATGATGAGAAGCATACAAGATGCAGGAAGTTATTATTTGATGAAACTAGAGACAACTAAATCATTTTAAAAAGGAATGAGAAGATCATTATTGAGGCTGTTAATGTTATTTATGACACAATAATGGTGCAATTACAGGCTAAAAGGAAACTCTGAAGAAAACTGTTGAATTATTTTCCATGCTTTTCAACAGAAAGCTAAAAACCACGACAGTAAGAAATTAACTGAATTTGAACACTGTCCAAAGATGTGCAGGTTAGGTGGATTGGCCATGCTAATTGGCCCTTAGTGTCCCCAAGATGTGTAATTTAGGAAGATTAGCAGGGTAAATGTGTGGGATTACAGGGATAGGGCGGGAGGTGGGCCTGGGTAAGATGTTCTGTTGGAGAGTCGGTCCATACTCAATGAGCCAAATGGCCTCCTTCTGCATTGAAGGGATTCTATGATTCTACCGGGAAGACTTAGACACAAATTTTATTGAAGTTGAAGTGAAACAATTCATTCATTTCATCGATAATGATGTGCTCTGAGCTTTGAGATCACCAGCTAATTTGTGCAGACTTGTACATGATGGTTTGCAGGCAACCTTTCCAAATATGGAAACCATTCTGAAAATATTTTAACAATACCTGTCACAAATGCTTCCTGTGAATGTTCTTTGTATTGAAAAGGTTTAAAAATTATCTGTGAAATACAATGAATCAGGAACATTTGACAAGTTCAGCTGTACTGATGATTGAAAATATATCCTTACAAAATTTTACCCATGATGCTATTATTGATGATGTTATTGACGATATTGTGAAGAAAAAGTGCAGAAGAAAAGTTGTCTAAATTGCCATGGATTGCAAACAACTGATGAAGCAAGAAAATCTTAAACATAAGCCCCTCTTCCATATTCTCTTGTTTAAATTCAGCTTTTCAAATGGGACCACTATTTGCTGTTCTGATCTTGTAGCTCTAACTTACAGTTTTTAACTGGTGAATAACCACCATCCCCCATTGCTCTCAATACTGGCCTTCAGAAAGTCTCTTTTGGTCAAAGAACAGAATCCTGTCAGACAGTTGCCACCGAATTCAGAGATATTGGACTTAGACTCACTGGACTCCACTTGATTGGAGTATTTGCTCCTGCACTGAACTTTTTCACACCCATTCTGTCCTGCATTGGCCTGTGCTGTGCTGCAGTCATATTATTGGCTGATTTCTCCATCTCATTGCTCACTGGCCAATTCTACATTTGCTCGCTTCAAGACAACCATTTTGCAATATTGACCATCTCTATCATCATGCTGACAAAAGATAGGCTTGGATTTCAACTGATTAATTACAAGCTTGTTTTCATCAGTGAAAAAGTGCTAAAGCAGTTAAGCAGTTATTTATTATTTGTATTCTTTTTGTATTTTTGTGGCATGCATTGTGAATTTGAATTTCAATTCATCAACTACAGGCTTGTTTTCATCAGTTACAAAGCAGTGAGCAGTGATTTATAAACTTGTACTTTTTTGGGTCAAAGAACAAAGAACAATACAGCACAGGAACAGGCCCTTCGGCCCTCCAAGCCCACGCCACTCCCTGGTCCAAACTAGACCATTCTTTTGTATCCCTCCATTCCCACTCCGTTCATGTGGCTATCTAGATAAGTCTTAAACGTTCCCACTGTGTCCGCCTCCACCACCTTGCCCGGCAGCGCATTTCAGGCCCCCACCACCCTCTGTGTAAAATACGTCCTTCTGATATCCGTGTTAAACCTCCCCCGCCTCACCTTGAACCTATGACCCCTCGTGAACGTAACCACCGACCTGGGAAAAAGCTTCCCACCGTTCACCCTATCTATGCCTTTCATAATTTTATACACCTCTATTAGGTCACCCCTCATCCTCCGTCTTTCCAGTGAGAACAACCCCAGTTTACCCAATCTCTCCTCATAACTAAGCCCCTCCAAACTAGGCAACATCCTGGTAAACCTCCTTTGCACTCTCTCTAAAGCCTCCACGTCCTTCTGGTAGTGTGGCGACCAGAACTGGACGCAATATTCCAAATGCGGCCAAACCAACGTTCTATACAACTGCAACATCAGACCCCAACTTTTATACTCTATGCCCCGTCTTATAAAGGCAAGCATGCCATATACCTTATTCACTACCTTCTCCACCTGTGACGTCACCTTCAAGGATCTGTGGACTTGCACTCCCAGGTCCCTCGGCGTATCTACACCCTTTATGGTTCTGCCATTTATCGTATAGCTCCCCTCCTACGTTAGTTCTACCAAAATGCATCACTTCGCATTTATCAGGATTGAACTCCATCTGCCATTTCTTTGCCCAAATTTCCAGCCTATCTATATCCTTCTGTAGCCTCTGACAATGTTCCTCACTATCTGCAAGTCCAGCCATTTTCGTGTCGTCCGCAAACTTACTGATCACCCCAGTTACACCTTCTTCCAGATCGTTTATATAAATCACAAACAGCAGAGGTCCCAATACAGAGCCCTGCGGAACACCACTAATCACAGGCATCCAGCCGGAAAAAGACCCTTCCACTACCACCCTCTGTCTTCTGCGACCAAGCCAGTTCTCCACCCATCTAGCCACCTCCCCCTTTATCCCATGAGATCCAACCTTTTGCACCAACCTACCATGAGTGACTTTGTCAAACGCTTTACTAAAGTCCATATAGACGACATCCACTGCCTTTCCCTCGTCAACCATTCCAGTCACTTCTTCAAAAAACCCCACCAGATTAGTGAGGCATGATCTCCCTCTCACAAAACCATGCTGACTATCATTAATGAGTTTATTCCTTTCTAAATGCGCATACATCCTATCTCTAAGAAACCTCTCCAACAACTTCCCCACCACGGACGTCAAGCTCACCGGCCTATAATTTCCTGGGTTATCCTTCCTACCCTTCTTAAATAACGGGACCACATTAGCTATCCTCCAATCCTCTGGGACCTCACCTGTGTCCAGTGACGAGACAAAGATTCGCGTCAGAGGCCCAGCGATTCCATCTCTCGTCTCCCTGAGCAGCCTTGGATAGATTCCATCAGGCCCTGGGGATTTGTCAGTCTTTATATTCCCTAAAAAACCTAACACTTCCTCCCTTGTAATGGAGATTTTCTCTAACGGGTCAACACTCCCCTCCGAGACACTCCCAGTTAACACATCCCTCTCCTTTGTGAATACCGACACATTTAGGATCTCCACTACTTCTTTGGGCTCTAAGCATAATTCCCCACTTTTGTCCCTGAGAGGTCCGATTGTTTCCCTGACAACCCTTTTGTTCCTAACGTATGAATAAAATGCCTTGGGATTCTCCTTAATCCTGTGGTCTCTGTGGCTTGCATTGTGGATTTGAATTAATCAATACAGGCTTGTTTTCATAAGTTAAGAAGCATTGAAGCAGTGTTCTGTGTACTTTTCTGTATTTTTGTGGCTTATATTGTGTGAGCTGAGGTGGATGTGGTCAGGAGAAGGCAATGATGTCATTTGGGGATTGTACTTGACATAATTTGGGGGTAGGACTTGATATCACTGGTAGGTGGGCCATGTCACCAGGTGGGGTGGGGTGTGACATCAGCACGGGGCCCCCAAAAGCTTAAGTCCACCTCTGCTCATCTAGGTGGTACATCCTCCTGTCTTTGCTACTGACCAAATTAGATAGTCCTATTCTAAGGAATGTGATTTCCTTTTGGAACAAAATATTCAGCTGACTTTCCTCTTCCCTGATAGACTGCACTGACACTGAGCCGAAGCCCCTTGAGCCATAGACATGTCTTGCTTTTGTGTTTGTCTTAGATCACATTGATGTCCACCAGTTCCCACATACTACAGCCACAATACTGTTTTATGTTGTCCCACTTCTCTCTCTTCTTGTCCTGTTTTATGGTGTCTCAGTACACTTGCCTCGTGCCCTGTTTAATGGTGTCTTGCTGCTGTCTCTCCCCTCATGCTGTTTTATGGTGTCTTGCCGCTCTCTCTTCATTTGAGTGTTTTATGGTGTTTCGCTGTTCATTTGCTTGTAGCACTGTTTTACAGTGTCTCGCTGTTCTCTCTCCACTCATGCTGTTTTATGGTGTCTTACTGTTCTGTCTCCATTCACACTGTTTATGGAATCTCCAAACTTTCCTAATTTCTCCTGAAGTGCTGGTGCTTGCTTGGGTATAGCTTCGTGGCTACAGCAAGCCTCCTGTACCTTGCAAAAGATACTTTCTTCCATGTGTGAAACTAGTCAGCGAGTATCAGCAGGGTATTTTATCATAAAAAGAACATACTAAATGTCCATTTGCATACATTTCCCAGCAGTGAATAGCTACCAGGAATAGATACCCTTACTAGCTTTACTTTTCCTACCACGTGGTGCTGAATCTGCATTCCTAACTGAGATTAAATAACTCGCAATTAATCAATAATTGAACCTGGAACCTTTAGGTTTGTTTGGTACCTCAGCTATCAAAATGCCACAATGCAAAATTGGAAGTCTGCACAAAACAACCAAACACCATCATAAATCATGAATAATAGTTTTACCATGATTTATCTTAATTTAATGTAAACTATACAAAAGTGTACATTCTCAGCAAAAGAGCTCTGGAGCAGTTGATTAATGCAGGTTTGAACAAGTGCTCTATAGAGTATAAAACACATACACCTTAGAAGGCCACACATTTCTATACAATATTTTCAATATAGGAAGAAGAGGGCGCAATCAGATCAGCCATGATCTTATAAAATGGCAGAGCAGGTTTAAGAGGCTGAATGGCCTACTCCTGCTCCTAATTCATATGTTTGTATGTCAGCCAACCAACAGTGAATCCTGAATAACTTTGCATAATTCCAAGCATTTTCTCTGTTTCAATAAACAATCTATAATACCTGCATGAATTTGTCAATGATCCCAATGCTTTCAGTAGTTTTCACTGAAATGGTAGTCATAAAAGCAATCACCTTAGCAATATCCTTGAGGCTTGGGGATGTAATTTCCAAGCTTTAATTTGTTTTCACAGTAGTTTGGACAAATTGAATTTGTTAATTAAAACACTAAAATGAAATGCTGAATGTTACTGACGAGATGCAAATTGCATTAGTTGAGACATTGAGGGACAACAGTTCTCAGTATCAATAGCCAAGACAAATCATCTTAGAAAGGCAAATTATTACTTTTAGTTATTCGTCTCAACTGAAAGTTATTCTCCATGCCATGGGCTACTGCTCTTTCATTCACTGTCTGGTTTGATGCAGAGTATCATCAGAAGCTTCAATCTTGTCAAATCTCACTATAAACATTCCCAAACTCTATCAATTCAGTTAAAATTCTGATATATCGAGTAAACTTTGATTTAGAACCAAAGACAGTGACAAACAAAATTAGTGGTGCTTATCTGAAATTTCGAGGCTGACAAAAATTGTTCCATAAAAGAATATTTTCAGTAACACTTCAGTGGATGAACGGAAATCTATGTTAATTATAATTGAGATTAATTAACTAATTATATAAATCATAGACATTTTAATATTTTTAAATATATAAATTATATCTCACAGTGCTGTTCCATTCACTCCCATTGTCATTAAAGTACCATTAATCCTTCACAATGAGTTTTGTCTGTGGGATGATGGAGAATGTTGGTAGTTTAGCTGAGCTATAATTCATGTGCATCCCCAAACATCTAAGGAGGGCTTCCTGATCACAAAACTCATTTCAGTGTCAAAATCCCATTAAGCATCTTTACTTAGTTCCTTCACGTAACGAGTGTACTGCTTATGCCTTTGTGCCAATAAGTGTCCAAGGGCCATCCATATGTTCTGCATTAATTTACTCAAAAGAGCTCAACCTTTCTATTTAATCTTCACATGGTTATTATTAGTATTCAAACAAGTATGTATGTTATA
Source organism: Mustelus asterias (assembly GCF_964213995.1). Taxonomy (NCBI): domain Eukaryota; kingdom Metazoa; phylum Chordata; class Chondrichthyes; order Carcharhiniformes; family Triakidae; genus Mustelus; species Mustelus asterias. Next base: position 96,999,924 of record NC_135808.1, read on the forward strand.
TAATCCAAGAGTACAATCTACTTTTGGGTTGTAAAGTAGTAAAGTGGAATGTAAATGTTACTTCGTTTTACCTGAAAATGTTAGTCAGTAGCAAGTTGATAGGGAATTCATTTCCCATAATGGGAAAAAAGATCAAACTTGTTCTTGCAAATGGCCAGCAAGAAAAAAATGCTTCCATTTTGAATTACATCCTTTACATTTGAAAAAATTGCAAATACAAATGTTTCCCTTGCAATGTTGCTCCTGGGTCTGAGGCTGAGCAATTCTCTCCATGCGCTATGACGTTCCCTGTCTATCTGGCTTTGTCATTATGAATACGATGATGCTGTTGGTTTGTTTGGAATTCTGAAAGTTCCTTGAGTTTTGGATTTTAGAGTACAGCTGAAGTCATCATAACTATATAAACCAAAGCCCATGGAATCCTTGTCCCCACCCAAACTGGTTTTAGAACTCTTGGTCTGTAACCATGTCACTTAAGCAAGCCGAACAATGAATAATCAGAATACTTATCTAATCATTACTAGTCAAGTGATAATCATAGAAATAAGATTGCTGGAAAATAATAGTAATAATAATAAAACAATAGCATGATTTCATGCATTTCTACTCTGACTCCTTCCCTTCCTCCCAGAAACAGGATAGGGTTTGTCTTGCCCTCAGCTTTCACCCCATCAGCCTCCACATTCAGAGGATCATGCTGTACCATTTCTGCCATCTCCAGCTTGGTGTTACCAAAAACATATCGTTCCTACCTCACCACTTTCAGCATTCTGAATGGACCATTCTATCCATGACACATTAATCTTCCATCATCACTGACATGATTCCTGACTCATGACATCTTCACATCCAGATGCAGGAGGTGTAATGCAATTTCACCCTGTCCCTTACCACCATTTTAGGAATACCCCTTTCAAATTAATATAATGTATTAGCTGCTGACAATGCAGTCTGCTCAACACTGGGGAGATTATATGAAGATTCAGTGATTGCTTTGCAGACCAGCTCCATTCAGTTCACACTCATGAACCTGAATTTCCAGTCGTGTGGCATTTTATTTGTCTATCCTGCACCCTAACTTCCTACATTGACCCCAGCTTTCTACGTTGTTCCAATGAATTTCCGTGGAAACCTGAGGAACAACACCTCAACTTTCAATTAGACACTTGACATCTTCTAGACTCAACAATTTCAGATCATAATCACTGCTTTCTCTTTTTCATATAGCGGGTGCTGGTGATATTCTATTGCTCCTGAACACCCATAGTTTGGATCTTTACTTGTCCCTTAACTACCTTCTTTTGCCTTGTACCATTATCCAGCATTCCACCCTATCAGAGACCTTGGGGGTGATCGTACCCCCTGCCTGGACTGATCCGTGGCCAAAACCCCCCAACCGATCACTGTTGCAGTGGGACCCTCTCCCATCAATCGCTGTTGCAGAGTGCGCAGCTATCTCCATACCCACCCTCCTCCCCCTCAAATGGCCTGTCCACATCCTGACCCCGCCCTGGTGGGGGGAGTGCGGCGGGGGGTGGGGGGGGGTGGCTCAATGGCCTCCGGTTCTACCAGCAAGGCCATCACATCTAGTCCCCACTGATGAGGGCCATACGTGATTCTCGCCAGAGAGAACCTTCACCAGTGAGACCACAGAAGCAAGTGAGCCCAAATGATTCCACCCCGGGCTAGTTTGTAATATTTAAATGCTATTTACCATAGCATTTAAATTTACAATCAGCCTCACGCCCTTTTTGGGCATGAGGCTGATCCCGTCGGATATCCAGTGCTGTTAAGATCACAAGAGGTGAGAAATCGGGCACGAATCTTAGCAGCTTGCCCCACCCATTGGCTGGCGGGGCAAGAAGGTAAGATCGCACCCTCCCCACTTTCTTTAGTATTTTTCCTGCCATTTCTCACCCTCTCCCTGTCTTTGTACTTGCTTAAAACCTGTTGCATCAGCAACATTTTCCAGTTCTGACAAAAGACTGTTTCTCTTACCACAGAGACTGCTTGACCTGCTCCATAATTCCAGCATTTTCCGTTTATAATACATGATTGCTGTTGATCAATTATTTAGTTAAAAAAGTTATCCATTCTATTTTCATTGATATAGATGAGTGAAGGATTAAAATGGTATTCTGGAACAGAACTGGATTACTCATTCAGTTTCTTTATTTCTTCATGGGTTGTGGGCATCACTGGCAAGTATGCATCTGTTGCCCATCCCTAATTGTCCATAAAATGAGGGAGTATTTAAGCGTCAACCATTGTGCTGTGAGTCTGGAATCACATATAGGAGAGATAAGGATGGCAGACTTCTTTCCCAAAAGGACATAAGTGAACCAGTTTTTTTTTTTCTCACTGAGACCAGCTTTATATTCTGGATTTATTAATTGACTTTAAATTCCACCAGCTGCCATAGTTGCTTTTAAACCCATGTCCTCTGGGCCTCTGAATAATTCAGTGATATTACCACTACACCAACATCTCCCCATATTTCAAGTTATTTTGCAATAACTGTTCTTATGAATTTCTAACTTGGGCTTGCCATTTACACTCAGCAGTAGTTCATCAATAAAATTGGAAGGAAAATCTCCATTGGCCATTCTCAAACAGTTCTTAAAGGATAGGTCCAGACAGAATTAGTGGAGGCATGGAAACAGATTCTCTATCAGGAAGGAAACATTTTAAAAACAGGCTTAAGAAAAAAGGTCAGAAATAATTAAAATAAGAATGTACCAACACTAATAGTGAGCCTCAACTACCCACTCTTTCATTACATATACAAAATAACACACAAAGTAACACACAGATGAGTCATTCTCCATATTTCAAATTCACCAAAAAGCTTTCCATTTTTCTGTAATAATCTTTCATGGTAGACTTATTTTAAATTTTCTAATTAATTCATGGGGTGTAGGCATCGCAGTCTAGGCCAACATTTATTGTCCATCACTAATTGCCCTTGAGAAATGGTGCTGAGTTGCCTCTTGAAGTGCTGCAGTCTACGTGGTGTAGGTATACCCACAGTTCTGTTAGCGATGGAGTTTTAGAATTTTGACTCAGCGACAGTGTAGGAATGGCAATATATTTCCAAGTCAAGATGGTAAATGGCTGGGAGAGAAACTTCCAGGTGAGGGTGGTGTTCCCATGTGTTTGTTGCCCTTGTCCCTCTAGATGGTGGTGGTCGTGGGTATCGATAGTCCTGTCTCAGGAGCCCTACTATGTTCCTGCAGAGCATACTATGCCACTAGCATTGGTGGTGGAGGGAGTGAGGCTACTTGTGGATGGGGTGCCAATCAAGCATGCTGCTTTGTCCTGGATGGTGTAAAGCTTCTTCTGTGTTGGTGGAGCTGCACTCCTCCAGGTGCATGGAAAGTATTCCATCAGACTCCAGATTTGTGCCTTGTAAATGGTGGGCAAGTTTTGGGAAATAAGCAGGTGAGTTAATTGTGACAGGATTCCTAGCCTCTGATCTGCTCTTGTAGCCATAGTATTTATATGGCTAGTCTAGTTCAGTTTCTGGTCAATGGTAACCCACTGGGATGTTGATAGTGAGGGATTTAACAATGGTAACGTCATTGAACACAAGAACACACAACAAAAGAACATTGCAGACAAGAAGACATTACAAATATCCCTCAGATATTAGAGGGATTGATTTCAAATAACATGGTAGAAACTACAAAAATCCCAACCACAAAGGGTTGAGTATTAGAGAAACTCAAGGGGCTAAACTGGACGAGTCAACAGGAACCGATGAACTGCATGCTAGGGTTTTAATGGAAGTGACTGCAGAGATAGTGGACCAATTGCTTGAAATCTCTCATGACTAGGGTAACAGAGGATTGGAAAACAGCCACTGTGACGTGTAGATGTGGTGTATTTAGATTTCCAAAAGGTATTTGACAAGGTACCACATAAGAGGCTGGTGCATAAAGTAAAAGCCCGTGGAATTGGAGGAATTCTGTTAGCATGGATTGAAAACTGGCTGTCAAATAGAAAACAGAGAGCTAGAATAAATGGGTCCTTTCAGAGTGGAAGTACACTTGGAGTGGAGTTCTTGGCCCGTAATTCTTCAATATTTACATTATTGACCTGGAGGAACAGAATATAAGGCTTCCAAACTTGCTGATGATACGAAGATAGGTGGAAGGACAGGTTTTCATCAGGATATTGTGATTCTGCAATGGTATATAGATAGATTGGGTGACTGGGCAAAAACCTGGCAAATGGAGTTTAATGTGGGGAAGTGTGAAGTCATGCACTTTGGTAGGAGGAATCAAAAGACAGATTATTATCTAAATGGACAAAGACTGCTGGACACTTCTTAAATTTTCCTTCTGTAATTCCAAGTCTGTCACTACATCTTCACCATCATGTTCTACCTCCATTGTCCTAATCTGAATCTGACCTATCTGATCCTACTCTTGGGATGCCATCCCCCTGCCACACTAGTTTAAATACTTCCCAACAGAATTACCAAAAGCCCCTGCAAGGACATTGGTCCTAGCTCTGCCTGGGTGCAATCTGTCTGGTTTCTACAGGTCCCACCTTCCCCAGAATTAGTCCCAGTGCCTCAAGAATCTGAATCCCACCCTGCTATGCGATCTCTCCAATCATGTGTTCACTTGGTCTATCTTATTCCTGCGTTCGCTAGTGTGTGGAACTGGGAATAATCCTGAGATTACTACATTTGAGGTCTTGCATTTTAATTTATCTCCTAACTTCCTGTACTCAGCTTGCAGGTCCTCATCCCTTAGTTTATCTATGACATTGATATCAACGTGTACCACGATTACTGGCTGTTCACCTTCCCTCCCCAGAATGCCCTGCAGCCACTCCATGTGGACCCTGGCATCAGGGAGGCAACATACCATCTTTGATTCACATTTGAGGCCAAAGAAACGTTTGTCTGTGCCCCTAACTATTGAATCCCCCCCTATCACTATAGCCCTGCCACATGTTTTCCTCTCATCCCTTTGAGCAGCAGAGCCATTTATAGTGCCATGAACTTGGGTACTGCCGCTTTCCCCTGAGAGCCATCACCCCCACTGTATATCTGTTAAAGAGGGGGATGACCACAGGCGATTCCTGCACTAACTTCCTGAATCTTTTGTTCCTGATGGTCACACATTCTCTTTCTACCTGTGCAATCCACATCTGCCGTGTGACCACCATGCTAAACGTGCTATCCATGACTTGCTCATCATCGCGGACACTCCACAGTGAGTCCACCCCCAGTTCCTGCTCCAAAATCTGGTTAGCTAGAAACGTTTGTCTGTGCATTTTGATACACCATCTGCACACATGGTCATCAGGGATGCTGGAAGCGTCTCTCATTTCCCACATTGCGCAGGAGGAACACTTCATAGGTGTGAGTTCTCCTGCTATGATGTCCCTCGATTAAGCTAGTTGCTCCCTTAAAAAAAATTATGTTCAGTTGGAGCCTTTTTTACATTAGTTCGGAACTTTGTTTCTTATCAAACATTTCAAATATATTTGTGCTATTCTATACTCTTTTTTTAGTCCCGACCTCAGTATTAAACAATTAATTACTTTAATAGATTGAAAATACTCACCAGATGTACTCACCAATCAGCTGCTTTGGTTGGTCCCACGTCACTTTTTGAACTCCGTTCCCAGAAGAATGTGGCTCGCAGGTCCAGTGCTCTCCGCTCCCGAATGTAAGTGAGGGTCCGAGCTTCACACTCCCTTTATCCTCCACTCCCAGAAGAGTATCCCTCGCAGGCCCAGTGCTCTCTGCTCCCTGAAGGTAAGGGAAGGCCCTGAACCTTGTGCTCCCTTTATCCTCTGCTCCCAGAAGAGTGTCCCTTGAAGGTCCGGTGCGCTCTGCCCCCCAAAGGTGAGGGCCAGAGCCTTGTGCTCCCTTGATCCTCCGATCCCGAAAGGGTATTCTTCGCAGGTCCGGTGCTCTCCACTTCCCGAAGGAAAGTTGTTTACCAATCACCAAGGCAAAATATTTAATTCTAGTAATAGTAGTAGCGCAATGAAAGGGTTAATTAGAATAAACGGGTTATATCTAGGACAGGTGAAGAAGTTTATCATTTGTAAATGTATTTCTCATCTATTTATCCCAAATTAGTTTTTGAAAGTATATTTCAAGCTCTTCTGATTTTGAGGTTCAGTGACTTGGTAGTCATTAAATTTTCACAAATGATCTTTTGTGATATTATTCTTTTGGTATCACATTTATAATCTTCAGAAAGAAGCAATTATGTTGTCACAAAGCTGTACTTTGACATACTGAGAATTAATCAGAAAGATTTTGCATGAATGCCAAAAAGAGGAATGCTTTTAATCTTGGCCTCATAAGGAAGTGAAGCAGTCCAACCCTTGCAGTCGTAAATGATGGTGGAAAATTAAACCACTATCCAGTAGAGAAGACTCCAAAGGTATTCTCATCCTCAATGCTGAGGAAGCCCAGCATATCCTTGCAAAAGACAAAGTTGAAGAATTGTGTTGGCAAAGATTGAAAATTAGCTGTCACATTGAAAACAGAGAGCCCAATTTTACCATCACGTTCGCCCGTTCAGATTCGTCTCAAAACAGACAAGCTCGGCAAAGGTCTGTTTCAGGCGCTCCAGCTTCAGAAGAGGTAAGTTCAGAACTTCCAATGGCTCTCTAACGCAGATCGGTGGTGGGGTGGGGGGGTGGGCAGGGAGGCGTTCCAGATCATTCTCTGGTGGGGGGGAGGAAGGAGGAGGCGGGTCAGATGTATCTCTGGTGGGGGGAGGAGGAGGGAGGGCCAGATCGTTCTCTGGGGGGGTGGGGGTGATAGGGAAGGAGGAGGCCCGATCATTCTCTGGTGGGGGAGGGGAATGGAGGCCAGATCGTTCTCTTGTGGGGGGGAGGGGAAGGAGGAAGGGCCAAATCGTTCTCTGGTTGGGGGGGGGGGGGGGAGGGGAGAAGCAGGGCCAGATCACTCTCTGGTGGGGTGGGGGGAGGAGGGAGAGCCAGATCACTCTCTGGTAGGGAGGGGAAGGGGAGGAGGTCCGATCATTCTCTGGTGGGGGAGGGGGGAGGGAAGAGGAGGGCCAGATCGCTATTTCGGCAGGGGGGGGGGGCAGGAGGAGGAGGCCAGATGGTTCTCTGGTGCACGGGGGGGAGGGGGGGAGGGAGGCCAGATGGATCTCTGGTGGGGGGGGAGGGCAGGGAGGTCCGCTGCCACTCTGCGGGCGATTGATGGGGGGGAAGGGAGTAGCGGGTCGTGATCAGTCTGGGTAGCGGTGGGGGGGTGGGTGGATAAGAGGGACATAAGAACATAAGAAATAGGAGCAGGAGTAGGCCATCTAGCCCCTCGAGCCTGCCCCGCCATTCAATAAGATCATGGCTGATCTGAAGTGGATCAGTTCCACTTACCCGCCTGATCCCTATCACCCCTAATTCCCTTACCGATCAGGAATCCATCTATCCGTGATTTAAACATATTCAACGAGGTAGCCTCCACCACTTCAGTGGGCAGAGAATTCCAGAGATTCACCACCCTCTGAGAGAAGAATGTTCCACCTCAACTCTGTCCTAAACCGACCCCCCTTTATTTTGAGGCTGTGCCCTCTAGTTCTAGATTCCTTTCTGAGTGGAAAGAATCTCTCCATCTCTACCCTATCCAGCCCCTTCATTATCTTATAGGTCTCTATAAGATCCCCCCTCAGCCTTTTAAATTCCAACGAATACAAACCCAATCTGCTCAGTCTCTCCTCATAATCAACACCCCTCATCTCTGGTATCAACCTGGTGAACCTTCTCTGCACTCCTTCCAAGGCCAATATATCCTTCCGCAGTTATGTTGTGGGGATGGGGCGACATCTGTGGCGGCCATCGCTCCCAGGCCTCTTTATCCGCTTTTTACGGCCCGGGAGCAATATGACAGGGGAGCGTTTTTCAAATTTCTTTTCACTGCGCATGCGCAGTTGAAGGCTCCGATCGGAGTAGCAGCGTTTCAGGCGCGATAAGCCCCACCCACAGCACGATTCAGATTCGCAATTTTTTTTTCAGGCTAAGTGCGTATGGGGGCACTGAGAACAGGTTTCCAAATCAGATCTGAATTACACCCAGATTCAGCACTTAGAATCAAAATGGTAAAATCGCCCCCAGAGAGTTGAAATAAATGCGTCCTTTTCAGAAGGAACGATATAACACTTGGAGTATCGCACTGTTCAGTTCTTGGCCCGCAGTTGTTCACTATTTACTTTAATGAGCTGGAGGAAGGAATAGAATATAAGGCTTCCAAATTTGCCAATGATATGAAGATAGGTGGAAGGGCAGGTTGTCATCAGGATATTGTGATTCTGCAATGGGATCTGGATAGATTGGGTGACTGGGCAAAACCTGGCAAATGGAGTTTAATGCGGGGAAATGTAAAGTCATGCACTTTGGTGGGAGGAATCATAAAGCAGATTATTAACTAAATGGAGAGAGTCGGCAGGTGAATGAAGTATAGAGGGATCTAGATATTCTAGTGCATGAATCACAAAAAGCTAACAGGAAGGTCCAACATGTAATTTAGAAGGCAAACAGCATTTTGGCCTCTATTGCAAAGGGGTTGGGGTTTTAAAATAGGGAAGTTTTGTTGCAATTGTACAGGGTGTTGATGAGGCCTCACCTGTAATGCTGTGCACAGTTTTGGCCCCCTTACCTAACAAAGGATATAGTAACATTGGAGACAGTGCAAAGGAGGTTCACAGGCTAATTCCTGGTATTAGAGGGTGATCATATAAGAGACTAAATAGTCTGGGTCTGTAATCCAGTTTAGAAGAGTGAGGATTGAACTTATTCAAACAGATAAGTTCATGAGGGGGCATGACAGACGATGAGATGTTTTTACTAAAGTTAAAGTTTATTTATTAGTCACAAGTAAGGCTCACATTAACACTGCAATGAAGTTACTGTGAAATTCCTCCAGTCGCCACACTCCGGCACCTGTTCGGATCAATGCACCTAACCAGCATGTCTTTCAGACTGTGGGAGGAAACCGAGGCACCCAGAGGAAACCCACACAGACATAGGGAGAATGTGCAAACTCCACACAGACAGTGACCCAAATCGAACACAGATCCCTGGCGCTGTGAGGCAACAGTACTAACCACTGTGCCACCATGCCGCCCAAGAGTCTCGATCAAGGGGACATAGCTACAAGATAAAGGGCCAGTCATTTAAAACTGAGGTGTATGGAAATTTCTTCTTGCAGATGGTGGTGAATCCCTGGAATTCTCTGTCCCAAAGGGTGGTAGAGGCTGGATCATCAGAAGTATTTAAAATGGAGGTAGATAAATATTTGAAAGATGAAGGAATAAAGGGCTCTGGGGAAATGACACACAAAAGGAGTTGTGGTTGGCATCGATCAGCTATGATTGTACTGAATGGCGGGGCAGGTCTGAAGAGTCTTATTGCCTACTCCTGCTTCTATTCCCTATGTTCTTGTGAAATTGCAACCATCTTCAGCTAAAAATGCCATGTGGATGATCCATTTCGGCCTCTGCCTGAGATTCCCACCATCAGTGATGCCAGTCTTTAGACAATTTTATTCACTTCATCTGATATCAAGAAATGGTGGATGGTATTGGATACAGCAAAGGCTATGGGCCCTATCAGGATCCAAGCTGTATCACTGTAGGCTTGTGCTACAGAACTAAGCTTTAGCCAAGCTGTTCTAGTACCGCTACAACACAGGTATCTATCCGACAATGTGGAAAGTTTCCCATATATGTCCTGTCCACAATAAGCATAACAAATGCAATTGGGCCAATTAACACCCAAACAATTTATTTTCAATCATCAACAAAGCAACGGAACTTATTGTTGGCAGTGCTATCAAGCAGCACTTTTGAGCAACAACCTGCTCGCTGATGCTTAGTTTGGGTTCCACCAGGGCTACTCAGCTCCAGACCTCACTACAGCCTCATGACAAAATAACTGAATTTCAGAGGTCAGGTGAAAGTAGCTGCACTTGACATCAAGGCAGTATTTGATCGAATGTGGAATCAAGGAGTCCGAGCATGATTAAAATTAATGAGAATGAAAAGTTTCTCTGTTTAGAGTCATATATAGCACAAAGGCGGTGGTTGTGGTTGTTGGAGGCTATTCATCTCAACCCCAGGACAATGCTGCCGGGAATCCGCAAGGTAGTAAGTATCCTGGGCCCAATCATCTCCAGTTGCTTCATTAACCAATCAGAATCAACTTGCCAATTGGAAGAGATTGTGACAGAGTAGCAACATCACTGGGGAAACTACAAAGGGTCGTGAATGTAGCCTAGTCCATCATGCAAACCAGTCTCCCATCCATCGACATTCTCTATGCTTCCCGTTGTTTTGGAAAAGCAGCCAGCATAATCAAGGACCCCACCCTGGGCATACTCTCTTCCACCTTCTTGGGTCAGGAAAAAAAAGCAAAAGTTCAAGGTCACGTACCAACCGACTCAAGAACAGCTTCTCCCCTGCTGCCATCAGACTTTTGCATGGACCTACCTCGTATTAAGTTGATCTTTCTCAACACCCTAGCTATAACTATAACACTACATTCTGCACCCTATCCTTTCCTTCTCTATGTACAGTATGCTTTGCCTGTATAGCGCGCAAAAAACAATGCTTTTCACTGTATACTAATACATGTGACAATAATAAATCACTCCATATGATATCAAGAAAAGCTGGATGGTATTGGATACAGCAAAGGCTATGGGCCCTATCAGGATCCAGAGGATAATACTCTGGGGACTTGGGTTCAAATCCTACCACGACAGCTGATTCACTTCTTTTCACAGTAACTTCACTGCACTGTTTATATGATGAAATTCAACGTGGGCAAGTGCGAGGTCGTACACTTTGGAAAAAAGAATAGAGGCATGGACTATTTTCTAAACGGTGACAAAATTCATAATGCTAAAGTGCAAAGGGACTTGGGAGTCCTAGTCCAGGATTCTCTAAAGGTAAACTTGCAGGTTGAGTCCGTAATTAAGAAAGCAAATGTAATGTTGTCATTTATCTCAAGAGGCTTGGAATACAAAAGCAGGGATGTACTTCTGAGGCTTTATAAAGCACTGGTTAGGCCCCATTTGGAGTACTGTGAGCAATTTTGGGCCCCACACCTCAGGAAGGACATACTGGCACTGGAGCGGGTCCAGCGGAGATTCACACGGATGATCCCAGGAATGGTAGGCCTGACACACGATGAACGTCTGAGGATCGTGGGATTATATTCATTGGAGTTTAGGAGGTTGAGGGGAGATCTGATAGAAACTTACAAGATAATGAACGGCTTAGATAGGATGGACGTAGGGAAGTTGTTTCCATTAACAGGGGAGACTAGGACGCGGGGGCACAGCCTTAGAATAAAAGGGAGTCACTTTAGAACAGAGATGAGGAGAAATTTCTTCAGCCAGAGAGTGGTGGGTCTGTGGAATTCATTGCCACAGAGGGCTGTGGAGGCCGAGACGTTGAGCGTCTTCAAGACAGAAATTGATAAATTCTTGATTTCTCGAGGAATTAAGGGCTATGGGGAGAGAGCGGGTAAATGGAGTTGAAATCAACCATGATTGAATGGTGGAGTGGACTCGATGGGCCGAATGGCCTTACTTCCGCTCCTATGTCTTATGGTCTTATGGTCTTATATAAGCCGACTTGTGACACTAATAAATACATAAATAAATTACGAAAATCTGGACCAGAAATTTAGACTTAGTAATGGTGACCGTGAAGCTCTCACTGATTGTCATAAAAACCCAGTTGGTTTACTAATGTCCTTTTAGGGAAGAAAATCCAACTTATTTACAACCTTCCCATGCTCCTGTCATTTGATCAGGTACAACCACCTTAAAATTGCACCCGATATTACTGATGCTGAGATAGCATATTCACTAGAACTTAGCAACCATTCATGTCATGTACGTTTCTTTAAATTGTTAACACAAATCTCATTTTTCTGCTTGGTGTCCCTCCAATGCCATCAGCAGAACAAAATATTGAAATTTATTCAACCATTTATTTCCCTTATTTGCTGTAGCTGACAAAAAAAGAAAGCTTCTTCTGGATTCACACCAATGGTTCAAATTTGCATTGATTGAAGGCAAAATGCTATTGATTGGTTTGACAACTTTACGAGTAGAACAGCAAACTCCCAGGATGAAGCTTGCAAAATAGAACAAAATATTCAACGCATTGATGGATTGGCCATGCTAAATTGCTCCTTCGTATCCCAAGGTATGTAGGTTGGGGGATTAGTGGGGTAAATAAGTGGGTTATGGGGATAGAGCCTGGGTGGGATGCTCCGTCAGAGAGTTGGTGTGGACTCGATGGGCTCATTGGCCTTCTTCTGCACTGCATAGAATCTAAGATTCTATGATTGTGTCTGTGCCAGTCAAGAAAAAGCTATTAAATCTAATCCCACTTTTCAGCTCCTGGTCTGTAGACCTATGGGTTACGGCACTTCAATCTAAGTATTTTTTGAATGTGATGAATGCTTCTGCCCCATTCTGGCAGTGGTTCAAGATCCTCTGGGTGAAAACCTTTCACCTCAACTCCCTCTAACCCTTCTACCAATTACTTTGAAACTATGACTCCTGGTAATTGACCTCTCTGTTAATGGAAATGCATCCTTCTTATCTACTCCAACAAGATCCTTCATACTTTTATACACACCACCCCTCAATTGCCCCTCCCCCTGCCACCGCTCAAATCTCTGCTTTATCATTCCAATTGACTCTAGTTAGGAAAAATTGAGAACACTGGCCGAGAAAGGTGGTCTTTTCCGATGCCACAACTGCAGAGAGCACATTCTCTGCACATGCAGTTGCAGTACCTGCAACGTTCCTGGCTCCACATTAAAGAGCAGGCTGCCACGCTACCCTTTGCCTGACTTGCTGGATATGGTCCAGTGCCAGTATTCCCGTTGTCCAATTTTCCTCTTTTGACCGACATATTGCCTCTTGGGGCAAGACTGACAACCGCAACATGCCTTCAAAAGGACCAATTTCTGGTAGTTTTGTGGCTCAGCAATTTCAATGCAGCAGTTCTTAGTTTTTGCTTGGCGCGTGTCCAAAGTTGGGCACAAACCAATTTTGAGGCTACTGTGTCAAGCAGAGAAAATGCTCACAAGGCCAGTACTGTGCAAAAAATGTACATGTTCCATCACTTGATTGTAGTACACTAGAGGCAGCAGCTTGAAAAGATCTGTAGCTTATGCTGTTTCCTCACTGTAGAGGGCAGGACTAAAAGACACAAGTAGTATGGGACTGTTTTCTTAAACTGATTATTCTCTACAATGTCAATTCTTCGTACAGGCCTAATGTGCTGGATTTGTAACCTGTACTTTGAAGGTCTAAATGCAGAAAAACAAGCTTCACTTTCTCTGGACTTAATACATTCTTTTTACTAAAATTAATAATCTTAATAAATTTAGCACATTTTAACCAGATAATTATTTTTAAAAATGCTGAAGTATATGGTCATACCATCTTTTCATCTGAAACCAACAAAAGTAAACTGGTAAAGTAATATGTCATCAACTTCAACATAGCCCGGATTTCTTTCATTGAAATTTTCATGGACCTTTGATCTTATTTACTTTACTGTTCTCAGTTTTGAAATATTATCCCTCATGGTAAATATTCCTGGTGATCAAGAAAGTTACATACTTCAGTTGTGAATAAACCCTCAAAGCAAACTGTTAGTTGGCTTGTGCATGCACTCTAAAATTAGAGGGCATCCTGACACAGGACATCCACTTTTAAATAGATGCGTTCACAATTATGAGCATGCAAATAATTCAATAACACATGGCCCTTTGCAATAATAAAATGTTGCCTTTAGAAATTTTACGAAGCTAAGAAATTTCAAATACTGAAGTGAATTGTGAGAAAAGAGCAGAGAAATTTCATTTAACAGAGTTGCAATTATTTTTTCAGAAATCAGTGATTCATGAGATGGAGAGTAAATGTTGAGGATCATTATTTCCACCCCACCCTGCAACTTGTCCTTGGAGGCACAGCTATAATGTATTTCCCCAAGATAAATTCACCACAAACTCAGTACGTCTCCCCGCTGATGGACTAACTGCAGCAGAAATCTGAGATTATTTACAGGGCATGTATTATTTTACCTGCATGGAATCACATTTGATAGAAGCAACAGCTCCACAAAAAAAACTTGTTCAATTTAAAAATAAGAAACAGGACAACCTTTTGAAATGAAATATAATACTAGCTCACAGTACAAAGATTCCCCCAAATGGTTGTATGATCAATCAAAGGGTGCTGGTCAGCTACAAGATTAAGTAGATCAAAGTCAAGTTGCATGCAGTTCATCAATGTGAGAAGGTACATTGGAATTTTAGTATCAGATCTATGTTCTGCAACAGTAGGTTTCTGCTGCAGTGTTACATAACACATTTGTAAGTAGAAATTTAAGACTGAAATAGAGATCTGTGAAATTAAAAAAACACTCGAATGAATGACAATATAAAATCCCTTAAAATATCCTGCAGGAATGTCAAATAACACTATTAAATTGTAATCTTGTTTCATAAAGGTGCATTACAGATGTTCAACTGAAAGCATCTTAAGATAGCAAACCTATTTTTATTAAATCACATATTAATAAAGGCACAACTAAACAAGCTAATTTCAACAACTTGCATTTATATAGGACATTAATGTAATAAACATCACAAGTAGTTTCACAGAACCAGAGCAGAGGCAGATGCTAAGCAATAATAGAAGAATTAGAGGAGAAGACTAAAGGCATGGACAAAGAGATTGTTTTGAGGAGGGAGCTTTTGAAAATTAGGATAAAAGAAGCAAGAGTATGGGTTTGGTGAGAAAATTCCAGAGATAGCACAGAAATATTTGTATCACCAATGGTGAAAGAGAGGGTGGACGGTTGCATAGGACAACAGATTTGGGACAGACAGTGTACAAACTGGAACATACACCTGCAGATGGTTGCAAAGTGAATGGGGAAAGGCCCCAGTGGAGATTATTAAGGATTGGGGTAAAGCAGACTTAGTGCAAGAAGTGATGGCAACTAAATAGTTTTAGAAAAATTGGAATCTATGTAATGTGAAATTCCGCTGCACAGTAAAGAGTTGAACCTATTGGTTTAAAAAATATAAAGCATGTGGCATGGATAGACAATGTTGAGATGGAAATACAAAGTCTTGGTGATTGATCGAGATGGGGTTTGTTATTCTCATGTGAATAGCAGGCGTTATGAGTTTTAATATAGACTTGGGATGTAGTAGATTGGGTAATAATAACCATTTAAGAATGAGTGCAATACATGCTCCTCGACAGTCTTTCAGTTTAAAAAAGAAATGTTTAAAAATCGAAACAATTTGAGACTGAGTAAGAAATGTTCACCTAGATTTTCCAATCTGGGAACAAAATAACACCAGTCAGAAAATTCAATCTATTTAATTCCACAACCCTGACAAGGGATGGCAAACTTCTATTTAAAATACTGTAATTGAAGTTTTCTTTCTACAATGTCTTCAACAACTATTTTCTAGTGGTGGACATGTATTTTGCATTGTACCTGAAAGTCAGAATATCAAGGGTTAAACCCACCTTGGCAGCAATCTAGAGCAGGGTAGAGCAATACAGTAGACGCTCATAATAAATGGTTAACTGGGAATCCAGATTTGACTATTTGCTGGTAAAATGGCAAGACAAAATATGCAACTGTTTAATGATTGTTATATGTGAATTGTTTCTTGCTTATTGCTAAAATGGTGGGTAAAGACCCCAGAATTCAGCTCCATGGAAACACCAGAAACAACATATGGAGGGGGAAACTATCATCACAGTCAGTTGAACTAATTGAGATAATTACTTCAAACAAGCAGAAGAATGTAGGCCTAACCAATAATGAGCAGCTCTAACTTGGCTGTTAGTAACAAACGCCTGGCAACGTGTTCTAGAGGGAGAAGTAGGGCTGCTGTGGAGCCTTTCATTGTGTAATTCAACATTCTCAGCAATCACTGAAGAAGTCAAAGTATCACTTATAACTGCCAGACAGAACCACAAAAAATGCACTAAGACGAAATGTGCCTGATAATCCTGTGGCATGGAAAAGAAAAAATGCAAGGTTGAACACTGAAGGGTAGCAGGTGTTTTTTGAGTAATTACACAGGACATCTCCCTATACTATATTAGTACATAATGTCACAATCCTCATTGTATTGGCAAGGTTGAAAAGAAGAAATTCAAACTTCCAGTTATTAGCAGAAAGCATGACACAACAATAGTTCAGGTTTTAAGTCTTTTACTGTAACAAAAAAAACTCAAAACACTATTGACCAAACACTATTTCTGCAGGCAACCTATACTTAAAACTACAGAATAGAACTTTCCCCTTTTACTTTTAATGCAACCAGAAAACCTACATCGCAGGTATACTTTACACAGTCATTTGATTTTCCAGGACATAGTCCAAAGTGACTCTTAGCTCCCGATGATATATTTCCATTCCTTTTCTTTCCCAACATGATAACTTTTAACCTCAGAACTGTCTTTCATAGTGAAGTTTTTCGAGGAGATTCTCTCATTAGTCAAAGCTTGGGGAATCTTGAAGCTTTGTATCAAATCCTCATGAATTTATTCTTTTCAATCTAAGCACGAGCACCCTCCCAGGTTCCTGTGCCATGAACAGTAGGGCATCACAGCCTCCAGCTGCTTTTGCTCCCAGATCCTGACAGACCAACTGGTTTGTGAATTTCACCAATGTCTTTTGGAAAATCTCTAACCTAAACTCACAATGTTTTCCTAAGTACTCTTCCCCACTCAAAGCCCATCTCCCTGGTAACTTGAATCACTTGGGCCTTGTATCTAGATAGAAATATTGATTAGCTGTCCTTGAGACTCCTAACTCTCTTTTATCTTGGAAGCAAATGAACAGTTTAATGCATAACTGTTCACAACCTGACATTCTCAACACCTTCCTGGGACTTTGAAGACTAACAGTCTAACCACTGTAAACACAGATGCTGCTGCCATAGCTTCCAAGTGTGAACACTGTACACTCTATTTCCAACAAACAACCCAGGCTTCCCTTTAATTTTTAACAGCCCTGTCACCAGACCTGTTAGGCAAACTTCAGAACAGGTTACATGGCACCCTTCATTTTACCCTAAAGATGCAGTTCTGAAACATAGCACTCTTGTTAATCTCAATATTTATAACAAAACAAGTTGTTTTCTACTAAAATAGTTCACATGGTTAAATGTGTATCACTATACCCTCACCTATGCTAGCCGACAACACCAATCTAGGCTGACAATTTAATGTAGTAATGAGGCAGTAGCCCATTATCTGAACAGCATAGAATAAATAAATGAGTCCCTGAAAACAATCGCATTGCACAGTTAAATCATGCCATTTGATTGAAATCTTTGCTATTTACTATAACATTTTCTGCACATAGCCAATGCTAACCATACTATTCATTGGCTGTAAGTTTCGGCAGGGAGCCCAGAATTGTAACTTCCCAGCACTCCTTAAAACAAGCCTGCACCCTTTAAAGCTAGCTTTCACTCTAAAAGGGGAGGTGCATTGTACCTGGAGCAAGCACTAGGAGTATTCAGGAAATGAATCTGCCCAGAGTACAGTGAAAAATAGCAAAACACCGAAGGTTTTTGGTCACGGAAATATCAAGAAAATAGAAAGCAGGAGAAATGTCTCGTATCCATAAGGGCTGAGCAGCCCTCCAGACATTTTGGCAAAAGGCTGCAGCAAGGGATAGCCAAGTAATCAATTCCCAAGGACCGAGATACATTACTGCAAGAAGTTAAATGATCTCACATGAATTGTCAAGATCAGCGATTGCATCTTCCAAGTGCCACATTGTACCAACTGCATTACCAGTCTCAGCCACTGCTCAATTCACCAAGTTGCACACCTTCCAACAATCTTGATCAATCAACAAATGTTTCAAACCACCCCAAGGACTTAGCACTACCGCAATCTTCACATTCACATCTCACAGCTTCAGCGCACAGCCACATCACCTAAACTGATTGCTCCAGACTCACTGAGGGCAATTTTACGAGAAAAGTTCAAAGTCTCCAGCTAGCATGAACACAAGAGAATTTCAGATCCATATTTTGGTGAGTCTTTACTTCCACTTTTATGCACTTAGACATTGAAAAAAATAGGCTAGACTGTTTCCAGCCACAAGAGGCAGTGGGTGGTGCTTAACTCACCAGCCAGCTTGCTCTAGCAACAGAGGGAGCTATTGGCTCATGCGCAGACCACTGTGGCTGCACATGCGCAATTGCAACAGCACAGGCCTGACAGAGAGAGAGAGATCTGTCAGGCCTCTGCTGCTGCAGCCGGCCTCAACCCAGCCCACCAACCCCCCGCTATCGCAGGGGCCCGTGGCTGATCGCGAGCACCACTCTGCCCTCACTCACCGCCCAGATCGATTATCCCATCACCGCCATGATCTCCTGTGAGTGGCAGCGAGACCTCCCCCACCAATTGCAGCTGCAGAGTGGCAGCTTCCCCAATCTGGCCACCCCAGTCCTGCCCTTGTCCATCAGGCCCCACCCTTTTCAGGTTCCACCCCTTCAGGCCTCATCCCCATGGGCTCCATCCCTGGCACTGCCCAGTGGGCATTGCCAAGGTGCCAGGCTGAGACTGCCAGGCTGGCACTACCCATGGGGCATCTCCACCCTTGCCCTCGACCTCCCCAGGGGGGCCTCAATGGCCTTCGGTTCTACCTGCGAGGCCAACACGATTGTTCCCTGTTGCTGGGGACGAGGTGCTTTCCACGCCAGAGAGAACCTCTCCCGCCGAGGCCACAAAGGCAAGTGAGCCCTGGTGATTCTGACCGGGCTCGCTAAACACACGTTAATGACATTATACATAAATCTAAATAATATATTCAGCCTCTTGCCTGAAATGGGGAAGCGGCTGATCGTGCCGAATAACTGGTGCTGATAAGCTCGTGAGAGCCGAGAAATCATGTGTGGACCCATCGATGGCGAGCCGGTAAAATTGCAGCCATTACATTTTCCTATCTCTTATAGAACAGGGCGGTACAAAATAAGAAATAACAGGAGCTAACCAGATAGCAACAGGCATGCCAAGTTGTCCTTATCCCCATGGAGGAGATAATGCTGTTCATTATTGGAAAGGCCATTGCTAAGACCGTGGCCAGCAGTGAGGCTGAAACCATAGAAGATGGAAATATCCTCAGACCTAATCCTGTTTCTCACATCCTACAGTCCACTCATCCTGTAATCTCTTCTGATTTACAAGCAGCAGATGATGTAAGATTGCTCCTCTTACTTTCACCCCTCCCTTCCAGTCTCTATTATTTCAGATACTCAATAGTTGCAACTGGATCAGTCAGTGGAAGAATGCCATCACCTGATCTCATATTCACAGCCAGCAGCTCAGGTGAATATACTTTAGAGGATCAGGGATCTGCATATTGTAAGGCACTGGACAGTAATGAACCGCATGCTGGTAAGAGGACAAGGATAGCACAGGTATCCAATAAATTACTAGGATTACTGAAGTGTTACTCAATGAGAGCAGACAGTGACTACATGGAGC